>NC_133759.1:79434523-80684523 GCF_036562045.2 Rhinolophus sinicus
GACAGCATCATTGATCATAAAAAAATTATTGAAATATTTTTATCCAGGAGAAACTAGATTCCGGTGCTCAAAGGTTAGAATTCACATCTAACACTGAAGGTAGGGAAGGGATAATGTTCTGTTTATCTCTGCACCTCCCACAGCACCTCCTACAGGCCATGGCACACAGCTGGTTTGCAATAAACCCTTGTCAACAGCTGTACACAGCCCTGCGGCAGCTAAATTTCCTCTCAGGCTTCCTGACACTCTGGCTTCCACAGTCTTCTAGGAGGCTCTCAAAGGGCAGGCACACACTTTGCCAGGTTCAGCAGTTTTAAGTATGCCCAGGGAGATGTAAGCCAAGCTGTGCAGGGCTGGGGGACAGGAAGTACAGAATGTGAGGCACAGTCAGGACCAGAATTTTTATAGTGGCAGGAAATTAGGAATGTCTCCCCAGAAGGCACCGTGGTGAGGTCTGTGCCATGGAAACCAGTTGAGCAGAGGAGGGAAGCAACTTCCACCCTGACCGGTGAGCGGGCAGGTTATCTCGGTTCATTCACCAGGGAGCAAAATCCACGTGCTGCTCTGGACCAGCGATCCATTCATAGCTCGAATGCCACCAGGACAGCCTCTCTCTGGACAGGTGGAAGAGATGCTGACCAGGCTCTCCCATGACTGGCTGTGTGGCTGGAACAAGCGAGCTAACCTGTCTGTGCCTTAGCTTCCTCAGCTGCCAGTGAGGACTAGGATTTTATCTAGCTCGTGGTTGTGGGGGCGTATATTAGTTTCCTGGGGCTGCTGTAATACAAGACCACAAACCAGATGGCTTAAAACAACAGAAAGCGATTCTCTCACAGTCCCAGAGTCTGGAAGACCAACATCAAGGTGTCCACCGAGCCATGGCCCCCTGAAGCCTGTAGAGGAGAAGCCGTCCGGGCCTCTCCTGGTGTTCGCCGGAAATCCTGGCGTTCTTCGGGCTGTGGCTACGGCGCTTTCATCTCTGCCTCACAGCATTCTCCCTCTGTGTCTGCGTCCTTCTGTCTTTTCTATTCTTATAAGAACACCAGTCACATCAGATTAGGGTCCACTCTAATGACCTCATCTTAACTTGACTACATCTGCAAAAACACTGTTTGTGAATCGGGTCACACAGATACCAGGGGTTAGGACTTCAACAGATCTTTCCGGAGGCCACAATTCAACACATGAGCGGGAGATTCACCGAGATGCAGCTGGAGGAGCTCTTGGCATAGTACCAGGCCACAGGAAGCGCTCCATCAACATCAGCAGCCCTGGTGACTGCTATTAGTGACACGGACAGGTTTCAGGACGGCCGCTCTCATCATCTACCCTACTCCACCTCGTCGGCTCTGCTGCTTATGGACTGCGTAACTATGACCTTCACCGTAAAAACAGGGCTCCTCCCATTAGGGGGCTCCCCGTCCTACCGCCTTCACGCCCAGCTCAAATCCAACTGCTCCATGAAAACGTCAGCCAAGGCAGCCCAAAAGACCTGAGTTCCCCTGGGCTCAAGACGGGTGTGCTATGAAGGTAAGAAGCCTCAGGGACTCAAACACGCCCCTTCCAAAGCCTTGGGACAGGCCTAGCAACGTGCTCATATGGCAATGCATTTGCATAAAATGTACAAAAGTAAGATCTTTCAATTACAATCAACTAAGACCTCTGTCTCCTTCCATGTCTTGTCCACCTCTGTCACAGTCCACCTTCTTCCAACTAGCACTGGAATCCAGCATAGAGGAATCAGTGGATATATACACAGGGAGGATTCACTGGGATGCATTTTGTCACTGGCGGGTACTTCTGTATACAGATAAGTTATGCCCAGCCATCATGGTATGGGGGTGGCTTTCAGGAATGTTCCCGTTCACGCAGTGTCATGGTAACACATAAGAACGGGGCCAGAAGTCATGTCAAGGTAGAAACATGCCCTGCACTGGAAGTACGTGGGTGGAGCAGACACAGGACCTGAGACAGACTCCAAGCCATGGAACAATCCTCCAGCCATCAGACGTGTAAAACGGTGCTTGTTAATGCCTGTTCAAAAATGGAAGTTCTCTCCCAATAGAAGCAACCACAAGAATGCAGCAGACCCAGTTATAAATGTGCACGCTTCCTTCCTTTATTTCTTGGTGAGTTACATGACCTAGAATTAATTAGAATCCCTGTGCTTGAGGGGTACAACATTACAAAGAGTGAGTAAAGCACATCTGAGTGAGAAGTCGGCTGCTCTGTTCATCCAATCACCAAAAAATAAAAAGCAAATTTCATCAGCCATGCTAGAGGGAAGGCTGAATTATCTTTCTAATCTCTCTGTAAAAAAATCTTACAAAATTAATGTCATATAAGGAGACAATCAATGAACATACAGCAAAAAACATACAGAGGAAAATTTATTCTAGTGGTTTCAGGTAGTTCATTTATAATCTAAATCTGTTCTTTTCTGGACTGGGTCATGTTTGGCATGTGTGTCAGCTTTTTAAAATTTGTAATTTTATGTTGATTTATTTTCTCAGCCTAAACAACAAATAACTTTACTCCAAAGTTTGTATCTATAATTTTGTGTTCTTTTTCATGACGAGGGTCCCTGCACCGTATAAGCTCCAGGCCCCACAAAACCTGGCTCTGCCCATGCTTGTACTACTGTGGGTCTCTGAATTTATTCTCTCTGGAAAACTGAATAGCCTTGGAATGCACTATGCACACAAAATCCTCAGGCAGGACCCCTCAGGTGTCAGGACAGACCCCAACTTTATCCAGCTCGATCACTTGGTTGGTTCTCTACCCCTTTGAGTGTCAATTTTCTTGGTTGCAAAACAGGGATAGTTTAAACGGCAATTTGGGTATTCAATCCCAAGTAAATATCTGTTGCTTTCCCAAGTACTGTGCTAGGAGGGAGAGATACAGTCATGAGCAAAACCGACATAA
Source organism: Rhinolophus sinicus (assembly GCF_036562045.2). Lineage (NCBI taxonomy): Eukaryota > Metazoa > Chordata > Mammalia > Chiroptera > Rhinolophidae > Rhinolophus > Rhinolophus sinicus. The sequence continues at coordinate 79,437,449 of NC_133759.1, forward strand.
GGGCATGATCCTCGTTGTCATGAGACATACAGACTGCAGGGAAGCAGGCCTTGGTTCAAGCAATCGTCCATCCACTGAACGCCTGCCTCTGAAATCTTTTCCTAACAGCCAAAGGCATGCATTCACACAAGTCTCGACAGTACACTTTTAATACACTTCTATTTTCCCCCAGAAGCTAGGTCTGCCCCCAGCCAGGGCAAACAAGCACCCTCTGTACCATCATACAATATGGAGTCGATTCTACTCCACGGTGGGTTTACTCTGCTGTGGCCTCCCTTTCCACCATGGAGTTTGTGTTCTGGTCAACTGTTTTTACTCCTGGTGGGTTACACCCATAATGGTTGGCAAAAGGTGTGTAACAAAGGAAAGACCTGGCACGTGATGATAAAACGCAAGATTTACAGATGAAAACTTCTAGGATACAAGGAGCAAAGATGGGTGGACGCTTCAAGGTTGGTGACCACCTTGGTGACTAGAGAGGACATCATAAAAACTGCTGCAGCCTGGGTGGACTAGTCCACAGCTGTCAGAAACGGAGAGCGGACCGAGCGCAGCAGCTGGACGCCTGGCACAACCTCGCAAGCGAGTCTGCACTGAAGGGTGACTGCGGCATCTGAAGATTAGATCATGGTCTACGGGGCCCAGGGACCATGACCTTGCAGAGTGCCGATTCAGCGAGCGCGTTCCTCTCCAGGCACACATCCTGCACTCACCGGGTATGCATTCATATAATGACAGAAGGAGGTGTTGCGAAGAAATGGAATGCAGCTCTATGAGCCATGAAGATTAAAATGGTAGCCTCTTTTTTTTGTCAATGTTTTTTTTTTTTTGCTGTGCAGAAGCTTTTAAGTTTGATATAGTCCCCTTCATTTATTTTAGCTTTTACTTCCCTTGCCTTTGGAGTCAAATTCATAAAACTCTCTTTGAACCCAAGGTCCATAAGCTTAGTACCTATGTTTTCTTCTATGCAGTTTATTGTTTCAGGTCTTATGCTTAAGTCTTTGATGAATGGATAAAGAAGTGGTGGTATGTATACACAATGGAATACTATTCAGCCGTTAGAAAAAATGAAATAGGACCAGTTGTGACAACATGGATGGATCTTGAGATTATAATGCCAAGCGAAATAAGTCAGACAGAAAAAGCAGAGAACCATATGACTTCACTGATATGTGGTATATAAACCAAGAACAACAAAAGATCAAGGCAAACAAATGAGAAACAAAAACTCATAGACACAGACAATAGTTTAGTGGTTACCAGAGGGTAAAGGGGGTGGGGGTGGGAGATGAGGGTAAAGGGGATCAAATATATGGTGATGGAAGGAGAACTGACTCTGAGTGGTGAACACACAATGGGATTCATAGATGATGTAATACAGAATTGTACACCTGAAATCTATGTAATTTTACTAACAATTGTCACCCCAATAAACTTTAATTTAAAAAAAAAAATTAAAATGGTAATATACAAAGTGCTGAGCACAGTGCCTGGCAGTGAGTAAATGCTCAACAAACAGCATCCGCTGCATTCTTACTGTCCCAGTGCTGAACTGTACAACAAAGCAGGGATTATGGCCTGCAGTTCTTCGGACTCCCAACTGGACCTCCCCCAGTGCGGGGCATACAACAGTGATACAAAGATTTGATTAATTCTACCAAGTTTTTTCAGGCACACAAAATACCTTTGGACTAAGCTGCCCAGTTCCCATCTGCGCAAGTCGTCTGCCTGTTGATCTCAGAACAATTCCTTGCTCTTCCTCTGCTCTGTATCAGAGGGAAAGACATTTCTCAACTCTTGGACCTCTGGCTGCAGCAAGGCCTTTTGTCCAATAGGGGGTACCAGTGGGATGCTGAAAGGCAGGGGACAGGAAGAGGTCAGGGTGTTTCTCCCCACCTCTCTCTTCCTGTTGCCGGTGGCACCCCAACAGTAATTATGTCTCCTCCATGACCAACTCCTGTGGACAGTCGTCCCCGGGTCCCACTTTGGGCGGAGCAGTCCTCGCTATGGTCCTGGCTCCTGACCTCTGGTACCCCCACCTCCTCTCACATGGCCCTCCCCTCCCCCCTGCCCACCCAGGAGTGGAACAATTTCCTGCCCTTCTCACCTCTTCCATCTCCTGTGTAACCAACTCTCTATTAAATTTTATCCATTGAAAACACCGCAAGTGGTTTCTGTTTTCCTAACTGAACCCTGACCAAAACACCACCTAAAGAAGAATTGTTATACAACCATTTGATGGAGCACTCAGCAGCCATTAGAAACGATGCTACGTATCTAAGTGTATTGACATATAAAGATGAGTGAGGGCTATGGTTAAGAGAACAAGGAGACTGGAAACAGTATTATACTCAGAAAAAGACAGACAGTGAGATGTATGCTCATATATATACTAAAAAAATGACTGTAGAGACATATATGAAATTTTGACTAGTTGTCTCCAGGTGGTGAGATTATACTTATTTTTTTTTTTTTTTTTACTTTTTCTTTGTGCTTTTCTGAGGAATTTGATTCTTTTGTAATAAGTGTGAATTCCTTTTATATCAGAACACCAAAAAAGTCAATTCCATTTTGGGGAAAAATGTCATCTAAAAGGAGATCGATCTTCCGGAAGCAGGGAAGAAGCATCTGTTCCACCGGCATCTAGCCGTCTCCTCGGCATAACTCAGAGACTCCTAATGGAGAAGGCCTTCCAACCTGGTTCCTGGCAGGAGGACACGGGGAAGCAGGAAGCCCACAGGAAGACGGTGCAGGCGACGGAAAAGGAGGATGGCAGAGTCACCAGAAATCCTGCCCAGGGTGACAGGCCCCACGTGCCCCTCTGCACCCTCTCCCGCACCCTGGTCGCACCAGACTGGTCTTGAGGACTTTATTCTTATCAACCGCTTCTCCACCACCTGCCTCCAGCTAGGAACCAAATCAAATGTCTCCTCCTCCAGAGGCCTCCCCACCCTCCTCAGCCAATTGCTATTTCTCCTAAGTGTGTCTGCTCCTTTTCTTCTTGGCACAAGTAGAAAGCACAACACAAGTGTCTGATAAATGCACTGATCCTCTAGCCTGGGGTGAACATGCTGTGCCGTGACCCCACCGACGTAAGTATGTGTTTATAAAAGCTCCAGCCTGAGTTCAAATCCTGATTCTGCCCCTTCTAATCTGTGTCCTCAAGCAGATTACTTTTCTTCACTGAACTGTGAGTGAAGGCTACTGACACTTATCCAAAAGGATTATTATGAAGATGAAATAAGAAAACTCAGGCAGAATATTTAGTATCATGCCTATCAAGTAGGAGGGACTCAGACAGTGGGACCTCCCCACCCTTTATCAGGAGGGGTTCGCACATTGAAGGCATTCTGTAAACAGTCATTTTTCAATGTCACTTTGTACACATAACGTGTTTCCCCGAAAATAAGACCTAGTCGGACCATCAGCTCTAATGCGTCTTTTGGAGCAAAAATTAATGTAAGAGCCGGTCTTATTTTACTACAATATAAGACCAGGTATAATATAATATAACATAACATGACATAACATATAATACCGGGTATAATATAATATAATATAATATAATACCACATCTTATATTAATGTTTGCTCCAAAAGACGCATTAGAGCTGACTGTCCAGCTAGGTCTTATTTTCACGGTAGACGTCACTAATCTAGTCATCAAGAAGCCGTCACATGAAAATGCCTGCCTCATTGCACAATAACCCATAGGCACAAAAGCCTAGAAAGAGCATACACTTTGGAGCCAGGGTCCTGTGTTTTGAATCCAGGTTGCACCACTCACGAGCTGTGTGCCTCAGGTAAGTTACTGAACCTCTCTGAGCCCATTCTGTACAATGGAGATGATACTACCTTCCTTAAAGGACTCTTGTGAGGATTAAACGAGAAAAAATGTATGTAAGGTGCTTAACACAGCTCCTGGCTTGGGAGGGCTCTACAGATAGGAATTTCCATCCCTCCCATGTAAACGAACGACACCACGACTTTCCTTTTTTTCCAGGGAAAAAAGCCAGCAAACCTCACTGCAATTATAAACACTACAGCATAATGGCACCGAGGTGGAACCACACTAGTGTCGTCTTCATTTAGGAATTTTCTATTGTCTACTGATTTATTAGCCATAAGAAGCAATTCCCCAGGGGAGATTACAGTTGAAATAATTGTTTTGAAGAAAACAGGGTGGAACAACACGCCAGAATCATTAATCATCAAAACAGTAACATACATTTGACGAGCTGGCCTCCACAGAGCTTCCTTTCTGTGACGAAAGGTGAATTTGTAGAAAAATCTATAGCTATGTCATCCCTCCAACCTACTCACCAGCGTTCTCCCATCCCCGCCTGGCTTCACTCCACAGCAGTGGGAGTCTGTGCTGGAGAACAACAGTTCAGATGGAGGATGGGTCCCCATCATTAATCACTGCAAAGTGCCAAGAGTTTAATGGATTTATTAATGAATTAATAATTTAGTGAACATTTATAGGCTATTTTCTACTGAGTAATGTCCATGAAATACTCCCAACGCAACCCAAGAAATGAGAGGGTATGACACTGAACATGAGAAAAAGCTGCCTCCCCCACAACGTTAAAATCAAGTTGGCACTGATTAGAAAGTAACAGAAGGATTGTTCTGTTCCCAAACACAGGCCCTCGTCACGAGGGGACAGGCCTCAGGGAACCCTCCTCTCACCCAAGGGAGAACCTCCTACGTGCCAATCTAAAAATCTACGCTGTTTTCATCTTAAGAGGCACATGTTTCAAAGTGGGTACTAATCTCTCAGGCCACGAGACAGAACCTCTGGTGGGTATTTATACAAACATAACTAATCCAAAAGGGACAAAATCAAAGGTAGTTTTTTTTCCATGTGCTTCAAAATGGCATGGTTTTATTGTAACCAGAAGTAAAACACTGATTTCAGAAAAAGATGGCTGACCACTTTCAAAGCACTTACTATGTGCTAAGCATCACCCTAGATTCTTTTTGGGGGGCTGGGTGGAGAGATGGAGGGTGAGTCCAAATGGATGTCTATTCCTGAGCCCCAGCTAATGGATGGTTTTCAAGCCAGGCTATATATTAAAGCCACCTAGAGAGCATTAAAAAATGCTGATGTCTTAGATTTTTTACAAAGGATGTTCTCATTTGGTAATTACAACCACCCTGTAGACCAGATAAGGTTATTCCCACTCTGAGAATCTTTAAGCCTAAGAAATTGATTCTTAGAACATATTTTTAAGTAAGTTCAGAGTATCTACTTCTTTCCTCTTTTCCTCAAGTCTAATCTTAACACACACACACACACACACACACACACACACATTTTTATTGCCTTTTCACCTATTATTTGAGAACTATCACATGTATACTAAAATTAACAAATACATAAAAATGAGAAAAAATAATTACCTGCCAACTGAACTCCAGGAAGAACCACTGTTAACATTTTGATATCTGCCTTGTCAGTCTTTTTCTGTACTTTTGTTCAATTACAAGAAAATAGGATAATTCTGCACCCACTTTTTTGTAACCTGCTTTTCACACTTAATAAAGCATGAACTTTTCCCCATGTCATTAAATATTCCACAGCATCATTTTAGTGGCCTCCTAGTATTGCAAGGTAGGCCTGTGCCCTAATTTAGGTAGTTTGTCTGAACTAATTAGGTGTTATTGTCTGACAAAAGTTAGTCTTCCATTTCTATACCCACCCCAGAAAAAGTAGGTGCCCAGGTAGTTGAAAATGTGGAGCCCTGAAATTCACTACTTGACAAGTAGCTGCATTAATACCCCAATTCTTTGGTATATTTTTCTTTTCAAAAAGATTCTAGTCACATCTCATTTCAAAAAAAAAGCCTGGAAATTCCCCTGGGATGTGTCTCAATATTCAAAGTTGGTTCTCTTAAATCTCTCACAGCAAGACTGCTCTGAGAGTTCACACCTGACTTTGGGCAGAGTTGCGAGGTGGCTAGAAAGGAACATAGTAAGTTCCAGAGACCAGGTTCTGGCCCAGGCTCTGCTCTCATTCGACTGGTGACCTCAGAGGGTCATGTGTATCCACTCGGTCTCATCCCTGCGACACTCCAGAGCATCACTCCTCAGCCAGTGAGTGCCTCCTGCAGGAGCGTTTGAGACTAAAGCGGAAAATCACTGAACCCCTCAGGAAAACCATGCCATAAACATTCAAGGCCTTTTATCACACCAGTGAGGAAGGAGCAAGATAAGTGTTGTTGGTTTCTTTTCCTTAATCCAAATTCAGAAACTCTGTTGTAAAGTAGACTCCACCAAGCAATGCCAGCACAGGAGCCTGCACCCGGTGGGGCTGCAGGGTGGTTCCAGTCGGGAATCGGCTCTTTCAGAAGCAGCATGGATGGCCCAGGCTTCTGGCAGCCTGGAAAGAGGTACAGGAAATAGCGAAGGTGCCCAATGGGGCTCAAAGTCTTGAGGATCTGAGAAGAAATTATTTCTTTGCTCCCAAATCTACCTCCATCTCTCTTTCCCGTTCCCATCTGGTAACTGTTTCAACGGGAGATTCATGTATGGGAGGAGGTCTTCTTTGAAGAGTAAACACACCTTGGAGGAGAAATACCCACTTGTGAGTATATGTGAAGGGCAGAGGAAACCCCCAGACAACAGTCAACCTGGCCAGGCCTGCTTTTCCACTGTCCGCTAGACGTAACTCCCAATGCAGAGGACCCTGAGTTACTGTCATCCCCTTGAAGCATCATAGATTAAAGGCAAAGCTTGACCCAACAAAGGACACAGTTCTACCTACATGGGGTGACACATGGCTGAGCCTAAGTATCCTGGACCAAAACGTGCCCCTGCCCGCCGTCTATTCTCAGCAGTAGCCGAAAGTCCACAGCTAGAGTCTCTCCTGAGAACCCAGCTGGAACGTGTGAGTTGTAATAAGTGTGAGGTGTCATGCTTTTGGGTAATTAAAGGGTAACAGATAAACTAGTCCCTGCTAAACTAGTTAATTCAATGAACCCATTGGTAGGACACTACAATCGTCTCGCTGGAAGCAGGGATGAGGTAGGGTGACACCAGAGGCAGGCTTTGACAGCAGAATGAAGAAGAGAGAAACAGCAGAGCCCAGTATGGCAGCTTGCTGCAGAATCTGGTGCCTCACCTGTTGCAAGTGGTAGTCTCTGGAAATAGTGGGACAGCAGGGTGGGCACCTGGGTTACCCAACCAATGGCAGGGACTCCACCAACCTCAGAAGGAAAATCCCAGCCTCCCATCTGTCCCCTCCAAATGAAAGTGAGTCCATTCCTCTAAGCTCCCAGAACACATTGTCACATTGCACAAACACTGATGCCCTGGGAAAGAATTGTTCGAGTCAATCGCAGCTACCATCCACCCCTTGGCCAGGAGCCCACCCTGCCCTATGGGCTGCTGCCTGCAGTTCTCCCAGAGTTCCTTGGACTAAGAGGCTATGTTCAGGAGGGACAGGAAAAGGATTGGTTTCCCTGGTTATTCCAGTCATCCACTGTAGGACTCAGAGGCTCCACATTCCAGGGGAAATGAAGAACCCCTTTGCAAATGTCTCCCATGGAAGACGCAGCAGCAGAATTCACAGAAGCTCCCCACAGGGAGGTACAGAGCTGGATCCAGATGGATCCTGCCACACTCCACCTGCAATCATCCAGCCTCTCTCTAGGAGAGAGTTCCTGGTCTCGCCATTGTCTCAATTCAGTCTGGCCTCCGGCTCTGAGCCCCACCCCTCGGGCTTCTCTGCCCTGGGACTTGATCCTTTGGATCCTATTTCTTTTCTTCTCCTCAGCCATCCACAGCCTGCCATGAAGAGGTCATAAGCGTCTCTCTGCTCCCCACAGGCTCTGCAGACAAGCAGCCCCACCTCATTTCCTCTGCGTGGTTTGTTTCACTTAGCAAGGCACCCAGACATGTCACTACTCAGGTGACTAGGACAAGGAAACATCATTCCCTCCCGTGATACTGGAAGCAACCCCACCAGCCTCTCTGCGCTTGATTTAAAACTGGCACACAGTACAGTAAGAAGACAAGACTTGTCTGCTGTCTGACAAACCTGCCTTGGAATCCCAGCTCTGCCCCTCAGGACCTCTCTAAGCCTCCCTCACCTTCCTCACCTGTACAACAGAGATAGTAACAGCTACTTCGGGAATTTTTAGAAATGGATTAGAAATGTCGTATATGAAGTACCCAGCACAGTGCCTGGAACACACACACCATCCTCTATGAAAGGTAGTTAGGATTAATCTTTGTCGCATGTCTGTTGTTAATCCCCATGCAGCATTTACGGCTACTGATTTACAGCCTGGCTCTGTGTAAAAGGACATACGGGACCCTGTCCTGCCTAAGTTTTCAGAGCACATGGACAACGTTTTCCTTTTCCTCTTTATTCCCCAGCCCCATCTCCTCCTGAGCTCAGCATCGGGCAAGCGTTCCATAAACAAGGCTCACAGGACTTCCCCAGCCAGTTCCACACCTTTACTTGGCTTTAGTGAAGTCAGCACATTTAAAGCTACGTGTCTACCCACGTGTACTGGCTCGGTCTCAATACCCAGCAAAACTGAGTTGCCTTCAGGAACACTTGGGAAAGGTGCTGCATGCCCCGAACCCACTGCTTGTGAAATCCCTTGGCTGCTCTAAAATCAGAACCGTCCTCTGCCAATGCCACCAGGCCCCTGCCCTCCTTTGCAGGAGATGGTCAGTACCGACAGGCAGATCTGAGAGGGACAAAGCATCAGAAAAGCTAGAGCTGGAACTAAGTCTATGGGCAGTTTCATTGCCCCACTACAAGTCCATCTGTCTCCACTAGGAAGCCTTCCAGGAGCCACGCTGGACGGCATCCGATGTTCATCCTCAGTGCCCCGCCCCCAGTTCATAGTCCATGGTCCGTCATTCCCGTGAGGCTGGAGCTGTGATCTGCCTTCAGCCCCGCACCAAGTACGTTGTGGGGCACAGAATGATGCTTAGCAATCGTTTAGCAAATGATCTTAGCCCTGTGAGGCAGACACTGCTCTCCCCCCACATTTTGTACATGAGGAAACAGAAACTGAGAGAGTCTGAGCACTTAACCTAGGAGCCCCGCTGCTTTACACAGGAGGGAACGGACACCTCCACGCTAGGCCACATGCCCCCAGAGCATACCAGGTAGCCTCCCGCTGCACTGACGGCCTAAACACAGCTACGAGACCAGTTTATCTTGTATGATTATTTGCCTCCTAGACAGTAAGCTCTCTGAGGCAGCACAGTGTTTCCTGTCACTGTGCTCAGCACTAGCGGGGCAGCCACGTGACAGTCCCAGACCGATTTTGCCGCAAGAATGCAGATAGCGCACCTGTCCCTTCATGCCTCTCAGACGTTACTGTGCCTCCACATCCTCGGGGCATCGAATTAAACTCAGATTCTGATTTGGGAAGGCGGGGCTGGGGCCTGAGCGTCAGTATGTCTTATAAGCTCCCAGGGACATCCAGGCTGCTGGGACCCAGACCAGCTTCTGAGAAGCGAGGCTGAGGTCCTGGGCAGCTCAGCAAGGGAGAGCCAATCTTCTTTTCAAAAGAACTTCCAGTTTTCATCCCTGGGCATTTGGAGTTGTCCTTTCAGTCAAGGATGAGTCCTGCCTCCTGGTCCTTGATGTCATAAAATTTCAGAATAAAGCTTCGGTCCTGAAGAGCGGAGGGCCGGAGAACCCTGCAGGTTCAATCCCCACTCTGCTCACTCCCAGGCCCACAGCCAGGCCCCGGACTCTTGCAGGTCATTGCCACCAACCTGGCCATGGCCACAGGGGCGTGAGCAAATGCCTCTGCTTTGAAATCCTGGAATTCAGAACCATACATGCCAACTTTTATTCTAACTACATCTTTTCCCCTGCAGGTTTCATCTCTCACTCCTCTGTCCTCTGAACATTTCATTCATCCCCAGGACAGAGTCTTAAATTGCAGGAAACCAGAATCCTACAGATTAGCCTAATTCACAACATGTCATTTTTCTCATTTAACAATCAGAATAACACGGTTTTTGTCTTCAGCATGGGCCTGCCGTGTGCCTACGGGAGAATAAATCTACCTGCCTTTGGAGGAGACCCATGAAAGAGCCAGAGCCCCCACGGTATCATGTCATGTAAAAGGGTGACACCCCGGATCCTTCTGAGGATTACTCTTTTTTCCAAGTTGATAACGGCTTTGAATGGTCACTCAGCCAGGAAGACGCAGCAGCCCACTTTTTTCAGAGGCCTGTGGGTATAAGATGACTGCTCCCTCCCTGTACGGCTTGGCTGAGGTAAAGGGACATCTCTGTCGGCAGAGTTGAGTGTTGATGTCCTCCAGTGTCCCTGGTCACCAACCTACAGCCCTTGTCTCCCTCCCCAGCTTCTACTGTAACTAAATAAACTCAAAGGGCTTTGTGAAAACTGTTAAAATGGGAAGCAGAAAGGGCCTTTGTTCCTAGCCCCAACAATGAAACTGCTGGAATCCTTTACACCCTTGTTCCTCTTATCTCGTGGCCATAGAATGAAATCAGCGAGAACACGTGGTCTCTGACCTTCAGGGGCTCCAAGGATGCATTTCTGACCTTCACTGCGGCTGCTTTGCTGTAGTGCAGGGTACTCAGGAGAACGTGGGCTTCCGCCTATCCAGAACAGGTGTGCTTCAAAAATGAATGGAGGGTGGTGTCATAAAAGTCAGGTGAGAATGTTAAAAAAAGAAAAAGTATAATGGTGTGATCGGAACTTCAGCAGAGTCAAACTGTCCTTGTCAAAAGAGCATCTTTGAAACATCCTGTTTTCGGAAATGAAGGCTCTGAGTTTAGAAGGTACCATCCTTCACCATGTCTGGCAAACCAACCCTACAAGTCAGCAGGTTGGAGAAATCAAACATTCCTGCAGGGGCTACCTTCTTTCCTCCAGAGTGTGATGCATTTACGACAAAAGAAGTAATTCACCAAGCCATAAACTGCAAGTGAAACCAAGTTCCAATAGGCCTATTTTCTCCTCTTTTACTCCATCGGATGAAAACTGCTTCTAAGATCTACGTAGCTATAATTTGCCCCTCCCACTCCACAATTTATATTTTTCTTTCTCTTGCGGACACTTTATTTTTGTGAATTGTGCCAAGTTTTGTTTTGATAGCTCACCAGAACCTAGCGTAGAAACTACTTTTCATTTGCTTATTTTAAAAGTCTCATTAATTTTTCAAGCCATGCCACACACACAGGCACAAATGTATTCGCCAGACATTCACAGCCAGTGAAGGTTAATAGTCATTTAATGTAACTGCAAACGTTACAAGCAATCTTCCTGTCCCACTGCATTTTCAAAGACCACATAAATATGGAATCTATTCCTCTCAGTTTCTATCATAACATTCCACTGGAGTGGTTCTGATGAGCTGTCCCCTTGCTGCCTCCACTGCAAAGTGCTGCATGGTACCTGATGGATAGATACTGGGTTTGAGAGAAAAGCATTTCTGCAGCCATCCATAAACCTAGCTCATTTAAATTGCTAGCTGTCACCTAACTGAGAAGAAAGAAAAAGCTGTCTTTAAATAATAAAAAAAAAGTACCACTCTATTGTCTAGAATGTCAAGTAGAATTCCTATTTCCAGTCAGCAACAGGGAGGAGCCAGCTGATTGTCATGAGGGGCTTGGTCTTCTCAGCTCTCTCTCCTGGGAACCGCTGCCGGTACCTTGAGAAGAGGTATGAGCACTCAGGGTGGTTCTTCCTATAATTAGGTTCCTATGAGCGGTGAACCAGATAATTGTTTAGATGGCCAAGTGGATCTGAAGTGGAAAAAGAAACAATTCAGGATGTCACCAAGAAAACCACCCCGGCAAAAAAAGGAATTGAAAGATGACACAAACATTGCTTATTCCGGAATTTCCCCTCCGGTACAAGTAGGGTGCTTAAGAGGAAAGCTAGAACTCTGAAAGCCAGAGGACTCTGAAAACCAGAACATGCTTAGGAAAACACAGAGTAGGCCCATTTTGGACACTTCACCTGGTCTAGAAATTTTTTCCTAAACCCAAGACATGCTGTCACAGGCAGAGATACTCAGTATTGTGGACTCGCTGACCGATTCACCTGCTTCTCTGCAGGAAATAAACACTTCATTCATTTACAGACTTGCTCAGTTACATAGGAGGCTTCATGGACGCCATTCTGCCCAGGGCATACAATTCACATTTTAGCCCCTCAAATTTGCCCACCGATGCAGTTGTAAGCTAAAAAACATAATACGTCACTTTCTCCACTTCGGCAATTCAAGTTTCTCCAATCTCTGCCTCAGACAAAAAGAAGTGCACTCAGACAAATTCCAAGGCTGTACATCACAGATGTTAGAGAGCCTGTTTGAGACATCATGAAAACTACCCAGCTGAATTTTAAGCTGCATCTCCCCAGGGAACTGAGGATTCATGGATTCCCAGGGCAACTGCATTTGGAAGAAAATCTCTCTGTAAGGAAAAATCCAGAGAGAGAATTCAATGATTGAGCTTTCCTTTGGCTTTTAATTGATTTGCAAGCAACACTATATGGCTAGAATTAGATGAAACCCCCATTAATTTACCATCATTTATTACCCCTTTCTTTTAAGCAATACATTTTCCCAATATGTTTATTACTAATTATAAGTCAATTGACATCCCTTGAACAGAAAGTCTTTTTAAAACTTATAAAATGGTTTCTTGGACAGCATCAATTATGAAACCAGCTATGATACCACCAGAGTGATGAGGAGTTACAATTTTAGGAAATACCATAAAACAAAACTTTGTGTTTGGGTGACACCAGCAAGATGGCAAAACAGGAAGCCCCAGGCTTCATCCCCCTACAGAAACGCCAACTTAACAATATACAGTCCAAACAGCCTTTAAGGAACTCCTGAAATCAATTAGAAAGTTGCAGTACCCCAGGCAAGCTCAAAGTCAAGATATCTGCATTGAAACAGGTAAGATAAGTCATTCATTTCAATGATGTCAGGCCCTCCCCCTCAACCTGACACTGCTCACAATTAGGAGAAAAAGTCCAACTTGTGGATTCTCCCTTGGGAAAGAAAGAGAAGAGTAGAATATACATCAATGCTCTGGCTTTTCAGGGGCTGCCCAAGGGAGTGATTTCTGTCTCATCTGATTCAGAGCACTGATGGGGAACAGCATACCTTGGATGCCTGGGGGCTGCAGAGAACATAAAAGGGTTCAGCAGCTAATGGCAACACCAGAGAACTCGTAATACTACAAACAGAAACCAACACAACTTAATGCAATTGGGGAAAGTGCCTGGCTGTGTCTTCTGCCTTGGAAACAAAAGAAAACAGTGAAATATGTGTTAAATATTCCAACTTTTTAGAGGGCTGCCTGAGGGACTGCTTTCCATCATCTCTTATGACTCAGAGCACTGAAAAAACTGGCATACTTTAGGTACCTGGGGGCCGCAGAGCACAAATGAGAGCTCAGTGGCTTGTGGCAGCACTGGAGAACCTGCAGTGCTACAGATAGACAACAGAGGAAATCAAATAACAACAAACTCCTGATAAAGAAACTGACAAACCTTTCTATTTGGGAAATTACACGCACAATCCCAGGAAAGGTTCGAGAGGCTCCCAGAAGCCTCTCTAGGCCCACTAATTGATGATATTCTTTCCTTGTATGGTGCCAGTCTATAAAAACTGATAGAAATGGTTGTTTGGTTGTTTTTGAAAATGTGTAGATCCCAGAACAAAATTACAAGGCACATTAAGAAACAACGAAACATGGCCCAATCAAAGGAACAAAACAAATCTCCAGAAACTAACACACAATGGGATTTATAGATGATGTGATACAGAATTGTACACCTGAAATCTATGTAATTTTACTAACAATTGTCACCCAAATAAATTAAAAAAAAAAATCTCCAGAAACTAACCCTCAATAAACAAGTATATGAATTACCTGACTAAGAATTCAATATAACCATCATGAAGATGCTCAACAAACTCAGGAAAACGATGCATGGACAAAATGAGAATATCAACAAAGAATTATATAGAACTTAAAGAAGAACTAAATAAAAATTCTGGAGCTTGAAGAACTCAAATGTATTGAAAATTATCACTAGAGGAGTTCAACAGCAGACTTGATCAAGCAGAAGAAAGAATCAAGGAACTCAATGAGAGGTCATCTGAAATTATCTAGTCAGAGGAGCAAAAAGGCAAAAATTAAAATGAGGGAAGAAAACCTAAAGGATTTATGGGATATCACAAAGGTGACCAATACACACATTGTAGGGTTCTTGGAAGAACAAGAAGAGAGAGAAAGGGGCAGAAAACTTATCTGAAGAAATAATAGCTGAAAACTTCCCAAATCTGGGGAAGGAAATAAACATCCAGATTCAAGAAATCCAACATATCCCAACTAAGATGAATTCAAAGGACCCTACTTTGGGATACATTATTAGCAAATTGTCATACGTCAGACAAAGCATTTTGAAAACATCAAGAGAAAAGTGACTCATATACAAGGGAACTACCATGAGACTATCAGTGAATTTCTCCATAGAACCTTGCAGACCAGAAGTCATTGGGATGATATAGTCCAAATGCAGAAAGAAAATTAAAAACTGCCAACCAAGAGTACTATATCCAACAGAACTGTCCTTCAAAAATGAAGGAGAAATAAAAACTTGCCCAGACAAACAAAAGCTGAGGGAGTTTATCACCACTAGACCCGCATTACAAGAAATGCTAAAGCAAGTTCTTCAAGATGAAATGAAAGGATGTTAGATAGCAACACAAAAACATATAAAAGTATAAAACAAACTGGTAAAAGTAAATATACATACAAATACAGAATACTATAACATTGTAATGGTGGCACATAAATCATCTTTAAATCTGCTTTAGGAGTTAAAAGACAAAAGTACAATAACAATAAAGTTAATGAAATCACAATATAAAAATTAATTTGTAACAATAATATAAAGTTCATTGGGAAGAATAAAAGAATAGAGTTTTTGTATATAATTGAAGTTATCAGCTCAAAATATTACAGGTTGTTATAATTATGTTTTAAGTCCTATGGTAATCACAAAGAAATGATCTATAGAAGATACACAAAAGAAAATGAGAAAGGAATCAAAGAATGTCACTATAAACACAAACACACACACACACAAATAAACAAGATACAATGAGAGGGAAAGGGGGACAATAAAAGCTACAAGACAGACAAAACAATTTTTAAAATGGCAACAGTAAGCCTTTCCCTATGAGTAATTACTTTAAATGTAAATGGGTTAGACTCTCCAATCAAAAGAAAGAGTCTCTAAATGGACTTTTTTTTTTTTTTTCAATCCATCAACATGCTGTCTAAAAGAGACTCACTTTAGATTTAAGGCCACACATAGACTGAAAGTGAAAGAATGGAAAAACGTGAATGTCTTTGCAAATGGTAACCAAAAGAAAGCTGGGATGATCATACTTAAGACAAAATAGACATTAAGTCAAAAGCTGTCACAAGAGCCGAAGAATATTATATAATGATAAAAGGGTCAAGTCACCAAAGAACTATAACAATTATAAATATATATGCATCTAACATCAGAGCAATCAAATATATGAAGCAAACATTGATAGAATTGAAGGGAGAAATAGCAATGTAATAATAGTAAAACATTTCAATTCAATACTCCACTTTCAATACAGATAGAACATCCATCCAAAACAAAGATCAATAAAGAAACAGAGGAATTGAACAACACTACCAATCGAATAGATGTAACAGATATGTAAAGAATATCCCACCCAACAGCAACAGAATATAAAATCTTCTCAAAAGTACACAGGATATTCTTGAGGATGGATCATATATTAAGTCATAAAACAAGTCTTCACAAATTTAAGTTTGAAAATATCACATATCTTTTTGAAGACAATGGAATTAAACTAGAAATTAATAGCAGAAAGAAAACGGAAATTTTAAAAATATGAGAAAAAATGTGAAAAATATGAGAAAATTAAACATACTATTGAACAAATAATGGGTCAAGAAGCGATCAAAAGGAAAATTAGAAAATATATTGAGACAAAAAACACACAATATATCAAAACTTATGGGATACAGTAAAAGCAGTACTAAGAGGGAAGTTTGTAGCAGCAGGTGCCTACATGTAAAAAGAAGAGCTCAAATAAACAACCTCACATTACACCTCAAGCATCTAGAAGAACAAACTAAGTTCAAAGTTAGCAGAAGGAAGGAAATGATAAAGATTAGAACAGAAATAAACAAAATGGAGAAGAGAAAAACAATTGAAAATAATCAATGAAACCAAGAGCTGGTTTTTTAAAAGATCAACAAACTTGACAAACATTTAGTTAGACTAAGGAAAAGAAGACTCAATTCAGAAATGAAAGTGGGGGACATTATTTCTATAATGTTTTACTTCTAAATAAAATGTTCATGTTTTATTTTTATAAAATCATTATAGGAATAATGATTTTATAGAAATAAAAAGGATTATGACAGTATTGTGAACAATTGTATGCCAACAAATTGGATAACAGATGAAATGGACAAATTCCTAGAAACACACAAACTACCAAGACTGAATCAATAGAAAAAAAATAGAAAACCTGAAAAGACCTATGATGAGGAAGGAGATTGAATCAGTAATCAAAAGCTGCCCTAAAAAGAAAAACGCAGGAACAGATGGTCTCACTGGAGGATTCTAAACATTTAAAGAAGAATTAACACCAATTCTTCTCAAACTCTTCCAAAATATTGAAGGGGAACACTTCCAAACTTATTTTATGAGGCCAGCATTACCCTGATACCAAAGTCAGACAAAGACACTACAGAAAATCAAACTACAGGCCAATGTCCCTGATAAACACAGATGCAAAAACCCTAATCAAAATACCAATCAATGTGACTGATAGAGTAAAGTATAAAAAAATCACATAACCATCTCGATAGATGCAGAAAAGAGGATTTGACAAAATTCAACACCCTTTCATGATAAAACATTCAACAAATTAGGAAGAGGAAGAAATTACTTCAACATAAAAAAGGTATATGAAAAAATAACTACATACTCAACAGTGAAAAACTGAAAGCTTTTCCTCTAAGATAATGAACAAGACAAGAATATCCACTGTCAGCACTTCATTCAATAAAGTACTGGAAGTCCTAGCCAGAGGAATAAGGCAAAATAAATAAATAAATGGAAATAAAATGTATCCCGTTTGGAAAGGAAGAAGTAACACAGACAATAGTTTAGTGGTTACCAGAGGATAGGGTAGATGAGGGTAAAGGGGATCAAATATATGGTGATGGAAGGAGAACTGACTCTGGGTGGTGAACACACAATGGGATTTATAGACGATGTTATACAGAATTGTACACCTGAAATCTATGTAACTTTACTAACAATTGTCATCCCAATAAATTTAATTTAGAAAAAAATTTCTACAGTCACAGATGACAAGATCATATATGTAGAAAACCCTTAAGAGTGCACAACTCTTAGAACAAATAAACTAATTCAGCAAAGCAGCAGGATACAAAATCAACATACAACAATCAGTTGTATTTCTATACACCAACAACAAACAATCTGAACAGGAAATTAAGAAAACAACCCCATTTACAAAAGCATCAAAAAGAATAAAATACTTCGGAATACACTTAACAAAGGAGGTGAGAGACTTGTACACTGAAAACTATAAAATATGTTGAAAGAAATTAAAGATGACACAAATAAGTGGAAAGACTTCCCGTGTTCATCAACTGGAAGAATTAATGTTGTTAAAATGCCATACTACCCAATGTGATCTACAAATTCAATGCAATCCCAATTAAAATCCCAATAGATTTTTCTGCAGAAATATAAAATAATTCTAAAATTCATATGGAACCATGTAGGGCCCCAGATAGCCAAAACAATCTTGAAAAAGAACAAAGCTGGAGGCCTTACACTTCCTGATTCCAAAACATATTACAAAGATACAATAATCAAAACAGTATGGTAGGGGCAAAAGGACATATAGACCAATGGAATAGAACGGAGAGCCCAGAAATAAACCCACACCTATATGGCCAAATGATCTTCATCAAGGGTATTAAGACTACACAGTGAGTAACTATAAGCTCTTCAAGGAATAGTGCTGGGAAAATTGGATATTCACATGCAAAAGAATGAAAGTGGACCCTTATCTCATATCATACACAAATATCAACTCAAAATGGATTAAAGACTCAAATTTAACCTGAAACTATAAAACTTCTGAATAAAACACAGGGGAAAATCTCATAATATTGATCTTGGCCATAATTTCTTGGATATCATATCTTGGACAACAAAAGCAAAAATACCAATTTGGGATTGTAGCAAACTAAAAAGCTTCAGCACATGAAAGGAAACAAGAATGAAAAAGCAATCAGAGAATGGAAGAAAATATTTGCAAGCAATATATCTGGTAGGAGGTTAATACCCAAAATAAGTAAGGGACTCCTATAACTTATAGGAAAAAAACAACAACAATCTCTTCTTTAAATGGGCAAAAAAAACTGAATAGTCATTTCCTCAAAGACCTACGAAGTGCCAATAAGCACATGACTATCATCACTAATTATTGAGAAAATGCAAATCAAAACTACAAAGAGATGTCACCTCACAGCTGTTAGGATGGCTATTATCAAAAAAACAGAATAACAAGTCCTGGCAAGGATGCAGGGAAACTGGAATCCTTCTGCCCTGTTGGTGAGAATGTAAAATGGTGCAGCTGCTATGGAAAACAGTATGGATCTTTCCAAAGCAATTAAAATAGAATTAGCATATAATCAAGCAATCCCACTTCTGAATATTTATCCAAAAGAATTGAAATCAGGATCTCAAAGAGATATTTGCACTCCCATGTTCATCGAAACATTATTTATTCCTAATAGCCCAGAGGTAGAAGCAACCTAAGTGTCCATCTACAGGTGAATGGATAAAGAAGACATACGCGCGCACACACACACACACACACACGAATATTACTTAGCCTTAGAAAGGAAGGAAATCCTGCTACATGCTACAACATGGATGAACCTTAAGGACATTTTGCTAAGTGAAATAAGCTAGTCACAGAAGGACAAATACTGCCTGCTTCCACTTGTGAGGTATCTAAAATAGTTAAATCTTAGAAGCATGAATTAGGATAATTGCCAGGGGTTGGGGGGAGGGAAAAATGGAAGTTGCTATTCAATAGGTACAGAATTTCAGTCATGCAAGGTGAAAACGTTCTAGAGATATGCTGTACAACAACGCATAGAGGTAACACTGTACTGTATACTAAACATTTTTAAAGGTAGATTTCATATTATATATTGTTTAGTACTATATATATATAATTGGTGATATATATATATATATATATATATATATATATATATATACACACATACATACTGGGGGTGCCAAAAAAACTGTATACAAGTGGACACTATGGTCAACGCTGCTCAAGCAGTAGTTTGCCGTAATCAAAAGTGTCTGGACATTGACGGTAACCACTTTGAACACCTCTTGTAACTGCAGAAGTCAAACGTGACTTGTGTTCATCGTTTGTGATCAGTAAATAGAGTATTACAATTTTAATACAGTTTTTTCCTTTCTTAAAATGTGTATACGTTTTTTTGGCACCCTCTGTACACACACACACACACACACACACACACGCACGAGGTCTGACAATTAAGTTTGTGAACTTGTTGCAACCATGTTGCTAACCTTTTTCGATATCAGAGGGATTTTTCATTATGAATTTGTACCAACAGGACAGTTAAACAAGTTTACTATTTGGAAATGCTGAAAACGCCACCTGAAAAAGTTAGATGACCTGAACTTTTCACCAACGATTCATGGCTCTTGCATCATGACAATGCACCAGCTCACACAGCACTGTCTGTAAGGGAGTTTTAGCCAGTAAACAAATAACTGTATTGGAACACTCTCACTACGCACCTGATCTAGCCCCCAATGACTTCTCTCTTTACCCAAAGATAAAGGAAATAATGAAAGGAAGACATTTTGGTGACATTCAAGACATCAAGGGTAATACGATGACAGCTCTGATGGCCATTCCAGAAAAAGAGTTCCAAAATTGCTTTGAAGGGTGGACTAGGTGCTGGCGTCGGTGCATAGCTTCCCAAGGGGAGTATTTCAAAGGTGACCATAGTAATATTCAGCAATGAGGTATGTAGAACTTTTTCTAGAATAAATTCGTGAACTTAACTGTCAGATCTCGTGTGTGTGTGTGTGTGTGTGTGTGTGTGTGTGTGTGTGTATTTTTTCTGTCCAAGCTAAAGTCTCAGAAGAATCTGGACCCCAAACCGTTTCACAAGCAGGATTTCCCATCCCAAAATTTAGCATCCAAAGGGACAGAGCACAAAGTACCATCATCACTAAGCCATATAGAAAAGTCTGATGGCTCAATCCTGAAAGCAGCATGAGGAGTCAGCGCTTGTCAAAGAAGCTAAATGTTTTCCAATCCACTTTCAGACCTTGAGTTTGATATATATGTACGTAAACACACAAAAGCATGTCTGCAAATACATATGGCAAAGTGACAACAGTGCTGACATTCAGGGAGGAGAGGGAGGTGGGGGCAACTGGAGTAAGAGGTGGTAAGGACACTTCTACCTTATGAGTAATATTAGACTCTTTTAAAAGAAAAACGTTAATAATTGCATAATTTAAAATACTGAAAAGTTCTGGATTAAAAAAATTATTTACCCATCTCTCAATATATGTCATTGATATATAAACACACACAAGCCCTCCTTTGCATGACACCCCTTTGCAAGTCAGAAAAATATCCCCTTTCTGTCATAGACAAGCACACAGTTTCTAGCACCTAGGTTCATTGTCCATTGTTCTCTGGGACCACGACAAAGTACCCCACTCCCTCCTTGTCAAGGCAGCCAGATCGCGCGTGCAGACTCTTCCTTTAGAGTACCTATGTCTTTGCTCAAGCTAATAGCACATACGTGGTTCTGAAGCAGAGCCCAGCTGGGCCCCCTGTACTCAGAACGCCTCCCGGATGCCCTGCCCCAGTTCTGGCTCCTTATCTTAGAAGATCACCTTGTAGATGCATGCTAATTACAAACTCTATCGCTTTGCATTTTCCCAGGTTACTTTTCCACCCATAACAGAGGGGGCATCATGAAATGAGAACAGAACTCCTAGACGTGATGCAGCCTCTGGGAGAGTGCCCTGATTTTCCCCTAAATACCCCCAGCCTGTCTGAGGATGGAAGGCAGTTTTTGGAGGTGTTAACCCACTTCCTTCTCAGACCACGGGGGCTCTGATAAATACTTAGTCTATGACCCAACTCGTGTGTTGATCTGTTGGCTGAGCAGTGCAGGCAGCATGAGACCCGGACTCGTTGGGCCTCCAGTGACAGTTCCTGAGAGCTAAAGGCCCAGCTCTATAGAGTGTTGGTGCAAACAGAACTTCAAGGCAGTAACTCGTAATTACATTATTCAACATTTATGGATCACCTACTCTGTGCCATACATAATGCAAGGTATGCAGCAAGAAACAGATCAAAGACCCTCCTTCTTGGAACTCACATGTGTGGGTGAGATGGGCACACAAACACTTACGGCTATGTGACAATATCAGGGAGTGTGAATGGCTATGAAGAAAGCAAAGCAGAGTGATGAGCCGTGTTAGGTACAGCACCTCAGAGAAAGTCCCATTAAAACCAAGGATTGAAATAAAGAAAGAGTGAGCCAGCCATGCAGACAAGTGTGAGAAAAGCGTTGCACAGGCAGAGGAAACGGCAAGAGCAAAGGCTCTGAGCCCTTTTATTTTCGTAGATATCAACAAGCTGACCTCTAAAAGGGCTGTGCCAATTCACACTTCCCAGCAACATCTGAGAATGCTTATTTCCCTACATTTCATCAGCATCTCATTGATCCATATTTCCTTCATTTTCTATAGAAAATAATTACCATTGTTTTCTTCAAGAGCTTTGGATAGATGGACTTAAAAGGGAACGGATGGTGGAAGGAGAGGAGAGGAAATGAAATTCCGTTCAGTGCTTCCTGTACCATGGCTCTGCTCCTTTCTTTACAGCTGTTTCCATTCAGCCTCACAGCAACCTTTTGAGAGAGGCCTTAGGTACCCTCTTTTGCATTCAAAAGAGCTGAGGCCTAGAGACTCGAAGAAATCAGCGGAAAGGCACTCAATCCTTAGGACATAACTGGAACGGACCTCAGGTAAACTGACTCCAGAGCCTGGGCGATTTCCCTGCTGGGCCACCTCCCAGTGCAGGGGCATGGAGGCGCTCTCTTGGCAATCGCATACAAGGGACATGGGGACCTTCTCCTGCCTGAGCGGAGGGGGTTATCCTGGGTAATTTCTTGCGTATGCATTTAATTTTCCTTTCACTAGATTCGTTCAATAGTAGAAGCCAGTATTTCCCAATGCACCAGAAATTTATCTACAGCGGAAGTAAGCTACTGTCAGAAAGATGTGAATATGAATAATTAAGCCCCTATTACGCATGCACACATCTTGTAATAAATCTCAAATTAGAATGTGCCAAGATCTTGTTAAACCTGCCAACACATATTCTTAAATAAGGTGGGACTATCATCCAGAGCTTATCAGGAGATTCAACCTTTTGTGAAAGATGCTCTTTGACTGTTCAGAATTTTAATCCAGAGATTACCTAAATTCGTCTCATCTGTCACTGTGTTTGTGCCCATTGTAAAAGTCAACCAAGTCATTTCTTTTAGGATGTCCTCAAACGGGGTGCAGTTTAACATATATTGCATTAAACCTCGTTATTCCGGATGAGATATTGTTCCAAAAAGCCTTACTCCGAAGACACCTCACCTACATTCTAAAAAATAATCATATGCATTCATCATTGACTTAAATGGAAGCTTTTAAGAAGCACAAGTGTTATGCTTTCTGTTGTGGGAGGGTAAGAACACAAACTCCTGAGTCAGACTGACTTCCTGTCCCAGCTCCACCACTTCCCAACTGTAAAAGGAGAACCACAGGAGCGCCACACAGGATGGTTTTAAAGATTTCATTAATCATTGACTATGCTGTCTGCCCCATAGTAAGTGCTTCGTAAGAGTCAGCTGCAACTATTATTGTTTGATACATCTCAATAACGCAAAGTGATATTAGCCAAAACACAGAACTCAAAGTTTTTTAATAACCTTTTATTTTTCTGATATAAAAATAACATAGGCTTATGTTCTTAATCATATTAACAAACCACGAGAACAAATAAGAAAATAACTCTTAAATGTAACATGATGAAATCTTAAATACCCCTAGGACATAGGCAAAAGCCAACACAACTATACCCATTTTGCCATCAGGAAAAGTGAGACATCACTGGTTGAAAAACTTGCTCTCAACCTCCCAGAAGAGAAGAAGGAAATACGGAGGAGGATGGCCAGCTTTTCACAACTCTTTTAATGGTGCCTCAGGGGTTTCTATCCCGATTGGCCAGTTCCTTCTTCAAATATAATTTTACATACAAGCTGTGTGATCTTGGGCAAAGCCAATAACCTGCCTGTGCCTCACCTTCCTCAACTGCAAGGTGGGGAATAATAAAAACACATGGTTCCCAGAGTTGCCATGAAGAAAATGAACTAAAGGATCAGAGTAGACAGTCCTGCCACACAGACAAAGGTTTCGCCAGCATGAGCAGCTGGGAAGCTGCCTCCGCCAGCCTTGTCTGGACTGGGTCTTCCCAACTCAGGAAACAGGCCAGATTCTCAAGCGAAAGAATCAGGAGGAAAATGTCTTGGCAAGAAAAAAGGACACCAATGCATTTTCCTGCAGAGACCCCTTTATTCTGAAGCTCACACTTTGGCATTAATTGCCCATTGTCCATGCCCACCTGTGATGCCATTTAAGGTGGGAACAGCAGCAGCTCATCATAGCCCTTTCTGCTGCCTGACGTCCAACCGATAGCTGAGCTCCTCTTTGCCAGTAAATGGAGCACCAACGGTGAGACGTGATTGAACTGACCAGGGCCTGTGGGCCTTTTCCTGCCTTTGTCCTTAAACTAAACCCACTTGAAGGACGATCTTGCAATTTTACAGAATCTGCAAACCCAACCCAGCTGATGGCAAACGTGCCACAGTCCCTGGGTCAGGGACCTCGATCCCTAGGCCGTGTCGTCATCAAGGCCCTTGCCTCCAAGTCCCCCACCCGCCTCTGTACCCTGAAGACAAGGACAGCAAGATGACGGGCCTGGGGACACTGACAGTTGGCCAAGGCCATCCCAAGGATGACCCACCTCCTCCACAAAGAAACAAATCTCATCTCATTTCAATGACCAAAGAAAAATCTCGGAAGAGAAACCATGATCCACGTGGCCTGGAGAGGAGAGAACAGACCTGATGCTAAGACCTGAACCTCGCTCCCGAGCAGACTGGCCACGAGGGGAATGCTCGGGAGAAAGCGCCTCACAGCTCACCAGGTACACACTGTTCCCTTCGCGAATGCGGACTCTCGTCATTACCCTCCTCAGTGCAGGTCACGGCTGTAACAACAGCCAGCATGCCACAGGCCACGGGCAGGACGCTAAGTGCATTACAGACATTACTGCATTTACTCCTCGTGAGAACGCTAGGGAGCAGGTGCTGTTATCATGGGCACTTGCAGCTGAGACAACGAAGCCTAGAGAGGCTACGAGACTTGCCAGGATCACAAAATTAGTACATGGCAGAGCTACACCACCGATCCAAGCCTTCTGCATCACCACCTCTAAACTATACACCCCCATTCACCAAGTGATTAAAAAAAAATTATTTTGCTACTTGAGAGCCTTTGGGGAATTGGAAATGGTATATAAATTCATAAATAGCCCTAATGGGGTGGCCGGTTAGCTCAGTAGGTCAGCATGGTGCTGGTAGCACCAAGGTTGTCAGTTCAATCCCCACATGGGCCACTGTGAGCTGCGCCCTCAAAAGGAAGGAAAGAAGGGAGGGAGGGAGGGAGGGAGGGAGGGAAGAAGGAAAGAAGGAAGGAAGGAAGGAAGGAAGGAAGGAAGGAAGGAAGGAAGGAAGGAAGGAAGGAAGGAAGAACCCTTAAGGGGGCAGGCTTCCCCCACACCAATCTTTGGAAGCTATGAGGGTTAATTTTGTGTCAACCTGACACGAGGGATGTCCGGTCATTTGGCCAGACATTATTCTGGTGTGTCTGTGAGGGTGTTTCTGGATAAAATTGACATTTGAATCAGTAGACTGAGTAAAGCAGGTTCCCTAGTGTGGTGGGCCTCATCCAATCGGTTCTGGAATCCAATCCAGAAGATCTGAACAGAACAAAGGGCTGAATAAGAAGGAATTCCGTCTCCCCGACTAATTGACCTGAAACACTGGTCTTTTCCTGCCTTTGTCCTTAAACTGAAAAACTGGCTCCCCTTGGATCTCAAGCCTGCCAGCTTTTGTACAGGAACTTACACCACTGGTTCTCAGGCCTTCAGATGCAGACTGGAACTGCACCATCAGCTCTCCTGGGTCTCCAGCTTACTGACTGCAGATCTTGGGATGCAGCCTCCATAACTGCATGAGCCAATTCCTTATTTTATGGATAAAGGTATAGATAGATGATAGATAGATAGACAGACAGATAGATATGAAAGGGAAATCTCTGTCTTGTTGGTCCTGTTCCTCTGGAGAACCATGACTAATACAGATGCCAAGTGTCCCAGAAGTCCAACTAAAGCCCTCACTAACAGTGCAGCTTTTGTATGGGTTGTTTAGAGACATTAAGCATCCAACAGCCCAGTTTTTTAAACTAAACCTTAGGGAAACGTTTGGCCTGAAGAACGGCTTTGGAAATCAAATGGGAGCTGATTGAAGTAGAGGACCCGGGGCAGAGGGGGATACAGGCATGCGCTGTGCTCCCGTGCCCGTGCAGCACCATTCCACACAGTGTTTTCTTGGCTCCTCGGACACAGCACATCCCTTTGAGCACAAACACTGCCCCACACGCAAGCTTGAGAGGCCCTCTCCTCGGCTCACCCAGAGGGGCCCCCAAAGCTCTCCTCGAAGTACTGAGTCCACAGCAGGGTCTGGAAGAGTCTGAGCAAGCCATCGGAGGACAAGTCATTGTTGGGTCGGAACCTGCTTTGCAGTTCCTGTCTCTGTCCCCTGTGTACGAGACAGACTCGCCCGGCCCTCACCTAGGCTCCGTGGGGATTACTCTGTCATCAGGCTGGAGCCTGATTGGCCATTACTGCACGTTGCCTCGGAAGCCGAGCTGGGACCTTCCCCTGCTCTGCCAGGCCTCCCACCAGGCTGCTGCTCCTGAAAATTAGCTCCTTCATCATGATGAGCTGCCCAAAGCACAGGAGCTAAGAGATGACCTATGGGCCCTATTCATAACATTTATGTTTCTGCCACTTCCCTGCCCTCTATCTCTGCTCGGCACAACTGGCTGGCTGAATCAGAGATCCCCGACATTGTGGGAATGGAAATTGTAATCGCAATTCCCAGTTGTGGGCAGCTTCCAGGATGAGGGCTGCACACCTCCAATCCTGCATTTCCCAGCGCCTCCCACCAGCTTCAACCAAAATGCAAACTGGCACTGCCCCTATAGTTAGATTAGAACAAAGCCAGCTGAACGCCTTATGTTAAAGCCACGTCTCTCTCAGATCCCAAGACGAACCTGCTCCAAACCTACCCTCAGATGCATTGTGAAAATTCACATGGAAAGCTAGGAGCGGAGATTTTATGAAAAAAGAATGTAAATACGGGACTGATATCTGGGTATGTAGCCTGTTTGAAGTTCTTGAGAGTAAAAATACTCATCTATGCAATCCTTCAGCGTATTCACGTTAAGTAACTACGAAGTGCCAGGCACAGGCCATGGAGACACAGAGATGGAGATGAGGCTGATGAGGGCCCACCGTTCACTCAGACTCCACCAAACGCCCTCAATTTGCCAGGAAAGGGTTCTGTGAATCCTTGCAGAGACCTGCCCAGCCTAATGTGTACCCTGATACTTACAGCTTTCATCTAAGGGCGGTTCGTGCCGAGCACAACTCAGCCACTTGTACTGTCACCGTTCCATGTACTGAGCACCGCTTACGTCAGGCACTACATCACTGAATTCACCGGCCATCTCTGCAAGGTAGCCGTTAGGACTAGTAGTGTATAGGTGAGGGCCAGAGAGCTTCAATGACTTGCCCAAAGTCATACAACCAGCACACGGTGGTGGAGTCAAGATTCAAATTCCTAATCTGTCTAAGAGCGCTGGTCTTCCTGGGTGTCCACGGTGATTCCCAGGGGGTTCAAAAGAGGCCTGCTTCTCACACAGCCGTACAAGCCCTTCGTACCACTTTGTCCGTGAGGCCGAGGGGCTGTTCGTTCCTGTCTGAGCGAGAGGAACAGCTAGGTGAGCAGCAAGCCTGTAGCTGAAGTCCCGGTCAGCTGCCTCCCCTCTCGGCATTGCTCAATGAGGAAGTGGAACACAGGGATCCAAAGAATGTCTTCCAACCTCAGGGTCTCCTCAATCCATGCCACTGGAGGACCTGCCAAGGTGTGGCCAAGACGTCCTGGCTCATTCCCCGGGCACACAGCCCTGGCAGACCTCATCCCAGGCAGAGGTACCCCCACACCAAGCCCCACGCCCTGTGTGCTCCCCCCCACCTCATCTTCCTTGCCGACATATAGCACTGTTTTGTACATGTCCGAGTATGACGTAGCTCCAGTCACACCACTCCCCTGCACTAATGGCAGCACCCCCCACCCCCCACCCCCGTTGCTGCTTATGTAATCTCCTGAGCACCGCCTGGCCTGCCAGCCCCAGGGGCTCACTCTGGTCCCTGCTCCCTCTCTGGCCTCACCTAGGCCACGCCCCCAGCCTCTCTCCTTCAACCATTCAGGTGCTCAGTCCTTCAGCCCCTTTCTGTCCTTGGCTCCTGGTCTCCCCTCTGTCTCCAACACTCTTCGCCTCTCTCTTCACAGGACTTGCCCCAATCCTTTAGACCTGGGCTCACAGGTCCCCTCATCTGAGAGGACATCCCCCTGAGTTTCTCTATTTCTACCCCTGTCTGGTCCCTCACAGCAGCTTCCACAATTAGTCATTTTCTACCGAGGTTCGTGGCTCACATCTCCTCCTGAGGACTCTGCTTCACTCACCATCTGCACCCAGCAGAGTGCCAAGCACAAAGCCAGCACTCAGGAAAGACTCCCCGAGTGTCTGAAAGAACAACACTGCTCTCCTCGATAAGCCCTATCTGTTTGCTGCAGCAACTGGCCAGCCACCCCCTGGGTCCTTCTCAGCCACTGTGCGCTGGCAGGCTGGGAGGGCTGATGGCGCTGAGAGCTGTGCCGGGTGCGAGGTCTCTGCTCTGTAGGAGCTAAGCAGCACACACAATAGCCTTCCCGGGCTGTACATTGCCATGCAAGTAGAAGGTGGTTCTTTTGTATACATATAACTGGTGTGACAGGACTATAACACTCAAATCACGGTCCAAGTCAAAATACGCTAAGTGCACAGTGAACATCACAAATAATGAGCACACTGCAAAACTGAAAGTGAGACAGTGCTAGAGGGAGCAGGAGGGGTTACCCAGGGAAATGGGACCTCAGCCAGCCCCTAAAAGCAGCACAGACGTGGAGATGTCAGCAGTCGAAGCAGGAGCAGCGGAAGTGCAGTCCCTCCCAGCCAGCGTCAGGGGTTACTGGAGGCGCTGGTGAGGAGCGCAGATCCCTGGGCCTCATTCCGACCCACCAGCTTAAGCTCTGGGAGTCTGTACTCTTCATCACCTCCCCAGTGACTCTGATGCACATGAAAAAAAGTAATCACCCAGCTAAACAGAAGCCCACCAGGCAAAAGTGCCTGCCACCACCTAGCTGTGTTTATAGGGCAGTAATTTGGGAGAACCTAGAATAAAGGGAATAGAAAGTTGGAAATACATGTTTTTAGGGCTAACAATGGGTGGGCGGCGGGGTAGACTTTGAATGTCAGGTTTAAGAGTTCTAGGTTTGGATTTTATAGGAAAAGGACTTTGGGGTAAAGGAGTGACATGGAAGATGCAATATTCCAGAAAATCACGGGGGAATGGGGAAGAGAGCTGAGTGAGAGCAGGGGAGATGGTCAAGGGGCCATAGAAGCTTCCAGCAGACACGCGGCCAGTGGGGCCGCCCCCCACAGTCCTGTCTTCCAGGCACCAGTGCAAGATTTCACGGCACTGGCCCCCACTGGAGACCAAGCACAGACAACGAGAAGACTCCGCAGTCCTCGTCACAGGCTCTGCCTTCCTGCTAAGTCTGGCCTGAGCATGCACTGACAAAAGAAACACACAGGAGCTCAAGGCACACGTGAGAAAGTCCTATTTGTGAGCCAAGAGAGTAAGAGATAAGAGATCCTTCAGCATTCAAGTGCTCCAGCACCGGCATTAGAAGCGACGTGCAGTATGCCAGGCACCCAAAACTCCTGGAAACAAATAAATAGTAGCTGGAATCTGGTCAAAGCTGACAAACCTGCTTTTTTGGGGAAAGCTGGCACGTGCACATTGCATCTATAAACACACAAAGATTTCCGTGAACACTAAATGTAAGTGTGATATTTTCTCAACAGATGCATCTGTTTATTGGAAGACGAATCTCAATAAACCCTACTATTCAATAAAAAAAGAAAAAAGAAAGAAACCAGAAGTGGGAGGATATGTAAACATCACATGCAAAGCATCTCTATTGTGGGTGGTTTCTGTCCTACCTGGGGAGTTTAATTAAATGAGGCCCCATTAGAGCAGGGCTCCACTCTCCAGGGGTCTCTGCCAAGGTAGCCATCCCTCTTTCCCGCCCTCCCATGTCTACATGATTGTCACACTGTGAGTTATGCAAAATTTACTGTCTTCACAAGAGTACACAGATTCTTCACATGTAGACACATAACTTGACTCAAAATGGTAAAGTGTATAAACTTCCAAACAACTTTCTTTTGTGCTGAGATAAATGGAATAGGTGACTTTTCAAAAGGTTCCCTCTTTGAAATGCATGAACAAGGCTCCAGCTGAAAGAAACTACATCGTTTCCACTTGTCTGAAAGCAGACAGGCTGTAAACATTCCAGCAAGATTTTGGGGGGAGTCTTTTAAGCTCCACGCAAGAAAGGAAATGGTTTGAGAAAGGTCTTTCCAATTAGCTGAGTGCAAAGAAAGAGCAAAAACGTTTCCATTCCAGGCCCACAGGAGGATTCTGTTGCAGAAGCAGGTCCCTGTGCTTCTTGCCCGGTTGCCACACATTCTCTCCAAAGCAGACAATGCTTTTCTGGCCTTCTGCTTTCAAAGATAACCTTCATGGTGAAAATCAATAGCTGTAACACAGTCTTTGGTTCGGAATAAAGCAATAGCCTCCGCCCTAAGGTGGAGGTCCCCTGTTGAGGTCAACGAGATGCTGACACAGGCACCTCATTTTCTCCTCACAATCCTGTTAACATGTGTAATCGCTGCCCTCTTGGTACTTAGGCAAGAATCCAACCCGATCCTGAAGACAGACATGTGTTCTGTCCTGCTTTTCTCTGGAGAGAGACGCCTGCCACATTCAGGTTGCAGTGCCCGTTTAAACCAAGTGCTGGTATCGTGCTGGCACTTCAGCGCCACCTCCGAAGGAACCCCCTCAGTGATGGGGATACCATCATGGTGCTCAGATGCAAAAGACTGTGTGTCGCATGATTCCACTTACATGGTATGTCCATAAAAGACACACTGCAGAGACGGAGAGACTAGGGGTAGAAGTGGGCACTTGGGAGAATTGGGAAGGGGAAGGAAATGTTCTCTAACTAGATCATGGTAAAGGCTGCGCAATTCTAAAATTTTACTAAAATTCACTGAATTGTACACTTAAAATGGGTTAATGCTATGATATTAAATTATACAGCAATAAAATAAAAAGAAGTGCTTTCGTTAAGTAGTTAATGATATGGGAAACATGATATGTGGAATAAACAACAAACTAGAATATCAAATATCAAATCACATGTTCCTAATTTATTAAACATACATACTAGCACACACAGGCTTAGGAGATACAAGAGAGAGAAATATACCAAAATGCTTATAATGATTATTTTCTATGTAGTGAGATTATGGGTGACTTTAATTTTCTTCTTTATACCTTCTGTATGTTCCAAACTTTGATTGTGAACATATACTGCTTTCATAATTAAGAAATGAAATTTATTCGGTAATGCATCTATGAAGTAATTGGCCCCGTGTACATAACTGAAAAGCTAATAGCAATGTTTAGGAGGATAGCACTTCCGGCCCCAGTGACTGAGTAGAGTCTTAATTCCCTGGTTAGTGCTGAAACTCGGGGGGCCTGAAAGAGTTAAGACCTCCATTTTCAAGTCAGCACATCCCCTCTCCTTAGTGGGTCCACCGTGGGTGTTCGCAGAGGAGGGTCAGTACAGGGAAAGCAAACGTTAATTAAGTCACATATTGCATATGCATTCACCAGCTCCCTGTTAATACACTGGAACAAATTTCAACGTGTTCAATTCAATTAAATATGTACGAGCGTAGCTGAAATGATAACAGCAAGCATGAGCCCTGAGGTGTCCAACCCCAACCCAGAATATTGCATATTTGTACAAACACTGTCCCCTCCCCCACCCCCATGAGAAGGGCTCTTTATTTTCTTGGAGTACAGTCCTACTGTAACAGAGGATTTACTGGCCCCAATTACTGATTTTCTATCCTTCAGAATTAATATCAGACACTGACTCTCTAGGTACTTTGCTGATACACAATTTTCTTAAACAATAAATATTCGGGACTGTGCTAACACAGGAGTTTCTCCACCATGGCTGTTAAGATGGAGAACAAGTTTTGAGTGAGGCCATTCCTACAGTTTGCAGGTTTGCAGAAGTGTTCTAAACTGAGGCAAACGGCATGTTTCCTTGACCTCGCCCCGTAGGAAACCTTGAGGGTGAATCCTCAGCCTGTCAGCATTTTCCCAAGAGCTGCCTCTCTGGCTGACACAGGTCCGGGCCCTGCAGCCTGCTCCACACTACAGTACCCTGCACTAGCCCAGACCATGCTGCAGGGGCTCTGGACGGACCCCTGATCCAGGTATCTTCTTTCCTGACATTACAACTGGGGTTTGCAATACTCTTCACTCCACTGGTCCTTTGAAACGTGGAACTGTACATTTCAGAGCTCTGAGGCAGCCATGTCCCACCAGCTCACCTGGTGAAGCAGGTAAAGCAAGGCTCAGGAGAGAACACAGGTATAAGAGGCGGGCCCCTCTGGACCCTCAATAGTTTGCCAGGTCCTGGTGGGCAGCTCTCAGGTTGTACAAACTACCCCTTGAGCCTAATTATTTCTCCTTTTGGCTTAACCCAGCCTGAGTTTTTGTGACTCACATCCGAAGGAGCCGTGGATAAAGGATCTAGAGAAAACACTCCGCTCTGAAAATAGGAACTACTTCTCTCAGCTCCCTCCCTGGAAGCATTAGCAAAGGGGCAGCCAGAGGAATTAAATGTTTTCTTCCCCAGGACTAGAGGCTAAGAGAGCTTCAAGCCCAAGTTCCTAAGGAAAGGGGTCTCAGGGCAGGTGTTCAGGCCGGAAGCCCAGTGGAGCCTCCAGAGATATTGGTTCACTCAATGGATCAGAATGAGAGTTCCTCCAGAATGAGAGTGACCCAAACCTAAGCTAATCAATGCACTGCATTTCCCTGGCCATGGTGACTGGTTCATGGATGGGCATGTGATGTAATCAGAGCCAACAAAATGCAATGAGATGTTTGCCCAGGATGGTTGGACGACATTTTCCACTAAATATAAATGTAAGAGGCTGTGAGCCTGGAACTGGCACAGCCAGCTCACCCCCAAGACAACACAGCCTGCCCAAGAACAGACCCAATGCATATAAGGAAATAGAGCTCAGAGATGGAAAGTAGAAAATCAGGCCCCGATGGCATCTATGAGCCCAGGCATCGTGATAAACCTAAAGCCGGAACTACCTCTGGGATTCTTGGTTTTGTCTTAAAGTTCCTTTTCTTGTTGCTGTTGTTCAATGAATTTGAGTTAATAGTTTTGTCTCATGCCAGTGGGAGAGTCCTAATAGATACATGGAGTGAGGGAGGGTTGGGGGGCTGGTCAGAGGTAGAGGAGTGAGCAGGGGTGCCCACGTTATGCTTGGTGAGCCATGATTCACTCAGGACTGTAGAAAAGAGGCTTTGAAGATGGAACCGGGCCTGACAAATAGCAAATCCAAAAGCGCACAGATGTGTGCTCCTAACCTAAGGAGGACCCTCTCTACCCTGCAAACCTGAGTCTGCCCTGGGTTCAGCTTGGGTTGGATGTGCAGAGTGCCCCTTCACAGAGTCTCTTTTCACTTCCTGCCTATCCCATCATTCCAGGTGGGAGGTACCGTGACATTTACAAGGGCCTCGTTCTCTGCAGCACACAGTGTGGAAACTCCTCATAAATTCTGTTTTACTGACTGCTTTGAAGGGAAAAAAATAAACAACACTTGGTAAGACACACACAGGAGAAGGTAGACAGTTAAGGGACTTTCGATCTCCAGCTGTCATTGCTGAAAGAGATCTTATCCTAGATTGTTACAAGAAAAAGGAACTTTGGAACACTGGGGATAAAGTGCTGTCCTCCACCACACAGGTGCAATGTGTCACTCTCCTGACATGACAGCCATCTGAACTGTTGACAATCCCTTCTTGTCCCTGTCCGTAGGTCCCCCCTCCAACAGGTCCTTATGGAGAGGCAAGGTGGGAGAGTGGTTAGGCCCACGCTCTGTAGCTGCAGCACAACAGGCACTGGTTCCTGACCACTACTTCCTAACTATGACCCCAAGTAAGTCATTTTACCTCTCTGGGTTTCAGGTTCTGCACGTATAAAATACCACTAAGAACACTACCCTCTCACAGGTTGCTGTGAGAATTTAATGAGGAGTTGGATGGGTAGCAAGTCTCCACTTAGTTCTCCATGCAAGCAGACTGAGGCCGAGGGGTGGCGTGACTTCCCCAAGGTCCTGCATCGAATAATTGAGGATTGGGGACTTGCATCCAGGTCTGACCACCAGAGTGTGTACCCGCTGCACCCTCCCCAGCACGGCAAGCCTGGCCCTCTGGCGCCCAAGACTCTGAAGTCAGCATGCATGACCACCTTTGTGATGCTTTCTTCCCTGTCTACTGACGTACCTGCTGTGACATCCAGGCTACAGTCGCCTCAAGGGAGACAACTGCAAGCATTCTGTCCTGCATGCACTTGGCAGAAACTTCATGCTGCACGAGGCAAGGTCTCAGAGTGCCTTGCAGGTGCATTATACATATAGCTGTATTTTAAGGTCTGCTCAGAACAAACAAAACCTGTTCCCAGAGCCTTTCCTCTTCATAAGCATCAAGATGCCCCAGCAATCAAATAGGTGTATCACCACACAAAGGAAATGAAGGTGCTGCCAAGGAAGCAGGCCTGAGGGATGCAATTGTCCTGCCTCCGCTCTGAAACAATCGTGGCAAAAAGAGGAAAATGAAACGTGTCAACTCCCTGGTTTGGGGGTGAACCGCTAAGAGTTTTACAAGATTTTCATAATTTAAAAATAAACCTTCCATTCATTTGTTCTGTCAATTTTCACTGAGCTCCTCTGTGCCAGGCCCTGTGAAGTCCCTCAGGTTACAGCCCTGAATATGCAATACACCGCCCTCACCCTCCCACTGAGTAGATAGGAGGCTTCCCCAGGCCCTGCATCCCCTGCCCGCAGCTCGCACAGGTTTGCAAAAACTCCATGTTCACAAGAAGGTGGGGAAGAGCTAATCCCACGAGAAAATCATCTCAGGGAGCAACATGTCTGAAAACTTGTTCCTTCTAATAAGGTGTCAAGGGAAGAAAACAAAAGGCTTTTCTAGCCAAATTAGTTAAGAATGACTGGTTTTAAAACTGGACCACTAGTTTTTGTTTTGTTTTTTTGTTTTTTACTGCTGACCTTCTCCCACCCTTTATCTTGCAAATGCCGGTGGTGACTCACCAAGGGGAAGCCAGGCACCCAGGGCCTGCCCAACCCTGTGGGGTGAGCAAAGGTTTGCCAAAATGTCTGTAATCAGGCAGAATCTTACCCAGAGAACATCCTGAGGGACCAGAGTTCCACAGAAGGCATTGCAACAACACTGGTGGCTGAGGCAGACCCATCGTGGCAGGAAAATCACTTAAGGAGACTGTGACCCACGCAGATGCCCTATATACTCCCTTGCCCACAATGAGTTGTGTCTGTAACACTTTTGAATGTGCATTTGCTGTACAGAAGTATGTATCACACAATAAGCAGCCCTTTCCCACAAATAGAAAAGCTAATAGAGTTTAATTATTTCCAAGAGATGCTAAGAGAAAAGAGGTAAGCCTTCCCCACCCGCTCCTCTGGGGCTCCCATGCGCCAGCAGGAACCTGAGGAAGGAACACAGGTGGCCTCTGTGGGATGGCCAGATGTCCTGGTCAAGTGTGGGGAGTCATTAATGCCAGTCCATCCTCAGCCTGCATGACTCGCCTCCATGACTACTTAATAATCAAAACAAAGGTCATAAAGCCAGATGTTTATTCTACAACTCTGAAAGTACTTCACATTTGCATAAATAACCTCCTGTGAAGACAGTTGACATGCCTTAGCTTTTACTGACCCTGTGACATGTGCTGTCATTGAAATGGGCTGCATGTTCATGGCACACTTCAGAGCAGCCGTGCGTAAACAGGAGTAATCCCCCCCCTCTGTCACACACACACACACACACACACACACACACACACACACACACGTAGTGGGGGTCAGGCACTGGAAACGTCTGGAGACAATTTTGATTGTCACAAATGGGGAGTGGGAGGTGCTACTGACAGAGGCCAGGGATGCTGCTGTACATCCTGCACTGCACAGGACAGCCCCTCACAACAAGGAATCTTCCAGTCTACAAAGTCAATAGTGCCGAGGTTAAGAAATACTGCTCAGGAGTAATAGGTTTTCAAACGACACTGGACATAAGGTTTACATGAAGGATTTACTACAAATGCGGGTTTTTGGATCCCACCCCCAGAGAGTCTGTTTCAGCTGGTCTGGAGCGAGAATTTGCATTTTTTAAAAACAAAGACCTCTTCCCCCTTCCCTATTTTGAGCCATTTTTTGCTATTTCCTCAAAAGAATGGGCTTGCAATTCCAGGAGCTGCCACTAGGGAGCAGTGCTGTTAAGTTGGGTAACAAACGCTTCCTATACAGTTCTTAGGCAGAGTCTCATAGACCACATATGCTACATTTCTTCACAAAAATACAACCACAGTTAAGTAGCAACATGGACTAAATATAGAAACTGCATAAACTCTCATAACATAGTGCCACGTTTAAAAGGAATACAAACACCAGACATTGGGGGCATCCCCTAACAAATATTCAGCTCTGCCTAATTTAACTTGTGCTGAA
The DNA here is from genome assembly GCF_036562045.2 of Rhinolophus sinicus. Lineage (NCBI taxonomy): Eukaryota > Metazoa > Chordata > Mammalia > Chiroptera > Rhinolophidae > Rhinolophus > Rhinolophus sinicus. Next base: position 79,473,846 of record NC_133759.1, read on the forward strand.
TCTCTTAAGAATGAAGTGATTGCAACGCTGGGAGAACTAAAGTCATCCCATCCTATAGTCTCATTTTAAAAGACTGGTTTCTAGGGTTTGCACCCTTGCCAGGCTGTGCCCACCCACAGTCCCAGTTATCAGCGCTTCAGGAAAGACGGAGTTTCTACCCTGATGAGCTCTTCCCACTTGTGGGCTGAACCTGTCTGCCTTTAGAACATGTCTCCATCGGTGTGAACTTCTTGCACTAAATACCCCCACAGAGGTGGGTATTACTTGCATTTCCCTGTGCTCTCCTCCTGCCTTGGGATCCGGTTACCTGGGAGCCTGAACCACGGAGTGAGTGGGAACCTGTTCCCCCTCCTGGCTCAGCCTCTTCCTCCACCCTCCTTCTCCGGAATGGCTAATCCAAATGCACTGAATCGATTTGACTCAACTGTGCACTGTTTGCCCCCAACCTGCTTCCAGTTACAACTCCCGAGTCAAAAGGCCAAAAGCCAGAACAGAGTGGAGAAAAAGACTGAGATAATCAGCCCTTGATTAACACCGAGCTGCGAACACACAACCTTTTCCAAAGCTGCACAGAGGGACGGGGAAGAATGCAAATGAGACGGTGGATATGAAAATGCTGCCTGAACTGTAAAGCGCCACACAAACAGCCGTTATCATTCAAATGAAAGACAAACAAAAAGGGAAACAGCTTTTTCCAGCCAATTCTCCTCTGAGACTCATCTTCAACCTAAGACAGGCAAGTTCTTGGGAAAAGGAGGTCGCAACTCAAGAAGACCCGAGAAAGCATGCAGTACCAGGTCCTGTGCTCTGCACTGGAAGGAAAATGAAAATGTTGCAGGTATGGCCCTGTCTTCAAGCCCCAAACCCGGATGGCAAGTGCCTGCTGGGATGGTCTACAGGAGGTGAGATTCAGAAAAGGTTACAGAAGACCTTGTGCTGGCCCCCAGCCCCTCCCTGGGGGCTGCTCCCTAGATTCTTCCCTCCCCGAACCCAGGTCTTTCCAGTTCTGCCTCCTAAGCATGTCTCACAGGCATCCACTTACCTCCCCTGTTCTGTCTTGGTCCAGGCCCGTCCTCTGTTGCCTGGACAGCGTGTCAGTCTCCCCTGCACCAACCCATCTCCAAAACTGTAGTGAAAGTGATTTTGCTGCAATCCATCATGTTTTTCAATGCAATCCCATTTAAATGCCTCAGTGGCTCCTTGTAACTTTCTGGGGAAAGTTCAAACTTCTTGTTTTGGGGGCCTGCAGCTCACCACTGCTCTTCTCTGTTTCCTGTTGGGCTCTGAACTCTGGCCATAAAGATGGCTGTTCCTCCAGCAGGCTGCAGGCACTTCCCTCAGAGTTTAAGCACACATGGACCTGGTGGCTCACACACCCACCCAGTCTCCAACCAGTTTATTCTTCTGACTTCAGCTGAAACAGTCTCTTCCTTCTGAAGCCTTTCTTAAGCCCCTCCCATTCTAGCACAGGCATCACATTCTCTGCCCACTCAGGTGAGAATTTTCCACACCATAATGTAATTCCTCGCTGGATGGGTATTTGCCCTTCTATAGGAGTAGGCACGGCCTGGTGATCTTGTTAAAATGGATTCAGTAGGTCTGGAGTGGGGCCTGCGCAGCCGAGTTTCTACCCAGCTCTCAAGTAATGCTATCACTGCTGGGCTGTGGGCCATGATTTGTCAGCCACAGATCACGGCAGGGCCCCACGTGTCTTGTTCACAGCGCGTCCCTAGCACCAAACCTGCATCTAGCACATGGTGGCATCAGTCAATTTTTACAGAATGAATAAATGAGGAAGGTGGAGGTAGATACACAGGAATTTGGAGTTCAGATAATAATTTCGTTAGGCCCAAGAAGATGACAACTGACAATGCCCACAAAACCAATTCTGTCCCTTAAAGATCAGACCTTCCTGAAGAATATGTAAGTAGCCATTTATAACGTTGATTATTTGCCAGAATCCAATCCATAGAGCAAAAGTAAGACCAAAATAGAACATCTGAACTGGGTGATTTTGTGCCCTTTACCAAAGCTAAACCATGGCTATTTGCTGCAGTCTCGGACGGGAGAAGAGGGGGCTCACAGCGCCTGTACTTAACTGTGCATTATTCATGTGAAAGATTTGCATGTGCTTTTTATGATTATGGCTGACTTTGATGTCTTTGTGCCCTGCTTAGGGCTTCCACACAGAACTATAATTTCTTTGCCAGAAAGAAAAGGGGGAAAAAAAGAAGAAACAATTTGCATAGACCAAGTATTGGAAATGCATTGACGCAGTCTCAATATAAAACAAAATTGCCCCTCCGTTGCCATGGGTAATCCAGATGAAAGGATGCAGTATAGGGACTTGTGTAAATCACCATTAAGAGAAAAGTAGCACAACATCTCTTTGGAAGGCTGACTCTTAATTCTGCAGGCCCGTGATTTCAATACCACTGAATGGGAAAAAGGGAGGTAAGCATTTGCAACAACTTTAATAACAGGCTATGGGATCAACACAACTCTGAAACTGCCTTTCTCGCCCTGAGCCTTCCAAAGAGTTCAGCCCAACTTGCAAAATTCCTTACAAAGATCACATTGTATATTTCAACACACTGGTTTGGGTCGTACACAATGAAGAAGAAACTGGTGAAAAGGGAACTTTTAGCTAACTCTCCCAAGTCCAAATCTATATTTCGCTCAAAAATAGAACGGCAGGCAGGCTGCTGAATCCTTATTTACATATGCGTGGCTTTCCATATATGCCTGCCCCATGGCTGAAAGAAGAAATCAATCATTTCTCTCAGAAAACCAGAAGTACAGAGGATGGATGGACATAAAAGATGTTTGGAGCTTGTATCTCTTTTTTAATTTCAACTCTGCACATCCTCAGGGTAACATCCACAATTGCCAAGACACCTGCATCATTTGCAGGTATCTATTTAAACAGTTGATATTACTGAGCACCTAACTCCAAGCCAGCTGTGCTCCTGGGGGCTGAGAATTCAGGTTCCTGGCTTAAGCAAGTGAAGACATGGGGGGAGCTATGGGGGAGCCATTCACTGGGCTCAGGACTATCGGAGGAAGAACAAGTTTACAACGTGGATGGTGTAGGTGTATTCTTTTTTCAGGGCTGCCATAACAAATTACCACAAACTTGGTGGCTTAAACTACAGAAATGGATTACCTCATAGGTCTGGCGGCAACAAGTCCAAGATCAAGGTGTTGGTATGGTTGGTTCCTTCTGAGGGATGTGAAGGAGGAGCTAACTGTTCCAGGCCTCTCTCCTAGCTTCCTGTGTCCGCTGGCAGTCTTTGGCCATCCTTAGCTTGTAGACGCATCACCCTGATCTCTGCCTTCATCTTCACATGACATTCTCCCTGAGTCTCTTCACATAGTCTTCCTTCTGTGCATGTCTATCTCTGTGCCCACATTTACTCTTTTCATCAGGACACCGGTCACACTGGATTACGGGCCCACCCTGATGACCTCATTTTAAATTCATTACCTCTATAAAGAACCTATCTCCAAATAAGATCCCATTCTGAGGTACGAGGTGTTAGGACTCCAGCATATATTTTGAGGGACACAACCCATCCTCTACCACAGAAATAGAGGAAGAGGCTACACCCAGTTCTAAGCATGTTGAGGGTGTGCTGTCTGTACATGCGTTGATCCTGAGATCAGAAGAAAAATTTGCAATAAGAGATAGCGGGTCGAGAGATATATATTTATCGACTCAAACAGAAATATGTTTGAAGGTCAGGAGCGGGGTGAGGACAGCATGGCTGAAGCCACAGATATGATTAAAGTTGCCCCCAAAGAAGTTACAGTGCTTTGGAGTGAAGGGGAACTAAGAAGAGAACCCTCAGAACATCAGCTCTTCAGAGGCAGATGAGGGAAGAGGAGCCCGCAGAGGTAGGAGAAGCCCCAGGAGGAAAACATCGCTGAGGCCAAGGGAAAAGGTCTGAAGGGAAGGGTCACTGTTTCCATGAAGGGATCGCAGTTATCTACTACTATATAACAGACTACCCAGAACTTAGTGGCTTAAAACAACCGCCATTTCTCTCTCACAGTTCTGTGGGTCAGGAATATCGATAGGGCTTGACGGAGCAATGCTGCACCGCATGGCATAACTGTGGTCACTGGTTGGTGTTCATCTGGGGCATGGACTAGTCTGGGCAGTCCAATATTGCTTCCTTCGCATGTCTGGCACCTGGGGGTGTGGAGAGGGGGAAAGGCTGGACTCAGCGGCAACGGTCAAGCAGAGTTCCCACACGCGATCTCTCCAGCACGTGGTCTCAGGGTAGAGCTGAGGGGCAGGCTCTATCTGGTTCATGCTTCTTTATCTGCCTGGTCTCGGCACAAGCAATCTTCGGTTGCAAAGTGAAAATGTGGGACTTTGTATATAAAAAGCAGGAAAAGATGTCATTAAAAGTAAAAAATATATATGATACACTTAAAATTTTGTTAAGAGGATAGACTTCATGTTGTGTTCTTACCACAATTTTAAAAAAAAGAAAGATTAAATGAAAAAATCCTGATTTCCAGTCAAGATGGCAAAGTAGGTAAATACTGTGCTTCCTTCTTCTCACAATCACATCAAGATTACACCTAAACTACAGAACAGCCATCAATGAGAATCACCTGAAGTCTAGTTGAACCAAAGCCCTACAACTAAGGACACACAGAAGAAGCCACCTTGAGACTGGTAGGAGGGGCAGAGATGCAGAACAGGCTGGTCCCACAGTCCTGTGTGACCATTAAAAATCAGGAGGGATATCTTGGCTGTGGAGGACCCTCCCAGAGGAGTGAGGGGTCCCAGCCCCACACCAGGCTCCTCAGCCCAGGGTTTCAGTACCAGGGAAAGAAGTCCCCATAATTTCTGGCTGTGAAAACCAGCGGAGATTGTGGCTGAGTGAGTTGGAAGGTGGCTGCAGTCCCAGGTGCTCCTCTTAAAGGGCCCATGCATGGACTTACTCACTCACTCTAAGCTCCATCCCTGGGGCAGCAACTTGAAAGGTGCCAGGGACATACAAAGAGGAAATGAACTGTCTGGCTTCACAGAGAGGGCTACAGGGGCAGCTTTCTCCTGGACAAAGAAGCTGGCGGAAGCCATTATTTCTTTGTTGAATCCTCTCCCCCGGTGTGCACACGCAGGCAGCCGCCATATCTGAGTCTCCATAAACCTAACTAACACTGTTCCTTTACCCTGCTCCATCCAACTTTTGGGCACACTGAAGTTGCTTCCAGTGGCTTTTCAATACAAATGGCCTATCGTGGATCATGCATCAGAATTTCCTAAAATCTCTCAAAGATTCATAAAACCCAAACAAGCAGCATCTGGCTTGGGCATGTCCCATAGTTCTGGGTGGGTAGCCCTAAGCCCAGCACTCGTGACAGCTGGCCTTGGTTCATGGCTTGGACTTTCAAGGTACCTCCAAGCCCAATGCAGGTGGCAGCAGTCTGTGGATTGCTGTGTGGCTCATGCCAGGTGGCCACAGGCTGGGCACAAGCTGCAGCTAAATTTGGCCGGCAGTGGGTCCCCTCCCAGGAGGCCCCAGGGCTGGCACACCTGGTGACCAGCTCTGGACCAGGTCGGAGCATCACCTAGCTGCCTCCAAGGATGACAGACGCAAAGGGCAGACTGGGCAGGCACCAGAGCCCCACTAAAGCAAATCCTGTTCTATAGGTTCAGCCCCTGTACCACAGCTTCTCCACTGCAGTCATGGTCAGTCCTCACAACCAATCATTCTGATGGTCAGTCCCTCCTACTGACATGCAAATAGACACCAATGCTCAATTACAACATGAGGGCACACACAACCCACACAAGGGACACACCTGCAGTACCCAGCTTTGGTGACCAAGGAGACTGTACCCTGGGACCCACAGGACACCTACTGCATAAGGCCACTCTACTAAAACCGTGAGACACAGCAGCCCTACCTAATAAATAGAAATAAACACAGGGAGGCAGCCTGAGTGTCCATCGATGGAAGAATGCATAAAGAGTAGGTGGTATATACAGAGGGTGCCAAAAAAAATGTATACATATTTTAAGCAAGGAAAAACTGTACTAAAATTGTAATACTCAATATACAGTGATAGCAAAAGATGAACACAAGTCATGTGTATACATTTTTGGCACCCCCAGTATATACAATGTAATATTGTTCAGCCATGGAAGGGAACGGGTTCTTGCCATCTGCAGTGGCATGAATGGACCTGGAGGGTATTGTGCTGAGTGGAGTATGTCATACGGAGAAAGACAGATGCAATGTGATTTGCTTATATGTGGAATCTAAAGGACAAAATAAATAAACAAAGCAGAAACAAACTCATAGATACAGAAAACATTTTGATGGTTGTCAAACGGGAGGGGGGTTAGGAAGGGTGAAAAAGGGGAAAGGATTAAGAAGTACAAATTGGTTGTTACACAGTAGCCATGGGGATGTAGGGTACAGCATAAGGAATATAGTCAATAATATTGTGATAACTATGTGTGATGTCAGATGGGTACTAGATTTATCTGGGTGATAGATGCGAGGGGCATTGGGGGCAGGGTGAAAAAGGTGAAGGGATTAAGAAATACAAATTGGTTATTACAAAATAGTCATGGGACGTAAAGTAAAGCATAAGGAATACAGTAAATAATGTGGTAATAACTATGTATAGTGCCAGGTGGGTATTAGACTAGTCAGGGGGAGATCAATTCTTAAATTATAGAAAATATCTAACCACTATGTTTTACACCTGAAATTAATACAAAATAATATTGGATGTCAACTGTAATTGAAAAATTTAAAAAGGGGGGGGAAGGTGAAGGGGAATAAGAGGTTTAAATTTCCACATATACAACAAATAAGTCATGAGGATGTAATATACAGCATAGGGAATATAATCAATAATATTGTGATAGTGTGGTACAGTGTCAGACGGTTGCTGGACTTCTCAGGGTGACCACTTCTCTAGGTATGTAAATGTTGACTAACTATGGTGTACAACTGAAACTAATATAACATTGTATGTTAGCTATATTTTAATAAAAATCTTTTAAAAAGAAGATCAACCATGGAACACTAATATAGAAAGGAAAATGTGTTTCAAAAGGAAAAACCCAAGTAAAACTCTCAACAAAGTCTGGCACGTATTAATCATCCATTATATGGTAACTAGAACTTAATCAGTTCTATGAGGCCGTTCCCCAGAGGCATGTTGGCAGCAATTTTTATAAACCAGCAGTATCCTACATCAGGGATGGGTGGGGTATAAAGGGAATTAGGGAATAAGCCAGATAAAATTAAAAAATCAGAAAGCTTTAAAAATGGTTAGGACAAAAAAAAAATCTTAAAGAAAATCTTCAATTCCCAGCTAACTAGAGGATTGTCTACTCTCCCTGAAAGGAAACAGCTCTTACTGTGAGAAACATCGTTGCTACTGAGCGTATTAGAGGTAAGAAATTTAATTTATTTAGGCATGATAAGTAGCACCCATGTTACTTAAACATATTGGTTTAAAATGATATTTAGAACACTTCAAGTTACATGTTTTATGTTGAAATATATTTGACATTAGTTTACATTGTTAAATGTTATTTTTAAAACTCAAAAGTAAAAAAAAAAAATAAAATAAAGTTTGGCATCAAAGTGGGCATGAAAGTACCAGCACACAAAAAACATTAAGTTTTTAAGTTTTCAAGCCATTTGGCAGGGACGTATGTTTCTCTTTTTATCAATATGCATGCTTTCTTGAGTTCCATATGAAGAATGGATTTCATTCTAAGTCAGGACAGCCAATTCCATCAGGACCCTAAAGTTAAGTGCAGGTGGTCACAGTTTCCAACTCGGACTCAGTGGCACATTAAGCAAGTGGCCATATCAGTGCCAGAATAAAAGGTATAGAAACAGCTCTGACCCACCAAAGATCACAGAACTTGAGATGACCTAAGAGCCAGTAGAATCTGGATGAAGACCAGAGAATCAGAGAAGCAGGATGTGGTGATGGAAACAGGCTGGAAAGGATGGAGTCCCACCTCCCAGCAGAGCAGACAGGCCATAGAAAGAGCTCGGCCAGACTGCTGACACTGTCCCTCACCAGCTGTGGCTGGAGCAGGGCACTCAGCCTCTCAGTATCCTCAATGACCAAAGGGAAGTACATTGTACTCTTCTCACTAGGACGTGGTGACAACTAGCTGGTGTGTGGAAAGCACCCTCTACGGGAGATACACTCATTGCAATGGTTATTTTGTTTGACTCCAGTGGCCCTCCTTAAAAAACTGCAATCCATTTGTTGTCTACCTCCTCCTGACAGAAGAACACAAGCTGGGCAAGAATCCAGCTTGGGAACTATCACATCCTCCAGTCCCTGAGAGGAAAATACTCTGGCATCTTTCCATCAACACCCTCCCAGTTCTATTTCAGCCATCCTCTTTGTAAGAAGACCTGACATTCAGTGGTGTCAATGCATAGCCATGACAGTTTCAAGTGGAGGCCACATCAGAGGGCACATATCAAGTGTGATAAAAAAAATATAGTGAATGTTTAAATTTAAAAAAATTATTACAGTAAAAGACATATTGCCATTAATCCCCCTCAAAATACTCGCCCTCACTTTGAACACACTTACCCATCATTTTTGCCACTTTCTGAAGCAGTTCTGGAAGTCATTTTTCGTGAGTGTCATGGTCACCGCAGCATCACCACAAACTAATTTTAACATTTGTGTTTATCTTTAGCACTGTTTTGCAGTTCGAAACAAAATTTCATGCATTGTTCATGGTCCATGATTTATGGCACACTTTAAAACACACCTTCTCTCAACCGTAGCTCACACTCGACTAACTATACCAAACACACTGGAACTTGTCACACACTGTTACAAGTTCAATGCACCGCTTCCCATATTGAGGATCCCTGCCTTTCCATTGGATGGCACTCAGCAGCAGCATTCACCGTATTTTTTTTATCACACCTCATACATTGCCACGATCATATGGAAATAAAATGTCTCCTCAACATGCCAAATGGCAGCAGCCTTCATGTGCCCTTTCAAGCAGCACCTTTGAAAACTGGAAAAGGACACTTAATTTTGTTATGTAGATCAGAATAGCCATACAACCCTGATATAAGTAGGGCCCACCTAAACCAAAATTATATGACAGCCATGGAGAAACATCAGCCTCTGATCAGCCATTCTCCAGAAGAACATAGCTGAGAACCTGCATGAGAAGCTTCCCTCTCTGAGGCTCTGGAAAGAGCTGAAGGCCAATCAACGGCAAGGCCATGTGGAGAGTCATGAAGGACTCAGGCTCTGGAATCAGAAAGAACAAGTGTGGAACCCTCTCCATAATTTATTGGCTGTGTGACCTGCAGTGTGTCTCTTAACTTCTCTGTGCCTTCTCTCTTCCTTGTGTGTAAAATCCAGCCTTACCGGGTTGTTGAGAAGGTGAGTAAAGGTAGGAGAAACATCTAGACTGAAAGCCGATGCACTGCGTGTCCCCAACGAATGGCACCTACTGTTATTGTTATCATTGTGCCAGTAAATATTTTAACAGACTAGATGTTTTTCTTCGAGGTACGAAACTAAATCCCATCTAAAAGGACATCTCTGTTAATCACTCATTAAATATTTAATGAGCCCCTAATATAGTCAAATATTGTGGGGTGAGAAAAACAAACAAGATGGGTGCTGTCTCATCTCCAGGTAGTTATCATGTCGTGACTGCTGAAGATGCTCCATTCTTGGACACGTGATTTGTGAAGAATTTTCTGTATTTTTTCATCAAGTTGTAATTACTCTTTTTTACATCTATGACAATGGCTTCCGCTAAAGAAAAAAGCGCTGGAAGGACCAGACCACATCTGTTACAGAGCTAGACCCGTGCTCAGCACAGCCCACGTCAGAGCTCAGCAAGATGCAAGGGGGGAGGTGGGGAAAGGGAGGAGGGAGAGCAGGAGAAAGAGGGGGAGGTATCATGTCAGACATTCCCTGAGGAAAGCAGCCATACCACACACTGAGAGGATGTAGCCAAGGAACACGTCTCATTTCTTATCAACGTGAGTGAAATAACTTCTCTAGTTCAAAACAAAGATAGGGAAAGGTAGAGTGGTTGATTTTTCACATGTGGGTTGGAGGGGGGGGGCATTACAGTGACCCATCTGCATACTTTCTTCTCTTTTTACATCCACCCACACCCACTATTTCCTGTATTTGTAAAAAAAAAAAAAGAAAAAGAAAAGAAAAGAAAGAAAAAGAAAAAAACGCACAGAGTCTTTTTGAAGGCTGTCTTCTGGCTTTGTAGTTCTGGGTGTATTAAGTACCACTGTCGTTTTGGTGAATTCTGAAAAGACAGACTGCCAGAGGATACATATGGAAATCATGGAACACTTTCCCGAAAGGGACACAGGATGAGAAGTGAACACACAGGCTTCTTCCCAGTAAACCCGAAGGCAGCCTGGTCACGGAGCCTTCTGCTGGCTCCACACCTGTCCCCACACACCTCAGCAGCTGGATTCTCCATACACAGGAGAAACAAATGTCTGTGATCAGACAAGGTGGTCCATTTAATGGACACAAATTATTCAGTCCATTAGAACTCTAACCATTGCCAGGCCCCCCCTGGGAACTCTTTTATGATCCAACCAATAGCGATGGGAGCAACGTACAAAGCAGGAGTCCCCAGAATGCGGCATACTCAGTGAGCACAAGTTCATGACCTAACCCTCCTTCCTAGATGGGAAGGGCTACCGCAGCACTCTCTCTGCAGCGTTCTGTCCCCAGGCTGGCTCCCTGGCAAGCCTACATGCTTCCAGGTGGGCGATGCCCAGTTTTCTTCTTTTGTCCATGTCCCCACTCTGCAGACACTTGCTGGCCTCGCCAGCACCATGTGGCAAAGCTGAAGCCCAAGTCTTCTCTCCCATCCCACGCTGCCAGCTTGACTTCTCAGTGTCTGCTAAAGGTACCTTTAGGGTCCTCTCTGAGGATCCCCCCTCCCAGGCATCCACATTATTTAAAACGCCTCAAGGGTGCTGCCTCCAAGAAGCTCCTATATCTGCCCTTTACTTTCTCCTCCCACCATCTTCACCCAAGTCCAGACCTCCAAGAGCTCTGAAACCAGTTCTCCCTGACTCCAGCATCCTCCTGCTTCCCACGCCTGCCCACACTCATCTTAAATGGGCCTCTAACCCACTGCCACAGGAAAGCCAGTGGTTGGTTCCTCACCCCTCACGATACTAAGCACTGACCCTGGCCTCTACCTGTCTAGTCTCTGGTACGCCTCTACCTACACCTTCACGCTAGCCACGCCGTCCCAGATCACCTGCCATGGTTCCCTGCCCCTGGGTGGCCGTGCCCTCACTGGTACTTGCCCCACTCCCCAAGGGCCACCTGGAAGCTGACCTCCTGCAGAGGCCTCTCCGAGTTGCCCCTGCCCCATGCCACCTTACTGTGTGCTCTGCTTCTCCCCTTAACCCCCAGCTCTGAGCTCCCTAAAGGGAGGACTAAGTCGTATTCACCTCTGCATACACCTCTCATGGTTTTACACACCATGGGCTTTCAATCAGTACTGCTGAACATACTCTAATCAATCGATACAGTGTAATGTGTAGAGTGAGGGCCTTGGCCACAGATACCAGGTACTTTGTCTGTTCACAGCTGTGTGTCTCCAGAAGGTAACCTTCCTGAGGACAGAGTCCTATCTGCCTGGTCCCCACTGTATCCAGCATCCAGGAGAGGATCTGGCCCCTAGGAGGCACTTACTGAATATTTTATTAATTGAACGATTTGCTTTCAAGTCTCGGGCCTGCCATGTACTGTGTCACCTTGTGTAAATGATTCCCTTTACATCTTCATTCCCCTGTCAATAAAGTAATGTAAGAAGAGGGCTTGGTGCGGGACTGCACATGGTAAACGTCTGCAACGACCATCCCAGGGTCCCGCCACGCCTCTTTCACTCCCCAGTTTGCTTTCAAGACCGGATCCTTTAATGAACCTGGAATGGCTCTGGGCTGTGCCCCCAGCACCCTCCACTCTCCTCTCTGGCAAGGTCTCTTGTCCTCATGTCCCCTCTCCTTCCCTTATCTCAGATCACACCCCACCCCTAGTGGAGTCCTGTGCCTTCCCTCATGGAAAGTCTAGAACACAACAGACCAAACGGGTCACAGGCCAGGCTCTGGGACCTCGCCCACTTAGAACAGGTCCTGCAGGGGCAGCGTGCGCCTCCTGGGAAAGTCACAGGCTCAGGAGAAGCTCAGCTCTTCCAGCCGTAACTCTTTCCACACCCTCCTGCGGGAAGGAAGCTGGGTGCTGGCGACACAATAACTGGGGTACCTGGACCAGCCTGCCCTGAGCTCACCCCACAAAGAGGATCGACTGAGTCACAGCGCCCCAGCGCTGGGAGCTCCTTCCACTTGCTCTACCTCATTGCTGCTGGCTGAACCAGGCCAACCACCCCGTTTCCATCTCACCAACACTAACTCAAGCCCCAATGTAGCCTTTCAAGCCAACCGCCATGAAGCCCACCCTCACTGCCAAGCGAGGCCAATTCATAATTTAAATCTGCACTGCATAATGCATAAGGTATCTTGTTATCAATTATTCACCCTCTAATTGCCATCTGGACTATAGGGAACTTGGTAGGACATTGAAAGGGGAAGTGGGCGTTTGCCCAGCGTCACACCAGAAAGCAAAGTGCTCGCGCTGGTTGTGGTTGCCACCATTTGCCAGGAAATTGAGCAGCTGGATTCCATCCGAAAACAACTGGAGAGCCCTGTGCTGTCCACCCTGAAGTTGGCTACTTATCCCGTTCCCTTTCCCGCCCCAGATCCCTGCTCCACTCCACCTTCACTACAGCCACAGGGCACATTTATCACAGGAGCCTGTCTGGTCTCCCAAAGCACAAAGGGAAACATCTCCTACCGCTGACCTGGTAATTAGCAGAGACTTTCTCTCTTCCCCTCAAGTCGATACAAAGAACTGATTTTCGCTCGCCCACAGCTCAATCTTCTGGATGGAAGCTCCCCCGCAAAGGGGATAAGAGTTTACAGCGGAATCCAAGGAAGGACCATTTGCTGAGTTTGACATCCAATACGAATACATCCTTCTCTTAGGCCACTGTACTGAACCCACCTGCTCCATGAATCATAATTGAACATCTATTGCTAGATCCAGGTACTGTCACCAAACAGTAATGTGCCCCACGCTAGGAAGACAGTCTCGATAATAACACAGGACAACATAGTATTTGCTGATGACAAAGAGATGTTATCAGGATGAGCACAAACCAGAGGGTACATGCTCACACACACACTACAAAACCAATTAGCCCTGATTCCGGCTTTGTTCTAGGCATAGTCTGAGCATTTGAGAACTGTATGTAACAAATGTATGTTCAAGATCAGTGGGGATGCAAAGGAGTCTGTGATCAGCTCTGCTTGTTGGGGGAAAGGAACAAGGAAGGCTGCACAGAGAAAGAGAAGCCACAGCTGGGTGCTGAGGGATGAGTAGGAGTTTGCCAGGCAGACAAAGAGAAAGGGTATTCTGAGAAGAAGGACCAACATATGCAGAGGAGCCCCACAATATAACTGCATGCACATACGATGAGCTGCACATGGGTTAACATTCATCAATACTTTCAGGGGCATGATGCCACCCTGAGCGGAGCTGGGACAGGCTACGAATGTGCGAATCCCTTTAAAGAAGGCAGTGTGTTCCCACCTCATCTGTGACTAATGGATCTCACAGAATCCTTGAGGTTGGAAGGAAATGGAATTTTTCTCCTTCTTTGATAACACAATAGTTGGTATCCTTGCGGTCCTCTCCTTACCCTCTGTTAATAATCTACCTTCCATAAGAGTGAAATATTATGGTTCTAAGGTACCAACCCATTTAAGCCTTGTGGATCTACCTGGGAACCAAGAAATCATAGCCAGACTCACCGCGTCGTGAGATACTAATGTGAAAAAAAGAACAGAAGCTTTGCCTTCCAGAGCCCTGTTTCCTTCCTGAGCACGGGACTGGTCTCTGCAAATCCAGAGATCAGAGAGCAACACGTAACCCCACTCGGCCTGCTTAGTTGGGAGGGTTGGTGAAGGGGCTTTGTGGCTACATGCGGTGTGTTCATCAGAGACATCACAGGGCAATGACCGAGGAAGACCAGTCACTTCCCCAAGGCCCAACATCTGCTGCCTCCCTTCATACCTGCCCAGTGTGTCCTGTACAAGGTACTGTATCCGAGCGAAGTTCAGCCATCACCATTGCCCAGCTAGCGAACAGGGACACAGTGCCAACCTAGGGCATTAGTCTTTGCCCCTCATCTGTACAACACATTTAGCTCTGTTTACTTTCATGCAACAAATTAGATAGATAGGTAGGTAGGTAGATAGATAGATAGATAGATAGATAGATAGATAGATAGATAGATAGATAGACAGACACCTGCTTTTCCTGCAATAACATATCTCCCCAGTCATAACTTTCCACCAACCATGATAAGTGATAAGATATTAAATTTACCCAGCAGTTCTTCGGCTGTGTCCTCTAAAACTCTGAATGCCCCAGGTGATTGTGTATTGGAGGGAAATTCCCTGTTGGTTTTTCATAAACTGCTTATATCAGAGTTTGATATTCTTTGGTTAAACCCTTTCTGGGACAGTGTTCAGATTAAACACTCAAAATTTTGAACGGTTTTTCTGTGCCTCCTGGACAAAATTTCACGACTTACACGATCAAATCACGAATCTAGATACCCTGAGCTCCAATTTAATAGACACGTTTAGATGGCACTGAAAGTATGAACTCATCACAAAGCTTGCAGTATGGAGAACAGAGGACAGCCTCTTAAGGTATCATCCTGGGATGAAGGCTAAAAATTGTCTATGGCAGCCAGTGAGCTTCAAAGGAACCCTAAATAAATCAAGCCCAGTAGGGAGCCAGTGATATAAGACCTATATTAGGAGCAATCTTTGGAGCATCGTGTCCATATGAAATAAGAATGCTCCCTCTAACTGGGGCAAAGGACCCTCTTAAAGATAAAACTTTGAGTAACTTTACAGTAATATCACCGTATCTTAGAAAGCAATCTAGGGACAAAGCTAGAAATGTGCATTTGAATGACACTCTCATTTGGTTATAAAATATTTTTCTGACATGCCATCTTCAGGACATCAGATGCCCCTAGGAAGGTGTGCAAGGCACGTGATGCCTTCTCATCACAGCTCCATCTCTCATTAAAGAACAAAAGACAGGTGAACCAGAGCACACAGCATCAATTAAGAGAGTTAATATGAAGAAAGCACTTTGAAACCTGAATCAAAATTAGCTATTATAGCAATAGAAATAATAGCTTCCGTTTATTGAACACTTACTGTATACCAGGCAATAGGTCAAAGACATGGGCTAATTTAATCCTAATAGCAAACCCTGCAGGGTAGTGATAACTCCCACATTTTACGGATGAAGGTGAGGTAATGCTAATTTTGTTAGTTTCTGCCTTGCTGGCAGGCCTTTGTTAATGAAAAGTCATTTTTATAAAACACTGCATTCCGCACTAAGGAGCAAATGCAGTCAGCGTTTTAATATGCTTGCCCAACTTGGGTGAAAAAAAAAAAGCCAAGAAGAAATACACAGATACATTTCCGGGTTTTTTTTTCTTCTTCTGCGACAGACATAATACAGTGCTGAACTCACCCCACACCCCTGACACCTCTGTGCTGGGAGGTGGCTGTGACCCACCGGCTCCCCCTGTAACAACTTCAGAGGTCTTTGTGGTGACAAACGCACTACTCAGTACCCACAAGCCTGTCTGACCAATTCCAAACCCTGAACATCCGAGGAACAAAGAGGGCCAACTTCCATTTCAATCATTCAGAGAGGATTTAAGGTGAACAGCAATTGGTGCCATTACTCCTTCTCATAGATGCGTCACTCTAGGGCCCAGCTCAGCTGTCAAACATAAATAAGCAAGACTCAGTCTGCAATCAGTTTGTCACAACAGCCATCTCTCACATTGTCATTCCTCAGGGGAAACATGGGAAAACAAACACACACCACAAGCAAGACAAAAGGCACAGGAAGGTGGCATTTGTGTGCTCGGTACTTTGGAATAAGACTGGGTCTGAGTTCTACCCTTGCTCACAGTGTTGTGTCACACAACCTCTTGCAAGGCCTGCAGCCTTCTCCACCTGAATCCAGTGGCCATCTGGACCCACAGGGATCTCGGTCATCTCCAAAACCACCAGGACGCAGACGAGCCATGATTTCTCAACAGTGCAGCTGGGTCTTCAAAACGCAAGAGCATCTCCACAAACCACCCGCCCAAGGATGTGCCCTGAAGTCTCAGGAGGGGATTCTCTGTGGAACGCTGCCTCGGAGTTCAGGAATAAGTCCAGTATCTCCGAATGAGTCTGCCTGCATTTATCTCTGCAGTGCCTGCCTCACTGTATTTCTAAAGTGCCCCACGCTAGGAAGTCAATCTTGATAATAGCATAGAACAACAATATTTGGGGTCCTGCCACGATCAGTAACTACTAATTTCCTCTCCTTCCATCCCATTCAAGCGCACGTTTCTCAGAAGACTGCCTACCATTCCAAAGAGAACGTATATCAGGATTCCTCACGCTTCCTCCAAAGAGACGACTGACCTACACAAAGGCTGGGATTAGCTACCCCTCCCCCTACTCCCCTTCTGCAGGCCTTTCTGGGGGGCAGGGGCACCCAATTGAAGAATAAACATGAGATTTTTAAGCAGTTTTACCTAATGCCTAATCACCATCTGCATACCTGTGGTTGCATCATCAACTCCAAAGCTGACGGAGTGGGGAAGATAAGTGACTTTTTTTGCACCTACTGTGTGCCAGGGATCTCAGGGACTAAACAGTCACATTCTTTGATTTCATCTTTATGGCAGCCTTGCGAGGGTGGTTGTTTCCATCCACTTTTTAAAAAGAGGGGCCCATAACTCAGAGAGGTTACAGCATCCATCTGCAGTAACACAGCTAGTAGATGGTAAATCCAGGTCCACTGGAATCCAAGGGCGCTCCACCCCACCTTCACCCAATGCCCAGCACTGGATGGTCCCTGCCCCCTCACCATGTCCATCTGCCCCACTTCCCCTCTGCCCACTACATACCCGCCGCAGTAGCCTCCTGTCCATCCCAGGAACCTTCTGTCCTCCTTGCCTGGAATGTTCTTCCCCCATCTCTTTACCTGGCTAATACCTATTCGACCTGTGGATCTCAGCTCAATTACACTTGCTCAGGAAGGTCTCCCTGGCCATCACCCATGACTAGAGTTCACGTTAACCCTCACCCCTTATCACTCTCTCTTTTCCTGTGGCCCTGGGTCTTTCCTTCAAAGCAATTGTAATCCAATGATAAGATGGATGACTATTCGTTTCTGATTTGCTTCCCAACCAGGACAGTGGGTTCCAGGAAGGCAGTAACTAATAAAAAATGTCTGTGTTTTACACGACTAAACTTAAGTACTTCCCACAGTGTTTGACACAGAGTTGCTGTGCAGCTGTATCTGATGAATGAATGAATGAATGAATGAATGAATGAATGACCAAACTACTACCCACATATATTCCCTGGACATTTCAGGAGGCCCAAACATCATCTTCCTTGAGTTTAGGACAAGCATTAATCACACGTGCACACACATGCATGCACACATATGCACCATTTACCACCCACGTCAAGTTCTTGAAAAGCAAGATTACAATCACCCATCACTCTTTTCAGATTATAGCACAGCCCTACCCTGCAGTATCTATACTGAACCCTGTGCATGTCATTTCTAGTGCTTTGTTTTATCTATCATTGCTACACAATAACTTAATAGAAGAATCCACACAAAGTCAAATAAAAGTGGAGTCATTTTTATAAAGCACTTGGGTGATGGATGAACATACACAAGGCTTTAGAACATCAGAGCTTTTACACAAAGCAAAAAGCCTTCACACAGCCCTGGTGACAGCTGGCAAACAGACAATGGGGTAATTCACCCTGTTAGTCAACTAACACCTACGGTGATGATGTATAAAGAACGCAAAATCTGGACCCCTCCCCTTCCCAGGACTTACATTATTGGGACGTGCCTAGCGCTTTTATTCCTAGGATCAGGCAGGATTTAACAGCCAAGGCTTGGAGTTGGGCAAAGTTGGGTTCAAAGTGTGGCTCTATCACCAGGCTGGCCTTGAGTTTCCTCATCTGTAAAATGGAGCTAACCCCAGTGCCTCCCTCAAAGAGATGCTGCTACAGTGAGGTGACTTAGATGCATGCAAACTGTTCATTGGTGCTCGCTGCATGACAACTGTCACCCCATTTTCTGGAGTCCCCAATGGAATAGGAGTTCCTCATGGGGACGAATCACGTGAGGTTCCACTTAGTGTCCAAGCACCCGGTGCAGGTCCAGGCACACAGTAGGGCCTCAGGTCATGCTTCCGATGAGGACAGTCACCCTAGTTTGCAGGCTGCATCTGCAGAACACCCAGCTTGCAGTAGCTGCTCCCTGAGCAGCCTCCCCCTCTCCTCCTGGCGGCAGTTCCCAGCCCAGGGCTCTCTGCTAAGACCCTCCTCCTAAGGGCAGGACTGTGGCTGGTGAGCAGGTAAGGAGAGCTTCTGCCTTGCCCTTCATCGCACAGGAGTCTGGCCAACAGAATTCACCTTGGTTTCTTCCCAGCCCTCTGCACAGGAACTGAACACAAGGTTCACCCCTTAAGACAAGAGTTCTGACCTTCTCGGCCTTAGGCGAAGGTTTGGGAGGAATTCTAGAATCTCCTCTGGAATTGCCAGAAGTAGGTAGCCCCTCTTCCCTGAAAACAAGTTTCCCTTCTTTAACTAAGGGACCCTGAGACATCTCCTTACAAGAAATACCAGTATTGGGGAAAACCTCCTTTTTGAGGGTCGTAGACAGTTAGTGAGGCAAAATCTTCCTTTAAACAAAAAAGCCAACTGTGGAGCACCTGCCTCCTAATCCATTCATAAATCAGATATTCAAGGCGTAGAATAATTTTCCCACAATTCATGTTAATCATTCCACTCTCACACCATGAATCATCTGATGAATGGAAACTTTCACCAAGACGGGCACGAGCCACTGGATCTTGCTTTACAAATCTCTCCAGAGCTCAGAAGTTTTCCTGTTATTGAGAGAAAAGTTACTGCATTTTTAGCAGGCACTTTAAATATTACTCATGCAATCAAAGCTGTTTTCCTAACTTAACTTATACAGTTTTCAAACATGTATTAGAGCTGCCCTTATTAAATATGCTGCAGCACCACGTACACAAAATGGCATACAAAAGTACAGTCCCCAAACTGCTCGCAGCACTGGGAAAAGGGAATACTCACAAACTGTCCCAGAGAGGACAGCACATGCTCTGAGCCTGGTGTGGACTCTCACCAGATACTACAGGAAGCAGAGAGAGGGGACAGGTCCCCAAAAGATCTCTCTGTACCGAAGTTCGGTGGGTAGGCAAACAGCCAGAGATTTGTATACTTCCATCAAGAATTTCACTGAATTGTCTCCAAGAATACTCTCCAAATGCTCCAAGGACAAGACAGCATTTTTTTTTTAATTTTTTTTTATTAAATTTATTGGGGTGACAATTGTTAGTAAAATTACATAGATTTCAGGTGTACTATTCTGTATTACATCATCTATAAATCCCATTGTATGTTCACCACCCAGAGTCAGTTCTCCTTCCATCACCATATATTCGATCCCCCTTACCCTCATCTCCCACCCCCCAGCCCCCTTACCCTCTGGTAACCACTAAACTATTGTCTGTGTCTATGAGTTTCTGTTTCTCATTTGTTTGTCTTGTTCTTTTGTTGTTTTTGGTCTATATACCACATATCAGTGAAATCACATGGTTCTCTGCTTTTTCTGTCTGACTTGTTTTGCTCAGCATTACTCTCTCAAGATCCACCCAAGTAAGACAGCATTTTTCAATCCTATTAAGATCCAGGATGGCACATGGGTAACAGGACAATTCCAATGCTTTCAAAATAGAAAACTTGGAACTGACTCCTGAAAATCTACAAGATGGAGAATAATCCCAGAAACAACTACCACTTACTGAATGCTCACTGCCAGGTGTGGTGCTAGAAATATAAAATTGCCTTTGAGTCTCACAAGCATCCTATGAGACAGGCATTATCACCTCCACTTTTTCAGACAAGAAAGAGATGTTAAACTTGCCCACGGCCACACTACTACCAAGTGGCAGAGCCAGGCCGGGAGTGGGGCCTCCTGGACGCTAACACCCACGCCCGAAATCCTTACACCAAACTGGCCTAGAAGGTCGAAGTTAGAGTCCCGCCCCACAGTGTGTGGGACTAAGGAGTCACTGTCACTTACTACCGGGCCACTGTTTGCCAAAATTGCTTAGCTTTGAACGGGCAGGTGGTTGAGTGATGGTGAGACAGAAATGACTGAGTAGGAGTTTAATTTTGGATAGTTGGGGCAGGGGAGTCCATGACAGTCGTCCAGTGTGGAAGCGAGGAGAGAATCAGAAGGGGAAGAGCATGGCTCTAGAGAAGGTGAGCGAAGGGAGATAGATGTTCCACGTACGTGTGGACCAACTGTCAGCAAAACAAGGAGAAGTCAGGCCAAGCCAATGAGGAGAATAGCAAATGACTGTGGCTGCAATTTTTAAACACCAGCCCTTAGACTGAGTCCTAAACTGCTGAGCCAGGGACTACGGGGTGGGGGGGGGGGGGCAGCATGGTCACCACTGAGGCAAACGGCAGTGATGCTATGCTTCCAGAGTTCTTCCTTGTTTTGTGTGTTCACCCTCTCGCAGGCTTTTAAGTAGATGAAGTGATATAACTTGGCTCACACTTACTTTGTGTCAGTCTTGGCTCAGGGGTGGGGAGTTTGCCTGTGGTTCTTTCTTTTGCCTCCTCTACAGTTTCCCGGGGCCTGAGAACATGCTCTTCCTTTGTCTCCCAAAGTGAACTGCTGACAGTCACCAGAGGGCAACAACTGGTGTGGAAGGTACGATGCCAAGGAGGACCCCTGGGCTCTCCAGGACCCCCGTAAGCCTCCAAAGGCCCTCAACAGTCACACGCAATGCCAATGGTCAACAATCGGCAAGAAGCGCCCGCCACCGAGCACCACCCATGAGAGGACATAGAGCTGAGGTGTAAAGAAATCAGCTCCCTGGGTGTTTCCAGACCAGCTCCAGGGGATCAGGGTCCCGGTGATGCAAATGGGATACACTGCTGCTTACAGCTTAACGGAAAAAATATAACTAACCTCACTAAGGAATGTTAACGGGAATGTTAAATGAGTTAACAGGCAAACAGTGAGGAGGACGTGGGAAAGGCCCATTCTCGTACATGGGGTCTAGTATCTCCATTACTGTCCCATCACTGTTATGCTCCTAACCCCATTTTTACCTGCCCACAGTCTCATGCCGACCAGCATAAACCACACATTCCGACAAAGTTTCTCAGCACAAAAAGTCTGGAAATCCCCCTTTATATCTTCTCCCCTCTTTCATATTGTTTCAACCACACCTGTTAAGTACCAACTACCTGCCGAGAACTGTGCTAAGCTCTTGGGATGCTCAGAACATATCTCTGCCCTTGAATTCAAGGACAGGAGGTAGAGAAACTGTTGCTTTGGCAACGGTGAAAAGGGCTATAATGGAGGTCTGGACAAAGGGTCAATGGCCCACCTCTGGTTAGGAAACCATGGTGGGAATCTCAGCCCATATGCCTGCCACCTGCCCTGCCCAACCTGCCAGCACCCCCAAAAGGCAGCTTCACTACCTCATGACCCTCCCCTGAAAACACTGTTAGAATGGAGATGAATGCCTGATCCTAGAAGACACACTCAATAGCCTGAAATAATCCAACCCAATGCTCCCTCCAATACCTGTACGTAATTGTCACAAAGATTGGGGTCAGCTAATGATGTGTTTTTTAACCAGAAGGTGATATTGAGCCAGGGCTGGGAGAATTGTTTTCAGACATGAACATACTAACAAAAGAAGCAGAGAAATCCAGTTTACCTAGTGAAGTAGAATAAACCAGGCGAGCAAAGAAGGGGGTGGGGGGCATGTTACAGCTTAAGGGAAATGACAGCTCCACAGAGTACCACAAAGGAGGGGACAGCGGGGCTCTGAGAGTGGACAACGGGCACCTGTGACCTAGTCTGGGGGTCTGGGAAGGTTTCCCCCAAGAAAAGAGACCTGAAGGAAGAGCAGGAGCTACCCAGGTGGAGACGGGAGAGGATGATCGAAGCAGGGAGAACAGGACATGCAAAGGTCCCATGCAACCGGAAACAAAGCCGGCCAGGCTAGGGTGCCGTGCTCAGGGGACACACAGAGACTCCACACACGCTCAGGGTGTCCTCACATGGCTGCACATTCAGGCTAGACCCAGGTTTAGGATGGCTGCCAAATTCTCCCTCCTCCCAGGAAGCTTCCTGAGCCAGCCTTCTCTGGGGCTGCTTCCCTGGTGCCACCCTCTCCCTGTCTCCACAGCTTCTGTCCCTGCTGCTTCTGCGTGTCCCCTTGAGTCTCCCTTTCCAGTTAGGCACAGGACTGCATGTTCTGCAGGAGCTCTGCTGTATTCATCTTGCTGTAGTTATTAAAACGGCCTGAAGCCTGCCTGGTGTTCTGTACAGAGCAGTCTGTGGCAGCTGGGAGAGCTGCGTTTCATTCCCTTGGTGACCTAGATGCTGCTCTGTACAACAGACCCACACGTGCAGCTTTAATTCCTTCTTTCCCATCAGCCCAGGGCTCAGGTGGAAGCAGAGGTTTGGGCACTGGTGCGGTGGTGTCAGGCGAGCTGATAAGTGCGCTGAGCTGGGCCCATGTGGGGGAGGACAACATGAGACCCCTCGGGACTGTTCCAGACGACCAGGGCAACGCACCCCGATGGGTGGGTATCTCTGGGTAGGCCAGCTGCAGCACAGGAGACTTCTGTGGGAACCTTTGTTCACAGAGACTCACACACAAGATATGAGTGAAGGGAGAAGGTGAGTGACCCGTGGTTCTTTCCACCCCCCTCTTTCCTTAGTTGGTTTCCAACCCAGGCTGTCATACTCATTTATTCATTTGTGCACTCATGCCATGCTTTCATTCATGCTGCTGGTATCTTCTCAGTGGCAACTCTGTGCAGGCTCCGTGACGTGCCCAAAGACAAATGATGAGGCCATGAGAGACCTTCTCAAGGAGACTACACATAAGCAAAACCCCACAGAGGTGACGAGGAGCCAGGAAGACCACACAGCAGGTCCCCACTCGACTGACCGGGGGTGCTGACTGACAGGGAAACTTGGGTAAGCTTCTCAAAGAGGTAAAACGGAACCAGGACCCCTGTCTTAGCTCGGGCTGCTGTACCATACACTGGATGGCTTAAGCAACAGGATTTTATTTGTCACTGTCCTGGAGGCTGAAAGACCAAGATCAAGGTGCCAGTAGGTTCGAGTCCCCTGTCTTCTAGATGGCTGCCTTTCTCACTGTGTTCACAGGGCAGAGAGAGAGAAGCAGCAAGATCTCTGGGGTCTCTTCTTAAAAGGACGCTAATCCTTTCATGAGGGCCCCACCCTCATGACCTCATTTAACCCTAATCACCTCCTAAAGGCCTCTTCTCCAAAAACCATCATCTTGGGGGGTAGGGCCTCAGCATATGAATTTGGGAAGGGGACACAATTCAGTCCATAGCAACCATCAACCTGGTAGGACTCGTGTGGGAACTCACTGGCATCCCCTGGGCACAACACTTCACAGAGAGCTGTATCCATGGCAGTGCCCGGAGATGGTGGCTCACTGCCCATTTGAGTGTTCTGACGGTGCCTGATCCAGGGATAGTGCTTCCAGTGAATGGTAGGTGGAATGTGTCTCCCAGGCCCCAGCCTGCCTCCCAGCTCAAGGACTAACCAACTCAGCACCCCCCTCCAGTTGCCTGACCCCGCCCCCACCCCCGCCCCTGCCAAGCCAGAGCGTGACTTGGCATGAACTTTTTCCTCCTAGCTGTATGAAAGGCAACTGAAAACATGAGAGATGTGATTAAATGCTGAGCTGGTCGTCATGCCACGAGGCAGCAGCCACAAGTGGACCAAATCCAGTGATTTTCCACCTCTCAATCACGTCCTGGCTGGATTGAAAATGCAATGAACATCAATGAGAACAAATGCTAATAAGGCTTTAACAGGCATTGGATGTCAAGAGGTGAGGAATAAGCCTTGCATATTTCGACTGAATGGGGGTCAAAGAGGAAATAACTGGGATACTAAATAGAAATCTTTTATTCAAGAGGAACAGCTCCCCTGAAAGGCAGCTGCTCCAATCGGTGACACACACTCATTAAAGAATGTGTCCCACTCGTTGTTCTGCAGCAGCAAAATCACCCAGCGCTGTGACATGGATCGTTCCTAGCATGTAGCTCACGTGGTAAAGTGAAGAGCAAATTTACATCGGGCCTAAACGAGATCGGTCCTGTCCTGATGCACAGTCATTAGAGTTTCAGGTGTTGTGAAATTCCTCCACGAAAACACCGTGGCCTTGGAAATCTCAGCTCAAATGCCTTCCCTGAAGCAGCACTGGCAAAGTTAATGTATGTGTCAAGTGTCTGGGGCTGCATTTTTCTCTGCCTCTCTAGGACCTCAGGAAAGCCTTTCTGGTGGATGGACTTCAGGTCCAGGGAAGAATCACGTGAAACCGCCAGGCTGAGCTGACGGGACAGCCAGGGACCAGGCCTTACTGCCCTCGATTGCACTCACCGTACCTGGCCACAACCTATCGCTGGCCACCTGGCACTTCACGCTGGTTCCAGAATCAGTCTTGGCCTGAGGGTCCTCAGCCGTTTTCTGGGCTTTCTGTGCCTTCAGACATAGGCCCTCTTTAGGGTCTCAGACATCCTGAAATACCCAGTCACCTGCTGCTTTGGGTTTTCCCAATTAAGAAAGAGACTTGCTTTGAGTGCTAATAAGGCAACATAAAGAGTGTCGTAACTTGAGAATTACACAGCTCTGGATTCAAGGCCCAGCACCCTCACTTCCTGGCTATGAAACGTCAGGTACAATACTTACCCTAAAACCCTGGCTTACTCCATTTGAAACTGGGAGGCTGGGGCAGTGCTATGAAAAGCACTTAGCATAACGCTATAGGCATATAGTAGGCACTTTATAAAGCCTAGTTATCATAGTTGGTTTTGTAAAAATGTGTTTTTCACTCCAATAAAATAGTCAAAGCTGCTGAGTAGGTAAGGAAGCCTCAGGGGGTTCTACAAAGCAGTTGGCAGTAAGTGGCCACCCCTTTAGGTAACAGGGTTCACCATGACGTATACATACTTTCCATTATAAGCATAACTGGGAATTTGAGAGGAGCAGGATTCTCCGTAACACCAGAGGGCCCCCAAATCATACACAGCCTCTTAGAAGGAAGGGGATTCGTTCACCAGGAACCATAATCCCGAATTCTCCGCAACCAAATTTCCTCTCAGCTTCGATTTCCATCCTTGATAAAATGATGATGACAGTGATTGCGACAGCCCCTAAGAAACCACGCATGCTTACTCACCAAGTCCAAACTAAACACTTGTCATGTATTTGCCTCTTTAACCTTCACAACAACTCATGAAGGGGTCGTTGCCATCCTCAGTCTACCTCAGCGCAGTCCAGGAGAAATATAATTTGAACCACAAATGTGAGCCTTGTGTGTCATTTACGTTTTCTAGCAGTAGCATTAAAAAGCAAAAAGTAATAGGTGGGATTTTAATATTTTATTGAACCCCACATATCCAAAATATTGTGTCAACATGTCATCAATATTTTAAAATATTAGTGGTCTGCGTTACCTTTCCTTTTTCATACAAAGACTTTGAAATCTGGTGTGTGTTTCACACTCAGAGCACATCTCAATTCAGACTGGCTTTATCTCAAGTGCTCAGTAGCCACCAGTTGTGGCTGGTGGTTACCATCCTGGACCATGCAGGTCTAAAGAATGAGGACGTTACATGAAGAAACTCGGCCAGGACCCCACACAGACCCAGGCAGTCTGTCCACAGCCAAGCTCGTAGCTGCTGTCCTCTCCTGGCCATTTGCTTAATCCATGAAACCCCACATTCTGCCGGCCGCCACCTGCCCCAAGGAACACGGGCTTTGTCCGTCACCCCGAGGACTGCAGGCAAATCCTTTCCTGAGTGCTGAGGGAAAACGCAGAGAGACACCGGCTATTCCGCTTTTAAAGAACAGATACTGACAAGACACCATCTCTAAAACCTGCTGAAAATGACCCCAGGGGGAGAAACAGTTCAGAAGAGGCAAGCATTTTTTAACAGCACCCAACTGATGTCAGAGGGGAGTTTCAAAACTGTCACAGAAGAAAGAAAAGTATCCAACTCTGTGTCAGGAATTCCCAGGAAGGGAAGAGAGAGCGTGTGTGTGTTACAGAAATTATTTATGACTTGATAAGGATTCCAAAGTAAAATACCAGAAAATGACAACGCTAAGCACAGAAAAATGTGCAGTAAAAGAGGTAATAATACTTAAATGGAAATGGGTAAATGTGTATTTAAGTGGAGACAGAGTAAGGAGTGCTTAAGTGGCAGGTAAAGAGGCCTGGAGGTGAGCAGCCACTCACCGGCCTGCATCTCAGCTCAGAGAGTCCTGCAGTGTCTCCGCACAGACATGGAAATTATTCAGGACCAAAACTCTGCAGCTGTAATTTGCAGTATAATGACATAATGGTAATTACTTGCTGCCATTTCTACTGTGAGTAAAAGTGCATTCAAGAACCAATATGGCTTGAAAGGCCTCCATAAGATTGACACAATCAAAAGAGTGTTTCCAGCCCAGAGACAGCTGCTGGGAATAGCCAGAGCTTTAAAAGAAAGGGGGGTAGGCCCCCAAGTATGAACTGCTTTGTCTTGAACTAAGCACAAGACTGATCCAACATCCCCATCAGACAAGGGTGGGTTCCACCTCCTGTGCCCCACCCCCCTCCAGCATCCCTGTAAAATGGTCCAAGACAGAAATACCTGCCCGGTGCATGTGGTACATGGGTAAAGGGTCAAGCCTGAAGCCCATCACCAGTCCTCTGCCTGGCCAAGCTATCTGGGGGCAAGGAAGACCTGGACCCACGCAGGTGAGAGTCCTGAGTGACCCCTGCTGGGTGGCAGGTGGCATGTCCTCCCTGAAGTATGCTGGGTTCATTACCACAGGTATAAACAAATGCTGAGCTCAGGGAATAGCTCTCCCTTCCACCCCAAACCTGAGCCTCTGTCCTTTTGGAAGGGGCCTCCATCTCTTCCATAACAGATAGTCACCAGCAGGAGCTCTGGGTCTAACAGACCTGGCTCTGCCTCTGCCAGTGTGATCTTGATTCAGTGATTTAACTGCTCTGAGCCTCAAATTCTTCTTCTTTAATAGAGAGAATCATACATTCGTTTAACAAATATTTATTGAGCCTGTACTAGTCTACCTTCTGGGAATACAGCAGGGGGAAGAAAGAAAAACACTCCCTCCCACATGGAACTTAATTCTAGTTGGAGGAGGAGGTGCCTCTAGGCGGATCAACGTGTATAAACATGGAGACTAACACTACCTACCTCAAGGGCCGCTGTGAAGATTCAATTAAAGAGCACATCGAATGCAGACCGTATGCACTAAGTAAATGTTAGCTATTGTTATGAGAGCAGTAATAATAGTTACACCTAATCCTTCCAGCTGGGCCTAGCTCCAGAAGCTCCATTTGGCTGGAAGCCGGGGCGGGGGGGGCCTGGAAGGGCTCCCTTTTTCCCATCCTCAGTCTTTTCTGGATTCACACAAAGAGGACATCCTGCCACAAGGATGCACCCCACAAAATCTTCATTTAGCAAGATCAACAGTGCCACCACGCCAGGTACACAGCAATCGGTGGCTCCGGGAAATTGGGTGCTGGGGGATTCGATTCCACTAACCAGTGGGGCACCAGCTTTCTGCCAGACCCCCCAAGGTGCAATGTGCCTGCCTCCAAAATGCTCACAAAGTGGCCGGGAGAAGCAAGTAGGGGCCCTGCCAACATGCCGTGGCTTATCACAGCTTCATGGGGCTGGAGGGAGAGGAAGGGCTGTGATCCCGCCATTGCATGAGTCTCCAGCTTTGCCATGGTCCCCAGGGAGTAGGGGCCTGTGTGAGATGGAATGACGATGGCCACGATGATGGCAGCAGCACTCAGCATACCGCTTACTAAGCCCCTGCTAAATGTCAGCACCATGTTTTCAATAACCCGACGATGTAAGCACTCTCTTCAATTTCCATTCTGTAGATAAGGAAACAGAGCTTAAGTAATTTGCACAGTGGTGCACAGCAAGGGGAAAGCAGGCAGGTAGTCTTCTGCCAAAGGCCCAGTCCTCACCCCGTGAGCTAAACAGCCTCACCCGATGGCCACCCCAAGGGGAAGGGACGGCAAAGAAGCCGGGGACTCAAAGCCACCAACCCCGAACGTAGTCATAGTGGTTCATGGTCGATCTATTTCCTATGAACAGATTCCATACGAAATTTATTTGAAGAAAGGAACACGCCATTGCTAATTTTTCTACATCCTGGGAATAAATGTTGGCCCATCTCAAAAGATGGCTAATATGCCAAGCGGTAACAAACGTCAAGAAGCCAAATGCCTAGCAACAGAATAGAGAAATACATCTAGCTAATAAATTCAAATAATGGAATATGAAACAGCAATGAAAAAGAACTACTTCTATATACAGCATGGTAATCTCATAGAGATGATGGGTGAAAGAAGACAGACACAGAGGAATACATACTAGATGAATTCCTTTTATATCAAGTTCAAAAACAGGCTGAACTGATTGATGGTAATGAAAGCTGGAATGGCGGTTCCCCTTGGTAAGGGGGTAGAGGCTGGGAAGACCATGACGGACGCTTTGTGAGTGCCGGGAATGTTCTTATATCTCAGGTCACAGAGGAATATTTAGAGATAAGCATTTATGGAGCCATACTATTAAGGCTTGTGTACTTTTCTTCATGCTACCTCAATAAAAATATAAACTAAAAAGTCAAGAAAAATCTCAGTAAGTTATTTTATCCAGGATCCTGCCTTTAGGTAAGAACATAACCCAAACTCACTTAAGAAAGAAGAGAATTGCCTATCTGGGTTGTTAAAAATAAAAATAAAAACCAAAACAAGGATTTTTTTTTAAACCCCCAAACAAACATTCAGCCACAACAATAAAACACTCCAGCAGTGGAATTAGCTCGCAGGAGTCTTATGCTCCAGGTTTGCACAGGTTATAGATGACCTCCCGCTACCCCCAGCCCTCCCTGCTGGGGAGATCCACAGTTTGATTCTAGAAAGACATATCTGCAGAGAACAAAGCCCACAGCAGCCACTTCAAAGGGACTTAGAAGAATGTTCCCCTCCTCTGCGCCCAGAAGCATGGGGTCTTTTCAGAAGGCCCCAAGAGAAACTCAAAAGCAATCTCCAAAGCGCTGAATGCAATGGTAGTGTGGCTGGCCATCTCAGCAACCAAGTACACGAGGTAAAATGGGCATCCATGACAAAGGAAACCAGCGGTCGCCAGGCTTTCACACACAGCAGACCACTCCAGGCACACCGCCTCTGATTATTTCCAGGTCCGGGAACAAGCTGGGCTTAGAATAAAAGCCTGGGACCTGCCCTGTTATGGCCCCAAAGCCGCCCCGGGCCCTGGGTATTCCTGATCCCAGGATGAGAGCAACAGAGGCGGCATCTCGCCACCTGCCTCCTCTGGCAGCCAGTACCATTGTCACCTCTCCCTGCTGCACTCTCTTGCTTATTGAAAGTGAAGCTGGATCATAAGGTAGTTCTATTCTTAATTTTTAAAGGCAACTCCACGCTGTTTTCCATAGTGGCTGCACCAATTTACAATCCCACCAACAGGGGTTCCCTTTTCTCCACATCCTCGCCAACACTTCTGACAACATGGATGGATCTGGAGAGTGTTATACTAAGTGAAATAAGTCGGGGGAGAAAAAGTATGATGTCACTCCTAGGTGGACTATAAAACAAAACGTAGCAGACGAATTAACAAAACCAAAGTCACAGATACAGACAACAGAATGGTGGTTACCAGAGGGAAAAGGGGGTGGGGGAGGGCAACTGGCTAAAGAGGGTCAAATACAGGGTGACGGAAGGAGACTAGATTTTGGGTGGTGAGCAGGCAATAGAGCACACAAATATCGAATTATAATGTTGTACACCAGAAATGTATATAATGTTATTAAGCAATGTTACCTCAGTAAATTTAATTTAAAAAAAAAAAAAGTGAAGCTGGCCTGCCGAGCATCCCAGGTCATGTGCACTGCGGCCTTTGCTGCTCTCACTGTGAGCTGCTTTGCTGCAGGAGGCAGGCTCCGGAGCCCTGAGTCACTGGGTTTGATCACAAACACAGCGATTTGAATTGTGGTTCAGCAATTACCAGGTCCTCAGCCAGGGGAGCTCCCCTGGGATTTGGAGGGAGGGGACTTTTCAAAAACTAATTAGACTCACCATACGAACAAGTTTACCTTCCAAGCTCCTTGGAGCAGAGTCTTTTTCACAGAAACCCTCTTCTGGCACTGGGGGAAGCGAATAAGCCTTATGGGAAAAGTAACGCCTGGATTCATTTTATTTTCATGCCCTTGTTTCCCCTTCCTATCAGTTTCTTCTTTTAAAAACACTGCTGTGTCGTGGACCTCTGTCCCCAACCTTTGTGGTGTGTCTCCATTGATGCACATAGAAAAAGGTCACCAACAAAATATTAACAGCCGTGAGGCGTGGGTAACAGACTCATGGGTGATTTGTGCCTGTTTCTTTTTGTGCCCTTACACATAAGAGGCACGCATTCCTAAGACTTTTATTGTTGTCTTTTGTTTATGTATTTGTTTGTTTCTGCAGCAGGGTTCTCACCAACATGGCACCTTTCTTCCTTAACCCACCAAGAAGAGACCAGCTTTGAACCTCTAAAGATCAGAAGTATAAATAATGTTGTTTGTGGGTTTCAGAACGAGGGGAGAAACCAAGAGGCAGAAGACAAGCCCTACTCCGATTTCTGGGTTTTGGATTTCTTGGCCCAATAAGGAAAATGACCTGAATAAGAGTCTCCACATGGGAAGAGGAAGGCATCCACTCGAGCACTGACTTAGGGAGAGGCCTCACAAGGGGTGCCGGCTCTCTGGACCAGAGCCCTGGTGTGGGAGGAACCCACGTGGGGCAGGCTGTGTGGGTCCCCACAAAGGGGGGCATTCAGTGCCAGGGCACACAGGGCCTCAGGGCCCTCCTCCCTCCCTCCTGAATCTCCTAAGTCTCTCCCCAGGGACGGAGCCTTGAACAATGAATCATTGCCTGACACGGGGCCTCTCACCTTCTCAGCAACTTGTGAGTAAAGCTGATGTAACTTTCAGCAAAAACTTTAATGGGAGATGTCTTGTTTTCCAAGTATCAGGAAATAATTTGTTCCTGTTACTTTTTTTTTCCTATAAGGAACATGTATTACTTGTGAAATAATAAGTTTTTGGAACAAGGCAAGACATAAGCAATTAAATAAGTTGACAGATAAAGCGTGGGGGGGGGGGCTACTTCTGCTTCTGCATGACCAGCTGTAGCAGAATTCAGGAGTCTCTCCTACTGTGCTCAGAAGAAACCCCTCAACGTTCTCTACAATGGACAGGTTCCAAAGTCAACAAATTAGTCAAATCAGTGCTGAAATTACATGGCTGTCCTAGAGAGAAATCAGATAGGGTCTAAAAGAAATCAGGCGAGACTGAATGAGAACCAGGAGACAGAGCTGAAGAAACACAACGCAATCACACAATCCCCTCTTCCCTTCCATTTTGTAGCTTGTTCTGCATAAGAATTGCTGTCTAAGGGTCACCCAACCTATGACAGTCACAGGCAGATGCTTGGGACCCTATGGCTTTGAGGCTGGAGAACAGAGAGAACAGGTATGGGGAAGGGGAGGAGGAGGTGGCCCTGGGAGGGCAGGGGGCCAGGCACAGCCACCCCAGCTCCGTGAAGGTTGGGCGGAACAGCAGCACTTAGTCCCAGGCTTGGAGGGCTCCGGTTTCGGAGCTGGAAACACGAATGAACGAGTGAACGCAAAGGCCTTCACACAGAGGAGGTCGGAGTCTCCACCTGAGCTGGAGAGGAGATGAAGATACTGCCAAGAGCTACCTGCTGACAGCCCCCTTTTGGAGCAAAGAGGCCAGACAGGGTTCCGTGACCATAGGCCAGTGTGTTTGTCACAGGCAGTCCTGCTCCCTGGTCTCAGCAGCCAGCCCAGGGCTCCATGACTGAGGCAAAGGCTGTCCTCTACAGACTGTCCCTAGAATGGCTCAGCTCCCTCCTGGGCAGTGGGACTGTGAGGCCTGAGGAAAGTCGGCGGCTGGGAAGAGAGAGGCAGCAGAAGGCTAGAAAGGCACCGGGAAGATTTAACGTCTTACATCCTGAGGTGTCTGTAGACTCAGGCCCACGAGACGGGTGCATCCTGAGCTTCTTCCCCATTCTCCACAGGCTTGGACTTTGCTCAACTGAGCCTGAGCTTCTGCCCCCGCCCCCTCCTGGAGCCCTGCAGTGTCCCCTGGGCGAGCCTCTGCTCCCAGCCACCTAACAGAGACCAGAATTCTCCCCCATCACCATCTAACCTCAAAGGCATGCGTCCAAGCTGGACGTGCTAAGTCTGGCGGGGGTCAGCACCGAGTACTTGCCAGCCCACTCCCCGCTCCTGGGGAGTGTCAGCATCACATTTTAAAGCACTAGAAGGAGAACTGATTCTAGCTTTCTATCACAACAAAGACTAACCATTTGAAAAGAGTTTCATCATAATGAATCATTTTAATCTCCTTCAAACACAAGAGAAATCAAACATATACAGATTTATCTATACTGCAAAGAAAAAAAAAATCCTGAGTAATATGCAAATGTCTTTCTGTGCCATCCCGTGGCTTTAACTAACAAAATAGGAGGGTTTAGTGTTCCAAAAACACTGTTCACATGACCAGGTCTCTTAATACACTTTTTTGTTTGTTTGTTTGTTTGTTTGTTTGTTTGCTTGTTTGTTTCCCAAGCAAGCTGCAAATACTTCTGAGCAGTATCTCTCGCCCACTGGAAGGGACTGGTGCTAATAAAAAAATCACACAAGACAAGCCAATGATTTCTAACTTTTTGCTCATTTCTTTGGCTTAATGGCCACAAATCAGACATTAAGTCAGCATCTGATGAGAATATAAAATTTTCCTTTCCTGAGCCAAGATATGCGTGACAGTACCATCATGCAAGTCACAGCTTGATGTGACAACAGAAACTGTGGGGTGAATGGGACTGAAGACTATCTCTATTTTCCAGACTCCAGGGAAACTCATCTCTCAGGTAATTCAGACCTTAGTGGTGGATCAATTCATGAGCCCCAGTGGGGAGAGCATTAAAACCAATTCCCGACCCATACTGAATCATCAGAGTAAATATTGCCACTTTAACACTTAGTGAGTAAGAATTAGAATGTCAGGGAAGAGCTTTCCAAGCATTCATCATTCTCCCTTTTTTCCTCTAAGATATTCATATAACAGCTCCCTAAGACCCACTCCAAATAAACTTACCAGACCCAAGAGCTCGGTGGAGCAAACATCACATGTGTGAATCATGCACCATCTGTGGTGCCAGGTATCTACCCTCTACCATAAGGACCCACTAAGGGCAGAGAGGTGGGACTAGACAGGGTGGGGGGCTGGGAGAAGGAAAAATGTGGGGAGAGGTCAAGTGACTGGTTCGACAACACCCAACACTAAAAATGGATGCAACTCAACAGAAAATTCATTCATGTAATTGCTTTATTGGCACAGTCATCACAGTAGCTTCTGGGTTCATTTTTCTAAGCAGGTAATCAAATGGTCTGTGTGTAGTTAATATATAAAGTGTGAGCTTCTGAAAGAGACTATGGCTTAGGAAGAGGGACCCCAGGGGGGCAGAGAGTGGGTAGCATTGTTCAGTGGGGGGAAAGTAGCTTACACATGTTCACCCTAAAATAAAAGCATGTGATAATGTAACAAGGTCTCAGAAGTTTGATTAGCTGCCAGATTGACTGGTTAAAACTGTCCAACAGGTAAAGACAGTCACGTCTTTCTATCCCTCTTCTCCAATCTCAGCACAGGCTACACCCTGGAAAGCCTCTCAGGGCCCCACCTGGCCTGCCCCTCCCCTGTGCTCCAGAAGCAGCAGCAAAGAGCATGGCCTTTGTTTGGAGCAAGAAGGTTCCCAGCATAGACACAGTGAGTCCTGGATCAGACACCTAAACCCTCAAGCCTCCTGTAAATGGGGATAGGAGAACAGCTCAAAGAGCTACTGTGATGCATAAGCCAACAAAAACATGCAAAATTTAAAAAAAAAAAATCTTAGTGCACTGCCCAGCACATGGCAGTGTCCCACAGCTCTCACTGTCTTTCTTCCTCCCACCCGCTGACCCACAGAGCTCTCAGTTTCCACAGCTGATCTGAAAAATTAATTTTTTTGACAATACCAGCAGCTCACTGGCTGGCTGAGTTTTACCAACAATCTCCTCCCGAAGAAGAGGGATGGGGAGGGCGATTTGGGGGGAGCCTTTGGAAGTTCTCTAATCATACTCCTCACCCCCATGAATGTAGGCTGGCCTCCTAAGGCCATCTGGTCAGGGTGACTTTATTCCTCCCTTCTGGCCAGCTGGAGAACATAGTCTGTGACTGAAGATGGCAGTGGCACAGGCTCAGATTAGATGGGTGCGTCCTGAAGTTGGGTCAGCACTGGCTGAGAGCCAGACGGCTTCCCTGGGGAGTCTGAGCCACACTTAGGATGTGAAGGTCCTGACGCCCGGGCCCCAGGCGCTGCTCTGCCCATGCTCCGCCAGCAGGCACCTATGACAGCCTCTCACAGGCTGCCGCCTAGGGAGAAGGTCGGCCAGCAGCTCCCCCTCAGGAAATGTATTCAGCCTTTCAGACGCTGGGGTCCATCCACCTCTTACCTCCCTGAGCAGCACTGAGTCAGTAGCAATTTTAAACAGTCAAAGCACCCGCTGAAACTCAGCCCCTGACTCCCTCCTCACCAGCCAAACCAAGGTTTCAAGGACCACAGAAGGTGTGGGCCGACCTCTTCATCTCCCAGACCAAGAAGAGAAGCCACTTTCTCCTGCCATCTCTGGGGCCTGTGCATCTGAGGGAATGATAAAGATCCAGGCCATGTTTTCCAAGGCTGCCTTCTGCGTCGTCAGCTGGCCTAAGCCACAGAGACTCAATTCCACAGACGAAGGCGGTGGCCATGGGCTGCCAGCACGGCAGGGACATATGGCCCGGGAAGCTCCCTGTGGGGACACAGGAGGCAGAAACCTATCTTGCCCTTTGAGGCTGGGAACGAGGCCTCAGAAACAACTACCAATGCTCACCTAGAATCGACACCAGAGCTGCCCAGTGGGGCTCTGACCACAGCAACACCCACCTTGAACCCAAACCCTGCCCAGCAGCCTAAAGTAGACTAACGTGGGTTGAGTCCAAGTTCTACCACTCACCAGCGGTTCCACCCTGGGCAGCTGACCCTACTTCTCCCAGTAGGACAATAATTGTGCTTACATCCCTTTCTTATGGCTGCTGTCACAAATGCCACAGACACGGTGGTTTAAACTTACTTTTTCACCTTTCAGGAAGCCAGGAGTCCAAAATCAAGGTGTTAACAGGACCACGGTCCCTCCAAAGGCTCTAGGGGGGATTCTCGGTGCCGTTTCCAGCTTCTGGTAGGTCCTGGCATTCCCTGACTTCTGGTATCCTAACTCCAACCTCTGCCTCAATTTTCACATGACCCTTCTCTTATGAGGACACCAGTCATTGGCTCCTTAAATTAATTACATCTGCAAAAATCCCTATTTCCAAATAAGGTTACGTTCACAAGGACCAGGGGTTAGGATACAGACATAACCTAGGGGTAGGGTGGCGGGAGGATGCAATTCAACTCTGCAATACCTATTACATGGGATTGTTCAGATTAAGAGAGATAATGTCTATAACATCCTTTGCGTGGTGTCAGGCACACGGTACATGATAACGTTACATGTTGCTATTCTCACAGTCATCTTTATCTTCTCACCGTCTCATACCTCATTCCAAAAAGAATTTGAGATAATTCAGATTTCCCCTGTAGACTACAAACTCTGTCAGAGCAGGGACCATGCCTATTGCTATCACTTCCCAAGAGTGCAGGGGCACATGGTCTCGGCAACAATCCACGAGCTTCCATGACACACAGACCTGTGCTTGGAACTCAGCGCAGCCATTTGCTAATGATGTGACCTTGGGCATGTGCATTGATGTCTGGGCCTCACCATTATCATCTGAGAAACAGGAATATCACAGCTCTGCAGGACTGCTACGAACACCTCAGACAACGCAAGTAGGGCGCAGAGTAACCAGCAAATAGCATGTGTTCCGTAACTGGAATAACGTTTCTTCATCGTGCTCAGCAATTGTTTGGTTCAGTAAGTATCAGATAAGTAAGTAAATGCCCACCACCCGCTATGCCTCAAAGTCCAGTTGAGGAGCCACGACACACCCAGCCATCCACACCTGGCTGGACGCCTGGCCCTCAGAGGTGGTGTTGGCCCCTCCCCTCCTCCACAGCCCCTAGAAATGAACACCCCACCTGCATACAGATAAACCGCTCCCCTCATCCATTCTTCAGACAGTCGCTGAACACACGCTCTGCCAGGCACTCAGCCTGTGCCAAGCACCTCCTGGATGCTCTCAGGCAGAGGTCAGCAAACGTCCTCTGTGAAAGGCCGCATAGTAAACATCGTGAGCTTCTGGGCCACGTGGATTCTGTTGCAACTACTCAACTCTGTGCTACAGCATGACAGCTGCCCTAGACAACGTGTCCACAAACGAGCACGGCTATGTTCCAGGGCAGTTTTATTTACAAAACCAGGTGTTGGGCTACAGTGGGTGACCCTTGCTTTTGAGGATGTACAAACGAATGTGACTCAGATCTACACACTGATGGACAAAACTCCCACAGAGAATATGGGACAAGCTGAGGCCAGAAGCCAGGTCTCCCGTTCCCACTGCAGGCTGTTGAACTATGTCCTACCTTGTGTACCCACAATCGATGAAAAGTACACTTAAAACCAAGGGGAAAAGGAGGAACAGTTAAACCACAACTATTTGTCGGTAGCATAGGGGAAATATTTATAATATGGAATCTGATCATCAAATAGGAAGACTGTTCACATGCACGTTTGACAAGGACTCATTAAGCTCCTACTGTGTGCCAGGCCTCTGCCAGGCAGTGGGTAGATCAGCAAGCAAAGAGGACCCCATCTGTCCTGGGCCCGCAGCCTAGTGAATGACAGTTCCATCTCCTGGTGAAAGCGCTGTGCTGGATGCTAACTGAAGCCACACAAACCATACAAAGCCCTGGCGCACTGAGAAAGCCATCAGACACTGACATCCTTTTCAAATGTTGAGCCAACTTCTTCCTGTGTTCCTTGATGTGATCTCCATGGGTAAGGGACATGGGGGGGGGGGGGTTCATGTTGCATTCACTAGCTGTCGTATGGCAAAAGCAAGGTCACAAAATTACATTCTTATAAAACTACTGTTTTTCCTGATATGAAGCCAAATGTTCAGGGTTTGTGGGCCTATAATGACCCATGCCATCTCCTGCCCTTGAAGTCCACACAGTGTGACAGCATTTAAGGCTTCAGCCTCCAGGGCTCCCCTCCGGGTCCATTCAATGGCACAAAGGCTACTCTCACCATCCAGCTCTACACATCTGTGGCCCCAGGTTCCATCGTGCCGCAACGCTCACCCATCACACCGAATCTGCAGCTTTCAACTCACGTGCCAGGCTGCAGATTCGCTCTGCAAAAACCCTCTGAAACCCTCT
This sequence comes from Rhinolophus sinicus, assembly GCF_036562045.2. Lineage (NCBI taxonomy): Eukaryota > Metazoa > Chordata > Mammalia > Chiroptera > Rhinolophidae > Rhinolophus > Rhinolophus sinicus. Next base: position 79,511,698 of record NC_133759.1, read on the forward strand.
GATGGCTCAGCAACCTCTTCAAAACAGTCAAAATTAATTTCAGACAAAATTTAAGGGGAAAAGAAAATCTTTCTGGAGGACTTGCCAACCTGCACACTGTGTCACTGACAAGAGAAGGGCTGCCTAAGAGAGAATTCGCCATAGACCATTCCCTTGTCACTGCAGCCTGTGCTTGCACAAATTGGTGTAATTTAGGTAGGCAAGAAAATAGGCCAACTACAGCAAAGTACTCAAGGCTCGTTCCAAAGATGAATCCAGACAGGACGTGAAGCACACCACACATACTTCCTGGGAAATGGTTTATCGCAGGCTTACAATTATAATTCAAATACAGCATGTAGTTCCAAGTGTATCAGTCCCCTCTAAAATGCTATAGAAGTGCCTCTAATTCCTCACAAGCTCCAGCGTCACACAGGACTACGAGAAGGGCAAAGAGCTTTCTAGACTTCCAAGAACACCTTGCTCAAGTCCTGTCTGTGCCCTCAGAAGCTTCTAGCCCTCTGCCCTGTTAGGTAGGAACGGCCTGAATGACTCTGTGGATCCGAAACGTTTCTCTCCCTGTGCTCTAATACTGCTTGGACTTCCTTTAAGTTCTGACAGCACAGTGAGTCACCGGACCACACCCTTCATCAGGTTTTAGGGTGTCATTGCTGAGGTGACACAGAAGCAGCAGCAGGGACCCCTGGCTTTGTGGATTTCACATGCAAGTTCCCAAACAAGCAATCCCAAGCCGGTGGAGATGGCATGGGCCACCGTTTATGACTACTGCTATGTGCCAAGCTTGCTGGGAGCACTCAACGCCAGGCCTCAGCACAGCACATCCCCACCTCATATGCATGGAGCCACAGAGCTGCAAGAGGCGGGACCGGAGCTCGAATCCAGGTCTCTGACAGGCCAAAACTACTGCTAAGGAATGGATTTGACCCAAGCCCACCAGGGCTGGAGTGTGAAAGACAAGGCACTTGACCACATCATCTTGGGCCCCACCCAGCTTCGTTGTATTGTCCTAACCGCCAAGAGCACATGAACTCTCGTTAAGGTTCAGAAGGAGACACATAGGTCTCAGGCATACTTGAGGGCACTTCGTGAGGGAAATCCTAGGCTATGAAGGGTACCAATGAACTCTGGGATGTGAGACTGTCAAGGGCCCATTCAACATGCAGGAATACCACTGCCCCACCCTACGCCACACTCCAGGGCCCCACCCACGCAGATCCAAGCATGTGAGTCAAGCGACATCTCTATATCCTCCCAGCTTCACACTGGATTTTGCATTTTTCCTTGTGCTTGTATAAAATCCACATCTTTGTCCAATGTTTCCTATTAGAGGAGACCCTTTCTCCTCTTTTCTCTACAAGGGACTCTGGAACCCAGGGGTACCTAGGGATTTTCTATTTAATAAAAAGGGCAAAATGCAAGACAATTTTGGCAGACAGAGATCCCCCATGGTCTGAAACAAGGTCACAGAGAAGTCAGTGTGAGGAAATGACGCTCGCCTGGAAGCTATATGTATCTACAAGCAAATAAAGGACATCTGTTCCCGTGACTGCGAATGCAATGACCCCTGGGACCCAAATAGCCTCCCAGCCTAAGTCTTATATATTTTTAATGAAAAATTGCAAATTAGATTAGTTTAATTTGACCACATCTGCCTTTTTAAACAAAGGAAATTACCATTTTAATAGGAACACCACCGATTTGTCTAAAGAAAGAAAGGTCCTTGAGAGGTCTGCTTTGCCTATTCTACATCTATTTTTAAAAAGAAAGGAGAAAAGGAGGACTGAGGGGCAGAGGTCAGTTGGTCAGGCTTGAAAAACACACAGTACGACAAAGGGTGAGCATGACAAAGGGGCTGGCAGAAGTACCAGAGGGAGCCCCACCTCCATAGCCGTTCTCGGCTATGGGCGGCACCAGGGCTGCTTCTGGTGTTTTATCACCACCGGTCTCCATCTCCTCCAGGAAAGGTGTGCTGAGCCCCCTCTGTGTGTCAGCTATGGTGTTGGGTGCTGGGGATTCAGCAGAGATCAAAGCACTTTCCAGAGGACAAGTGCAGGAGAGAAGCCCAAGGTCAACTGTCTGAACCAAGGCCTGGAGTTAGGAAACAGCAACTGGGAGTAGAGGAAGGGGAGAACAGAACACTCCGGGCAAAAGGAACAGAGTAGGTGGGAGCATTAGGGGAGGGTGGGGCTGAATGGGGCTGAAGAGCCAGCAGGAACCCCAACAGGAAGGGCAGCCAGCTTGCAGGTCACCGTAAGGAGAGAAGGATTTGTCCTGAGGGCAAAGGAGAACACCCTTGGTTTTCTGTTCAAAAGATCATCTGACTACTGTGTGGGAAGCAGGAGACTGTGAGAAAGTTAAGCTAAGAGAAGACACAACAATGAGGGTGCTGTCTCGCATCTGAATGAGGCTCCCCTTTTCTTCCAGCCCCATCTGACCTCAAAGCCACTCAAGGTCTTTCCAGATCACTTTCACCCATCTCTCCCTCCGCTCTATGCTTAATTCCTCCCCCTCTGCCTGTTAATGACCTCCATCCTTCATGGCTTTCTCCCAGAATTTTCTCCTTTAATTAGCCCTCCTCTCTCCGGCATCCACAGTCCTCCTCAACTGTCTCCTCTGAACCTCCCACTTCTAATGCACGGGGATCCCCTGGCCCCGCCACCCACAATGGTCCGTGCAGCCAAGCGCCCTAAGCACAAGCTCTGCAGGTGACACTCAGGTCCTGTCCTCGGCAGTCCTTCTGTCCAGGCAGCAACGTGACCTGCCTTCCCCAGCTTCCCGGGAATTGTTCTGCCCAACATCCCCACTCACCTCCACATCCCCAAACCTTTAACCCTTCTGTTTTCCTCCTCCCAGTGGCTTTTCCAGGTCTTGATCACAGACCAACCCTCCCTCTTAAAACTTCCCTCCTTTAGTCGGAACAGAATGACTAAGTCCTAGCTAGTTTTCGCCCCACCTTTCAGATCACTCCTTCACTAACTCTACTTCCTTTTCCTAATTCCCAAACGAAAACTGGCCTCAAGGCCCCACTACCAGTCCTTTCCACTCTTCACATTTTCCTTCCCCTGGACAGACTCCGCAGGTCCGTGGCTTCACCACTGCTCCCGTTTGCAGTCCAGGGACCTCAAACTGCCCAGTGGACATCCAACTGCATCTCAACCTCAGCAACTTTAAAAACCTCACCCCCAACACACTAAACGACTTTCATCTAGTTTTCCTACTACGGTCAGGAGTACTAATGCTCAATGGTTTCCACAACTTATCTCTTTTCCTCGTTTCTGCCATAAATCGTTACCAAGTCTCACCAAATGTCCCTTGATAGGATCCCGGGCTACCAGAAGTGAATCCTGGAGTTACGGTGACGGGCGTAAGCTCTGGAGAGAGGCTCACCTCCCAGTTCTGCCACAAAGTAGCTGTGGGACCTTCATTAGACTAGCTACTTAATCGCTGTGCCTCAGTTTCCTTCTCTGTAAAAGGGGGATAATATGAGTACTGAGTTCATAGTCTGCTGTGAGGATGACCGGTAACAACACAAAGCATTTGGCATAGCACCTGGCGGCACCCAGTGTGGATTCGTTAATGACAGTCACAATTATTGATTATGTTGCCTTGTTCAATCCCTTCCATCTCCTGCTACTTCTAGGCTCATACTTGGATTATTCGGTGTATGCTGCCTTGTTTCCCTTTCTCCAGCCCCTTTCACCCAAATGCATGCCAAATAGCACTTTTAGATTGACCTTTTGAGGCCTTGCTTTACTTGTATCATCCCCCAGTTACTGGGAAGTCCAACCTCCTCCTCCCGGCACCCATTGCTCTCCACGCCCTGCTCCTGGCAGATGGGCAGACCCAGCCCTGCAAATCCAGTGCTGTCTCCACACCTCTGCCAAAAAAATACTCCGTGTCTAAAATCCCACCCCGGTCCAGGAGAATCGTGGGCAAGAACTAAGGAGGAAGATGAGGATGAGTCATATTAAATGCCCCACGTCACCTCTCCTCCCTACGTACGTGGTCTTGACCACATCACCTTGTAGTGGTCTCACACTCTGTCTGTCACTGGGCCCAGTCATGTGACTTGTTAGCAGACACGACACAAGGAGATGCTGGAAAGAGACTCAAGAATTTTCATTCCTGCTCTTGTGCCTTGGCCATGGCCATGAGAAGATCCTCAGGTAGCTGCTGGGAGACTTGTCTTAGCTGTCTAGGACAGCTGAGGCCATCCTTGTTCAGCTGACAGCCAGAGGACCTGCAGACATCCAGAGAGACCAGCCAGGAGGCGTCAACCCCAGCTACCTCCACACACCAATGCTTACTTTCTGTGGTTGTTTAACATGCAACGGATAACTGATACATGAATGAACCAACATGGAGGAAAATTCACAGTACATTGTGGATAGAAGGTGACCAACAGCGAAGCAATAAATAAAGAGAGCATGGTCCCAGCTGAGAGAGAGAAAGAGAGAGCGAGAACGCACACCCATGTTTGTGCAGACTTATGTCCACAGAAAGTGACACACTTACAATTATGATTCTTAGAAATGCCTCCCAACCTAGAGGATTACGTCCTTGAGGAACCCATCTGCTTTGTTTACCATTATACTAGTAGACTTAAGTGCCTAATTCAAGGCCAGGAACATTTGTATACTCTGAATAAATACTGTTCAATGAATAAATGAGTGGATTTCCATGTATGTAGTGCATGCATCCAAAGGTCTAGAGGTTTTGCATCAAATGATCAAAAGTGGTTGGTTGTCTCCAACAGTTTAGATGATAGATGGTATGTGTTTTCGGTTTGTTTTTAAATAAGTAGTATTTTCTCTTTTTCTACAATTAGCATGATGATTTACATAATAAATAAGAGTTAAAATAAATCCTTCAAAGTGAAGATCCCTCGATTCAGTTGGCTGGATCCCGGGTAATCCCTTCCTTCTCCAAACGCTCAGTGTGTGCTGTCATCCATTCTTACATTGTATTTGCTTTTTTATTGGCAAAGATCTTGTTTCAATGACTCGATTACAAAACTCTTAATTAATAACAAGAGTTTTTCAACTTAACCCCATAGCAGCTAACGATCGATTTTTTTAAATACAGGAGTATATCCAGTTCTCATGATAATTCTCAGAGGTAGAAAATCCTAGAATTATTGACCACATTGTACACGTGAAGAAACAAAGGTACTGTGGTTCGTCTAGGATCCCAAAGGACAGGATTAGCACTCATCACAAGGCTAGAATCAGACTCTGTCCTGACTCTCCAACGGTAATGTTCATGACCACGGGAACAGCCTCCCTTAGGAGACTCGGCCCGTATCTTGTACATTTTTGCACCCCTGCATCCAGCCCACTGCCTCACATACAAAAGATGCTCTATATATGGTCACTGTGCTGAACCAGGAGACAGAGCCCATGGGAACTGAGGAAGTCAGCTCGGAGGGCCAGATCTCTGCATCTTCTCCACTAGAGAAGAGTGTTATAAAGCCAAGAGGGTTTTAGGATAGTCTCTAGAACAGAGAGAACCTGTAGGGCTCAGTGGATCTAGGAGTCCTTAACCTAAGGCCCATGGATGGGCTTCAAGAAGTCCAGCATGCCTGGGCATTGGTGTGAAAACACTTTTTGACTATGTCCATGTTTTCCAGGGAGAGGGCAAAGCTTGTTATCAGATATTCAAGTGGAGTCAAAGACCCAGCTAAGCAAGACCGCAGTCCAGCAAGATGAAATGACTTCTGCCCCATGGCAAATGGTGGTCAGTGGGCAGAGCTGGGGCCAGAACCCGGACCTCCCCTCCTCATTTCTATCCTGGGTCTTCTCTTTCTTATAGACTTCCCACTGTGTGGCACATGTCCCAGATGACATGGTCCCAGAAGACTGCATTTCTGCAGCTCAGAGGATGGTCAGGCCACTTCGTAGCTTCATTGGATTTTGTTTTCCACAGACCACAATATTTTGTAATGTGAAATATTTCTGACATGATCGGGATCCATTCCTTTAATTCATCAGCAAACCATACAAACATCAGGCATGCCAAAGTAATTGTCTTTGAAATGACTTATCAGCCCTATGAACACAACTCATCCCATCTGATCTCTGGAATTAAAACCACATTTCTCTTCAGATGAGAATGAAAGTGCAGCCTTCACAAACAGGATGCATCTTCACTGGTCTAGGATGAGCAGGTCTCAGTCAGCGAGCAAAGTGGCAAACAGGAGGACACTCCATCCAGGCCTGGGCATCTCCCCGCATCCCAGCAACACCACTCAGCGCCGGGTAACTCCTTCCCAACTGATGGTGTTTAGTAACTACAGTAATCACCCATCTACAGACAAATGGCAGGCAACTGCTCCATGGTGTACGCACTGGAAAAAGGAGGAGGCCGGGCTATGGTGAGGTGAGGTGGTTGATGGAACAGAGATAACATTCCAGCTCAGCTGCAAGGCCTTGGGTTGGCAGTCCTGAGAGATGAGGACGTAAGCCAAGGGGGGCAGTCCAAAAGCACACTGCTAGCCCGGGTGGGAGTCTATCCTGGGTGTGCACTTGGCCCTGGATAGGAATGTCAACCAAGGGTCATTCACTTAATTTTATCCCCGAAGGATCCCAGAACCCCCAGAACCAACGTGAAGGCTATGACATCATGCTAGGGGTGCCCACTCAGAGCTCTGGAAGTCTCTCCTACACAAGTCACATTTCTTTGCAGCCTGTAATACTCCTCGATTCTTTGCACCTTTGTCAAGGACGACCTCCGATGAGACTTGGGTTCCAGACCCAGAGATGGAGATTTCAAACCTCAGTACCCAAATGCCAAACTGGATTTGGGGTTCCCCACTGCAATTCAGCCAGTTCCATTCCTCAAACTTCCTCAGATAAAAGAATGTTCCTTCCACCAACCAACCTCCAAAATGCCTCCAGTTATGTCTCCATGAGACGTAGCAGAGAAAACACTTCCAGCCGCATGAGGGTCCCTCAGACAAGTCGAATCAGTAGTGTTTCTCCACGTCCGGTACATACACAACTAGGCATTTTAGGGGGTATGTACCACACTTTTTTTATTTAAATAATTTGTCATGCATATGAAACCTGTGGTTTCACATGTAGTATTACTTAAGCCTACATTGGAGAGGAAGAAGAACTGATTTAAAGAAAAATATTTGTTAAATGAATTCAGGAATTTAGCAATGTGGCAGAAACCAGGACCGTGGTACCCACAAGTCTGGGGGACACTGAGTTGGCCATGAGATCGGACAGCCACACCTGCTGCACCGGCAATCACCTGTGAGCACACACACGATAGCTAGGTCGTGATGGGGGAGGGCCGGCGGGTCACAGTGGGGAGGGCCGCTACCATTATCTGAGCACCTACTCTGCTTTGGCAGCCTGTCATGCATCATCTCGTTTAATGTTTGCAATGGCCCTGCAAGGGAGAACTCAGTCCCCTCACTTTGAAGTCAGGGGGAAACAGACCGGGGAAGCAGTCATCCAAAGTAACACACGTATGAATCCCAAGTGCATGAAGTGGCTCATCTGGCCTCAAAATGTGACTGGGCTGACTCACTGACACTCAAGAGAGGGCCATCTCTGTGGTGAATTAATCCCTCCCACCTGGCAGAAGGAGAAACTACTATAACATGAAGCAGGAACTCTGCAAAGAGCCTTACCCTTTCATACTTTGAAATTTTCAAAACACTTCCACATCCATCGACATCTACTTACCTGAAGGTAAGCATTACTTTCATCTAACAGATGAAGGAAACAGGCCCAGAGATGTTGAACAAATTGCCCGAGGTCACCCAGCAAGTGAACAGTAGAGGCAGGATCAGAACTCAGGTTTCCCGACTCGGTTCAGAAGCTCAAAATCCTGCTCCATGCTCCTTCCAGGATGCCAGGTCAAAGGGCCAGAGCTTTTCCGAGGAACTCCTTCAGGAATTGGGATGCAGGGAGCTCCACAGATGTCTTGTGGCCTCTAAAACAGCAGTGGCATCCCACCCAGAGAGCGCAGGCCCAAGAGTGGATGGGAGCAACACTCATCCCTTCTCCCATGTGAGGACGGTGCCCCCACATGGTGTGTGTGTTGATAGCCGTGGTTATGGACTGCTCACTGCCATCCCTGGAGACTGGCATCTGGGCTGTACAGATGGCTGTAGTTATCCATTTCTGTCAGCTAGAGCTTTCCAGCCGTGTCTCTCTAACTGGGTCATAAACTGCTTCAGGAAGGAGATCAAGTTCTCCTTCTCTTCACCCCAAGCTCTCCTCTCACACAGCCAGCCCTGAAGGGGCTGAGGTTTATTCATCGTCCTCTTGCTCATCACAAAAGCCTCCTTTTCTTTGCCGACTGGGTCTAGTTGTGGATTTTGCCTGTCTGCCGACTGGTAACTTACAGTGATTGAGCATGTGGGCTCTAGAGGAAGACGTCCTAAGTTCACAGACTCGTTGATGACCTTGGGCAAGTGACCCTCTCTGAAATTCAGTTCCTCCTCCATCCAATGGGAATAACATTGATACCTACTAGCCATGACTAGAAGGGGTCCTTTGCGTTCATCGGTATGAATCATTTCACCTGGCTCTCTTACACATTCTTCAAGATGCAGCTCAGACACCACCCCCTCCAGGAAGCCTTCTTGGACACACCTACCTTCCTGTCCGCAAAGGCTAGTACTGCACCCTACACACAGTAAACACCCACTAAATATTTATCAAGCAAGTGTTTACTGAGCATTTTCCAAAAAAAAGAGAATTATCAGATCCTAAAAGTCAAAAGACCAACTCTTGGAATGGCAATGGGAGGGTCCGTCTTTGGTAGAACAGGGAGCCTGTCCAGCTCACCCCTTCCCTCTCAGCTTACACTATACAGGTGACTGCCTATCTCACCCACACGTGGGCCCGTTCTGCCAGCTGATGGGACTTTCAATGAGGCCAGTCCACCTGCCTGCAATGTCCGGGTACATGCAAACTTCAGTGGGGCAGCCTCTTTACTGACGGGGTGAGACAAGGTAGCACCATGACAAGAACTGCTGCCTTTGAAATAATTGTTGCCTAGAGACTAAGTGTTCGGTCCAAGACAAAGTGGCGTGAGGCAGGCAGGTCACCCCAGGCCGTCACCCCAGGAGACAGGCCAGAGAAACCTGAACTGTAATCCATCCTCAGCTCCCGCAGGAAAAGCAGCGCTTACCCTGATGGTGTCTGGCATTAAGCAATGGAGCTGGCCTTGGATCATTAACTCATACGGCTCATGAAAATACAGTAACAAATCTGAAATATTTGCTTAATTTATCTCTCTGCCCCTATCCCTTTGCACAGCTTCTGGTAGAATATGCAGAACACATTCTTCTCTCGGGAAGACAGAAACAAATCTTTGGGGAAATTAGCAGAGTAAATAAAGCAGGAGTCACCTGGAGACCGCATCTAGACAAAACTGAACAAATCTGATTCTCTAATTTGGGAATTTGGCAGATTAACAGGGTTTAATGGCCATTTTATGGATAACCCTTCCATAATTTCTTCCTAGTTAAGTGATCGATAAAAACCTAATACCATAGCACCTGTTTGTTCCTGAAAATGAACAAGCACCATGACAAATGCTGCATGGAGACCCCAAACGCACCACCCTGCCATAACCTGGAGTCCGCAGACGGGGCCGAGAGACCAGCCAGCAGCTACGTCGTGCTCCAAGCCGTTTGGGTTTCCCAACACCTTGACACTGCGGGCAGCTGGGAAAACAGAGAGGGCCACGGGTTTTAGCCAGAGTGGGTGGGTGGGAGAGGGCCATCTGTGTACCAAGGATGCCTACCAAAGGGCGCGCCGTGGGCAGCATGGAGAACATGCGTACAACCTGAGAGATACACATTTATATTTTAGTTAAGCTCTTTATTTTTCCTGAAAGTTCTATTTTTCTGAGTCACAGTAGCGCACATAGGATGCTGAGAGTAACACCAGAAAGTGTTTGAAATACGCCAGGACTGGGGACATCAAGGAAGGACTGTACAATGTAACCGTGAAAATGAGTACTTATCGAGGGCTAGGCATTGTGCGCTGCAAGCTTTTGCAAGCAAGAGCTTATTTAATTCTAGTAAACCTACTAGGGAGCACCCAGAGCCCAGGGCTTTGCTCCTGGGCTATATTGCCTCTTTCAGTATTAAGACACAAAAACCTGTGACTTTGTCTCTGCCATTGAAAATGTTTATTCCCTGCAGGAGTCCACCCCGCCCACAGCAGTTCCCAATCAAATGCAGTCTGGGGTGGAGACCTCACTCTTTACACTGGAAACAGAAGACCCCACCAATAGCAGGGGAAAGCTCTGTGTAGGGATTAAAAATCAGCCTTTTCAAACTGTGTTTAAGAAATTAATACAATTTATTTTTATTTAAAAAATGGTTTTTAATAAAGAATAATTTTTTTTTAAAAAAAAGCCTGGCTAACTCCAGGAGAGTTTCACTTCTTTTCTGGACTATCTCTGAGGCTAACATTCTCTGAAACTGAACAGGATATTTTCCAGTCTCTCAGAATTGTCTGTCCTGGAGCAAGTCTCATCCACTAAGCTACAAATAAGCTGACTCATCTGCAAAGGCCTGGTTTTTGCACATGGGCTCTCAGACGACCCTGGTCTTCTCGCCCCTCTGTGGGCAGCCATGTGTCACAGGCGGCACCCATGGACCCTGCAGCCTCTGGCCAGCTCCGTTGACCACCAGGCCTAAGGGTGGAAGAGGACAGCATTCCAAGCACAGCCCCAATACAGGCCAATTCGTGTTACCTGTCCCCACCGCTAGGGGCCGTACTAACCAGCCCACCATACCCGCAACCAGCCTGTGCAGACCCTGCACGTTCCTATGACACGAGCCAGTGATTCAGGGAAGGACCTTCATGACTAGTGGAGCCTCTACTGAGAAGGGGCTCAGGCCAGCTCTGGACAGGAAGGTTCACAACTGGACAAGGAGACCACTGACGTCTGCAAGGAAGCTATGTGGTCCCAACCCCACCTGGGCCCGAGAGCTGCCTGGTCTCTCCTTGTCCACCTCGTCCAGCCAGAACAGCCACTATGAAAGACATACTGCATTTCTTTGAAAAGGGGGCCTTGGAATTACAGCATACTACTGCTCCTTTGAGGGATCGAGAGCAAGCTTTCAACATAACTGGTCTGCAGGGTTGCAGAGAGAGCATGGCAGGGTGATCACCATGGAGGCCATCCAAGTTGTCCTGGCAGGGCCCTCAGCACAGCACTGAGAGCTTTCGAGGCTCCCGGCCAAGGAGCTGGGTGCGGTATGGGCACACACCCAATGCTGATGGTCCCAACAGATGGCAAGGAGCGAGGAAAAGGGTGGATCAAAGAGAAGAAAGTTCAGCTCCAGACAAATCATGGGTGCTTCCCACTGCCCAGAGGGAGGCCTTTCCACAGCCACTTCCAGACTTCCCAACAGAGTGCCCACTGTGGGCACGCCCCTCCCTCCCCCTCCCCCGATGGCCTGCCTTTGCTGGAGCCAGAGTCAGTGGGCAGGTATGGGGGCAGAGCAAAGAGAGGGCCTGTCTCCCAACAGAGGCCACAGGGCCTCCTTGCACCAAACCCAACAGACAAGCAGGGGCTGGAAACCAGGGGCCACCCCTGATGTTTCCAGCAGGCCCAGTCACGAGGGGAGATGTGTACCAAGTCCCACTCACGGAAACACTACAGTTGGAGAAAATGCAGTAGTGCGGAGAGTTTATTGTTCCAACAATGATAAGGCACAGTCTAATGCATGGGGGGGTGAGGGGAACTTGACAAAATTACAGCTGATAAAAGCTCAGATTTATTAAGAGCTAGCCACATGCTGGCTTTACCTACATCATCTTATTTAGTCCTCAGAATGATCCTATGCAGCAGATACCATTAACAGTCTCATCTTAAGGTTGGGAAATGGAGGCTCAGAGAGGTTATGTAACTTGCCCAAGGTCACACAGCTAGCACCAAGAAAAAATCTGCTTGTGGGAGCACGTGTGTATATGTGCACAAACTTTCCATGTCCCTCCCCACACACTGCACTCTCACCTGCTACCCCTGGACTCCTAGCATCTCTCTATTTTAGGGGAAACCTAAAAGGGTCTTCACTCAAGAAAGGCTTCTACTCCATCTGAGATCTCAACATTTGAGAGTCAGGTTTTTCCAGAAAGAAAGGGGCACGTTTGAAATAGCACATTTATTAGTGTTCTCTCAGAGGCATTTCTCTCTCCCTCCCAAGGAGTTCTTAGGAACCCAATCTGCTCATGAAGATTCCACCTTGAGGCCAGCACCGAAAAGCCAGGAAAGACAGGTGACAAGTACAACACTGTCATGTCTGGGAGAAAATAGGCACATTTATTTCAGTTCCCCTGAGTCAGAGGGGGTTTTCATTTGTTTTAATGGAAGCTATTAGGTTTCTCTTGGAAAAGCTTTTAGGAAAATGTACAACTGCTGCAGATACTCAAGTTTTGTGAGATTAATATCCTTACAGGCATTATAACAAAACAGACTCACACATCTCTCCCCAAATGAACTTAAATTATGGAAGAAAGCATCTCACAGGTTTGAATTTAGTCAGCGTTTTTAAATGTCACTTTTTATTGACAACCATCTGGAGTGGGAATGAGGTGTGTTTTATGCCACTTGGCCGAGCTGATGGTTGGCCTGTGTGATTTTCTATTTGACTGTAATTAATTTTCTATTAGGAAGTAGGAGTGGGGGTGAAAGCCTGAGTGACACTATTAGACACCACAGGGGGAAGGCGGAGCTCCCAAAAGCAGCCCCAGGAGGTCAGAACTCAGCCTACCCACTCCCCCCCGACCCACCCACCCAAAAATGACATTAAAATCACAGCTGAGTCAGGTGGCACTTTGAATCATGCTGTATTTCACTGAGTGGAGGGGGAAAAATGGCTGAATCCCAACTGGAATTTCTCATGGAAATATAAAAAATAAGAAAAAGTGTATTTTTAATAGCATCAATCCAGATTGAAGCGACAATTCTGAATCCTACAGTGTAGGCAAGAGGCACACATTTTACCTGGAGGTCCTACTAATTGTGAAATACAGTCATGTGTATTAAGACTTCGTTAGAACTATTGATCGATAGCATTGGAAAGCTGTGAAGAACTTCAGAGATGACCTCAAACAACAGGCCCATTTTACGGATGGCAATACCGAGGCCCAGAAACAGGCATAAGGTCATACGGCCAGATAACCTCTAAACTAGACTCCTACACTTGTCTCTTCTCCTTTCCCTCGTCTCCATTCTCTCTTTGCTCTGACAAAAATGCTGCCACCTTAACTCTCAGTGACAGAGGAAAAGAGAGGAGCACGATGACCATATAGGAAACAAGACCCAGGTAACTCTCTGGAATCCTGGCACTGCTGTCTCAGGTTCGATCGCACTCACACTGCCACTTACTCTGGGGAGCTGACCTCCTGGGTGGTGTACACTAAGGTGGAAAAACAACTCCCAATTTCCACCATTCTAAGTACCAAGCACCTTGGAGCTCTTGGGAAACATTCCATGATTTCAACAACAGACATTTCTCTTTTTTTATTCATTTTAGGTGTACAAAACAATGTAAGAATTAGACATTTCACCCACCACAAAGTGATAATCCCCTCCCCTAATCTACTACCCCTCTGACATCGTGTATAGCAATTCCATTGACTCTATTCCCTATGCTGTACTCCATATCCCATGACTATATATATATATATTAAATTATAGTTGACACACAATATTATTCAGTTTCAGCTTCAGGTGTACAGCGCAGTGGTCAGGCATCTACACCGTCCATGAAGTGGGCTCCCTAATAAGATATGTGTCCATCGGACACCCTACCAAATCTCCACATTATTGATACTCCCCAAACTGTCTTTCATATCCCCATGACAACACTGTAGTTACCAATTTATGCTGCCTAATCCCCTCACCTTCTCCCTCATCTCCACCCCTCTCCCAACAAGCAACCACCAGTTTTTCCTCTAAATCTCTGAGATGATTTCTTTTTAGTTTGCTCATTTATTCAGTTCTTTAGATTTCACATATGAGATCATATGGTATTTGTCTTTCTCTGACTGACTTATTTCACTTAACATAATGTTCTCTAGGTCCACCCATATTGTTGCAAATGGTAAGATTTAATTCTTTATAGCTGAGTAATACGCCATTGTATAAATGTACCACAGTTTCTTAATCCAGTCATCTACCAATGGGCATTTCGGTTATTTTCATGTCTTGGCTATAGTGCTGCCATAACATAGGGTGAATATATTTTTTCAATTTAGCGTCTTGTATTTCTCTCTTGGATAGATACCCAGGAGTGGAATTGCTGAGTCATAAGGTAGTTGCATTTCCAGTTTTTTGAGGTACTTCTATATTGATTTCCATAGTAGCTGCTCCGATTTACAATCCCACCAACAGTACACAAGGGTTGCCTTTTCTCCACAACCTCACCAGCACTTGTTGTTTGTTGATTTATTGATGATAGCCATTCTGACAGGAGTGAGGTGGTATCTCATTGTGGTTTTCATTTGCATTTCTCTAATGATTAGTGAGGTTGAAAATTTTTCATATGTCTGTTGGCCATCTGTATGTCCTTTTTTTCTTTTTGATTAAAGTTTATTGGGGTGACAATTGTTAGCAAAGTTACATAAATTTCAGGTGTACAATTCTGTAATATGTCATCTACATATCACATTGTGTGTTCACTACCCAGAGTCAGTTCTCTTTCCATCACCATATATTGGATTCCCTTTACCCTCATCTACCACCCCGCTCTCTCCTTACCCTCTGGTAACCACTAAACTAGTGTCTGTGCATATCCTCTTTAGAAAAACTTCTCTTCATGTCCTCTGCCCATTTTTCAATTCGGTTGTTTGTTTTTTTGGTGTTGAATTGAATGAGTTTGTTTTATAAATTTTGGATATTAACCCCTTATCAGCTGTATAAATGACAAATAATCTTCTCCCATTCAGTAGGATGCCTTTTTGTTTTATTGATGGTTTCCTTTGCTCTGAAAAAACTTTTTAGTTTGATGTAATCCCACATGTTTATTTTTTCTTTTACTTCGCTTTCCCGAGGAAATATAGCAGTAAAAATATTACTAAGAGTAATGTCTGCAAATTTACTTCCTATATTTTCTTCTAGGAGTTTTATGGTTTCAGGTCCTACATTTAAGTCTTTAATCCATTTTGAATTTGTTCTCATATATGGCATAAGGAAGTAGTGCAGCTTCCTTTTTTTGCATGTGTCTGTCCAGTTTTCCCAGCACAATTTATTGAATAGACTGTCTTTACCCCAATGTAAATTCTTGCTTCCACTGTCATAAATTAAATGACCATATAGGAATGGATTTATTTCTGGGTTCTCTATTCTGTTCCATTGATCTATGTGTCTGTTTTTATGCCTATACCATGCTGTTTTGATTACTATAGCTTTGTAGTATGATTTGATGTCAGGTATTGTGATACCTCCCACTTTGTTCTTATTTCTCAAGATTGCCATGGCTATTGTGGGTCTTTTATGGTTCCATACAAATTTTAGGATTATATGTTCTCTTTCACAACAGACATTTCTTAATGTCTATATGTGCCAGGCATTGTACTAGATATTTGGGATAAAACAGTAAACAATGTTCCCTGTCATTATCGAATTCACATTCTAGCTATAGAGAAAGCTACAGAGAAAAGGGGCAAACAATAAATGTTATTTTAAAAGCATCTAATGTGTTAAAAGGGAGTAAGGACTACAGAAAAACAAAAACCTAGAGCTGGGTATGTGGGGATGGGAAATACAGGAGGTGGGGTGGGAGAGGCTGCAGGAATAAAAAAGATGGTGATGGGAAGCCTCACTGGTGAGGTGCGATCTGAGCCATGACTTGTACGACTTGAGGGAATTAGCCAAGCAGATATCCAGGAGAAGCGCTTCCAGGGAAACTGGGCAAAGCCCTGAGGTCTGCCATATTTAGGGAGCAGCAAGGAGGCTCGGGTGGCTGGAACAGAGTGTGTGAGGGAGAGAGGAGAAGGGGACCAGCTAGGCGAGAGAAGAGGAAGCTGGATCATGAGGGGCCTGCAGGACAGCAGGCGCTTTGGCTTTTCCTCTGAGAGAAATGGGGAGCTATAGCACAGATTTTAGCAAAGGAGTAAAATGGCCTGGCATGTTTTAAAAAGACCAGTCTGTCTCCTGTGCTGAGCACAGACTGGGGGTGGACAGAGCAGTGAGGACGCCGAGGGAGAGGCAGGCAGACCTGGTGGAAGGCATGTGCACGAATGAGATCAGAGACGGTGGCTCAAGCCAGGATGGGTGCAGCACAGCTGATGAGCAGTAAATCACCGAGCACATCAACACGCGCTAGTCTGGTCCCAGAATCACAAACTCAAATGCCAGATGAGGCCAAACTGGTGAATTAAATAAACAAAGTAGATCAAGTACAAACAGAGGCAATTTAGACAGCGCTCGAGCACATGCCCCACTGGAACAGGCAGCCATTACGTAGCGACAGCAAAGTATCTCCATAATGGACCGTGGCCAGTCAGGCCGTGTGTGAGGATTTTCCAGGAGAAACAGGAAGTCCAGATACACGGAGTTTTGGATGACAGCTTCTAATTTTTTTAATGTTAATAACTAAGTCTAAAAACATTTTTTAACATACTGTCCAGGCCAAACAAAATACATCTGCAAGCCAGACTTAACCCATGGCTTTGCAACCTGTGGTGCGCTTACACTAATAGTTTAATTAGTCTCCAGGTGCTTCTGAGTTTTTTTATCTTCAGAACACCCCATCACTCACATTGATTCTGGCTACAAATGCAGCAAGCATTTAACATCAGAAGGCAGCAGGCTGACATCCTTCCAGGTAATGCTGTTAATAAATAATTAATAATTAGGAAAACAAATATAACGACCTCATCAAAAGATGCACGGAGCCTGTGTCATTTGAGGTGCTGGAAAACGTCATCAGAAACCCCACCTATGACAAACGCGGTCCAAAATGACAAACACAGAGATCAGAAGTCATCATGAACTGAAAGAAGCTAATGTCTAAACCCATCACCGTGTGGGTCAAGCACGCGAAATCAACCTGAAAACATTTTGCAAGCGTGCAAGGAAAGAGCCAGGAAATCTCCTCATCAATCCCCTCATATAATTACTGAAAACTCACATAATGAGCTTATCTTAGCCCCATAAATCAGCTGAACTGCAAGTTATTAAGTCTCGGAACGGGGAGAGGAGCTGGAGGCATGCTTCACGGGTGAAGGGCCAGGGGTGGGTGGCAGAAAGCAAAGGTGGCAACTGTTCTCCACGTCCTCTCCCCCAGGCAGAAACGAAGGTCCTCTTGGGGGCAACAAACGGGCAAGTACCAGCCACAGATGCCCCCCACCTTCCCCACCGTCAGCAAGCCAAGGAACTGCCTTGATCTCCACCAAGCCAAAGGGGGCTCCTGTTTCTCCACCGGGGCTCTCTGGCTTCAGATTGCCCCCCAGCTACCCAGGGAGAAGGACCAAACAGAGCAAGCCTGCTAACAAGACCGACTGCAGTGGGCAGGGGAAAGAGAAAAGTTTGGCCAATTCCTTTCTCAATTTAGCCAAATACATTTAAAGTCCTGATTTGAGAGGATGTCTTTACTCTTGGTTGGCAAAGGCGTATGTCTGTAAGTGAGGGCTCCGCCAGGAGCAGTAAGGCCCAGCAGAAGCGGTGCCTGCCCACACCCTGAAGGCAGCCCACGTGACTGGGGGTCACAGCAGCACACCAGTTCTGTGACAGCGGTACCTTGTCCACACCCACAGGCTTGGCACACACTCCATGTTGAGCACTGGGTGCCAAGGGACTGTCGCCATCGGCAGAAAAGCCCATTTGAGCTCAAAGCCTCTGCCCTTCTCCTTAGAAGGCTTCCAAGAGGACAACCCTTCTGAATCAGAGAAAGCCAGGCGGGAAGGTAACGGACTACATGCCTGGCACTGTGACAGGGCAATGAATGCATTTTTCCTTTGAAGCCTCTAAGGGAGGGTCTACAAGTAGGTTTAGTTAGGTGCTAAGAGCACAGATTCTGGCTTCATATCCCAGCTCTTCTACCGGCTCACTGAGTGACCTTGGGCTAATGACTGAAGTAGGCCTTAGTGTTTGCATCTGTGAAGTGGAAATAATAATAATAGCACTTGCCACGTCGAGCTGTTAAGAGGATTAAATGAATTATTCAAGTAAGTGCTTCAATGGCCTACGTGTGAATGTTAGCTACCAGCTTCTGCTGTTCTATCAATTTTACACTGAGGGTACTAAGGCTCCCAGAAAAAAGTAATTTACTTAAGGCTCAAAAGCTAGTATCATGTTTCTCCAAAAATAAGACCTACCCAGACCATCAGCTCTAATGCATCTTTTGGAGCAAAAATTAATATAAGACCCGGCATTATACTATATATTATATTATATTTATTAAATATATTGTATTATACCTGGTCTTATATTACAGTAAAATAATACTGGGTCTTATATTAATTTTTGCTCCAAAAGACGCATTAGAGCTGATGGTCCGGCTAGGTCTTATTTTCAGGAAAACACAGTAAGTGGCAGAGCTGGGCCCTGAATGGAGGCCTGACCCTCAGCCGGAGTTAAACATTAACAGCATCCTGGGACGCTGCTGAAATATGGCTGAAATAAACTCAGAATTAACATCTTAATTGTATCAGTGAAATATGTACTGGAGCAGGACATCATTTCATGGTCTGGAAAGATATATAATATCTTTACTTCGATTCCATAGCTGTCACTTTAGATCAGCTCCTATCCAAGGAGAACATGCAATTTTAGAGCAATTGATCTTTTTTCTCTAGGGAAAGGTGACAAGACTGTACTTTTTCACTTTAAGCTAAATTTCACAACTGGGGAGAAACTTGAGAAGAGACGGGAGACAGAGAAAGGGCAGAACTGACAGGCTTGACTGACCCAGAGGGCAAGATCTTACAATGAAAATTATCCCTGCCTGGGACCCAGGACCCCGGGTTCTTGTAGTGGCTCACTAGCTGACGCGCCAGACCAGGGATAGTGGTGATTAGGTTAGAGAATTATTTGATGGTCCTATTAGATAGTGACCCAAGGATGCCTAAATCCTGTCTGGACTCTTCTTCCCTTCCTGCTCCAGGACCCTGGGAAAAATCGAGAATAAAAATGCACAAAGTACTACATTCCTGAGTCCAAACCACAACATAAAGTACCAGTGATCCAGGCTAGAGCACAGAGAACGCCTATCCCCCGGGCTGACACAGAGAACCTCACTCTCCCCACAACATAAAATTGGATCTCAAGTCCTTCTTCTCTGCAGGAAAACAATCTGTTGTCCACCTACTAGCATTGGAGAAAATGGAGACAGACACCATGAGAATATCTGAAACATACATCACTCCCTGGCTTAAAATCCATCAGCGGTTTCCCCCATGCATAGAATTACATCCAAAGTCCTACTGCCAGGCCACAGGGCACTGTGGGTCTGTGCCTGCTCATCCACCTCTCTCCCCTCACTAGCTCTGTTCCAGCCACACAGGCCTCCTTGCCACCCCCCCCCTCCGCCCCCCGCCAGGCCAAGCTCTCGCCACCTTGGAGCTTTTGAAAACACCATGTCATCTCCCCAGAAGGTTATTTCACTTCATCCTGATTTATTTCCTTCCTAGCAGTTTCCACTGTCTACACACATATGATTTATTTGTTTCTCTGGCTCATTGTCTGTTTGCCCTACTGGACCATAAGTCCCATGAGGACAGAAGCCTTGTCTGTGTCATTCACTGCTGTGTCCCCAGCCCTCAGCATATAGTACAGGAGGCAGAGTGGCTAGGTCTCCCCACACCACCGTGATGGTGTATAGTCTGGCGACCAGATGGAAGAGAGTGAGGATGAGGACCGGAGACAGACAGACACAGACAGAAACACAAGGATGGAAGTCTGGGCTTCCTCTCCTATGGCTCAGCCAGGATCGGCGGCCCACTGTTGTCCAAGAAGAAAGAGACCACACGCCTCTGCTGTGACCATAGCCTTGTAAGCTCCACCTCTGCGACGTCATACCCCCTAAGTCGTGTTGACCCGGAAACACATCACTCCTTGCTCTCTTCCTCAGGATAAAGAGTTTGTCTTTGATTCTAACCCATCGTTGAAAAAAAGTAAGAAAAGGAAGAGGAGAGAGGCCTTAACTCCCAGCTGTGTGAGGAAGAGACTTACCCTCTCTGGACCCCACTTACGTTATTTTTTCAGCCTGCATGACTTTTCAAGGTCACTTGCACCTCAAATATTTGCTTGTTTTATGTCATGGTAGAAGGACACCAGCCTCCACCAAGGGCTGATTCCCTAAGGAAGTGGAACATGACGCCAAGGAAAGAGTATGCATTCTGGCATGAGACGGACTGGGGGACATCCCTGCTCTACCACTTCCTAACCGTGTGGCTTTGACCGTGTTCCTTAGCCTCTGTGAGCCTCAGCTCCCTCAACTATAAAACAGGAGGATCATTCCACTGTCCACCCTGGGTAGATGGGAGGACAGGCCTGGGAACTGTGCCCGATGCACAACTTATGTCCCATGAAGGACAGACCCATGTCCTTCCCACCCCTCCCGCAAACACACACCTTAGAACGCAGCCCACCAGGAACTTCCAAGTCGGACGGAACCCAAGCCACCTTGAGGCCCCCATAAAATCTCCAAAGTGTCATGAAAATACACCCCCAACTCCATCCAGAAAATGCCCGACATGGTCCCCCACCTCCCCATCTTTCAAGAGGCTTTTTCCCTTTCTTCATTCAAAGCCTATAAAAAGGTATGTTCAAGTCCTATTGCTTATGCCCTTCATAGGCGCTATGTGTGTCAGAACCGGGGGGGGGAGGGGGGAGACATCCTCGACCCATGAGCAGTGCACAGGTGGAGAGGTCGACGGTACCGAGCACACGGGCATGAGGCCCCCAAACCTCCGTGGGATTGGGCTGAAGGCCAGAGGACGTCTGCAGCAGGCAGTCTGGCCACATGATTCGGAGCGTGACAGGGCTTACATTCCACGTCTGCCATATCCTAGCTATGTGAACCTCCGTTTCCCTTTCTGTGGGACGGAATAATAACAGTGCCCACCTCACAGGGTTGTTGTGAGGGTCGAGATAGTGCATGCACAGCACATGGCACACAATTATTTCTACGCGGATCAGAGGCAGAGAGCAGCTGCTCATGGGAGACCAGCTGTTGGGTTAGCGATCACTCGGTTGGTAAAGTGAGTTTTGTGCTTTGTGTTTTTTTTTGATGTTCCTCTGTCTCTCTGTTAGGGCGGGAGGATATACATGCAGGCATCCCCATTCACTCAATTGTTCCACATCTATAAAGTGCCAGGCTCAGTACAAGGTGCTGAGCAAACCAGGCGCCCTGGCCCCTGGGAGCTTACAGTTAAGTGGAGATGCAGCATTCGGGTCAGCATTCACCGGGTACCCCCACGTTTCAGACTGGGACCAAGTGACGGGGGTGGGAGGAAGGGACAGCAAGGGGAATCCGACAGCAAGGGGATGGCCTGGCGGTGGACCACCGTGCACTGCCTCCTTGAGCCTTCACATGGATGGCCTGGGCCCCCAGCTGCCTCCAGCCTGCAAACTGCACTCCCTCTCGGCTCTGTAGCAGCATCACACCCACCCGGCTGCCCTTTCTCGTCTCCCACTTTATGCCCTTATTATCACGGTCTTGCTATCCGGCACTCACGGGCACTTAATCACGCTGCTCTGCGGGTTTATTAGGACATCTTCCCGCCAGTGTATTTTCCCTTATCTGGGAACTCCACCACAGTGCCTGTTAGTGTTTGGAAAGATCTTTCCAAGGTATCATTTCACTTGTTCCTGATGATAATTAATTTTAGGAACTGATCAAGATGTGAGGAAGAACCAGACGTTGGAAACGGATGGCCATGCAGGTTTATTGTGACAACTTGGCTTTTTTAAGATGTTACGAGCAGCCTGGCTACAGGAAGAAGGGCAATGGCGGCTTTTTGATAACTGTCTCGGTGGCTGCACAGATCATCACTGTCGGGGTCTGTCGTCGGTTTCCTTATTCCAAACAAGTTCCATCTTATGCCCACTGGATAACTGGCCAAGAAGACATCTCTGCATTTTAGCAGAGCCAAGAAGTATTAAGTAGAGACTGAGCCCCACACAGCCTCGGGCTCGTCACCAACAGCGAACAAGCAAGCTGGGTGCTGACTGGTATTCCAGCCCTGAGCAGAAGCTTGAGGTAGGAAGGAGTGAGCCATGCCGTCTCATGGGCACCACCCAGGGCACAGCCAGAGATACCCCATGCACACAGGAGGGCGGTTTCCTCTCTTCAGAGGCCTGGATGGAGGCTGAGGATACAATGAGGTATATGGCTGGAGATGGGAAGGGGGGGGGAACATAGTGGGAAAGCCTGAAATGCCGCTTTGAGAAAAATACCAAGCTTCACTGAGAAGCACACCAACCTTGAGGACCCCAGACAAGGATGTTTCCTAGAATCTTGCCTTGGATAAAACCCAGAGTCAAGTCACAAATACCCATGCTCCTCAGTCCCAGTGACTGTGGATTCCAGCAGCAGGGTCTCTGGCCGGCACCTTCTTATGGGCCAAGCATGGAGCTGGGCCCTACTGAGGACCCAGTAGAGAACAAAACGGCACAGTCCCTGCCCTCAAAGTCCATGGGGGGCACAGAACAGTACAACACAATGGAAATAGGGTGCTATGTGAGCAGCTGGAAGAACTCACTAACCCAGATCGGGATCTGGCCAAGGCTTCCAGACCAAGGAGCCTCTGAGCCAGGGCCTGAAGGATGATGGGTCCTCATTATCCACAGGAAAGATGGAGCAGACAGTGAGCATGCTCACAGGGCAGGAGGCAAGATGAGGCAGCCTCTCCATGGCTGGAGCAAGGCTGTAAGGGGTGAGTGACAGTGATGGGGACAGAGAGGGAGGCGGGGCCAAACCACCAAGGGCCTCGTTTGGCTGGTTAAGAGTTTGAGCTTTACTCTGAAGGTAACAAGGAACCATGAACGATTTCAAGAAGAGGAAAGATATGATTAGATTGGCATTTTAAGACACTCCTTCTGGGTAACCAACAAGATGTTCTGGAATGTACCCTGGACTCACAGGAAGGAGACCTGGGGCTTCTCCTGACCGCCACTCACCAGTTGTGTTTCTGGATAACTTACTGCCTCTGTGAGCCTCCTTTCATCATCTATAAAACGGACCTAACAACAGCCCTGCTCATCTCACAAAGGCATGGGGAGGCTCCAGCCACGCGAATGAGAACATCGCAAACGGCAAGGTAAACAAATGTAACACATGACACTTCCCCAGAGCACCAAAGTCCCACTGCTCCCATAGCTTTAACCCTCTTCGGGGAAAAATCTATGTAGATCCAAAACAAAGAAACAAACAAGCAAACCCATTGACTCTGAGTTTCCGTTGCCCTCTCCAGCCCTCACCCCACAGTAAGGAGTAGGTCTGAGTGGCTAAGGCAGCCACCGAGGAGAAGGAGGAACACGGGGAGAGAGGCACTCGAGTCTTCTGTGATGCAGAGTCCTCAGATTCCACATGACCCCCAAGATAAACAATCCACCCCAACAACAGAGAGTTGAGGGAAATAACCGCATGTCATGAAGATGGAGTGTGTGAGCCCTGTGCAACAGCGACCTCATATATTACTTCTCTTACCAGACAATCATTTTCCGGGACCACAGAGCCCCACTCAGCTCACATGCAACTGCTAATTCATCAAAGAGCAGGTTGGTGCCCTGAAGGTCCATTCTGCCTCGGGACCTCACTGACAAGTGGTCGGTGCAGAGCGGACGCTGTCATCCAATTTCTGCCAGCTGGGGTGCTGTGAGCCAAGCCGAACATCTGGCAGTCCCTACAGAAGCTGGGCCAGAGTGAAAAATTAGTTGTATTTCCATTTCACAGCTGACAAGCCTGAAACAGGTGACTCATGGGAGATAGCGAAGGAAGGGGCGATGTCTCCCAAACAGAACTTGCAACTTTGACAGTAAGGAATTAGAAAACAACTGCATGGCTGTCCACTTCAGTTTAGGAAGGAGCCCAGGGGAAGCACAAGGTCTCTGCCTGGACAGGCCAATGGGAAGAATCCCTGTTAGCAACACAGGAAGGGGACACACTGTCACCAATCTCCCACATCCGAGGAAGCTGCGAATTCCAGGGAGTCCCCACCAGGGCCAGCGACCCAAGGCAGGGCCTGTGTGAGGCTTCACACCGGCCTCAGGCACAAGAGGAAGGGATGTGACCCTACAGAGCGGTGCGGCAGGTGCGCCAAGATACACGTGCAAGGGAGTTCTCCACCATCCTGTCACTGGAGACAAGGGCAGAGGATCTAGAGCTCATGCAACAGAAAATCTAGAAAATAAATTACAGTCCAAGCGTACTCGGATCATCTGAGTAGATCCGTATGTGATAACAGAAAGTGGTTCAAAATGTAGTTAAAGTGAAAAAAAAAAAGTTCCTTTTGAACACAATGTTTTCAGTCTGTTCCTACTTTTACAAAATCTTAAGAGTTCATATTTTGGGTGTTGTACCAAGAATTTATAGTTGTCATCTCATTTAATCCTTTATGGGAGAAGCAACTACTCTTCCTTCATTTTGTAACCGAGGACATTAGCTCAAAACTCTCTTCTCCTCAGGCAATTCTGCCGAATACAGAACTATACTGCTTCTCACGACCAGTGCAGGGACTCATAGTTTATTTTGAGTTTTTTGCTTTTTGTTTTTTACCCAAGATGATATTACATTCTAATATGAAATTTCAAAAAAAAAATTTTTAAATGCATATACTGATTCTTTTTTGCTTATGACAAGTAAAAAAAGTAACAAGCAAAAAAACAAACACATATATACCATAATCTATGATTTTACTAACTTATTTGTAAAGTGATTTTGATATTGAACATTTTGAATAAGTTGTTAAGTAATGGGTGAGTGGACAGACAGGTGGTATTTACACTCACTTACCTGAGTACTCCAGCTGATCTTGTCCTGCCTTCCTGAAGGTTCGTCTCTGCCACACCTCCCCATTGCCCAGCTCCTGGGAGAAGCTCAGTCCCGCCTGAGCATCAGCCATAACCCTCCAACCAAGATCTGAGCTCTTGGCTTCTCTGAATAGAAACCACTGTCCTATTTGGAAATCTTCTATCTCGAGACAGATTTCAGTCCCAAACACCTCAATAAACCTTTACCCTCACAATCCTGAAATACCAAACAACTAATACTTAGCCTATACCTATTCCCATAAACGACCAGTCTGTCAATCACAAGGGTCCAACAGATGTGTAGAAGACAAGAGGCCATATTTACTCATCTCTGTGCCAACTTGGTTTTTTGGGGTTGCTTTTTGTTTGTTTTTGTTTGTTTGTTTGTTTTACAGAGATCACCCTTACTCCACTCATCTGTTCTCCCTAAATCCTGCCTCCAATTTGCCTGCAACCAAAATTTGAGCACCTGTGGGTCAAACAGCCTGCCCCTACCTAATGGTTCAAGAAAAACTCATCTAAAGACAAACTATGAGAAATAATTCCAAATGGAACGAAAACACAGAAAATGTTTTGTCCAACGCATTACAGTATGAACAAATTCAGTATAGAAGAGGGAAAACATAATTCTAAGGGGTAGGCAGGTTTGATTTCCTGTCTATGCCCACTCCGTCCTTTACAACAGTTATCTGCAGTTTCAAGCCCTTCCCCTCCCAACAAGCCCAACTGGCTGGGTGAGAGGGTAAGCAGGCCAACATCTCTGGATGGTGAAAGACAGTGACCAAACATGCCTGTCCTTTGTTACTAACCACCTTTCTCATTTCTCCTCTGCTGAGCCATCTGCAGGAAAATGTCAACATGTGCTACAGGGAGAAAATGTATTTGCTAATTTATGTGCTGGATAAATTCATGTTATTCAGTAGAATAATAAAAACGTGACTGCTCACAACCCTTCCCTTCGAGAGTAAAGACATCTTTATTAATGACTTTAAAACCTGAAGAAACAGGAACGCTTGCTCTGTTTACATTTCCCTAGATTACATGGAAGACATTCTCTTGCTGGTGGCAAAACATGGAAAATACCATTCTGGTCATGATTTATTGCTGGAGAAATTTTATTAAATTGGGATGTGACCATGTGCCTAGCTATCAATTATATCATTGGGAAAAGAAAACAACAGAGACTTACATTTCCAGTAATTCCTACAATAAGTGTTCTGTGTTCCTGGGAGGTGTTAGAAAATATTTTCCAAGACTTCATATTTTAACTCCTAAGGTCCAGAGCTTCAAATGCTACACTATGTGATGCTATATACAGTCAAAGATGACCCCCAATATTTCTCACCCACCCATACTAACTCGAGGATATCACATTCTGTCTCCCATGTGCTATAGCTTTACTGATCAAGGCCTGTTCTACCAAACCTCCTTAGTTCTGAATTTGACATGAATCCACAAAGAAACATTCACTTAGGACCAAGGAAGCATTTAGATTTGGGAACTCACATAGTTATAAGTAAACCAGAAGAGAAGATACAGGGTGACATTTCTAAGTCCTAATTAGAAGTTAAGAGCCATTTGGAGGGTTAAGTTTTAAGTAGATAAGAAAAAAAAAAGTATTTTAGGGTAAATATGTAAATAGAGGTTTATGAATAATTCCTGGATTAGGGGAGAGAGATGGAGAGAGGAGAGGAAGGAAGGAAGGAAGGAAGGGAGGAAGGGAGGCAGGGAGGGAAGAAGCGAGGGAGGGAAGAGGGGAGAGAGAGACAGAAAGAGAGAGAGAGAGAGAGAGAGAGAGAGAGAGAGAGAGAGAGAGAGAGAGAGAAAGAGAGAGAGAGAAGAGTCCAAATGTTTTGAGATTCCTATAACAAAAGGCAGTCCTTTCCTATTACAATCACACAGATACTTCTGAGCTGAATCAGTGATACTGGTAACCTCTGCCTAGGCAGACATTTCAAATATGATTTATGAAAGAGGAAGAGAAATCCAACTTATGTGTTTGTGTGGTTGTTGAAAGCTACTAGCTGAGGAAGAATTGCAAACTCCATAGGCCAAGGGTGGAATAACGTGTACCAAAGGTAGTGGGAAGGGATCTCTAGGATGGGATCAAGGTGACAGCTAGGTCTTGCCCTTCTCCCTCCATGGCAAAGAATAGTGAAAACTTCCTTGATCCCCATAATGGGGTAAGCAGGCAATCATTCCTTGGTTAACACAAGCTCTTTACCACATCCCAGAAGCTCTGCCTCAATAAGTACTGAGCCGAAAAGCCACAAGCAGGAAATCTCTAACTTCTCAATTGACCAAATCAATCAAAATTAAAATGAAGACCCTCATTTTCTAAACCCAGAGTCTGGCAGCAAGCCCACCTTTGCTTAAAAAAAAAAAAAAAAAAAAAAAAAAAAAAAAAAAACCTTTTACTGAACCACATCCACTTACCTCCCTGCTGATTCAACTGAATGAAAATACATTAGCTGGCACACTTAATGATTACCTTGGCAACCCTGAGAAATCATATATTCCTAAACATTCTAAAATCTCAGGTCATTTTGTTAGCTCTCAGAAACCTAAGCAGATAAAAACTATAAAGTCACAGATCCAAGAACCTCAATGAACCCCAAGCATAAAAAATATGAAGAAAGTCATCTGAAATCACATCATAATCAATTGCTCAAAACCAATTGTAAAGAGAAAATCTTAAATGCAGCCAGAGGAAAAATAGGTATGTTATATACAGAGGAACAAGGGAAAAGGAAAAGAACAAATTACTTGATGAAAACAGTGCAAACAAGAAGACAAAGAAGCAACATCTTTCAAGTACTGAAAGAAAAACCTGGCAACCCAGAATTCCATACCCAGCAAAAATGTCTTAAATTTTAAGCTGAAATAAAGATGTTTTCAGATAAGAAAAAGCTGAGAGAATTCCTTACCAGCAGACCTAAACTACCGAAAAAAAAAAAAAAAAGAAAAAAGAAAAGAAAAGAAAATACTTCAGGCAGAAGGAAAACGATGCCAAATAGAAACACATTTCTTTTTTTTTTAAATTAAAGTTTATTGGGGTGACAATTGTTAGTAAAGTTACATAGATTTCAGGTGTACAATTCTGTGTTACATCATTTATAAATCCCATTGTGTGTTCACTACCCAGAGTAAGTTCTCCTTCCATCACCATATATTTGTTCCCCTTTACCCTCATCTACTATTCCCCTCCCCTCTTACCCTCTGGTAACCACTAAACTATTGTCTGTGTCTATGAGTTTTTGTTAAAAACATGTTTCTACACAAAGATACAAAGAACTCAGAAATGGTAATTATATGGGCTGTCAGAATCAACATTGTCAGGTATATGAATTGCTTTCCTTATTGTAATTATCCTGTTGAAAATATTTTAACCTTTTAATGCTAGCCGGCATAATCCTGCTCAAAGATAACAATACTCAGGACTCAAGAAAATATAATACTCTCCCCAAAGTGCTACAGAAATGAGGGCAGGGGAAATAAAATAAAACATGCAAAGGATAAAGTAACCTGTAATTCACTTTAAAAAATCAGAAGGCTATCAAAAGTATGAACAAGGAACTGCAAACATTTTCCAAAGCACTTGTACCATTTTACACTCTTGACAGCAATTCATGGAAATTCCAGATGTTCCTCATCCTCACCAACATTGGGAATTGTCATTCTTTTATATTAGAGGGTATAATGGATGTGAAATAGTACAATATTATGGTTTTAATTTGCGTTTCCCTAATTGTAATGGTTTTGAATATCTTTCATGCATTCATTGGCCATCTGTAGATCTCCTTTTGTGAAGTTTTTGTTCGAATCTTTTGCTCATTTCCTAACTGGGCTGTCTTCTCATTATGAAGTTGTAATTTACATATTCTGTATTCAAGTCTTTTGTCATATATATAGTTTTATATATTTGTTTTTCATTTTCTTAATAGAGTCTTTCAAAAAGCATTAAGTTTTTAATGATGACAAAGTTCAATTTCTTTTTCTTATATGATAAGTGCTTTTTGTGTCCTACCTAAAACATCTTTGCATACTTCAAGGCAATGAAGATTTTCTCCCTATGTTTTCTTCTAGAAGTTTCATAGTTTAAAATTTTATTTTTATGTTTAAGTGGTAATTCATTTCAATTTTTTTATATGGTGTGAGGTATGGGCCAAGGTTCATTGCTTTTTCCATACAGATATCTGGTTCCTCCATCATTGTTGGTTGAAAAGTCTGCCCTTACCCCAGTGAACTGCCTCAATGGTTTTATTTTAAAAAAAAATCATCAATTGACCATATATGTGAAACACTATTTCTGGACTCTCTTCTGTTCCATTGACCTATAAGTATGACTCAGCAATTCTACTCCTAGGAATTTACCTAAGAAAAATGAAAACATATGTTCACAAAAGATCTGTATCTAAATGTTCGTGGCAACCTTATGCATAATAGTCCCAAGCTGGAAACAACCCAAATGTCCAACAATAGGTGAATGGATAAACAAATTAGGTTATATCCACACAATGGAATTCTAATCAGCAATAAAAATTAATGAATTAATGATACATAACATTAATTAATGAATTAATGATAATAACATGGACAAATCTAAAACAATGTGCTAAGAGAATGAAGCCAGACCAAAGATTACGTACTATATGATTTCATTTATATGGCAAAACCTATGTACAGTGACAGAAAGTAGATCAGGTCTCCTAGGGTGGGGAGACTGATTGCAAAGGGGCCAGAGGAAACTCATGGTAATGGTAATAGCCTAAATCTTAATTGTGGTGGTATTTATATGGCTGTAAACATCTGTTAAAACTGAACTGTACACTTAAAATGGGTGTGTTTTACAATGGGATTTATAGATGATGTAATACAGAATTGTACACCGGAAATCTATGTAATTTTACTAACAATTGTCACCCAATAAATTTAATTAAAAACAAGGGGGAAAAAATGGGTGTGTTTTATCGCATGTAAATTATTCCCCAATAAAACTGATTTTTACAAAGAAGTCTTCCCTGTTATCAGTATGGGCTTCCTATTCCAAAAGTTTTACCAAAGGCTCTGTCTACACTCATATGTATGAAAGATCACACTTATAAAGATGCTCAGCTGCTCCTCATTTCTATTGACTATTTCCACAATGCTTTCACAAGGCTAATATTTTAAACTAACACTTACGATTGGGCTTAGCACAATAGATGGTTTTACCTAGTGGAGACACATTTATTACTAATGTACTTATTGATCTGCTCTGGTTGTTTACTTTCTGGAGTCCCATGAAGCCATTGGTATGGCAAAAGACTATGACGCTGGAGACACGGCAGGAATATTCCACACAGACATAGCCCACTGTATAACATCTTCTACTCGCATGTGTATTTTCCCATGTGTGTCACAATGCAAACATCCTTCCCAGCCTGCCCTACAAAAGAGAATGACCTGGAATTCTGGAGCCAAATGCATTTCCAGAAAGAAAGAAAAAGAAATATGGTTTGCCTTTTCTGAAGCAAACAGCAATTCTAGTAATGTTGATGAATCAAAATACAGCACAGCACTGCAGAATACTGAGCCTTGCCCAGACTGTGTTCACACCTCAGTTCTTGAAAGCTGATGACACATCTCTAACCTCTGGGTTAGCAAACCATGCATCAGACCTTCTCAAGCTGGGAATTACTTACCCTGGCAGTGCCCTGCATTTTACCAGGGAGCACAGCAACCCACAAAATAACACGGTGTGTCTTTTCTGGAGCATCAATTTTACATGGAAATTTAAAAAGGAGAAAATATTTTTATGGTAAATAGTCATGCGGTATTATGGAATAGAAAGCAATATTCATATAATTGGTTAAGATTTTTAAAAGATACTTCCAAGACATTTCCTACCTGCAATAGTTCCTTCAGGTTAAACTCCCAAAATTCTCAAATGCCTTTAGGGTATATGTTTCTTTTTCTATATCATTTAGGGTAAATTCCAGGAGGAAGGGGGAAAAAAAAAGCTGCCCACAGAACCAGAGCATAGTCAAAACCACTGAACTGATAGGGAACAGAAAACCCAGCTCCTGGCATCGTACTGGTCTCCCCCCAACTCATTCCAACGCAGTGCCTATGCAGAAGTCAGCTACTAGACCCAACACCGGGGGCTCCCACCCTGGCTTGTCCACATCTCCACATTACCATCTCGGAAGAATTACCATAGTTTCTGCCTCCATAAAACAGAGATGACAAAGGGTACCCGGTTTATAAAGTACTGTGCAGCTCAACTGCCTGGCCAGTAGCGAGCGATCAATACATGTTAGCTACCTAACATCATTATTGCTGTTTCGTTATTGTTTTTAATCTCTAGATACCATGGCATAGCCTTTTTTACACATCAACTATAATCCTTTCAGTAATAGATTATTGACTCTTCACTCTCAAATGCAGAGTGAGGTAATGAGATTTCTGGACACCCAATCTGGATGCACAGCCTTTCAGGAACTCTTACTCAAACGGGGTATACTCCCTGGATGGCAACTGACATCTGCAAAAGAAAGAAGGGCTTTTTCTGGCTGAGATTCAAAGAGTGATCTGAGCAAGTTCTGGTCTTCAGTTTTGCAGGAGATATGAGCTTAAGAATGAACTCCGTCCTTCTGAACAAACATCGTGCCGATTTGTAACTCAGAGTTTCCACCTAACATATTCATAGACAACGGGAATATCTATGATCAAGAGCCAGCCAGCCAGCCACCCAAAGAGGCCCCTTCACACTGAGTGGGGCCAAAGCACTGATCAGTTTACCTTATGAGTACGGAATGAGAGCCAAGACAACGTCACGGTTTTGAGAGGTATTTCTAACAATGTCAGCTTGATGAGTTATTCTCCTCCATTGCAAAACTAGTTCTACTTAAAGAATTTAGAGAATCTCCCCTAGCAAAACACTCTTCTTATTACATGTAACCTGATTTTCCTTAAACCTCATCCACGTGTGGGCTTTTCCCTAGCGCCTGTCCAACTTGACATGAGACCTCCGGCTCCCAGAAGTCTCCTCCAGTTATCTCTAGGAATCCCTGGGAGTGAAATACCCGAGCTCACAAATAATCCTCCCCCTTATGCTGTGTTCTACCAAGCAACACCTTGAGAGTGCTGGTATTTCTGCGAAGAGTCCAGTCTCCAAGGGCTCCCAAGGCCACCAAGCCAGGTCTACGACAACATTCCTGTGTGTGGCAGAAGGAGCTAGTAAACCGCAAATGTTCATGTTCCCGTTCCACAGACTAGAAGTGTTGCTGGGTAGCAGCTGCCAAGCCAGGCCCTCATTTCCCAGCCCCCTTGCATCTAGGTGGGACTGTGTGGCTAATCCTCACTAATGGAGTAAGGAGGCACAATGTGCGTCATCTCCCGGCTGAATGGTTGCAAGAAGTGAGTATGTATTCTCCATGCTGCCTCTTTCCCCATCTGTCAATGGGCACATGTTAAAGATAGTAAACTCTCCAATAGCTGGGTCCCTGAATGACTCTGGGAGGCAGAGCCTCCCCCTAAGCCACTGAGACCCATGGGGGAGTTATCTCTTACAGTTATCTCTTACATTACCTGAACTAAGGCATTGTGTTCACTACTGGAGTGAAGAGAAGGCTCTGTGATGCTTGGGCCCCAGCGCAGTGGGGGTGGTGCTCACAAGATTCCTAAAACCCCCATGAAAACAAGGTTGAGTTGCTTCAGTTCACTCTGGAAGAAACAAACAAGCAGTGCCAGGGTTGCAGGTGAGGGACAAAGATGCAGGTGAAGGACAAGGGTGCAGGTGAAGGGCAAGGGTGCAGGTGAAGGGCGAGGGTGCAGGTGAAGGGCAAGGGTGCAGGTGAGGGACAAAGATGCAGGTGAAGGACAAGGGTGCAGGTGAAGGGCAAGGGTGCAGGTGAAGGGCAAGGGTGCAGGTGAAGGGCAAGAATGCAGGTGAAGGGTAAGGATGCAGGTGAAGGGCGAGGGTGCAGGTGAAGGGCGAGGGTGCAGGTGAAGGGTAAGGATGCTGGTCAGGGCCAAGCTCTCCTTCGTCTCCCTTGTCTTCTCACAAAGGCCTACACAGAGCTTGGTGGCCAGGGACTCTCTGTGGAGGAAGAGGCCCACCAGAACAAGGGATGTCAGAACTGTGGTCTCACTACTATCTCCAACCACGTCAGGAACCCAGAAATAACCTAAGCCGTCACAAAAGCAATTCTTGGGCTACTCGGCAAGTCCTGCTGCCCTGGCCACAGTGCAGATTCCTTCCAAGTTCTGAATCGTTGCTATGCCAGGAGTGATCTCCCCTCACTGGTGCCTGCATCTCAGAACCCAGACGTTTTCCACTTCTGTCCACTTCAGGGCTTTCCATGGACAAGCCAAGCCACGACCTACCACAAGCCACTCCCTGGGACCGCCACCAGACATTCCAATCTCTATAACCTGGGCTGGATTCAGCCGACTAACAGGTTACTGCATGCAAGTGAGGGAGAAAGTGGGGAAGGCCGTGGCAGAGGAGAAGCTGAGGAGGTAGCCTGGGTCCTTTAGGGAACAAGCAGCCTTCAGACGTGTTAAGCAAGAAGATCCTCAAATACACTGACATCTGCATTGACTAGGAAAGTGTTGTGAGGAAAAGAGAAAGGCAGAGAGCGGGTCAGGAGGCTGTCACCGGCAACCAGGAGAGACGGCCACGTGGGAACCAGTCCTCCACCGGCCCTTCCGAGCACTCCCTCAGCTTCTCTGGATTCATGCTGGGATCTGAGATTCCTTCATTCTGCATCATCCCTCCTCATTCTGCATCTTCCCTTGAAGAATGCCTAGGCCCTGTTCACTGAGTGGGAGTTTTGTTCTCCCTCAAAGGCACTTGAAAGGAGATGTCATCCATTCGTTAGCTACTAGGCCATCTGCTCGTATCCAGCCACCAGCCCCCCAGTTCCCCTTCTCATTCTCCTCACTGGCCCCTAGCCTACCCCCAGCCCACCACTAATTCGGTGACCAATCCGAATGGTAGGAGTTTCTCAACACCTCTTTCTCCCTAATTTCTCTGCTCTCACTCCTCTCTTCTACCTCCTGACGTCTCAAGGCCTTCCATTGCTATCCTCCTCTGGTGTTGCCACCATAATCCAAGCTGGTAGCAATTCTCCGACATGAACTGGTGAAACCCCCTCCATCCTGGAGGTCGCACATCTCCCCTTGCTCCCCTCCAACCTATTTTCTGTTCTGCAACGGCAGTGATCATTTAAAAATTTCCACGTGATCGTGGTACTCTCTACTTAAAACCTGGAGGGGTTTCCTTTTATCCTTAGGATAAATACCAAGTGTCCATATGGTACTCACAAACCGTAACGATCTAGTGCCTGCCTACCTTTCCGACAGTCGTTCTGTTTTTCTCATGTTCAACTCATTCTGCTCCCACAGAGTGATCTCCCCCTTTCTGTTCCTGAAATGCTGCAGGCCTTTTCTCCTACTGCTCGGTCTCTGGGACTGCTTGTGACCGCTTCCCTCAATTTCTCTTTGCTCCCACTACCCTTCATCTCTGAGGCACAGCTTTCTCGGTGTCGCCTTTCCAGCCACCCCATGCCCACCCTCCTTATTACATCATTTTTCTCATTACATAGAATATACATTATAGTGTGCTTTGAACAAACTATAATGTATGTAAACTACAGAGACCAGAGAACTATATTCAAATCCTGTATTTGCCACTTAAACCTCAGAAAGTTGCCGTCGAAATTAAATATGGCAATGTGTAGACTGCACAGGATCAGGCACATATGGTCTCTCTAGAGAGGTAGCTGTTTCTAGGACAGCGTGTGATGTGTGTTTAATCCCCGGCACCCACCTCAGTCAGGCCAGAATAGCCAAGTCCTCGGGAAGGCAGGGAAACACTTCATAGCGAGCGTCACTATTCCCCCCAAGCAGCCGCAAACAGTGTTCGATGAAGGTGATAAACACAGGATACCCATCTTACCTGGCAGGTGTGTGTTCGGCACGGGGCTCACAGAGACGCATGGCAGGGGATCCGTCCCAAATAGACAGCATTGCTGACTACCTGAGTTCTGCCAGCCACGTAATTACGAGGAATTTAAATTCTGATTTGAATGTACTCAGCATCACGTGGGCAAAAAGACAATCCATCATCCCAGCTCCTGCTCAGCCAGTGCCCGGAGACCCTCAGCTTCATGCAGGCAAGTTGGCTGTCCTAGGAGCATTGCCACCACTGGCATGTTAAAATGATGTTTCAGCTAATTCTGCAATCACTATATTTTTTTTGTTTTTGCCCATGACGTTTCCGGCCCTGTGCTAGGCCCTCGGGACTCAGCAATGATGACACACAGCCTCTGCTCCAGGAAGCTCACAGTCTAGTGAACAACATTTGTACAGCACTTTTCAATCAACTAAGTGATTTCACTTAAGCCTTTATCCATCTTTCTGGGTATTTTTATCATGGTTGTATATGCCTTCCTTGGCCTGAGAAGAATTTGATGTAAGATTTGTTTCCAGTTAAAATCAGGCAGAGGAGCTTAATTACCGTCATTTGGGCATTAGAATTCTAAGAAGGGAGGCACAAATCATGGATTCCTCTAGAAATATACTCAGGGTGGCAGACTGCTGAGCAGCTGCTCAAAAGCCACTATAAAGGCCCCTTTCCCTTTCTGCCTCTCGTGACAGAAGTTGAACAGGCAGCCACTTGCCAGCCTCCTTTCACTGAGGGGTCATCATACAACACAGCTCCAGCCACCATAACGTCTGTATGAATCTATCTGTTCCAGGATTTCTAGAAAAGCTTCTGCTTAGATTTTAAGAAAACACTCCCAGCTGGTGTGGCCCTGTTTTTCTCACTGTCTTCATGTAGATGTGATGCTTGGAACGACAACTGCCATCTTGCAAACAGGAGGTAGTGAGTAAGTGAGGAGGGAAAGACTCAGAGTCATTCTTACTGAGATTGTGGAGCCGCTGAGACAATGCCAGCAGCTGTATCCCTACAGACTATATATCAGGAAAAACCAAGCCCTGGATGTTTAGCCCATCGTAGGAGAGGTTTTCTGTTACTTGCAGCCACACAGTCCTGGAATACATAGTTCATGGCGTGACGGAGTACATGCCTTTGAACCAGACACAACTGGATTTATGTCCTAGCTCAGTCACTTACTCAGACACTTGAGTCTAGACAAGTGTCATGCAGGGTCTCAGCTCCTGCTCCCCACATAAGAACGCAGGATATGGTGAGACGGAAAAGGAACACCCACGGAGCCATAGATAAGGGAGTCACACCACTATATTCTCAATGGCGGCTGGTGGTGACACAAAAGCAAACATCTGCCAGCACCCCAACGAGGGGTCTTCCTGCACCCTCATCTCGCTGGCGGCCGGGAGAGACATAGGAAGTAGGATCCACACGATCTGCAATCTGCCATCTGCGCTTGCTAAGCGCACTTGCTAGCTGCAATCCGCAGTCTGCTTCTCTGCCTGCCTGCCTGCCTGCCTGCCTGCCTGCCTGCCAGCTGACCGGCTGACCGACTGACCGACCGACCGACCGACCGACCGACCGACCCACCAACCAACCCACCCCTTGCTAACTGCAATCCGTGCTTCCTAGCTCAGCCACAGCAGTTATACCAGTGGCTAATGGCTAACCAGTAACAGCTGATGGCCAACTAGTCACAGCTGATGGCCATCTACTACCCGAGCCAGCACCTTTCCACGTGAGGCCGAGAGCCTGGAAACTGCTCTCTGGGGCTCTGTCCCCACAACAAGTTATTTAATTCCTCAGCGTTCACTTTCCATCTTCTATGAAATGAAAATACTGTAACTGCTGGCAAGAATGTAAAAAGGGTACAGCTGCTATGGAAAAGAGTATGGTGGTTCCTCAAAAACATTAAACATAAAACTACCATAAGATCCAGCAATTCCACTTCTGGGCATATACTCAAAAGAATTAAAAGCAGGGTCTTGCTGAGATATCTGTACACCCGTGTGCATAGCAGCCTTATTCACAAAAGCCAAAAGGTGGTAGCAACCCAAGTGTCCATCAACAGATGAGTGGATAAACAAAATGTGGTGTACATACAATGGAATATTAGTCCACCTTAAAAAGGAAGGAAATTCTGACACATGGCTGAATCTTGAGGATATTATCCTAAGTAAAATAAGCCAGTCACAAAAGGATAAATACTGTATGATTTCCATTCACACCAGGTGCTTAGAGTAGTCAAATTCATGGAGACAGGAAGTAGAATGGTAGTTATCAGAGGCTAAGGGGTGAGGGGGACCGTGTTTCCATTTTGCAAGATAAAAAAAGTTCTGGAAATGGACGGTGATGATGGTTTCTCTTAACATGACTACACTTAAAGTCACTGAACTGCACATTTCAAAATGATTAGAATGGTAATTTTATGTTATATGTATTTTGCCATGATTTTTACAAAAGCTTTTTAAATTAAGAAAAAAAATAATTTTAGAAAGTAAATAAAAGTCAACATTTTAATGAATTCATAGGTTGTCAGACTACACCACTGGCTGACCACCACCCTGGATTAAGTCCTGCAATGCTTGTCCCACTGTGGATTTGTCCCAGATCAACGTATCTAAAAGGTATTTCTTTCATGTAGCAAACAGGCACAATTACTTGTCTCTCTAGGAAACCAAAGATGAGTCAAACGGCTTCCTGCCCTGAGAAAGAAAAAAGATATCTACCAATAGCCACACTTTAAGGTAGAATGTGAGACCTGCCCCAGAGAGAGGTGGAAACAATGCAGTGTCTTCAGAGGTCAGAGCCACTGCTCTTGGCTTTGAGAGATGAGAAAAATTCCAAAGAAGAAATGGCACTGGAGCTGGACTTGAAGAATGAGAACATTTATTGCTGAAATACAAGGCGTTTTAAAGATGTTTCCAGCTGGCAATAACAGCAGTGTAGGCTGAGAGGGCAGAGCATCTTGCCTGCGTGGAGGAAATTTTGCATTGCAACGACAGGAAAGACAATAGCCAGATGAAGCCGAAAGCTCCAGGCAAGGAAGTCGTATCTGTTTTTCATGGAGTAGGGCAGGACATAAAGACGTGTTTTTGAACCACGGCACCTAAGACTATTCTAAGTACAAGTTCTCAAAACCTGGCAATTCACCCAGTGGCCAGCAGCATCGGAAGAGGTCACCCAAATGACTAGCACTGGTTATCAGGATGGGCAGGCCCCTCTCAGCTGCCAAGACCACCTCCTACATGGTCTATTACCTGGGCTACTTCTGAAGAACCACAACCTCTTAAGCCTTCAGTTACTGGTGGACTCCACAGGCCAGTCCCAACCCCCAAAAGCCTTTGTCATGCCTGCTCCCAGGTGGGGTCTGTCCCACCAGAGCAGGACTGTCCTTCTAAAGGAACACTGGCCCACTCTCCTCCCAGCACATCTCCAAATCCGGGCATCTGGCTCCTTGAGAGCATTTGCCCATGTCCTTCCCTAC
This sequence comes from Rhinolophus sinicus, assembly GCF_036562045.2. Lineage (NCBI taxonomy): Eukaryota > Metazoa > Chordata > Mammalia > Chiroptera > Rhinolophidae > Rhinolophus > Rhinolophus sinicus. The sequence goes on from NC_133759.1 coordinate 79,550,094, forward strand.
ACTGAAGGCAAGTAAACTAGCATCAATAATTGAAGGGAAAATGGATATGGAGAACAAACGCAGAAAAATAAATAAATAATAAAAAATTTATTCAATTGAGTCCAATTTGAGTCCAATTTTAAGAAATTATTTCAAAGTTCTAATCGCTGTAAGTGATGAAACAATTCATGACAGAAATTGCAATTACCAAAGAAATGATCTGTTCTGCAACAGCAATTTTAGTGACATTTATAACACACAAGAAATCATGACGCTTAATTATTTGAATTTACTGGGGCTACAGATGCCGTGTTGAAATCTCATTAAACAGATCCACCAAAACTGGCCATCCGAAGAAACGGCAAAGTTGCTAAACCGTGCACTGGTTTTTAAAAGCAGTTCGTGAACAGCCTCCAAATAGGCAGTAAGTAATGATCTATCTTTCTTCCTCAACTGTCATTTGAAAAAAAAGAGAGACATTTCAATATTGATCCTCAGTCCTTCACAATAGAATTTACTTCAATTCCTAAAACACATTACCCATTCCAACAATCTTCAATAGATCTCCAGGATAAATGGAAACTCCCTCACCTTTCAGGTCTTACATCCAAACTGGATCAGGTCTCAAGGAAGTATGTACAAATCGTTAAATGGTTAAGAAAAAGATTTCCTGCCTCAATTTCTTAAGAATGTGAACAGCCAAATATTAATAGCCTCGAGAAATTCTATTATTCCTGAATATCAATGAGTTGCTTGTTAAAATACTAAGTATTCCATGAGGATAAGATTCCAATTATAAAACTAATAAATGCTGAAAGAAGAAAATATAGAAAACACATAAAAGTACAAAAAAGAAAGTTAAAATGGCCAACGATCCCACCAACCATATGTAACCACGGTTAACACTTTGGTCTCTTTCCTTCCAAAGTATTTTCCAAGCCCACATATTTTTTTTATCACAATGTGACCATGTTATATTTATAATCTTACATCTTGTTTTATCATTAAACATTATGTCAAGCACATTTAACATGATTTCTTTAAACAATTCCCTACTTCTGAATTTATAGCTTGTTCCTGAGTTTAAACTTTTCATCAATAAACTGACTCACATCCTCGTACTTAAACCTATATCTGCATCTCTGATTAATTCTTTCGGAGGGATTCTGAGAACAAACTCCTGGGACATTGCTCATTGACTTTTCAAGGTTCCTAATAACACCAGCCAAATTGCTTTAACTCAAAGTTATACTAATCTGCATTTCTAGAATGGTGTAAAGAATACCCCAAATTGAGAGCTATCCTTTGTTTTTCTTTCCAATAGCATTATTAAATTTTCAGTGAATGCCTTACCTAATTTTTCTGTATGTTTCCCTGTTTTAAAATTTTTGATACACGATTTTATCCTGTTTTCAATTAACATTATGATCGTAAACATTAATAACTGGATTCTCTTAATGAGTACACATAGATCATCATACAAAATGTATTTCTTTAAGGGGAAAAGTGTTGAAAGGTTGAATACTTTTTCATGTTTATTAGCTATTTATTAGCTAATAAATTAGTTAATTAATCACCTGCTTACATCTTTTGCCAGTTTTCCAACTAGGGTTTTGTCGTTCTTCTTATTTATATATTAACTAAATTAATCTTTTGTTGCATGCTTTTCCAATTTTGTATCAACATTTTAACTTGCTTGGGGAAGTTTTTTGACTTCTGGAAATGTCAATTTCATGGAATCATTCATTTTCCTCCTTTGAAATTTTCTTTCACCCCTAATATCAGAGAGTCATCTATAATTTGTCCTAGTTTTTATTTCTTATGATGGTAACCTCTGGATTTAACCCTTTAATCCAACTAAAATTTATTTTGGTATATTGTGTGAGGAATGGCTGTAACCATATTTTTTTCAAGTAGTTAATTTACAATTTATTAAATAACTCATCATGCACTAAACCCTCTTTCATATTAAGCTCTTTTCTCCAGACTATTCTGTTCCATTCAACAGTTCCTGCACTAATAACCACATAGTCATAATTAGCATAGTTTGATTCCATTTTATATCGGGAAATGCAAATGTCCTCTGATTATACATCATTTTCAAAATTCTCTTGGCAATCCCAACGCTTATTCTTCAAGAATTTGAGAATAATCTGACACATTCCCAAAAAAGAAGAAAGAAAAGCCCAGCTGAGAGGTTGATTGGAAAGGGGGTGAAATGATACATTATTTTGGAAAGATCTGACATCTTTATCACATGAAGAGAAATTGGCATCAGACAGCTCCATTTATTCATGTCTTCTTTTATGTCAGTCAATACATTTCTCTGGTTTTCTTCATACAGATTCTGTATCAATTCTTGTTATGTTATTCCTGCATGTTTTATATATTTTTACTCCCAAGTAAGCTACACCAACCAAGGAAGATCTGAAACAATATGCCTAAATTTCAGTGCCACATAGTAAAAGATATGCTTGTCTCTCCAGGACTTGACAGAGAGGCTCAATGTTGAATGAATGAATGAATGAATGAATGAATGAATGAATGAATGAATGAATGATGTATGGGTCCAAAAACTCATGATGGAGAACTGGGTTGTAGCAAACTCACCACAATGTTCTCTCATGCTTAAATACCAACTTTATATTTTCGAAGTAAAATACATCATCTTAAAATAGTCACGCGACTACCTCTGGTCTATTCTCCCCACAACTCCTGATCTGTCCATCCCATCCAAAGCTGTGGACAAAACCAAGCCAAGGTCTTTTTAGAGAAATTCCGTTTTGAACAGAAAGACACTGGCCTTTGGTGCTGGGTCAGGATGGTGTCAGCCCTGATGGATATTAAAATGGTGGTTTGAAACAGAAGAGAGAATCTTAGTGAGCTACCATCCACATGCCATACAATTCACCCCTTTAAAGTGTATGATTCTATGGTTTGTACACAGAGTCGTGCAAGTATCACCCCAGAAAGAAACCCTATAACCATTAGAAGATTTTTTTAAAGCTATGCTAAAGTACATATAAAACATATCATCTTAACTATTTTAAGTGTACAGTTCAGTAGTTTTTCAATACAGACACGTTGGTGTGAGACCCATCTCTGGGGCCTTTTCATCCCGCAAAACTAAAACTCTGTACCATTAAACAACTCCCCCTACTACCCCCTCCCAGCCTCAGCAACCACCATTCTGCTTTGTGCTTCTATGAATTTGACTACTCTGAATGGCTCATGTAAGTGGAATCACACAATATTTGTCTATGTGTGACTGGCTTATTTCACTTAGTATAATGTCTTCAAGGTTTCTCCATGCCATAACATGTGTCAGGATTTCCTCCCTTTTTAAGGATGAATAAATTAAAATCTCTTTTAAAGGGAAGAGAAGGCGGTAAGGAGAGAAATAGGGAAGGAGGAGGGAGCCCAGCAGTTGGGAGGCTCGGGCACTAGTCTCAGCAGGAGAAGATGATGGCCTGCCCTAAAGCAGTGATGGGGAGATGGAGGGTAGTAGATGCATGCCAGATATATTTTGCATTAACAAACTATACTTAAAGATACAATAGCAGGACTTGCGGACAGATTTGAATACTCCAGATAATACCTTGACTGACTAAGAGAGGGAAGATTGCAGAGAACAGACATGGGGGGAGGTGGGGAGAAAGAATCAACTAGCCTTTAGGAGCGTCTCTTAAATAATCCAAAGTGAGTCCCAAGGTGATGGTGACAGGAGAGTTCGGGATGACAGCTATGCACCAGGCCCAGAAGGAGACTAGTCCAGCATGACAATGGTCCAACAGCTCCAGGATGGAGGTGATGGAAATCCAGATGTATCTGAATAGCTCCAGAGGAGATTTGTAATTTGCAATGGTTCGGGGGTTAACTTAGTGATAAACAATGTATAAAACCAAGCAAATAAAAAGGGCAACACAATCATTAGTACCAGAGAAAATAAGCTGTGAAGGAAAAAAAAAAGTAAACATGGTTTGCTGCATGGTTAAATTAGACGGGGTGCTCTACACCTATCTATAATAAAGAATGAGGCTACTCTCCATGTACTGATATAGAAATCCAAGATGTATTGTGAAGTGGGGAAAAAAAGGAAGAGACAAAATAGTCTGTTATAATAGGGTACGCTTTTTTTTGAAAAAGTGGAGAAAGTACAATGTACATTAGTTTTGCTTTTCATTCTTGAACTAGAATTGTGGAAGGGCAGACATACACAGACATACACACACACACACATACAAACACATGCATTCACACACACACATACACACACACATACACATACACACACACACACACACACACATACACACACACGCATACACATACATAAACTAACAAAACCAGTTATCTGGGGAGGGAACAGTAGAAACAATGGATGGAGATGGGCGGCTGGAAAATAAAACTCTCCATTTAAACTGAACATGGTGGATGTAGTATCCAGTTCTGGAGGCTGGAAGTCCCAGAGCAGGGCGCCAGCATGGTCTGGTTCTGTGAGACACTGTCCCTGGCTTCCAGACGCCTGCCTTCTCACTGCGACCTGACATGGCCGAGAGAGAGAAACAGATCCCTCTTCCTCTCCTTTAAAGACCATCAGTGTCATTGAATTAGTACCTGCTCTGATGACTTCATTTAACTTTATCTTATAAAAGCCCCATCTCCAAATACAGTCACATTAGGGTTAGGACTTCAACACGTGAATTTTGGGGAGACCCAATACAGTCCATGCCGAGGGATGGAGGGAGGGAGGGGGGCGTTGATGTGGCCCAAGAACGTAACTACAGGGCAGGATATATACACTGAGCTTTGGAAGAATGTTCATCAAAGAGGGAAATCAAGAGCCATGGGGATGAGCAGATGCCTGGGACACGCACACACAGCATCTTCCGATAACACGAGGGTGAACCTCTACCACTTGCCCTTCACCATCTTTCTTAGATGCCCGTCCAGGACCCCTGAGTACCATCCAGTAGGCCTATCTGCACCTTTCCTCATGAGCAATCGTCCGATGGAACTCAGAATTGAATTTTGCATCTCGGCCTCATCATGGTGAAATATGGACTTGGATCCTTGCAAGTTACATAGTTGTAATAAATACCTAAATTTGATTTCAGCTAGATTCTTATAATCTGCCAGTTTTCTTTCTTTGCCAGGAGCCTAGGGCCCCAAAAGTGAATTCCAGAAAAAATAAAAATAGAAACACAAGGCCTGTCTAATATAAAGAAGAAAGATAAATGTCTTATGAAAATGATGTCTATTGACCCAGATCCTGCTGAGTGAGCAAGCGAATGCTTGGGTGCAAATGAGGCACTTATTACCGCTATTCCAGACTCGGGAGGCTTCATTTATTATAGGCCTGTCTGAGGGCACTAATAGTTCTGTAATAGCCTGAAGAGCGAGGGAGTTTTCTAACATGACAACTGATCCTCGTTCACTGGGCTGAAATTGCTTAGGCATTCGTCACAACGGTTCCTGTGATTCTGGATAGAAATAAGTGAGGCAAAATGAAACGTTCAGCCTCAGCGTGTCTGAGAAAGGACCTACCCACCGTTCAGCAGAAGACTGAGAAGGTTCCTCCAATCGCTGTAGGATCTTCTTTTTTAATTCTCTCGGCCAACAAGACAAACCTTAGATGCATTTGCCGCTGAAATATCTGAAGTGGTAGCCCAGAAAACCCAGGGGCACGAGGCAGAAGCAGACTCAGCTTCCACCGGTGAGTCTCCTCATGACATAACCACAGAAACAGCCTCCTTTCCCCGGCCTTTGTTTCCTCAGTGGCAAGATAAAGGGCTTGGACCAAGGTCCTTTTCTGCTCCCAACGTCTGTGATTCCAGCTTTTATCAAATCATCCTACTTTTATCAAATCAAACGATACATCTAATCAGCAGCTTTAGCTGCCTGCCAGGCTTAAACCACTGCTCACCACAGGCCAGTGAGCAAACGGGCATTTGCAGGACGACTCATGTACCAGAAGAAAGTGGCTAATGGCACCACTCTGTAATCACCTCAGAGGCTCTGACCTCGGGTTCCAGTCACACAAGGCTGGCAGCTGTGTCTTGTGCTGCATGGACAGCACTGCCAATTCACTGTACATGGGCCATTGCCTCCCGGATAACCATTAGCAGGAAAGCACAGAGCCGCCCTGGTGACAAAAGAAGGTCTATAAGCAAGAGGCATCCCACAAAGGAAATGTTTCTAAGTGTTAAGAAGTTGGCTTTGTAAAGGACACTCACTCCAGGTCTCTGGGGATGAGAAGTTACCTGTTTCCGACCAGGCAGATGTAGAGCTCCCAGCAGAGCCAGAAAGCATGCTCGCTGCACGGGGAAGGTGCCCTACAGCTGCCCCTACAGGCCACAGGCTGTTCAATGGCCTCCCAGTTCCCTGAGTCTCAGAAACAGCCTCGGTCCACTGCTAAAGGAGAAAAATGAAGCCTTGTCAGGGGTATGGCTGGGCTGCGCATTTCCTGCTGATGTGCCTGCAGCCCTTGGTCCACCACTCCTGGGCTGAGGAGGCCTCTGCATGAAGGGCTGCAATCCTTTTGGGTCATTCAGCCAGTTACCTAGTAAACAGCCTTGCTAGCCCTGCAGCATCTTCACGGACAATCGTGGCTCAGGGCCAAAAAAAAATAGATTCAGACCAAGGAGACTCTGACTTGATGAGATGCCAGCCCACAGCAAATGAGGGAAGGTGTGGAGAATAACCGGGGATGGTCAGAGAGAGTTGGGTCCAAATCCCCCATTTGCCAGTTATTAGCCATAGATTGTGGGCAAGTTAACTTCCCTCCGTACAATCTCTCCACCAGAAAAATGAAGATAATAGTATCACCTAACTCGCAGGGTTGTGCCAAGAGGTAAATAATGTCACACATGTACAACACTCAACTACATTGCCTTGCACACAGCAGGTGCTCAGTAAATGTTGGACACGCGTGTGCACCCATACTCGTACAAACTGGGGATCCCCCACAAACACTTCACAATGCAGCAAGACAATCCTAACTCCAGGAACTTCAATAAAACTGGGTCCATCATGTTCACTCAAGGAAGAAAAACGAAAGAGACACTTGCAAACAACGACAAAAAAAACCCAGAACTAATTATAGTAGGTCCTCTGTGTCTTGCGCCCAACAGAAAATGAGTTTGTTGCTAGGCTCCTTTTCTGGCCACAATTCATGGTGCAATTAAATCCCTGGCATTGTTTTCCTTGTTCCATTTTAAACAGCCTCCTAATCCAGGTCTCTACTGCGTGCCCTGCTCAGTGGGGCCAGCAGAGGATGGAGGTCAGCACCCGCCCCGGCCCCCTCAGACTGGCACCTGCAGTGGTCAAGTTTCCTGAACTTGGCATCTGCCCGAGTTGCTGAGGTCACCTGAAGGAGGTGGGTTTTCGGGACTCTGCTGCCTCCCTGTCTACAGCAGCCACCAGTTTCATGAGATAAAAAAGAACACAGGCTTTGAAAAACAGCAGACCTGCCACTTTTGCTGGACGGCTAACCTTGGACATGTTATTTAAATTCTGAGCCCATAAATCATGCCTAATACAGCCCACGTACAAGGCTGTCATGGGTTTAAAGAATGAGGTACATGCAGCTCCCAGCATAGTGCCTCAATCATACCAGGCCTTCAATAACTGGTAACAGCTACTCCAGCCACGCGCTTAGACTCCGTCCGCCTCTCCTTCTCAGAGTCCTTTGTACGCCCATCTGTTCCAGCCTTCCCCTTAAGCACTGGCATCCCCAAGGCTCAGTCTTGGAGTTCTTCTTCTTCTTCTTCAACACATGTTCTGCCTGCACAGTTGCAACCACACAAAAGGCTTCAAAGATCATGCACAGCCTGATGACTCCCCAGGGGCCGGGTCCAGCCGGTTCTTTCTTCTAGGCCCAGCGCATTGTTTCCAGCTCCGTACTTGACTTCTTTATCTGGCTGCCCCGTTCCTTAAACCACATGTCTAAAACAAACCTCAGTACCACCCCACCGGGCCTGTTCTTACTCAGCCTCCCTTAGCAGCCCCCACACCAGATAGCCGTAGGTTCACAGAGTCCTGTGGTCCATACTGTCCTGCGGGCTTTCCCGTTAATGCTCTCTTCCCCCGCGCCATGACTAGTGCTGACTGGAGCCCATTCCTGCTGAGCTTTCCTCCAATCATGTTGCCTGCCCTGCCATCCTCTCCCCTGCCTCCTGAGTCATTTCCCCAACTGGAACTGTCACCCTGTCGCCCTGATGTTTAAAATCCTGTGGTGGGTCTCATCTCCCCCAAGTAGGATGAAGACATCACTTATTATCAAACCTGGACCCTTGCAGAGTGATGACGAGCACTGTTCATAATGACACCAGGATAACAGGCACAAGCTGGCCCTGTCCCAGGCCAGGCTCACAACCTTACCCCCCATTCTGGCTCAAACACCACGTGCTCCGGCCTTACGAATTTTCCCCACCTCCTCAAATCGTCATTGTCTTCCCTGTCTGGCATGCCATTACCTCTGCTCCCACTGTTTGCCAGGCAGTTCCTATAGCTACCACTGTCGTGTTATCTCTCTGTGATGTCCTCCCTACCCCCATGTACCCACCTCCGGGCCACACACACACCTCTGTCTGAGCGCTCGTCACATGGGCTCCACCCACACGCTCCCACTGGATACCAGCTGTACCAGCCGCACCTACTACAGAAAGCAGCGTAAGGACCCAAGGCTCATTAAATGAATACACAAGCCTGTAACAATGACCCCCTCTCATGGTTCTGAGCTCAGATAGAGCGGGGTGCTACGTCACAGCAGAGGTGACAGACTGACTCACGCCATTAAGCATGGCTGCCAAGGAAATCAAGCCCGGATCTCCCCAGCAAGCTTATGAGATGCAACCAGAAGCCTAGTTCTTCTTGCCAAGGCCCCCTCTAGTCCTTAACTCTTAGGTCCAGAACCAGCCTCACTTGACCCCAGTGGTGACCTAAGCACAAAAGGAGAATCTACGGAGCAGCCACAGGAATGCTGAAGGGGGTGTGAACCTGGCCCTAGAACGGGGCTGGGTCCCCGGGGCTGGAAAATCACTCAAATCATTCTCGTCTCTCTCCTTTCCTTCTGCTAACCATCCTTCTCCCCGCCAGGTGCCAGGCAAGTACCAGACGGCCCCCTCCCAGCTCCCAAACTCACACGACACAGACCCAGTGATGCAAGCTCCTCCCAGTTCCTAGCCCAAATTCCCAGCAAAGAGGCTCTGATTGGCCCTGCATGGGTCAGGGACCCATCCTAGTCTGACCACCTGTAGATGTCAGGTACGATGCTTCCCTGAGGGGCCCACGACTGCACTGGTGGGCAGTGAGGGTGTGAGTCAGGTAAACGGCACAAAGGAAACTCACTGCCCATCCCCACCCTGGACAACTTGCTTTCTCCCTCCCCTCTCTATATTCCCTTCCTCCTAAGTAGGCTGTATTTTCTCTGCCAAAGTTGTCTCCATGAACATTCTGCCCATTCTTCAGAACCAAGACCAAATCCCACTTCATCCACGAACCCTTGTGGGGCTATTTCTATCGGCTTACAAAACGCTATTCATTCACATTGCTTGTGGGAGCTGCGTTTTATTCATGCTCATACTTTCCCCTCGGCCCTGGGAAAGCTCTACTGAAATTCAGTACAACCAGACTTACAGGTCCCCTCCTGCATGCTGGGCAGGAGCTAGCAGCTGCAGGAGAGCCTCTGGAAGCTTCTAACCTTAAAGCAAGTAACTAAAGAATATCACACACGTTGGAGTGCGTACAGGCAAGGGGGATGTGTGCAGTATTTCCCAAGAAAGGTTAATTCAAGGGTGATTCTTTTTCATGTTACAGAAGAAGTTTTCCATTTTCAAAATGATTTAATCCAGCAGCTCCTTGGAATCATGAAGTTCAAAAAGTTGATTTTTGCACATGGCATCAGAAGTGCATCTTTTGGGTAAAGGGAGGGCGCCCCACAGAAGACTTTACACGTGGTAAACGGCAGTGCTGGCCACTGAGTGACTCAGCACACAGTCAGTTCAAGCTGACATATGCTCTGAGCCGGGTGGTGTTCAGATCCCTGACACCAAATGCAGTTTTATAAATTCCAAGAGGGTGCCCCAAGGCATGCAAGACGCCCCCAACACAAACTGGGACCAAGGCCTAGCTCTGGCTCCGCCATTACCAATTCCTTGATTAGGACCCCAAATTCTGCCTCTATAATACTTCTTTCATTCAGGAGGAGGCTGAAATAAACACTGTCAGAGATCCCATCCAGCGTGAAAAGTCTATGCTGTACATTAAATTATGTACACACAGGCTCCACACTACCCCCTCTGAACTTAAATCACACCAAAGCGCAGTGCCAGGCACTTCCTAGCAGTAAAAATTCAAATCCTGCAGAAACACGATTACATGTTATCTTCTGGGGAGATGGAAGTAGCCACAGACTTTTCCTTCTGTGCCTTGTATAACAGCAGAGTGGCAATTAAACCAAACCCAGTGATACAACTTATCAACGCAGCGGCAGAAAACCACACGTCTTTGGATCAGAGAGCTGGTGGGCCAGGAAGAAACAGGCCATCGATGGTTCCCAGCAATGAGTAGAAACCCCCACAGGAGGGCCCAGAGGGGAAGGCAGTCTTCCCTTTGGCCTCTATCAGATGTCACAGGTGACAGATCCCCAAATAAGTCTAACCTGGACTCTGAGGAATTCCCACAGGAAGAAGGTACGTGAGATACACAGTAAGAGAAAAATGGGAACGTGCCAACACTGGGGAAGAGACGGAAGATAAGCACAGGTCAACATGGCTTAGAGACTGAAAAAGGTGGTAATTTTTTATTGTGGTAACAAAAAAAACACATAATATTTGCCACCTTAGCCATCTTTAAGTGAGCAGTGTGAACACACATTCCCACTATGGAGCAACACATCTCCAGAACGTTTTCATCTTGCAAAACTGAAACTCTGTACCCCTTAAACAACAACTCTCTGTTCCCCCTTCCCCACACGATGGCAACACCATTCTACTTTCCGTCTGCATGAGTTCGAGTACTCTCGGTACCTCATGTAAGCGGAATCACACAGGACCTGTCTGTTTGGGGGCTGGCGTTTTTCACCGAGCACAATGTCCTCAAGGCTCAGCCACGTTGTAACCTGAGTCACGATTTCCTTCCTGTTGAAGGCTCAGTGCTATCGCACCGTATGTACGTACACACCACATTCACCTGTCAACGGACACTTGGGAGCTTCCCTTGTGAGCAATCCTGGGTCACCTCCTGAGTATATGAACGTGGCAATGATTCTTGGAAGTAGATTCTCATAAGTACAATGCCTGCTTTGGACCAAACGGTCAGCCTAACTTTTCTTAAAGTTTCCTGATAGAAACGATCACCCTTCTTGCCTGCAATGGGGAAGAGGAAGGCAACAGCCGAGAAAGACCTCGTCAACAAGGAGGCTGTGCGCTGAAGGAGTGTCACGGTGGGTCCTGAAACACGCCATCACATGCAGCGGCCAGACCACGGCCCAGCAGCAGGGGTACAGCTTTTCCCTAAACCAGTAGTGCTCTACTTGTAGTATTTGTTTGTTTGTTTGCACAAAGAGACTCCTTTAAACATAAAAAAAAATCTTTAGAAAACACACAGTGACAAAAAGCTACTAGTAATTCAGAGTTGTTTTAAAATAAACTGATATTCTATTACAGCAATAGCATCTACTAATATATATCAATAATATAAATATAAACAAAACTTGCCAGGCATATGGAGTCACAGACTTGAAATCGTCCCACAGATGACACACCACCATCACCCCAGCCACCACCTCACCAGGTATGCAAGGTACAGGGGTGGGGAATAGCTCCCTACACTATCCCTACCCACCCATTAAGGAATCTGTGAGCCTGTCACCCATACCTACTGGAGAAGTGACAGGATTCAATCTCTGCCTGCAAGAAAATGCCTAAATAAACTTAACCCACACCTGAAAGACCAGCCAGAAACACTGACCACTCCTAGGTATAGGACATACTCTGGCTATGCTGAAAAGCCCAGCGGCCTGATGCTGGGTTTCCCCCAATATTCATATTCAGTCTCTAACATCAAGTAGGCCTCAAACGTTGGCAATAAAAAGAATAAGTCCAAGTTTACTGGTTCCTACATAAAAGCCACCTCTGACCTCATGTTAGTTAGGCAGTCACTCTGACAGCAGGCAGTGTCCAGTCCCCTTCTCCTAAACATCAATGGATAAGAAACCTGGCAGTTTCTTCAGATCCCCCAGGCCAAACAAACAAAAAAAAAATTGATGGACAAATTCCACTAAAGTGCAACCTCTGAGATGCCCAAACACCTCCAGAGGCCTCCTGAGCCCCTCTGTGCCTGGGCTAGGGGAGCCAGGACTCAGCAGACTGCGTTCCACTAGGCACTTGCCACTACGTGGAATCCAAATACAGTTACTGTGTGAGAGAGAAAAAAAAAATCAGGCATGTTTTTAAACTTTACTACTGATATTTCTTTGAGCTTTACGTTTTCAAACAGCAGTGTGTTTAAAAACCTATTTTTCCTCTCAGTCAATTTGAACCTCTAATTTAGAATTAATTCAATGATGGATTTCGGATTCCAAAATCATCAGCTTCTCTGTTGTTCTGACATTCATAGATTCAGCAGACACTTTGTACAAAAGCCTCCTGCACTGGGCAGCTGCTCCCCTTTCTATGCCCCCTCCCCCCACCATGTTCCCCACGCAGGGCAGGCAGGGCCCCTATTCAGAAAAGCAGGAATCTAGCCTGAGACCTGATTTCTGCTGACTCGTCAGCTGCATGCCCAGGCAAACAGACGAGACAGCCCTTTCATTCAGGTGATTTTTCTCCCACAACCTCCCCAGGATCTGCCTCCCTCCGGGCCTGCTCCCAGGCACTGGAGCAGCTACGAGGCCTAGGAGGAGAAGCTTGGCTTTGGGCTCCAGGACGTCTGGAGGACCAGCTGCCTGGTGTTCCCTCCAGCCTGCAAGCTCATCACCATCCACAAGCTGGAAAATGGTTTCTCCTCAACCAACCCAAGGGCCCAATGAGGAGAAAAGAGAGCCCATCTCCTCCAGCAGACCACAGACTCTCCTGGGCCAGCGCGTCACAGATGGGTACCACCTGACCAAGATGTTAACCCCAGGACATTCTCAGCCTCTTCTCTCTTCCCTAGGCCCTGCATCCAAAAACCAGTCAGTTCCCGCACAAGGTAGTCTTAACATTAGTTCTGCTGCAACATTTTTAAAAAATCTTGAGTAGCCTATCTGTGTTTCCATGGCCAGTAAAGAGGGAAGTATCACAGGGAAAGATGGACACGGCCAATGGGTAGCTGTAAGGCTTTACGGTCTTGCCTCAGAAAAGCCCACTTTTCTCATCTGTACGACGAGGTAATGATGCCCACATGGAAGGGTTAGAGGAGGTGGCATTCATAAACACCCTCTTAGAGAACAGCGTGTCGGACACAAACGTGGTAGACATCCAAACAAAGGTCGGTGTCTTCTTCCCTCAATAACTCCCACCCCTGGCCCAGTCTAGGAACAGACCCACCCTGCCCAGGACTCTTAAACCTGTTAGGAAAGCCACAGGCCAGAGGCTAAGTCCCCTTTCCCTACAACAGAACGGCACCCTCTTTCTGATGTATAGACCACCCTCATTATACTGCATGTTTCCAGCAGTCACAATGCATGTTTGATTCACTCCATCTCCACTTACGCCAGGCACACCACCACAGTGCAGAATTTTTAAAAGTTTACCTCTCACAATACACGTTATCATTGTTGCTCCAAGCTCATGTTTCAGCCTTAGCAGGGATGAACTCAATTCAATGTACTCGATTGTGCAGGACAGCTGACACCTCTTTTTCTCCTTCCATTTTTGGGGACAATAAACACAGAGGAATTACATTAAGCACACACAGACACTTGAAATCTACCTCAAAGTAATATGAAAGACCTTCACTAATCCAGCTAATGTGCCATCCGGCCAACACACATTGAAATCCAGTTCTCAACTGAATATTTAACGAGCATCATCTTGGTAAACCTCTTCCCCTTGGTGATCTATGTAGAAATAAAAAATGGATTTAGCCCATTCACACTGTGTTTGGTCCTGCACATACATTTGATGCTTCCATCTGAAATCTCAATCCAATTGCAGCACGTTATTTCTGGTTTGTATGAAATGCTACCAGCAGAACCCATTGATTTGCTTTATCCATTTATATTGGTTTCCTTCAGTGGGTCCTATAACTTTTCAGCACAGTAAACATGCGTGTATGTTTTCTACTTCTACAGATTACGATAACTTCAGACACTATAATAACTGTGTATTTTAGACCAGTAGTCAATAGAGGACCTTGAACATTTATTGTGTAAAAATAAACCAAAACATAATGAGCTACATTTGCGGCACATAATCTCACCACCATGTGATACCTATGTGTTTTTATCACAACAACGGTACTCTTATTAGATGAGCTTTTTGCCAAGGAAATATGTTTTTGTATCAATTCTGCTGCTTATGGTTGCACAGAATAAAATAAATAAATAAAAATCGAATGTTTTGCCAAGTTATTGTGAAGCTGTCATTTTGAAAGGGTGGGGCTTATCGAATCCCAAGTGATTTAGTTATCCTTTCTCCCATTTGAGTTGGCTATTGCCTACTGCCACTTGGGAACATAATAAAGGTGGGTTTGAGGTCAAGATTTATAACGCAATAGTGTGAGAAGAACTCCCCCTTTTTAATTGGATGTGTCTAGTAGATATCCTAATAGTTGAGATTGTAATGTACATGGGTAACATGCCCCATCTAACATTCATGTAATAATTCTTAGTTTAAAAAAAAATCCCAGGGCACAGTTCTTACAATGGTATTTACATTGTTATGACTAGCATTTCAGATACAAGTATAGAGCCTCATTCTTTGCTTAAATGGCATCCTTAGTACAGGGGCAATTATTGATCCTGTATCTATTTTCTCTACTGCACTGTCAGCTCCATGAGGGCCCAGCTACAAATCATAAGTATATGTAAAACTCAGTATCACTTTTGATCAAAGTAGTACAGCTATGTGGGTGGAAAAGAAAACTTTCCCTTGTTTTCTGAGCATCTTCTAAGCACGAATCCAGGACACCTTCAAGTCCATGCATCTGAGTTTTAGAACAAGAGAAGTCAAAAAATGTTTACTTTTTAAATCCCTTTCTACTTTGCCATGTTCTTCACGTTCCATGCAAACCAAAGATATATTAGAGGGCTTGTGTTTTCCTCAAATGTCACAACTAGTTGGTCTGCTTAGCAAAATAAGGCATGCTTCTGAAATAAAACTCAAAACTAAAACCTATTTGGCCCTGCAAGAAAGTGATTACAGAATTCACTGTCGATGCCAGTAGCACCAGAATCGTATCTCAAACCCCCTGATTCCACTAAAAAGCAGTGCAGAGAATTCAGAATGAGAAGCCGCTTTATATACACCTCTCATTAAAAATAATTGTCAATTCCCCGTGTGCTCTCTGTGATCCTCCGGGGTAGATACAAGAAAGGAAAAGTGAAAACATGAGCTGTATCTACCAAAAACAGCACAGAAGTTAGAAACTCTCCCAATGTCTAAGACCAAGAGAACTTGGGCCCAAAATATCAATGTACTGACAGCTAACACCATTATTTTACTCAAACCAGTTAAATAATTGTCCTCAATTCTCTACTTCTTTCAGTGTGACAAAACCCAGCCATGGGAGTCTAAAGCTTTAAGTTCCAGGAGCAAAAGGTTTCATTCCATCTGAGGCTGTGTTCCGGTTCAAGACAGTTTTAGTGTAAGTTTATCAGCACCATGGACAGTTCCAAATAGTCTTACTGAGAAATAATTACTACAATGCGGTAGATATCCACGTCACCACAGTGATGCAATTAGGGAGTAGCGAGGGGATTGAGAAGCCAGGGTGTATTTTGTTCTGCCCTGTTTTGTTGGGAGAGTACATAATGGGGGAGGGGGGTAGAAAGTTAACGAGAAATCAAGGTCTTAGAACTCTCCTGTGACTGAGGTGGAGGCCCCTTATCCCCTGGGTGTCACTTCTCCAAGCTAAATGTAGTTGTTTGTGTATAGAGTAATGCAAAACACACACACCATGCTCCCTAGCGGCAAATATTATGGTGCACAGAGAGATGTCACAAGTAAGAAGAGAAGAAAGATATTATTTAGGATCAGAAAAAAAAATGTAGGGAAAACAAAATCTCTGAGTCTATCCACTGTATTCAAGGAAAAAGTAGGTAAGAACAGTGAAGATAAATCTCCACAGGATAAAATAGGATCATGTTTGTCTCTACTGGTGGGGTCCAATCTGTGCAACTGAAGGCTGGTTTATCTGACAAGCAAAACCTGGCCCTGGTGAGTGTTGATGAAACTTGGCAACAGAAAGGAAGCTGGTCTGAGAGACTAGTTGTCCCTACACCAACTCTGGCCCCACCAGGGTGGAATGTAAGTCAACTACAAAAACCTCCAAAATACCTAGGAGAGTGGAAAACGCATTCAGAGGATCGTGGAGTTTCTGCTTAAATGCGGTTCAATAACAACACACGAAGGAACATTTACAATCTCTTTTCCGTGACCAATAGAGTCTGAAGCAAACGTCACATTCCTGTAAATCCACACAAGTGCCTCAGAAGCCTGCTCTGGGGGAGGTGCACAAAGGTTCTAACTTGCTGAGACAATGAGATGAGGCCCCTAGAAACATTCAAAATGATTCCTCCCGGCAGTGTTTGGGAGCGGGTCACAGTGGTTAGTGCTCTCATTTACAAGTGGATATTGATTCCTCATGGAAGGATTAATAAACATAAAAGTTACATGATTTACATGATGAGAACGTTGTTTTCCCTTAATTTTGTTTTGGCAAAGTACAATGAAGGCCCTTGAACAAATAATCACAAGTGGTGAATTACAGCAATAAATGACAGGTCTTCTACAATCCCCAGCCAAGAAAGCTGTCATATCATATATATGGGAAGCGTGTGTTTTTTGCCTTCAGAGACGAGCTTTTTGAAAAGCTGTCACACATAATTTGGAGCACTTGAAGATAAAGCATAAATCTATCTGTTCCGTTTTTTTAAATAAAAAAAAAACGCAGAGAAAATAATACACAAGAAAACGGTCTCTTTTTTCTGAATTAAACTTATCCCCAAGCCAGATCTCCATGATCTTAAAGAGTTTTCTCAGATACGTGTTCAATTCTCCAGTCTTTGTATGATGAGTTCACTCAGCTAGGAACTGAGGAGAAACAAGCCAAGTTTTGAAGCATCAACAACAGATTTTGCACCTTACAGAGGAGAACGCACCCATTTTTCAACATAACACTGTTTAGCTACCATCTTCCAGCGCATCCTTCCTGGAAGATCTGGGTCTATTGTCAGAGACCACCTTATTTTAAGGACAATAAAGAAGTTCTTTTCTGAGATGGACATGAGGCCAGAAGAGGTGGAGGAACTTGCCCAGAGTCCCACAGTAACTCATCGAGAAGAAAGGATCCTTCCTTACAGATAGTTTTGTTCCCAGGGCAGCACAGAAGATACCAGGCAGCCTGACTCAAACTAACGTATCTGCTTTCAGAATATCGAGCGTGTCTCCTAGGAGACAGGAGCCATGCTGGCCTAACAGAATATAAGAAAGGAAGAGCTTTCTCATGGAGCCTTAATAAAAATAATGCTAAAGAGTGAGTGGCCAAAGTCATAGCCCGGAGACAGCGTGGAATGGTAGAAACCATTGTCCACGGGTGTGTATGCGGATGTGGTCACAATCGGTCACTAGTTGTCTCTGAGACACTTGGAGGGTTCATGATTGAAATGGAATCACTCCTTCCTGCCAGGCACCAACTTTCCTCACAGCTTAGAATTCACGGGCTCTTTTCTTTCCCCCATCTCATTTAATACACCCTCCCGGTCACAGGAGGGGCCCTGGGCTGTGCCTGAGCAAGCTCTTGAGCTGTCCACGGTCCTTGGTCATCACTGCTCCCCGGTGCTCAATGCCTTCTCCTGATCTTCAGACACTGGTGATTCCTGCCGCATCCAGTGCTCATAGCCCTCCTTTGACTGGAGAGACAAATAGGATTGTACCACAGAACTAACATAAGTCATGCATCGCGATTTAGGTAGCTGCTTGACCATCTTTTAATATTTACTAATATAATGATTTCTCCTCCCCTTTTGGCGAATTGGGAGGCAACGTGCCGTTTAGCCTTCCCTCTGACTCCCCAACTACATTAAATGCTCAAGAATCTCAGTAACCCCTGATCCCATTGTATGTTCATATCCGACCACCCAGAAGTGTCCTGACCCACCAGCTTAAGACTTTTGATATATTATTCGATCAAAAAACACTTAATTGAACAGAATTATGTTCTGGCGTAATTATTGCCACTGGGAATGTTTATGAAAATGAGACTATTCTTGTCCTCAAGGAGATAGTGATGAATGATAGAATTAGAACCCATAACCAATAAAATGAGGCCCTATCGGAACTACAACAGAAGTCTATAACGGATGCCATGATGGGCCCAAATAATAACTGGCCCCCTAAGCCAGTGTAAATTTTATTTTATCTATGAGATTATAATGATAGAAAATATGCTGCTTCCATATAAGACAGCTTGGCGTCTACAGAAGAAATGCACTGTTAGCACACACTACCAACTCCTGTACGTCTGCTAGTGAGTATATAAACCTTGTCTCAAGAGGCTGTTCAGTAAATATGAAATAAGTCCGCAATTGTTTGGTCACTAGTCTTCCATTTAATGGTCTAGGGCTTCTCGGTTTAGCTTGGTATCTAGGAGAGAGGAAATTGAAATCTGAGAGCAGCTCCTCTGACAGAGGAATTGCTGGTAAGCTGAGGCCCCACTATCAAGGAGGAGCGTCACATATGGCTGGTTCTGAGCAGAAACCCACACGTGAGCAGATACCTGCAGAGATCCTGATGAATTTTTCAGAGGAAGATCAAAGAGAAAATAGACATGAATGGGTTGGAGCAGAATGATAGGAAGTGAAAGCAGCGCTGGCACAGATTGGGGTTTGGATACAGTCTCTCCGTGCAGGATGGGCATGAGCAGAATACAGTGTTCTTAGGCGCGAGGAGACAACTGAGTCATATCAGTGGGGGACAGGGGGGGAGTATGAGCAGTTCCCAAACATTCCAAGTCAATGCCACTATGGATTGTTGAAACCATACCAAGAATCAGACAGCTATTCAAAGCTCATTCCCTGGATTGACTGCTGCCTCTAGACTAGGCTGCAGCATTCAGCCACACAGGCCAGACGGCACATGTGAAAGGTGTCCCTAGAGTTACACAATGTGAGAGCCCTGTATCAAGGAAATAAGCCAATAAAATATGCCTTCGTGCTTAATTCAGTAATTCAAACAGCTTTGTTTGTGTACCTACTATGTGTGAAAGACACACCTACTATGTGTGAAAGACACTGGAGATGCAAAGATTAAAAAGCACTTGAGTCCACACTCACAGAATTACCACATCCTTTTTATTTCAAAAAGAACAAATGTGTTGGCCTTTCTAATTATCTCAGAGAAACAAAAAGAGGCATGTGTTCCTCGAACAAGATACATCTCTTTCAGTTCTAAACAAAGTGGGAGCCGCCTGTGGGGGATAAACCAAAGGACACAAAATGAGAAAATCCACAGAAATGACTCACTCCTGTTCAGTGGTTAAAGAAAACGGTGGCAGTCAGTGCACTGCCAGGAAATAGAAATGTTGAGGTGTCTTCTAAAGACAGATTGTTTCTTTGTGGACTAAGCAGCATCACTCCAGCCTCTCCTCGTTCTAGATTTGGCTGAGCTCTCCCTGATCGGTCAGGGCAGTACATTTCAGAGGGAGCAGGCCACGCGGCTGCCAGAGGACCTACATAAACAGACACCCTTTATTGTGAGGCTTGAGACAGGCACGCTGAGCCAGCGCAACGATCCTGCAGAAGCTACACGCTGTGGCCATCATTTCCAAAAATGGCTCCAAGATCAGGTTCTCTCAGTGAGCCTGGAAGAGTCGCAGGAAAAAATCAAGAGCTGTCTCTATTTTCTAAATGTCCTACAATGATTATGCTATTTTTGTAATAAGGGAAACAATTTTAAAAAAACAAAAAACAGAAAACGTTAAATATTACCTGGGGCAACATAACATCTTTCAGTCCTGGGTGCCTTAACATTGCAAAACAAGCCATTCTTGAAAAAGTCAGTGAGTCTTCGCGTTCAGTCAAGATTTTATGGTAAGAACTCACGGGCTATAAAATTTAGGAAACATTTCTGTTCTTCAATTACCTCATTTTCCTCTATCTAAGTTTCTCCTAGGGTCAGAATTGTATTTCTTGTTTTCTTGCTTTTACCAATAAAGACAGGAAAACATCTACCATTCTTGAGCATGCCATATTGTCCCTTTGAGAAAACACATGTGATCTATGAGTACAGGGAAGGAGTTGGCCACCAAACAAAAATACACTGATTAGCCCCTCAGCGAATATCAAATACGACAGAAAAGCTTATGCCGAAGTGGATCTGAGAGGAAGGTGATTTGGATGGCTTTGCTATCTTTTAAGCCCATAAGGGTAGATCATCAGCGTGATTGTGCTGATGGAAATTATATTTCCCAACAGGGAAATAGAATACACACAGGAGACCAGAGTGTGTATCCCTCATATTCTGGCCATGTGCTGCCATTGCTCAGTGACGCTGCACGCTCCACTTCCATTCGGTGGCAGCTGTGTAAGCAGCAGCCGTTAAATGCCCTGTACCCAGTGAATGTGCCGGTGACAGCATGTTGACCAAGATGGCCCCTCCGCTTGCTCAAGATGAGTGGGTGTGGATGTATGTGCCACACATTCTCTCAGGAACTAAAAACCAGACTCATTACTGAATTCAAGGGCAGGGAAAGCTCCCTGAGCTCTGAGACAAGAACATTTATCAAATCAATGCCAGAAGCAACAAGACAGACCCTGCGAGCAGGCCCAACCATCTCTAGAACTGACCTTTCTCCTCAGACAAAAAGGGCACCTCCAACACCAAGCCTTGGGGGAGTTCTCCCATCAGTGGTTCCAAGAGCAAGACGTCCTTGCACTCCACAAAGGGTGCAATGCGCACCTGAAGCATCACTCCTCACAGCTGGAGTCCTGAGGTGATATTTCAGCAAGGGATTCCTTTTGGAAACTACCTGGAGAACTCATCGGGACTGCCCAGAAATTAAATGATGCCGCTCCCTCTTTCTGGATTGTTTCACCCTGACCGGAAGGAGGTACGTGTGGTTTCCAGCTTGTTCACAGATTTTGACCACCCCTGACATTTTTATTAACATCATCAAGAAGGCACCTGCTTCCTTCAGGAGCTGATGATATACTGGGGAGACACAAAGAAAAAAACCTTGTGAGTTATTACAAACGAACACCGTAAGCGCTTGAGCTGTTCAGAGGCATACGAAAGAACTTCACAAACTAAAGTAAACAGGAAAGGCTTCCTGGAAGGGCAGGTTTGGAACTAGAAATTTAAAGTGCACCTGGGGTGTTAGGACAATAGAAGGGTGTGCCAGGGGAGGGGAGTGGCAGGCACACGGATGAGGCCAGAAAGCACAAGAGGTATTTAGAAATTACAAGTAAACAAGCCTGGTGTAGGAACAGATCTGTGTACAAGAGTGATACGGGCAGGGCAGTAAGTAGGACTCAATTGTAAAGCGCCTTGAAAGCCAGGCTAAGAGGTGTGGATTTAATTCATCAGCAACGAGCAGTCTTTGGAAGCACCCAAACAGGTCCATTCAAGGATGAAATGGAAGATGGATAATGAGCGACCTGCAAGATGGTCTGAGGTGGGGAAAAGCTGTGCTGGGGAACGGGAAAGGCTCCAGACGCCTAGGATGCTTGGCTCCAGCATCTGCAGGGCTCAGGAGGTCATTGAGCATGGTTCGCCTGAACCTCCCTGCCCCTTCTGCGTTACCATCTCCCTGGCAGTGGAGCAAGGCTCCGAGGATGCGAAATCCCCAGGGAGACTCTTCCAGGTCAAAGAACAAGGCAAGAACCAGGCTGTTTGATAAACTTAGGGGACACAGAGCAGCCAGCAGCTGGGCTCAGCAGCTATGTCCCGCCCCTCCCCAGGGGCCCCAGCCCTACATGAGACAAAGCCAGTTTGTCCCACCAGCCAACAAACTAAGGTCAGGGTCCAGGCAGACCCTGCACACACAGGGGACAAAGGTGACTGTCTCCAATAGGGAGCACAGGGTCACACAGACTCTCTATGCAAGTTTACTCTGTGGGTTTCTACCTGTCACACTTGAGGAGTAGAGAAAGTGCTCTCCAATTTCAAACAAAATCCAATTCTGTGCACTGGCTACAAGGCCCTACATAAGCTACTCCACCACACTTCTGCCGACTTAATATACCCAAGACATACGAGTTTTTATTCCTTACATGTGCCAAGTTCATTCCCACCTCTGGGCCTTCACAGCTGCTGTTCCCTCCACCTATAATGCCTTTCCCTGGATCTAACTCAGCTACCTCCACTCGACTTTCAGCTCTTCAGTAAGGCTGCCTGGCCACTCTTATTTAACTTTTGTGTCTGCAGAAGAGCTACACGACACCAGCACCCCCATATTCTCACCCTGTGATGTCTTCTCAGTCGCACTTAGCTCTACCAGAAATTCTAACTTATCTAAATGTCTGGTTGGTTGTCTGTGTACCTATATTAGAACTTAAAACGCGGACGATCAGGGACCTTTTCAGTCTTGGGTACTTCTTTCTCTCCAGTGTCTATAGCAGTGCCGGGCACATATTAGTGCTCGATAAATGTCCGTCAAGCGAGTGAAATAATTAATCAATCCATGTCTTGGGAGATCCATGAAATTTCACTTCCCTGAGTGAAAAATTTGTTTAAAAGTATGTGATACTCAGGCAAATCTTAAAGAAACTAGAGCTACCGAGTTACTAGTTACTAGTTTCCTTTAAACCCTCTGCGTCCAAAAATGTTGGCAGCTTGGTATTGTAGGTGTTCACATCAAATGGGGGGAAAGCAATGGGGCATTTGCTGAACACACAGTCAGTGAGAAAAGAAACTTCTAGAAATGTCTTCATTAACGAAGAGGCTTTTGGGGGGCAGCCCGTTGAAATGCTGTCATAGTTGGTAATAAAACTCCCCCAGCTGTGGAGTTAAGGGCAGGGGAGAGAGGGGTCAGACAACTGGAATCCCAGTACAACTGAAATAAGAGAGTCTCTAGAAGGCATAGGCCATGAGTCACGGCCTGGGCTCAGGCCTCCGTCTGTGTTCTGCTCCTGTGACTGGGCTCTAATGAGGCTTTCTAAAAAGCAGAGCTGTCTTTTAAGAAAATTTCAGCCTAAACTGGAAGCAGCAAAATGCAGCCAAGTCTCACTTACTGGGACTAACGAGACAATAAGTGAAACCCTCACTCAGATAATTCAGAAACATCTTCCAGCAAACCTCCCTATGGTCTGATACTAAAAATGAATACCATGTCTGTGGCATTTGATCACTCACGAAGCACTTTCACATGCCATCACCTCATGTAACTCTCTGCGAGGCCGGCGCTGGCGTCATCATCTCTTGCCTGAGTCCCAGACAGGAAGCAGAATGACAACCAAGACCCAGTGCCTGCGGAGGGGGGTCAGCTCCCCACCTGCACCTGCACCTCCTCACTCACGTTATAACAGCGGGAGCAAGAGTACGTGGAGAGGTCCCCAGGCCAGGGCACCGTGAGACCCCCAACTGGGCTGCTCCAAGTCCTCAGGGAGGCCTTGATTTTCTCTTATTTTTCATCAGTGGAATTTGTTGTTTTATAACTTCCTCCAATTGTTATTCGTATGCTCATTTCTCCCGAACAACCAGGACACAGAAAGGCCCAGAAAGCAGCGGATGTGTGTGCTATGCCTGCCATTCCTCCAGCAGCATCCAGAGCCCAGCATCTCCAGTCAGTCGGGTTGTTGGGGCCCCTGTGGCAGGATGTAGGCAAGACTGCAGGTCATAGGCTTAGGAGACAAATGCCTCTTGGGGTCAAACCCATTCCTACACACCACAAGCACTGGAAAGGTCGGGGGGCAGATTCATGGTCAGACTGCCTGGCTCAGAACCCAAGCTCGGCCACTTCCTGGCTGTATAACTCAGGACAAGTTCCCTCGCCTGTGCCTCCATCTTCTCATCTGAAATGAGGACGATAGAGACACTGACCTCGTGGGGTTACTGAGAGGATTAAATGAGGAAACACCAGCAAAGCACTTAGACCAGTGTCGAGCTCTGCTAAGCCGGGGTTTAATAAATGTGGCCATTAATTGCTCTCCTTTCAGACACAATGTTCTTGAAAGGTTAAGAGAGTCTGCAGAGTATGACGGATGGGCGAAAGCTGCCCATGTGTAAATTATTATACAATGCAGTGTGCTTAATGCTTCAGAGAGGTGAACAAAGCAGATTAGGAGCCAAATACAAAACCAACGACTCGCCCGAAGAGACAGACAAAGCTTCACTGAGGACACCAAGCTCATTCCAGCTTCAGGACATTTGCACCTGCTGTTCCCTTTGCTTGGCAAGGTCTAGCCTACATCCTCCCAGGGCTGGCCCCAATGTCCTCTCACCATGTCACGGCCTCCCCCAGCAAACGCCGTGATCCCAAGGGA
Source organism: Rhinolophus sinicus (assembly GCF_036562045.2). Taxonomy (NCBI): domain Eukaryota; kingdom Metazoa; phylum Chordata; class Mammalia; order Chiroptera; family Rhinolophidae; genus Rhinolophus; species Rhinolophus sinicus. The sequence goes on from NC_133759.1 coordinate 79,574,701, forward strand.
CCCACGGTCTACTATGAAATCGCTTCCCCAGCCACAGCCTTCATGGGGAAAATTCACTTGTAAAGAAGTGACATCAAATGACATCAAAACATTTCAATGGGGAAAAAAATGTATGAAAATTGAGAAACATATTAGCAGAGAATTACATATTTACAAATTATACTAATAATTGTATATTAATGGCAATAGCTAACGTTTATGAAGCCCCTGTTTAGCAGTGTTACTATTTTGTTGATTTTGCATCAGTGGAGAACTCTGAATTCATAATATAAAATATGTTCATGGGATGAGTCATTCATCCAGCATTTATTAGGTGTCTACTCTGTGCCAGACACTAAGATGCACCAACGGACACGTCGCAGACCATTTCCTCGAGGTGCTCACAGTCTAGGCCTGTAGTAAGGACGGGGTGATCAACTCTCCTTGAGGTCAAAAGAATAAATAAAAAATTTTAAAATAACAATGATGTTGATGAGATCAGCAACTAACATTTCATTGAGTAATTACTATTTCCCAGACACTGTCCTAATGTACTCTTCACTCATGTAATCCTAACGTACATATGAAGTAGAATTATTCGTACTTGCATTTTATAGATGAAGAAATTGAGTCCAAAGCAGTTGGGTCCTTTGCCCAAAGTGATAGAGCTAGTCAAAGGCTACAGACATTAATGGTGTCTGACCTGGGAAAAAGCAAAACAAACGCACTGAGCAGCATGGCAGTGCTTCTCAGGCTCGGCACTGCTGACATTTGGGGCCAGATAATTCTCCTGTGGGGCTATCTGTGCACTGTAGGGAATTCAGCAGTACCTCTGGCCTCCACAGGCCCCCTCTTCCTGGAAAAGTCAGCTCCGTGTGAGAAGTGCTGGGTGAAAGGAAGAGCGTGCCCGAGGCACCCTGGCTGGCAGTGGCACGTCAGGTCTGGGAAACTACAAGTCACTTGATGTGGCTGGCAGATGGAGCATGACTCAGGGAATGCAACGGATGAGGTTAGCGGGGTGAGCAGGAGTCAAACACAGACAGGCCTCATGGGCCACAGGAAGAAACGGGACTTTATCTGGAGGACAGTGGGGAACATGACAACAAGCAGGGACATGACAAGATCCAATTTGGGTTTCAGAAATAGGACGCTAGGAGCAAGCTGGCTTAAAGATGGTGTGACAAGAAATGGGGCGGGGGCGGGGGACTGAAGACGGACTAGAAGCCAGGGAAGAAAAGGTGATTTGAGAGCACAGGAGGTATAACGAACAGGCTCGGGTATGGGGCAGGGAGGTGGGGGATCCAGGGGTAACACCAGCCCACAGACATGAGTGACAGACGATGGCAGTGCCACTCTCAATGATGAGAAGGAGGAGGAAGAGGAGCTCATTTTCGCATGTGCTGAGTTTGAACTGACACTGGGCAGAGGCCACCCAAGTGGAGCTGTCACTGTGCCACTGGACCCTCAGTGTCCTGAACCTCAGACAGGGGCTGGAGACAAATATTCAGAATGCGAGGAGCATATACGAGTGTGTGTTTGTAAAAACTACCCTCACGCATTAAATTATCCAGGAGACATGCATAAGGTAAGAAGACGCCTGGGGACAGGACCTGGGGCAACCACCAATATTTAAAGGGTAAGAGGACGAACAGGACCCAGAAGACAGAGAGATCAGGGAGGCCATGTCAGAAAATCAGGAGAGAATGGTGCTGTGGAAGCCAATGGAAAACAGGGAAATTCCAGGCAATACCAGAATCCAGGATCATGACCGAATGGGAAAAAAGAACTAATAAGCACCCAGGCCACCAATTTTGGTTATATACATAAAACACTTCCATGAGGAAAATATAACTTACCAACCTAAATTAACATGTTTCTCCAAATTTAGGTGGTGGAAGAGACCACCAAATCAAACACTCATTTAATTTGCTTGTGATCTCACTGAGATTAGAAAACAACTTAAATGTCAAAAGGCTGCCAAAATCATGACAGCTGAAAACAAATTCAAATCATGACAGCTGAACACTGTGGGCAAAGCAGAGCCTTGGAACAGAAAATCTAAGTTCCATCTCTTACCAGCAGGAAGACTGATATACAAGCTCATACTTTTGACAAAGTGTAAACTGATCTTTTCATAAGAGCCCAAACTTGATTCTTGTTTAGCTGCAAAAGTTCTGTTGAACCGTCGGAGGTTTCTACCATCAGACACACACACAGAATGTAAGGTCTTCCCTGAAGTAACCTTTCAAATAGTGACACATTCGATATATGTTTTGTACCTAACACTTATTTGCAATCTGTATATGCCCAGTCAGTTTTCCATTACTCAAAGCGAGTCAACATGAAGCAATTGTAATGCAACTCCATGGCGCCTAAGAAGTTGGCAAAAATCTACTCTGAGCCTGGAGACACACAAGCACACCAGAGGACAGAACGACAGACAGTGGAGGAGTCTTGGTTTTCCAAAACGTCTTGGGCAAAACGTATACTCCAGCAGCCAGGGCTCGGAATCACTCTGCTCACAAAATTAGTTCCTAGCACAAGCCTTGGAACGTCATAACCTAAATCTACAGGGATCTTACATAACATTAGCTTTCTCCCCAACACATCTTACATTCTGTTCTGTTGCATTTTTAGGTCTATAGATAAATGAGATAAAATGGAACATAAGCTTAAAAGGCTTTATTGCGGGTTTAAATACTCACAATGCCACAATCTGCCGCCGACAGATCAGAGTCATGTGGTTAAATGTGCAATTACTCAATTTAATTTCATCTTGCAGGAGTTGAAAAACAAGCTGTAATCACAGTGGATGTTGTTCATTTTATCCCAAAAGCCACCATCTTTTATGTTCCTGATTGGATTTTATTCTTGGCCACAAGAGGAGCAGGCTTCCACACCAAGCATGCTAATTCACGGGGCACAGAGAGGGCACGCCTAAACGAGGCGACAGCTGGCTCTCTGCTAAAGGGGCTGCTTCTAGCTCCTTCAAGTGTCAGGGCCCCAGCTGAGCCAATGCCCCAATCATCAGACTGAACATTCAGTCACACCCACCCCAAGGTATTGGGTCCTGGAAGCCCAGACTCAGGGGCCCTGGTCGTTAGGTGATGGAGCAGCCCAAAGCCATGCCAGCCTATAGGCTACCGTTAGCACAAGCCCCGGGATTACACTACCAGCGCTCTGCCAAGACCTGGGACGAGTTACTCAACCCCTCTTTGCCTCATTTTTCTCAACTGTAAATTAGAGATAACAATAGAACCTACATCACAGAGTAAGAGAGAGGATACATATTACATGTTTAGCACAAGACCTGACATATACTAAGTTCTCATGATCATCTTTAATATTATCTAATAACCTAATAGACAAAAATCTGTGTATTTAGTTACCTATGACGGGTAACAAATTACCCCAAAACTTGGTGTCTTAAAACAACAAGCATTTATTATCTCACGGTTCCTATGGGTCAGGAATCTAAGCACAGTTTAGCTCAGTGCCTCTGCCTCAAGGTTTCTCACAGGCTGCAAGCACGGTATCGGCCAGGACGTCATCTGAAGGCTCAACCGAGGGAGGACACGCTGCAGAGCTCAGTGTGTGACTGTTGGCAGGACCCAGGTCCTCCCAGGCCACGGGACTGAGGTCTCTAGCTCAGCATTGGCTGCTGACCAGAAGCCTCTCTCAGTCCCTTGCACCTGGCCCAGGCAGCTTACAACACGGCAGCTGGCTCCCATCAGAGCAAGCAAACAGAGCAAGGGAGGGCACGCAAGATGGAAGACGCTCTCTTTGTAACCTAATCTCAGAAGTTACATCCCATATGTTTGCCACATTCTATATGTTAGAAATAAGCCACTCAGGGAAAGGGATGACAAAAGGGCATGAATACCAGGCGGTGGGGATAACCGAGGACCCTCTTAGAGCTCTGCCTATTACAGTCTGAAAAGCCAAAATCTTCACAATGAGCTGCCAATTCTTTTTGTCCTTCTTTCGACAAATATCTGAGTACCCATTCTGTGCCAAGCACTGTGCAAAGGCCCTGAGAAGCTATTAGAGAACAGAGGCATGGCTTTGCATTTGTGAAGCTGATAATCTAGCAGGGGAAACAGACATTAAAGAAATAAGGCAAATTAGTATTGAATTAAAATTGTGACAGGTGCTATGAAGAAAAAGTACATCATGTAAAATTGCGGGGGGAATGTGATCCACTCAGGATTCACGGAAGGCTTCCCTGAGCAAGAGAGCCAGGCTGAGACCAAGTACAAGGAAACATTAGCGAGGCAAAGGGCAGGGCCAGGAAAGGGAACAGAGGTCTGCATACAAAGGCAGGGACTATAGGGGGGCTGTGAGGTCAGACATAGCTGCACAGGGTGGGCTCAATAAATGGAGGGATGGAGGCAGGATGATGTCCAAGCAGCACTGAACGAACGAGTTTCTATTAATAATTGGCCGTGTTCTCAACTAAATTAAATTCACAGAACACAATTCTGATATATTGGCCCTCCATGGTTTGGGGTAGATCTACAAACTACCACATAAACAGTTAATAAAACCCACTCTGGTCTCAATCTTTCCAACTTTCAAGCCTCCAGTGTTTGTGGGGCTTAGAGTTATTTAATAAGTTTGTCCACGAAGACTGGATTCCATAACAGGACACACTACCCCTAACCCAAATCAGATCTCATGCTGATGAATTACTGCAAACCAAAAGCACTCGCTGAAAACAATGAAGACTCCTTATTGTTCCGTTTCATTAAATCCAATCAATTTGTCCATAAGTAAGGCTGCTAAATGACTCCTGGGGTTAAAGAGAAGACAAGAAAGCTGATCCAAGGCGGAGGTGGAAACACTCAAAATAAAGATGCTTTTCTCTTGATTCCCAAGGTTAGAGAACAGACCCAGAAACAGATGCAGCCCAGAGGGGGGTTTAAATAAAGAACTTTCCTTAAAGGCATTCAAATTCTGCTCTATGCCCTCTCGCTTACCAGCAAGCTGCAGGGTCAAGGCCAAACAATCACAGAAGGACACCTTCCAGGATGTCTGAAACCTGATACATACGCACAGGAAAAGAAATGTGCAACCTGGGCTGAGACAGTTCTGACAAGTGGCCTACATTGTAATCCTATTGACAATGGACCATCTTTCCTTTTGACGCTGGGAATACTCCTGGTGCATTGCTGGTAGTTGATACATGCACAATAATGCCATTAAAGTTTGGGGGTGGGTGACGCTTGTTTATAATGCTCCAAAAGTGAATGTGAGCTGTAAGCCAGCACTGGGAACAGCACATCTCCATCTCCACTTCCCTCACAACTAACATGGGGATGCAATTCCAAGGTAAAACCCACAGACAGAACAAAGCAGATGTGATCAAAGTGGCAAAGTGGCACGCTTTCCTGGTGAAGGAAGGGGTAGCGGGATAAAACAGGAAGAGAGGCTGCCAAAAAAAAAGCCCTCTGACAGGTTGTCCCGTTACCCACATCCTCACAGCTTCATCCGTGATAATGTAAAGAAAGGGAGTTGAGAACGACAGACCCGGAGAAAAGTTTGCTAAGCTTTTAAAGTCACTTTAGGAAACCGCAGGAGACTGGAGGCCCCTCAATTTAGTTTGTTGGCTGGCGAACGACAAACAATCCAGTTGAAAGAACTGGATTCCAGTCTCAACTAATTAATGCTCTGGCCAGAAGCGAACATCTTCATCCAGTAATTAGCGAGTAATTATTGAGTAGCGACAATGTGGTCGATGCTGAGCCGGCTGTGGGGTCCTCACCACGGAGGCCATGGCCCCATCGCTGCCCGCAGGGAACTTCACATTTTAACTCAAGACAAAACACAAACATGTAATAAAACCGCAGCTGTCCAGAGCCTGCCGGGAATGAGTGTTACTCAGTCCTCTGTGAGTTGGAACCTAAAATTTTAAGTGCAGGAGTTGTGAAAAGTTAAGTGCTTTTAAGATGGAAATCTTTCCGAAATACATAAGCATTTCCAAAGTTGTTCAAACACTGGTTCTGCTGAACATCAATAAGAATTTTGCAAAAAAAAGTTGGAATATCTCCTAATCAATAAGCTTGGGTGTGGGGAGAATAGAGTTCGTCAGGCTTCCCCACACACACACGTCCCCCTCCCCCAGGCCAGCTGGTGACCTTAACTAGCGGGGCGGCCAATCCGAGAAGATAGAAGGTCGCACAAGTGCCGTCCATCCTGAAGATGTTGTTTGTATGTATCCTTAGGGAAACACCTTGGCTGTAAGCCACCTTTGTCTCTGTGGGGTATAAAGGGCCTGGCCATGTTAGGGGACGGGGACGGAGACCAGGCTGGCACAGGGACAAAGAGGCTGAAGCAGAGACATGGGGGAGACCTTGGGCTGTGCTGTATGTGCTGTGTTGCTGGCTGTGACCAAGAATGCCCTATGCGGCCCATGCCCAAAGGCGGCTGTTGTAGTTATGAGGCTGCTGTTGGCTTCAGGTTGTAACCTGAGAACGTCCAGTTGTATACAGCAGTAAAAACTCCTGGCTGTATCCCCGGAGGCCTGTGAATAAAGTATGTCTACTTTTCCTTCGGCTCCCCAAGACCCAGACACTTTACCCCCAGGACTCAACCCACCCTGATACTGGGAAACAATGGGTTGAAAAATGAAGTGGGTTTCTCTACTATAGGACTTATAGCCTATAAAAAACGAATGTGTGTTGCGAGCATCTAATTGGGCAACATGATGTACTTCTCCAGGAAAGCAGTTTTCTCATGAAGGTTCTGTACTTCAGACAGACTGTGCGCTCCACTTGCCTTTCTCCTTCAGTGAATGCTCGTGATGGCTCAGAGTGCTCTCGCTGAGGGCCGGGGTCATCGTGATGGGCTGCCGCATAGGAGATGCCTTCCCTCCACTGGCTAGCCTTGGCACAATCAACAGTGTCATGGTGGCAGCTCTGGATGGCACCCAGTCATGCTCCGTGACTGTCTGTGCAGCTCGTGTGGGCTTTCAGAGCAGCTCGACCTGGATACTCGAGTTTGGAGCAGAGGCTGGCTGTGAATACCTCTCAGGGCCTAGAACACTCTGCCCCCATATGCTGCTCCACTGCAAGTTACCCCCACCTTAAAAGCTCCACCCCCTTCAGGAAGATTCCAGACCACACTGACCTTTTCCTGCTCCACTCAGAGAATACCTGGCCTGCAAGATGTTCTGGGCACCTACCTGGGCATCGCCTTAAGGCACTTCCTGTGGTGCCTTTTATGACTACTGTCCTCTTTGACCACTTCTTTGTGGAAGGATTTGTGGGCACATCCTCAACTAGACAATCCATTCCACAAGGGCAGAGACTTTATCTTCCTGTGGCCCTGAGAACACAAGCTTTCCAATTTTGGTGATTGACCAAGAAAACAATTAAAGAAAAATGCAAGGTATTGTTATGAAAAGAGCTCAGCCAAGCTTGGTCAGCCAGCCCAGCACTGGCCCTCCTAGGAGCTACGCTGTTTGTGTTACCCCTGGGTGGGAGGTGAGGCTGTGCCCTGCTGTGAGAAGGCCAAACTCCAACAGAGGTAGAGGAAGCCCCAGGTACATGTGGGAAAAGCTTCTGAAGTGACGGCTGCTGAAGTTTGGTACCCCTAAGGCCCAGCAGGCCCTGGCAGAGGGTCAGCTGTCTCCAAATCCAGCCTGTGCCTCCCGCTGCTCGAGAAGCCACGCACTCTGCAGCGTTTGGAGACCACCTGGGAATCTGCCTGATTAAAGTTACTGGTCCAGTGGATCACCGATACGGAACAGCAACAGATCCTGGCTTCCCTCCCCCTCCTACCCGAAGGCAGGATCTGCCCGGACGTCTGGTGGCATTGCCCAAGCCTCGTGGGAGGCAGTGTAGCATGACAGCTAGGAGCATGGGTGTCTGGAGACCGCCCCCCAGGTCTGAATCATGGCTCGCTAGAGATTAGCCATCTGTACTTGGGCAACTTGGTTAATGTTCTGAGCCTCAATCTCCTCATATGTAAATTGGGCTTAAATAGCTTCTTTTCCATAAGGCTGTTGTGAGAATATACGATATAACTACATGGGGTGCTGCGCCCAGCACCAGGCACATAGTAAATGCTCACTGAACACTGGCCCTTGTTAATCACCTCGCGTCCTAACCTCTTTGTGCAAAGCTTAGCTCTCTGCTCGATTCTCCAAGGCAGGCTGAGGTCTCCACAGCCACATGGGGTGATCCAGCGCTGATCTGTTCAGGTGATATACGCTCAAGGAAGGAGAATTATTTTTCACATAATTAGAATAATGGATTCTGCTGCCCTTCTCACCAAATTATAATACTCCCCCAAAGTCAAATCACTTGTTTGCTCTCTTGCTTCACCCCATAATAGCCGCGGGGGCTTAGGCAGCTTTCTCAACTGGAAAATGCAGGTGGTAATAGCATCTACTTTGTTCCATTGTTGCAAAGGTTAAATGGAAATGTATGTCAAGAACCGGCACATAGTAAATTCTCCAACAAGTGAGGCTGCTTTTACTACTTGTGTGGCTGTATTTGCCAGAGTCAAGGGAACGACCCACAGCAGCTGCTTCTGCTGCCCTAGTGTGGCTAACAAACATTGCTGAAACCTGTGGGGTCTTGGTGGCCATTGTAAGACAATGTGAAAACCCAGAAGCAGTCCCTTCACCACCCAGCAGAAATGATGGCTCCTGAGGGGACCAGCAGTGAGTAGATGAGACCCAGGGCAAAAGTCAGCCAAGCTAGGGAGGACAGCTTCACAGCAGCAAGAACCCGACACCGCCTGAGTGGGGGCGGCCTTGGCACTCCCTCCACTCTCTCCACTCCCAGCGGGGAAGTGAGAGGCTAAGAACATGGGGATCAGGGAACTCTGCAGTCTGGCAACCACCACAGAGATAATCACATGTCCGTAGGCTCTGAGGGCATGGAAATAATGGGCAGAGTGAGCTGGTGCAGGTGGACTGGGCGGGAGAGAAGAAAGCAGCTAACAGAGTAAGCAGAGAGGAGTGACGAAAATGTCCTGTGAGCTACAGTCCTGGAGTCAGGCTCTCTCCCCACTAAGGACACCATCTGGAGATAAGCTCACCGAGGACTCACTGCCATGCATTCAGGGGACAATATACCAGCCATGCCTATCGGGGGGCCTGGCAGTGCCTGCAGACCATGTGCAGCTCGGAGTGGACCCTAGGAACAGGACACTCAGGGAATGGTTTGGTCTGGGGCTGCAGTTCTCCAGAGACAGAGTCCCTTCCTGATCAGACAGGGGACATCCCTGTCACTGTCTTCCCTTTTGACAACCCCATCACGACCTTGTCCAGGAAGCAGGGAGGTCTGCCAGGAAAACCTCAAAAGAATGTAGGAGATGATAATGCAGGAATAGACATAGAAATATCTCAAGTATACGAAAAATGCTCAATGCAAATTAACACTCACTGAGATTTCACCTCTCAGGACAAAAATCCAGAAGATAAGAACCCGTCTGCTCATTAGCTGGGATGAAATAGGCACTCACATACATTGCTGGTGGAGGTATTAACTGGAACTACCCTTGGGAGAGAAGCGTAATTTGGCAATACTACCTGTTAACGTTACCAATACATAGACCCTGCCATATACCCAAGCAAATCCACTGCTGAAATTTAACCTATGGGTACAGCTACACATGAGTGAAATGAGGTTTCCATAAGCTCATTCACTGCAGCAGTATTTTTAACAGCAAAACATAAGAAACAACTCCAACTCCCACCTGTAGACTAGGTAAATAAAGTATATCCAGACAATGGAACACTATGCAACTTAAAAAAAAAAAAAAAAAAGAGGACCCAAGAGAAAAATTCATAAAGAAACTACAGAAAACGACACACAAAATATATGAAAAAATGCTCAACTTCACTTGTTATAAGAGAAATGCAAATTAAAACTATACTGTGACACCATTTCTGACCTATCACAGTTGTAAAAGTTCAGAAGCTTCCTCATATATTCTGTCAGCTTGGCTGTCAGGAAACCAGACTGTCATATGTCACTGGTTAAGAGTGCAAAATGGTTCAACCCCTGGAGAAGGATTTAACAGTATCTCACAACACTGCACATGCTTTTATTCTGACCTAGCAATCCCACTTCTAGTGATAAAGTTACCCCAAAGATACAACTCCACAGACATGAAATAACAGATGCACAAAGTTACTCACGTGCCTTCGTGAATATTCCAGAAAATGTTGAAACAAGCTAAATGCCCATCCACAGGAGATTGCCTAAACAATCTATTGTAAATCCACACCGTGAAAAACTTCTGCAGCCATATTAAAGAGTGAGAAAGCTCATTAGCATCTGCTGTGGACTCTTTCCAGGATATATTGTTAAGTGGAAAAAGCCAGGTGCAACACACACACACACACACACACACGCACGCACACGAAATTAAAATATACACATATATGTACTTATTTTTGTAAAAAGAAACACAGAAATAAACTAGAATCTAATGAAAATGGTTACTTGTGGGCGGTAGATGGAACAGAGAGGAAAGGGCTGCAATACAGAGTAAGAGATTCAAGTAGTTTTTTAATGTAGTTTTGATTTTAAACATGTAAATACTTCACATTTTCAGTAATTTTAAAACAGCATAAACACAAACTCTGAAGTTGAATACAAATAGCAATGAACAAACCTAAATGTATATTAAAATGGTAACAAAATCATTTAGAAATAAAAGAGTTTGTTCAAGTAATTTTGAACACGTTACTGTGACTATAAGCCTTTAGTGGAACATAGTTTAAGGACAACACGAACTGCAAAGAAACCTTGTACTTTACTTGGTAGGTTTGTGGTGTGTAGTAACATTAGTGCTATAATTCCTAGACTCTTTTGTGTATGTGTAACAATAAAATCAATGAGTAATTGTATTGATATAATTAGCAATCAGGGTTCTTATTGTGGGAAAAATAAGCAGATTTATGGCATCTAGCATTGTGGTGTTAGATTTAAATTGAAAGTATCAGTATGAGCTCCTAACTTACCTAATTACTACCTCCATGTACTTAAAGAGTCTAAAAAGAATGACAAGCCCCAGTAATAACAAGCACATCCAGCGCCCAGATTTTGGTTTCTAACTACCAGTTCCCATGAGAAGGCACCAGGAGTCTTTGAATAAATGTCTGACTCCAGGACTGGGGAGGGAGAAATATGAGATAAGCCTGGAACATCTCATTATGCCAGAAAGCAAGAGAGTGCTATAAGAATGTAAGAGCAACCTGAGTACATTCCCAGCCAAACTTGAAACAAACGGAGCATCGAGAGAAATAATGACATCATACTGAACGGTAACACACTGAATTTTTAAAAATTCACCATCCACTGTGCCACAGGGTTACTGAAAAGGTGGGAGAGTGACGAAGCTCTTCCTTACTGAAAAACACCAGCAAAAACAACGTAGAAAGAATATAATTGGAAAATCACCACTTTCCAAACCCCAGTGTAATAACTGATACACGCAAGGCCCATTGAGTAAAAGGTTTTTAAGAACAGAATATTTGTATGGTCTCAAAATTTCATCCCATGGATTATGTATTGAATGCAAAGGGCATGGGGACCTTGGCAGTGAGGAATCGGGCCGACATGACTTTAACCAAGTCATCTAACTGAGCATCCCCAGGAGAGAAACCAATTGGCATTAGGTGCTTTGTGTGATCGTTGGGAAGTAATAACACCACCGAGGTGGTCTCCTTGCCCCAATGTCAATGGGAATCTACTAACCATGAAGAAACAATCAGACAAATAGAGATTGTGGGACAGTCAATAGAACAACTGGCCTCAACTCTTCAAATATATCTACGTTTTAAAAGATCCCCCTCCCCAAAAAGACGGGGGGACTTCTCTCTTTTCTAAACAAAAGATGATATGACAACCAAATTCAGTATCTGACTAGATCCTGGAATGAAAAAAAAAGCTATACATGATATTTTTAGAAAATATAAATTTTAATGTAGATTAGATAATATCATTGCACTAATGGTAATTTTGGGGGCTCGGATCATTTTATTATTTTTAATGTAGGGTTGTTAGGAAATGTATCTGCCAAAGTGTCTTAAAAATAATGAAGACGTTCTCTATGTCCTAATATGTTTCTAAAAATCTCTTCGGAATATTTTACATGAAAAAGGCAAGATACAGATCAGTGTATATATAGGATGCTACCTTGGTTTAAAAAGTTGGGGAAAGAAGATAAATTATACAGTTTTCTTTGCTTGTATGTGCACATGTAATTCTGGAAAGGATATACAAGAAAGCAGTAACAGAGGTTACCTGTGGCAGGTAGCAAAGAGGAACCGGAAACAGAAAGCAGAAAAGGAACAGAGGTGGAAACAAGTGTGTACTTTTTAAAATATCTGAAACCATGAGTAGGTATTATGTACTCAAAAAAAAAGTGAATGTTGTTTTTTTAGAAAAGAAACATAAGACCCTAGAATGGAAGGAATAGGCCAATAAAACCTTAGGAATCTTCAGGGAGAGGCCCTAATCTTTTTCTAGATGGTACACGAAACCTGGTCTTCTCAGGCTGAGTCGGGGAGAGGAGGTGTGTGGCTCAACAGAACTTCTCAAAAGTGTTCCAATTTTGCATATTCTTGTTTCCCAGCAACTCAGCAATTCTTTTTCTAAAATTTATCCTAAGGAAATAACTATAAGGATGAACAATGATTTAATCACCAAACATGTTCCTCACAACATTCTTACAATAGGGAAAAACTGAAAACAGCCCAAATGTAAGCAAACAATACAGGTTTATTTAAATAAATTATGGCATACTTCAAAGATGCATTCCAAGTATATGCCATGACACAGAAAGATGTTTAGGTAGCATTTTTAAATGAAAAGCGCACATGTATTCCAGGCTTTCCCTTAAAGTTGTACACAGGTAGGTATATAAAGGCACAAAGCAATGTAGCTGTCTTTGGCTCATGCGATTACAGGTACTCATTTTCTTCCTCCTCCTGCTTATTTTTTTTAATTTCCTCAAAAAATGAGATTTTATAACTATATTTAATAGTGAATTTATTTCTGTAAATAGGACTGGAAAAGCCCTGTGCAGAAAGCTGTGGAGATACACAATCCAGACACCTTCCCCACCAACTTCAAGGTTGGGAAGAGGCTTGCAGACCACTCAGAGTTTGGGGACGGCCAACTTGTGTCTCCAGCTCCTGCAACATTTCTCAGTATAACTTGCAGGTGGGGCGGGTGGGGCCGGCGGTGCAGCCCACTGGCTAGGATATCAAAGCAAACCTGTCAGCTTGTTCACAGCCCCAAGCAGCTCTGCACAAGAAGAGGTCAAGTCAGAGTCCACTGGCCCATGACAATGCTCCCCCCACTAAATTCCTTGGGGAATGATCACACTTGAGGGGGAAAACACAGCCTCATCTCAACAGAGTGCCCCTTGCTAAGCTCTACATGTCAGCTCAGATGGCACCTGAAGCTAAGGACCGCTGTAAAAAGCTGGCAGAAGCACATATCAGCATATCCTTGTGACTCAGGAAAGAGGGACGCTGCTGGCTTCTTGTACCGAAACTGAAAAAAAAATCCCAGTTCCCGTCCACTTGCGGGCTGCCCTGACAGTTCATAGAATGAGGCTCGCTTCTGTCATCAACACAGTTCTGCTCAAGAATGCAGGTTTGGAGTCCAACCCAAATTTGAAGCTCCCCTTCTTTTCATTAGCTCTTTCACTTAGCAAGTTTCTTAACCACTCAGAGTCTCGGTTCCTCAGGGATCGCTAGTAGAGCTCTGAAGATTAAATGAGCTGCGCGTGAAGAGCGCAGTGTATAGGTTTGGTGTATATGTGGGGATACACGTGCCGAAAAGGAGGAGTGATAAACATAAAGCAAGATGGTAACAAGGCGATCTTAGAAGAACGCCTGGCACATACCGAGTCTTCATATATATCAGCTGTTATTATTGCTAGAGCAAACATTAGTGAGCTAGAGCCATCCGCCAACAGATCAGATAACCCAAATAGGAGGGCCTCGGACCCAATCCCCTACGGCTAGACTCAAAATCGCCAGGAGGTAAGACTGGCATCCATATCCCAGAAACGGAGGCAGTTACTGGATTAAAAAATAATCACATCCAAGTCTCACGTACATCAGGGACATTCAGATTCAAAATTATCACCGGTTTTACTTTAGATGGAACATAAACTAAATGACCCAATAAAATGTTTGGCTTAAGAAATTAAACACACACTCTCTCAAGTCCCTAGTTAATTTGAACACACAAAAAAGAAATTTGCATTCCACAGTTTCCAGTGTTAACTGACATAAGCGAGGTTGCAAGTTTAGAAGATTTTTAAATTAGAATATATTAGTAAGATTTCCAATTTATCAATGAGCTACTATGTTGCCAAACAGAGGGTTAGGCCCCTTATATCAAGAGTGTGTTGTCTGAATGGGACTTTTGTTGCGACCCACACCCCCGCCCAAATTTTGACTGGGACCAAAGTTTGACTCCAAATTCCTATATATTCTCCCTGCCAATAAAGAAAAAAAGTGTCTGGCAACAAGTCTGCAGAAGTTAAAGAATGATTCTCATCTAGAGTGTTTCATAAAGTGAGAGGGAACTGCTCCCACCATCACCCCACAGGGCCCTCGCCTGCCCCCCAGTCCGCACGAGAAGAGGACTAGGGAGGGGAGGAGGCAATCAGCTGCCTTTCGGAACATGTAATGTTCACCAGGTTCCCCAGAGAAGTGTCCTTCCCTCTCAAGTGCAACTTAAGGACGTATCACAGGAGAAGGCTTAAAACCTGGGGCTGCCTGCAAGAGAAAAATATTTGTTTCGCCCACTGGAAACCGTCTCAGGCAGTACACTTGCTAGTGAGTAACTGAACAGCGAAAAGAGAATTCAAGGGGCCTGGCCAAATGGAGAGAGAGAGCAACACTGGGCAAGCATCTCTCCCCACTGCTTAGTAGGGCAGCGAGATGAGAAGTTAGGGAACAAAAGAACGGAGAAGGCAGCTCAGCGGGAGCCATCGCGTGTGCCACCCTGTCAATGAGAGGACCTGGCTGTGGGACAGACAGACATCTAGGAGAGGATGCTCTTGGGACGTTATTAATGTCATCGGCCAATCACGTGGCTTCTCCTTTCAGGTACTTGGTAGGATTTCCCTAACTGTCCCCCTGATGTGGCCGGGTGACTTGCTTTGCTCAAAGAAACAAGTGTCTCATTTAAGAAGATGCCCGAGTTGCGAAGGCCAGGCTCTGCCACACACTCTTCCTCCTGCCACAGTGACTGTGAATACACGGAGATGGAGTCTTCCAGACTGTTGTCCTGGGGACAACACAGGTCAGACCTCTACCAACCTGTGAGGGAGAAGTAAGCCTTCATTGTTTTAAGCCAAACAGTATGATTTCTGGGCTTATTTGTTACCACAGCATAACCTAGACTATCCTTACTGATAAAAGGGGGATAGGAAGCAAGAGGGTAACCTGGAGTCAAACCAGCACGTCAAGGAATTATGTAGCAGTCAGGTCCCCGCCTGACCGGCCAGAGCCCATCTGATGACGACCCCGGGAGGAAGAGGGTTAAATGATGAGCTATACACTCAGCACCACACCCCTCCTCAAGACACAAGTCCAGACGACGCAGGCAAGGAGGAGAAAACTCCAAATCGGATACAAGATAGAAGTTTTAAACTCAACTGGACATGGCTTTCAAGCTAAAAATGATGAAAAACTATGGAATCTACCCAAAATGTTATTAAAGGAAAGCAGCAATTAAAAATACACAAAATTGACTTATGTTTATTTCCCAAGTTGAAACTCCTCAATAAGCTGGTTGCCCATGCATGTTTGGTAAACAACGACATATGTTCATGACTGGTCCCAGAAAGCTGCAGCTGTTCTCACACACACACACACACACACGTATTTCTGAAATAATTCTCAAAGACAATCAATACTGCCTCAAGACCATCAGTTCTAATCAACCTACCAAACACAGTACACGGCCTGTGTACTTATGCGGCCTTCCTGCTTCTTTGAGAGATACAGTTGTTTTTCTCTGCACAAAGAGAGTACACCCTACAGGGAGACAGCAGCGAACTGGAGATCTGAAGAGTGTGCCCAAGAGAAGTGGAGTAGAGCTCAACTACCACCAGCGGGAGGGGTGTGCCCTGAATAGCTAAAGGGTGGACCAAGGTATGACAGGGAGGAGAGTCATTAACATGTAAAGGTTCCCCAACCTCTCACTCCATGTTACCCAACCCCTGCCCTTTCAAGAACAAGTTTGTCTTTTTCCAGCCTAGAAGTCAGGAGGGCAGGAAAGCCCCGAAGAAGCCAGAAGGAAGTGGGAGGTCTTTGGCCAGGAGAAAGGAAGTCAAGCTACATGAGGAATTGCTGGGAGAAGGCGAAGGAAGAGAAGAAGAGTTTTATGGGGTTGCCCTATAAGAGACTCCCGAGCAATGTGGGGACCAAAAGTCTGAGGAGAACAGAGCTTTTGAGAACAGAAGTTGTGGCTTATGAATTGGGTCTTCCCTAATATGCTTTGAAAGAAGGAAAAACTGTGCATCTGTGAATGGGACCTTAAACAAAGCCTTGGCTGTGTGGGACCCAGGTATTTATTTGGGCAACAGATTCTCCTGCAGAAACTTCTCTGCTCACAACAGCCCTCCCCAAAAGGCACGGCACAGGCCAGAGCAGACATCCTCCCTGCAAACCTCCCTGACCTCTCCAAGGGGATCGCATGATCCTCTCTGGGGCTCCCAAAACGTCCTGTGCTCCCCTGCATTACCTCACATCACCATGTTACAACTGTCTACTACCTGTTTATCCAAGGAGAGTGTCGGCTCCTTAGGACCAAGATTTAGCCTTGAACGTCCACACTTCTGGGCCTGGCCCCACACACAGCACACAGGTATAATAATAATTAAGGTGACTTAGTCTTTCTGAAACTCACATTTTCCGTGACCAAAATAATGGGAGGAATGTGATTCTTCCCTGCTCCCCTCGTCAGTATGACACAAACTGAGCTTCCTACCTAGGTAGCAACATCTCTGTTACCTCTGCAGAGGCTCAGCTCCTCTGCAGGCCAGTTTTATGCAGGGGCTATGAAAACATCTCACATAAATACTAACTCTGTGTAGGGGGGAAGAGGGTCGAGAAAAGTGAGGTTTAAAAACTGACTGAAGAAAAGATCTAAAAAATGACTGCAGAAGATTCCTTTGGGTGTTAGACAGCTAGTCATTGCCCCAGTTCTACAGAAACACACAAAGGAAGGGTCCTCAGAGTTGTGGAAAGGTGAGCAGAGGTGTGGCGATGCGTGTGGGGTTTCTTCCCTTTCCTCCACACCCCTGAAGAACTCAGCGGGCTTTTGAACCCCCAAGAACTCAGTGGGCCTTTTGAAGTAACTCAAGACTGGAAAAGAGAAAGGTACACCTTTAGCTTAGCATTACACAGGAGCTGTGTTGGCGGAAAGTTGTCTTCAGAGTGGGAAGGGTCTTTCGGACCACACCAAAAAGACCTCATGACCACACTCCTGCCCACGCCTAAGACATCCAACCCTCCCAGGAGAGATGCCACACAGGGCAGAGACAGGAGGTCACGCAGGGAAGGAACTTGAGGAGGGTGCAGAACAAAGGAGAAAAAGAAGGGTGGTCATTAGGGAGGAAGGGGACATGGTGGACATGCCCAAGGGTGCACGGTACACCCCGTAATCAAACTAACTAGGGCTTCACATCCATGAACAGAAGCTAGAAACATCCATATAGGTGACAGACGTTACTCTTTCCATCTCCACTACCATGTGAACTCAGTGGCTATTCAAACCGGAAGTCATGGCTTGACCAAACACCCTCTGAGGGGCTGAGTAGACTCGCTGACTTCCTTTTGGGCTGTGTCCCTTTTCCCTTCCCAAGGAAGAGTGAGGCATCCGCTCCCCAGCACAGAGCTGCGTGGCACTGGCCGGCACTGCTACAGAATTCAGAGGAGTGGGTCATTCAAATTTGCCGTGCAGTATATGAGGAAGAAGTGAGTCATGAACGAGGCTCACCGTATGGGAAATAATGGCTCCTACCTGAGATGTGTGGGGAAACAAGAGTCAAGGGAGAGTAACCAGCCCATCCGTCTGGAGACTGTCAGTTCTTTTGGGAACAGAACTATTTTTATGCTGCATTTTCCCACTCCTCAGGGAAGCAAAATCAAACAGCCTCTCTGAGTCACAGTGTAACCAATTTACTGGGACTCGCAGGTAAATACACAACATCTCACACGAAAACTCCCTGTGGCTGTTTGTCTTGGCAAAAATCATAAAAATTATATGGTTTTTATTATAACTGATTGGCTGCAATAATGCATCCGGTTTCCTGGGGATACAGAAAACCATACATTTATTTGATTGATCCTGCGTTCTCTTGGCTCTGGAAAAATCAAGTATCTGGGACAAGAGGAGCTTGTGCCCTAGCATGTGAGCTTCAGGAGGGCACAGAATTTCATCTGTTTTGTTTACGGCGGTGTCCCAGAGCCTAGGAGCCTAGGACAGTACCTGGCACATTGATTTATGAAAGGAACGACAGAAAGAATGGCTCGTCACATGCCCCCTCACGCTCCATTTTACCCACCTGGAGTGCACCTTGCACTGAAAGAATAAAAATCATAAAAGAAGCAACCATGTCTCTCGGCCAGCATTTCTCAGCATTGGCACTATGTACATTCGAGGAAGGGGGGGGGGGGGCTGTCCTGTGCATAGTAGGGTGTTTAGCAGCCTCCCCTGACCGCTACTCACTAGATGCCAGCAGCACCCCTACCCACACTCCCCCATGTGGCAACCAAAAATATCTCTAGACATTGCCAGTGTCCCCTGAGGGGCAAAGCCTTACCCCATTGGGATTCACTGCTCTAGACCTGCAGAGAGCTCCCAAAGAGCCGCCAGACCCAGAGAACTGCTGTGTTTTCCATCTTGTTCAAAATGCTGCAACAGCAGCCAGGGGAAACCCTCCTCCCTGCCTACGCTGAGGTGAGCGCATCACAGAGGCCTGCGGTGAGGGCAGTGGGAGGAAATGTGGGGCAGTGAAAGTCAGGCAGATGTCTTGAACACAAATGAAGGCTGAGATGTGGGCCCGGGCCTTGTCTGTATTCAACAGGAGAAACCACTTTCCCGCCGTGGAACTGGTGTTTAATGATCTCCTCTCCCCCCTCCACCACAGGGCATTAAAGAATCTATACACTCTCCAGTAGCAGGGGAACCGTCAGCAGCAATTTGACTTGAAATCTGGCTTGGAGCATCTGCTCCTGCTCCTAATTATGAATGAGCCTGGGATTCATTAGTATCTGCACAACGAGTTCAAAGGGCTCTTCAGAGAACAGACTCTGCAGAGCATTCATGAGGGCAGGTACAAATGTGAGAAAGGGCAGCGGCCCCTGCTCCCTAACTCTGGCTGAGTGGCGGGTCTCTCATGCCCATTTCCCTGACAAAAGCAAGAGGGATCAGAGAAATACTCTGCCTGGTCAGGACCCCTGCACCCATCGTGTTCTCTGTGCTGATTCAGTAACCGCACGTGACTTGGCAGGCCGGGTTTCTATCCCATCCCTCTTCTTTACCCAAAAGTCACTAACAGCCAATGCTGGTGAGGGTGCAGTACACATACATCCTACAACGCTGCGGGAGAGTCAATACAACATGGTAACACACATCAATGGTCTTTAAAATGCACAAGCCAGTACACCATGTAGTTCTACTTCTGGGAATAGATCGTAAGGAAATAATTCTAACTGCAGAAGACTCATGTGCCCAAAATATTCATCATGCAATTATTTAGAATAAGGAAAAAATGGAAACACCCAATTGTTTACTGAAAGACATTTTAGTTTGGTATATTGTAGTATATACATTCACTGGACTAATGTACACCATTAAAATGTCATTTACAAAGAAAAACAGCTTACTATACTAAAATGTTTATGCTCTGTCATTAAATGAAAAAAGAAAGAGAGAACATCAAATCATATCAACAGCAGGATGTCAACCATGGAAATAAAAACTTTGGCATTAAAAAGTCTTCTGGAAGCAAACAGACCTCCCAAAAAAGTATTAACCATGACTGCATATGGAAAGGAAGTGATTTATTTCTTTTTTTCTGTATCTTCTAAATTCCCCTTTTAAATTGTCTATTTCTTTAAATTGGGGAAAAAAACAATTTAAAGTCACAAGAATATGATAAACCCATAGCTAGGGCATAAATACATCCCCTCCATATTCCCTTTATCCTGTTTTTTCCCCCAGCTTTCTAGAGATATCATTGACATATAATATTTTATGTACGTTTAACATATACAATGTGATGGTTCAATGCACATCTATATTGAGAAATGATGACCGAGATAAGGTTAACGCCTCCTTCACCACACATTATTACCATGCTGTTTCTGTTGTTAGGGCAAGAACACTTAAGATTTAGTTTCTTAGCAACTTTCAAGTTTAAAATACAATATTGTCACCATGCTATACATTAGATCCCCAGAATTGATTCATCTTACAACTGGGAATTTGTCTCCTTTGATCAGCATATCCTGATTCCCCCAAAACCACCCTCACATCCCCCTGGCAAACACCAATCTACTCTCTGTTTCTATGAATTCAGCTTTTTTACATTCCCTATGTACTTGAGATTATATAGTATTTGTCTTTCTCTGTCTGACTTATTTCATTTAGCATAATGCCCTCAAGGTCCACCCATGTTATTACATATGGCAGGGTTTCCTTCTTTTTTATGGCCGAATAATACTGCATTTTATTTATCCATTCATCTGTCAAAAAACATTTAGGTTGTTTCTATGTCTTGGTATCATGAATAATGCTGTAAGAAACGTGGGGTGTAGATACCTCTTTGAGATAGTGAACATTTCCTTTGGATAAATACCCAGACGTGGGATTACTAGATCATATGGTAGTTTGATTTTTAATTTTTTGAGAAATCTCCATACTATTTTCCACAGTGGCTGCACCAATTTACATTCCCACCAACAATGCACAAGGGTTCCCTTTTCTCCTTGCCAGCATTTATCTCCTGTCTTTTTGAGATCAGCTATTCTTACAAGTGGCAGGTGATATCTCATGATTTTGATGTGTATTTCCCTGATGATTAGTGATGTTGAGCATCTTTTCATGTACCTGTTGGCCATTTGTATATCTTTTTAAGAAAAATGTCCATCTAGGTCCTTTGCCCATTTTTCAATCAGGTTATTTGTTTTGTTTTTGTTTTTGTTTGCTGTTAAGTTGTATGAGTTGTTTACATAAGGGACAGTAATTCCTTAACAGATATATGGTTTGCCAATAATTTCTCCCATTCAGTAGATTGCCTTTTCATTCTGTTGATGGTTTCCTTTGCTGTGCAGAAAATTTTTAATTTGATGTAGCCCCACTTGTTTATTTTTGCTTTTGTTGCTTGTGTTTCTAGTGTCATATCTAAAAAACCATTGCCAAAACCGACATCAAGGAGCTTTTTCCATATATTTTCTTCTATGAGTTTTATGGTTTCAAGTCTTACATTTAAGTGCTTAATCCATTTCAAGTTAATTTTTGTGAGTAGTGTGAGACAGGGCCCAATTTCATCCTTTTGTATGTGAATATCCAATTTTCCCAACACCATTTATTGAAGAGAATATCCTTTCCCCTGATTGAATTACTCTAGTATACTTTTGTCTATAGAACAGCCAACAGTTGTATCTTAATCTCCGTATTGTTTTTCTCCCCAGACTAGAACACAGGCTCCACAAGAGTAGGCAACTGCCTGATATGCAATAGACACTCAATAGATTTTGTTGAATTGAATGTACAAGTTAGACTGTAGGGCTTTTTTTCTTCTCAATCAGTAAAATAAAAACGTTGTTCCCAGGGAACTTTCATACACTACTGGTGAGAGAGTAACTGACACAACCACATGGGAAAACTAGTCGCATCTCTAAAAGCTGAACATTCACCTACGTTACAACCAATAGATTCTACACGTAGGGATGTTCTGAGGAAAAATGCATACGTAGGGTCACCAAATGACAGGCCCAAGAAAGTGCAATTACGTAATAGCCAAAACCTGGAAACTACCCAAACGCACTTCAACAACAGCACAGGTAAATACAGGGAGGAATATTCACACAGCACTGGGAATGAACAAACTACAGCCACACACAGTGTACTCATGTCACAAAGTTGATGATGAGCAAAAGAAGCCAGACCAAAAAAAATCCTTATGATTCCATTATAAAAGTATGAAAGCAAGCAAACGTCATCTATAGTGCTGGGCGTCAGGGGTAGGTTACCTGGGAGGGGACAGGTAGTGACTGCAAGAGCACAGGACGGACTTCTCCAGTGCAGATAACACTGTGTCTTGATCTGGTTACCGGTTGTACGGGTGTCCCCACTTGTGAATGTGTGCCTTGCGCTGCATTTACGATGCCTCCCTCTGCTCCACGAGGTTCTACTCCAATAGAACACACTTACTACCAACCCAAGGCAGCTGTGACTCTCTATCCACATGCGACAAGCCTTGACCTAGAGCCCTGACGAGGCTAAATTCACCCCACCGAATCATGCATGCACACCAAGTCCTGTCTCAATTGCACAGACCAGCACTCTGGCATTGGCAGGGTCTGGGTCCCTAAACTTGGTCATAATAGCAGAGGCCACCCACGTACGTCAGTAAGAGTTGAGGTAAGCTGAAGTGGCTTGTCCCCCAGACAGATTCAGAGTCAATGCTTATGCTGCTTTCCCACAGAGACATGGCAAAGGTTACAGTGCCTCGGGCATCCAGCTTGCAAGGACTGCGCTGGTTCCTTTGCAGACCAGGCCTTTTTCTCTGCCGAGTAACCCCCAACAGGTCCCTGACCGCCAAGCACCCGTTCTTCTCACTCTGTCTCAGACGAGAAGCCAGTGGACTCCAGAGGACAGGCATCAGGTTCGTTTTGCTCCCTGCTGCCTCCAAAGTGGCCTGCACAGAGCCTGCTACACAGCCTGGCCAATAAATACCTGCAATATCAATGTGCAAACACACGAACAAACAGAATCACCGCATCTGTGTACCAGGATCTGGACACTAGAAAGGTAAGGGCCTAGGTGCAGGATGGCTATGGACAGAAAAGGCTTTTTTAGAACACACATACAAAGGTCTTTCTGAGACAGGAAAACAATTTAAACCACCAACCCTGTCACATAAAAATCACACCATTTATCTAACACCAGTAAAAACAGCATTATTTTATCTTTACCTTGGACAGCATTTTTGTTCTCTCACTCACTGAAGGATAACATAGGCCTCATACAAGATGGCTGTTCACAGGTTACAGACCAGGTCCAAAGTCACAGCAAGGCTAGCTGGCTCGGATGCGAAGTGATACCTTGGCTGAATAAAAGTGGTGAACACCAAGCCCACCAAAGTCACAAAGGAATTGGCATGTCCAATGAGCATAGAAAGACCTGGAAAATACCCAACTGTCGCTCAACAATGAGCTATGGAAAGACCCCAAATAGCCACACTAGTCTGTTCCATACACTTAACTATTTTCTCTCTCCCTCTTGGCAGTGGTTTTCTCCATGTTGGTTACCATTCATTAGAGGAAGTTCAGCAACGTGGGCTAAACAAGTTTGAGAGATTGTTCAGTGGGCAACCGAATGGCTTTGAAACAAGAAATACTTCCATGTCTTGCTGAGCCTCCTAAATTTTCTAAACTTTGGTGCGTCTTTGTTTTTGGTGTCTTCTGATCTTTCCAACGTGATCTCCCCCACCAAGCAAAGGGATTTCATATTCCAAACAGAGAACTGCAGGGAGTGTCACTGTCCCGCCCATAGCACTCAGACCGCTGTGCTCGCGGCTGCCAGGCTCTGCATGCCACGCCCCGGGGAAGACCTCCTCTGAAAGCAGACACTCTCTGTTACCTCCCACTCATCCAGTACACACTCTGAGCTCCTCTTCAGCTTCAATACCCACTTCTCTATAAACTGAAGCCAATGCCGGAGTCAATTTCCTTCAGTTCATCTGTGCACAAAACACCCATTCTGCTAGAGAAGTCAGCCCCGAACTGGCTGGGTTCAGGCCCGTCTGGAGACGGGAAGATTTGCTGAGATGGTCTCTTGGGACTTTGTCAGGTAGAAGGTCCCACATCAATTCCACTGAGCTCACGTGCACAAGCGCCCCTAATGCCCTAGGAGCCAGGTAAGAGTCAGATCTCCTTCTCCCCAAGGAGCACCTCAGGATCTGGCTGAGACCTACGCAGACAACTACACTGGAAACCAAGAACCTACTTTCTGTTGACATCAGTGGTAGCCCTGTTGGCATAGTGGGCAACAGTGCACTCGTGATAATTTACTACAAGACAAAGTACTCATTTTGTCTAAAATGTTATTATTCATTAGCGCTAGTGATGTTGACTATTTGGGATGAACAATAATTCTCCAGGATTTTTCTGAAAAACACAGTCTGAGAACTACCTGCACCGGGATCACCTTGACTTATTTAAACTGCAGGTCCCTGGGTGTCACCCTGACTTCCTGAGGCCCATGCCCGGTACCCGCAGGCTGAGATCCACATTTTAAACAAGCCCTACCAGGGATTTTTTTCCAAGCTTATAAAGGTGTGAGTCCAAGAACCACTGTTCTAGCACCTTGCTCTGGGCATCTTCCCTTTTGACCTTGGCCATGGCCTTTGGTCAGGGTCACCTCAACTTAACCTGGCCTCTCTCAGAACTCAGAGTGATTCCATCTACATGGTGGAACAGCATGGGCAGAGCGGACATAGAAAAGTAGAGGCTTCTGCTGTTTGGAAGAGATTTGTTTTCTCCGTGTTTTGCCTGTGCGAAGATTGCCTGGCACACCTGCAGGCAGTTCTGCTTCCCTGCTCCAGCCACAGGCCCCGACAGACTCTGCATAAATGCCTGCTCACCCACCACGTCATTACACCAGGGAATGGTTGACGGTGCCCTCTGCTGTGTGACGGGTCGCAGGTCACACAGGAAGAGTTTGCAGGTTATCACAACTAGTTGCATAATATGTCCTTCCTTCCTCCCTTCCCTGCTGCGCCAAAGAAGTTATTTTAAAGGATCAAGGGAGACGGAGCATCTCCTGAGGGACATATATTTGCATAGAATCCTAAGAAAAGCACCCAAATCCAACTAATTTGGACATTAGTGTTTTGCCTCCAGGAAAATGTCCAATAATTCACATCTCTAGTGTGTGGATGCACCTCTCCTCTTCCCCAAAAAGAAACCATTATCCTGATTCCTGTCCCAGTAAAGTTGGGAGGATCCAGACCCAGGGGCTAGAAATGCCACAAACGATTCCGCACTCTGATGCACGTGCTGGAGGAACTGAATGCTCGTGTTTCTCCCCCAAACTGTGACCCCCGTGGGTAGAAATCTTAGTTTTCATCTTTAGCTTCCAAGCCTGGCACCCGGTTGGTTCTCAGCACTGGTGGCAGGGGAGGGACGGGGGAGGAGAACAAGGAGCAGCCCGTATATACCAATCTCGTTTTTGAAAGAAACTTCACAGGTCATCACTCCATCCAAGGAACCCCATGGTACCCTCATTTCTAAGCAGCATGGGACTTGTAGGAGCTCCACAGCCCAGGATGCTTCACCACGGAGAGAAGGAGAACTTGTAGGTCACAGACACTAGGAGTAGGAAGTATTGTTCGAAAGGGGGAGGTGGGGCGAGGGATATTTACACAACAGAGATGGCTGTGGAGATAGCGCAGAGGCACAGAGGGGAAACCACAAACAGGCCATCCCTCCCAGTACGTGCCCCATCTGTGTACCTCACTTGTCACAGGTGACTCATTCCCCTGCCCCCAAAATGTGTGTTAAATTGAAAATGTGCAAAGCATGCTTTTTAAATCAACAGGGAGAGAGTTTGTTACCTAAGGGCATGCTGGGACAAACACATCTGACAGGAACACAGCGAGGTCTTTCCCACTTCAGGACCTTTGGACCTGCACTTGCACGCGCTGCCTGGGCCACAAGCACCTCCTCGCCTCACCTGGTTCGCTCCGGGCATCCAATGCCTTTCCCAGGGAGCCCTTCCCAGACCAGAAAAATTCATTAGCCCCTTCCCCTCCCATAACACATTCTCTGAGCACTTGTATCTGTACCTTGTTAGCACTTCCTCAACTGTACCCAAATGATTATTTGTGACGGTTTTTCTGTCTGCCGTGCTAGACCGTAAACTCCAGGAGGGTACTGACCTCATCTGTCTTCTTCATCCACCACCTAGCAAAGGCCTGGCACATACCTGGCATTTGGAGAACATTTTTGCCCCAACAAATCATCATGACCTGCGTTAACTGTTTGTTATTGTTTGGGTTTTCCTGAACCACACCTAACCTGCTTCGGCTGTAGTGAGTTATAGGTGCTCTGAAGGCTTGTAATGATCTGGTACTGGCGAGTTGGAACTCTGATAGAAGGACCAAAGGCCTGGCCAATCCTACTTGTATTTTTCTATTGATTCTAAAGCCAACAAGAAGCATTTGCTAGACCCGGCAGGAGCTTCCCCACGGACAGTGAGGCAGAACCCTCGCCACCCCAAAGCCAGCCCGGGGACCACTCTGCAGAACAAGATGAAGTTTTTACCTTTTGACATGGGCTGGAGGCTACTGGATCAGAGCTTAACAGGCAAAGTGAAACCAATTAGAGCTGAGTGGGCAGAACAGGGCTCCCTGGGGAGCTCTTCCCATAACTAGGATTTCAGGCACAGCTGGGCACAGACCTCCTCTCAGATCTATCAGGATGAGAGTTGCCAGTTTCAGGAGCGGTCCAGTGATGATGTGAAATACGAAGGGAAGGACTCCTGTGCCAGGAGCTGCGCCTGGAAAACAACAGAGACTGGACCATATGGAACCTCACACGGCCTTCCCGACTGGCAAGGGATGGAGTGAAGACAGGCTCAAGGATAACGGAACAAATTGCCCCAACATTTCTCTAAGACATGAGGCAGAAAGCAACATCCATAGCTGTGCGCCAACAACTCACTCCTGCTCACAGAGCAGAAGTTAAGAGAAGTGACCCTCAGCAGGCGAATCAGAATAATAGGTACACCAGCCGCTGAAAGACCATGGGCATCTACTTTGTGCCATGAGCTCGCTCGGTCCTCCTCGAAACCCCACAAAGCAGATGGGATCACTCCAGTTTTACAGACGAGGAAACCGACGCTCTAGCCAAGACCCAGGCTTATACTTGGCAGGACTGGGATGGTAACTCAGGCTAAGAGTGGGCTCTGCGCTGTGACATGAGTCAGCCCCATGGGCTTTGAGCATGTTTGGTTTGAAATAAATGATATTGAGTAAATGAAGGAGAAATTGCTTATTATAAAATATCTGATTACTAACATGACTTTCTCTCCCCTAGAAAGATAAAATAATTGAGCTAATAATTAGGTCCCACTCCACGCGGGGAGTATTATAGGTCCAGAGATCCATTTGGGACCACTTCTTGCTTTTGAAAGTAATCTCATCGGTATATAGGAGAGTGTTTATCCTCCCAGCAGTCCAGTTCCCCTGAAATAGCGTGGGAGCAGGGTTGGGGGAGGGCCCGGAGCAGGGCAATACCCCCTGGGAAGATCACCTGAGATGAGAAGCTCTGACACCCTTGCCAGGCGAGAACTAGGTTTTCTCTGGGAAGGACAAATGCAAGGTAAGGACAGAGAACACAAAAATGGTCTTAGGTCTATCAACTTTCAAAGTGTCCCTTTATAATGGTTCCTGTGAAATAATTACTTCTATCAGTGGTCATCTCATACAGGGGATTTAAGAGAGTGGGTTCATTAAAAAGAGTCAGGATCACAAACTCATTTCAGTATCCTTGAAGATATTTAATCAAAATGATTTTCTGCTACTCTCTATTACAAACCGACTTTCTGTGGTGACAGATTAATGACTGATCCACGAAGCCATGCCACCTCTCTTGTCACCAACGCCACCATCTGCACCAGCCACTGTTCTGTCAATAAGCCCCACTTGCCCTTGAAACTCATTATGGCTGAGCTGGTAAGATCAAATGAGCAGATCAGATGCTCACCGACACCCCAGTTCTTGTACAGAGACCCCCAAATCCCACCGAGTGTGTGCCAGAAGGAAAAAGACTGCGGGCTGGGCCTTGTGTCTCATTAGAATTACAAACTTGGGTCACTCTGGAGGAAGATAAATGCCAGCCAAGGCAACATTTCTGATTCTTCGGGCCTGCTAAAGGTAATTATCCTGGAATTAAATGTCAGGGCTAGTATCGTGTGTGCAAAAGAAAGAAAATGCCATGTTTGGTGTAAGCAACAATATTATTTTAATCAAATCAGAAGCTCATTTTAGCAGGAGAGAATCCCTGATGTGACCCCTACAGTAAACTGTGTCCACCTGGCTTCCCATTCCACTTTGTCTCAACCAAAGGTTCTTCACTGACTGCCTCCAGACATAAAGCAGGAAAGACTTGCAACGTTACATCAGTGGAGGCTCACACCCAAAATCCACTCCTCCACTCCTGCCTGGCTGCTGGCACAGTGAGAGGCTAAAATCAGACTGCCTCATCCCAGGCCAGCCTCCTCCACAACCCGGCTCTACAGCTCCGGGCCTGAGCCTTCACCCCCCGGTAAACTGGGGGTAATAATGGAATTTGTCTCCTAGGATTGTTACGAATTAAATGAGATAATATATGTAAAGTACGTTAAACCATATCTGGCACACAAAATGCTTCATTAATGTTAGGTATTAACTATTTCTGCAACGTTTTAATTTTTTAAAACAAAAGCTTATTTAAGAAAAGAAAACGGTAAGAAAGAAATGCGTGACAACATAAGTTAAAGGATTTCATCCAGTAGACAAGAGGTTACCAGAGTAAAGAAATCATTATTATTTACCTTGCTCACCCTGAGAGCCAACCACTCTAGCACATGGTAGACAGACAAATATTTGTTGGAATGAATGAATGTACAAATGAATGTAAGAAGGAACAGAGGAAATTTCCCTTACAAGAACGGTTATGGAGAGCCAAGAAAGATTCAGAAAAAAAATCAAGAGAATGGCTGTGGCACTTTGACCCTTCAACCTCAAATCACGGAGAAGTTAAAGGCAGGAGAGTTTGAAGTGGGAAATTATTGCACGACTTAATACAAACAGCAGTCCGTCTTCTTCTCCTTAACACTGTATTCGTGCAAAAGTCTGGGTTTCCATCCGGCCCGAACATCCCAATTGCTAGTGTCTTTTATAAAAAGAATGATGAACTCTGTGATTGGAAAATAAATTATATTAATCAAAAAGGAAAGAAATGATGACCAAACTAACATACCACCAATACACGCAAGGAGCAAGAACATCTGAATGTAACGTTTCTCTTGCATCCATCACTCCAGGTAACAAGACATGGCGTAGTTCTGAAATTTTTACTTCTAGAAAACAGACCGTGATTATTTGAGCAATAGGACCACTTCAAAGTGATGAGTAGGCCATCGGGTCATCTCTGGCAATGTCACAGCACACCCCGCAGGCAGAGGAGCACAGCACACACAGCCCACCGTCATTTCTATTTCGGTTAGCCCAGTAACAACACCAATGGGTATCATCAACTCTCTAAAAGGAGCCCTTAGCTTTCAGTTTCACAAATTCAAAAATCACTTCTAAATCTCTCTCCTCCAAGTACAAAAAGTGACAAGTCGGGGGAAAGGCAAGAAGTTTTCTTTCATAATGATGTTCAAAAACGGACAAGTGTCATAACAATAGTCTCATGGTGGGCTTCCAAAGTCACCAGTGGCTTCAACAAAACAACTGAAACAATAGCAGAGAAGCTGAGTTTTGTCACCCTCGAGCAAGGCCTGGGGCCTTGTCCATTGTCCACTCATCAGGTGGCATCTCTAGGAAGCACCCTTTTACTCCCTGGCCCCACGGGACTGCAGCTTTGTGGTCATTCCAAGTGAATGACCCAACTAAAGACACTTGGACTTGCCTTAAAAGATTATCTAGAGTTTCACAGCACCCTTGAAGAGGTTAATGTCATTAAATTATGTCTGAGCCACCACCCCCAGCAAGAGAAGACCCCATGAAGCATATAAAATGGTTGATGATTAAAGATGTTGGAGATTTTTTAAACATTTTAGGATGGTTTCAGTGGCATGATGGATTAAATTCTCATGTTAAAAGAACATATACTCTAAAAATTAGCTTCATACCTCAAATTGTTCCAGAAACTAAAAAGTAGCACATTGAACACTCTTTTTGTTATGCTTTGGACATTTTTACAACATTCAAGGCAGTATTTCCTTAATATCATAAGAATTACCTAGAATGTTGGTTTACAATATGGATTTCCAGCGCTCGTCTCAGAAATGTGGAACCAGAATCTCCAGGGAGGAGGCTGGGTACTGTGATTTAACAAGCATCCCAGGTGAGCTTCAGCATCAGGCAAGTTTGGAAAATACTGATGCAAGGATAAAAAAAATGTCATTTGCAAGAAAGATGAGAAATGAAGAAAAGTCCCCTTTTTAAAAATTGAAAGTTGAATGGGAAATAAGAATAATGGCATGCTTATGGTACACTGAGACTAGAAAACCTTAAACAGGCCCAAGAAAGCACAGTAAACCTTTCCACACCTCAAAGACCACACCTGCTCTCCATGTGGCCCAGCTGTTGCAGGAACCGAGCCCCCCACAAAGGGGCCCCTTCTCCTCTATACCTGGCTCAATTCTCCCTTCTCTAGCAGAGTTCAACATCTGCCCTGTTCCTCAACTCTATCTAAAACATAATGGTAAAAGAAACAAAACAAGGAAAATGATTTCTACTCGATGTGAGTCTATGAGTGGACGCTTCTTTTGGGTATATGTTGGGCAATTTGGGGCATCTTTTTCAGCCACAGTCAGTGCAGGCCCCTCAGAGTTGGTCAGAAAGGTGATTGAAGACAGTTAACAGGGCAGATCACGGATGGGGAGTGATGGGGGGGTGGCAGGGATCTCATGAGGGGAGTCAGGGAGAATATCTACTACAATATTAAGACCCCAAGTAGCTGTGGAGAGTTATTGAAAGCATTTGAAATTCCCTTTCAAAGAGAAGCAGCCCCCAGTCAACTAGAGCCAGAGGGGAAAGGAACAGAGAAGGAAGAGAGAGACATAAGCCCCCACTCACGGCTATGGGTGCACCTGCTTCTCTGCAGTGGGACCTGGAGAGATAGATGCTCTTTAGAAAGTACCAGAAAACATCTGGATTCATTGGCCTCCTCAGATGCTCCCCCTGCAAGTGCTGGGGGTACCCCGAACAGGTCTGAGAGGAATCTAGTGGAGGAGGTGACCCACACATCTCCCACCTCCAAGAACCCGATGCCCTGCAACAAGAATGGGGGCTCCAGGATATGGGTCTCTCTCAAGGGCAGGAATTCCTCATGTTAAGTATCATAAAACTTCTTTCCTCCTTCCCTCAGTGCCCGGCCACAGCCACCTGGGGCAGCCTATAAAAGACCTGGCAGCAGCTCCCACTGCACAGAGGGGATGCCATCTGCTGGAAGACCGTACTGGGTGCTTCTTGCCCCAAATCATCTGGAGCATACCTGGGGAGCAGCAGCCAGCCTTGGGGCAGAAACAGGCAGCAGATGTGCCTCTGGGTGCCCGGGAATAGCTCTCTCTCCTCCCAGGGCTCCCCAAGAGGAGCAGTCCTCTGCCACCCAGGCTCCACGGTAGGGAACCACCTCCATGAGGCTCCTGCCCTCTGCCCCTTCCCCTAAAGACGCCAAGGGTCAAAACCACCATACTCCCCTTCTCCCAACATTTCATCGGGCACATTGCTAGGACCCTCTGAACCTCCTGGAACAACTGGCTCCCTAATACATGAGCTAGGCTCACCCCCAAACCTAACCTCTGCAGCAAAGTCTTCTGGCACACCCTGGAGATGGTCCAAATCACTGCTGCCCCAGGGAGGTTCTCTAGGGCGCTTGGCAAAGACAACCATACCCATTAGAACTCAGAAGCTTCAGGAGCCTCTCTCTCAGCCGCTGCTCGCTGTTTCATAGCATGTTTAGTACGGTCACCTCCCTCAGTCCTACAGATACACACACCTACACCACAGGTAACAGGCAAACAGCATCAAGCCTTTGAAGTTCTCTTTAAAGTTCTTCTCAGGCAAGACGCAGCCCAGGAACTCGGGACCAACAAGCTGCCGTGGGAGGTCTGCACCAGTCCCCTACCCACCCTCTTCGGACGCCTCCTCTCAGAGAGGCTCCCCTGCCCGCAGGGTCGGGCGGAGGCAGTACTCACATCTCGAAAGCGGTTCCAGTATTTGTCCCGGTCGTACTGGGAGACGGTGCTCAGCCACTGGTCATTGTCTAGGAAATTGCCGTTGTTGGGGCCCGCGCCTCCGGCGAGCGCATCCAGGTGCCGGCTCTCCACCTGGAGGAAGCACCACGCTGCGGCGGCCGCCGCGAGCACCGCGATCGCTGGCATCTGCGGGGCAGGGGGCACGCAGGGCGGTGAGCTGGGAGGGCAGGGCGACGAGCCCCTCGCCTGGCACCGAGGTCTGAGCGCCTCCGCCACCGGCCCCAGCTATAGGGGCGGGGGATCTCACAGCGGGGACAGGATCATCCCTCGCACACCTGGGGCCCCTGTCGCGGATCTAGAGACCTAGGGATACCTCTCACGAATGGGGTGTCGGGGGGAGGGGCCGGAGGCTCAGTTACAAATGAAGAGGCTGCGTCACAAATTAGGGGCTGCTATCAAACTATAGAGGACCCCTGTCACATATTTTCTGGGTGCCCCAGAGACCGCTACTCTCAGCTCGGGGGCTTCAGTACCCCTCCCCAATAACGGGGAGCCCTCGATTCGCAAGCCGCACTCCCATAGACTATGCCCACAGCACTGAGGCAGGGAGGGGGGGCACAGGGCTCCAAGCAGCAGTCCAGGCTCAGGCAGAATGGGGCGGGGGAGTGGGGGCGTACCCGCAGCTGGGGGGTGGTCTCTCCTAGCCCACCCTGCCGCTTGGGCAAGAAGGGCGCGTGAAGATACCCCCAGGCCCCTGACCGTGCCAGCCCCCCGGTGGTCGCGGGGAGGTACCAAGTACGCCAAGTTGGGGCGCACGGGGTTCCGCGGACACATACCTTGGGGGCCGGCCCAGGTCCCCGCGTCCGAGTTGCTCGAGCTCCTGTGGCGCGGTCGCAGGGAAGGCTGAAGGGCCGCTCGCTCCCCTGCGCTCCTGCCACCCGCCGCCGCGCGTCCGGCCGCTTTGTGAGTCCGCAGCTCTCTGGCTCCGCTCGCTCTCTGGCTAGCTCGGGCGCGGCGGCGTCGGGCGGAGGAGCCCGAGCACACGAGCCGAGGGCTCTGGCGACCCCTGGCGGCCGCACGCTGCTGTGCCGCCCGCGCGACAGCCCCGCCGTCCCTGGTTCAGCCCAGCCCGGGATGTGGCTGTCCACATCTTAATGCAGGACTGAAACAAGCTTTCAGGCCCACGCTGGTGAGAGACAGCTGAGAGAACTGAGGATACAAGGCCAAGAAGCCTACCAGCACTAAGGCATTCTCAAAAGGAAGGCTGTCCGAGCCACCTAAGTCAGAATCACCTCAGTGCGGGCAGGAAGGGGCTCCTCAGAATGGGGGCTCCTGGCTCACTCCCCAGACTTGTTGAATCAGCATTCCTTAGGAGGGTCTCCGGAGGTGAGTGAATTTCTGCACTGCCCACCCCAGGGCGTGCACCCACCCACATCTCCCTACTCCCATGCTCCATTCCATACCCATCGCTTTTTGTCAGTCCCTTAAGATGGCCCTTCTGGCTTCCATTCCCATCATTTCTACATCCCGTGTCCCCACATTATGTCCCTGTGGGTATACCTTGGTGTCCTTCTGCACACAAGCCCTCATCTGCTGAACTGGCCCCAGCAGTTGGGTTTTCCCAGAGGGGAGGGAGAGGAAAGAGGAAAACTAGACCAGGCATCTCGGACAGGGCACTGAAACAGGAGGCTGGCTTTACCCTCTACCCCCCACTCACTTTTCAAATCTTCAGCCATGTGTGGTCAAATCGGGTTGGAAGGGGACTAATGCAGTCCCACTGTCTGCATACAGGTGACACTCACCTGCCGTCTTTCTCTTGTACCACACCCCATTCCCCAGACACCTGAGTGCTCTTTTAGAGTAAGTCTGACACTCGCCCCTCTCTCAGCACACACTTCAAACTCTTCGTGTTGCTTTCTTGATAAAGATCCAAGCCCTGGCAGGAGCCCCCAGGCCCTGCACATGTGGCCCCTGCCTGCCTGTCATGCCACTCCCTCCTCCTTCCCTGACTTCCTGTACAGGAGGCCCCTGGTGTGGACCTCAGTGGAGATGGGCTCCCTCCAGCACTGCGTGTTCCCTCCTGCTGGGCCACTGTCCACACCACCCCCAACACAGGCCTCGCTAATTCCCCCCTTAGCTTATTCCCCCCTTAGCACCTCTTCAGAGTAACTCTTGCAGAGCCTATGGACCAGGTCAGGACCCTGTGACACTTTCCTTGAGAACACTATGCTTCCCCAGCTATAAGCTCACTGCACTTGAAATCACTCGCTCCACACATCTGTGCTCCTCGCCTGACTGGAGCTCTGTGAGGGCAGGCTGTGTTTGGCTTGTTCTCCACTGCTCTTAGCACCCAGAGCCAAGCTCCTGACACACAGCGAGTCCTCAGAAAATATCTGATGGATGGATGGATGAATGAATGAATGAATGAATGAATGAATGAATGAATGAATAGCACACAATGATGGTGTGGAACCACACTTAGCCAACATGCCCCCAACATGTGTGATGCGGTCAGTTGTAAGTTGTACTGCAAATAATTTGGTTGTGTGTAATGTAATGTGTAGAAGTTGCATTATGATTTTTCCTGAAAAGTAGCAGATGCTTATCCTGACATCACTCTGACTGATTTACATTCCTAGAAGCATTCTTGAGAGGGAGAAAAGGGAGTGGAGTCACAGCTATATATTGGGGACTACATGTCATCCACGGTTTACTTTATCATGGAAATATTTTCGGTATTTCAGTGTCATGTCCTGGGTATATCAGAGCAGGAGAGAGGTTTAGAAATAATGCAGAGAACATATTTTACTTTCATAGAAATCCAAAGCAGCAGCTACTTCCCCATTTATCTGCCCAGTTTGACTGCAAAACTTCTCTAAACAGTTGTACCCGGATGTCATTTCTGCCTCCTCAGCCCCAGTTCATTCTTTCACCCATTCTAATCTGCTCTTCATCCTCACTGAATAACTGAAATAACTTGTCACCATCAGAAACCTCCTCCAAGTCACCAAAGCAAGCAGGCAGGCCTCACTCCTCCCCTACCAGGCCTCTGAGAAGTTACTTGAGGCTCCGGTGGCACCATTCCTCCTGGCCTTCCTGCTCCCCACAGATCATTCCGACTTATATACAGGGCTTCTCGGGGCTCAGTCCTAGGCCCTCTGCTCTGTCTAAACCTTTTCCCCGGTGCTCACATCCAGTCCTGTGCTAAGATTCTCTAGTTGCATTTGCCGCCCAGAGTGTCTGATGACTTCTAGCCTTACGTCCAACTTGACACTTGGCACCTCCTCCATATGCCCCAGGGGTTGTCATACTTTCCCAGGTCAAAACAGAGGTCCAGGTTACCCTCCATGAACCTGTGCTGAGTCATCCCTATCCAGTAACTGTATCTTCATCCGAGTGGCAGGGAAAGCCAGAAACCCAGGCGTCCTCTTCAATCCCTCCACTTCCCTTGCCGCTCATTTCCCATCCAAGAGCAAGCCGGTCCGTTCCACTCCCAGACACCCCTCCAGCCCACCCAATTCACTTCACCACCGCCACCACCACCAGGGCCTCTTGGGTGTCACTTCTTACCCAGAGAACTGCAGTGACTTCTTGGTTAGTTTCCTTGATTCTTTCCTTTCCCCTCCAACCCATTAACCACTCAGGGGTTAGAGCAATCTTTTTAAAAGAGAAAACACTCCCTTGCATAAAACCTTTCAATGGCTCACCATGACAACAAAACTCCAAACTCCTTCCCAGGACTGGTAAAACCCTGCACCATCTGGCCCCCTCCGTCTCCCATTCATTCCCTGGATTCTAGCCACACTCCTTGTCATGGTTTTACACAGATGCCAAACATGGTCTCACCTCAGGGCCTCTGTGCTGCCTGGGCCCTCTGCCAGGAATGGCCCTGTGGCTGCTCTTCACAGGTTAGCTCCTTAGCCGTCAGCTGTCAACTCCAATGTCACCACCTCACTGAAGCCTTCCCTGACCACCCCTTCAAAAATGAGCCATCCCACTTCCAGCCAAGTCTCTACTCTATCCTTGCACCTGGTTGTTCCCTTAAGAGTATCTTGTTTTTTTAAAAAAAAAGAATATTTTGTTCTTTTGTCTCTCTCTTCCCCAATTTGAATATTAACTCCAGGAGGACAAATATATTGTCTTTTTCACTCCTGTAGCCCCACGCTTATCTCAGAGCCTGATATTCAATGGGCATTCAATAAATATTTATCCCACAAATGAATGAAGCAAATTCCGCAACGCTTCATGCGTTCTAAAGTTTGAAAACTCTGTATGGAGACATTTCTTTTGGTCGCTGTAAAGCCCTTGTTCTGCAGATCCAAGTTTTGCTTTTTGGGGGTGGGGGGACATCTCCAGTTTATTCAGAGGGCATCTGCTCTTGGCCAAGCTCCAACCTCACAACTGGAATCTTCCCTGTAACCACCTACCGGGGTACCAAGAGCAGTGAGCACACCATGGGCAGGTGAGGGGCTGCTGGCTCTGGCCTGAGCAGAGCAAGGATGTAACCTTGGAACAGGGGAAAGGAGGCTGGAAGCTGGAGACTCGCCATCAGCTCAGCCAGCACTTGAGGGGAGAAATGTCAGATTTATTCAGCTGCGGGAAGCACCCAGGACCAAAATCAATACTGAGCCTTGAGGCTGTTTTGCTGCTTTTCATTGGCTTACGCACAACTATAATAACTCCTTGTTTTAACATAGTTCTTATTTCCAAAGAGCCCCCACATGTTTCACTTTCGGTTTAATGGATCTTCAACCATGAACTACCGCGTAGTCTGAAGCAGACATAACTATCACCATTTTATGCTGAGACTAGGGGAGCACAGAAGGTTAGATGAATTGCTGAAGGTCACAGAAAGAGACAGAGATGAATCTAGTAGTGGAAAGTTCTAGGTGTAGATCCCCACTTCACGATGCTGTGCTGGCTAGAATGAGATTCACCCATGGGCTCCATCTGATAAAAGAGCTGCCTATAATACTTACCTTGTCATCAACGTAGATTTATTTTTAGCTGCAAACTCGTATATCTACCTACTACACGGCATCTCCATTTGCCTGTCTCACTGGCACTTTGAATTCAGTGTGTCCAACACTGAATGCTTCAGCTGCGTCCCCCAGCCAAACCTACTCCCCTTCCCATGTCCCCACCCCAGGAAAACAACCCCCAGCATCACCCCAAATGCTAGTGTCATTCTGACCTCCTTCTCACTTTCAATGAATCACCAATATGTTGAGACTGTCTTTCCAATATTGCTAATTCCACTCACTTTTCCTCACTGCTCTACCTCTAGAGTCCACTTCCCACCACCAAGCCCCTTACAAGGGTCTCTGCCTCTGGGCCGGCCATTCATTCTCCATACAGGCGCCAGAGCGGTCCTGTCTCAGTATAAATGTCACCATCCCACGCTTTCAGGATGAAGACCAGCTACCTCACCATGACTACGCAGGGGCTGCCGACACCCTCCATGCAAACATCCCTCCTCCTCCCCCCTATCACCTGCACCCCGCCCCCTCCACCCGGGCCTTTCTGTGGGGGGCTCCCTACAGCCTGGATGCGTTCCTCCAGGAGAACATGATGCCCTTCTCCTGGCCAGCCCCCCCACCCCACCCTTCAGGTCACAGCTTCACTCCAAGTCTTCAGAAAAGGCTCTCCTGCCTCCGACAGCCTCGTGGCACTCGTCACCGCTGTATAATGTCCATCTCCCACCAGACATTCAGGAGCACAAGGGCAGAGTCCATATGTGTGTCCCTCATTTGCTGCTAAACCCACATCTGGTACAAAACCATCCGGTACATAGTAGGTACACAATAAATATTGAGTAAATCAGTGAATGCTCACGGCTCAATGCCTTTATTTCCTTCCCTTCTTGAAAACAATAAAAGCCCCCAGGTTTATGTTGACATCTTAACCCCAGAACACTCTGGATGGAAAGTGGAGTGATATGATTTCCCCACTCCCAGGATTTTCTGCAGGTCTGAGGGTGACGTTGCAACATATCTTGGCCCCAAGAAGAGGAAAAACGAAAGAGATGCATTTCTTAGCACCACTGAAAACAGCTCACCCAGCAGGGCCTATAACTTTTACAAACACGCCGATTTCACCTATTGATTATATGTGTTCAGTGGAGCCAGGCTCACTGCGTCTCCCCCTCCCCCACTGCTATCCCCACCCCACACACACCTTCTTGCTGTCTTCTCCCCATGCAGAGCCATGGCAAACGGGCAACCCAACTTGGGAGGAACTGATTTGAAGCAAATGAATACTTCACAAATAAACGAAAATAACTTGTCAGAAAAGCCTAATGGCCAAGCAACTACCTAGGGACAGAGCAGAGGGAGCCAAATTCCTGACCACAGAGAAAAAAGCACGAGGATGACAATACTAGTGACATCTGTTGATGTGCACAGAGCACTTATGATGGGTCAGATATGGCAGTCCTGAATTTTATCTAATGTAATCGTCACAACTCTGTATGAAGTAGGCTCTGAAATAAGACCCATTTCAAAGACAAAGACACTGAGTCCCAGAATTGATCCGTCAGTAAGTAAATGGAAGAGCCCGGATTGAACCCAGCACTTCTGAATGTCAAAGTTCCCACTAGGACCCACCACAACACTCAACCCCACCGCTCCCTCTGCCTCGCTGCCTCTGTGTATTCCTCACCTCCCACACTAAGTCTCACACCAGTGAAAAGTCACATTTTGATATAAATGGGCTATTACTCATTTATACACAATACGAGGTATATGCTGTTCTCATGAAGTTTAGCATCTGTTCCCATGGAATGTATGATCTAGTTGGCAAGATGTTAAATGGGGAATCACACTAATTATTTACAATTGTGATTGTGGATGCTTCAAAAGGCACTGACAATTGTGACTTATTGAACATGGTACCAAAGGACTTAATATGACCCAGGGTCCACGATGATGGTGTAACTGCATCATCATGGCGTCTAAAGTATTTGGCTGCCAGGGGCCACATGTTTGGTCCTCACCCAACAACACAGAGGTCCCTCTACCTCTCATAGGGATGGCTGCTCACAAGATGCCTGGTGACCTACTTCTGTGTTTCTCCCAAGGGCCGGGGGTCATGGGTGAGAGACTTCCAGGCACTGACGTCTTTGTGAAAAGTCCCTGAGGATGGGAAGGAAGGATCTTGGGTGCTCTGGGGAAGACAACCTCAAAATCTTCATTTAACCAAGCAACAAACCGCCACAGAGCAGGCCCTTTGTGCCAGGCTAGATGGTGCTGGGGACAAAACAGGTGAATGGGACAGAGACAGTCCCTGCCTTCATGGAGCTTATTCCAACAGGAAAGACCTCAATACCAGTTTGCAGCACTGGAGACAAGCTCGCTTGGCCCAGCTGGAAAGAATTCATCTTTGTTTCATTCCCCTGCAGGTTCCAAAAGCCTTCTGACATCCAGGACGTTCCGCCTGGAACATCCTCCCAGTTCTCCAATGGCTACAACCACCCCTGGAGTTCCTGAGACGCTGTCAGCTGTCAGATGCATCCTGTTTCAGAGTCGCTAAAACAGCATGCACTTTAGCATCAATAAGACAGTGCAATGCCTACGCCCTGGGGTTATCAAGAGGATTAAACAAGTTTACATTTGTTACATGCTTAGAACAGTGTCTTACACATAATGATGCTATTAAGTGCTTTGTTAAATTAAAAGTCCCTCACCCAGCCCAGGAACCAGATGCCTCAGTCCTCCCACCTGATGGCTGAGGACTCTGAGGTTAGAGGCTAAGTGGCCTGCTCAGGATTCTACACGGTCTGAACCCAGGCCTCCTGGCTCCTGAGGCCACGTCTACACCTGGCTGCAGGGCTGCCTCACTGTCTTCCCCTCACGCGATGCTCTGAAATGGAGACTAGGAAGATACCTGATCTCTGCTGACTGCATAACAAGCCCTCAGAGACTTGAAGGCAATTTTCTTTTTCTCTCCCAGAAAAATCATCCAAGCTCCTCTTCTTTTTCTCATTAGCTGTGTGTTCATTACAAAAAGAGAAATGCACCCACGTGTTGGCGTCAGCCTGTACGAACACTACAAAGATTGGAAACAGACTGGCAGGGGCCTTCTTCTCCCTCAGGGTCAAGACCACAGCTTTGAGAAGGGTTTCGGTTTGGGGATGATGCAGGTTCCCTTGCTGGGGAGATGGAGGCCGGAACGCAGGCTGTGCCTCCAGAGAGCAAGGCTGCTGAGAGAGGCCCCAAATCAGCAAGGATCCCAAGGCTGAGAGCAAAATGGAGCTCCTTCTGGAGGAAGCTCTCCAAGAAGCTTTCACGCTGGGATAGAAACAAATGAGCAAAACTGGAGCTGGAGAAGTCACACCAAGCCAGGCGGGCCTTGGAAACACAGTATGAACCAGACTCGTTTGCTGAGCCCTCAGAGAAGCACAAGTATTGACAGTCTCCCTGGAGCATGCACTAAC
The DNA here is from genome assembly GCF_036562045.2 of Rhinolophus sinicus. NCBI lineage: Eukaryota > Metazoa > Chordata > Mammalia > Chiroptera > Rhinolophidae > Rhinolophus > Rhinolophus sinicus. The sequence continues at coordinate 79,615,312 of NC_133759.1, forward strand.
TCAGAAGGATTTCTAAAACCACCCAGCAAAGTAGCGTGAGCCAAAGCCCAACTCCCTATAATATTTCCTACCAGAGCTCCCAAAATGGAATACAGATGGGTCAGCAAAGCCCTACACACTAAACGGAACCATCTCAAGCCCCCAAGAAGGAATGACACTGGGAAGCCATCATCTCAAGGCAGGACAGACGCAGACTGAGGGCCCTGACACACCCATGGGAAGACACAAACCTCTGTCACTGTGTTAAGTGCACAAAACACGGAGCTTCTGTGAACCTGAGTTCCAACACCAGCTCAGCCTATACTAGCTGTGGACTCTCAGACTCATTGATTAACCCCTCTCGACCCATTTTCTTGTTTGTAAAGTGTAGATAACAAGGGTGTACCTTCTTTACAGGGCTGCGGGAGGATTGAGAGGTATGTCAAACTCACAGGGCCAAGTGTCTGCACATGAGAAACACAGTAAACGTGACAAGGTAGGGTCCTTGCCTTTCCTGTAAGGCGCTGCACAGCTTACTGTGTGATTTCTTATTGAAGTCTCACATACGCGTATGAGGCACACATAAGCAGATCAGCTCTAAAGCCTGAGAAACTTAGACTCAGAGAAGAAATGTTAATCACTTACGCACTCCTCTCCACTAGATTTTTCTTGAAGTGTTAGGGAGAATTTTCCTGGCTACCCACACATTCGCATGTAATTTACAGATGCTTACAACTATGAAAAACATCCCCGGGCAATTTGCAAATTAAATCTGTTATCATTTCACTCAGGTCGTAAAGTAAAAAGAGAGTTATCAAGCCAGGGAGAACTGTAGGGGAGACAGCAGGGGGCCCCAGAAGTTCTCCCAAGATCTTCACTGGGAAAACACTAAATTCAAGTCAGCATCTGCCCAACAAAGGAATATTATGCAGGTCATTAAAATGAGGGCTATAAAATCCATGAAGCAATATGGAGAAACACAGAGGAAAATAAATCAAGTTGTAGAATTGAATGTACAGAATGATTTCAGCAGGAAGGAAGGGTGAAAGAAAACACAGGGAGGGGCTATGTTGGGGTACAACTGTGGGTAATGTTCTTTCTTCTTCCAGAGGTATCTTAACGTAGAAATGTGACATCAACAGTACACCCTTCATTAAGAGTTTATATTTTGGAGTTAGTCAGACCTGGGTTTGGACCTCAGCTGCATCACTTAAGACCTGTGTGATTGCCACATGTTTCTCACTCTCTATATGCTTCAGTTTCCTTATTTGTAGGATGAAGTCATCATAGAACACACCTATCAGGATTTGGAGAAAATATTATATATACACAGGGCTTTGAACCATCTCTGACATGTAGTAAGTGCTCAGTTAATTCTAAATGAATATTCACAAGAAGATGCAGAGCCTCATTCCTCCTCCTCAATGGGGACTGGCCAGTAGTGGCGCTGTTCCAGCGAGTCTTCTCAGTCCTCACTTCCGATGAAGATGGTTGAGAGTCAATTAGGTTGGGAGTTGTGAGGCCCAATTAATGACATATGTTCATGGCTATTCCTAGGAGTCCACGTCTCCTCTCCTAGAATGAGGGAAGAGAGCTACAGACTTCTACCCCAGCGTTCTACTCTGAGGAGGTGTGAGGTGTCTTTACCTCATCCTCCATCATGACAACGCTCCATGTCACACATAACTTCTGGTAGGGCAATTTCTGTCAAACAAAAACATTACGGTGTGTCCTCATCTACCTTATTCACCAGATCTGGCACCAGGCGACTTCTGGCTCTCTCCCAAAATCAAAATGACCATGAAAGGAAAACGTTTTGAATCAACAGGACATCGAGGAAGCCACGACAGTGCAACTAAAGACACTCACAAAAGAGGACTTCCAGAACTGTTTCAGTAAGTGGCAAGAATGATGGGATAAGTGTGTTTGAAGCAAGAAGGGGTATTTTGAGGAGGATTAATGGCCATGTGTCTTTCACTGTAAGACATTTTTTTTTTATTTAAACGTTCACCATATGTTCTGATCACACCTCGCATATGAGTCAACTGCCTAGTAACCAAAATAAAGCACATTAAAATAATAAATTGCCTGTCATACTTGCAAAGATTTTTTTTAATCATTATTCTCTAGTTGGCAGGTATGGAGAAAAATCACCCTCCTATGCCATTGGTGGGCTCATGAACTGGCACGATCTTCCTGGAAGCCAAGTTCATGATATTTATTAAGAGCCATAACATGTTTGTGACCTTTGACTTTGCAACTTCACCCATAGGAATTTAACTTAATAAAAGAATTAGGAATGTTTACAAAGATTTGTCAACAATAATGTTCTTCTCAGCATTACAAATACTGTGTTTCGCCGAAAATAAGACCTAGCCGGACCATTAGCTCTAATGCGTCTTTAGGAAGAAAAATATAAGACCCGGTATTATTATATTATATTATATATTATATTATATTAATTATATTATTACCCAGTCTTATATTATAGTAAAATAAGTAAGACCGGGTCTTATATTAACTTTTGCTCCAAAAGATGCATTAGAGCTGATTGTCCAGCTAGGTCTTATTTTCGGGGAAACGGGAATAGAGAAAATTTGAAAACAATCTAAATGTCTAGAAACAGAAGGCTAGTGAACTAAACTACATTTAGATAATAGGACATTATGTGGCCATGAAGTCATGTTATTTGGAATGTCTAACAGCCAGGAACATATGACATCAATTGAATAAAAATAATCAACCAGTATTATCTTAGGTCGGTTCTCTAGAAGCAGAGGCTGGGACAAGGATTATTGAGGAAGTGCTGTGGGAAGGGAAGCACAGGAAACAAGAGAGTGCAGGAAGGAAAGCCAAGCACAGGTGTGGTCTCGGTGGGGAGAGCAGCTTCAGCCTGGTCCCATGGGGAGCTCTGGAACATAGAACTGTACCCCCTGGTTGGTGCCCCATGAGGGGCTAGTCTTCTGTTTCCCTGTGGCATTGCCTGCTGACTGCTGGCCAGGGGATGGGGGGTAGTTATGAGGGTATACAACCTCTCCAGCTATCTCTCCCAAGAATTAGTCTCCTGAGAAGGGGAACCCCTTATACTCAGTGCTCCTCAAGGTAAGGTTGCCCCATCCATCTACAGCTTCTCCAGGATCCTGATAGGTTACTCCCTGGGAAATCACATAGAGGAAGGTTACTTAGTTGCTGCACTTGGTCTTGAAGTGATGACTGATGTGTGTCCTTCCCCTCCCCTTGGCCAGCACATCTGCCAGTGTAGGTGACGTGCCTGGTGAGGAAACCCAGACCCTTCTCCATAAAGAACTGAGCCCCTTACCACCATGCTTTTATCAGGCTGTGGCTGCTGTGCTTGCCTACTTATAGTTACAATTGGCCATGGAAGTACAAGGAACATCAGGGGATCACCTGATGCAACACAGATTTCTCCTCACTGCCGTCACGTAGCAGCAGTCCTACTTCCTCATGATGAGAACGATCAACTACTCCTTTCTGGGCTTGCTAGCCTCCTGGTGTGAGATGAGGAGCCCAAAGTGACAAGGCAGCGGCCATAGCTTAAGTGTAGTGGAACGCCTTCTGTGTACCCTGGTGGAAGCATCCCCCTCAGGATCCAGGATCTCTAGATGGACAGACTGAAGTTGTAGACAGGACATGCAAATTCTCCAGATGGGTTACTGAGAGTAAACATGAACAGAGATGCTCCTTCTACACGCTTTGATTCTCAGACCTTCTTACACGCTTTGATTCTCAGTCTTCTGTCTGTTGGGGACACAGCACCATTTAATTGCCATTGATTTAAGAGGTATACTTAGCCCAAAGTATGTTGTCTCATCCTTTCAGGACATCATCGCTAAATTGGTACCTCACCTACCCCCTGAAGAGGCCATTCCAATCTTTAGTCAGGCCAGCAGCGTCAGGATGGTGCAGTACACAAAAGGATCAGTGGATCCCACGGTTACGTGCTCAATACCATATCCCCTTTGCCATAAAGGGGGTCCCTGGTCTAAGGCAATGCTGTGTGGTATCCAATGTCAGGACATCAAACACTGATTTGATCCTTATATTTGCTAGTGGTGCTGGCTGACACATTGCAGGCAGCAAAGGCAAATCTGACCCCAGAATATGTGACAGTCCCAGTCAGAGAGAAACACTGCCCATTCCAAGGTGGAAGAGGTCTGATATATAAAGAGTTCAGCAACGATTCCTCTTTCTGGCAGGTCAAACATCCAGCTGTGGCAGCAGCTAAATCAACCTTAGGAAAAGGGAATCCATGTTGTTGGGCCTTCCTTTCTGCCACCATGGCCACTCCATCCATCAGCCCATTGCACAAGAAATATAGAGGCATGTACATGCACAGGCTAATGCACATACCGTGTTTCCCCAGAAATAAGACCTAGCCGGACCATCAGCTCTGATGTGTCTTTTGGAGCAAACATTAATATAAGACTCGGTATTATATTATATTATATTATATTATATTATATTATATTATATTATATTATAGACCCAGTCTTATATTTTATTAAAATAAGACCAGGTCTTATATTAATTTTTGCTCCAAAAGACACATTAGAGCTGATGTTCCAGCTAGGTCTTATTTTTGGGGAAACACAGTACATAAATGTCCTAGGTCTGTCTACTGAGAAGGTGTAGAATAGTCACACACTAGCTGGAATGAGCATACCTAGTGCCCAGGTCTTGGTTTCTGAACACTATTCTCCAAAAAAAGAAACTAGGGCTCCTTAAGAAATGGTTAATTATAAGGCTAGAGCAGAAAATAGAAGATGGGCAAGTGCCAGAAAGTAAGAAAGTGCTCAAAAACATGTAGGCTTGTCCAAAGAACAGAGTCCATCCCGAAGGAGCTCCCAATGACCAAAGCTGGAAAATTTCTGGAAACAAAATTTTAAAATGACTGCATTAGATTTAACTTACAGAATAAAATAAATATCTATGAATCCATACTGAAATGAATGAGTGAATGAATGAATGAATGAATTAGGGAGACTAGACAACTCTTCCTTACAGTAGAATTCCAATTAATTAATGTAGAAGGAAAGAGGGAAACAGAAAATGATCATTAGTCCAACTCTACAATAATCATTATTGCAGATGAGCTCTACCAATGGGGAAAACTAGTAGGTGAAAGTTTGAAGACAAACAAACAGGACATGAGTAATCTCAAGGTATATTCCTCAAGGACATTTATTAACTACAAAAGGAAGATAGTAACTTTACAGTGGAGAAACCACCTTAACCCAGTGACGAAACTCAACATCAACTGTAATAAGACATATTGACATCAGGAACCTGTTGATATGGCGAACAAGAAAAACATCACTCATTTCTTTGGTATTCTTGCCAAAAAAATGCATAACCTTACTCCAAACATGAGAAAACATCAGACAAACCCAAACTGAGGGACATTCTACAAAATAATGATCCGTGTTCTTCAGAAGTGTCGAGATTATGAAAAATAAGAAAAACTGAAGAATTGTTAAAAATTAGAGGAGACTAAAAATAAACAACAAATAAATGTGGGATTCTGGAACAGAAAAAGGACACTGGTAGAAAATTTGTAAAATTCAAATAGAATCTACAGTTTGATTCATAGTGATGTACCAGTGTTAGTTTCCTGGTTTTCTACTCTGATTATGTATGACGTGCACATTAAGATAAGCTGGATAAAGGGCATACGGGAACTCTTTAAACTATTTTTGCAACTATCCTATAAGTCTAAAATGAGTTCAAAAGGAAAAAGTTAAAAAATAAGCATTCAAAAATAAATCAATAAAACACATTTCACATTTTTATAAACCAGGGGGAGAAAAAGAAAGTGCAAATGCAGATAATGCAAACTCTTTTTAGTGTCACCTGAGCCCAAGCAAAACAAATAACTCAGGTAGAAAAATAAAAAATCATGTCTACTCTCTAAACCAAACAGAAACTGTATTTAGAGTCGCTGCATGCTGTATTTTTCCATTAGCATGGATAATTGGAAATTGACTGCCTTTAGAAATGATGCCCAGTTTCTCTCTGGGTACAAAACAAGATAAACTCCCAGGGCAATGGCCTATGTTATTGAATGCAACAGTAATTAAGTTAATGTATCCTATCCTGTGTGTAGAGGTGTAATTCAGGTGGTACAAATCCTTTATTGAACTCAAATTCAATAGTCATGTATAATTCCTCTATTTATGGTATGCACGAAGGTTGTAGAAAAATTATAAAAGGTTACACATTATATTTCTATGAGCACTGGGTGTTTTCACCTGACATAAGCCATTCCTCGGGCTCCTTTGCATTTGCACCAAGGGAAACATTCAGGTGAATGAACATCAGCAAGTAATGGAGCTGAGGTCTGTGGCTTTTGCCTGCCTGGCATTCTTTTCTCTTTCTTCTGCTAAATATGCCCTGACTTTCTTCTGAGGAACCACCTCTTCCCCTCTCTCAGCCCATAAGATTCAGGAGGGTAGGTGGCACACCCTCGCCCCTGAGATGGGCACATGACCCCAGCCTTGACTTCCCTGGTGACAGTGTCCTGGTCCAGGATGAGCACGTGACCAAGCCTGGCCAACATGGCTCCATCCTAGGACTTCTGGTAGGACGTTAGGACAGAGAAGGGCTTCTCCTTCCATGGATGATACTAAAATGACAGAAAGTAAGCCCAGAGTCGGGGGTGCCCATCTTGGGGGCATCTTGGAAGAGACTCTGAATGAGGCCAACAGGGAGGAAAGCCGAGCTGAGAGAAATGGTGAGCAACCAGGTACATTTGTCAACACATTCCTTCTTTCCTCCCTTTCCTTCCTCCCTTCCCTTTCTTTCCTTCCTTCCTTCCTTTCCTTCCTTCCTTCCTTCCTTCCTTCCTTCCTTTCCTTAAGCCAACTTTAGTTGGGTTTCTAATACTTGCTAATACAGTAAACAATTAAAAATAAAGATTTCCAGGCCAAAAAAAACAATCTTTTATTTGAAATCTCAGCACCAGATCTGTCTCTAAATTTACCCACTCTGTTATACCTTTATAAATAATCCTATCTTTGTAATTATTTTAGTTATCCTCCTTCTCACTTTTCTGGTCTTCCCTCTCACCTTACACTTCAACAAATTTTATAAATCTCATCTCTCCCCAGAGCAATTAAGTCCCACCTGCCCTCTTCCCCAAGTGTCACAAACCGGAAACTTCTTTGACTCAGACTTTGAATTTTCTCTAAGCGCTAAAATAAATGGGAGGAGAGAGAGACAGAGAGAGAGAGAGAGAGAGAGAGAGAGAGAGAGAGAGATTTGCGTAGTCATTCTGGAATTAAACCTGGAGATTTATTCTAACAGGAGAGGCAGCCAGAATGGAAGTTACTTGCCATGCCTGTGTTTTCATGCCAGCCTCCAACAAGCTCAGCCATCTTGGACAAGGTACCTAAAGTACGAGCTCCAGCTCCTGGGCCATGCAAGGAAGTGTCACGCTAGATGGTAAAGGGAACTTTTTCTGCCAACAGTGTTTTAAACAAGTCAGATCATCCTCTAGAAGGGGAAGTTGCAAGGAGAAAAATCAATCTTCCAATGTACAAAAAAACTAGACAAACGTTCATTTCCTAAGACTGAATCCCAATGGTGGTAATCAACTTTAACATTTTACCTACCTTCCCCGTAGAGGGTAGACACCATCTCCCTACAGACAAAGAACATTGATAAACACTTTCTGTGTGTCTACTATGTGCCAGGACCTATACTAGACATGCTACTAGCAGTATCTCCGATCCTCACCACAGTTCTTTAAAGCAGGTCATTTTAGCATCCTTTGTTAAACAAGAAACCTGAAGTGCAAGAACGTTAAATAACCCAACTGAGAGCCCACAGGAGAAAATGCCAACACTATTACTCTAATCCAGGTCTGTCTAGCCACAAAGCTCCTCCCCTTTCCTCTACATCTTGTTCCTCCACAGAAACTCTTGCTCTTTATCGGCTTCCGATTTAACCAGAAAAGCCACAAGCAGGAGCTCTTGTGTGCAGGTCTTATCGCTGGATGTGTGCTGGGAGTGCGGGGTCTGCCAAATGAAGAAACCACCAGACAACCAGCTGCACACCTTTCACCCAGCAGTCCACATGAAAAACTACATCCCAAACAGTTTCTATTAACAATGAATAAAAAGCACAGCTTTCCAGTGGGTACCAAGGGGCTCATCACAGCTCTATTTCAAATGAAGAAAAACAGTCTGGAACCATCCACGTGGGGAATGGCTGAGCCAAGTGCCATCGATCACGAGGATAGAGATCATGTAGCCCTAAAAATTGATATTCATTATTGTGTACCTTAAACAAAATCAAGCAGAAGGAAAAGGAAAAACAGGAACCAAAAGAATACCAACATCAACTACAACCAAATAACTTTTTTGGTCACGTGCTGTGTGCAGACAGTCACTAGCACATTGGGTCATCGCATTAAACCCTCAACTATAACTCTGTGAAGCAGGAGTTATTATTCATCCCCATTTTCAGATGAGGAAACTCAGGGTCAGGCTAAATAAAATGTCCAAAGGAATTCTACTGCAACCCCTTTTAGAAGCTCGGGTAATTTCTCTCCAGAGCCTTCTCTTTTACATGTTTATCACTTACTATTACGTGAAAACGCAGCTAAAAACACGCATTCAAGAACAACCATCTAGGAATGCCTATGTATGTTGGGCCCTTTTTAGGGTTCTGAGACAGAGAATTAACAAAACAAACGAGGTAATATTTCTCATGGGCTCACATTTGGGTGCAGGTAGAAGACAGACGAACGTGACAATGGAGATAAGGACTATGGAGAAACCAGACCAGGTAAGAGGACGGGGAGAGGTTGGGGAGGGTGCTCGTGTAAATGTTTAAATAGGGCCCTCCAGGAAGGTATTTCTGAGAGGGTGACATCTGAGCAGAGGAAACGGAGGGACAAAGCCACGCAGCTGGGATCGGGGTGGGTGGTGGAAATAGGGTGCTCCACAGACGAGGAGCCTTAAGTTGGAAGGTGCCGAGGAAGGATGCCCTGTGTACTCAAAGAACAGCAAGGACACTGATGTCACTACAGGAGGAGGGAGGGGATGACAGAGGTGAGCTCAGAAGGAGAGACAAGATCCCAAAGGACGTTGAGGGCCATTGTAAGGACTTTGGAGTTTACAAAAAGGGAAGAACCTTAGGAGCATTTTGAGTGAGGAGTGACATGATGCAATGAGGTTCTAGGAAGACGCTCTGGCTGCTGCGCAGAGAACAGACTGGCAAGGCAGGCAAGTGGACGTGGGAGAAGTGAGGTAGGGCTCTGGGGGTATTCGGAAGACAGGCTTGACAGTTTCCTCATGGTTTGGATGTTGGACATGGGAGCAAAAGATCTTCCAAAGGAAGAGCTACTGATAAGAATAAAAAAAAGGAAGTTACAAAGAATATTTTAAGGTAAAGGAATTTTTTTCCATAAAATAATTGACTATATAATGAATACTGTATCACTAAAATTGAAGTAATAAAAACAATTATATAGGAATTCAGTAAAATGATGCAGCTACTATGGAAAACAGAATGGCATCTTCTAAAAATAAAAATAAAAATAGAATTCTGATATGACTTAGCAGTACCACTTCTGGGTATATACCCAAAAAATTGGAAGCAGAGATTCAAACAGATATTTGTACACTCATGTTCATAGTTGCATTATTCACAACACCAAACGGTAGAAGCAACCCAAATGTCCATTGACAGATGACTGGGTAAGCAAAATGTGGTATATGCATATAATGGAATATTATTCAGCCATAAAAATGAAGGAAATTCTGATACACGCTATAATATGGATGAAACTGAAGGACGTTACGTTAAGTGAAATGAGCCAGTCATAAAAAGACAAATACTGTATGATCCCATTTATACAAAGTACCTAGAATAGTCAAAATTATAGAGACAGAAAGTAGAATGGTAGTTGCCACGGGCTTGGGGTATGGGGAATGGGGGATTTTTGTTTAATGAGTACAGAGTTTCAGTTTCGCCAGATGAAAAAGTTCTGGAGATGGATGGTGGTGATGATTGCACAAGATGAATGTACTTAATGCTGCTGAACTGTACATTTAAAAATGGTTCAGTGGTAAATATTACATGTGTTTTACTACAATGAAAAAAAAATTAGTCATCACCAAACCCCTCCCCTTGCCCCCCAAAAAAGGAAAGGAGCTGAGGGGTTGTAAGTCTCTCAGGCAGAGCCTTTGTTCTGAGGCAGAGGGGTGAGTCTTCTCACACCTACTGTAAACAGTCCCAGAAAATTCCAGGGTATCTGAGGCTTAGAAGCCTCAACTTCTTTCTGTTTAGGTGTCTCAATGAGAAACTGTAACAAAGAGTGCTAATATATGGTGTGTTATTCAAGTATCTATTAGAAGAATAAATGACAGGTTCTATTCCAATTTAATGAAGCAGAGATCATCAAACACATTTCAAGCTATAAAACATCCCTTCTCATTGTAGGCTCCCCAGAGAAGGTTGCAAAATAGATGGGACTTAATAGCTGAAGATTAAATACCATGATAGCAGATTTTGATATGTTTGACCTACTTTTTGAGAAATAAATACAGATTTACTTTTTTCACTCATCACCTTTAATAAACAGCCTAGTACGTCAGTGTTAAACTGACTATAATGAGGATTGTGGTGAGGGGAGAGATAAATGTGTGGGTACCTATTTATTACAAGGACCAGATGGAATGTGGGCTCTCCAAAGAGGATGAACTCCCCAAAGCAGGCTGGCGGGACCTCAGCAAGGACCTCGGAGCATTGTGTTATTCTCCTTTCTGGCCAAGAGGAGAAGAAACGGCCTCCCATTTTATCGTCTCCCAACTGGGGAAGATGATAGTGAGGCAAAGGGCTCAGTATAGACATGCTGCTTCCAGCGGGCCAATGGGGGCCTCAGTGTAAGGATGAATTTCATATTCAAAATGTCCGAGGTCTGTGAGGTCTCTTAAGGGCATGCGTCCATCTACACATGGGCAAACTAGTCCCAAAGGTGAGTGACCCAAGGTCAAACAGCCCACACGTGTGAAAGAGCCAGTTCCTATGACTACCTGTGTGACCTCGAGCAAAGGAAAGGAATGAGCAAAGGAAACGTACTTTCGATGCTTGAGATCAGTAGGAATAAGGGACTGCAGGTCTCCTCAGACACAAGGCCACCGGCCTCTGAACCTCAATGTTCTTACATGTAAAATGGGAACACTAGTTACCTCACAGAGTCTCTTTTAAGAAAATAAGACGTACACTCACCTGGTGTGGTAACAGATTATTGATTACACTGTACTGTGGTCACCCAATTGAGAAATCTTTGCTGGTTCCCAGCTGTCTATAGACTAGACTCTAAATGACTGTCACCCAGACCTCATCTTAAATATCACCACTTACCTAACCCAAGCCTTTCTTGCCCATTCTCTTTCATTTTCTTGAAAGCACGTATCCCTGATTTTCTTATTTATTCTCCTGCCCTGCTCACTTCTGTGTCCCAAGTACTTGAAACCGTACCTGACACATTAAATAGTGTTGTCCTCTATACTATGTTTCCCAAAAAATAAGAACTAACCAGAAAATAAGCCCTAGCATGATTTTTCAGGATGACATCCCCTGAACATAAGCCCTTAATGCGTCTTTTGGAGCAAAACTTAATATAAGACCCGGTCTTATTTTCGGGAAAACATGGTAGTTGTTGACTGGAATGGCTTAAAATTAAAGACCTTCTATCAGACCATCTGGAGAATGAAGTGATTCCCAAAGGACATTATGACTCCCCCTTTCTATCTGTAATGACTTGAATACAGTCTTGACAGTGGATAGAGTTGGAACAGAAGACCTCTTAAGACCCTTTCTAGTTTTTAGAATTGTTTAACCTCTCCCTATATTTATTTGCCACTAGAAAATCTGTCATTTGCAAGAAGAGACAATGAGCCAGCTACACCTTCCACAGCCCTGAGAAGCCTTAAACCCATACGAAATTGTACAATTTGGTCACGCAGTTGAAACTCAATTCTTGGAAGAAAAGGACAGAGAGAGCTTTTTATACTCAAGAGCTAAGACTAAAATATGTAAAGAAAAATAACAACTCTGGCAGTAAGTACTGGCAGCTTCCCTGACACCAAAATTCAATTTTAAAATAAATCATGCAATTCTTCAAACTAAAGTTAGACTTCAGGAAATTAGGGTTTGTGTTCAAGTGGGGACATTACAATTTCATAAAACTTGTGTTAGCTATTTCTCTGCTGTGGACTTTGGAAAATAATGATGTGCTTAATGTTTCTGATTATGTTCCTGGGCAAATTGGGGTCCATGGAATGACTGGAGAAGCAAGCGGGCGTTGAAAGGTACTTGGAAAGAACTACACCAGAGGCTGTCCTGAGACTTGTGTCCTAGATTCACAGGCTGGGCGGGAAGTTCACACCACGCCCTCACCTCCCTCCTATTCTACTTTGGATCCTTTAAGCCAAATTCAACGAAGAGACAAGCTCCTAAGTCTGTCTTTAACAAGGATTGTTCTGTTGTCAAATAGATGGTGTCAGAGGGAGAGAAAAGCCCCTGCTGGGTGACAAGCATCATAATGAGGAAAGCAGCGGGGAGTCCTTTCTCGAAGGGCACAGGGTCACTGGGCTTTCCCAACCAAGACCATTCCAAGTCAAACACGGGAAAGGAAGCTGTTTAACAAGAGAATTTAGGTTTCATCCCTGAGCAAGGAGACACCATTATTTGAAGTCCAGGTCCTATGAGCTGAAAAGGTAGCTGATAGGAAGTGCACAGTCAGCCTCTCTCACGTCACAAAAGAGGAAACTGAGGCTCCAGGTCACTGGATGCCATGCACACGGGGTTCACCAGAGCCAAGATAAGATCCCATGTCTCTTTACGCCCAACCATCCTGGCTGCCCAGAAGTACTCCCTTTAATATTGCAAGGCCCTCATCTGACTTCCAGGTTCTGGCATGTAAGGAGTTGGAAGTTGTCACTCTGTCCTAACAACCAGTAAAAAGCAGGACAAATGGAAAAATCAACAACTGTACTTGATCTGTCAGAGAAGTGAGGTCACAGGGCAAATCACTGCACCCAAAATTGGAGAGATAAACAGGCAGATACAGAAAATCTAGGGCCGGCCCGGTGGCTCAGGCAGTTAGAGCTCCATGCTCCTAACTCCGAAGGCTGCCGGTTCGATTCCCACATGGGCCAATGGGCTCTCAACCACAAGGTTGCCAGTTCAATTCCTCGAGTCCCGCAAGGGATGGTGGGCTGCGCCCCCTGCAACTAGCAATGACAACTGGACCTGGAGCTGAGCTGCGCCCTCCACAACTAAGACTGAAAGGACAACTTGACTTGGGGAAAAAAGTCCTGGAAGTACACACTGTTCCCCAATAAAAAAAAGTCCTGTTTCCCTTCCCCAATAAAATCTTTAAAAAAAAAAAAATCTAATTTCCTGGAGTAGAAACCCACAAGGAGAAATCTCTACAGAAACCAGTACCGGGGCAGGATGAATTACTGACAGTTTGTTGTGGGTGAGTCTGAGAGTGAAAAGCTCCAGGGGGAGCCAGTCCTAAGGAGGTCCTCACACATTCGTCAGTTTTTCCTTCAGGGGCCCTACCAGGTTCCCACAGTAAAGGTGGGAGAAAAATCCCCTCGTGCTTCCAGCTGCGGAGGCTCAGGGAAGAAAGAAAAAAATAAGCATTTTGAAATACACAAGAGCATTCTGTCTAACAAGCCCTGCCCACAAGAGAAACTAATTTACCAGACCCTAAACTACTGGGTTTTTATCAGGGCCCAATGCCCTGGGGGAGGGAAATACCCAACTCCAGCCTACTCCAGCCTTCCACATGGGGGAAGGGAGATACACAACTCAACTTCCTCTAACCATCCTGTGCCACATAAGGGGGAAAAATTCTAAGAAACATAGTGAAGTTCAGAGTCCAGAGACCCAGGTTCACTACCAGATTGTGACTTAATCATCGGGACTATAGGACTTTTCCCCACACCCTTCCCCCAAAACCACTAAAGGCCTATTTATCACAGTTTCTTTTACCCAGAACATCATGTCTGGCTATCAAGAAAAAGTTGTGAGGGATACCAAAATGCGAAAAACACAGTTTGAAGAGACTGAATAAGCATCAGAACCAGAGTCAGACATGGCAGGAATGCTGGAATTACCAGATCAGAAACTTTTCAAAAGGATGATTTATATGCTAAGGGCTCTAATAGAGAAAGACATGTAAAAAATGGGTAAGGTAAGCAGAGAAATGGAAATTCTAAAAGAGAATGAAATGAAATATATATATATAATGGGGGGATCAAAAGTACTGCAATAGAAACGAAGAATCCCTTTTATGGGCTTATTAGTACATTGGATGTGGCAAAGGAAAGAATCCCTGAGCTTGAGGATATGTCAATGGAAACTTCCAAACCTAAAAAAGCAAAGACAAAAAAACTGAAGGAAAAAAACAGGAATAGAGTATCCAAGAACTGCAGGGACAACTACAGAAGGTGTAACATACATGCAACAGGGAACACTGAAAAGAAAAGAAAGAGAGAAAGGAATGAAAGCAATATGTGAAGCAATAATGACTGAGAATTTCCCTCAAATGAATGTCAGACACAAAATCACAAATCCAGGAACCTCAGAGACCACCAAGCACGGTAAACGCCCAAAAAACTACACGTAGGTATGTCACATTCAAACTGAAGATCAAAGATTAAAAAGTCTTGAAAGAAGCCAGAGGAAAAAAACACATTACCAAAGAGGGACAAAGATAAGAATTAAATCTGACTTCTCCTCAAAAACCATTCAAACAAGAGAATGGGGTGAAATATTTAGTGTTGAAAAAAGAAAAAGAAAAAAACAACAACCTGGAATTCTGTGAAATTATCTTTCAAAAGTCAAAGAGAAATAAAGACTTTCTTAGACAAACAAAAAAACTGAGAAAATGTATTACTAATAGACCTTTCTTGCATGAAATGTTAAAAGAAGCTCTTCAGAGAAAAGGAAAATAATAGGCCACAAACTCGGCTCTACATGAAGAAAAGAACAGCACTAGAGAAGGAATAAGTGAAGGTAAAGTAACTTTCATTTTTCTTGTTCTTTATTGATCTTACAGACAACAGCATGTTCAAAATAATAATAGCAACAGTGTATTCAATGCCTATGACTTTATAAGTAAAATGAAAGACAGCAACGCAACTAGGGAGAGGAGGGAGGCTAGAGGAACATTTTGTTAGTGGAAGATGCTACGCATGCAGCAGCATAGCAGTACCTGAACGTGGACTACAATGAGCTGTAAACGCACACGGCAGGCAGGCTCTCCTGCTTCTTATAAACACTGACAAAAAGCATGTGTTTTCCTGCAACCCACATCCCACTGTTGACTCCGAGCGCACTCACAATCCACTAAAACCCCACATGATATCCACACGCGCTAAGTCCTTCCTTCCCACCCTGCGCCTGTGCCTTGGGCATTTTAGGCCTTATCTTTACCCCTTAGCTTTTGCCTCGTTAGATGCTTGGCTTTGGTGCCATGCAGTCCAGACCTGTCTGATTCCTGAATCTGTCACTCAGTGCCCTGGTCACGCCTCCCATCCTTTCCAGCCATAACTGATGAGCAGATGCTCTGTCTTCATCCAAAGCCTTGATCAGAAACATCGAGGAGGCCATGGCCACTTGGTCCCCAGCATTCCTACTCTGCCATGCGGTCCCTTGTGTGGTTCAGAGTGACATCCAGAGTCACGATCGTCCTGGCTGCTTTCTCTCTCCTTCGGCCGCTGCATCACAGCGGGTGTAACACTACACAGACGACGACAGAACACACGGTGTGGAACGTGTCCCCGTGTTGAGAGCGTTCAGAGGAGGGAGGAAGGCCTCTGCTGGATTGTGTGGCAGAGGACACAGCAGTTCAACGCCAGCACATCTGAAATCCAACCATGTGCCTGTACCCTCTTTTTTGGGACACAACATGACGCTAGCTGTTCCACATGATGACCTCGGATATGATATTGGATGGAGAAAGGCAATTATCACTACTTTTCTCTCACTACTACTAAGTCACTGAAAATGGACACTTTTTCCAGGTTCTAGGCTGGCTGGGCTTCAGAGAGATTGGAAGTTTGTGGTTTTTTTCTTCTTTTTGAAGTGTTTTTAAGTGAAAAACAAATTGTTTTCAGTAGGTGCTGAGCTGTGTTTACTCACTGCACTTCTGACACCAAATGGTGGGTTTTTTCTCAATCCAACCAGTCCTGCCACAATCCGGACACCAGCTGGGTGCACTACAACTCAATTCAGCCCCGACACTACCTACCTGGAGTTGGCAGCAGACCCCATGGGTTGAAGGGCTCAGTCCCACAGGACGGCCCCACTTCAGACGCCAGTCGCAAGTCCCAGACCACCCATACTTCTGACCAAACGGCTATAAACTGAGGGCTCCCGGGACCCCTTCCTCAGTTTCCATAATTCACTAGAACAACTCACAGAACTCAGGAAAGTGTGTTACTTACTATTACGGTTAATTATAAAGGTTACAACTCAGGAACAGCCAAATGAAAGAGCTACACAGGGCCGGGTCCAGTGAAAAGAGCACGGAGATTGCATGCTCTCCCCCGGTGCACCATCGTCTGGCAGCTCAATATATTCACCACCCTGTTGTTCAGGAGTTTTTATGGAGGTGTCATAAGTAGGTATGATTGATTAAATCATTGGCTACTGGTGACTGAACTCAACCTCCAGCCCTTCTTCCCTACCCAAAGGTTAAGCCGATGGATTGAAAGGTCCAACCTTCTAATTACATGGTTGGTTCCTCTGGCAACGACCCCCATCCTGAAATTACTAGCATAAACTCAGGTATGGTTAAAAGGTTCTTGTTATGAATAACAAAAGCTATTCCTATCACTCAGGAAATTCCAAGGGTTTTAAGAGTTCTGTGCTAGAACCAGGGACAAAGACCGAATATATTTTTTATTTATCACAGGTACGAATATTTTTTTTTTTAAGTTTCAAACATCACATCTACTTGGGTCTCAAAGAAAAAGAAATTGAGAAGATATTTTGGTCTGTCCCATGTCAGTATCAATCTAAAATCATCTTGGGTTTCATGCTACAACAAGGAATCAGACCCTCACAATCAGACAGATCAGAAAGAGCCAAAAATACCAAGTTCTTTATCATAGCCCTAAGTAGTGAGGCTCACAATTCATTAGACCTGAGTAGAGACTAATGGTGGCTTTTCCTTGAACTTCAATAGACAGAGACAGGCTGAGTACATATGTGTGAGTGTGCGTACTTCCAGCCAGTTACCCAAATAGAATTTGGTATTCATGAGTTTTATATTTGTCTGTTTAAGGATGCTCAGCCATAAATGGATCTTTAATTACACGGGTCTAAATATAGCCCCAACCATCTCCTTCCATTCGAATCCCACCTTTCACGGAATACATTCATTTGCTCCCACTAACATCAGCTGCTTCTGAGCTTTCAGAGAAAAGCTGAGGGTGAGTCAGGGAAGGAACTTCTTGTGTGCAAAGGGAAGACCCTCCCCTGCCCGACAAGGCGCCCCCCTCTTCTGTGAGTCTTCCGCTTTCTGAGGAAAGAGGGTATGACGAGCCAGCAGCTGCCTAATTGCAGCTTGGCCTGCCCTCCTGCTATTGGTGAGTATCAGTGCTTTTCAGGCCAAGCAGCTTTGCCTTCATGAGAGGTTACTAAGTGCAGAAAGGCTCCACTCCACTACTCTCAAGGGGGTGTGGACGCCCAGCTTTGAGATGGGTACCTCGGGACACAGGCAGGACCACCCCAGGGAGGTCTCCCGGCCTCCGGTTTCCCGACAGCCTGCTTGTGGCACTGAAGCTTATTTTCTTCAGCACTGACGTCCACCAGCTACTCTGAATCCCTGTTTGAGTAGATCTGATTGTGGGCTGGTGGGGAGGCCATAGAGGCTGTGGGGCAGAGGAACCGTGGGATGGGAGCTGTGTAGGCAGAAGAACCTGGCTGTGTATGAGATTTGCTGGCACTGAGCCTCTTCCTGGAGACAGCCCAAGGCTTTCCCTCCCGCCTCCTTCTCTCCCTGAGCACACCGCCACACCCAGCTGCCAGCCACACTCTTCCACACTCTTAACCCGGGCCTTTGAACCCTTTCTTTGTGATCCCTGCTTCCTTTTCTCCCTTTTCTTCTTAGGATGAGCTCAGATCACCCAAGAGAGTGAGACAAGGCAGGATTCCAATTTGTTTCCTTGAGCTTTAAACCTAAGACTTGTTCATCCCTAGAATCGAAAGCTCTAATAGCTTGCCTGCCATTACAACCACCCCACACGGCAGCAGAGGCAATTTGCGTTTCAAAAGTAATAGAGAGTAAATTGCAGAGGAAATATTTTATGCAAATTAACCAAGCTTAACATTTTGATAAAGGGCTTTTTTTAAAAAATGAACCAAGGAATCCAATACTCCATTGCAAATTTAACACAATAGAAAATTTCAAAAGCCTGAAATTTTTAAGTATGTGACAGCAGGAGACGTTAACCACCCATAAGATAAAACCCAGATGCCAAAGTGCATGAAACTATTAGTTCAAAACAATGTTTATGTGAGCTTATGGATTCAGGTGTTTAAATAATTTAAGTAATTCTCTTCATTCTTTTGAGTGGACTCATCACTAAGCCAAAACATATTTGCTGTGGGATCAAAGCTCCATTTGCAAGTGAGCTCGGAATCTGCTGTCAAACAGGGGGGGAAGATGAGAAGAACAGAGGAACAGAGAGTGATTGGGCAGGAGCTGCAGGCCAGGCCCCGTGCTAGGAGCTTCACTTGTGTTATCTCGTTTAAGCAGGCATGCTCCAAGTTCCCCGAGACAAAATGACCAAAGGACCCGGAAAGCCACAAGCCGATGACGCTGGGTAAAGACAATTCCATTTGGAAAGAAAAGAGATACAAGAGTAGAGTTAACGTCTTTTTCACATACCCCCTCGTTACTTGAATAAGATACTCCTTCAAAATTGAAAAAGGTGGGTTGAAGACAAAGCTTCTTAAAAGTCTACTAATGCTCCCACTGACCTCATTTCAGGCCCCCAGAAGCCTGAGCCCACAGCCCCGTCATTCCCAGCTCAAGCCAGTTTAGAGGAAGGGGCAGACTGCAGCACAGGGAAAAGGTCTGAATCTCTGCTCCATCTTCTCAGATGTGGTTCCCAAACCTGGGGGACCTTAGAATTATTACAGGAGACTGAGCATCCACACGCACGCCAAACCTTGTCTGTGACAGAATACATGCTCCCACATAGGCAGACCATATCTCAAACATGTTTAAGTGCTGTGGCCAATAATACAATGCAAATTTATATTTCAACTCACTGAATTTGTAGTTGCTGGTTATTATATATTCTCCAACGACAGACTCTGAAAGTAAAAAGCACTATCGTGTGGGTGTCTGCAATGCTTCTTACCTTAAAAAGAGCTCTTCAACGTAATAAACTTGGAAAGCAATGACCTCGAAAGGGCTGGAACAGCTGTCACCAAACTCACATATATTACTGTGTGCAAATTCTCACAGGCCTACACTATAGCCTCAGTACTCTTCTCTAGTAAGACATCTTAAGCTCGATTACCCATTTTTCCAGAATGAAAAGTTACCAATTAGGAAGGTGAGAAAACATAAAAGAAACAATTGATTTGACCATAGAACTTTGAAAAAATCCCATGTGTCAAAAATTCTCTATAAAAATTAAAATCGCAAACTGGGAAAACGTATATGAAATGAACATAAGCAAAAGAGTTAATCACAATACATAAAGATACACACACACGCACACACACACACACATACAGACACACACACACACACACACACACACACACAGCGCAAGGTATATATATATGTAATATAAAACAGAGCAGAGAGCTCCGAAGTAATAAAGGACATGCACAAAAATACATAGGACAAATGACAAAAAAAATTTGTTTTAAAGTTCAAACTCACCAGAAATCAAACATGTACAAAATTAAACAAGTAGATATCATTTTTTACCTATCCAACTAGTCAGAGATGCTTAGAAATGATCATACCTAATAGCGTCCAGAAGGGCATTTACATACTTTTAGTTGGAATATAAACTGGTATTGTTTTCCTAGAAAGAAATTTGGTCAATGTAACAAGATCGTTTTTAAAAAATTATTGGCATACAATAAACTACACATATTTGAAGCATACTATTAATACATTTTGGCATACATGTATACCTGTGAAACCATCACCACAATCAAGACAGTAAACACAGACATCACTCCTCCAAAAGGTTCCTTGTGTCCCTTTATAAACCCTCTCTACTACTTATTCCCACCCGTCCCCCATTCCTAGGCAACCGTTGAAATGCCTTCTATCGCTATAGATTAGTTTTCACTTTTTAGAATTTTATATAAATGGAATCATACAGCATGTGCTCTTTTTTTGGCTGGCTTCTTTCACTCAGCATAGTGATTTTAAGATTCATCCATGTTGGTGCAGTTTAGAAATGGTTTTCTTCTTTTTATTGCTAAGTAGTATTTTATTGCCTGGATGTACCACAATTTGTTTATCCATTTTCCAGTTGAAGGGATTGGGGTTATTTCCAAATTTTGGCTATTATAAATAAAGCTGCTATTAACAGTGGTGTACAAGTCTTTGTATGGACATGCATTTCCTTTTTTCTTGAGTAAACACCTAGGAGTGTAATGGTGGGTCATAGTGTAGGTGCATGTCTAACTTTTTAAAAACTGCCAAACTATTTTCTAAAGAGATTGTAACGTTTTACATTCTCACAAGCAATATATGAGTTCTAGTTCTTCCATCACCAGCAATTGGTATTGTCAAAGAAATGTGGCTTAAAAAAGAGCTTAGAAAAAAACAAACAAAAAATTCTATAATCTGATTATTAACCTCACATCTAAGAATGTATCCCTTAAAAAAATTTAAAATGAGGGGTGGCCGGTTAGCTCAGTTGGTTAGAGATGGTGCTAATAACACCAAGGGAGCCCATTTGATCCTCACGCGGGCCTCTGAGCTGGGCACTCATTAGAAAAAAAAAAAATTAAAAATGAGGATAAATACACTCAAAAATGTTCACCATATAATTAAAAGCAAATCACGTAATTGTTAAATCATAAGACATAGGATACATTAAAATTTTATATTTTATGATAAAATACTATTCCATCATTTTATAAAATGTTTAATCATACCGAATATACAAGTATACATGTACACATATGGATGCATATATTCAGTATGATTGGATTTTCAAACACACATGGAAAGAGAGAGGAGGGAAGAAGAATAGGAGGGAGGACTGGATAGAAAAAAACAAAATGCTCTTTCTTCTTATTTGTTTGTTTTTTGTTTTTTTGTTTTTTTTTGCATTTTCCAAATTTTCTATGTAAAAGTATTTATTACAATCAGGAAAACATTAACATTTTTTGAAAGAGTACAAAAAGGAAAAATGAGAATCCAAGGCATGAGAAGTGACAGCCAAATGCCTACAAGAGAGAAAGGAGACTGAAACTGAGCAGCCTCCTACCCAAGTACTAACCAGGCCCAACACAGAAAACAAACAAACAAACAAACAAAAGAGCAGCCACACAGCTAAAAAAGTCCAACTCAATTGATACAGATTTGGGGATGGGGGTCTGTCTTACAATAGGATCAACAACATTTGTTCCTAATAATATCAACACTGATTATAAAGGAAACAAAGTTTACAAAACAATTCTTAAAGATTTCCATCAAAAGATGGTTGAAGTAGAAAGGTTTTTATCCAGAAAGAAATACATGCCTTGATGCTATCAGGCCACTGCCCGTGTGGAACCTATTAGCCAAGAGGCGGCATATAACAATGAAAGAGATTTAAGGAAGATGTAGAAATACTAACAGATGTTACAGCACTCACTGTCACCCAGCAAAGCACAGGGCCCCATGGCATTGTTGGGGGGCGGGGGAGGATCCGCTTGAAGGTAAGGTGGCAGGAGCAGAAGAGACTGCCCAGGAGGACTGAGAACAGGGGCCAGAGAGCCCCATCACACACTGGGCGTGCACGACGTTCCCAAAAAAGAGATGCAGGAACTGTAAAAGGAGGTGAGCCCTGCAGCTAGCCCACACCTCACCTCTGGCCTAAAAGCCAAGAAATCTGCCCACATGGGACGAGTTTCCTCTTGTCTTATTCTTCCTTTGGGAGGGTAGGGAATGGTTACTGAAGATAATGGAAAGGTGAAGACCTCCCACAGAGTGGGAGGCAGCAGAAGGTGGGTGCTTTAGCAGAGTGAAAGACACCCGAGAACCCAGCCCCCAGGCTGCATGTCCAGCCTGACTCACTGGGAACTGGCCACGGTGTAAACAGAATTAGCGGTTTCAGACCTGATTGGGCCCCTCTGCCCAGTGGGCCATTTGGAGCCCAAGCCTCATGTGATGGGCTAGGAAATGAATGACCTTGTCTTAACAGAAGGCTTCCAGATGTTCCTACCCAGAGTCACATTCCAGGGGAACACACACACATACCAAGGAAGGCTGTGAAGAGATGAAACCCCAGGAGATGGGTCGCCATCAATGGGCATGGAAAGACTGGGAAGCTAATCAACAGTGATACTCTGGATTTTCCTGCTAGAACACAGCTCTGAAGTGCAGATTCTTGCTGAGAGAGAGAGAGAGAGAGAGAGAGAGAGAGAGAGAGAGAGAGAGAGAGATTCCAAAAAAAACTGACTGATACTGAAAGACATGAAAAAGTAATAAAGTTATCAATTGAGTCCCCCAAACTCTTTCTTGAATTGAATTTCCTTCAGTTCAACATTCACATAGCTACTTTCATTATCCAAAATTCCCCTGGTTTCCCCCACCTGTAGATGGAGATGAAGACACATTGGCCACGAAACCTCTGACTCCTTTCCCTGGCCCCTCCCACTCACCAAAGTCCTCCAGTGCTTGGAGATCTTCCGTCTCCCAACAGCACCCAAGGAGCGTCCCCTAGAGGCTCACAGGCCCGCCTATCATCTGTGGCCATGGTGCAGGACACACCACGTCCCTCCTCTGCCTTAGCAACATCTGCCCTCCCACCGCAGCGAGAAAGTCTTGCCCCTGACACTGCCAATGAGAACACTCCAATCCATGCCAATGTCCACGCCCAAAGTACTCTCTCCTGATGCCCCACAGCTCACAGTTGCCACCTTCCGTACCCACGTGGGAGAATGCCCTCTTCAGGACCCTGTGTCACTCTATCGTGTGGGTACCAGAGCATCCTCCACCCCACTGTGGCTCCTGGGGTCCTCTGCAAAAACAGCAATTTCAGCTTCCATCTCTAAGCCTTCTCACCATCAAACGTAAGGACTGGGCTGGGACACTAGAGCTTTCCCTCTACCACGCTTGTCCCCTTCTCACTCTGCTCCAGATTCTCCCTCCACCCAGCAGTGAGCTCCCTTCTTTCAGCCAAAATCCAAAAAGGCCCATATATTGCAACTCAGGCAAATAAAGAACTAAAGGGACCTGAAGCATACTATCTCTAAGACCTATATTTCCTGCCAGATATTTCCACTCATATGGCCCATCTCTCCCCAGCCTCAACATGGAGAAGCTGAGCCCTTCCTGCAAACCTGACTTCCCTACCACTACCCCTTTCTGTGCCTGTCAGCAAACTTTTCATTCTCCTCAGAGGGAACCAGACCCTCAGAGTCCTCTTAACTCCATTCTCAACTCCACTCTCAGTCACTAAGTCCTAATGAGTCTTTCCTGCTTGCTTCTCTCTTCCACCAGCCCCAGCACTGCCATCCTCACACACAGACCAGGAAACAGCCCCTAACTGGTTTTTCAGTCTCTCTCTCTCTCTCTCTCTCTCTCTCTCTCTCTCTCTCTCTCTCTCTCTCTCTCTCTCTCTCTCTCTCACACACACACACACACACACACACACACACACAGCGATTCTGGGATGGACAGTCACCCATGAGCAGAGAAAGGTCATGCTCTATTACCCTGTGAGTATCAGTAATAAGTGGCCATTTAATGTACACCTGAGCCAAGCAATTTATATATCTTATTTTACCAATCTTCAGTGAGGTGGGAGCTACTGCTCCATTGTACAGTACATGAGGTTCATGTACTTAAATTACTTTTCCTCTGAAATAGAGGTTCTAAAGCTATTTGAGGTCTCAAAACCCATATGAGAATCTGACAAGATCTATAAACCCCTAGACCACAACACTACACATGCTTAAAAATTATAATACAAATATAACATAAATGCATATATATAATTTAATAGACGAGGTCTGACAATTACATTCACAAACTGGTTGCAACGATGTTGCTAAACTTTTCTGATATCAGAGGGATTATTCATTATGAATTTGTACCAGTCGGAAAAACAGTTAACCAAGTTTACTATTTGGAAGTGCTGAAAAGGCTGCGTGAAAAAGTTAGATGAACTTTTCGCCAACATTTCATGGCTCTTGCATCACGACCGTGCACCAGCTAACATGGCACTGTCTGTGAGGGAGTTTTAGCCAGTAAACAAATAACCATATTGGAACACCCTCCCTACTCACCTGATCTGGCCCCCAGTGACTTCTTTCTTTACCTGAAGATAAAGGAAGCATTGAAAGGAAGTCATTTCAATGACATTCAGGACATCAAGGGTAATACGGACGACAGCTCTGATGGCCATTCCAGAAAAAGAGTTTCAAAATTGCTTTGAAGGGTGGACGAGGCACTGGCATCAGTGCATAGCTTCCCAACGGGAGTACTTTGAAGGTGACCATGGTGACACCCAGCAATGAGGCATGGAGCACTTTTTCTAGGATGAGTTCACGTACTTAATTGTCCGACCTCATGTGTTATACATAATGTATATATGTATATATGTATATAATACAAAGTCCTGCATAGTATTTCAGGAGATTAGCAGGCACGATGAAGAAATCCATATGCCCCCCAATTGGTGTACCCCTGGTTTAGAACCCCATCTTAGCGATATCTTTCACTCTTTCCAGAAGCAATTATCTAGAATTTTAACTTTATTTTTAATGATCATGGAGGTTTTGTTTTTTGTCTTTATTTTTCAGCTCATTCTGTACCCCTGGAATGACGCTCAGGCATCTAGCTCATAACTGTGAAGACAAGAGGGGGAAGCCATTATGGCTGGTACTGCCTCCAGCACCCCTGGAAAAGTCAATCCCTGTTTCCCTAAATGTGTGAGAGGTCTCTCCTCTGGGCAGCCGATGTGGCTTTGGCAGAGATGAGCCAAGGAGAAGATGTAACTGCATGGAAAGTAACCCACAGTGTTAAGCAACCAGGGAATTTCCCTCAAGAAGAGCAAAATACAATCTGATTGGTGTCAGAAATACTTCCCTGTGGCACCAGGATTTAAACTCATGACACCAAAAGAACAGTGAATGTCCAGTTATATAATTGCTAAAATGCCCTCACCAGCCCTGGGTTAACAGGCTGCCATTCAGAACATAGGTTTAGCCAGGAACGAACCACGGCCATGACAAAACAAAACCTCTTCCTCTCTTTCTCACTCATTCATCCATCCATCCAAACGTTATTGGACACCTATGGGATACTTGTGAATTCAGTAATGTCCCTGCATTCAATGAGCTCACGGCCTACAGGGAGAGCCATGATTAAATGGATAATTATACTGCCTTACGAATGTGGATAAGTGTACGTCATAAGGGACAGGTTAAATTAATCATGAAACAGCCATACAATAGAGTCCTATATCGCCATTAAAAAGAATGATAGAGTACCATATTCACTGACATGGAAAGATCTCCACAGTATATTAAACGGGAGGGGGGGCAGCAGATTATAAAGCAGTATTTACAGTATTTTCCTCTCTATAAAATTATATTTTACACACACACAAACATTGGAAGGATGTTCACCAAATTATCTACTATTAGCTCTGGGGGGTGCATTTTCCAAGTGATTTTTACATTATCCTTCATGCCTTTCTGTTTTGCTTATACAATTTAATTTTTTCAAAAGAGAACAGCATTCTAAGGTAAAAATGAAAGGCACTCACTGCAGAAAATTTAACGTGCTAAGTTCAGTAATGGAAACACACACGCGCGCACACACACACACACACACACACGACTCAGAGTGCAAGATTCTCTAAGGATATTTATTTGAAAGGTGAAAGACTGTGTCTAGGGTTTTCTCCCATTTTTGGTTAGCTCACTATTATGGACCGGAGTTTTCAAAGCTAAAGATTTTGGTAAATAAGAAACCATATAAATGGCCCACTGGGTTCACTACCATTAACAGCAACATTTCTTCATTCTGCAAAAGTGAACTTCCCTTGACTAAACAAAGCAGCCCTCACTTGATTCTACGAGGGTGGCAATGCCCAGCACCACCTTTCTGCCCGGCCCCGCACGCTCCAGCCCTCCAGACTGTGTCTACAAAACACACAGCAAATCCACTCCACCCTGACTCTCTGCCTGGAACTGGCCTTTTCTGCTTTCACACCCAAGCCAGGTTCAGGGTTTAAGTTCATTTCGTACTTAACAAACACTTACTGAGCCTCCCCCGTACGCTTGGTTTCCATTAGGGTCTCAGGTGTAGAGGTGAGCAAGACAGGTGCTGTCTCTATCCTCATGGGACTCAGGAGGGGTGGGGGGAATGCTGCAACAAAGGTGGCTCTGGAGTCCAACTCCCTGAGTTCAAGTCCCAGTGTCCCACTGACTAGCTGGGTGGCCTGGGTATGTTGGTTAATGCTTCTGGGCTTCAGTGTCCCTGTCTATAAAGGGACATAATACACCTCTCAGGTTGTTGTGAGGATTAAATGAGATGGTACATGTGCTATGCCTGTTGCAGGGCCTGGCACTGTGTAGCCCCATGTGAGGGTTCACTAATACTGGCATAAGCATTTACACTGGCAATGAGCTGTTGTAAAAGAAGAGAGTGTAGAGAGCAGAGGCCAAGAGTGCGTGGCAGGGAAGGCACGGAGCAGGCCCCAGGGTCACTGCCCACCTTTCCAGATTACAGTGGTCCAGTAGGAAGAAGTCGAAATGCGACCGTCCTTGGCACCACTAGTCTCTTTAATTAAAACTGCAGCCACCAAGGCTCCATAGCATTGATGCAATTTCCTGACCACATGGTTTCACTTGGGCAATACTGAAAGGAAGGCGGAGGCAGAATGCAAATACCTCCCATTCTGGGAAAATAGATAGCAGGAGCCCACCAGGGTAACCTTTTCCACAGAGTATGTTGATTAACTGGCTACCCTATTCCTCCCCTGCAGGTGCAGAAGGCTATAAACAGAGACGGGGTGACTAAGCCGCCAATCCCATCCTGGGGTCACTGAGAAGGTTAAGCGAGCGCAGCAGAGCAGTGGCTGCAGGAGGAGAGGAACCAAGGCCGCAGCCCTGAAAGGGAGGAGCAGGAAGGCGCAGCTGCCTCACCTTCACTGGGGTCTGGAGCCAGATTCAGCCCTTCTGCTGGCCAATTAATTCCTGGCACCAACATCTGCCTTGAATCCTTCAAGGTAATTAGCACCACATGTTAGCAACAGGAAGCTGGTACCCGCGGGCACTGGAGATAATTGTTGCAACACTGGCATATCTCCACTTACCATGAAAGGTCGCTGCAGCCAATAGAGTCCCACTACCCTCATCCTTCCAGTTAATGAAAAGAGCCATCCCTTGTCACTGCAGCCGTGTCAGTTCATTGTGCAGGACTCAGGGCGTCCATGCAAAGGCCTCTTAGAGGGAAGCGTGCTCCAAGCGTTCGCAATAATTGCCTCTTGCAATTTCTAACACTGCAAGTGTCACAATCCCCTAATACAAGTGTGCTCAGAAGGAAAGTACAACTGCATTGGGTGACTGTCACCAAGACTACTCAGGAATCCCCCACAAATTCTGGGGGAGCTTCTCCAGGAGAGCAAGGAACAGTGTCCTCGTCAGCCAGGCACGCGTCCCAGCCACAGGACGAGCCACACTCGGTCCCCTCTAGAAGTGCATCCTCTCTCCTCTTCTCTGTCCCTGGCTTCACTCTGCTAGCACCTTCTCTTTCTCCAGGTCTCCCCTTGGACAGCAGTTCCCCCAGGTGCCTTCCCTGAAGCCCTCTGAACGAGGCCAGCGGCTCCCACAGCCCTTCGTCTGCTGGGGGTGTTTTGCTGCCTGTCCCCACCCGCTCGTGAGAGCAGAGGTCCCAACTGTCCGTTCACCCGCTACCTCCCATGCACGGCATAGCACTCAGTAAATATTGACTCAATGAAGTTTGAAGATGTGGAGGGCACTGGCACGGTGCTGGTCAGGTTTACATGCTGAGGAACCTGAAATCAGGAGATATTTGTCACCAGGGAGACACAACCAACAGCTTCTTGATTCCAGAGCAAACAGGAGCAAGAAGAACCTTACTGTGAACTGAGTCACCTGCCCGCGGACCCAGCGCGGGTTTCCCAGCAGGCAGCAGCATCCTTCAGGGAGACAGACCTGCAGGGAAAGCTGTGTACCCACGGGCCCGGGGACCAGATGCAGCAGCAAGAACTTCAGGACTGCCCAGGCAGCCAGAGTTTATTCCTCAGTCTATGTGCTCAATCCAAGGAGGCTGCCTGCATCTGGGGTGGGAATGGGGCAGGGGCCCCCCTGTGCAGACATTCCCATGGGCCCCAGGTCGTACCCCCAGTCACATGAGGCAATGGCTGCACCACGTCAGGCCTGTGGGGGCGGGGACAGGGCTTTAGTGCCTCCTCACTCCATCAGCCTCCCTCCAGCCCTTCTCCCAGAGCTCTGCCCACTGCGGCCTGTCTCCACTCCTAGGAAGCCCCCAGACCATGGACTCAGGGCCTCTCGCATTGGTAGATGTCTCTGCCTCCTTCACAGCTCGCTCAAGCCTCCGCTCTCCCTCTGAGTCCCCCACACAGAGGGCCAAATCCTCCCCTGGGGTCACACTCCTCCCCTGCACACACCTTCTCCTGCTGCAATTTCATTCCGAGTGCGTGCTTCCTTGACTGATGCTGGTTTCCCCCATCAGATTGTCAATACCACGAGGGGGGCCGAGACTGGGTCTGCTTTGCTCCCCCTTGTATCCCCTGTGCCTAGCACTCACTCACACGGCACAGCACAAAAGTCCGTGGAGGGAAGAAATGATCCCCGGGCTTAGGTCAGCGCTGCTCAAACTGCGTCCTAAGGAAATGTTGACACATACTCAATACACAAGGGCTTGAGAAACAATCTTTACTCTCACCCTCACAGTCACATTCGCGTATTATTTGTAAAACCTGAGGAGTCCTGCACGAAAGAAACTCCTTGAACGTTAATCCCACATTTCCCAGGGTACCTGGGTATGAAATCCATTTCTCATGCCTTTCACCATCCTAGCGAGCGTCGTGTGCCTTAGAACACCAGTCCGGGAAACGCCATCCTGGAGGATGTTTCTGTTCTTAAACATTCGTTTAAACAAACTGACGAACTCACAATTGTTCAAGGCTGCTGAGCGGTACCAGCCCAGTGGGGTGTGAAGGGATGTGCTGACCCAGGCTCTCCTTCCTGCCCTTTCTCCCGTGGTCTGTGCCCTGACCAGTTTGGGAAACCATGCTGACAGATACGACAGAAAGCCCCAAGGCTCACTTCTCTTGGGTTTAAGCCCGAACTAAGAACCAAGGTGGAACCTGGACATGCCAAAAGCAGACTGTCCTTTTCAAGTTCATGACTCCTTTACAACATGTGCAGGCCACACAAAATAAGAGCAGCAACTGGCATTTGCACTTTTCAAATCACAGTTACGGATGTCATCCTTTTTGCCTCACAAGAAACCTAGCAGGTAATTCAGATACAATTTTCCTTACTTAAAAGAATAGAGGAACGGGCCGGCCCGGTGGCTCAGGCGGTTAGAGCTCCGTGCTCCTAACTCCGAAGGCTGCCGGTTCGATTCCCACATGGACCAGTGGAGTGGGCTCTCAACCACAAGGTTGCTGGTTCAACTCCTCGACTCCCACAGGGATGGTGGGCTGAGCCCCCTGCAACTGGCAATGGCAACTGGACCTGGAGCTGAGCTGTGCCCGCCACAACTAAGATTGAAAGGACAACAACTGGACTTGAAAAAAAAAGTCCTGGAAGTACACACTGTCCCCCAATAAAGTCCTGTTCCCCTTCCCCAATAAAATCTTTAAAAAAAAAAAAAAAAAGAATAGAGGAACCAAGCCCCATTGGGTTCAAGTGACGGGCTCAAGGTCACCAGCCCCAAAATTGCGAAGTGTGAACAAAGTACGGATCTTCTGCCTTTCCAGCTGAGGCTCTTCCCTCTATATGACAAGCTCACTCTTTCAAACTAAAACTACCCCCAGAAGAGACAGCTGCTGGCCCGAGCAGGCCCGGGAAAACAGAAGAGAACTGCCTTATACAGAGAGGTAACCCCAGTTTGTCCTGGGCCAGGAGAACCTGACACATCCGTGGCACAGGCTGCAACCTGGTAGCCTAGGGGCCGAACCTGGTATGTGGGTTTCATTCCATCCACACAGTGGGGTTGTTTTGTAGCTGCCTACAGTTTAAAATAAAAAAATTGTACCTTAAAATCTAGATTCCAGCTTCTCTTAAAAACTCAGGATACCTGGCCACTCTGAGTCTGCATTCCTGTGGCAACATCAAGTGGCACAGCAGCTGCGTCCTAGACTGGCACGTCCCCTCCAGTTCACCCCAGCCCCTGCCCGCTATCTATGTCACTCATTGATTTCCCTGCCAGGCCCTGGGGGCACTGCCCCTCCTTTGTAGATGAAGGGCACTTCTTTCTAAGACCACCAGACATGGAGGTGGGAGCAGAGTGGAGGGACAGAGAAACATGTAAAGAAAGAGGGACAGAGCACCAGGAAGGACATCTTCTGAAGTCTGGAATAACAACCACCACCCAAAATAAAAGCAAGTTGCAGCAACAAAGAGAAATGCAGACACAAATTCCCTTTAACCAGCAGCCAAACATTTTAATATTTATGCCTAGACTTTCCCAGGCAATTTTCATTCACATTTGCACTTTTCCCGTAGAAAATAAAGAGGAAGGGAGGGGGTACAGAATATGAAAAATACTCAGAATGCCATCATTTAAACAGAATTGAATCCCTTTCAAAACACTGTGTCCAGCGAAGCCGTTGCCTAGAGAGGTGTTTTGTCAGTTCCATGCACCACTCCAAACCCACTGAAAGCTATAAAAAGCACCTGCTGCCTCGGTGAACTCCAGATTCATTTGCTCCAGGGTTGGATTCTAACGTGGCCCCTTTGCAGCAGGAGCAGAGTTGGCAGTGACAGCTGAGATGCTGCTCAAGCCTGTGACAGGTGAACCTGTTACATTACATTTCAAAGCTGCACACTGTTCAGAAAGAGGCAATTCCATCCAGGACCAGCAACATCCCAAGCCCAACTTTGTCAGGCCTGGCTGGCAGCGGGGGGGGAGCACTGAGGCAGAAAGAGCCAGGCACGCTTTTGCAAGTCCTTCAGAGTTCAGTACTTCAAGTTGGCTCTTTCTTCCAGCAAATTCCCCTCATAGTGGCTGTGGAGCTGGCCCGACTGGTAGGCATTGTATTGGTCTGGGGATTCGTTTTTCCCCAGAGAGAACTCTGAAATCAGTGCGTCTTCCAAGTGCACATTCCCCACTGTCTCCTCCAAGGAGCCCTCCACCATCTCTCTAACCCTCCCCACTCTAATTTTCCTCCCAACTGCTGGAGTCCTTGGTCTTTTTAACACTTGATCTGCTGCCTTGAATTATTACTTATCCTTTTTATGTGTATCCTTGTGACTGGCAGCTAACCAGGCTGGTCCCTCAAGGTGGGACAGGGTCTCTGGTTTCTCTTTGTAAATAAATGCACATGTGGCTGGTGCTCAGAGGGAACGGTCACCCTTACGCAGCAGGCACTGGGGACAAGAGACTCAGGTGCTCCAAGTGCAGCAAAGAAACAACAGGAACACGGACCTCGGGACCATGTGGCTCAGGGCTTTCCCAATCTCTTGGCACCTCCTAAGACCTGGCACCCTGGCACTCCCCAGAGGAGAGGCAGTGCCCAGGAAAGACTGACGCAGAGTTTCTACCAGCCTGGTAAGATGGAGACTCAGATTTACAGGAAATGAGACATGCTACACATTGGAGTTTATGGCCAGAAAATTCCCATTGGCCTCAAATCTAGCTGAATGAATGACACAGGGAACAAGAAATGAAGTACAGGTTCTCAGCCTCAACACAGAGCAGGGAGGGATTGAGGACCTGTGGGAAGAGGCTGCAAAACAGTCTCCAGGAGCAGAGAATGTGAGCGTGTCGCAGTCTGGGACTGGTGGGATAGGTGTGCTCACGGAAACACAGGGGCTATTTGAATATAATTTCCCTGTTGGCCTCAGTAGGTGCCTGGACCCTTATTGTCAGTCCCCTAGGACAAACCACTGAAGGCCACCCAGAAGTCCCCATGGAAGCAAGGCACCTCTGAGCAGAGAATCCTAGCCCCAGGGGAACACACGAGGGTGCAAAACCATGCTATGTCACAATTAATGTGGCTGTCCCCTCAAGAGCTCCAGGACATGAACCAAGGTTCCCAAACCCCCTTCACCAGCAAGAAACATGCCTGGCACATGATTGAAAGAAGAATGAATGAGTCAATCGATCGGTGAGGCCCCCTACCACTCATTCACTCAGCTGCCACGTGCCACGTGCCACGTGCCACATGCCACATGCCACATGCCCTGCCACTGCGCTAGCCTGAGAAATATGGCGGGGACCTAGGCAGACATAGACAGACAGCTGTCCCTGCCTTCATGAAGCTTGCCCTCTAGTGAGGAAAGAAGACGACCAAAAACTGACTAATGAATCATGTCAGGTAGGGATCAGGGCAATTAAAGAGAAGTAAAGCAGGAGGAGAAAATGAAAAAGTATTGGAAGAAAAAAACATCTAGATGGTCACCCGCAGGACAGTGACATCTGAGCAGAGATGTTCGTGAAGATCTGGAGGAGAATGGTCCAAGTGGAGGGGACAGCAGGCACGAAAGGCCTACCAGTCGGTTTGACAGGAAGAGCAGGAAGGCCGATGTGGCTGAAGGGGGCGGGGTGCGTCTGGGGGGCGGGGCTACACTGTTGCCATTCAGTACTTCATTAACCACATGTGCGCTCAGGAGCAGCCCCGCCCTTACTGGTCTTTCTACACTCCCTCCTCCCTTCCACCCTCCCACACCTGTGCCTAGTATCAGAGAAAACGGGAGGGGGAGGCTCACGTTAGCTGCTCCCACCCCTACTCCAAGCCCCTAGCACCACTAAGACCCCACAAACCCTACCCAAAAGAAGAAGCCCACAGAGCACCCACCCTTCGATGAGACAAAGTGGGGTGTTTTCCAACACAGAACTTTCTGAACATTCCCCTTCCGGCCTAACATGTCTGATACCAGCTCAAAAGAAATTTTCTCTCAAAGCATCGGTTACATCTGTTCTGCTATTTGTGCATCTAGGGAAGCAGGAAGCCCTAGTGCCTCAGTTTAAAGCAGATTCCGGAGGCTTCGCTCTCCCAGCTTGAATCATTAAAGTGATGCTGAGCTCCTCAGATGGAAACATCAAGGGGGTGGAGACACGAGAGGAAAACACCACTGAGGCCTGAATAGGGCCCCTGTGACTAGGCCTGAGGGGACAGTGTGCGCCTTGGTTGGAGTCCCAGGGACCTGCCTCCAGAAGGAACAACAGAAGAGGCTCACGAGTGCGGCCCTAGTGTCTGTAAATCTCAGTCCCTCTGTTTCTTCCCTAGGCAGCCATCCTCTGTCACGTGGCCCATCAGCCCGCAGCAGCCCACACGGTAGGTGAAGGGGGCACTCTGCAAGCAGCTGGGACCTTGCTGGTCTCCGCTGCAAACCCTGTCTCCCGCCGCCCTAGGGCCTGAGCTCAAGCAGCTTTCCCAGTCCCGTCCAGCCTCCCCCTCACTACCCACCCCCTGTAGTCATTCCCCTGAACCAGCGCTTCTCAGACACATGTGACTGTGCTCCTGGCAAAAAAGATGTGGGCAGGAGACCAGCGCACACCCACACCGGCTTGTCAAGCACTTTTCGAGAAACAGTGATCTTTCCCATATACCACAAGCCCTGATCTTTCCAATTCCATCTCATTCTATTTGCTTTTAAAGCTGGTCGTGACACACTAAATTGGTTTCATGACCCACTAACAAATCATGAACCACAGTTTGTAAAACAATATACCACACCGATTTCTGCAGTCCATTCGAATCATTTTTCCCTCTTGTCCTTCTCTAAGATTTCATGCAGGCAACTCTTTCTGGTGGTATTTCCTTTCTCTTCCCTATTCTCCCCCTTTCTTTTGCTAATTCAGTTGTTTTCAACCTTGGCTGCACACTGGAGACACACAGGCTGCCTTAAAAACGATGCCTGGACCCCCGTTCCCCACTCATCTCCCGATTTTGATTTAATTCATCCTGGTGGAACCCTGGCTCCCAGGTGATTCTCTTGTGCAACCAGAGTTGAGAGGCACTGGACTCACTTCCAAGCCGGTCTTCAAGTTCATCTGAAACATCCCCTCCAGGAAACAGGAAACTTCCTCTCACCCTCCTGCCCCCACCCTACACACACACACACACACACACACACACACACACACACACACACACGTACACCAGCACACACACAGAGTCTAGGCGATCCTCTCACGAGCTCCTAAAGCTCCCTGGTCCAGTCTCTGTAGCACTAGCTGCATGTTACTGCATTTGGTGTTCTCTCTGTCCTGGTGAGTGGCTTGAGAGCAGGGACCGTCTCACATCTTATCTCTGTAAACCCAGAACAGAAAAGGTGCTCAGAAAATATCTGCTGCATGAACTTATGAGAAAGGTCCTATTATTATTCCATTTACAGGTAAGGGAAATGGCATTCAGAAGGTTCAATGAATTAGACAACGTTGTACAGCTAGAAGTGGTAGGCGTGGGATTAGGACTCAGATTGCCCAACTCCAGGGTCAGAGCCTCTAACCAGCGGAGTAGCTCCCCGTCACAGCCTGACAGACAACAGTCACAGTGAGGCTACAGACCCAACGCACAGCTGTGGCCAGTCATTAGGGATGAAGCTCCAAAGACAGCCATTAGGCTGCATAGCAGGACTGTTTCTCCCCAGGCTCCTTATAGGCCGTGGGTTCACAAAGCATCTCTCAGGGACTTGGTCCCAAGTTCTCTTATCCCCACTCTGCTCTCACCAAGGATGCCGCAACCCAGCTCCCATACGCCTAATGTATTATAGATGGACACTTTCAAATAGACATTTTCAAATAATATGACTCATCCCAAACTCATTCTCTCCCTGTCTCATCTCCCCCCCTCTCTTAATCCTTCTAATTAGCTAAATTCAAAATATCCCAACCTTGCCATCACTGCCTGGCCTTCCTCTCCACTCCCCCATAACATCCTCCTAGGCACCTGGTCCCCTCTATAGCTGCTCCCCACACCTCACCCCTGGACGCCACCATTCCACTGGCTCAAGGCCAGCCTGCTCCCAGTTCATCACCACTTTCCCCTGAACTGCAAGAATGGTCTCCATACATCTTTCTGTTTCCAGGTTCTCCCCACCTATCAACCTCCACAAATAGAATACCTGACAAATCTTCCAAAGTCCAGCTCTGGCCAGGTCTCTTCTTCACTCAAAATGTTCCAGGGAGCCCCTACTAGCCCACACACTGGTACATAAAACCCGAGCGTCGAAAGTCCACTGCTGTGAGCTGGTAGTAAGGAACCTTTCCAGCCACATCTCACCATCGTTTTGCCACATATGCCCGAACCCCCCACAAATAGGTCTGCCAGGCATGCCATTTCTCAGATATGCCTCCTACTCCCACCCTGGTCCAGGCACCATTATCACCCAATTGCAGGAGGAGGGGTCAAGGGGAAATAAGACTATCAGGAGGACCAGCCCAATAAGCCAGAAGATTCAGAAATTACCCACTGCTCTCAGTGTTAACAACATGGCATCGAGTCATAGCTTGGGTTCATTTACAAGCTAAGAGCAAGGCCATGGGGTCATGGAACCCTGGTCATGTTAACAGTGAAAAAAGAAGGTGGAGCTACTAAGGGTTTCTAGAGGGGCCATGGGGAAGGCAGGTATGAGTGAGGCAGCATGACATGATGGGATTGAGGAGGGCTGGCAGCTTGCAAATTGTGCCAGGTCCTGGGTCCTCTGTAGGCTATCAGGGAAGGGGGTACTGGCCCCTGATATGTCCTAAAGTGAGTTACATTTTCATAAGGAGAGGAAGTATTTCCAGGCTGTCTGTCTGCTCTTGAGCAGAGAAAACAGGGAAGACTTCTTGAGCAGAAGTCTTCAGGGAAATACAGAGGGTGCCCCAAAACAATGTATACACATTTTAAGAAAGGAAAACTGTATTAAAATTGTAATACTCAATATATACCAATAACAAAGATGAATACAAGTCACGTTTGGCTTCTGCAATGACAAGAGGTGCTCAAAGTGGTTACCATCAGCATCCAGACACTTTTGACTATGGCGAACCACTGCTTGAGCAATGCTGACCAAAGTGTGCACTTGTATACATTTTTTTGGCACCCCGGGTACTCTTTAGAAACATCTTCCCCTGAGCAGAACTTTCTTTCCTCCCTGAGCCTAGAAAGTTGGGACCTTCCTTCTATGATCCCACCACAGATGAGGATTCGATCCCTAGTTGTCCCACCCTATGACCAAACCTATATGCTCAAGGGTCCACCCGTCAAAGCCTTCCGACCCCGTCTTCTGTACCTGTCTCAGGCCCAATGCTCCCTTGCCTGGGTTGAGTTGAGTGGGGTCCCCACTTTGGCATTCCAACTGCCTAATTGGGAATAATTACAACTCTCAATTATACTTCAATCATTACATCCCAACACCACGCTGCTTTTAAGTTTTATTTTTCATTAAAGCAATGTTTTCAAGAGCCTATTTAAAAAGGAGGCAAAAAAACGACTTATAATCATTTACAATTTATAAGTAAATACGAACAAATTGTGATCATGTTTTTTAAACAAAACACTCTTTCCAATCCAGTTAGTTATTAACCTAAAAATCTCTTTGGGTCACGTGGTACTTCAGCTTCGTGCACCAAGTTCAGTGACCCTGAATCTAAGATTCCAGGATTAGTTTCCAGTAACCACAAACCTATTTTATAGGCTCCATAGACCCAAAAGCTATGGAGTTTCCAGGAAAGGATGGCAATAAAAAGGCCAGAAGGATGGGCATTCCAAAGCAGAAGACTCCCGCAGACAATAATAATTCCTTGCATTGATATAGCACTTCCCATCTTAGAATGTACATTCAGATGTATCTGTGCATAGTAGCTCCAAGCCTCGTTTTATTTCGTGGTTCTTACCCTTTTAAAGGCATAGCTATGAAAATTCTTCCCCATGTAAATGCACGTACAGCAAACATACACAAGATTTTACATACAATTTGAAGAGGTTTACACATTCAGTGGGCCATTCATGAATTCCTTAAGATTCATGATTTGCAAGATACCCATGTCCATTTGTTTGTTTCTAGTAAATGACTAAAGCACTAAGGCACTTGCAAAATATATGCACTATGAAATTTTTAGGCATGATTATGTATAATTCATTCTATAAACACTGACTGAGTGCCTGCTATGTTCTAGGTGCTGGGCAAGTTGCCAGAAGAAAGCAAGGATTGTGGTGATGGAGCAAATAGGGTCCCTTAAGGAACCCAAAACTCAGGGGTAGAGGCAAAGTGGGCGGGGGGTGTGTTATACTGAGGAAGGAGGAGGAGGCGGAAACACTGGAACAATTTTGGTCCCTGTGATGCTGCCAGACTTCGCCTTGCCAACCTATGAAAGCTGCAGGGGGAGCGGGAGGACAGGGAAGGACCTCAGCACAGACATGCACCAGTGTCATTGATATCAAGACCTGAGGCCCGATCTAGAAATGCCCACTCCCTGAAGACAAGCCCAGAGGCCAGAGAACACACCGCCTCATGCCGTCATTACCAGGGATATACTGGGTGTCTTCTAGGGACCCTACGTACACAGTCCAGGAATGTAAGTTCATGACAGAGACATCTGCTGTAAGAAAGGCAAAAGCTAAGGGGAGAGGATGTAGTTAAGACCACTGATGGTTTATCGGGATGACTGCTCCTATATGACATATCAGCCCCCTAATTCAGAGCTCAATTTCTGCTGTTTCCAACCTGTTAGTTTATAAGTAAACATATGTTTGACTACAATCTACTATCATGATCATTTCATAAAAGAAAAGACATTTCCACATTAGTTAAGAATAACATTGAGGCCAGCCTCAAAATAGATGATACGCCTCACCAAGAAAGAAGAGTTGGAATGTCACACCACGTGTGCACCCACAACACACACACATGCATAATTTACATTTCTTTGTTTCTCTACTTTTTCTAAAGAATAGTGAAATTTCGCCACCGCTCAGCGCCAGTTCACAGAGAGCATTTTCAAAACACAAGAGGGTTTGAAAAAGAAAACCTGAGCAGAATATATAAGAAGAAATTGAGCCTGCCCAGGACAGAAGTGTCGTTTCCCTGTGGAAGAACTATTCGGGCTTTGTGCTAAAGGCTGAGAAGAGCCCCAGCTCGTGGGGTTGCTAGAATCATGTAGACAAACTGGAAGTGAAGGCAGTTGGTGAGAAGCACAACGCCAACCTCATTTTTGAACTCTTGTATCTATTATACGAACAGTCCTTAATATGCATGCCCGTGAGTTTTGTACCTTATACATCGTTATCTCTAGGCTTTCCTTGTACTCCCAAGGTGAACTTTCCTAACTGAGGAACAAACACTTCAAGCTATTACTGGGTGGCCTTTCTCTCCAAACAACAGTTTCGTTTTGTAAACCTTACTACATTTGGGTGTAGTTCCTTGTTTTTACAGGCACTTGAATATTAAATTATGGGGGTAGGGAACAAAGGCCTATTCCTAAAGAGAAAAAATTATATAAACTTTGCACAATTTTGGAAAAAGATGAGAATTATCTGGTGAGCCAGAGCAATACATTTTTAGCCTCAATGGTGTTCATTGGACTTAAGCCAATCAACTATATGTTCGATTTTGAAAAAGAACAAAAATATAAACAAAAAAGACTTCTAGTTCAATATGACCAATTAACCACAAGCATTTATCTCTTCTCCCTCTGAAAACTTCACTAAATTAATAGCACTTTTTATTTTTAAGGTTTTTTTTAAATTGGGGAATATTGGGGAACAGTGTGTTTCTCTGGGGCCCATCAGCTCTAAGTCATTGTCCTTCAATCTAGTTGTGGAGGGTGCAGCTCAGCTCCAAGTCCAGTCACTGTTTTCAACCTCAGTTGCAGGGGGCACAGCCCACCATCCCATGAGGGAATTGAACCAGCAACCTTGTTGTTGAGAGCTCACGCTCTAATCAACTGAGCCATCCGGCCACCCCCAATAGTCATTTTTTAAGTGTAACTACCCAAGAAAAAAAGAGAATTTGAAGAGATACCAGTGAATGAAAATTTTCCACAAATTTTGGGAAGACAGAAAATAGATACAGAATTGGTAACTTGCACAGCAGGGCAAAAAAACAAAAAGCTAACACCAAGGTGCCCACAAAATGGAAATATCTGGGATACATAAACTAACTCCTTCTTCTCTTGTCCCAACACAGAACCCCAGAGAGGCTCAGGATTTAGGGTCCTAGGTGCCATGAAAAGCAGAGGCAGGGAGCGTGAGGCACAAAGCTGAAAACAGGAGGACTTACTGAAGGTCACAGTACAGAAGTATTGTGCCCCAAGACTCCCTCCACAACCCCAAACAGCCAGCTGACTAACTCCATGCACCCCACCGTCAAGGGCTTATTCTCTGGAGAAACTAATCAAGCACATCAGGCATATTGCAGACAAAGGTAGGTTAACTTAAAGTCTCCAGGCCCCATTCCCCCAGCCCATTCCCAGAAAGCTGGAATCAAGGCGTTCTCCTCCTAGGCTAGAGACTAGAGGATTGATGTCCAGAGAAAAGATGGCTAGACTATAAATTTGCCTGGTATCACTACAGTGACTCTGACTAATCGACCAATAGCGCTCTCTCTCTCTCTCTCTCTCTCTCTCTCTCTCTCTCTCTCTCTCTCTCTCTCTCTTTCTCCACACACATACACAAACACACATACACATACACACGTATGCATTCTTGCCAAAAAGAACTTTAAAATTAAAAACAAGATAGCCCAAATTAAAAATTACATAGGAAGCTTGGAAAAAAATAAAGAATTTACCCCAAAAGTAGATTTTCTACCTAGTTTCCTCTTTTCTGGAAAGAGAGATCAAAGAAAGGGAGAGAATTGAACATGGGATGCAGACAATAAGAGAGCAATGCTTTCAAATGAGTTTTTAACCCTAAAATCTTATAACCAGCTAAGCTTTCATTCATGTAAACGTAAATAAGTTCCTTTTCCGACTTGAAAGAACTCAAAACTTAGGTAGGGAATCTGAAGCAGAAAAGCTATAATATCCCTGAGTAACGCTATACCACGGGTCTAGAGAACAGTCAATATAAATCAGAAGCAAAAAGATGGACATTTTTAGGAAGGAGGGCTTTAAGAGGAATGGAACAAGACAGAATTGTTAGAACAGCTATGTGTGCAAGTATTTAGGATGATAATTTTTGATAGAAGTAAAAGGATCATTAATGAAAAAGAAATTAGGAAAAAGAAAACTCTACAAGTTTAAAAAAAAAAAAAAAAAAAAGACACCAACTCCAGGAAAAAAACAAAATTAAAATCCCCAAAAGAAGAAAACAACCATAGTTCTGTACTTGGACCATCAATAAACTACATTAACATAATCGTAATAATGTAACCATAGACTTTAACCAAAATACATAATGTCGTTATACTGGAAGAATGGGGAAGTGGCAGTGAGGTGGGGCGTGAAAGGTGGGCAGAGGGTGTGTTGTAAGCACTAAATCTACCTGTCCTCTAATAGGAATTCAATGGGTAAATCAAGAAATACCAGTATTAACATATTACTTATTAATATGGAAGTAAATTCCCAAAGAAACATGAAAGACGTTGAAAGTAGTTGACCCTAGGGGACAAAACTGAAAAGGAATGAGGGGTGTGACATTTGACTGCTACTTTTCATTATAAGCATTTAATGAACTGATCATCTATTACTTTGACAAAAGTAAATGTTATTTTTCAAAATAACACACATGAAACATTACATATTTAAGGTAAGAGGTTTTAAGGATTTTGTTATATT
This sequence comes from Rhinolophus sinicus, assembly GCF_036562045.2. Taxonomy (NCBI): domain Eukaryota; kingdom Metazoa; phylum Chordata; class Mammalia; order Chiroptera; family Rhinolophidae; genus Rhinolophus; species Rhinolophus sinicus. The sequence goes on from NC_133759.1 coordinate 79,656,473, forward strand.
TTCAGTTCTCTGAGAACAGACACTCTTATAACATATAAGCCTACTGTTTAACGTCTACCTATCCGATTTTGATTTTCACCTATGTTTTCAGGCACATGTTATGAAAAAAGGCAGAGATTTGACTGTTAACATTTTTCTGCCACTCGGCAGCTGATGGCTCCCTTGGCCTCTGCAGTTGAGTCCAGGCTAGCACGAATAGTTCATTGGCTGGCCCAGCCTGTCTGGCCCACATGCTAATGACCCCATTTGTTTTTCCCTATGATAACAATGGGCTGAGCTGTGACTTCCAACAGCTGGAGCCCTGAGCAGTCAGCCAGGCCAACACTCCTGTCTGTTCAGGCGTCCCCCTGGCCCCTCCACACGAACCAGGAAGCTTCTCCTGCCAGCTTGCTCCCCTGGCTCAACAGAATACCAAGTCCTCTCCCAGTACAATCTCACTAGGAAGATGATAAAAGTGGCTTTTTTAAGGTAATAGTCCCATAATTGTGACAATTAATAATCTCCTCATAATGAATGTCACATCTTCCCAAGAAGCCAGCAAGCAATTAGGCCCCTACAATCTGTGAAGCCCCCGGGGTGTGGGGGCCTGAATATTCAAGGCACCAAAACCCTCCTTTCTCAGGGGTGCCAGAGGCTTTCTTTCTGTCCTGGTGTGGATGCCAGCCTGTGTGATACAAGCCTGCCATTGAGTAGACTATCAGGTGGGCCAGGCTTGACTTAGGCAGGCTCAGCCCAAATCTAATCACACCCTAATCAGCTTTAATTGAGATTAATAACCTCTCACAATTGGCTCGAGGTATTTCATCAACAGACATCCTGCTAAGAAAACTGCTCTGCCAGCCTCCAACCTGGCCAAACAATTTCCTCCCTCCTCCCTGGCCACCCTTGCTCCCAGCCCATCAGACCACCCCAACCTGCAGGGACAGAGAAAATGCCAGGGGCAGTTTCAGGGCTCAAAGAGGATGAGTGGCACGAAAGCAAAACTACTATCAAGTCAGAAGTATCAACGCCCTGGCATGTGTCTCTTTCCCCCCCCACCCCACCCCGCCCCCCTCCTGTATCCATGGGGCAGATACAGGAAAGTCCGAGAAGCACTGTGGCCATCATTGTTTGGAATGGGCCAACCCTAGACTGTCTGTATTGTGGCTAAATCTTCCCAGCTCTGCCCACCTTGGCTGCCACACTGGACTAAATGTCAATACCAGTCATTCATTTCCTCAGAAGGTATTTTAGCTCCTACTATGTGCCAGGCATTGTGCTGGGCATTAGAATTTAGTGGAGAATGAAGACAGTCAAGGTGCTTGAGCTCAGGAGTTTGGAGTTTGGAGTCTAGCCAGAGAGCCTGACTAAGCCAATAACTCGCATGGAGACATGGCCCAACAAAGTTTCAAACGGCTTGAAGTGAGAGTGTGAGGTACATGATGGGCAGAGAGCAGAAGCCTAATTTAAATTAGGGGTCAGACAAGACCTCCCTAGGGCCAACTGCGGGATGAGTGAGAATTAGGTGGACATGGAGGAAAACAGCATCCATGTCAGAGGAACAGTCTGTGCTGTGTCCCCAGGGTGAGACCATGACAAGCGGTTAGTGCAGCTGACACAGAACCAGCAAAGGGGACAGCAGATCGAGATGAGGCCACAGACACCCACAGAGGCTGGATCGTGCCCGACCAGATAGGCCACGTAAAGGGGACTGGATTTCACCCTCAGCATCGTGGGAAATTATTTACTAATGCAGGACTGCTCTTTCTGTGGTCTGGGAAAGATGTCTGGGAAAAGTCTTGTAGCACAGCCCCTACCTTTCCCTTTTTGGAAACACTTTCCTACAATAAAGTAAATTTATCCATTCATTCAGCTGGTACATACCACGGGAATAAGACTAATTCTCCCACGCCACGAGAGAAATCTGTCTTGCGTGGTCTACAGTAAAGCTGGTCCTAAGGGACTGCTGGGTGCCGCACCTGCCCAGGCACGTGGAAGCCACAGGAGAAAACACAAGGGCCTGACCACAAGAGGGTGGAGAGAAACAGTGGGTCAACCTGGGCTCCCCCAAACAGGAAAAGGCCCCTTCAGACTCCTGTAGTAATAGGGTTCTTTTAACTGAGGACTTCAGAAGGAAACAAAACAAATTGAAAGGAACTAACCTTCACTTTGAAATGAGTTTCTAAAAATGTCCACGCCATACTTTTCACATGGACACACACATATTTCAATCTCAGTGGAAGGCATTCTCGGCTCAGGGGTGGTCCAGATAGTCAGGCTGTAACAGTTCCGAGAAGGGATGGATCTCTGCTTTTTCAGGTGGAAAAGCAAGAAAAGCCCCCAGCTAGCTTCCTTCTCGCCCCCATGAACTCACACTCTGAACACGGGCTATTCACAGAAACACTGTATAGAGACTCATAGCTGAACCCTCAAAAACTCTTCGACACTGAAGATGCTTTTGGATTGGGCACAGAAGGTAATAGTTTTAGTCCTACAATCTGCATCAGCACCGACAGCCTGTATGGAGCCTTTGAGGTGACCCAAACCTTAAAAACTGCTTTTCAAAAAAAATTGGAAATGGACCCCTATCTTAGGCATTGAGGCGTGAATACCATGCCTATTACCCAAACTGCCAGGTATGAAAGGAGAGAACAAGAGATGATAGTCGCAGGGAAAGCTGCAATTACCAATGGCTCCAGCTCACCTTTGTGCTTCCCCATTTCAGCTGCTTTTCAATCAGGTGTTTTTTCCAAGCCTCCTGAAACTCTAGCACTAAGGTTGGTTCCCGCCGATTGTCAGGGCTTTCTTTCCTAAGCCCCCTGAGGAAGCCAGAGGCCCCAAATTCTTGTCCTATCTCACTCCACTTGTCTGAGGACATTGGGTGGGGAGTCCCAAGCCTTGCCAAAGTTTGCTTTGGAAAACTGGGTCCCAGGAGCTTTTCTTTGTAGAGCAAGGTATTAAAGCAGGTAAAGAAGTGTGAACAAGGGGCCTCTGGCTGAAAGGAAGCCAGGGCTAGAATGAGGCTTGTTATTCCAGAGTTCTCAGAAGCTTAAAAATATCAACTTCAACAAACAAAGAAATCCATGACACACACTCAGGTTACTCCCTCTTCTCACTTACTTACCACTGCCTTTGCCTGAATGGGGGGACTTGCCACTTGTTCTTTGGACTACTGCTGTGGCCTCCCTGTCTCCAGCCTTGTCCCCCCAATCCAGCTCCCAGGTTGGGACCACACTGCTATCAGAGTGACTTTTCTCAAACTCAGGTGTGACTCTGTCACCACCACCCTGACATGAACACTCTTCAACAACTACCCACTACCTATTAGAAAAAGTCCAACCAAGGTCCCAGAAGGGACACACATGGCTGTTTGTGATCCATCTCCTGTGACCGCCACTATCTCGTATTCCCCGCCACTCTTCTCCTTCCCCACAGTGCACATCATTCTCATGGAACAAAAACGCACAACCAGTGACAACTTCCAGAATGTGCCATAGGGTTTGTATACCTGTGCCTTTGCACATGCTGTTCTCTCTGCCTGGGATGCTTTCTCCTCTGCTTTATCCGTTTATAAAACTTCTCTCAAAACTCTCACTTAAATGTTACCTCCCTCTGAAGCCTTCTCTGATCTTCTCTGATAACTGATCTCCTCCTCCATTGTCCAGTAGGACCTGTAATACCAAATGGCAAATACTGATTTACAGATTCCTTAGAACATAGATTAAAATTTCACCCTTCTCCAGTCCCTTACCATGCACATAGAATGAAAGGATCTTTGAGCATTGTCTGTAATTAAGTAGAATCATTCCCATTTTACAGTTGAGCAAACTGAGGCCTAAAGAGGTAAGAGTCATAGCACCAGGTAGCAGTAGACCTGGATCCAGAAATTAATTTATCTAACTGCTAATCTAGAATATTTTCCACCAGGGTTTCCTTCCCACATGGGGCTGGGCCTGCCCATCTCTGCAGAAGGTGACATCTTCAACCTTAATTCCCATTCAGCCAGAGTCACATGATACAGAGGTCTCTGGGGTCTGGGTGTCAAGATCAAAATACAGGGCACCTCCCAGGCACTGCCACATAACCTCACTGCCTTTTTGTCCCATTTGCAGGGAGCTTACTAGACTCCTTAGCAATAGTTTAGCTCCAGATACTTAAACCCACCCAAGTTCCTGAGGGTCCATGGAAGGCCTTGTTCGAAACACTGTTTGCCAAGGAGTAAAAAGGTGACCTTGTTGAGTGGCCTTGGACAGATGGTCAAGGGAGTGACGTGGCACAGGGGCTGAGAATGCCTGGATTCCCCACATTGTCTTACTCTCCCAGAGTCCTAAGTACAGAGAAGGCCATCAGGAGGGAGGCTTTAATTACCTGCAGGTGTCCCAATTAAGCTGCACTGCCTCCCCAATTAGCAGTCCCTTCCATTGGAAATCATTAGGCTGAATTCCATTTCCCAGCAAACATCTTAATCAAGCAGACTCTGTCCCAAACTCCTAAGGCAGCCAGACTTCCACTGACATCAGCTTGGCCCTGTCTGGCCTAGATGATGATGCTAAATTGGGCTCTAGGTCAATTTCCCAATTAAACACATCCCTTTAATTATACTGTTTTCTAATATTTAGGCAGACCAAGGGTCTGTGTTTCTTAAATTACTTACTAAAGATAGAGACTATTCAAAGAAGATTCCTCCCCATAGAGGGAAATAATAAACAAGGACATAAATTTGTAAGCATACTCCAAAAAAAAATCTCTGTTATAAAAAATAAATCTGAAACACCACAGGGGGAGAGCTACAAAGCGCAGCCTGTTTTCAAGATTTAAGACAAGAAAGCTAGAGGTGCCTTCACCGTTGAAGCCAGGGAAGCCCTCCTTTCTCTCCCTTTTTTTTTCTTCACTATTCCCCAGGTATCAGATTGAGGGGGAGAATTTTAGGAAAGAAGAAACCTTTCCAGATGCACGTGCCACAGATGGCTTTTCAAGCTCTCAGTCTTTGCTTTGAATCCAAACATTTTAGTCAGAAGGTGATGGAGAGGGGCCAGAGGAAGAGGAATTGTAGTTGTCCCCGTGGAATCGGCCAATTACATGTCAGCACTAAAGCCAACTGCTGACCACCAGGTTTATAATTTTTTTACAGACCCTCCTTCTTGGTTGTGTCCAATTCTCTTGTTCCAAACTCGGACAGGCCCATTCTCGCGCAGACAAAGGGCTCCTCTCCCGTTTACACCAGCCTGAAATCCCTCACACTGCCAAGTTACCTACGGGTCTTCCTCCCCACCCCCAGCATGGCACCAGCCTCGCACTTCCTAGGTTTAGCTCCTTCCTTCTGCTTCACTCTCATCGATTTAAACCTCCAGGAAAGAAAGGGGGAGGGAGGAAAAGTACAAGATGGAATTGGATCAATTATAATTTAGAGTCCCTGGAAACGTACCCACAAAAACCCTACAAATACATCTTAATTTTCATTCTGAAATAGACTATGAAGTACAAATCAAATTCTGTTTCCTTTAATTTTTTTCATAGCCATGTTAATCACATTCCTTTGAAATTGAAGCGAGAGAAGTGCCCCTCTCCTTGATACTAAATTTAATATGGAGGTGATTAGAAGTGCATTTGTCATTGTTGCCTGGAGAGCTTCGTGCATTAGCCTTCCAGAAATTAGATCAACACCTCACCATTCCAGCTCCCCTCACCCCCAACTCCTCACCATACCACTGGCCTCTGCAAAAATCACTCTCTGTTTTTTCCCAAATTATTTATTTTTTAAATGTCATAATCAACTTACCTTAATTCATTACTAGTCACCATTTAGGGACAAACTTCTAAACCCCAGGCGACGCTGATTCTGTCCCCTAATAGGTTGTTTACGCACGTGCACACACACACACACACACAATTTGCTTTAAGTCAATTGTTTTCTGTTGCCTTTTACCATTTGTTTCCTCTCTTCCCCAAAGACAAAACTTTGTTGAACTGATAAAGCATCTGGCCTGTTAGATGAGATTCCCTTTCCCCTTTACAGAAATCCTGATTTAAAATGTCACCGCTCCCATAGTGGTCTAGAGACATTTCCCAGGTGGAAGCCACAATTGGTCACTGGGTTCAGTTCCAAAGCCTTCTGGTTAGGGAAAATGGGCCTCTCCAAATCGTCCTCGACGAAGTCTCAAGTCGCCCCTGAGACTTCAGCTCACCTGTCTGTGCCCTGTGCCTCACAAGCCCCGCTGCCCGGACCTCTGTGCTAACTGCAGAGAGTAAGCCAAGGAACAGCCTGTGACAATAGTAGACGTGGTCATAATACTAATAGTTAACATTTTAATCCTCACTATGTTCCAGAAACAACTGGAAAGTGCTCTCCCTGTTTTATTTCACGTATGTGATTGATGTTACTATTACCCACCTTTTACAGATGGGGGAAACTGAAGTTCAGAAAAGTCAAGTAAATTCCTCAGGAACACAGGATTCAAACCCAGTTTGTTCTCTTGCCAAGTTATCTGAAACCTCAAAGAAAACCAGGGAGGAAAATTAACACTATGTAATACACTAAACCGCAATTCCCGCTCTGCTTACATGAATGCACATTAATTCATTATATTACATCTGGTCCTGGACTCGGGTTCTGACTTCAGGTGAATTACTTTCCCTCTGAGTCTTAGTTTTCTCAATTATGCAATGAAAATACCGGTCTGAGTGATCCCATGGGAAACTTCTACCTCTTATAGTCTAGGATTCTAGACAGATGTGCTACAGATAGTACTATGGACAGACATTGAAAGCTGAAGAAGCCAGCCCTGGAGGTGATCTAATAGAGGTATACCAAACACACAGTATATAAGCTGCATCTTTCCTACGCTGTGCCCATGGCAGACATCACTAATGGATCATGGTCCTCTTTCTTGCTGAGCTTAGTTGTAGCTTTAGAACCCTTTTCTTTCTTTTTTTTTTTTTTTATTAATTAAAGTGCATTGTTTATTCAGATTTCCTTAGTTGTTTTTTTTTTAATTTATTGGGGTGACAATTGTTAGTAAAATTACATAGATTTCAGGTGTACAATTCTGTATTACATCATCTATAAATTCCATTGTGTGTTCACCACCCAGAGTCAGTTCTCCTTCCATCACCATATATTTGATCCCCTTTACCCTCATCTCCCACCCCCCACCCCCTTACCCTCTGGTAACCACTAAACTATTGTCTGTGTCTATGAGTTTCTGTTTCTCATTTGTTTAGAACCCTTTTCAATTCTATGCTGAGGAAGCAACTGAGTGAGACAACAGCTCATTGGATGAACCTATTTGCCATCCGTAATCAATCTTCCCAATTTACAAATGAGGAAACTGAGACCTAGACAGAGGGAGGAATTCAATAAACATCTGTTGAGCAATTAATATGTGCCAGGTTTTGTGTTACATCCCAAGATAAAAAGATGAACAAGACCTAGTCTTGTGCTCTAATGACTTTCAATTTAGTGAGAGCTGTAGGCAGTTAAGCATTACATGACTGTGTAATGAGTACTACGTGGCGCATGGGAAGCCACCTAACCTAGACTAACAGACTCGGGGAAGGCTTCCTGAAGAAAATAGCACTTAAGCTAAGACTTGAAAGGAAATAGAAGGTTGTCAGTTGAAGGAGTGAAAAGGCCATTCTACACAGAACAAGGAATCCAATAGTGCAAGAGAGCTCAGGCTACTCAAGGAGTTTTAAGTTGCTAAAAATGACTGGAGCCTTGGAGCATAAAATGAGTTAGGGAATGGTGAGTCGAGAAGAGGCCAGCAGGGGCCAGCCCATGAAGGGCCACACATGTCATTCAAACTGTCACCCTGGTGGTAGTTTGAAGACAAGGCTGCACTCCTCCCATTGAGAGGTAGGGTCTTTGTCCTCTCTCCTTGAAACCTGCAATTGCTTCAGTCATTATGGTACTGTGGAAATAAGGCTAAGCCATGAAACAGCATACAGCTTCTACCATGTTCATTGGAACTCTCACTCTTGGAGCCATGAGCCACCATGTGAGAAGACCAACTACCCTAAGACCACCAGGCAAGAGGGGCCATATGTAGGTGCTCCCGCTGACAGGCCCACCTAAGCCCAGCCTTCCAGCCCTTCTCACCGAAGTGCCATATATGTGAGCTTAGCTATCTTGGACTTAAGACCAGCCCATTACCAGCTGAATATCACCACATGACTTCTGTTGATGCCCCGTGGAACAGAATAATCACCCAGCTGAGTTCTGCCTGAATTCCTGACCTACAACTTGAGATAATAATAAAATGGTTGTTATAATTTAATATACATATATAGTCACAGGATGTGGAGTACAGCATAAGGAATAGAGCTATATACAATGTCAGAGGGGTAGTAGATTGGAGGAGAGGGGTTATCACTTTGTGAGGGGTGTAAATGTCTAACTATTATATTGTTTTGTACACCTGAAACTAATAATAAAAAATAAAATAAAATGGTTGTTGCTTTAAGCCACTAAATTTTGGAGTAGTATTTATATCAAGCAATAGATAACCATAACAGCAAAGAAGCATTTAAGGTTTATAGGAAGGAGAGTGACAGGATTACATTCATTCTGGAAAAAGCCCTTGGACTGCTATGTAGGGAATGGATTGGGAAGTGGGGAGAATGGAGCAGAACGACTCGGGCTACTGCAGTTGTATAGGTAAGTGATGGCCAAGACAGTGGCAGTAAGATAAAGAGAAATGTTGAGCTGATTTGTGATATATGCAGAAGGTAGAGTCAACAGAATACAGTGACCGACTGGCGAGAGGGGAGTCAAGACGGAGTCCCAGGTTTCTGGCTCGGGTAACTGGGTGAATGGTAGCACCTGTGCTGAGATGGGGACGTTTGGAGGAGAAGCATGTATGGCTGGCATGGGGAGAGGAGTGAGTCCATTTTAGACATGTTAGGTGAGGTAATGCAGGATGGGGTGAAGAGCAGCAAGAGAACTCAGGACATCCATCTGGGCGAAGACCTGGATTTGAGAGCCATCCACTCAGGGGTGGTGATGGAAGCCCTGAGAGGGATGAAAGGACCAGGGATCTCACTATGAGGAATGAGAAGAAGGAAACAGAGGGCAGAACCACAGGGAGTAGCAGACCTCAGACTGATCAGGGGCAGAGCACAGCCTGGCCTCCTGAAGCTGCCCCACCTGAGTGCCCCCCAAAAGTTGCTTGCCACCTCCCTGCTCCTGTCTCCTGTCCCCTAGGAATCCTGGTGCTTTACACATGACAAGCACTGAGGCTGAGGAAATGTGGGACTAGGCTCTCTTCCCCTGTTGCTCATCAGAAATGCATATGCCACCCTATGCCAACTTCTTAAATTTGTTAAATGCTCTGCTTTATCCTCATCTCTCTATTCCCTCCAGCCTGATTGTTTTCTTTTAAATGCTCCTCATTTCTTTCTCATTTCATTTTCTTTCATCTGCAACCTGCTATTAAGGTTGTTTTCCCCACAGCTATTTTGACACTGAAACAGCTTAATCTGTTCTCCTAATTAGCTGTGATACATACACAAAGTCCAACATCTCCTGCACAATCGCGTTCTCTCCAGCCATCTCCCACAGCTCCCACGTAATGGAGTTTTTCTCCTTCCCACTCCCTATTTCTTCCCTCCTATTCCCATGACTCCACCAACCAGATCTTCCTCTCAAGGAACCACTGGCCTGCCCAGTGACTACAGTAGCCATCTTTCGAGTTATTCCATGACGTGAGGACTTGTCTCCGTAAATACCCTGTTAGAAGAACCCTGAGCATCAAGCAGTATTAATGGTATGTCAGATAAGCTGGCTTTGACAGTTAAAGTCCGATGGCGCAAGGAAATCACTCATAGGGGAACTCAATTAAGACACTGAATATAGGAACCAAACTCAAGTTCAAATAAAGGAATGTGTAAAGATGAACCTGTAGAGTGGACAGCCAGGGCTGGGATGTGTGGTGGGTTAGGGGACTGTTAAAGCCAGCGGCCAGAATGAAGACCAAGTTCCCCTGTCGGGGGTACACACACCTATGCCATGTGGAGGCAGTGTGGCGGTCTCACAGTCATGGGCCTTGACTCTTCCCCACTGCCTTCTAAACACACACACACACACACACACACACACCACACACCACACACACACACTACACACACCACACACATACACACACACACACACACATACACACACACCCCACACACACATACACACATACACATACACACACCATACACACCACACACACACACACACACACACCCCACACACCACACACCACACACACACACACACACACACACCAGACCCCACACACATACACACACACACATTTACCCCAGGAAACAGGTTACTGACAAAGCTCATGAGCCTGAGCTGACCAGACTCAGACTCGCCTTGGAATGTGCATGGCTGGCTGGGCACAGCCCCAGCCCAACAGAGAAGACTAAGAGTCTGAAACAGAGACCAAAACGTCATGCCTCTCTTCACACACCCACACTTTGTTGAACTTGTTGACAACTGACTTAATAGACTACAAAACTCATTTTAGCCTCATGACAATCCTGAGCAGATTTTATGCCTTAAAGATCAGTGGCAACTCCTTGAAGGCTGGACAATGGTGCAGCTTTCACAATGTGCCCACGGCTCCCCTCCAGCCTCAGCCAAGACTCTGGGGACCCCCCCCCCCGGTTGGGTGTTATCATAGGACAATATACTAGAGGGCTTTCGCCTGGTCTAAGACAAGCTTGGCCCCCACGAATGCTTTGTCAAACTCAAAATGCCACAACTCTTTCCACAATTCTTCACAGTGGGCCGAAAACCAAGGGCTGTCGCACCACTGCCCATGATATAATCTAGGGGTGTCGCAACACTGTCCCTTGACATATTCCAAGGATGTCACAGCATTGCCCAGGCTGTAATCCAGAAGCTGCACCAGTGCTTCTGCTGAAAATACCTGGTTCCTCAATCCCCAAAACAATCTTTGTGGCCCAGGCTCCCATCCTCAGCTGCCCATGAAAAGAACCACCAGACCCCAAAAAGAAGAATCCCATTATTATCTGACCTGTGAACAATGTCTGTAAGCACTCTGAAAAGCCTGTGGTCTGCATTTCTCTTTCTGAAGCTCACATCCTCCTATGTAGCCCCCTAATTCTCTATCAGAGAATTACAGGAAACTCAGTCACACTTCAGCACACACCTCCCTGCTCCTTCCCTAAGGGAACTTGTGCTATTCCAAACTCTCTCCCAAATATATATGGCTTCTTTCAAAAAAGCTATGAAACCTGGACTCCCAAGTGATTCCAGAAAATGCATTTCCTAGGCCAGAATGTATGTATTCTAAGAAGCAACATCTTCGTCTGCCTTGTCCTTTGCAGTCCTGATGGCTTTCCTAATGGAGTCTTGACGATACTGTATGTTAAGCCTTAACAACTATGGTAGAGCAGGTCCTGGCCTGCACTGACCTTCTCTGCCTTTCTCCCATCAAAGCTGTTGGACAAACACCCACCTGCAACTTCTGGAACATCTCAAACCTCAATTCCAAAAGCAGAAAAGGAGAGAATTGGAGGGATGTATTCTTGCTCTCAGAGGCAAAATGTCTGTTGCAGGAGAACGATCCGGAGGCCATACAGTATGGCCAAGAACCCGGGTTTCAAGACTCATCAGATTGGAGTTCAAATCTACTGGCTTAGTCGCCTCCCAGCCACACGGCCTGAGGCAAATCACGAACTTTTCTGAGCACCTGTTTTGTTTTTTATCTATAAAATGGAGATGACAACAGGCCTCTCTCAGAGGATTATGAGAGGACATTGTACAGCTCCCAGCACTGGGCAGGGCACAAAGGGAGCACTTGAGAAATAACAGCTATTAACTATAATTAGAACGTATAATTACATATTCTGCTGGGGATGCCTCTGTAAACTTGAAGCTTCGGGGTTTGGTACAGGGGCTGTTCTTGGGGTGAGAGGATCGGGTGCCTGCCGAAATAGTGCTGGGTAGCGTCCTTGATTCAGCTATGCCCTCAGGAAACCATCTTCACTGCCCGGTGATGGTTTCGGTGCCACCACCATTCACCCCTCTGCCCTCAGATTGTTAAAAGCTGTCAGAATCCTTCACAGAGACTCTTAGTCCACTCTGGGCTCCCAAATTTCCCTTTTGTTATGTTAGTTCAGATATAATTGGATGAAAATGGGCGCCAGCAACCATGTAGTATAAAACCCAAACCCCACATACGGGGAAATTAAGTCATTCAATTCAATAAACACCCTAACTCATATCCCAGATTATTTCTTCTTTCTAAGTCAGTCCCAATCATCCTCCAGAATGGCAGTATATTAATCGGGTCAGCAAATATGCAGTGAGAACCTACTATGTGCCAGGAAGCATGCTGGGCAATGGGAGGAACAGCACTGAACCAAGTGGGAAAAACTTCTCTGACTTCACGGAACTTACATTCTAGTCAGAGAAGACAAACAACAAACAAATGCGTGAGTGGTACAGGGCAAAATGAAGCAGGTTTGGGTGGAGAGGGAGCAGGGAAGAGGGAGGATCCCAGTTTCTGCAGAGTAATCGGAGAAAGCCTTGCTCCCAAAGGCTTGGAGCAGAGGCCTGAAGAGAGTGAGGGAGTGATATCTGCTAAGAGCATTCCGGGAACAGGAAACTGTAAATACAAGGCCCCAAGTGGGAGCAGAATGAGTCTGATGCATTGGAAGCCCAGCAGGCAGATGAGAAGTGTGTGCAGTGGTGTTATCAAGAGTGAAAGCAGGAGAAGAGGTCAGAGAGATAGTGGAAGGCCAGGTCAGTTGGAACTGGTGAACCATGTGGCACCTTGGGCTTTACCTCTGGAAAGATAGGCAGTCAGTGTGGGCTGTGAGTAGAAGAGAGAGACTAGTATACTTAGGCTTTTTAAGGGGGCACTCCGACAGTGTACTGAGAATGAACGGCAAGGGTAGCAAGGTAGAAGCTGACAGGTCAGTCAGGAGGCTCCGACATTATTCTAGGAGAGAGGTGATGGTGACTCGGACCAGGGGATGACAGTGGAGGTGGTGAGAGAAAAGCTCAGACCTCACTTGCCACAGGAAGCCCCATCCTCTCCCCTCCCCTGTGCTTACACCACCATAGCACTTTCACTCTATATTTTAATTGTCTCTCTACCACCGTTGACTCTGAGCTCTTTGAGATAAGGATCATATTTCATGCATTTCTATAACCTCGGCCCCTAATCCAGCGCCAACCACAGGGTATGCGGTCATAATAAAATGAACAAACATTTCTTTGTCCTCCCACTACGTGCCAGGCACTATGGGGATGAACACCAGTGGTCTGTGGCCCTAAGCAATGTAGCACTGCATGTTTATTCTATTTCAGAGTGATCCTCAAGGTCCATGGTTTGTTATTTTTCTGAGGCACAAATCTGAATTACTTGCTTAAAGACTGGTATGTAACAAAAAGACACTTCCCTGTCACTGGGCCCCAGTGACTATCCAGAATACACACCTCAGTTCAACTTAGTTTTCCTGTCCTTTTTCTGCAGTGGTATTTCATAGTGGGCGGGGGGTGGGGGTCACATATTTCAGGATCCACAAAGATCTCCTTCCTAAAATCTGTTGTAAGATGCAGTCTCTACTTTTATTAGGCTTATATTCTAGTGGGGAGATACAGGCTTTGATAAAATGCAAGTGTTATAATAAGGTGTAAATTATAGACAAGAGACCAAAAGGATATTTAACATCTGGAAGTCAATGACTATAAATATACCATATCAATACAATAAAAAAACAAAAACCACATGAATATCTCAAAAGATGCAAAAAAGTCATTTGATAAAATCCAACACCCTTTCATGATAAAAACCTCAACAAACTAGGGATAGAAGGGAATTTTCTCAACATGACAAAGAGTATCTACAAAAAACACCCACAGTTAACATCATACTTAATGGTACCAAAACTGAATGTGTTCCCCCTAATATCACGAACAAGAGAAGGACGTCCACTCTACTGCTTTTATTGAACATTGTACCAGAGAGTCTAGCCAGGGCAATTCGACAAGAAAATGAAATCAATAAAAGACCCAGATTGGAAAGAAAGGAGTAAAACTATGTCTATTCACAGATGACGTGATCTTATATATAGAAAAGCCTAAGGAATCCACTAAAAAACTGTACTAGAACTAATAAATGAGTTCAGCAAGGTTGCAGAATATTAGATCAATATACAAAAAAATCAATTGTATTTCTACACACTAGCAATAAACAACCTGACATGAAATGAAGAACACAATTGCATTTATAACAGTGTCAAAGAGTAAATTACTTAGATATTTCACAAAACTTACTACAAATCTGCAGTAATCAAGCCCATGTAGCACTAGCATAAGGATAGACGTCCAGATCAATGGATTAGAACCGAGAGTCCACAGTAAATCTATTTATGGTCAATTGATTTTTCAACAGGATCTAAGATCATTAATGGGGAAAGAATAGTCTTTTCAACAAATGGTACTGGGACAACTGGATTGCTAGTGCAAAAGAATGGAGCTGGACTCTTACCTTATACCATAGACAAAAAAATAACTCAAAATAAATCAAAGACCTAAATGTAAGAGCCAAAACTATAAGATTTTTATATGAAAATATAGGAGCAAATCTTCATGACCTTGGATTAGCTTATAGATTCTTAGACATAACACCAAATGTACAAATAACAATAACAAAAATAGATAAATTGGACTTCATCAAAATTAAAAATTATTTTGCCTCAAAGGACATTATCAATAAAATGAAAAACAACCCACAAAATGGTAGAAAATGGTTACTAACCATAGCTGATTATAGACTTGTACCTAAAATATATAAAAACACTGTACTCAATAAAAAGACAGGTAACTCAATTTAAATATGGTCAAAAATGATAACTGATTGGATAAAGAAGGTGTGGTATATATACACAATGGAATACTATTCTGCCATAAGAAAAGATGAAATAATGCCATTTGTGACAACGTGGATGGATCTTGAAATTATTACGCTAAGCGAAATAAGTCAGAAAAAGTAGAGAACCATATGATTTCACTGATATGTCGTATATGAAACTGAAAACAACAAAGGAACAAAACAAACAACTGAAGAAACAAAAACTCATAGACACTGACAAAAGTTTAGTGGTTACCAGAGGGTAAAGAGGGAGGGGGTAGTAGATGAGGGCAAAAGGGATCAAATATATGGTGATGGAAGAACTGACTCTGGGTGGTGAACACATAATGTGAGATATAGATGATGTATTACAAAATTGTACACCTGAAACCTATGTAACTTTGCTAAGAATTGTCACCCCAATAAACTTTAATTAAAAAAATAGATATAACAAAAAAAAGCTCAAAAAATATGAATAGACATTTCTCCAAGGAAGATGTGAATGGCCAGTAAGCACATTAAAAAGATGTTCAACATTATTAGTATCAGGGAAATGCAAATTGAAACCAAGGAGATATCACTTCATATCCAGTGAGTGGCTGTAATCAAAAAGTCAGATAATAACAAGTATTGATAAGGATATAGAGAAACTGGAAGTCTCATACATTGCTGGTGGGAATGCAAAATGGCACAGCCACTTGGGAAAACAACGTAGAAGTTTTATAAAAAGTTGTACATAGACTTACCATTTGACCCATCAATTCCACTCCTAAAAATACACCCAAGAGAAATGAAAACACGTATCAACACAAAAACTTGTACGTGAATGTTTACAGTAGCATTGCTCATAATAGTCAAGGGTGGAAACAACCCAAATGTCCTTCAGTTGATGAATGGATACACAAAACGTGGAATGTCTACACAACGGAATATTATTCAGCCATAAAGAAGAATGAAGTATGAACCTACTGCACCACGGGTGCACCTTGAAGACATTAGGCCAAAGTGAAAGAAGCCACTCACAGAAGACCACATATTATGCAATTCTATGTGTTATGTCAGAACAGGCAAACATACTGAGACAGAAAGTAGATTAGTGGTTGCTTATGGTTGGGTGTTGTCGTAGTAAGTTCAGGCTGCTATCACAAAGGACCATAGACCAGGTGGCTCATAAACAACAGAAATGTATTTCTCACAGTTCTGGAGCTGGAAGTCTGAGGTTGGGGTGCCAGCATTTTCAGGTTCTGGTGAGGGACCTTTTCTGGTTTGCCGCCTACTGACTTTTTGTTGTATTCTCATATGGCTGAAAAAGGAGAGAGCTAGCTTCTGGTTTCTTATTAATAAGGTCACTAATTCCATTCATGTGGCTAAAGTCCCCAGCTCTAAATACCATCACACTGAAGCTTAGATTTCAGCATACGAATTTGGGGGAGACCCAAACATTCAGTACATAACTAGAGGAATAAGGTATTGGAAGATGACACCTAAAGGGCAAGGGCTTTCTTTTTGAGGTGATTAAAGGTTCTAAAATTGACTTAGTGATAGCTTCACAATTCTGTGGGCACACTAAGAAACTCTTAATTTACATACTTTAAATTGGTGAATATATGTGAACTATATCTCAATAAAACTTTACTAAAACAAAGAGACGGGGATAAAGTGAAAAGGTCAAACAAGTTTAATCAGAGTTCCAAAAGTAAGAGAAAAGAGAAAATGGGTCAGAGGCTACATTTGAAGATTTTCCAGAACATGTAAAAGATACCAATCCATAGGCCCAATAAATCTCAAGAATGAAAAGTAAAAAAAGAAATCATCTAATATATGGTCCAGTCAAACCACAGAATGCCAAAGATAAAGAGGGAGACAAAAAAACCATAAAGACACCCAGGAAAATGGCAGAGGAACGAGTAAAAACAACAGCTGCTTTACCAGTAGCGACAATAGAGGTTTGAATATAAAGGAATTATATGTAAAATGTACTGAAAGAAAATTATGACCAATCTAGAGTTGAAAAAAATAGACACATGGAAACTGAGAGAATTTATCTCTAATGGAATAAAGTGACAGGGAGCTTTTTGGGGAATATCTGGTATATGAGACAGCTTTTATGTATAATAGAAGAACTTTAGCACTTGAACCACCAGACCTGAACTTAAATCCTGGTCCTATTACTATTGGGGGGGTGGAAATTGGATAATCACAGAACCTCTTCATAACTGTTCCTCACCTGGATCACAGGTGCATCTGCCCACTTACCTCCCAGAGCAGATACAGAGCTTAAATACAACCTCATCTCCTAAAGATCTTTGAAATCTGTAAAGAATGAGGCAACTTGATGTATACTCATATGAAACTACCTCCAAGACATTTTATTAATTAAAAAAGCAATTATAAAAAACATTATAATGTGTACAGTAAGCTAACTTTTGTTTAAAGAGGAAGAGAGTACGATAGGTATATACTTTTGTGTGCGTAGAATATCTAATGAAGGATTCACAAGAAATTGATAATCATGTTTGCCTCTGGGTAGGAGAAGTGGATGACTGTGAGACAGGAAAAAGAGAGACTGACTTGAAATTTTCATAACATTTAAAAAAATAAAACCATAAAATTGCTTGATAAAATATATGACCATATATATTATTGTAATTTTAATTTTATAATTTTTATAATCTTACAGTCAAAGCCTTTTAAAAATATGACACAAAAACCCAGATATCATAAAAGTACAAGTTGACAAATTCAAATACCCAAAAGTTAAATGACCCTGTATGACAATGAAAACACCACATCTTTTGCATGTACCTATTCAAAAAATAAGTAAAATAGTTAGTATTTAAATGTGTTTGAATCTCTGATGCTACGTGGTCCTCATACTATCCCTGACCCTCTCTGTACCTCAGTGCCCAACCTAGGACCGGTTCCACTGGGCAGTAAAGCATCTCAGCCTTTGCCCCTCAACAGAGGGTCTCCCCTAATCTTGGCTGCTTAGGAAAAGGTTCTCTATCTCTTTTTGATATTCAGGTTATTGTTCTCCCAGCCCTGTGACACACTCCATAAACAACATGGGCTAATAGCAGTGAAAGGATAGCAGCCAATTTGCATGTCATTTGATGCTCTATTCCTATGAAAACAAAATGTACAGCAGTTTCCTACCCATTACTGCTATAAATGCTCCCATGTCTCCTTCTCAGGCAGGCGGACCAAGACCCGTAGTTAAACCACCCTCCACCAAGGATGACACAGCCCCAACTCCAGCCTCACAACCTCTGGTCAAAGTCAACTCTGGCTTTTTCTTCTCTTTCAATCTCACCAGGTGTCACAACCACCCTCCCTGTTCCAAGTGAGCAACAATTAACTTCCTGCTACAGATTTCGGCTGGGGCCAAAATAAAAATGTTACATGTCCTAGAACAACAGGGGACATAATAGTCCATGTTCAACTCTGTAGTTTCTAAATGAATACATACATTTTTTTCTACAAGTTTCAATCTTGCCTGTTAAAAGATGATACTGTTAAATGCATTTTTTAAATTAAAGTTTATTGAGGTGACAATTGGTAGTAAAGTTACATAGATTTCAGGTGTACAATTCTGTATTACATCATCTATAAATCCCATTGTGTGTTCACCACCCAGAGTCAGTTCTCCTTCTACCACCATACATTTAATCCCCTTTACCCTCATCTACCAACCCCCACCCCCTTACCCTGTGATAACCACTAAACTATTCTCTGTGTCTATGAGTTTTTGTCTCATTTGTTTGTCTTGTTCTTTTGTTGTTTTGGCTTATATACCACATATCAGTGAAATCATATGGTTCTCTGCTTTTTTTGTCTGACTTATTTTGCTTAGCATCATACTCTCAAGATCCATCCATGTTGTCACAAATGGTCCTATTTCATCTTTTCTTACCACTGAATAGTATTCCATTGTGTATATATACCACAACTTCTTTATCCATTCATCTATCAAAGAACATTTTGGTTGTTTCCATGTCTTGGCCACTGTAAATAAAGTTGCAATAAACATTGGAGCACACTTGTCTTTATGTATAAATGTTTTCAGATTTTTGGGGTAGATACCCAGGAGAGAGATTGCTGGGCTATATGGTAATTCTATTCATAAAAACGCATTTTAATTGAAAAGAACAAGGGACCTGGAGATGGGCCTGGGTGGGTGCTATCCATGGTGCTGATCCTGCTTGCCGTAGTTTTTTCTCCTAACCTGTGACAGTGGTAATCACTGAGCAACCTCTTCCAAGAATTCTTTTTAAAAATGAGGGAAGAGGCAGTGGTGAGAGAGAAAGGAAAGAGAGAGGGAAAACAAACAAAGACAATGGCAAAATCAGAGATCGCTATGAAAGATTAATTAGCCAATTGAAAAAGGGAAGGCTTCTGTTTTATTTTTCAAAAAAATTGTAGCTACCAAGAAGCCATGACCACCCATAGCTGAAATATAAATTACAAACTTACTGAAGGAACGGAGGAAACTTATCAAGGGTACTAAGTGATGCTGAGATTTACTGGTGTTGAAACAAGTAAATAAGTTCCTGGTGAGTTGTACTGTTCCAGAGTGTCTATGATTTTCTTTGTTTCTATTTTACATCTTGATGTAAACTGAGACCTGTGTGTCACAATTTACATAGCTTCTTTCAAGTTCTTGTGAAAGTCCTGCCACCTCTGCAACAACTAAATTACTTCCCTGAGAGGTTGAGGGGTACCCCTCTCTGTCCCCCTCCTCCTCTGCCCCTACATACCGCTGTGAGACCAGCACTGACAGCACACACCACAGAAAACACACTCAGCCACTCAGCTGCTGAAAACTGACACACTGCCAGTTCTTTCATCAGATAATAATTCTTCAAATTATTTTCAAAACACTTGAACTCTATAATGTATGCTCACTCTGCTACAAGGAATTACAGAAAATTGATACACTCCTCAATACCAAGAAGCGGAATGATTGTTCTTGGTCTGGTTTTTTACACATTATCTGGGCTTTGGGGCACATGAGGAGGAACAGAAAAATTGAGGGCAGTGTTCAAGGGGCGTGGAGTGTGAAATGGCTGAGAACTGCTCAGAGCCTGGTAAGGATTTCTCTGCAAAGCAATCGCAGGCACCAGCAGAGGTGCAGAGGGGTCACAGCTAAAACCAAGGCCAGCTGGAGTGTTCTGCATGGGAGATAATTCTATTCAGCCCATTTTGATGGCCCTTTTTATTCTCAGTATAATTTCTCAGTATTCCAGATTGTCAGAGATAACAAGGGATTAAATAAATTCCATGTTTTCCAACATTCTCTTTTACAAGCAAACAACAATGAAACCCTGAAACCCAGAGAGGCTGGAGGACTTCCAAGGTCACAGAGTGAGTGAGTCATCGAGGCTGAACCCAACCAAGTGCCTGATTGCAAAGTGCTGCCTATTCTGGTACATATGGTCTCTGCAGCTCTCCCACGCACTGTGTCCATGAGTGAGCTAATTACCTTCTCGGTGCCCCAATTTCCTCATCTGTTGAATGGGGACATAATTAGCCCCTCTCTCTTTGAGTTCACACGAGGACCAAATGAGATAATTTATGTGAAGTGCCTAACCCAGAGTCTGGCTCACAGTAAATATTTAACAAATGAGAATTCTCATTATAATGACGCATGTCATTCACTAACATTTTCCTCTTAGGTGTGAAGAAACTAGGTATTAGTTTTAAGAGGACCTGACAAGAGAATACAATTTTAAAATAATTGCTTTAGAATTCTAAACCCTCATATGGACCTGAGATGATTACTTTCATCAGGGATATGCTTCTTAGGACAAACATGATTTGAAGCCAGCAAGAATATACCTCCCATACCCCCAGTGTCCCAGGGGCTGGGCTGAGAGCCCCAACACCCAGGAAGGAAACTGAACTCAAATTGCCCTTCACACTCAGCTTCACCATCCTCAAAATCCAGGCTGGGCAATGAAGCCATCAGCAAATGGAAATTCTTCTCTATTTCATGAATCTGACCTGCCTATAACTTTAATTGCTCAAAATCTTACCTTTTGTTAATTCTCTAACCTGATTAAGGAAGGACAATAAATGTCTGATGATTAATGAACACGTTAATAAGAAAGAAGACACGAATTTACCAAGGGCGCCTGGAAGATATAAGAATGAAATCCATTAGAGGAAAAATATTAAAAGATTGACTGTATATGAGAAAGATACAATTGCTAATGCTGTTTTTCAGAAGAACCTCATGACATGCATCAGATTAAATTTTCCCCTTTTTCCTGCAAGTAAACCAGAGGCCTCCCTCCTCTGTAATGGAATTCAGCCCTTGGCTCTTATGAATCAGGATCAGATTGTAACATTCTCGCCTGGTAAGTCTGGAATTATCTCCAGCCAATTCAGAAGCTGCTCACTCTTGGTTATATAGATCATTGCCAGAATTAAAATATAGGGGGAAAGGACTGACTTTCAGCACAAATAGGGGAGGGGGAAGAGAAAGGGGGGGAAATCTGCAGGTAGTAATCAATTAGACCAGCTCATGGCCTTTGCATATTCTGAGATTCACTCAAAGGACCACACTCAACTCCAACTCATAATCCTACTCATTGCTCATTCCCTACGACCTCATTCTTCTAGCAGAAAAATCCACTGTAGGGCATACAAGACACAACAAGAGCAGAGGGAGAGCTGGTGCCTGCCACTTGCTGGGCATTTTATACATTGTGAAACCCTTAGCGCACAACGTTTTACTCAAGCTTTGTACCAGCTCTGTGAGGTCGGTGAACAGGTATTCCTGAGTGACAGGTGAGGGAGCTGAGTTCCCAACAGTTTCTGTGATGTGTCCAAGGTGTTTTTTGTCCCAATAGTAATGGCAAAGATTCAAATTCAGATTTTGTGGTTCTGGTACTAAAGCTCTTTGTTACACACACACACACACACACACACACACACACAATTAGAAATCCCCCCGAAAATTCCCTATCACCTCAATTCAATAAGAGAAATCTATCAGAAAAAGGACTGGCTTGCACTAAGTTAAGGAAATTAAATTTGTTGAGCACCTACTTGGCTTGTGAGCCAAGAACTATGCTGGGACCACTGCATATACCAAATCCTCACACCTGCTCTGCAAAGGAGATGTTATTGTCCCCATTTTACAGATGAGGAAACTGGGTCATAGCAAAGCAAAATGACTTGCATGGATTTCAGTTTCCTCATCAACAAAATTGTCGAACTGAACTTGCCAATCGCTAAGGTCCCTTCCATCTTGAAGAATCTGTGATTCCCAGTGAACAAGCCACCTCCAGCACGCAGTGGAGAACACTTGAGGCATATCTTCCATGCTTACCTCTATCTCTACCACCGTCACCAGCCACTCTCTACTTGGTGTGCGGGGGCCCACCCCCATTGTCTGAAGCCCTCCCAGGCCAGAAATGGAGAGGTGTCCTCTGAGAAGCAAGTAACCCAACGCAAGTTTCTTTGGTCCTCCTCCAGGTAAAACATCCCTGCAGGTCTCAGCGCACAGCGCAGACCCACTAGCAGACAGATTCCCAAGGAAATGGGCTCCCAGCAGCCCCATATGCTGAGTGGGAAGCCCCCACACACACAACCAGAACAAACTTCCTGGGAGCCCCAGGGAGCCACCTCCCACAGCCCACCTGCCTGGGCCCGCCCCCCTCACCACCAGAGGCCCAATCACACTGCGCAGAGCTGTGTGGAAGCGTCTGGCCCGAGCCAGGTGCACTTCCTTTCCTGATCCTAACAACAGCAGCTGCTGCCAGCTGCACACCCTTCCCTCTCGCCACGCACGGCCCCAAGTGCTTTCCACAGCTGTGCTGAGGACCGTGCTGTCATCCCTGCCTTACAGCTCAGAAAACAGGCTCAGAGGTTAAATAACAGGCCTAAAGTCACAGCGCTAGGAAGGGAAGGGCTGTGGGGTCAGACCTCGTCGTTCTGACCCCACAGCTTGCACTCTTCGTGCCCCCCCCAGGGCCTGGCACTGTGCCTGGTGCTCCCCACGCGCCTGCTGAAAGGCGAGCATGTCCAGATGGTGGAAGGACAGGGAGCCCTTCAAGAAGAGAGCGCCTGGGCACTGGAGGAGACTCACACGGGTCCGGGGACAGGCCGCAAGCGAAGCCCTGCACACAGCGCCAGGAAACGGGCCAGAGCCAGGCGCTTGCCAGAGGTGGGAAGGGAATGGGGACAGGGGAGGTTGGGCATGGTGTTTACGCTCATGTGAGCTTTTCTTTTCCTGAGTGTCTGTCCATTCACTGTACCGTTAAAATTCACACGTTTCCAAAAAAGACAAGGGAGTCATCTCCGGAGAAGGCCTTGAGGGGGAAAGGGATGGGGGAAGCCCAACATAGGGAAAAGGGAGAAGTTCCCACTCATTCACTCAGCAAACAATTTTGAGTACCTACTATGCACCAGCCTCTAGGCAAGTCTATCCTCACAGAACCCACAGTGGGAGAAACCCTGAACAGAGCAACTTCAAATTTATGGAATTAACGACTATGATGGGTGCCACGAAGGAAAAGTGAATTATGAGATTATTTAATAGAGCAATTTGATTTGGTTTGGTGGCATGGTGGCAGGCTTAACTGAAGACACTTAAGCAGGAGCATGAAAAATAAATAGAAATTCGTTAAACCAAGGGAGTGTAGAGGTGGGAAAAGCATTACAGGATGAGGGAACAGCATATGCAAAGCCCTGAAGTCTGAGGAGCTGAAGAAAGGCTGGTGTGGAAAATTGTGATAAGGTGAGCAAGCAGAGATGGGCCAGCAGGGCTTCACCCAGAGCTCCGGGGACCGTGCTCAGGGTGTCTCACTATGTTGCAAGCACCATGGGAAGTCACTAAGCTGGCAACAGACAAGGTCAGTTTCCCATTCTGAAAAAGCCACACTGGCTGTGGTGCAGAACATACATGGGGACTTGGGGAAGCTGGAGGCAAGAAGATTGGTTATGAGGCTAATGTCATCCAGGTAAGAGTGAAAGGTGGCCCGGAGAGGGTGGCAGATTGAGGTGATGAGTTATGCACTGAGCCAGGTGACATTTTGGAAGGGATTGGGATGGGGGGTTATGAATAAGACTGAGAAGAACTGAAGGCCACTACCTTCCCACCTAAACCTTGCAGCAGCTCCAG
The DNA here is from genome assembly GCF_036562045.2 of Rhinolophus sinicus. Classification (NCBI taxonomy): domain Eukaryota; kingdom Metazoa; phylum Chordata; class Mammalia; order Chiroptera; family Rhinolophidae; genus Rhinolophus; species Rhinolophus sinicus. The sequence goes on from NC_133759.1 coordinate 79,680,464, forward strand.
GGGCAATGGCCCAACAGTAAGTCCTAGGAATGGGAGTAGGGGGTACCTGAGGTCTCAGCCTCTTCAAACTCCACTCCCTCACATTTGAAGAAAGCCAAGGAAAGCTCCAGGCACCTGCTCCCTCTCCCCCAGCTTTCTCCCTCATGTTGGACCCCTCCTCACAGTGAGCTAATTGGTGGTCCACAGCCAGGGCTCCTGGGGCAGGTGGAAGGAGGTGGCACTCCTGAGAGGAAAACAGATGAAAAGCAAACTTACCTGCTCTGCAGAGGGAAAAAGAAGTCTGTCTCCAGTAGGTGTCACAGAAGGGAGAAACTTAAGCTATCAAGAGGCAGGAAACCCAACCCAAACCCAGCCCAAACTCCAAATAAATGCTTTCTAATCAAAGAAAAATCCCGATACTATTAGCAATATATACCCAGTCATTTCTAAATGCTATCCATTATCTCATCTCAGCTTTTCTAGGGAGGACCAGCAGATACATTTGCTCTTATCCAATGCTTGAATCCAGGAAGAAGAAAAGGGATGGTAACGCCATCCAGGGAGGTACCGTGCCTAGCAGAGCCAGGGGCCAGGCTGACAAAAGGGGCTGGTCCCCACTTTTGGACCAGCCCCAAGCCCATCTCCACCAATAGCTCACAGAGCAGCTCCCTGTTGTCTCTCCCCCAACACCCACCCCAGGGTTGTGGGTTCCATCATCACCTACTAATGACAATAATAGCTACAATTTCTGGAGTATCTATTGGGAACCAGACCAACGTTTCAGATAAGTAGTGTTATCTAGTTACACAAATGATGAATCTGAGACTCAGAAAGGTTAAGAAACTCCTAAGTGACTTAACTAGGACTCAAACCCCAGGTCTGTCTGACTTCTGAGCCACCCGTAACCACTATGCTAAACCTTCCTTGGCCACCACTCAAGAAACTTTTGCCTAAGTCAGCCAGGGACCCGGGGAATGGAGGGAAGGCTGGCAGTGTCCTCTTCTGCAATGAGAATGGGAATGATAGTCCTTACCCTGTGTTCTGCCAGACATCGAGCCCCCCATTGCCTGCTGAGCTGAAACAAGGAGAAACAACCTCAGAGGTGAAATCCAAGGGCCTGGGCACTAGGCAGTGTGAGGCTATTGGAGTGCAGCTCTCGGAAGGAACAGCCCTGGAACCCAGAATCCAGGGCTGAGGCTGATGGCTCTTCCAGCCACATCTCCAGCTTTCTCCAGAGCTGAAACCATTACCCATCTGGGCCTTTGGCAACAAGGTCTGACCTGTCATCATTCCACTGACTGCAGGTTCCTGCAAGGCACAAAGAGCTAGTGGAGCATGGTGGTTAAGAGCAAGGCCCTGGAGGCAGACCACTGGGATTCCAGTCCTGGGAACCCTGAGACCACTGGCCCTGTCTGAGCCACAGTTTTCCCATCTGCAAAATGGGAATGACAATCATGGCACTGCATGGGGGTGCTGCTAGAACTGGATGAAACAATGCAGGTAAAGCCTGGCACACACCTTCTACCCTGGGAAAGGGCTCATCCATCTGGTGAGAATGACACTGACCGAGAAGCCTTTCTGGATGTGGGTTGTGCTCACACAGAGGAGAACAAGGCTAAGCACCAGCCCTCCACCTGACCAGCACAATCGTGAGTCCATTGGAGCGTCACCAGAGCCCTTTGCAATCACCCTTTCTATGCAACCCACGTGGAAACGGAGACTCAGAGAGGCAAAGTCACTTACCCAAGGCTACACAGCCAGTGAGCACTGCTCCAGGAAGAACTGAACCCTGATCCCGTGTGCGCTCCATCGTTTCACATCTTCCCTTTGTATATCCCTATACAAAGCATGCCAATGAGTATCTGACCGTTCGTTTATTGAGAGTGTATTCTGAGCCCGACCCTGTACTAGGCTCTGCCCTCAAAGATGAGTGTGCCAGTGCAAACAGGTGACTGCCATTCCTGGTGAAGGTATCTTGCCAAGTGTCTGCACAAGGTCCATGAGGAACACACAGGAGGTAGCAATCAACCCTGCTGGGGAGAGGAGGATAGAAAGCAAAGGCTGCTGGGAGGAGAGACACCACAGCCAAGTAGACAAGTGGGGCTGGGGAAAACAATCCAGACCTGAGCTACTTCAAGGGCCTGACCCTGGAATGGCCACCTACACTTTGTGTTCCTGTCTCTCTGTGTCTGTGTGGGGTCCTAGTCCCTTCTCCTAGGAGTCCCCAGCAGCTATCCCAGCTCTCTTCTCAGGCCACCTAACACTCCTCCAGCCAGTAGGCACAGTACCCAATAAGTGTGGCTGCCCTCTAGGCCAGGGGTGTCCAAACTGCGGCCGGCGGGCCAACTGCGGCCCATGATCCATTGTTAATTGGCCCGCAGCAAGTTCCAAAAATATATTTCGTTTACTTAAATAAACCAGGTGAGGTAACACGTACTTCACCTCGAGTGAGTGGCCCAGCTGTTTCTGTATTTTACCACATATGGCCCTTGGTGGAAAACATTGAAAAAAGTTTGGACACCCCTGCTCTAGGCGGTCACAGTGGCTCCAGAATGCTCAGCATCTCCTGAGCCAATGAGGCTCCACCTGAAACCCTTGTCTCGTATCTTCTTCCATGGCTACTTCTGGGTGGGACCTGGGGACCATGGTCATACCTGTGCTGGTGAGGCCACGGTGAGGCCAGGCTGAGCCATGCCACTCACTCGGGAGGCCTCTCCCGCTCCCAGCTCCAGGGGCTTCTACAGGCTTCACGGAGCCACGTTATTCAGCCGCTTTATTATTATCAAGAACAACTACTACTCTTTTTTAACGCTTACTACATTCCAGGCCCCAAAAAAGGTGTTTTTGAATTAAAGTGAATGTTCTGCCCAGAATCTGCAGTTCATGATAACACATTATGCCAAGAAAGAGAGTTGAGTCTATCTCCCTCAGAACCTTCCTTGACAGGAAACTTGAGCTCTTTATAGGCTGCTAATATTTTCCTTTGGAGTGATTAAAAAAAAAAAAAAAACCTGAGTGATTCTACTCCGGAAAGCACAGATATTTCAGGATTATTTCAGGGACCAATTGTCTTTGTGGTAACAAGATCCCTTCTCCCTCTCCAAACGCGGGCCTGTGATAATGATTAAAATGGTAGACAGTCCCACTATTTTCTGGCAATCTGTCAAGACAGCAGCAATATACCCCAAAGTATCCCCAGAGATAAAAGAGTGAGATTAAATAATTTGAAGATAATTTCTTCCGTGAAAAGAATAATGTTGCCATCAAAATGAAAACGCTTGTAATAAAACCAAATTATGCTGAGACCTTGGGAGCATCCTGCCTCTCTCCTGCCATTTTGAGACAGCACTTCTGCAAAAAAAAAAAAAAAAAAAAATGGTGCTGGAATTCTCAGCACAGCGTTTACATGGGAGGCGGAGGCATGGGGGGAGGCAGAGGCCCACATGGCCCGGTCCTGCCATCAGTTTTAACACAGGGACCAGGTGTACGATTAAGTGCCAAGCAAGTGCACACACAATAGGAGAACAAAGAGAGCCTGGCCAACGCCAAGGAAGTCAAAACCAGCTGTGTCCGGCCTGGACAAATTCAGAACAACCAGTGTCACAAGAAGTGGCAGCCACTGCTTTGTCCTTACCAGCGGGGTGGCATTCAGTGGGCTGAAGCTTCCCCATTAGGTTTGGGATCCCTGCATGCAGTGGGCCCAGGGGCAAATCTATGAATGACTGGACCCCAGTGGGCTGAGAGCAGAGAAAGGCAGGAGATGGGGCTTGTGAGGGAAGCAGGGAGGCAGCCCACAGGGTGCCCCAGAATTGAATTCTGCTGGAACCAGGGATTTGAGCCAACCATTTACAAGGCTCCTCCAAAGGTTACCGTGAAAGGAACTGGACAGAGAATGTCTTTAAGTCCATACATATGGGCATAGCTGGAATTGCGGGTTCAGTTCCAGACCACTGCAATAAAGCGAGCTGTCGTCATTGTGCTGGTGGATGGTCTTGCCTTTAGTTTGTTAAAAAAACGTAACATCAGGGAAGTCAATAAAGAAAAAAAAAAAAAAAAACGAGGTATGTCTGGAAAGAAAATTTAGTTTCTGTCTTAGCGAAGCAAAAAGGCTGGAGATATTTTTTTCCTTATATTTAACGTATGTTTGAGATACTGTCACTTAAAACACAGAGTCCCACACTAGTCACTTTAAAAGCACCAAAAGGATATATTCAATCTCTCCCCTCCTCCTCCTCCTCCAAAGTGCAACTATTGACACGCAAGCCCTCAGGTGAAATATTTGCATACATATGAAGACACTATAGGCAGAGAAAATAAATAGGAATGTTCAGTGCGGGTCCTAAACCAAAAGTCTCCAACTCGGAGGGCCTGGCCTGCAGGGTTTGGCTTGGGATGGGCAGTTTCTTACCAGGCAGTGAGTAGCACCAGGAATTTATTCCATGGTGTTTAATGGTTCACCTGAGCCTCAAAGGGAGGCTGGTTGGTCTTCATAACTAGCCAGAGAGCAGAGAGGAAAGACGTAGAGCGTGGCCTAAAGTGCAGGTAAGAGCTGACGCCAACAGCATCTGGCCCCCGCCTGCCCTTCCTACCCCAGCAGGGCTTGGCACACAAATGGGTGCTCTAGGGACGGCTTGGGGACTGGATAAACAATGAATAAATCTCTAGGTTTAAGGCCTGAAGTCTGTGAGGTTAACATAAAGAGGCAAACTTGACTTTGCCACTCAGATTCCTCCATTCCCATTCCTCCCCTATTGAGTTTCCTCCTGCCTCAAATTCTGCTTTCCCAAAAAGCCTGATGCCATCACTTACGTAGCTCTCAGGCCATTTTCGCTGCCCTGGGATGCCTGCATTTTAAGCTGGGTCTCTGGGATGAAAGGCACTGTCCCTAATGTCCCTATTTGAGGAATATCCAGCTTTTACAGTCTAACAGAAGAGGGAAGGATTAGAAAGAGGGGAGGAAGGAGGAAGAAGAGAGAAACAAAGAGATGTTGAAAAGTGACTTATGGGTCGGCCCGGTGGCTCAGGTGGTTGGAGCATCATGCTCCTAATGCTGAGGGTTGCCAGTTCGATTCCCACATGGGGCAGTGAGCTGAGCCCTCCACAGCTAAGATTGTGAACAATCTTAGCTGGCTGCTGTGTGCTGCTGCGGGCTGCTGTGCTGCCATGAGTGGCCAGCAGCCAGCATGAATGGCCAGCAGCCAGCATGAGTGGCCGGCAGCCATCATGAGCGGCCGGCGGCCTGCGACAGCTGCCATGAGCTGCTGTGAGCGCCGACTGACAACCAGCAACCGACTGCCTCAGCCAGGAGAGGGTGGGGGGAGCGCAAGGCTCATAACACCAGCGTGGGCCAGGGAGCTGTGTCCTACACAACTAGACTGAGAAAAATAATGGCTTGAACTGGAGTCAGGACAGGGGAGGCAGAAGAAGGGGGGGGCGAGAAAAATTTCCAACTAGCATGGAAATTAAAAAAAAAAAAAAAGAAAGAAAGAAAAGCAACTTAATTTGAGAAAAAGAAGGTAAGTGAAAATCAAGAAGAAAGGCATAAGCCTCAAAACCAAGAGGCCCACACTCCCTATGAGAGCAGCCAGGCAAAGTGTTAGTTAAGGCTTTGATGCCAGACCCACCTGGCTTTGAATCCTACGTCTGCCATTTCCTAGCTGTGCAATTTTGGACACATGACTTGACCACTATGAGCCATTCCATCGTCAGTACAATAGGCACACTCACACGAGGCTCTCAGGACTGTTGTGAGGGGCAAACGAGCTGGTGTAGACAAATCATTCAGGGGAATGCCGGGCATGCAGAAGAAACTCAGGAGCTGGCAGCTGTTAAATTATTTGTATTTCTAAATCAAAGAGGGGCCTCTAGTGGGCAAGTGAGGTATTTTCTCAAGTTGTAGGACAGAGCTGACTTAAAATCTTTGAGATCCTCCACACACAAAGGGAAAAGTTTCTAGGATCTAAGATGTGGGATTAAGAGCTGAAGACAGTGTTTTATGGGGAAAAAAGATGTGGGGAAGGCACAGACAGCTTGGTGTTAAGTCTCCCCCACATAACACTGCCTTTGGTAATTTTAAGAAATTCTTCCAATTTGAAAAACATTGCAAATTTACAGTTACAGGGAGGGAAAGGAGCCATGACTTGTTTCACTTTCTTATATAGCCAATTTATGCACGTTTGTCAAATGCAGCATATTTCTAAGACACGATTTTCTGCCTCCTGCCCCATACCTAGATATCAGGACAATATTTTCGGGTTGCCCAGGCAAAGGAACATAAGGACAAGTGCTTAAAACTGAGATGACAAATCAGGTTCATCTCTGGTGCCGACTCAGATTGATTAGCAGAGCCTGCCTGGTACCTTGTCCTGCAGGGGCAGTATGACAGTGTCATAACTGATTAGTGATGTCTGCTTTGGGCTCAGAATAGGATAACTAAGGGCTCCCATGATGTTTTTAATATGACTAGAGTCTGCTAATTTCCCAGCTACTTAGGAAGACTGAGAATAATGACCAGATTCTGCCCAAAAGTTGCTAAAGTAGGGAGGGTGACCTGAGGAGAGGCGCTGCTCAGGAAGATGGTGATCTAATGCTTAGTGCTTCATGCAAATGCACAGTTCAGGAGGAGGCAGAACCACGCTTGGACAATTGGGACATGACGAGAGGCATCTGTGATGGTTAATGTTATGCATTAGCTTGACTAGGCTAAGGGATGCCCAGACAGCTGGTAAAGCACAATTTCTGGGTGTGTCTGTCAGGGTGTCTCTGGAAGGGATTAGTATTTGAATTGGTGGACTCAGTAAGAAGATCACACTCACCAATGTGGGTGGATGTCATCCAATCCCCTGAGGGCCCGAGGAGAACAAAAAGGTGGGAAAGGAAGGATTCGCTCTTGCCTTGAGCAGAGACATCCATCCTCTCCAGCCCTTGGACTTTGGCACTCCTGGTTTTCGACTTTTGGACCCAGACTGGGATTTACACCATAGACCCCCCCGATTCTCATATCTTAGGAATAGGACTGAAATACACCCACAATTGAATACAATTGTGGGACTCCTCAGCCTCCAGATCCACATTAGCCAATTCCTATGATAAATTTAAAAAATACATATATTTATATAAATTTTATATATATAAGATGCTGGTTCTGTTTCTCTGGAGAATTCTAATATATCTTAACAAAAAGCTGTTTGCTCACAGTCATCCTTAGAAAACTTGAAGGAAGAAAAATCTGCAAATGTGGCAACAGGTCGTGCCCCAGAGCATAAAGAGCCATTAGCTGACAAATTTCCCAAATCTCTGCCATTCTTGTGGGAAAATTAAGACCAGAAGGAGATGGAGAAAAGTGAAGACAGGCTCCTGTCAGCCTCTTCTAAGCCTGATAAGGACCTTTGGTTCAATATCCACATATTTGGGTGTGTTTTTTTCCCCTGTGTATGCTGTTGTTATTGATTTCCAACTTAATTCCATTGCAATCAGAGAATGTACTCTGTATGATTTCAATTCATTTTAAATTTATTGGGACTTGTAATGGCCTGCATATGGTCTCATCTATGGCATATATATATATATATATATATATATATATATATATATATATACACATATACATAGATATACATACACATATATACATGTACATATATATTATAGAAGATGGCAAAAAAAAGAAAGAAAAAAGGCCCAGCAAAAGGTAGACTCTACTTCTCCATCCCTTGAGTCAGGGTTGGCATGTGGCTGACTTGTTTTGGCCAATAAGACATTAGCAAATGTGACATAAGCAAGCACATGAGAAGGGTTTGCCACTTGGGGCTTGACCTCTCACTGTGCCTGAAACGCTGAGACTACCATGTGGAGAAGCCTGAGGTAGCCTGCTGGAAGGTGAGACAGCCCCCAGCAGCCTGACAACCACCAGATAGTTGAGTGAGGCCATCCTAGGACATCCAGCTACCAGCTGACCTGCCAGCTGACCACAGATGCATGAGCTATCCCAGCCGAGACCAACCAAACCACACTGGACCAGAATGCCTGGCCAATCCACAGAATGGCGAGAAATAACAAATGGTGATTGTTTTAAGCTACTATACGTTTTAAAGTCCTTTGTTATGAAGCAAAAACTAACGTGTGTGTGTGTATGTATGTGTGTGTGCGATGCATATATGCATACACGAGTATATGTATATGCATGTTACATAACACACATGCATACATACAGGATACCCCAATTACCTTTTTTTTCCTACTTTAATATAGGCTTTAGTATATACTATGGTTAACTGTTTAGCCTTCAGGCTATAGGATATCAGAGCAGAATTGTCACTGAACTAGAAGAGGAATAATATCCCCTAGAGATTCAGTGACTGATGAAATTTGGCGCTTCCCCTTCAGGAAAAAGGGGGGTAAGCACATTTTAAACTTTTGCAGAGAGTAGTTGCATTAGGTCAGAAAGGAGCGAGTTATTGGCCGTGGTTGCTTAAACATCTGGGAAGAAGGGTGCTTATGGATGTTGAGTAGACAAATGGAAGGAATGTTGCAGATAATGAGGGCTAATAACTCAAGTCCCCTTTATAGTGCAGAGACTGAAAAGCTAAACACTCCATTTCCCAGATTCATTTGCAGCTAGGCTTTCTGGATGGGAATTAGGTTCTGCTAACAAGATGCACTGAAGCAGAACAGGGATTGGCCTCCAAGGATGTGAGGGGGAAGGAGGGTACGCCCATGTCCCTGGTGTGGATTGTGGCAGAGGTGACAAGCATACGGCCAGGAGCTGTGCTGGATGATTCTGAATCTGCAGCTTCCTGCCTGGGGCACAGACAGCACCGCTCCAGCAGCCTGGCTCTGCAGCACAGCTTTGAGAGCCATAGCAGCCCTGCGCCTGTTTCTTTACCTCTCGTAATGCTTTCATGAGCCAATAAGCATCCTGCTCTACAGCCCTCTCTCTGCCACTGAACACTTGTCTAGACAAGGACAAATTCTCACTGGTCCACCCCTCACATTCGTAGAGGCCAGCCTGGGTAGGAGAAAGGAGAACCAGACAAATGTGAGAGGTTGAGAACTACCTAAAGGAATTGTTTGAATTTTTAAATAAGACTAAAATTACCAGATTGGACTAAAATGGAAGGGTTTTTCCCTCAATTTTAGCCAGCTAGTGGGAGATTCCAGAGGAAAATCAGAGCACTATTAGAGAAACCGAAGCTGCATGTTCTCTGTTCATATGACTCTGTTTCCATCTATGCCTGCCATTATGTATTAGCTCATTTATTCCTTCCAACAACCCTACGAGTCGAGGACTATTATTGCCCCCATTTCAAAGATGAGGGACAGACTTGGAGAGACTGTGCTCAGGGTCACACAGCCCATAAGCAGCAGGGCCAGGACTGCGTCCCAGAGCGTGTCCCTGGCTGCCTCACCTCTATGCTGTTCTGCCCCCAGCTTTCCCCTCCCTGCCCTCTTGGCCACCATTCAGGTCCCCAGTGCCCTTCGCTTTCAAAACTGGATTTGGCACTCATGCTCAGATAGGAATAACTGTTGAGGCTGCTAACTTTGACAGGTGGGGTGTGATTACTTTACTAGCATCAAGCTCCGCTTTGAGCTCTAAGGCTGACGCTTCAGACTCAAGTGAGATGAGTGACATGTGTGGGTCCTTCCTGGATTCTAGAAAATCCCCCTACAGTCACCTGGCCTGAAAAGTGCCTTTCTAGGTACTCACTCTGTCTCCCACGTCACACCCCACCACCCCTGCGCCTGCTCCCAATCTCCCCACAGGGAGAAGATCCACCAAGGCAGCCCAGAGGCCCCTGCCACCCCAGCCAGGGTGTATCCAAGAGGCAGCAAGTTGGAGCCTTGAATTAGCACACCTGACAGGGGGAGTAGGTCGCAAGTATGTCAGGGATGGTCCTCCATCAGCCTCAAGGAAGCAGCTTCACGGGAAACCTGGGGAAAACAGCAAGCAAACTGCATCTCCGTCAGCCCTGACTTCAGTTTTCGTGAAATCCGTAACTCTCCCATGTCTTCAAGGGCATGTGTTTAGGTGTGGGAGCAGCTGACGGGAAACTGAAATATTGATGAAGTCTACAATTTTTTTGATAAATAAGATGCCTTCTGATACTAGGTTTTAGAACAAATTGTCAAAGTATAAAATTTGTATCAAAAAATAGGATTAGAAATGAGTATATTCTATACATTCCATTAATTTTTTCTTGTGACACGAAGAAAACGACCTTTGCTGAATGTTAGCAGTCGCACCATGTCTTCAGTGGCTGGAAAGGGAACTTCTTACTTCAGTTTAACAAACACTTTTGAGCACCCTCTTTATGCCCTGTACTCGGTGCTAAGGATACATTCAGACATGGTCCCTGCCTTCAAACCAATTAATTTTTCAGGGAAAACAAATCCATGAATGAGCAAGCACAAAACAGCATAGAATCTTAGCAAAAAACATGGCCTTCAGCCTCAGATAGACATGAGTTCACATACCTGTTCAAATTCCCACTACCTATGGAGAGACCCTGTACAAGTTGTTTAACCTCTTTCAGCTTCAGTTCACTCATCTGAAAAGGGGGGATAACAATGCCTGCTCTTAGGGTTGTCAGGAAGGCTACACGCTAAGGTAAAACTCTGTGCCACTTCTGCCTTCACAGCCTTCGGCAATGGATGCTGTGGTGTGCAGCCCGGACCCAGAAGGCACTCATTCCCCCAGCCTCCTAGAGTGTCGTCTGCTAATGGCTCCCAGCTGAACCCCTCCCCAGAAATTGCTGTCTGCGAAAAGAAGCTGTCTCACCCAATGTGACATGACCCGTGGGGGTGGGAGGTAGGGGCATGCATATAAAATGACCTTTTTATTGAGTTATAATTCACATTCTATAAAGACCTTTTAAAAGGGGGTCTTTTAAATTCGGGGGGGAGGTGATATATTCACAAAGATGTATAACCATCATCACTAATTCCAGAACATTTCATCACCCCCCCCAAATACTCCAGATACCTTGTGCCCATTAGCAGTCACTCCCCACTCCCCTGTCCCCCAGCCTCTTGCAACCACTAATCTATTTTCTGTCTCTCTGGAATTGCCTGTTCTACACGTTTCATATAAGTGAAACCGTACAAAGTGTGGCCTTTTCTGTCTGGCTTCTTTCACTTAGCATAATGTTTCCAAGGTTCATTTATGTTGTAGCATGTGTCAATACTCCATTCCTTATTATGTTTATCCATTCATCAGCTATAGGACATTTAGGTTTCCACTTTTCAGCTATTAGGAATAAATGCTGCTATGAACATTTATGTACAAGTTTTTGTGCAGACATATGCTTTCAATTCTTTTGGGTAGAATTGCTGTGTCATATGGTAACTCTATGTTTAACTTTTTGAAGAACTACCAGACCGTTTTAAAAAGAAGCTGCATTTTACATTCCCACCAACAATGTATGAGGGCTCTAATTTCTCCACATCCTGGTCAATACTTGTTATTGTCTTTTTTATTATAGCCATGCTAGTGGGTGTGAAGTGGTATCTCACTGTAGTTTTGATTTGCATTTCCCTGATGGCTGATGATGTTGAGTATCTTTTCATGTGCTTATTAGCCATTTGTATAACTTTTTGAAAAATTGTATATTCAAATCCTTTGCCCATTTTTAAATTGGTTTATTTATCTTTTATTGTTATGTTGTAAGAATTTTTTGTATATTATGCATGTTAGATCTTTATCACATGTATGATTTGCAAATATTTTTTCCTATTCTATGGGTTTTTCTTTTCATTTTCTTCAGGGTATCATTTGAACAACAAAAGTTTTTACTTTTAATGAAGCCCAATTTACCTACATTTTGTCAATGACTGATTTCTGCAGAGATACAAAAGGTGGTCCCCATTGTGTCAATTCAGGACCGTACTGAAAGGCCATCTCAGCTCGAGCTCCCCAGGCTGAGGCTTCTGTTGCAACTGCACCACTGTCATACAGGGTGTCAGGTGGGGTCTCTGGTCCCGCTCCCCACATAGGAACGCAGGATATGGTAAGGCCAAAAAGGAACACCCACGGAGCCATAGATGGGGGAGTCATACCACTATAGTCTCACTGGCAGTTGGGTTGCAGACACAGGAGGCAGGAGCCACACGATCCGCAATCTGCCATCCACTTGTCTCTGCAAACCAACCTCACTTGCTAACTGTAATCCGCCTCTCTGCAATCCGTAATCCACACTCCTCCATGCCACGTCATGTGACGTCATGTCATGTCACACCACGCCATGCCACACCACCACCTTGCTAGCTTAGCCACAGCAGTTATATCAGTGGCTAATGGCTAACCGATAACAGCCGAGGGCCAACTAGCCACAGCTGATGACCATCTACTATCTGCGCCAGCACCTTTCTATGTGAGGCCGTGAGCCTGGAAACTGCTTTCTAGGGCTCTGTCCCCACAATGACAGTTCAACCTCTCCCTCTGCCCCACCCGCTTCCCTCTCTCCTTCATGGGTATCATTGCTAAGAGCACTATGACCCAGCCATATTGAATTTTCAAAAAAAGGCCATCTCTCTAGTCTCTGGGCCTCTCTACTTGCTATTTCTTCTTCCCTTCTCCCAACACCTCTATCTCTTCACCTGGCTAACACCCATCATCTATTCAAAGTGGGGTCTTAGCTAATCATCCCTCCCGACAGGATACCTTCCCTGACCTTTCCGTGTGCATTCCCACCCCTTTACTTCCCCCCTTCTTATGCTTACCATGTTGTATTATAATTCCTTCTCTATTACTTTGTCTGCACAACTCAACATGAACCCCACAAGGATCGAGACCCTCTCGTTTACATCACGTCTCTAGAGCTGGTGCAGAGCCTGACATCCAGAAAGAGCTCAGTAAGCATGTACTGAATGAGCTGATACGCACTGAGTACGTACAAAGTACAGAGGTAGCCCCGAGAAGGCAGTGACTAACTGGGGACTCCTGCACAGGGCTTCCCTGTGCACAGGAGCCACCCAGGCCAGCAGGGAGGCCTCCACTGACGCCACCCCAGAGTCTGGAGCCCACTTTGGCACCCCCATGCTGTGCAGTCAGCACCACAGCGAAGCCCCGGTCTCTCATTCATCCCGCCCACCCCCACCGGTAGAAAATTTCTACTAGAAGCTGCTAGAAATCAAAACGCCCTTTCTGGGACATGCATAAACCTCATCTGGCTGCCTGGTGATGGTTTTATGGGTTCCCTTATCGGGGCTCTGCAGAAGTCGCAGGCACCAGCACAGACCGTTCCCCAGTTAATCATTCAAATGGGAGGCCAGATTACATTAAAATGATGGATCTGTGGCTGAAAATACATTTGGAATGATCTCTGTAGCCTCGGCCTTTCCCCACTGGGTCCCCTCACCTCAGATTCAGGCTGCAGCTTGAAGGCAAAGGTCAGGCCCAGAACCAGGAACAAGGTCCCCGAGAGAGCTGTTAGCTCCTCAGAGCACAGGTTCCCTCCCCGCTGTAGTGCTCTGCCCGTGCTAACCAGGGGACGGCTGCTAGTAATTGGTGGGCAGGAGTTGAAACCGCACGACAGGCTGCCTGGTGATGGTTTTATGGGTTCCGTTATCGGGGCTCTGCAGAAGTCGCAGGCACCAGCACAGACCGTTCCCCAGTTAATCATTCAAATGGGAGGCCAGGTTACATTAAAATGATGGATCTGTGGCTGAAAATACATTTGGAATGATCTCTGTAGCCTCGGCCTTTCCCCACTGGGTCCCCTCACCTCAGATTCAGGCTGCAGCTTGAAGGCGAAGGTCAGGCCCAGAACCAGGAACAAGGTCCCCGAGAGGGCTGTTAGCTCCTCAGAGCACAGGTTCCCTCCCCGCTGTAGTGCTCTGCCTGTGCTGACCAGGAGACGGCTGCTAGTAATTGGTGGGCAGGAGTTGAAACCCGTAACTGTCCAACTCAGAGCCTGAGCTCCTAACCATTATGCTATGTTGTCAAAACATACTTTGAGACTAGATCTTCTGGTCGGTTCCCCCTCGCCCCTCCCCATGCTGCCACCCATCCCGTGCACCCTGCTCTCCAGCTCAAATCATCCCCCATCACTCCATGGCCCAGGCTGGAGTTGCAGCCTCACCTGGGAAGAGCAGCCCTAAGGCAGCCCCGTGGCACCCAGACTGTGAACAGCATTTCCGTGACCTCCTTTAGTTCTGCACAGCTCAGACGCGCTCGATGGACCACCATCAAACGTGAGGACGTCCTGGAGGACAGGAGGACAAGGGAGTTGGGGAAACAGCCTCAACAACACCAACGTCAAATCTCACCTGCCTCCACCTCCCACTTGGCGGCTCAGAGAGATTGATGATGCAGCACACCTGGGCCATTCTTGAGAGAAAGGTTATAGATCTTGCAGCTGACAGGCCTCCTCCATCAGCGCTTCAGGAGAATGTGTGTGGCTGATAAATGAGCTGTCCCTAAAACCTCAGCGACAGGCTCTGAAAGGTCTCCACATCTTAGGATTTCTCGCTCATCCTGCAAGAGGGGCATCCACCCTTGATGCCAATACAGCCAGGAATATGGCTGAGTGGGGCTCTGAGAGGCCTTCCCTGCCCAGCCCTGTCCCGGGGTCCACACCTCTGTATCCCCTCAACAGATGCCAAGCGCCCTCTAGGACAAGGGGCCTTATAAATGGTCAGTGTCCAGCCAAAGTAACTGCAGGGGCATATGCTGGACAGTGGACCAAAAGGCTGTGGATTTTGGATCCAAGAAGGCAAAGTCCAAGCTGACTGGTAGAGAGGGAGCCACACAGCACTCAGAGTCTGGAGGCTAACAGGAGCCCCGACTGGCCAACATCACAAGCTGCCAACCCCATGTCCATTCTCCCCTTCTCTCTTTCAGGCAGAACTCTGTTCGGAGCAGCGGTGTGCCCCGTAAAAAGGATCCATTCCCCAGACTCCCTTGCAGCTAGGGATGCTGTAAGCTATGTAAGTGGTATTCTACTAGGAATTTCTGGAAGGGTTTTAATTTCCTGTTACAGGCCCTGGCTCTTCCACCTTCCCCTCTCTTGTTCATGCTCTTTTGCAGATGTGAAAATAGTTGTGGATCGTCTATCTCATAGCATACTTAGGGTGGAAGAGGAGAAAGACAGAAGGACTCGGGATCCCAGGGACATCATGCAACCGCTGTGCCAGCCCTGTAATGCCTACCTCTGGACTTGTGGTTATATGGACAAAATAACCCACTCTTTGGTTAAGCCATTAGTGTCATTTTGCTGTCACAGGAGCCAAACACAATCCTGGGTGATAAAGCTCAAGTTCTTACTGACTCTGGGGATTTAAATGAGTTGCTTAAGCTGTTTCTAGCCTGTTACCCCATATGTATAAATGAAATGATGAGAGTGATATTCACTGCCACTAATAAATCACCCACTATGTGCAGGCACCGTGCAGAGTTTTGCATGCACCGCCCACCGCACTGAGAAAGTGACCATCGTACACAATAGGCAGAGACATACTGCACAAAACAAAACCTGCCTTGGCTACCTCACTGGACTTTTTTGAGAACCAAATGGGACCACTTGGGTAACAGAGCTACACACGTCTACTAAATCCCACGTTCCCTGGAATCAGTGGGATTGAAGCCTGGAAAATGCCCGACTCCTGGGGCAGTAAGTACACTCCAGAGGCATGCCCCCAGCCCCTCCAGAGGGAAAGAAGAAACAAAGGGGATTTGAATACAGTTGTGCCATGAGTTGTGCCTATAGGGTGAAACCAAGTCCCTTCCGCATGACTTCTCTCAGGGGCCTCCTTCACTTGACCCTTGGTGTGTAGGTGTATCCCCAGCCCAGACAAGGTGCTGGGACAGAGAGCTTGTCTCCTTTCTGTGTCCTCCGGCCCTCCACTCACACTCCTAGCTTGTGGGAACCTGCATGCTGTCAGGATGTTCTCGGCGCTGTCTGCCACTGCGGGAGACCCCGTCACTCATCCCAGAGGCGGCTCCGCCCAGCCCAGCCTCCCTGAGGCCTAGAGTGACCGTCTTCTGTTACAGGGCCTTCTCGTGTCACCTTCTCCATTAGCTCACAAAACTGGTGTTATTGTCCCTATTTTACAGTTGAGGGCACTGGCGCTGAGGTGCAGAGACTGGCTCAAAGCCTCACGATCACCTGACCAGAGGTCCCATCTGAACCAGTCTCCTGACGCCAGCTTCAGAGCTGAAGCACCAGGCTGACCTGTCTTCTGCCCCCTTAAGGACTGACTGGCTCTCAGCCTGGTCTCTGCCCGTGTTTCTGTATGAGAGGTAGCTCTTCTCCGGCTGTGTGTGTGCACACGTGTGTATGTGTATCTCTTTCTCATTTTGTTTCCCTCTCCCTGTTTCTCTGAGTCTCAGTCTCTTTCTCTTGGCCTCTGTCTCTCTTGCTTTGTGTGACTGTCACTTGCTTTTCCCCAGGTCTCTGTGAGTTTGCCCCTCTCTCTCTGGATGCATGTCCACCTCCCCTCCCCCAGCCTGCCCCACTACACACCACACTGTACCTGCTGTTCACCAACTGTGTCCCTTACGAAACTCTAACCTCCATGTCCACAGGGACCATCTGCTTTGCTGGCAGTTGCATCGCAAGCCCCTAGCACAGTGTACAGCATAGATGTGGAATGTATTGTTGTTCAATGAATAACTGTTTGTCAAACATACTGTGAAGGAAAAATGAAAGACCTCCAACACTGGGAAAAACAGTGGGGTCTGTCTTAGGGGCAGCCGGGAACTGGGTCTAAAGCCAACTTGTCCAGTCCTCACAGAGGATTTGTCAAATCATCTGCATCACGCATGTTTACAGGCAGGGCCCAGTGGCCTAAGGGCTTAAAAACATCTGTGGCATGGTCGTCAAAAATTACTTCTACAGAAGACGTGTGTTCACTGCTGCTTGGCTCTCTGAGCCTCATCCCCTCACCAGCCCAGTGAGGGCAAGAATAGGACCTCACAAGTGGAGTAAATGATCATAAGGACACAAGAGCCCTCAGTGTACAGGTGAGAACCTGAGTCTCAGAGAAGGGAAGTGGCCCCCTGCAGGTCACACAGCCTCCTTCCGCCCGAGGCAATGGAGGACTCTGACACCTGAGGAGTCAGGGCCTCCAGCCACCTGGAGATTGGAGCTTAGAGCTTGGAGCAGTGACCACAGGACAGGGGTCTAAGGGACCAGGCCCACCATGACAGGCCCACCCCTCCTCTCTGTTCCAGCCCAGAAAGAGCTGTGGCCTCAGGCCTGCAGTCACTGCCTTTCCTCTGCCCCAGAGTGGCAGGCAGGCAGGCCTGGGCCCCGAGCCTCCACTGGGATCACAGGGGAGCTGGTTCCACCTCAGGCAAAACGAGGCCTGTCAGGAACTGCCCATGAACAACAGCCAGCTGCCTTTCTGCAGCTCCAGGGCCTAGGCCCCCAGCTGCAAACACGGGCTGAACTGGATGATGTCTGAAGTTTCAACAAGGTGGCCCTTCCCATGGGTCCTGACCTAGAGCTTTGTGGCAAAAGCTGCCTGGACAGAAAAGGACAGCCAGTGGGGGATGCCAACTGCTTAGTGCAAATCCCGAGGCAGAAGCAGAACGTTTTGTATGAAAATAAACTAGCTAATTAGGGTCAAAAGACCCTGTTTGTACACAGTAGGAAAATACATTGGTAGAAAAACTGCCAAATACGATTTCCCTCTGGAACATCTCCTGAGTAAAGGGAAACCAGGCCAACAGGGTGAAGAGGAGGGGAAGGCGTGTGTGCTCACACAAGCACTCACTGGCTCATCAGCCCCTCCCCAGGACCCCCTCCCAGGCGGTGGCAGGGCCCAGAGCAGGTGGGCCCGCAGCAGGTTGGCGGCAGAGCCTGTCTCCAGCCTGGCTCTGGGCTCGGCCTCACTGCCGGCCCATCGGGTACAGCCCTCTGAGATGTGAGAATGACAACTCAGCAAGCAGCCTCAACAGGAGGATGGGAGCTGCACCTCCTCTCCAGGTCCTATGTGACCTTGGGCCAGCTAATGAACCCGGAATCCTGTGCAGTGGGCATCGCCTGCCTCAATGACACGTTGAGGGGATTAGCTAGATTACAGTGCTGAACACAGGGCCTAGCACACAGCAAATGCACAGTAAATGCCAGCTACTAGCATCACTGAAACATGCAGCCTGAGCCCTCTCCTCAGGCTGGTTCTCAGACTGTGTGGGTCAAAAAAGCAAGAGGTTTCCATCTGGGTCTGCTCCTCTGCTCACTACGGTTCACCCTCAGATAATTGGATTCCCCTCTCTGGGCCTCCTCCTGCCCTGGGAGACACGAATTCCTCCCTGTCTGCCTGCCTGCCTGCTGCCCACAGGGCGGTTGTGGAGCTCAAAGAGGCCTGCCCTCATCACTCTGAGAAAGCTAAGTGTTCTGCAGATGGCGTCCCTCTCTCCACTCACTGCGGGGACAAAAGACCAGAGGCTATAGCTGGAGGCCAGCCCAAGGGTGGGGAGTAGGTGGGGCGGTGACTGCACCGCTGGCCGAGCCCTCCTCACATGCCTTCTGCCTTCTGAGTGCCCACTGAGTGCCCACTGAGTGCCAGGCACCGCGGGTCAAGCAGGCCACGCCCTCCCGAAGCTCAAAATTTCCTTTTTCGAATGTGGGGAGGGATCTGGCCAAGAGGCCCCACTCATTCCTTGGGTCTCTCCGGCTGGAAGCTGGAAGCTGAGCCTGACCCCTCTCTGCTGTCCACCTGTCACCTGGAACAGGACACAGCCACCAACGTCCTGAAGGGGACTGCAACCGTCCAGTTTGTTAGCCAGAGTGGGAGCCCAGGCCACTGAGTTGGTTTGAGAATCGCAGCCCAGCCAAACCTCCAGGCTCATGTCATAGGAGGCTCACCCCCGACACGGTGAAGCCCAGCTTAGCCGGGCATCTTACTACCCAGGTCAGACTCCCGGTGCCCTCAGGTATTCGAAAGGAGGAGTCCAGAAAGGGAGCAGTGCAGCCAATAGGAAACAGCCAGCCTGCAAAGGGGCAGTGCCACCTCCCTCGGAGGTTGTAGATAACAAGCCGAGTTATACAGGGCATTTAGCAGGGGGTCTGGCAAAAAGTAAGTACACAGGAAGCAGTGTCTACTGCTGCTATCGTCACAGTAACAAATACGATTATTTACCATCAATAGAGGATGGGGACACTGTTAGTCCAACTGGCCTGAAAACTTGGGCTTCAGTGTTTTTCTTGAGCCATGTTTGCACTTCCCAGGGACCCTTGGTGCCTTCCTCTCCTTGGTGCTTCTCAGCACGCCTTTCTCCCCTTATCACCTCAAGGCTGAAGTGACACAGGGTTAAGGACACAGATTCTGGAGTGGCTCCATCCTTTTGCTTCCATTGCTACCTTAGGCAAGTGGTTTAACCTCTCCGCCTTTCGTATCTTCATCTGTAAAATGAAGATAATAATAACTCAGAAGGCTGTGGTGAAGATTAAATGCATTGATAGTAAGTAAAGCACTTCGAAAAGTGCCTGGCACATAGTAAATACTCAATAAATGTTAGCTATTATTATTATTTCATATATGTGGAAACCTCATAAACCAAGTCAATAGTTGTATACATTTAATAAAATGTAGTATTTGTATATTTCATAATAAAACCATAACAAAATACCTATAAAACCTCTAAGTCTTGTAACAAACTTTTTAAAATCAGTATTTATTTACAGCTGCATCTGTCTCCTCCTCCCCACGCCCGAGACCAGCACGCCCACCTCCCAGTGTTAACAGGCAGTTGCCCCCCCTCCAAATGCCGACTGGAGGAACTGGCCTGAAGAAGGTCTCTGTGGGTCGGGCTGTGCTGGGGCCAGAGGACAGAGACCAAAGGAACCCAGACCCTGCCAGCAAATCTTAAGAGAGAACATTTTTTTAATCGGAAGATACGCAGGAATGTGTCTGTCCTTTTCACGTTTGAGACATAACGGAGAGGCTGGACTATAGAAATGAGAGACTGAAAAAGGTTCTCACAGTTCAGGTTTTATTAAAATGTAAGTAACAAAGTATGGGGAACTAGGACACGATTCCTGGCAAAGTAATACACTGGAGGAACTGCTTCGTCAGCTAGCACTGTAACTGATCGAGCATGTGGCAAGTGTTCGTTTAGCAGAAACACAGCCCCTGGTGTCCAAGCGGAGAACACCAGATCGATGGCCCTCCCCACGCAGTGTGCTGTAGGGTGTCAGGGATTGAGCCTGCCTGCCTGTGGACAGCCACACAGACAGAGCACCCACAGAGACACACACAGTCAGTGTCACGGGTTTGCTTTCAAAGAAAGTATTTTACACATCATCATCTACAAATTAAAGAAGTCCAACAAGGGCCATTTATTGCCACTGAAAATGGGGGAAATAATCTGAAACGTCATAACCAAAGGCAAGAACGAAGCACAGAGCAGTTTGTTCCCCCGAATGCCCCAGTCCCATATGTTCCTGCCGTGGCTGACCCATGTGCCACTGAGTCCCGTGACACAGGCTGCACGGGACTATGAGGTTGTGATTACGTCCACTACAGAAGAGGCCTCTTCCATTCCCAAACGCCGGCAGCGCCGCCAGCTCTCCTGCTTGGTCAGTAGGTACACGGCACAGCTGAGCGTGAGAGGCTTAGGACTCTAAGTAGTGCAAACACTGAAAAAAAAAATACATTCCAACCTCCTTGCTCCTCCAGGCAAACAGAGCCTTGACAAGTCCAGCTCACCGGAATATGAGTTTGTTCAACCTCCCAACTTGATTCAAGGTGCAAATGGGGAGCTTGGAGGCCATTCAAATGGCACCTATCCCAATAATAATAAAAATCGAGTTTTTTTAACGAGGCTAATGATAGATTAATATACAAAATAGAACCTGGAGTGTGGACACAGCTCAAAAAACAAGTAATTTTGTAAGTGTGGTGTGGTTATCTGTGAAGCACATGCTTGATGCATTCTTAACAGGGATCACGAGCAGTGACCCGTCTTTTCAAGTTCACAGACAACATGCTTCCAAAAGGAACATCACGTGACAGCAAAGGCCTTAAGCGGTCGGAAGCCTTAGGAGAATAAGGAGACAGAAGAGAACGAGGACTGGTCTGCTGGACATAGGACACTGCTGGGAGCATGTGCTGGAGAGCAGGCCTTTTCCTGCAGCTTTTTCACGCCACAACAGGCCAGGCCCAGTGCCAGGCAGAGAAAGCCACCAAGAGATGGGCCAACCAGCCTCACCCCTGCAGGAAACAGACTCCAAAATAGCAGACACACAATCGAGTTGGGTAAGTGCTGAGTCTGGCTTAATATTTCTCCCTAAGTGATTAAAGAGACACCAGTGATTGTGTTTTCCAGACATTTCTACCTGGAGCCACTGAAAAATCAGTTTTTAGAGGGTAAATAACAAAGGGAGGATAGGTACAGGCATGAACTATGTTTGAGAATGAATGACATACACAACATAACATTTCATTATCATGGACAATAAAAAGCAATTCAAATATCCTGAAAAATTATCTTATAAAAATATCAACATTAAAATTTTTAGCCTGAAATCTATCGCTTCAATTTTATAAAAAGACAATCTTTAAAAGGATCTGGCTCAGGAATATACAAACATTACACAACAGGTATCAAAGTAAGACAGCTCAAAAAGCATCTTAGGGGATGTTGCCACTGGTTTGTCATGAAATAGAATTAGGTATTCTTCTTGCATAGCAGGAAAGGAGGTCACTTTCATTTGCATAATACTGCAACTTTTTTAGATGGAGCGATGCCATTGGTTATATATGAGAAATAACTTTGGAATTCAGAGTCTGACTCTTGTTCAAATCAGCATCCAAGCAGCATCTACACTGCTTCTAACCTTGGGCTGCAATTCCATTTCACCACTGTGATCAGATTTCAGAGACACCACTGGCAAAGCCGCATTCACAACTACTTGCGGCCTGGATGGGGGGGGTGAGGGGGTTCATCTACCACGTAACCAGCATAGACTTGAAAATAAGTCTGTTGTGCCCACTGTGGAGAGAGAATAGTACCTGGTGATAAAGAAACAGCAGGTTTTGGATGGCATCTGTGGGCAGCTAGAGCAGTGTGGCTTTTCGGTGATGACATACCAGTGTTGTCGTCCCCATGAGAAAGGACACAGGAGGATGAAATGAACATGGCCTCAGCAGCACAACCAGCAGGGGCGGTGCTTCATGGGAAGGGAGACGTGAGATGGAATCAATAGCAAAAATCCAAAAGCAGAAAACACGGCTGGCTAGCTTTCAGGGAAGGGAGCCTTCTGTGAAGATGACACACAAACAATAACCTTCCCCCACATAAGCGTGAAAGTCTAACTCCTATGTGTTAGGGGACGGGATGGGAATTCACCTTTCATCTGAAATCAGCAGCTGTGTGAATAGCACACATCAGACCCCCAACTCAGTCCCCCCCACTCCCCACCCACCCCCACACACACACAGTCCCAAATCTTCCTCAGAGGAGGAGGAAGAACATTTGGAACCAAAAGCCCATTCCATCAGCCTCCAATCTAGAGCCAGGCAGAGCTCTGAAACCACAGTCATCTCCAGGGCTGGGTGAGAGCACAGCACCCAACTGAAAGCACGTCTTAATTCCTTTAGAGACATCTCTTCCAGGTACACCAAACCTGGCTATTTTCGCCTCTTCCCAAGGCTACTAAAAATTCTGGGTGCCTTGGTTCTCTCCAAATGTCTCACTGAAATAACATCTGCTCAACATGAAGTTTCCTCCTCAAGAGAGTTCAGTGTTTAGTGCACAATAAATATACAGTAAATACACAAAGGGGCCAACTAGCTGTGGAGGGTCCTGGGTTTCTCACTGCGGAAGTGTGGTGGGAGGAAGGCCAGGCTCCTGCAATAAATGCTTGGGAGAACAAGTCCAGTATCAGGGTTCATAGAGCCTCCGTCTCCCTGTAGGTGGACCTTCACGTCATGGAGGGTTAAACCCCAGCCCCAAGCTGTAAGACTGTTCTCTAGACACAAGACCTCCCTTTCTTATGCCAGAAATTCTAACATTAGCAACTTGCTAGTTTAGGAACAGCACAGCTTGGCTTTAAGCTCCTCTTTTTTCAATGCAAGTTACTCTGTGAGCCATCAAATACCCCCCTCCTTCCAGATGCTTAAAGTTCTGTCACTATTAATTTTTACCTGAAAATTAGCATAGTTCTCATTAGCTCCTCTCTTAAAATCCAAGTACTCCTGAGAGAGATCACACATCCAGGGCCTATCCCCAGGAGAAGCGAGAAGGAAGAGGGGGGTTGGAGAGAGGGTACAGGCCCTGGAATAAGGGGGGGCACAAGGAAAGAAAGACAAGGGTATCACAGAGGGCTGAGGGCCAGCCCCAGCCAGAACATTCCTTTGAAGGCATCCATGTTCATCTGAATAACTCATGACCCCAAACAACGCAGGGACAAACCTATCTTTGGTTTTGGAGGTAGGGTGACCTTTTACTTTTCCTCCAAATCAGGACACTTTCAAGGGTAAGTGGGATGTTGTGAATCATTAAGCCTGGATAATAAGTATAACGGGGACTTTCATATCCTGGGAAATCCAGAAGTAGGATCCTCTCCGAGACCATTATCGGCAGGGACCAAAGCCTTTCCACTCTGGGGTTTATTTTCTTTTGTTTTTTGTTTTTAATCTTATTGGGGAATACTGGGGAACAGTGTGTTTCTCCAGGGCCCATCAGCTCCAAGTCGTTGTGCTTCAATCTAGTTGTGGAGGGCGCAGCTCAGTTCCAAGTCCAGTTGTCATTTTCAATCTTAGTTGTAGGGGGCGCAGCCCACCATCCCATGCGGGAACTGACCCAGCAACCTTGTTGTTAAGAGCCCACAGTCTAACCAGCTGAGCCATCAGGCCGCCCCTCTGGAAGCTCAGCGGCAGCTCGTTGTCTTCAATCTAGTTGTGTTCAATCTAGTTGTGGAGGGCGCAGCTCACTGGCCCATGTGGGAATCGACCAGCAACCCTGGTATTCAGAGCTCGTGCTCTAACCAACTGAGCTAACCAGCTGACCTCCACTCTGGTTTTTTTGTTCTTCTTTTTGTTTTCCATGTATTTTATCCCCCAGTGTGTTATTCAGGGCTTCTCTGAAAATCTAGTTTTTCAGCTGAAGACACATAAATCTCCAAAACCTGGAATCCATGACATCAAAGACCAGTGGTCAGCAGAACGGGCAGTTCTCGTGTGCTTCCTGGAGGAGAGCCCACGGACGAGCAGCACGCTAAAGGGCCGCGGAACCCATCTGTTCCTAATCATAGCACACGGAGGACGCAGTGCAGCTCAGAGGACGTCCAGCTCTTCTGCACACAGTGCCCACAGTCAAAGCCTGCGTG
Organism: Rhinolophus sinicus; assembly: GCF_036562045.2. Classification (NCBI taxonomy): domain Eukaryota; kingdom Metazoa; phylum Chordata; class Mammalia; order Chiroptera; family Rhinolophidae; genus Rhinolophus; species Rhinolophus sinicus. The sequence continues at coordinate 79,704,718 of NC_133759.1, forward strand.
GGCGTAGCCAGAGCACTGTCCCTCTCGCCGGTCACTTCTGGACATCCCTGTCCAACTGGACCTCCAACAGACAGCAGCTTTAGTAGTCTCAGGATGCCCATGGGGCAAATCCAGAAGAAAGGTTTCTGTGGTTTGATTTTTAGCATAGCTGAAGGATCAGTAGTACAGAAATCCAGTAGACTGTCACAGCCCACCCAACTTAGGGAGACCCCATGTTACACACACACACACACACACACACACACACACACACGAGTCCCTGTAGAAACACAAGAGAAGCCCAGAGGTGCCACCCGAAGCTATCAGGAACCCACTGCCCAGAGCTCAAACCCCTCAGGGGAGCAGGAGGTGGGACCCAGTCTTCGCTCCGGACACTACTCTGCCAAGTCCAAGGAAGGCTGTTCTTGCTCCGCTGCAGACTCTGCCAGTGAGTGGGATCCAGCCATCATGGTCCCGCTGTTCTGAGTCCCAGGCAGCACCCCTCCCGTCCCCCGCCTCCTGGCAGTGGGAGTTGGGGTCACAAGGGCTTGTGAATCACAGCAACACCTAAGACGAAAGGGGGAGAAAGTTATCACCTTATCTTCTCCAAAGTTATCCAGCATCCCAAGGAGTCCATGAATCCAAGACATCCTAAGCTGCAGCCAACGAAATAGGGCACAATCTGTATCCAAACATTGAAGGGCCTGTGGACTCAGGCTGCCAGCAGCTGGCTGCTGCCCACTCTGGCAGCCAAGTCCCCCCAAGACATTTGAAGCCACGAGCACAGTCTCAACACCACAGGTGAGTGGTCTCACCCTGCATCATCTCCTGTTGCAATGTCGCCTCTTCCCAACCCTAGCACTCAGCGGAACGACACGCTGCACCCTCACTGGACACCCAGTGGCAGCGCCACAGCTCTACGTTTGTATCACTTTACGAGAAGTGATGAGTGATTCATGTCTGCTCTCAGAAGACACTGGAATGAACTGGAAAGAACAGTAGACTAACTGAAAAACTGAATTCCAATCCTACCTCCACGACCAGTCAAGCCACACTGTAGCCTCATTACCTATTTAGGCTCAGTTCCCATATTATTCAATGTCATCCAACTGAAAGACCACTCCAGTGCTAAGTTCTATACTTGGATAAATGCTCCAGACATGTCTGGATGTGTCAGGGTTGTGGCCAAGTTGAACCACACTGAAGAGCTAACTGTGTAAATCCAGGTACGATCCTGAAATCCCACTACATTGGACTGGGGCAACGTGGCAGACATTGTGGGTGGGTTCAGGCAGCGTCCCTTCTCCTCGCTGGCCTCTACTATGGAGACCAGCAAGTAATGATCTCAGCTTCCCAGACTTCCTTACTGCTGCAAGTGCCATGTGACCCAGTCCTGGCCAACATGGTGGTAAATGCAAGCCTGGCAGTGCACACTTTGTCCCTCAATCTGCCCAGAGTGCTCACGCAAGGCCCAAGGGGCAGCAGAAGCTATTGACAAAGCTGTCAGAACGAAAGGAGGGGAGAAACCTGGTTCTTCCATGACAGTCTGAGCCACCAGGCCAGCCCTGAACTTCTTTCTGCCTGAGACAAATACACTCCTTTCGTATTTGAGCAAGTACCTGTGAGTTTTTCTGGTACCCACAGCTGAACAAAATCCTTACTTACAGGTAGAGTCTACAGATAAAATGGTAAGGGGAGCCTTAATTTAATATAGTCCCACAGTAAAATCTTCTGGTTGAAGATAAAATTAAGAGAACCTTGCTAAAAGAAACCCCAGGACACCCCAATGGTGAGATTCTGCTAAGAAATCCATTTCATGTTAATTCCTGGATAAACATACAGACATAAAAGCCTGACCTTGAGAACATCATGCCTGCACCTCGGGCTTCCCTTTCACAAGGTAGTTTGAAAAACAAAAACAAGAAAACAATAAAAAGTTTTTTAATATAAACTTTCTCTTTTTATTATAGAAGTAAAATACTCTCATTTTGGAAAATGAAGAGGAACACAGAATAAAAAATTTTTAGTACCCTCACACAAAGAGAATCAGCATTATCTCTTTGGAATATTTCCTAGCTTCTAGTAACAATCACAATCATTTTCTGAGTGGTTTCTACGAGCCAGGCAGGCGTCGTGCTAAGCACTTTTCAACTATAATCGCATTTCAACCACACAACAGCATTAAGAGGTTTGGTACAGTTTTATTCTCACTTTACAAATGAGAAAACAAAGATTCAGTCAGATTGATTACATTGCCCAGAGTCCCAGGGCTAGTGGCAGAGCGGGAATTCAAATTCACTTCCCTAAACGGCAGCTGTTCAAACCCCAGGACTACAGGACTGAGCTCACATGCTGCATATATTTTGCCCCCCCCCCTTTTTCACCCTAACAGTCTGTCACAAACATTTTCTCATGACATTAAAAACACTTTCACTGTATCAACATTCCAGTTATTTAAGCATTTCCCTCACGTCAGACTTTAAGTAGGTCTGTTTTTTTGCTGTTATAAACAGGGCTCCAATAAATAACTTTGTCCATAAATCTTTGTGTTTCAGGCCATTTCTTTAGATTCTAAGATAACAGATTCACTCAGTCAATGGGTTTGGACATAATTCGCTTGTCTCCTTCCCACCTACCGTGTTTCTCCGAAAGTAAGACCTAGCCGGACCATCAGCTCTACTGCATCTTTTGGAGCAAAAATTAATATAAGACCCGGTCTTATTTTACTATAATATAAGACTGGGTATAATATAATATAATGTAATATAGCATAATATAGTAATATAACCCGGATCTTATATTAATGTTTGCTCCAAAAGACGCATTAGAGCTGATGGTCTGGCTAGGACTTATTTTCGGGGAATCACCATACTTGTGGAGTGGGCAGACAATAAAGAAATGGACATGAACTATCCGGCACATATACGGAATTCTAATCACTCACACCAAGTCTTCCCCTCTCGTTAAGGCATGCATGGAGCGGTCCCTCACTGGTCTCATTACCTCCTACTAGAAAATGCCCTGCTCTTCCCATCACAACTTCAAAAATGACAGTGCTGGCTTTAATAATTAACCATGAGAAGAGACTCACTCTAGGACCAAAATGCCTCTAAAATCTCTTATGTGTAGTCGAGAAAAATCATACACGAGGGAATAAAAGTGAAATAAATTCATGGCAATTGAAGCCTTGGGCGACAAAATGTGGAAGGTGACATAAACCCCCTTGAGCCTTTGAGGCACAATCTTCCTTTGCAATGAAATCTAAACAGGAAGGAATGACTGACCTTTCCAACACAAAATGGGAATAAGAATACCATCAGGTCTTTGTCGTATAGATCAGATGAAATAATGGTTGTAAAATATGTAGGATTATGCCTGGCACATTGTATGTGCTCAATAAATAAATATAAATTTGGATTATTCCAGTTTCTGGAAAACCAGATACAAGGAGCTGGGCTACGTGATGGATACGCTTGCTTGTCTCCCTGTAGACCCCCAACCACAGCAGCACCAGCTCTGATCCTGACCCCACACCTCACCAAACGCATCACGCACTCCCCAGGAATAAGCCTGTACACCAGCCTCTTGCTTGGAATGCTTTTTCCCCTAGCCCTGAGCTAGAGTGGTACAAAGAGCATGGACTTAGGAGTCAGACCTGGGTTAGAATTCTGACTTTGCCATTTTTTTGTTTGTTTGTTTTTTAGCTACGTGGCTTTGGGCAGTTTACTCAAACCCCTCCAAATCTTAGTTTCATCATCTGGAACATAAATGGATGGTCCCATTCAACCAAAGCATTGTTGAAAAGATGCAAGCAAATACCTACACACTGCCCTGTGGCATGGGAGGAGGAGGGCGGGAGGCACCAGCAAAGGACAGCTTTCTGTGTGACTGCAATCCACCCTCAAAGTTTAATCAAGCCCCACCTCCTCCAGGAAGTGTTCCCTGACTGCCAGTTCTCACCTGCCATGTCCTAAAGCCTCTATAGAGCATTCCACTTAGAACTTACATGTACATCATCTTGTATTTCCTATTTTGTGTAGGCAGGTCTTATCTTTCCAATTTAGACATGCGAGGTCTGGAAAGCAAGAACTGTATCTTATTTCACCTAGGAGCCTGACACAAAACCAACCAGGAACGGCAATGAAATTCTAAAGCCTCTTATGACCACTTAGGTAAATTGGAAGTGGGTCCCTGGAACACTGTTTAGAATTTTGAGGCTACATTCAGGTTCGCAGAGGAAACAGTGCTAATTATGTAGATCCGTCCTGGGCAGAGAGGGAAGGAATGGTGACGTGTGATGATGATCTGCCACCCCTGGAGGAGGCACTCAGTCCCAAGCTAAGCAAGCTGCCCACCCCACCCAGCCGGCACCCCCAGTGATGTAGGGGTGGGGGTGGGGACAGCACACTGACCTGCATAGCTCCTCCCCGTGCTCATGTTGGTTGGCAACAGCGTCCACTTGTCAGTGACAGGATTGTAATACTCCACCGAAGCCAAGTTGCAGGATCCGTCATCCCCTCCAACCACATACAGGAGCCCATTCACTGCACAGACCCCTGGGAATCAAACAGAAGCCACAGGCGACAGTACAGCAGGAGCACCCAGGGATCAGAGCAGACAGAGACAAACCCGGGTTCCCTGGAGGCTCTTTTCCTCCCCTTCGCGGTCGCACAAAAGAGAACTTGCTGCACAGGTCTGAGTTTGCTCAGCGAAAGTACATACTGACAACAGGCGCTGGGCTCCAAGGAGCCCCTTTCTAACAAAGTCACTTCTCTTACCAGGGAGCTTTCACTACTACGTGGTCCTATGTATGTCCCCTGCCCTGGCCCTAAAAATATGTAGAGCATTATGGGTACGTGCCCCTCTCTACTGGGGGCATTACCCACCGGTGTGCTCTGACCTCCCATGCCCAGCCTGAGCTATGGAGTGAGACATTTCATGTATGCTACTACTATCCTGCTAGTAAGTGTTTCCCTGATAAAGCCTACTGTAGCCACACTGTGTGGCACCCACGGCAGTGTCTCTGATCCCTTCACACAGCCTGGGTCTAAATCCACACACAGTTCCCAGGGATGGGTCCACCCTGATCGCAGAGCGAGCTAGTCTGGGGGCGAGTTGTCATCAGCAGGGACTCAAGAACAGGAAAATGTAATTACTGCTCATCAAAACGTTAAAGGGCCATAGTGTCATATACTGTGTACTTTTTTCAAAATTAGATTAAGAGATTGAGAATGCTCAGAAAGCAGTAATTATCAGTGTTAGTAAAGATACTGCCAAATACTGGTGAGAGTGTAAAATGCACCAACTTTCCCAGATAGTGTTAAAAGCATATATGCTCCCTCTGACTCAAAAATTCCACTTCTGGCCTTTTATTCTAGAAAAAATAATTTTAGACGCATGCATCGATTAACTATAAGGACCATTTATAATAACCAAAGCATTATTTATCAAAAAAATGGAAATAACCTAAAATGTCTAACAGATTAGTTATTTATTATGATACAGGCATTTAAAATAATATCATGTAAACATATTTAGTGTTATAATAAGACATTCATAAAAGATTGTAAAGTGGATTAAAAAGGCAGGTTATAAAACAGTATTACAGAGTGAGTTTTTTCGTTACAAAAAATAGAAATATCTATATGTGAATGTATGTATACATATACATTTATATCTAAACTTAATTCTCAGACTCCAGATAGACTAGCTGTCTTGAGGGTTCTGTAATTCCTCACTCATGTGGTTTAAATCACAAGTTACATCACAGCAGGCTTAGACAATGAGCAAATTAATAAACTCTCCTCTGTTTATAGTTCAACAAGTCAGCTACAAATGGGTTTAGCAAACAGGTAATTTGAAGGATATAAAGGATATAAATCAACCTGCAAGTCACCTGGTTTGTCTTTCCAGCCTGGGAAGCTGGGCTAAGCCAATGTATTCCCAGAGGAAGGAGGCATAAAACAAGATATACCAAATAGGACATGGCCCACAGGGCAGAGTTCTACAACAAAACAGGGGTATCAGGCTCCAGGAATAAAAACCTAAACACTCTAAGGTAAATCATTCCTACAAGAAGAAAAAGGGGAAGGGAAGGGAAGGAGAGACAGGAAGTACAAAAAAGGGAATAAGGAAAGTGGTTCTACTGGAGAATGAATCAGTGAGGAGTCAGAAGAATGAGTCATAAATCCTTTCACAGGCACCCCTGCAAGGAAGGAGATGGGTTTCAGGTGGGAAGTGAGAGGTTCTCATAGACAGGAACTGGCAAAGAAAAGACAAAACCAAATGTCACTGTGTAGCCATGTCCATCCAGCCCTGCGTCCAACAAAGTCAGTGGTGGGCAGGGGCACTGACGGCCATCAGTCGGCTTTGCTGGGTCTGTGTCCATCTATGTGCAGTGAAACTCATCACCCTTGACTAGGAGGGAAGGAAGCCCCTGCAAGTGGGGGACCCTGTGGCTAGATTTCAGGGTCCCAAGTGCTCCCCACCCCTAGCCCAGAGCCTGCCCAGAAAATGGACCCTCCCTGTTCAGGGTGCAGACTCAGCCCTGGGCCCTGGGAGTTTCTTCCCTTTCAGAGTTTGCATTTGCAGGGAAAAGACCCACGACCCCACCCCCAAGGGAGATGGAGAGAGCTGTCACATTACCTGCATTGCGGCGGCACATGTTCATGTCTGCCACCTGCTTCCAGGTGTTTGTTCCTGGATCGTAAACCTCAACACTCTTCCTCACCAAGGGCCCATCGTGCCCACCGGTGGCGTACAGCTGTCCACTGAGGACCCCAACCCCTGAAAAGCAGAGCACAGTGTCCCAGCCTCAGGCTGGCTATATTGACCAGAAACCAGGAGGCCTGGTCTCCAGGCCTGGACGCCATCACCAGCAGGGTGACATGGCGAGCGCTGTTTTCACCCTGGACCTCAGTGTCCTCATCTGTAAAACAAATACAATGACACCCGCCACCTCATAAGATTGTCAACCTGAAAACCTCAAAATGAAAAGCAAATATGACCCCATTTCTACTTAAAGATACGTAGAAGATACAAATATATTACATACATATGTATACATATATGTGTGTGTATACATAATGTGTATACATATATATAATACACACACACACACACACACACACATAAATGGGGGGTCAGTCATATACAAAGAAAAAAAATGATTGAAAGAACTCAACCACAACATTAAAAGTAGTTATTTGTGAGTGGTAAAATTACATTGCTCTCCTTTTTATCTTGCTGTATTGCCTAGTTCTCCTTCGCTGTTCTATTCCTTTCATTACTCAGCCTTATATTAGTTGAGTAGAAAGAGTTAAAAATATAAATGAGCCACACAGCAGATGTGCTGAGATCATTCCTCTCTTTAAGCAGAAGCTGTTCCTTCCACGCACCCACCTGTTCTCCTCCTAGATGGCTGAGGGGCATTAAGTCACTCAGTGTTGATGAGCCTCAGCTCAGTGCTAGAAGTACATCATTTACAAGTTTTACGTAACCTGTAAAAATCCTTTAATACAAATCAAAGGAATAAAAGCCAGAAAGGAGGAGAGTGGCACCGGGAGAGCAACTGACCTGGTGGCCTGGACACCTGGCTCAGGACCTGCGTCTCTAACTTCCCCCTTTCTGGACCTCAGTTTTCCCCCTGTAAGTGAGGGGGCGGGACTAGATCTGTAGTTCAGTGGACCACGGACTCCTCCGTGGACAGGCTGCATGTCCATCAGCTGAGGAGCGTTTTGAAAAGGCAGTTCCGGGCCTCACTCCCAGAGACACTGGCTGGGAATCAGGAAAAGCATCTCCTGTAATTGGGCTGCACAGCCAGGTTTCAGACCCAAACACTCAATTTCTAGAGTATAAACTTCACATGGACAAAGACCATGTCTGTCTTATCGCATCTGTTTCCCTGTACCTGAAGGTGGGGAGGAGGTTCTCAACAAATATTGTCTGAATGACAAAATATGTAAAATCTCACCAGCGATTATGCCGGTGGTTCTTCGCCGTTGCCCTAAACCAACAGCAGATGGTGGTGTTGAATCAACAATGGCTATCTAATGGGCTCGGGATAATAAAATTCAGTCGTGTTCCAAAGCTACCTCACCTTCCCTTCCTCCACGCACAGCAGGAACAAGCACACGCTGGGACCCAGAGATGGCCTCTTCCCCACAACCATCTGCTGAGGAAGCAGGCAGCCTTCCCGCCACACACAGGCACCACTGCCCTTTTGCAGCCTCCCCCACAAACATTCACACAGAGGTTTCCTACAACCACAGGGGCTCCTGGCACCTCAAACAGTCTCAGGCAACCAGAGGCCAGGGCCCCTGGGTCTTCAGCCACCAAAGAGCACTCACCATGACAAGTATGTGGGTCCCCAACTCCAGAGGTGAGGCTACCCGGATGTTACGGATGTGAGGCTCTGATGAAGGGCTGACCTTGGAGCCCGGGCCAGGGCTCTAAGAGTAACCTGAGGAAAGAACCCACCTCTGGGAGCAAGACCGTTCCCTAAATCGAGGTCATGGTGCCTCCTCGGGACAGACAGAATTTTCCCTGTCCAGGGCCTCTAGCCCAAGGGAGAGTCAGGAGCAGCCAAAATGACCTCCACTCAGCAATGACCCCTGGGCAGCCTGGCAGACAGAGTAAAGTGGCCTCCAAAGGCTAAACTTTCTAAGGCAGCTCTGTGCTCGTGGCTCCACACAGGGCGGCCCTCCTACACTTTCTGCTTGGGATGTTTCTAGAAGCAGCCACACATCTCAGTATTTGCTGTTCCACTCCTGCTGAGCGGTCCCTACATCCTTGGGCTTTAAACACTTGCTCTCACACTTCAAGTCACATAGCATTTCTCAGAAGTATAAAGAAGACTACCAAGGCTCTATAAACCAAAATTACTAAAAGACCTCTGTGAGGGGAGAACCGTGGGATCTGTGAATTGAATGGACTCCAAGGGAACATCTACTGCAACCCCCTCATTTCATGTCACAGGAATCAGAGGCCAGAAAGGGGGAAAGGACTTGCCCAAGGTCACATGGTAAGTTCAAGCAGAGCCAGCATTAAGGTCCAGGCCTCCTGATCTCCATGTATTTGCTGCCTGTTCAGAAAGTGCCAGAGACAAGCTCCCTAAAAACTACATTCCAGACACCAATGCTTCTTAAATGGAATCATACAGCTTTTTCTTTTCTAACCAGTGAGCACACAAAGGTTCTTAAAAAAATATTAAAAGAGCATAATTTTTAAGGAATGCCGAGGAAGTGGTCATGTGCTTAGTACTATAAAATGAAATCACAACTCAATCTTCAAAGATACAAAACAGAGAAAGGAACAAAATTGTGGGGGAAAGCTCCCAGTTGTGGCTTCCCTTTCCAGAAGTCACACAGCTTTCCCGCCAGGCCCAGGTTGGTCATCAATCACCAACCTCCACGGGAAATGAAACAGAGTCAATGCCCAGTCTCCAGTGCCTCTCAGATTCATTCCTCTGGGCCTCTAGATGATGGGGAAAGACAGGGCAAGGAAGAAGGGGCTGTTGCTCTGCTTCCTAGAAAAATCCCAAAGGACCACACAGCTCCTAATCTTCCCACAGGAAGCAAAAGTGGGCTACATTTGGGAAGTCATTCTCTTCCCATGTAGGTGAGGAGGGTGAAGTGGGCAAAGTGATGGGGGGAGACATAAATTTGTCTCCAAATATGAACACTAATAGCTTGACTTTCAAACCCCAAGACAGAGACTCTAGACAGGCAAGCTTTAGCTTTTCCACTGGCGAGTAGGACAGCCATGCTTATCCTATTACTTCGTAAGAATGAGGTGCCAATAATTTGGGAGTCAAAAAAGCTAACTTTGAAGCGAGACAGACCTGAGCAAGAATCCTGACTCTGCCAGTTACCAATGATACAACCTTGGGCAAATTATTCAACCTCTGGTCGACTTACTTTCTAAATCTGCTAAGTGGAATTACCGTGTTTCCCCGAAAATAAAACCTACCCCAAAAATAAGCCCCAGTTAAGATTGTCAGCCAGACGGATGCATTTAGTACATTATGACAATGTGCCAGAAGAAGATGACATGACTGTATTTGAATAAATGTAGATTGTTGTACATGAAAAAATACGACATCCCCTGAAAAATACACACTCATGTGTCTTTTGGAGCAAAAATTAATATAAGACCCTTTCAGGGACATATGGTATAAGACCCAGTCTTATTTTCGGGAAAACACAGTAATATTGTATTTACCTTTTAGGGCTATGGTGAGGATTAAATAAATTTGGTCACAGAAAATGCTTTATTAGGACAGCACCTGGCACACAGCAAACCTTCACTTTCAAGAGATGCAAATACCTCCACAGACACAAAAGGGATGATGATGATAATATAATCTCATCCGTTTTCTAGCAAAGTGATCCCCAGGGAAAGAGGAACTTATAAGTGCTTGTGTGGAGCTGCCAGGGTGCTAGGGATTACACTACATTACAAGGAAAGAAGAGGGAAGAAGAGGGAGGGGAAGGCAGAATGCTAGCTGCTGGTCTCAGGCCCCAGCTGTGAGCAGATAGACAAGCCTGCATCGTGAGCCCCACCCCACCCCACTTGTGAGCAGATAGACGAGCTTGCATCCTGAGCCCCACCCCACCCCACTTGTGAGCGGATAGACGAGCTTGCATCCTGAGCCCCACCCCCCCACACCCCACCCCCATACCTGCACCACTGCGACGGGTGCTCATGTCAGCCACGTAGGTCCACTCATTGGTTGCTGGGTTGTACTGCTCCACAGTGCTCAGGCACTGGCGGGAAGCCCCATCGTAGCCCCCAACAGCATACAGCTTCCCTGGAACAGACAAAGTGACTGAGGATGGTGGCTGGGACACCAACAAGGAACTGGAGCACAGCTGTATCTCCACCTTTATCCCACAAAGGCACCCTGGCCTCATTGAGTTCTCCCCAACCAGGAGAAGCACCCCTCACATCTCAGTCTTCTACTTCCTCTTTCATCCTGGGCTTCTTGAAGCAGTTCTGAACCTCTTTCTATACAAGCACCCCAAATACCCAGTGCAAAGCTATAGCCTGGCACTGCTTGGGCTCAGTGTGCTCTTGCTAGTGAACTGTTAGATCTTTCCAGAAAACAGCACCATGAGATGGAAAGCTAGAGGGCACCAGCTCCAGGCAGCCCAGCTGACTTTCTGGCTAAAAGCTCACACTAGCAGACAGAACAAATGTGGGGAAACGTTCTTCAGCGAGAACCCAAATACTGTCGTAACCATGGCTTATGCTCCGTCCACAACTCCTGCATGTGAGTGGAGGGTTCCGTGTGCACTCTGGGCTGGCAGGGCTGGAACTGATCAGCAGAGCCCCTGTGATCTCTGAGCCACGCACAAGAGCCTAAAGCACCATCACTGATTTTTAAAATAAAAATACCAGAAGCTGTTCTCTAAGCGCACCATTTCTGCCTGGGGCTGGAAGTGAGGTTGGGCAAGGGGGCAGGAAATTGTAATTTGAGTTCTTCCAAAACAGGGATTCAAACATTTTGGGTTTAACATGTAATCTTAGAATGCAGTGGGAGGATCGTGTATGCATGCATGCGTGTGTGTGCACGTGCATGCGTGTGTATGTATGTGTGTCGGGGGAGTCTTACCTTACCCGTGGCCCTCAGACCTATGGGGGACCATGAAGTTATAACAAAGATCTGGAACACTACCTATAGACTAAATAAAGACCTCCAGATGCAAATCTACTTAACAGGGTTACTTAAACAAACAAACAAACAAACAAACAAAATGTCACTATGTGTTTTCTTAATGGAGAAATACCCAGAGTACCCCCACAGCTAGTATGTAAAAACCTACAATTATTTTAAATTAGAAAGATATTCTCAGGCTCAAAACTATGCTCTATCATCAGGACTATTACCGTGTCAAATGTAAAATTATTTCTTCTTCCATCCTTGAGCCTGGTTTTCTTTTCTGCTCTAGTCCTCCCAACCGGCCCTTCTAAAAGAAAGGAACTTCTCCTCCCCAGTTGTCCTCACCTAAGTCAGAGGAAAATCCTGACTCAGCAGCTCCTCCAGGGTCCGTTGCTCAGATGCAACAACCTGCTCCCCTGGCTGCCTGGCACTCGTCAAAGCCTGAGCCGCTAGGGGAGGAGCAAGGCTGGGTGTGGTGGCAACAAGAGGCTCCTCACGGCAACCCCAGCAGACTAGAAACCTCATTCCCTGTAACACACGATCTCTGCTAGTGGGAGCTTCAGCCTAATCTCCGACCCTCACTGTCCCTTTTCCTAAGTAGGGATCCTTCTAGGCAGCCAGTAGCAAAGGGTTCTGATTTCCATTCTTTTTGTTTCCCGTGCCATTCAGACTATACAGCCATGGGAAGGAGAGGATGAGGGAGAGTCACGTGGCAATGATGTGGAGGGCTGTACCTACAAAGCCACTAAAGGGAAGCAGCGTCCACCTGAGAGCCTTCCCTCAACATTCTCACCAAAGCTGTAAATTGGCCTCTCTGCTGCCCCAGGATGACCCGCAGGCAAATTCAGGATGGATAAGATAAACTCCCAGTCCATCCTCCGTGCCAATCGGGCATGCTACAAGATAGCATTTCTTCTACACATAGAACCATTCACAGAAGCCGTTGGTCAAGGGAAGCATTTCAAATAACTACCATGAAGGTACCCTCATCAACCATTCCAAGCCTGTGTCAGCTGAAAAAGTACCCGCTCAGGTTTCTATTAACATGGATATGCTATTTTTAACCCCTACTCTATTGTTTGATATTCCTGGCTAAGGAACAAGGGAGGGGGTGGGATGGGAAGGTGGCTAGACAAAGCACTTACATTTGCCAGACAAATCAATTTCTGTTCCACCAGGAGGATGAGATTGCAAGAAACAATTTATCTTTGTAGGAGGGCAAAATCCTTGCATTCACTAAGATGACTTGTCAGAAGTTAGAATAATATACTTTTAAATGAAAATGTAAACTACACAACACTGGTGCAGACCAAGAAATGCAGTGAGAAAAGAGAATCCTTCTATTAATGTCTAACTCCCTGCACATTACATTCTCCCCAAAGCACTAGTGTGTGTTCTTGTGTACGCACACCAAAGAGAGAACGCCTGTGTACGTACGTGTCTGAATGCACAGATATTCCAGCTAAATTCCCACCTAGGACAGCTTAATCAATCAGTGTTGTTCTGCAAAGTAGAGTGTTTTAGTACAAATAATATTCTATCTGCTTTAACACATTGAAGTCCCACATATTTATAAAATTTCACATTAGCAATTTCTAATGGTCTGAAGGAGTGTAGCACGGTAGAAAGAGTATGGGGTTAGGAGTTAGACCTGGGTTCAAGGGCTGACTGTGCCACTTACTAACATGGGGCATATCACTCACCCCTCTGGGACTCAGTTTCCCCTTCGGGAGAATGGAGCAAACTCTAAACCCTGCCTATCTCCTCAGAATAGTTTTGGGAACAAAATGAGGAATTGGATGTGAAAGCCATTTATAAACTACAGTGCACTGTCTAACCAGGCCCCAGACCTCACCCCACACACCCTTCCTGACTAGAGCAGGGCTCTACCACCACCTGCCCTGAGGGCACTAGTCAGACTGGGGGAGAGGTACCCACCTCAGGCAGGGCTCTGTTATGTTCAACATGTGAACATGAGAACAAAATTAATTAAACAATTAACTCTCACCCCTCCACATTACATTCCTGGGTTACACATTGACTCTGAAATGCCCACTCTTCTCCCCTCCCCAACCTGTCCTAAAGTTATTGACAAGTGGCCAAAGTGACACGCCAGTGTTAGCCCTCTAGGCTCCTTCTAGCTCACTGCTTATTTGCCTTGGGGGACAGCTCATGAGTGTAGGACATCTTTGGATGAAATTAGCATGCGGACAGTCATTCCCCTGGGGCAGTAGCTTTACCTCTGAGTCTCAACTTTCCTCTTCTCTGAAATCAAGACACTAGTACCTGACTCAGAGCAGATGCAAGGAATAGAGCCAGGGAACCAGGAAAAGGCCCATGGGCTGGGGCTAAGACAGGCCCCACCCACTGCTGCTCCTTACCCTCCACGACACCTACACCCACACTGCTCCGCCGTGTATTCATTGGTGCCACGAAGAACCACTCGTTGGTCTTGTAGCTGTAGGCTTCCACCGATGCTAGGCCTGGGAGATAAGAGACTCGTGAGATTTCTACGGCACTAGGCCTCACCCTGCTGTGCCGAGAAACAGTGGGGATGGGAAAGAGCGCAGACCTGGGGACTGGGAACCTGCATGTACGGCTCAGCACCACCTCTGCCTCACCATGTGACCCATGGTACCTGCCTGCAACACATCTGCACTGTGACTACCTGAGGGGACCACTAAGACCTGACTCAGAGGGTGGGTTGTGAGAGGACAGGGGTTATAACTGAACTGCCCTGCAAACATAAATTGTTAAAACCTACAGAATGGAATAGATATCTAAGGTTGCTTCACTGAATACCTATTGCAACCCTCCCTTCCCTTGTCTTCCTCTATCTTGGAAGCTAGAAAGCTGAAAACTTGCTTTCCCAGACTCCCTTGCAGCTAGGAGGGACTAAGTCAATGCGACCTACCCAGAAGTCTGATGAGGATTTCTGAAATAGCCTTTGCTTTTCTGATATAAGTACCCCCCCTTCCTGCTTTTGTACCTGGTACACAAATATGTTGGCTGGAACTGTAACAGCCATCTTGTGATCATGAGGATAAGGCCAAGAGACTCCCAATATTTTTGATTAATCTGACCAGGTCAGCAACTGCAAACATCTGGACTTCTTGTTTCATGAGTAAAACAAAATTTCTCATTTGTTTAAGCCAAGGTTTAGTTGGTTTTTCTAATTACAGCCGAAAGCAAATCCTAAAAGAATTGTAAAAAGAAACAATCTCCCACAACCCTTTTGTTCTCTTTACCCCCAGGTCCTGTTACTAGAGGCAGCCCCTAGAGGAGCTAAAGACCTGGAGTTATATGAATGGAGGCAAAGAGAAAGCTGGGAAAAGGTTACCAATTTGTGAAGGCACAAATGAAACTTCATAGAAGTAAAAGCTATTGTTTTCATGTCCTTGGGGACCAAAAGATGTCATTTTAGTTGAATAGAGTTAGTGTCTAAAGAGACATCACCTGAAGACATGAGGCGAGATGAAATAGGCTCTCCAAGTCCACAGCCATTAATACTTTGATTCTTTGAAGCTAGATAAAAACCGGGAGCAAGGGGGCGCTCCTGCAGTGACACAGCCTTGCAAAGATTCAGTGGAGCAGTACAAAGGGCAATGGACAAACACTGCGTGGCCTGACCCTGGTCTCTTCCTATGGCTGACCCTTAGCTCCCTCATCTGTCCAACATGGGGTTCAGACCACTGTCCTGAGACACCCTCCAACTAAGCACACTCCCTTTCTAAGTCTCATCTTCTGAGTAAATGGGTTCCCAGCCACTGGAAAGAGAAAAGGGCCTCTTCTAACTTTGGGGTCCATATTCTTTGTTACATATTCTTTGTGTAGGAAGGCTTGGCTCTGGCACCCAAGCTGGGAGAGGAGGAAGGATGGGTATGTTCTTGGGGAGGAAGCTATGGATGAGCAGAAGGTTGGCCCCAGAGCTGGTTGAGCAAACCAGGGTTGCATGGAGGGTGTGTTCCAGGCTGGGACTGGTGGGGACCGAGTCCAGGACCTACCAGTACTGCCGTCAAAGCCCCCCACGGCATAGAGCAGGTCATTGAGCACGGCTGCACCCAGCGTGCTGCGGCGTTCCTGCATGCTGGCGATCGATGTCCACTGGTTCTTGACACCGTCATAGACGTCCACTGTCCGCACACGGAGGGAGCCGTTAAACCCACCCACTGCATACACATGGCCAGCCATGAACACCACACCTGAGGTACAGGAAACCAACGCACCCACGTCACCTCAGGCAATTAATTACTCACATGGATGAGTGACAATGGGGGAGCAAGGCAGGCATGTGAATAATTGGCCACCGAAGGTGATCTCCAACTTTAGACATTTGGAAGTCATTATGGGCCTCACTGGATTTTTTTTCCACATTTGCTTTTCCAGTTTGGTTCAATTCAAGCAAATTCGCATACTTGGATTTTAGCTTGACATCCCTAAGCACATGAGGCATAGCCAGACACTGGGCAGGTGAGGAAGAGGAAGAAAGGGCGTCTGTCATGTGCAGACGTTTGGGGAAACAAGAAGCAATGCATGACCTCCAGCGCCAAGGACAGACAAGCCAGGGAAAGGCAGCCTGCAAAGTGAGACAGTGCTACTCACCTGCCCTGCATCTCCTAGATGGAAGCTCAGCAATCTGGTCCCATCGGTCCTCCTCAAAATCATAGCATTCCACACTGCGGATGGCCTTGGGCGCCTGGCCACCAACCACGATCATGACCTCCAGAAAGACAAGTGGACATTAGCTGGGTCTCTCCAATATCTGGTGACGATCCCCGGTACTTCCACATGCTAACTGCCCAGGGTCCAGGGATGACCCGAGATGCCAGTTTACAGAGCTACGTACATGAAGATGCTGCCCCTGATCATCAACAGACACGAATGTTCGAGAAAAGGCTAATGAGCACCTTCCCACAGAAACACAATCATAAGGCCTACGCTTCCCAAATAGCCCTGCCCAGGGCTATGTTCAGGGTGCATGGAGATACTCAGGGCATCTTCTGCAATTTCAATGCCCTCAAAGATTTGGGGAAGGGGGACTAAATTTCATATCAAAACAAAACATTCCCAAATAAGTATCAAAATTTGAATAGATCAATATTTTAGAATAGAGTACAGAATTTGGATGCATTTTTAAGAAAAATTACTTCAAAAGTATTTCTGAATTCATAGACTACAGGGGGTACTTATTCATTGCAGTAGGGTAAAACTTTTGTGAAACACTCCTTTGTGGTGGTTACCACAGAAATGTATGTAACTGATATGTTCTGGAAAATAGTACTAACAATACTATTTCCACAAGTAAGGTGGTAGCTACCACTGCTAGTCACTGTGTGAAGTATGTTGTCATGTGCTTGTCACGACTCTGCGAGTAGGTATGATCAACTCCATTGACAGATAAAGAAAGTAAAGCTCAGAGAACATAGGTAAGTTGCCCAAAGTCACACAGCGAAGAGTGGCCAAATAGAGACCGAAAGCCAAGTCTACCTGACAGAGAAATGAGGCCAGCCCCACCACTCTCCTGCTCTAGAAACAGGGTCCATGCAAAGACAGCTCACTACATCCATGGTCTTCAAACTGCACGTCACATTTCATTAGTGGGTCATAAGATCAATTTAATGGATTGCAACCAGCAGACTTTTAATAGAACAGCACATAAAATATAGTATAAAATATTTTTTCTGGTTATACACACATATATGTGTCTCCTAGATAGCAATTTAAACATACGTACATGCGAGCACATACATACATAAATATATACAAGCCAGTCTTCTGGCTGTGGTAATGGAAATGCAGTACTTAACTGTGGTAGCACTGCTGTTGTCACTTTGTCACATGCTATTAATAAATAAAAATTAAGGTGCCAAAGTTAACAATAGTTTACATATTTTAATAAACTTGTGCAAATTCATCGCTGTCCCCATAACGATATCACTCTCACTCACTGGCAATCCAGGACGTTTTCTCTCTCCTTAAGTGGACAGAAAGGGGTGGAAGTCACAGGCAGCCAGTTAATACAAGTCACAGGATCTTATCACCTGTAGCCCATCTTATTATTTACCCCGGGGTTCTCCAGCTTCAGCGTGCAGCAGAACCGCCTTGAGGACTTAAAACACAAATTGCTGGGCCCGAGTTTCTAATTCGGGAGGTCTGGGGTGGAACTGAGAACATGCATTTCTAACAAGTTCCCGGTGCAGGCTGATGCTGCTGTTCCAGACTCATATTTCGATAACCACTGTTTTAACCCACAGACCACAGGGATTTCCTGATGATGCGCCATTAACAATTCCTGCCGTTATGACTTACTGTAGTTTCTTTCCTTCCCCACCATGTAGTTCTGGGAACAAGAGGGATTATAAGAATCTGCATACCTCACAGAAGTACATCCCTCAGGTGGACGTTATCTACAGTACGAGGAGGCGGAACCAGGGCTGACAACCATGTAGGGCCCGAGATTCCAGATTCAGGCTCACCCACTGCCCATGTGGGTCATCACTAGTCATCAGAGTGAGTCCACAGCTGTCTGCAGCCATATGGGTGATCAATGTTCAACTCAGAATTCAGTTCTGACTTCTGGAACATCCCAGAGGAACCCAGGACACATAGTCCAGGCTTAGGGATGCTGCTGCTGCTGCTGGAAATAAATGTTCTCCATCTGACTTCCCTTCCTGCCTCGGCTCTGATGGCCCACTGCTCTGTGCCAACAGCAGCCCTTTCAGAGAGAAGCTGACTCCGCATTCCTTCCATTCTGTAATTCTTTGCCTAGACAGGCATCCATGGACAGTTTAAGGGGAGTGTTAACGAACTCAGCCTCTCAGCCAACTCCAGACAGTGCCCAACTCACGGCTCCAGGGCCAGACGACTTGCCCTGCATTCACAAACATATCTAGAACACGCATTGTCCTTCCGGTTTCGACTTGGTCAAGCTAAAATGAAGTCTAACTATTGCAAGGATTTTCTCTGAAATCCAGTTTTGGGGGCTGAATAAAAATAAAACCAGTTTTTAGTTTTCTTTCTGCAGTGACCTCAGGCACCCAACATCCTCACACATGCTGTTCCCTCTCCTGGAAACATTCTTCCCCCTTTGTGATCCCTCTGCTTTAACATCTGCTTTTCCTCAGGTCTCAGTTTACATGTCACTTCCTCCAAGAGGACCTCTCTGACCTCCGATTCTGAGTGACATGTCCCTTCTCTGAGATCACACATGCACTGTGTGCTCCCATTAAAACTGCCCCCGCATTATACTTTAACACTGGCGATTTTGTCTCTCCTCTTAGACAGTAAGCCCTGCCAGGACAGAAAATTTATCCATCTCAGTCACCAAGATAAGCCTAGGGCCTTATGGTGCTAGATAAAACTGAGGACTCAAATATTTATTTGGAATAAAGAATGAATGAATAGTAAATAGCATGCACAAAGAGTTAAATGGAAAAAATACACAGGCCAGAATGTCACGTTCTTGGGTTAAGATATGTTGGACACCAGATTACAATTCTGGGGATGCTGAGGAAAACAAACAAACAGAGAGAGAGTTTTTCCCATCCTCTGACTCAAGTACCAGAAGAAAGGCTTCTTATTCTTTACACAAGCTATCAGGCTTCTTCTGTAAATAAAATAAATCGAAGCTTTCAGGGAAGCTCACCGTCCCCAGAAAAATTTTCCACCAGGAGTACCAGGAGGTACATTTACCTTGAAGAAAATCTAGCACCCATCTCTGAGTTTTACAGTAACAGAATTATAGAAATGCAAAAATGTTAATGTTCAAGTAAAACATGAGTAGAAACACAAAAATAACACAGGACAAGGTTCTCAAAATAAACTTGCATTCGAGTTTATAAAAGCACTGGTGAGAGAACACTTTTAATAGTCAAAACTTGTACAATGATCTGGGAGGAGTAATTATGAGGTTTTGTGGGATCTGGTGATCAGCTTCTAAAAATGTGGAGGGAGCTAAGGCAGAGGGAGGAGGTAGGTGTACTTTCTGCTTCTCTCCCAGGCATGAGAAATCCAGTTTCCATGGCAGTTCTTGCAAGAAGGCATCATACAAAGAAAAATACACTCATGATCGTGTGATTTCCTAGCTTGAATACCAACAGATGGTTTTCATAGGTACTCGATCTTAGCAATCAATTAGACAAAAATGAGCATTCCCCAAAGTCAACATGTATTACATCTCTAAAATTATAAACCTCTAGTACTAGAGACCACAGGATGTCAGGGCAAGAAGAGATCTGAACCATTCTCTCCTACAAACCCTCATTTTACATTTCCAGAAAAACTCAGGCCCAAGGAGTTCAAAAGGCGTGTTTTTTCCCTCCCCAACACACTGAAATCCCAATTTACCTAAAGATCTGTGATGTCTTTAGTAGCAATTACTAGTCAAATCAGCTGATCACTGTTTTTAACATTTATCCTGCAAGGTGACCCTGAGTAAGAACTACCAGTGGTCACACGGGAATCACAATAAACCAAAGAGCCGGTTCCAGGATAACAACTGCGCGAGACTGAACGTGATTTAATCACACTCAAGAACTGCAATGTACTGGGAATCTTGCGGGCACCTCAGGGACCTGGCCCCAAGTCTTGGTCGTCACTGTGTTGAAAACTGCATAAGTTCTGGCGAATGGAGAGTTCTGGGTGACAGAATACAGGTGAGCCAGACTCAAGTGTGTGGGGGGTGAAGCGGGGGAGGGGATGGTTATTGGACAATTCCCAAGAAAACAATTTGCTCGTTCACTTGAGGGAGATTAGTGAGACCCTGGAAACACTACCTCATTTCTTAGGAAGGAAACTTCACTCCCAGCATAACATGATGGTTTTTAAACAATTACATAATGTTTTCTCTTTCAGACAGATGATTCTGACTCTACCAGTATGACTGTGGCATTGAAGGCATGTTGGTCCCTCCTCACGATATGACAGCTACTCCGTGTCTGAGAGCCATCGGGTACCAGAGACAAGCCAGGCAAAGGAGCAGCAGGTGAGCATAGCAGAGCTTTCCGATGGCTGTGGATCGCGTCCCTAACCCGTAAGTCGTCACACTCTCCAGTAGGGTAAGAGAGCAACCAGGACTCGGCACATGTTTTTCATCAGGCAAGAGCAGACTGTGTGTCCAAACTCTCTTCCATGACGGGTGAGCTGGGCAGAAGGCAGGCCCAGCCAGTCGGTCCCTCGGGCCAGGGCAGGAAGTGAGACTCTCTCTTACCCTGGTGCGTGGGGCCGCAGGGCTAACACCAAAAACTTGTCCGAAGGAGCATGTCGAGGTCGAGGCAGAAGTCTTGTCCCAGCAGGTCCCTGAGCAACAGGTGCTCCAGGCAAGGACTGACAGCCAAGGTGCAGAGACAACGGGGGTCAGCGAGCCAGCGATGTGAGAGCAAGACCCGGGGAGGAAAGCAGTGGGAAAATGGGCTTTGGAGTCAGGCACACCTGGCTCGAAATATCAGCCCAGTCGCTAAACAGCTGTGTGACCATGGGCAAGGCACTTACTCTTGCTCAGCCTTACTTTCGTTACCTGTAGTATCAGGGTAATAGGGTGTTTCTTCCAGGGGTGTCAGGAGGTTTAAATGGTGTCAAGCACTTAGCACCGTGTTTGGTAAATAGCACCCACGAAATGTTAGCGTCTATTATTAGATCAAAACCAACATCATTACTATTGCCGCCACTATTACAGCAATTGTCAAAAAACAGACTCTCAACAAATGACAGAAAGGGACACTTAGAGTCTGTGACTGGGAGAGTGAGCACCACCAATTCCAGGAGTGATGAGGGGTGTTTCCCAGGGGTGGCCTGGGTACATTTCAAGGGCCAAGATGGAAGACGAGCAGGGGCCTGGCACAGGTGAGAAGTCATCCTACCCGCCGTGCCAGCCGCCTTGTTCCCAACACCGTCTGCTGAAAGCAGGACAGCCCAGGAGGGAGCCACCCACTTTTAGCCCAAGTCAGGAGGAAGCCACCCACTTTTAGCCCAAATGGCTTTTTGGTGTCATTTAGAACGAGTTGAACAGAGATGCGAACTGAACTAAAATGCCTGGAAAGTGCCAGGCTCAGTACATTTCCAAGGGCTTCATTTGCATCTTCCTGGAACCTCATTTCTCTACTGCCATCTGTGGAACAGGGTAACTAAGGAGTGTTTCCAGCAGCTGGGAGACAGCCTCTGGTCGTCCATGGCAACCCAGCCTCTGGGAAAGTGCTGGGTGGTGAACGTGTGGGAGCCCAGATGATGCTATTAGCTGTTCCTGCTCGAATGTGTCAGTATGATCTGTGCATATAAGGCTCAGAAAAAACACCCTTATTAGCCTCTGCAGCCATCTCAAGGCAGAGTCCTATTTTTCCCAGGGAGGCGGCCTGGCTGGCAAATAGGTTCACTGCTGAAAATTGCTGAGAATAGGCCAAACCTCTCTCCACCACTCTGTTTCTCAAAATCGGCTCTGTCAGCAAGCCTATCTGGACTGAAATTATGAAAGCCCAAACTAGCCTGCCCTTGAAATTCCTGTGGCTGCTCCTCCAACTAGGCCAATTATCTCCTAACTGCTCCTCTTCTTCACTTATTTGGCCACTTATATATCTCTATCTTACTTTCTTAGAGGGACCTCTTAAAATGAAAAGTCCCCAGAGGGTAGGAATCAGGTTTCCTTCCACACAGTACCCCACTACGATGCGTTTGTGAAATCTGGAGGCAGTATAACATAATACAACAGTCCAAAGCACCAGGTCTGGAGTCACTCACCCTTGGCTTAACTCTCAGCTCAGCTACTTACTCATTGTGCTTTAAAGATTCTTTGATGCTCCTCCACTCAAGACATGTAACTTAATTCCCCTCAACCTCGAGTGTGTGGGCTAGATTTACTGACTTGCACCTGGCAAGTGAAATACAGCAGAAGTGATGGGACGTCACTCTGAGAGGAGGTTACAAAAGACTACAGCTTCTGTCTTAGGCGTGCTCTCCCGTCTTGCTGTGGAATCACTCACTCTGGGGGAAGCCAGCTGCCATGTCATGAAGGCACTCAAGCAGCCTAAAGAGAGGCGATCAGGTGTGGAACTGAGGCCCATAAGCAACCATGAGAGTGGGCTGAGACTCACCTTGAGGTGACTGCAGCCCCCAACCAACTGCTCAATTATAAGAGGCCCTGGGCCAGGATGACCCAGCTCAGCTACTGTGGGATTCCTGCCCACAGAAAGTGTGAAATAATAAACATCTATTGTGCTAAACCACCCTGGTGAGTGTAATCTGTAATTCAGAAATTGGTAACTAATACATAATGAGTAGGTGACACAACCCAAGATCCAATTTCCTCGTGTGTAAAATGGGGATAATTACAATTTTGAAAATCCCATTTGATGAAAAACGTATGTCAGCCTAGTGCTTGGCACGTGATGAATGCTCAGCCACTGAGATCTGTTATCAGCATCATTGTGGGGTTAGTGCTGTGCCGTGCTCAGAAGCGCAGCTCTGAGTTGGTGAGACCTACACCCACCCCTTGCATTGCCACTGGGCTGTGTAAGCCTGGGCACGTCATTCAATCTCACCAAATCTCAGTTTTCTCCAAAATTAGAACTTCCAGAGTTGTTATGAAGATAACATAAGACAACGTAGATAAAGTGCTTTGTCTAAAACACAAGGAAGTGTATTGAAACAATTCTGCTGAATCGTTATCAATGCCTTTTGGTGCTAAGGACAATGACCTGGGAAACAACAGAGCACAAGGTAAAATTACTGAAGGGCCATGAGCTGTGCGAGCCAGTCCTGAGCCAGTTTCTGGGTGTTCATTCTCATAGACTACTTGCATTTGACCTTGGAGGCAGCTCAGGCCTCGGCTCCTGCAGAGAGCTTTCCCCAACTCTGCTCATAGAGGGTCTTGCCCAGACCTCCACTGTGGCACTTACATAGTCCATTGTAATTGTCCTTTTACATTTGTCTCCCCTCTGCGTAGTCTGGAGCACCTTGGGGAAGAGACCAGCTCATATGAGTCTTTGTGGCTGCAGCACCGAGCCCAGTGCCTAGCAATTAGTGAAGTGTGTTGGATGAGTAAGTTAATAAATTAATGAATCGATGCATGCATGACAGTTTATTGCCAGTGTTTTTTTCTTTTTAATCTAAGTGTTTCACAGCCCATCTCACCACCAGGAATGACAACTGGATTCATTCAATATTGGATTTGTGGGCTGAACCAAACATTCTAGGGTCAATCCACATTAGTGACCAAAAGAAGGTATGAAGTAGGACAGAAATCCTCACTATAACTAGGCAAAAACACATGTACGGATGCTGAAAAGCATTGGAAAACAACTAGAGGTAACAGAAATGGTCACTATTAAATCTCCATAGGTTGTTTCTTCCTTAAAAATATATTGCTTTCATTCATGAAACTTTTACTGTCTCCCACCCTGTGTCAGAATCTAGGCTGTGTGCCAAGGACACAAACGAAGAATGCCAGCCATTTAACTGGAACCAGTTAGCTCTAGAACTCTAAATGCCTCCCTGAAGTGAGGTGCTCAGTAATCCCGTCCATGTTTTGCAGCAATCAGTGAAGCCATCACCAACTTGACCTCTCCTTCTCCATTAAGTAAGCTTTCTCATCAATTTTATTTCTACATGTTAGCAATAAACTATTAGAAATTAGAATTTTAATAGAAAACATTTACAATAGCATCAAAAACTAAGAAATACCTAGGAATAAATCTAACAAAAGACATGCAAGACCCATATACTGAAAACTGTAAAACATTGCTAAGAGATATTAAAGAAGGCCTAATACACACACACACACACACACACACACACACACACACACACACACTGTGTTCATGGATCAGAGAAGATTTAGTATTGCTAATGTCAGTTCCCCTAATTGATCTAAAAATTCAACATAATCCCTACCAAAATCTCCACAGGCTTTTCTGCAGAGATAGGCAAGCTGATTCTAAAACGTATATGGACATGCAAATAACTTAGACTAACCAAAACAGCTTTGAGGTACACAATTGGAGGACTCACACTACCTGATTTCAAGATTTACTATAAAGCTAGTTATCAAGGCAACATGGTATTGGTGTAAAGATAGACAAACAGATACAAGGAACAGAACAGAGTAAGGAAATAGACCAACACATACGAGTGGATAGTCAATTATTTACAACAAAGGTGCCAAAGTAATTCAATAAAGAAAGGAGAATCTTTCCAATGAATGCTGTGGAAAAACTGGACATTCAAATACAAAATAAATGGACCTTGACCCCTTACCTCACATACCATATTAAAACAAAAATCTCAAAATGGATTATAGACCTAAATGTACAACCTAAAACTTTAAAATTTCTAGGAGAACACATAGGAGAAAATCTTTGTGGTGTTAGATTAGGCAAAGATTTTTTACCTAGGACACAAAAGGCATAAATCATAACAGAAAAACAATTGATAAAATTTAAAACTTCTGCTCTCCCAAAGATACTGTTAAGGAAATGAAAAGATAAGACACAGGTTAGAAGAAAATATCTGCAAAATAGTTATCTGATAAAAGACTTGTATCTATAATATATAAAGAATTCTTACCACTCAATAAGAATAATACAATTTTTAAGGTGGGGGAAAGATTTGAACAGAGATTTTACCAAAGAAGATATACAAATGGCCAATAAGCATGTGAAAAGATGTTCAATATCAGTCATGAGAGAAACACAAATCAAAACCACAGTGAGATGCTACCACATACCTACTAGAATGACCAAAATTTTTGAAAATAGATAATAGAAGTAGTGGAAAGACTGTGGAGTAACTGGAACTCTCCTAAATTGCTGATGGAAATGTATAATGGTATAGCCATTTTGAAAAACAGTTTAGCAATTTCTTGTAAAATTAAACATATACTTACCATACAACCCAGCAATCCTACTCCTAAATTATTTATCCAAGAGAAATTAACATATATGAAGTCGGACAATTAAGTTTGCGAACTCATCCTAGAAAAAGTGCCACATACCTCATTGCTGAATATCACTATGGTCACCTTGGGAAGCTATGCACTGATGCTAGTGCCTAGCCCACCCTTCAAAGCAATTTTTGAACTCTTTTTCTGGAATGGCCATCAGAGCTGTCGTCATATTACCGTTGATGTCCTGAATGTCATCAAAATGTCTTCCTTTCAATATTTCCTTTGTCTTCGGATAAAGAAAGAAGTCATTGGGGGCCAGATCAGGTGAGTAGGGAGGGTGTTCCAATACAGTTATTTGTTTACTGGCTAAAAACTCCCTCACAGACAGTGCTGTGTGAGCTGGTGCATGGTCGTGATGCAAGAGCCATGAATTGTTGGTGAAAAGTTCAGGTCATCTAACTTTTTCACGCAGCCTTTTCAGCACTTCTATATAGTAAACTTGGTTAACTGTCCAGCTGGTACAAATTCATAATAATAATCCCTCTGATATCAAAAAAGGTTAGCAACATCGGGGCAACAAGTTCGCAAACTTAATTGTCAGACATCATATGTCCACACAAAGATCAGTAAATGAATGTTCAAAGCAGCTGTATTTGTATTAGCCAAAAACTGGACACTCAAATGTCCATCAACTGGTAAATGAATAAACAAATTATAGTACACCCATACAATGGAATATTACTTAGCAATAAAAAGAAATAAACTCCTGAGACATGCAAAAACATAGATGAATCTCAAAAGCATTATTCTAAGAGAAAGACGTTCAAAAGGCTAGATATGCCATAATTCCATTTTAATGACATTCTAGAAAAGACAAAGGTACAAGGACAGAAATCAAAAATAGTTGCCAAGGGTTGGGGTGTGGAAGAGGGAGCTTGACTACAAAGCAGCACAAAGAAACTTTTTGGAGTGATTAAAATATTCTATATTTTTATTAGGATGGTGGCTATATGACACAATGCATTTGTCAAAATTCATCAAATTGCATTCCTAAAAAGAGTGAATTTTTACTCTTTTTGGTGTATAAATTATTGTACCTGATTAATCTGAGTTTTAAAGTAAATAATAGGGGATGTTGATAATAAGGGAAAACTGCATGTGTCAGGGCAGAGGTATATGGAAAATCTCTGTACCTTCCCCGCAGTTTTGCTATGAACCTAAAACTGCTAAAAAAATATAAAGTCTTCATTTTTAAAAATGAAGTAAATGTATTGGAAATGCCATCTATTAATGAGATGAATGGGATGCTATGTTTTAAATAAAGGAGACTTTGATAATTTAAAAAAAGAAAATAATCCTTTTCATCAGTCACTAAAACCTGAAAACTTGTCCCTGGGAGGCAGTCTGGTATAAGAAAAAGCACGCCCAGACTTTGGAGTGGAATAGACCTTAGTCTGCATCCCAGCTCTGCACTGACTAGCTACGTAACTGTACAAGCAACTTAACCTCTCTGAGTAAACCCAGTAAAGTAGGGGTATGAACCGTACTCGCCTATCATTGTGATGATGTAATGAAATAACGTACAACCTGATAACCCTCAAAGCATTAGTCTCCCCCAGCACACCCTATTCCTCAAACCCACATGGGGATCCCCCTCACTAATTTAAGTGCCCAAACAATGGTGACAGGAGTAGAGTCTGAGAAGCAGCTTGGACAATCTATCCTTAAATCATTCAAGGATTAAAATTGGGGGAACAGTGAGGCAAAGAGTAGCAATGCCTTTTTTTTTTTTTTTTTAATTCCTCCGACAGATTCAAAAGATGTCCCAGGTGCTCACAGAAGGCTATGTGCCCAGGAATCTAAACATTTTCATTCTGAAAATAAATGGTTTCTGAGGAGTAGCGGCCACGGGGGGCCAACTTTGGTCTCCTGAAACAAGGAGCAGACTCTTCTCAACTATAGACTCAATATGGAGGGTGGGGAGGCAGGGGTCTTAGCATGCTTAGTGGAGGCTCAGACACAAACTCAGCTTTGATTTTTAAAACTGTCTGTTTTTGGGTACATGTGGTAAAAGCTAGATGTGGAATCTAAAAAAGGAGAGGTCACTGGGTATGGTCTCCACACAAAGAAACTGGGCCAGCTCTGCACCATTTCCTTAGCTCCAGAATACACTCCCCAGGAAAAGATGTCCTTAACCTGATATCATATAGGATGGGAACTTCAGTTTCCAAAGAGAAAAGTACAGGCACGCAACAAGGCCCAGCTGAAACTCCGGGATAGAAAAAGCCTCCTCCTATAAAACAACAGTGCACCTTAGAATCAATAATCTCAAGACAGAAACCTTGTGGAAATTTAGATAATAATTGCAAGTGGTATTCAAATTGATGGGAGAGAGAGAGAGATTATTTAATAAAATAACTTTAGGGCAACTGGGTCATGATTTGCAATACTGATAAAGCTGGATTCCTACCCTCACTCCTTATACCAAAATAAATTCTAAGTGTATCAAAGATTCAAATGTAAAGCAGAAATCATAAAAGTACTTAAAGAAAACATGGGAGTATTTTCTTTTCATCTCAGAGTAAGGAAAACATTTCTAAGCACGATGCAAAACCTAAGCTATAAAACAAAAACAGATCAATTTGACTACTTAAAAAACTATTTTGGGGGATTCAAAAAAATGTAGTAAGTTTCCAGGCAAATTACAAACTAAGAAAACAATGCTTTAAATACAAAGGCCTAACCTCTTTACACAAAGAGAGCCCTTAAAAACCCTTGATAAAAAAATGTACAATCCAATAGAAAAATGCACAAAGAACATGAACGAGAATTCCAAAAACAAGAAATACAAATGCCAATAATCATACGAAACCAAGATTAAATCTTACCCACACTTAAAGAAATGCCAACTAAAATAAAGGATGTTTGACACAGAAATGTTTATATATTAAAAAATAGAAATTATGTCAAACCCACCAATAGAGGACAGTTAAATAAATAATGGTACATAAATTTAATTAAATACCATGTGCCTATTACAATTTAAATGCAGATTTCACCAAACTGGTAACACTGAAAGCAGTCTGTAGCATATGGTTGAGAAGGAGAAAAAACGATTACAATCTATGCAGCAAGATTCCATTTATCTATAAGAGTACATTTTTATCTATTTGTGCACAGAGATATGTCTGGAAGAAAATTCACCAAAATGACTGCAGTGATTGCCCCTGGGTGGAGGAATTTCAGGTGATTTTTTTTTTACTTTATTTCAAAATTACAGCATCCTTTTAATAATCTATAAGGAGCACATGTTTTTATAATTAAAGAAAACCATTATTTTAATGTTGAAAAATATGAAGAAGTTTCAGTGCGATATTGCAACAAAATAAAACAAAAGTCTGTCAACATGTACTAAAGCAAGTGACCCCGTCAGACCAAGACCCTTGCCCTGCGGCTGCCCCTTTTTTCCAGCACTGGGCAACAGAAGGCAGACAGATAAGTATGTACTCTGAGGTTTGCCAAGGTGAAGCAAGGCGCGGGTTCAGGGATCAGGTTTGGAGGGTGAGAAAGAGTCAAGCAAACACTGGTTCCACCATATCAGCTGTGCTCACCTTGACCGAGTCACTTCATCTCTTTGACCCTCAGTTCCCTCGCTATAAACCGAGGATAACTGCCTCTGCCTTATACAGCTGTTGAGAGGATAAAATGAGCTGGATGTGCCATACCTTCAGCTCACTGCTTGGCACGCACTAAGCACTCAGGAGAGGTCAGCTGCCTGTGTTATTATATGGGACCTTTGTAGCCTTTGTTTACGTTGCAACCACTCTATTCTCCGCGATCCAGGGTCACAGAGCAGAGTGGAGAAAAGGAACTGCAAACCTCGGAGAAGCCAAACATTTGGTCTTGGACAACATACTTCCCTAGCCCTTTGAAACCCTTCCTGGAAGCAGCCGGTGATGGGTAGGGCAGCCAGCCGGAAGGAAGAGGAGGAGAAGCAAAGGCTTCAGGAATTCCCGGTGCTGCCAGCACAATTCACTCCTCTCCTCCCACCTCTCCTCCAGGGCTGGCTGGGACCTTCCCACACAGCGCCGTATGTCAGGAGCCTACAAAGGCTACTCGAACGCCAAGCCAGAAAGGACTTGGAGATGGTCTTGTGCAGCATCTTTTATTCTGCAGATGAGGGACTGCGGACCAGAGAGGGGAGGGGACCTGCAGGGAACCAAAGCAGCCAGTACCCAGCATAGATCACAGGGTCCCCGCCCATGCTCATCCTTCCCTTCCCCTGGCTGCCCCCTCACAAGGCCACAGTTCCCCATTTCTGTCCCCTGCCTCATTGCCTGTCAGACTGCTTAAGGCCCCTTCTCTTTTCTGGCAGCCCTAACTGTCCTTTATGGCTCTGTGGTGAGGGAAGCAGGCAGATTAGGATGGCTCTGACTCAAAGAATGGCCTAGAAAGAGGATTGCTATGGCCATCACTGACCTAAGCCCACACAGTCATCCTTTAGCTCCCAACAGCAATACAGCTCGAAGCACAGTGTGTAACAAGAAGGGGGAGGGAAGAACACTCAGTTACTCTCACTCCGCTCTGGTGACACTGCAGATTACCTTCAAACTCTTAAGAAAGGAGGAGCCCGGAAGAGAGAGGTAGCAGCAGATTCAAGAGGAACCAGCAGACTCCATCTCTTAGGTCGAAATGCAACCAAGATGCAGGACAGCCATGGGTGAGCAAAGACTTGGAGGCAGGAGTGGAAGGCCACTTTCCCAGGACAGTCCTGACTCTTGGCAGCGACTGGGCTGGGGCTTACCTTGGGCAGACTGACTGGCGTCCTGGGCTTGGTCCTTGGGTTCTTAATCAAGAGCCTCTGATCCAGAGGGAGCAGATGGTATTTCATGGCTTCGATGAGGAAGTCCTTACAGGTGTTGTTATTCTTTATCAAAGCTTCTTCTTCAACCGTCTAGAGGTAATAACCCACAGGTGATCCCAAGAGCAGAGCTCAGCCACACTAGCCAGGCTGTCACCTGGGATGAGTCATTCCTGCACGCCCACACTCATTCATTCATTCCCACAACACGTCATCTCAGACCTCAAGAGAAAGGTCCACAGTTACAACTTGGTGGTCACCTTCTGCATTGCAAGAGAGTCAAAGAGTAAATGATTAAGCTCTGGCATTGGACAGGGACGCAAATCCCAGCTCTACTACTTAACTCCTCTGACCCTCAGTTTTCTCATCTGTAAAATGGGCCTATAGGGCAGCTGGTTAGCTCAGTTGGTTAGAGCACAGTGCTCTTAACAACAAGGTTGCCGGTTCAATCCCCACATGGGCCCCTGTGAGCTGCACCCTCCACAACTGAAACAACTACTTGACTTGGAGCTGATGGGTCCGGGAAAACCACACTTAAATAATTTTTTTTTTTTTTAAATGGGCACATTAAAGTTACCCACAACCTCATTGACTGTGTGTGTTCATTTGTTTGTTTTGAGGCTTAAATGAGACTATGCAAAACAAAGACAATGAGTTGTCCTGAAAGTCTTTTCCCACGTTCCTCCTGGTTTGAATGCATTGTAACATTCAGGGCAAATGGTCAGATATTTGAAAAGAGGAAAGGGAGAGGAAGAGGGCAGGATCCATCAGCCAACCTTTGGAGGCATGAAATAAAACAAGGTGATGGTCAAGAAGAACTCGTATCCATGTTCTTAAGTGAAATCCTCACAGAAAACTAGCCAGTCAGGCACTCTCTAACTGAGGGATGACATCAGAGAAATGTCCTGCACAAAAGTCCTACCTGCTGACCTCACCTTGAACCTCATCTAAGCTGGGATGAGGGCTTCCTCACCTCTTATCCCGGAGCCATTGATCTAAGTAGGTGCTCAGCAAGGGTAAGCCTAAATGTTTCCTGAGCAAGGCCAAGGATGAAACATTCTGGTGCTCTCTCAAATCTCCATCCTGTGCTCCAGGTCAGATTGCTATGTGGCATATCTGTAACGGGTAGTATGATCTCCAGAGGCCACCTCCTTTGCGGCAGTTTAGGATTTATTGGGAAAGGTCAATTCCATTCAATAGCTAACAACGATGGAATGTCTCCTGGTTGGGCAGCCCAGGGCTGGACAGCAGGAAGACAGTGATGAACAAGACAGGGTTCTGACCCTGTAGCACTCAAGCCCAGTTAGAGAATGAGAAGGGCCTCCCCACCTCAATGACCTCAGCCCTCAAGTTGGTCAGAAACAAGGCCTGGGAGCATCTCCTTGGTCCCTGCCTGTAACTAGGAATGAAACGCAGCCAGGGCAGTGTTGGAGCTGGCAGGGAAAGGATTGGTGAGACAGGGCCTCTGTCACCGCTGGGCACTTCCTTCCCCAGAGACGGTTCCCAAGAACACTCTGTTTCTCTCAGTCCCACTGAGGGACTCAGGTAGGTTGGGACAAATCATAAACTTTTAGGGTCAGTTAAAAAAATTAGGGGCCAGCACGGTGGCTCAGGCGGTTGGAGCTCCGTGCTAACGCAGAAGGCTGCCAGTTCAATTCCCACGTAGGCCAGGGGGCTCTCAACCACAGGGTTGCCGGTTAGACTCCTCGACTCCCACAAAGGATGGTGGGCTCTGCCCCCTGCAACTAAGATTGAACACGGCACCTTGAGCTGAGCTGCTGCTAAGCTCCCGGATGGCTCAGTTGGTTGGAACGTGTCCTCTCAACCACAAGGTTGCCGGTTAAACTCCCGCAAGGGATGGTGGGCTGCGCCCCCTGTAACTAACAACAGCAACTGGCCCTGGAGCTGAGCTGCGCCCTCCACAACTAAGATTGAAAGGACAACAACTTGACTTGGAAAAAATCCTGGAAGTACACACTGTTCTCCAGTAAAGTCCTGTTCCCCTTCCCCAATAAAATCGTAAAAAAAGAAAAAATTAAAAGGGTGAGAGAGGATCTCTACAACTGCTTGGGAGGAAAGAGAAATGCATGAAAAACTACTTCTCCCAAAGAACTCACTCAGCTTGAATGAAAAGCTCCCCTGGAGAGTTAGTGCTTCGTGGGTACAGAGTTTCAATTTGGGGGGAGGGAAAAGTTTTAGAAATGGATATGGTGATGGTTGTACAGCACGGTGAATGCAATTAATACCACTGAATTACACACTTAAAATGGTTAAAATTATGAAGTTTATGTTATATATTATATCACAATAAAAATTATTTTAAAGATATTGCATGTTACACACTTAGTACAATATTTTTAAATGTTTAATAAAACCTAATAAATATTAACTATTTTAAAAAACCAACACAAGGAGACACCTCCCCAGAAGTCAGACAGTGTTGGCACAGGTCTGTCCAGGGCTTCCCCTTTCTCCTGCTCCTCCTCTCCCATCAGCCATCCCCAGTGGGTTACACCAGTTTGAAGTTCAAGGTCAAATGACTATTAATGAAGTATTCTGAAAAAAGCCCTTTTTAAAACAGGGTCTCACACAACACTTTTCACGCTCATTGCCTCTGACCCTCTTCTCCAATGTAAACCTATTTGGCCATAATAACCCAGGAATTATCTTCTAATGTCTCTGTTAAGTTGTGGTTGTGGACACCTGATGGAGGGTCAACTAGGAGTCTCCAAGGCCCCGATACTTTCTCTGGAACCCAGGGCCACAGGCCGCCCTTCCTCCCTGTGGAAGCGACTGCTGGAGGCCAGATGTCCACGTCTACCTTTGATCAGGTTCCCACAGGACAGTGGGAGGTTAGACTCTGACATGGGAAGCCTGGCGGGTGCAGTGTCTCGGCTTAGGGGACATTTTCTACAGGAAGGATATGCTGCCACCAGGTGGCAGTGGCACCATTCCAAGCACCAAATGCAGGGCTCAGCCCCTGAGAAGGGGGCTGAGGTTCAGAGACTCAAAGAACATTTCTCTATGACCCCTTTGGCCTGTGGACAACAATGTCACCAGCTGAGGACCTTCCAAGCTAGTGAGGACACTGCTTCGGCCGCTAGTAGCGCCAACAGTAGCAGGCTTTACATGGGTTATTGCATTCTATCCCCAAGCAATCCATACGGGCAGGTGCAAAGACTGAGGTTTAGAAAGGCTGAGAATCTGCCCAACGTGGACGGCTGGGGAGGGACAGAGCTAGGCGGCGGGGCTGCTGAGCCTCCTCGCATCTTTCCTCCGCTCTGCATTTCTTCCTAAGACGTCAGGGATAGCTGAGGGCTAGCCTGCTGCCTCGGTGTTTTGTTTTGTCCATATATTTAAGTTTTATCCTCTGCCTACTGGTAAGAGTATGTAATGTGATTTACTGTACAAAATAAGTCATGTAATGGATAAAGAGAACACAGAGTATTAAAGGTGGCAGCCTGCTTAGTGCAAGGTGTGTGCTTTGGAGCCAGACAGACTTGGATTTGAATCCTGAACCTGCCTCTTACCAGCTGGTGCTTCCAGATACATTCCAACCTCCATAAGCCCCAAGGCCCGAATGTGTAAAACAGGGGTTGTAATCTCTTCTCATCGGGTTATGATAAGGACTGAGTGAGAAACACGTGGCACCATGTTTCCAGAGGAGGTAGATGCAACGCAACATACATTCCAGGCACCTGTGAGGAGTTGGTTTACAGCCCCAAGCTGGGCATCAAGCTGCCTAAAACTAAGGCAAAGAGGGAACATAGCAACATTCTGGAAATGACCCTTCTTGTTTGGTCCTCTACAATAAAAGCAGGTAACTTTTATTGGACATTTGTTTTGCCCTGCTCCACGCTAAACACCTGACTTACATACTTACAGCTCCTTTGGCCCCCATAACAATTCCGCTGGGCTCTATTATAATCTCCCTTCTACGGAAGAAGAAACTGAAGCTTCGAGAGGTTTAATAAAAACTCCAAGCTAACAAGCAGTAGAGCAGGGACTGGAACCCAAGTGTCTTATTCTCAGACCAATGCTCTTAAGCCTTACAGTCCCACACCTCGTACTTAACCCAATGGATTGATGCCCGCAACCCATACAGAAGACCCAGAAAACGCCTCAACCACGCCATACAACCAGCGTTGCCCACACTGCTCCCAGAGGCCTGGGTAAGTAGGGAAGAGCGTGGTTCTCCACGCAGGACTCACCTGGACTAGGTAGTCCCTAGGTAGAAGAGGGAGACGGACATGTTCCATCAGCTTTGCCATGTGCTCTAAACGGGTTTCTTTCTCATAATTGATCCACGAAATCACAGCTTCGAATACCTATAAAGAAAATCAACCCAGATTACCAGAGACAATAGCTTTCAAACAAGTTCCTCAACCGGAGAAAAGAAAAAATAAGTTAAAAGTCATCCACGAAGGTATTTAATTTAGAAAAGTCCAATATTTAAAATAAAACAAAGATAGAAAATCTTTGTTTACTAGCTGATGTGCGACAGTGATCAATCACACACACGTACCTTACAAGCAATAAACCTACTATCTCAAATGTAGAATCGTCAAGGTTCATTGCAAAATAAAAATCAGTTCCAATAGTTATGTAAGAGTAGAAATACAGAGAACTCTGAACCAAATTTTATAAAGACTGCTCAAAAGGACCAAAAGCCCTGCGGGCAATGTCATCACCCCCCTCACACACACCCTTCTTATTTATCTCCCATGTTCAGTTAATGCAGAATAAAAACAATAAAAATATTCTCTGCCAAAAGTTGGTGGTAATGATGAATGTGACACTGAATGACATAGAATTTCTAACACTGAATGGCAAAAATTTCTCCTTGGGTTTAACCTCTCCTTAGAGGAGAGATTTCATTTCTATATAAATCAAAACTGGGCTTGAAGGGAAAATTTGATATCTTGCTCCCCAGCATATGTCATCAGTTTGGCTCAAATAAACTCTTATAAAAATTCTCTACAGGTTTAGGGGGAAAAAAAACAAAACTGGGCTTGGCACCAAAAACCTATGGTTTTAGTGTTTACCTTACTCAAGTATCAGTCCAAATTTGAACTCTGCACCATCGTATACACAGAAAGATAAACTTCAGCGTCGGTTAGGCTGTGGGAAAATCTGCACTGTTTGTGGAAACTTCATTAGCATGGCTTTTTAAGAGAGAAATGGAGAATTTGGTAACACCAATTAAAAATTTGAATGCGCATACTCTTTGACCCAAAAATAATACTTCGAGAGCTCTAGCCTATAAAAATACTCACAAAAGTGGTACAAGAATATGTGTTCCTATAATGCAATATATAGATGATGTATTATAGAACTGTACACTTGAAACCTATATAGCTTTGTTGACCACTGTCACCCACAATAAAATTTAATTTAAAAAAAGAATATGTGCTGCACGTTTTTATAACAGGATAAAAAAGGCAACAACCTAAAGTCCACTCATGGAGAAATTATTAAACTAGTATCCATACCATAGGATATTTTCAGCTGTTAAAAAAGAATACAACAAAATAGCGTGTGCCAGAAAGCAAGAAAGCACTCGGAGGTTAGGGGAACACAACAAATGGACACAGAGGCTACTAGATGGGGTTTTCATTGCCAACATTTGGAGCAAGTTAAAAATCAAAGAGAATAATGAAGAACTCAGATCAGCACTGCTTGGATGAGATGATGGTGGGAGTGAGGACTGAGAAAGGGGCCAAAGGAAACCTTTTGTGGCTATGGATAGATATGTGGCCCTTACATGGACGCATGCACTTGTTAAAACCAATCAAATGACACACTTAATGTCTATACATTTCACTGTGTGTAAATCATACCTCAATTAAAAATATTCCTAGTTGAAAGAAAATGGTAGTAATGAATGATAACAATGAATAAAAAAAGAATCCATGAGTCCGTAAGAATACTGAAGAAAAAAAAAAAAAAACTGTGGGAAGGGCTCTTCTTCACAGAAAAATGCCACCTAATAAAAGTAGAAGGAATGAGAGAATTAAGAAAAACATCATTTGCAACCACCAATGTAATATCTGATTCAGCAAAGATTATCCATGGATACTGAAATCATTGGGTGAAAAGCTGTTGGGAAACCAGATATTCCTAGTTCTCAAAGTATCACCTCACAGGTTATAAAAAAAATTAATAAAATTAATAAAAATATTAATAAAATTAGATGGGGATGGGAAAGACAGCCTCAAATGGGGACATCTGACAGATACCACCTTTAACAAGAGATCAAAGTTAGCACTACCAATAATAGGACAAATAATATTCTTGATTGTCATTTAATGGGAAGGACACAGTAACCCCTAGTAACACTCTTCCTCAAATGTTTAACCTGAATCTTCTGGCGAGGAAACAGACAACTCCATATTTGGAACATTCTACAAGACAGATGGACTGGATTCTTCAAAACTGTTAATATTATGAAAGACCAAAGAAAGGTGGGCAGGGAAACAGTTCTAGAAGAAGGGGATTTAGAGACAGGAGGACTAAATATAGTGCATGATCCTTCATTAGGTCATGGATTAAAAAGAAACAGTCATAAAGGACTTTTTTGAAACTATTAGGAAATGTAAATACCCACTATAGATTAGATAATATTATTGTATGCACGTTAGCTTTCCGTGTTGTGGTAATGGTTTTCTGTCTAGAAAAGAGAACTTCCTTGTTCTTTGGGGGTGCATGATAAAATATTTAGCGATGAAGTGTCATGATATCTGCAATTTATCTGCAATGTTTCAGCAAAATAAAAGATTAAATATGTTGAGAGAGAGAGAGAGAGAAAGCAAACGAAACAAAATGTTAACAACCGGTGAATCTAGGATACATGACTGTTCACTCTTTCAAACTTTCCCATAGGTTTGAAATTTTTCAAAATAGTAAATGCGAGATGAAAATAAATTTGAAGAGAAAAGGAAAAATACTGTAACAAAATTTATGATATGGCAAGAAGTTGAAATGAAAACAAACTATATCTCCCCCCCACCCCTGGGGTGGGGAAGGGAAAATTCCAATTCTTCTTAACCTAACTATATGTTTTGTGAGTATTGGTATGTTAATGATGCTTTGCCCCTAAAGTGCTTGGCCCTATTTCCTACATATACACTTAAGTCAGGCTGGGTATACTCGAATTGGGCAAGGAATCAGAAAGGAATCAATCAGAAAGGGAAGGGAATAGAACAAAAGGAAAGGAACAGTATGTATGTATAGTTTGCACACACACACACATATCATGGAAATCCTCTTTGTCTAGTTCATTGTTTTAAAATATTAACTCTCATAGAGCTATACGCCTCACCCTCATAGCATTATTTGGTGAATAACTGTATATTTTTCAACCTGCCCATAAGATCCGTGAGAACAGGGACCTTGTCTTATTTGCTGACACATAATACACATGCAAATACTTTCCCAATGCATGAATGGACAAATGAGCTGAGAAGGTAAGGAGGCAGTGGAGCCTGCCCAGGCCGCGGCAGAGAGCAGGACTGGAACCGTGGTGGGGAGAACAGAGCCAGGCCACAGACCGCACAATGCTGGCTAAGTCTGACTTTGCTGTGTTAGCCAGTGGGCAGCTATTGTCCCGTCCTGCCTTGCATTGTGGTTATCCACACTTCCTTCTACTCCCGTTTATTGACTGTGAGCTCTTGGGGGGGGGGGGAAGAAGTGTATCTGCTCTGTCTCAGCACCTCCTACCGCTGAGTACATGCCAGGCACAGAGAAGGCAGCTGGCTGAGAAAGCTCTGCGGAAGAATGAACCGCAGTCCTTGCGTAGGTGGCATTTACTGATCACGCCCTTCCCCGTCAACCAGCTTAGTTTTTGTTACAAAAGCTGAAACGCAAGCTGAGTCTAATGAAGTCGATATTTAACCTTATCTTTATTTTTGACTTGACTTGTCCAACTGGTTCCGCTTAGTTGCACTGTTTACTTACTCAGCTGTGAAAGCCACAGCACTCGGCAACAACGGTGACCTTCTCAGCAGCGAGAGAAGGCCACATATTTTTTTCATTTAACTTCATGCTTGAAAAATAAACAAGCAAATAAGCTTCCAACTAGCATTAGCCTTCAGTGTGCCTGAAATCATTCTCAAAAGCTCCTCCCATCAAGGGGCTGACCAAGGCAAGGGGGCAATAAGTAAAAGCAGCTTGTTTTACCCCGTGCAGAGTCCTGCGCCCCATTCGGCATGAGAGCCCAGCAAGCAGACACTCCTGCCCCTTAGTAAGTGACTCGCCCAAGTCCAGAGGCAGAGAACAGCAGGGCTGGGGTCCACACGAACCCACCTCCAAGCTCATGTTCTTACCCGTTGTTCTCAGCTGCCTCTCAACCGTCTATAGCAGCGTTGGCAGACTACAGCCGGCAGGCCACATCAGCCAGCCACCTGTTTTCGTAAATAAAATTTTACTGGAACACAGCCACTCTCACTCGTTTATGTACTGTCTGTAGCTGCTTTCACACGAGAACAGCAGAAGGTTGAATTGAGACCATGGTCCACAAAACCTAAAATATTTACTATCTGCCCCTTTATAGGAAGTATGTCAACTCCTGGTCTGTAAAATCTGGTCTGGAAGCAGAGACCCTGTGGCTTCGATCATGGGCTAGGTGATGTCTACTCAGACGAAAACACTGTTCATCGGTCCCATAATGAGATAATCAGCTGCCACAAGGCACGCTTAGGGTTTCACTTTTAAACAAAGAAATAGCATCATTTCCTTACTGCTTCACATTCCAAAACCAATTTATTAAGTGCTACAAGGTTGCTATGTGGAAAGAGATGGAAAAAATCAGATTTTATCATCCTCTGCTTACTCTACTTCTGATGTAGGCACAAGCCTTGGCCAGAGAGCATCAGATGAACCTGGCCTTCCTAACTCCACCCCTCTGGTTATACAGGCAGCCAAGCCTGGACTGTACCTGTACCCTGGAGGAAAGTGGGGGGAAAGGGAGCCCTGGGGAATGTAGCCCTGCTTTCAAAATGCATTCTGAGTCTCCAGAAGGGGGGCTTAAGTTAAAATAGGCAGGGTAGTAACTTGGCAAAGGAAAAGGTTCAGTTGAAGGTGATTCTCAGCAAAACACAGTATGGGGGGAAAGAAGCTAATTTTGACAATCTCAGGAAAAACTAGGTTCCCACACGTGGATCTAATTTGTTACTCAAGATTTAAGAAGGGGGGCGGACGGATGGCTCAGTTGGTTACAGCAAGAGCTCTGAGTAATAGAGTTGCTGGTTCAATTCCCACATGGGCCAGTGAGTTGCGCCCTCCACAACTAGATTGAAGACAATGAGCTGCCACTGAGCTGCCGGAGGGGCAGCCAGGTGGCTCAGCTGGTGAGAGCGCGAGCTCTCAACAACAAGGTTGCCGGTTCAATTCCCACATGGGATGGTGGGTTGCGCCCCCTGCAACTAAGATTGAAAATGGCGACTGGACTTGGAGCTGAGCTGCGCCCTCCACAACTAGATTGAAGGACAACGACTTGGAGCTGATGGGCCCTGAAGAAGCACACTGTTCCCCAATAAAAAAAAAATTTAATTAAAACAAACAGAAGAAACACTGAACCATTGTATTACTTAAAAATAAAAAACGGGGGGCCAGCCCGCTGGCTCAAGTGGTTGGAGGGCCGTGCTCCTAACACCGAGGTTGCTGGTTCGATTCCCACATGGGCCAGTGAGCTGTGCCCTCTACAGCTAAGACTGTGAACAACAGCTCTCCCTGCAGCTGGGCTGTGGAGGTTGGAGTGTGCTGCCCTGGGCTGCTGTGGGCTGCCGTGAGCTGCTGCTGTGAGTGGCTGACCAACAACTGGCGACCGACTGCCTCAGCCGGGGGTTGGGGGTGGGGGTGGGGGCAAGGCTCAGAATACCATCATGGGCCAGGGAGTTGTGTCCTACACAACTAGACTGAGAAACAACCGCTAAAACTGGAGTGGGGGGGACGGGAGGCGGAAGAAAGGGCAGGGTAAAAAAGATTTAAGAAGGACTAACTTTATGATTAACAGGCTCAGTGCTAGATAGTTTACATGCATGATCTCGTTTAATCCACCAAAACCTCAGTGACAGTGGGGATCACTGTTCTCATTTTACAGCTGAGAAAATTGCCTCAGAGAGGTTAGCAACTTGCCCAAGGTCACACTGCCAGAAGTAGTGCATCTGGGATGTGAATTCACCTTTAACTCCAAAAACCTGAATTCTAACATTATGCAGTATTGCATCTCAGACGCACAACTAGTTGAAAACCCTGGGCAGACTGTTGAGTTGAAAAACTACATTCCTGAACCCATAATCCTAATTACACCCTCCAAGTCTCCCAGGACACCCCCGCTAGGTAACCTCTTCTTTCCCAGGGATTGAGCCATTAGCATTTGCCAAGTCCACTGCCATGATTTTAAATCAAGAAGACAGCACTTCTAGATGTGAGAAGGATTCTGTCAGATTTCTGTTGTTTCTTAAACCAAAGCTTAGCAAGAGTTACATTACTCATTCTCCACCTCACTGTCACACACAACACTGGAGACAGCTGGGAGCAGAGGGGCGCTGGAGCTGGAGTTAAATCCTGCGTGTTTCTTTCCAACCCAGTGTTTAAGTGACATCACACTGGTCGTTTGAAATCAGGCTTAGTGGAAATATTTACACCATGGAAATTAGCAAATGAATCAGCAAACAAATCGGAGCTTTTAGAGTTTTTTTGGAGAGCCAGTTGTTAAATATTTACCAGCACACTGCTGGCTGGGAGATGTCCTGGTCTGAAAGCTCCCGGGACTCCAGAAAGCCTACCTAGTTGCACTTACCTTTCTGACAGTATCGTCATCTGAAGGTTTTATAGAGCATTTATAAAAGCTCTTTCTTTGTAGCTGCCTCATTTCAGACCCGCCAGGGCCCCGTGAAGCAGCTCGAGTCACTGACAAAAGGGAAAAGTGAGGCCGAGAATGGGAAAGTGGGCTGCCCAACGTCAGCCAGCTAACTGGTGACAGGGCAGCATTAGAACCACTGGCTTTCAATCTACACTTTCACAGCACCCTGTACATTTCCTCCACAACGCATTTCCCGGTTTGTAGCCATCTATTTATCTGTGTACACGTTTCATAAAATCAGTCTCCCTCATGTGATTCTAAGTTCCACGAAGGCAGGGCTCTTGTGTTTTCTGTTCACCAATGTCTCTCCTGTGACTAACACACTGCCTGACACACAGAAAGCACTCAATAAATATTTATTGAGAGCATGAATAAGTTAACCAAAGCAGGAATGACTGGGTGTGTGGTTCTCTTCCTACAACAGCACACTGCCAAATATCTGACTTCAGACAAACAACAAAAATGACGACAAAACACAGTAACATCGCCTGGCCTGGAAATTGTTCTTCAGCTTTCCACTACTGCCTACAGCCAGTAAAAACATTTTCACTATCCTTCTGCAAAGGGTAAGGAGAAGGACTGAAGCACGATGGGTTGACAGAAATGCCTGCAAGCTGAGAGATTTCCTCAGTAGCCCTAATCCTACAAATGATTAGAGCATGACACAGGGATGGAGAATGTCTTCCAGTCAATATGAGAGACTGAGCTGGCTTGGAAGGAATCTTCCCCAAAGCTCCAAACATGTGAAAATGACTTATTACAAAAAATTAGTAATAATAATAATAAAGATTTGAGCCATACTCAAAAACAAGAGGGAAATGTCCAAGTGCCTTAAATGAAAGAAATTCAACTCTGGGAGCTGAACGGAAGCTGAGGCCAAATGGCTCACAGGTCCGTACAGTTCCGATATGGGCTTTAATGGTTCAGAACTGGTGTCCCATCAGATTGAGTGTCTGGGCCACAGGCTCCTTGTGGGCAGTCCTGCCCCAGCTGTAAAACGAGGACTCGATGGACCCCACCACTCTGCTGCGGGAAGGGGTAAGGAGACTCATCTGGGGAATAAAAACTTAATCGTCAAGAAATTGAAACACCAGGCTCACACCACACATCTGTGTAGATGTGGGGTTTGAACTGACACTATTCAGGTAGTACAGGGGATAGTCAAGACAAAAAGTAATATAAAATCTGTTTCTAAACCAGTAAACCTGCCCTATAAGGGCACTTCCACAGCTCAGGGCAACCCAGACTCCCATGAACATAACACCCTCTGAAGATGGCCTCACAATAAAAAATTAAAGATCAGTAATGAAACAAATTGCCAAAAGGAAAATAAACAGATGCAATAAATCATAGAACATTTGGGGCAACCATAGAAAGAGAGCCTCAAGACTACTCTCCATAATGTGTTCCTGGAAATACTAGGGGCAGGAGACCAAAGGGGTTCTGAGACCAAATGAGCCTGGGGAACACATCATTAATACACTCAAGTCCCCTTAGAGATTCACAAAGCTCATTACTACAGAGGGTGCCAAAAAAATGTATACACATTTTAAGAAAGGAAAACTGTATTAAAATTGTAATAATATATACCGATAACAAAAGATAAATAGAAGTCACATTTGATTTCTGCAATTACAAGACGTGCTCAGAATGGTTGCCATCAGCATCCAGACATTTCTGATGACAGCGAACTACTGCTTGAGCAATGTTGACGAACGTGTCCACTGGTACACATTTATTTGGCACCTCCAGTATATAAAAGCTCTGACAAGCACTGCAGTTTCTTAACCTGGTTCCTTTGTTTAGCCACTGTCTCCTAAACGTATCTGACCTGAGAACTTTTTCTCCTTCACCTGAACTCCTACAAACATCTCACAACAACGTAGCTTTATAGGACACAGTTGGGTGAATACTGACCTAGAGATGAAAATCCTCGCTCCCAACTCCCCACAGACCCCAGAGCCATTCCCAGCCTCCTCTTCCACCTCCCCGAAAGACCCTTGATTTTCATCACACAGGTTACTTTTCCCCAAAGTACAATAAGTTATGGCAAACTTCCATATCTAGTCCTGTAATTCCTTCAACCTGAATGGCTTTCCAAAATTCTACTCTCATTCTCCACGTTTTAGCTCAAATAGCCCCCTTTCTATGAGTCCTTCCCCACCCAACAATCTGGAGTAAAATATTCCACAGTGTTTTCCTTGAACTTTGATTACAGGCCACCAGTTCTCTCGGCCACACGTTATAGATACATGTTTTCGGTCTGTCTGTCCACCAGCCTCTTGAATAATAATGACTAAGTGCCACTCCCCTCTGTCTCCCATTGGGGTGGGCATGGATTAATAAAGAGCTGGGGCCTGGGAGGCAGACATAGTCAGCTGCAAGTCAGGGAGCTCTCTATTGTTAACAAGCCCTAGTTTCCTCCTCTGCAAATGGAGACAATAACCTCTGCCTGGCAAGATGTAAGAATTAGAAAATGATGTGCGAAAACGTATGTTGGGCAAAAGAAGTCAGCATAAAAGCATACGCATGCCAGGATTCCATTTATATAAAGTTCAAAAACTGGCAAAACTGATCTATGAGAAGTCAAAATAGTAGTTATGCTTCTCAGGGTGGGGGACCGTGACCGGAAGGAAGTTCTGGGGTTCTGTTTCTTGATCTGGGTGCTAGTTATGTGGGTGTTTCACTTTGTAAAAAGTTGAGCTGTGCAATTCTTCTTCGTTCGTGTCCCTGAGCTTAACTTTAATACAAACGTCACTTTTTTTTTTTAATGGTATGTATGAAATGTA
The DNA here is from genome assembly GCF_036562045.2 of Rhinolophus sinicus. Taxonomy (NCBI): domain Eukaryota; kingdom Metazoa; phylum Chordata; class Mammalia; order Chiroptera; family Rhinolophidae; genus Rhinolophus; species Rhinolophus sinicus. The sequence continues at coordinate 79,748,743 of NC_133759.1, forward strand.
CCTGGAGAACAGTGGGCAGTCAGGGTGGATTTAGTGCTGTGGTATTCTACGCATATTTGCTTACTGGTCCCCAAAGGAGAAGAGTGAAAAGAGTAACGCTGAGGCAGGGGCACAGGCCTGATCATTGTTTGCAGGCTAAGAAGTTGGCAACGCTCATGATGACCTCAGAGAAAAGCAGAGCTGCCAGAGCCAAGGCCAAGGATATGCCCATTGAGTCACCGGATAGTGCCTGGGCAGCAAGCACTTAAGCTGCAGGCCAAGGAGCTCCAGCCCCGTATTCCACACCTACCGCTGGCTGGAGAGGCTGCAAGTTCAGACAGGAGGAGACGCACATTGATGACCCTGGGAGACAGGAACCAATCCCATCTAGGAGATACCAGAATGTGGTCCCTCTCTCCAGTTTCAGGAGAGAACAGCACATTAAAAATGGGATCATGCAGAAAGAAACTAACCTATAGGTCTCAATATAACACATGCTTGACACTGATCTAACTTTTTAAGAGACCTAAACGATTTCCTCCTGACCTGTATTGAAAATGTGGACCGTTTCCCCATTAGCAGTCACTCTGAAAATCTCAATAGTGTTTCATATGGAATTCTTGAGGAGTAGAAACATATTTACCAGCTAAGAAAGCAAAGAGTCAGGCAAGTCCAGTAGCCAGCACTTCAGCGGCAGAGCTGCACTAGAACCCAGGAGTCATCTCTCTTCTCCGTAGAGTGTGTTTGTCCCCGGAGGTTGCTCACCCTGCCCCTGGGTCACTGAGGTGGTCCGTGGTGAGTCTCAAATGGGAATACAAGAAACAGGCCGCTCACAGGCTTAGCTCGGACCCAGCAGCACCTCCCACGCAGAGGAATCGGGTGACTGGGGGGGCTTGCTCCTTGGTCTTCGCTCTCTCTCGGGGGACAGGTGAGGGTGGAGGTGAGGGTGAGGTACAGGGAAAGAGTCTATTCAGAGAAATAGTAATTCTGTGACTCCTACCAGACCAGATCCTTTTGTCCTCTCTCAAATAACAGGAATTTTAGAACAAAAATGACATGAAGGCAAAACAGGAGAGAAAATAGCAAAGATCCGTGCCCTCCCTCTGACCTCTACTTCGTACATTTGTCCTGATTATCTGGAAAAATTATTCCCATAACCTCAGCTGGCTCAGGGCAGAGTCCAGCCCCAATCCGCCTCTTCATTCCCTCAGGGAATATCCGCTCAGCACCCACGGGTGCTTGCAGGGGCTCTGTGTCAGGCACTGTACGTGACAAAGGTGGCTAAGGTACCTTCACAGTACTCGAGGAGTGTGAGGACAGCGGAGGAGGTAACGCATAGGCAAAAGCAGGTGATGTAGGAGGACAGTTTCTGGGCCCCGGGAAGCCCAGACAGGGCTGACAGTGCTGGGGATGCTGGGGACCCAGAGCCCATGACCATTCTTCCCCCTGCCAGGCACCAAGCACAAGGCCATTTAACCACCCAGACTATGGGCCCTGGGAAGAACTTCTCCTTGAGAAAGAACCCAGCCAACAGTTACTTGTAGTAGCAGCAGCAATGATCGTATCTCCCAGTAATGAACACAGTTTGTGTGCTAAGCACTTCTCATGTGATTCGTGCTCAGCACAACTCTGTAAGGTAAATACTACACTATCATTACTCCCCTTTTACAGATGAGAAAACTGAGACTTAGAGAGGTTTTGTTTTTTGTGTGTGTGGTTTTTTTTTTATTCATTCATTCAAGAAAGTTCTGTGTGTGTCTACCATGAACCCAATACCACTCCAGCGGGGACCTTAAGACAGACAGAATCCATGAGTGTATATAGTGCATATATTCTTGTGGTAGATAAATAACTTGCCCAAGGTCACTCAGCTTGTCATAGCAGTAGAGCCAGGATCTGAACACAGCCACTCTGACTACAGAACCTACACTTTCAAACTCTCAATAAGCAAACTGCCTGGGTGCAGCCATTGTCAATTATAATCATCATTGACACTAAAATACTACATTTCCTCTATCTAAAGATGCACAGTTTTTTTTCCCATTTTAATGTCTGCATTTTAAAATATATCTTGAAAGAAACCTGGGGGCTGTAGGCAAAGGACTAAGTCATCATATCACTGCTATTGCTGTTTAACTGTGGATGTAGCTGAATACAGGTTATTTGATTACTGACTCAGTTGAGTTTTCTGCAAATGCAGTTGAATTTTAGCTTAAATTAAGATCCCTGATATTCCTTCAAATACATTCCAATAAGTTCACTATAATGCAGTACTGAAGGAAAAAATACTGTGTATGCAACATTGCCTATCGCGTGCAATGTAATGAAAGGGAGTAGAAATGGCCAAATTTCCTGGAATAGATCACAGAATTTTCAAAGCCTAAAGGGTTCGCATTCAACTGACGAACATCTAACTGAACATCTAACTTCTAGCAACATGTGACCAATTGAGGGGAAACAAAACTATGGTTTCACCAAACAGAAAATGCAGGCCAAACCCCACTATACTTTGATAAGCCTCAAAACTGTACTGTCAGCCTCAGAGGTACCACAGTGATGAAGCTCATGAGGAATCTACTTTCTGAAAAGCATCGCATCACACTGAAGTTACCATAACTTCTCAGAACCAGATATGACACACAACTTCATTAATGTGAAAAACACCTACACTCCAAACTCTGATTATATAGAACAAGCAACTCATATGTAAGCAAACAAATAAATGAGGGCCACTATAGACAATTTTTAAGTGTATAGATTTAATGTCATGTGTATTTGTTTCTGGAAAGATGTAATTAATTCCATGGCTTATTTTACCATTACCAATGGCAAAATTGAGTACCATTACCGTTATGAGTGGTGCTCAAAACAGAGTATTATGGTGACCACAATGACAGCTGCCATGTACTGAGCACCTGCCAAACACTGTATTTGCTATTTGATGCCCATTATCTCACATGTAAGGAAATCAAGGTTCAAAGTCACCAGTGACTTTGCGAGGTCACACAGCCAGTCAGCATCAAGCCAAGCATGGAAGCAGCTCTGCCGGAGTCTAAAGCTCAAGTGACTTCCAGGGCACACTAATGCCTCTCCCTAAACCCACACTAAACCCACTGCCACCTGCCCTGGCACAGAACACATCGGTAAGTCCTCACCTGAAGAAAGCTTACTGTGATCCCAGAACAGGATGGGCCAGCATGAATTCAACCCAAACACCCCCAAGTTGATCTAAATCCTGCTGCTTTATGACTGCTTCCTTTCTCAAACTGCACTTGAGGACACGCACTGGCAGACCCCAAACACACCAACCACAACATTCACCGCCAATCAACTGACTAGTCGATTCCTTCAAATTGTGCCAATTTGGTAGCACAAACAAGAGAACACATTAAACAGGCTTGGCAAGAAGATCGGGAGTCCTGTCCATTGCTGAGGCCAGGGCAGGAAGGAGCCTTCGGCCTGGCCAGACGCATTCTTTTCCCTGAAGATGCTGTTCCACGTCAGTTCATGGAAACAGAGGCCTCCCTGAGCCCAAGGGAGAGTCTAGCTTACTGTGCCAGTCCCCTTCTGGGGAGCCCTCTGAAGCCTCAGGGCAGCCCACGGTGCCAATAAACAACGGCTCTTCCTCCTGATCAAACTTCTGCTGGAGGACAGGCCAGGGCTTGTAAATTTCACCCCATTGTCTGGACATGTGCCTCTGGACACAGTCTAATTTCCAATGTAAAATCCTTTTCAAGGGCTTTTCCTTAAATATTCCCTCAGGAAATAACCTCAAGCTTGGACACTTAAGAATGGACCAGGACAATTCAAGAAACACTTACTGAAGCCTCCTTGAAGATACAGAGATGAATGAGATGTGATCCCTACCATCAGGGAACTCACAATTGAGTGAAGGAGGTAAGACCAGCTCAGAACTCACTCTAATAAAAAGCAGCACAAGATGAATGTTATCCTGGAACACACAGGAGAAAGGACTTAATGCCAGATGTAAGATCGATAAGAAACTCAACTAACACTGACTGACGGAGCACCTAGTAGGTACCAACTACCATACCAGGCATTGTACAAACCTCATCCCACTTAATTCCTACAACCACCCTGTGGAATATGTACTATTAGTATACTCACTTTATAAATGAAGAAACAGGTGGACAAGCAAAGTATCTTGCCCAAGGTCACACAACCACTTTGTAAATACCAGAGATGAGATTTGGACCCTGCTGGCTAACACCAAAGCTCATGTTATTTTCAGTTCCGTAGACAGACTACACCTCCTGGAGTAAAGAATTCTCCCTGGTAACAGCAGAATCTGAACTGGTTTGGAATTCAACCAGGTGAAGATGGAAAGGGGGATAAAGGGTCACTGAGAGGGAAGGCCTGGAAGTAGGACAGTTCAGCAGTCACAGGTCAGTTAAAGCAGTGGGCAGACGTCAAGCTTCCAGCACAAAGGAAGAGGCGTGTGATCAGGGAGGGAGAGGGCTGGGTATCAAGAGCCCCGGGTTCTTGCCGGGGCACGGCCACTGACCGACTGTGTGACCTTTCGCAGGTCCCATCTCCTCTCTGTGCTTCAGCCTCGTCACCAGTAAGAGTTCCAATCCCCCTATCGGAACAGATATTCCCGAAAGGTCTGCTCTCGCTTAAATGCTCTGTGATACTCACAGGAGGCCACGTGGGACAGTGGTTAAGGCCAGGTGACAGGTAGCCCCCGATCTGCAGTGACCAGCTGAGTGACCTTGGATAAGCTAATTAACTCCCAAGTCCTTTTCCTCATCTGTAATGTGGGGACAACAGCAAAGCGTTTTCACAAGGCTGTGGTGAAGGTTCAGTGAACTGAAGAACAAAAACCACTTAGCAGAGTGCTTGCAAACTGTAAACGTCCAGCAAATGAAGGCAGCTTTGTCGCCACCATCATCACCACCATTACTTCTTCTTTAAAGGGTCTAGAAAGTGAATGTAGTGGTCAAGGCTCAGAAAGCCTTTTTTTTTTTTTTTTTTAATTTAAAAGGACAAGAAATAAGCTCTCTTCTTTCTTCTCTGCAAATGAGAAAAGGCCTCACACCATGAGGCTCCTGTTGCACCAAAGGGCCATGCCATACATACCTTCTCTTCTGATGAAACCGTCAGCTTGTCACTGGATATCAAGCTGCACACCTGGTCCAGGCTTAGGCTAAGAAATTCTTCCCCTAGCATCACCTCTGGAAAGTGCTGCTCTGTTCAAAAAGGAAAAAAAAAGCAGAAGTTCAGAGAACAAAGTTATAAAACACTCCTGTCCTTCCTTCCATGAACCAAGGCCATGATAACAACGGGATTTAGAGTGGAGTCCTTCAGGTTTTGAGGGGAGGTGGGAAGCAGAGGGAGAGGCAGAGAGAAAGACAGCATGTCCTGGCTGGAGAGAAACTAGCCTTTTAATTCAGCAGCAAAGGCATCCTTCCCCCCAACCTTCCGTGTGATCCTGTCCTGAACATCAACACAGATGAAAACAGGGCAGAGAGAGATGTGCGGTTATATTTCTTCCATGTTCCATGAGATTAATCTGGCACTGCAGAAAAGTCTCCCTGGGACCTGCCTACTTAACTGAGCTCATTTCCCCTCAAAGCGCAAGCTGGCAGAGTTGCAGACAGTGACCCCTGCAGTTCAGCCAAACAAAAGTGGGTCAGAGCTGCTGTGTGGCTGGAAGTCTCAGGAGGGTCTGGTAGACAGTCAACATTAAAGGTTAGCGGAAGGCATCATCCTTCCTTGTCCAAAGTCAAGTCTACCATAGCAAGTCTCCAGTTCACAAGGAATCCCAGCTAAGCACTGGGCCAGGTGTGGTGACAACACGGCTGGCCCCACCACAATTGGGAAGAATCCACAACAGCTAATCAGCAAAGGCCATTAAAATGGAGGGGAGTCTGGGGACAGCTAAAACGAGACAAAACCGACAGGTCTGAGGTCCACACAAGGGACATGCCAAAGACAACTCCTACTCTGACATTTGCCCAGGTCACCATCCTGCTGTTACAGAGGCAGTGAAATGTCAGTGAAAGAGCATGCACTTTGGAAAGAAGGAACCTAGACTCAAATTCTGGCTTTGCCATTTGCAAGTTGTGTCCATGAGCCAATGGCATCACCTCCCTGGGCCTCACCATCCTCATTTGTGAAATGGGAATTAAAAACCGCTTGTCCTGCCTCCCTCTTGTGCTCTGATGGGAAAGGAACAGTAGAAGTGTTTCGCAAGCTATGTCAGGGTGAACTGGCCCAAGGGGTCCCGGAGATGACAGGATCCTTTGTCACTTGGCCTAGACCTGGCTCCTTTCTCAGTTCTCTCACAGCCCTGAGTCATCGCCTTAAGGGGCAGCTGTGCTCCTTGCCCTCCAGGCTCCAGGACTCCCCCCTTCCTTCTTTGGTGGCCCTACGCTGGCCTGGAAGCTTCCTGAATAATTCTAGAGGGCCGTACCTCCCAGGCCCACAGAGGGCTACCCCACTTGGTCTGGCCAGCCCCTCAGAGGCTGCTGCAGTATCAATCCTGTTGTCGCTATATAACGAAAGGGAAAAATCAGAGCATGCTAAGCCTCTCTCTCATAGGCATCAGCCTCTTAAAAACCAAAGAAGATTTAAATCATTTCTTGCAAAAAACTCCTTCTTAACTTTTATGTTGAAATAATTCAGACCCAAAGAATTCTCCTATACCCCTCATCTAGATTCCCTAAATGTTAATGTTTTACCCTCAATGATTAAGTTGTAAACAATCTCTTCCATTTTCACTAGACAAAAAGGGCTCCCACTTACTCCCCATCAGCTCAATAACATCACGGAGCCTGCAGCTAAAGCTTGTCCACCCTGAGGCTCAGGAATGTTTGTACATAACAAAGCAAATTTAAATGTCAGACCCTTTATGTTGTTTTGTACACCTAAAACTAATAATAAAATTAAATTAAATTTTTAAAAAATGTCAGATCCTTTATGAAGGGAAGCAACTGTCATAAAGTAAGAAGCTGGTCTTGCTTCTCTTATACGTCAACACAAAAAAGCCGTTAGTTAAAGCTCAGATTTTAGGTGAGATGTGCAGAAAACCTCCATAACTATGGGAATATTTAAGCCTAGATAGTATTATTTGTAAAGTGTCCATTCCTAAAGATTTTTAAATAAAAGAAAATGAACAATCTTCTTTGGATGATGAGAACTCATTCCCGGTCTGAGGGTTTAACAGGATTCCCCCTGCATGCCTTTTCTGGTCCAAGCAGTCTTTGGACCAGAGTCGTCCTTCTCTTGGCCACATCCAAGAAACAGCAGAGAGAGAAGCAGTCACCACACCACGGCGCACCAACGCAGTACGCCCACCAAGGCAGAGCTAAGCAAGCGAGTCAGGGGAACTGCCGCTACCATTCCTGGGGGCCAGAGCCACACTCAGCCTTCCCGCTTTTATCTTCTGTGGCCAAAAACCTTACATTTGGAGGAAGGAAAAGAGTGAAGAGAACTGGAAGTGAGAAAGTAAAACTCTGGGTTGCGGAAAACACTTTCTCACAGCTCATGAAGCTAAAAGTAGAAGGACTTGGATATTGAAAAGGAAGAATACGGAAGGGTGGTGACACATCTTCTAGGTGACTTGGCGAACAAACCAGAAATTCTCAACGATAACTCGAGGCAGAAAGTAGTCAACTCCCCGACACCTTCCCATCTCTCAGGATGAATCTAGGTCCCTTCTTCCTCATGTGTGCTGCTGCTTTGCTCGTATGGGACCTCCCACTGATGTCCCTTCAAAAAGGCTCCCAGGAAGCCGTGTGTGGGGACAGAGCCCCAGAGAGCAGTTTCCAGACTCTCGGCCTCACATGGGAAGGTGCTGGCTCGGGTACTCGATGGCCATCAGCTTTGGCTAGTTGGCCGTCAGCTGTAACCTTTGAGCCATTGGCCACTAATGTAACTGCCGCGGCTGCGCTGGGGAGTGGAGTCGAGGGGAGTTGAGGAGGAGAGTCGGTCGGTTGGCAGAAAAGCGGACAGCAGGTCACACATCGTGTGAACCCAGCCGCCAGGGAGAATATAGTGGTGTGACTCCCCTACCTATGGCTCCGTGGGTGTTCCTTTTTGGCCTAGACACATCCTGCGTTCTTATGTGGGGAGTGGGAGCAGAGACCCCGCAGGCCACCCCGTGTGACACCGTGTCTGGTGGGGTGGGGACAACAAGGGAGTTAGTGGGCAGCAGCTTCTCACCCAGGGCTCTCACCGAGGCCACTGCAAGTGCTCAGTAACTATTAACGTATCATGTGCCAAATGCAGTGTTTCTCCAAAAAAAGAGAAAGCACTCAGGACCCAGGAGATTTGTAGGGCAGGAGCAGAAGGGACGAGGAGAGGGCACAAAGAGGAAAACCCCTTCCCATCAATCTGAGGAGACAGGGCTGAGCCCCCAGAATCTGGGGACCAGAGTCCCCTTTCTGTTAGCAACACTCAAGAAACAAGGAGGTAGAGACAACAGGAAGAGGATGCTCTAGCCAACTGCACTTCCTGGGAAACAGGAGTTCCCCAGAAGACTTTGTTCTCAAATTAGCCCTCTTCCTGGCCATTTCCCCCAAAGAACCCACTCTGCTCCCAGAAGATACCTCCCTGAGAATCAGCTTCTACCTTTAACGCTTGTTTGTTGGTTAGTTGATTTGGCTATTTTTTCTGTGTTTGTTTTGCTTTGTTGTTAATGTACTAAAGGAGCACGTAGTGAAGAGCTCTGGCTAAGGGTCAGAGACCTGGGTTCAAGTCCTAGCTCCACCTCTTACAGTCAGCAACTCTTTCCAGACTCTGGCGTCATCATCCGTAAGATGGGACCATAATACCTGACCGAGGTCTCAAGGTTGTTTTGAAGCTCAAAGACAATAATGTTAGTCCATTTTAAGATCTTTAAAAACCTCTTTAGAAATGAAAGATGAATACTATCGGCCCACGTTCCTGCCTCACAAAGTTCAGTTCTGTGGGCAGCAGTCCTCTGCAACAGAGCTTTTCCACAGCATCAGAGACACCACTGGGGCGGCAGGTCCTGTGGCGAGGCTGCGGGCCTCAAAGGCCACTGAGTTCAGCAAACTTTCTAGGGATATGTTATTCAATGTCTAAAGGCTGCGGTTTTGTCATCTATTAAATAGGGCTAATGATAATACGAACTCACACGATGTACAGGCGTTAAACGAGCAAATATAGTTAACACACTTACCGAGGCCACTGCAAGTGCTCAGTAACTATTAACGTATCATGTGCCAAATGCAGTGTTTCTCCAAAAAAAAAAAAAAAAAGAAAGCACAGCTGATGCCTACAAGGAACCTGCTGGCTTATAAGTGGGGTGAGACCAGGCACCAGTAACTCCAACCCGAAGTCCCCAGGGCCATGACTGGGAGAGACACTCCAAATAGAAATAAAAGGAAAATAGAAATAGAAGCAGGAGAAGTCAGAGCATGTGCAGAGAACAGCAATGGCTCAGTCTGGCTAGAGCCTAGGCTACGTCTTCATTCATCTAACAAATGTTCAGTGAACGCCCACTAAGTATGGGGAACTGGGCCAGGCTCCGGGAGATGCAATGGACAGGCAGGCAAGGCTCGATCTGGGGGACAGGTGGGGTGTGCAGGGGGCATAGGGTCTTCTAACCACGGGCTAGCCCCTGGAAGGGGGAGTCTCCAGTAATAAACTTTACCTTTTCTTGTCCTTTTGCTTCTTTTTCCTTAAAGAGAAATGAAAACAGAGGCGGGGGCGGGGGGGGGAGTCAATTAAGAGTTCTGGTTAAGAGTCCTAATTAACCAGGCTTTACTATAAGTAACAAATACTGTTTAAGCTCCAAGTTTTGATTAAGGAAACAGCATGTGTCTGTTCCTGTCCCTTAGGTTGAGAAATTATGGAGAAGGGGAGGGGCCTCAGTAACTTCAAGTCCTTTCCCCACACCAAGCCACACAAAACTTCCCAACCTTGAAAAGATGAAAACATTTGGATGGCACATGTCTTTGGCTGGCACATTTCCCAGGATAGGGCTTGCTTTAGGGGCAGAGCTGGGTCTTTTCAAGGAAGCAGGCCTGGGAAAAACTGAGGGTATTTCCTAATAGCAGCTAACACTACACCAGGCATTTTACATGTGTTATGTCACTTACTTCTCCCAAAAGTCTTGCTGAAGTGAATGTCAATATCCCCATTTTACAGATGGAGAAATGGAAGCTCAAAAAGTTATTTAGTCATGTGCTTAGGATCACACAGCGGTAAGTGGTCAGCCCAGGTTTTGAAACCAAGGCTGTCTGATCACAGTAACAAGCTTCTGACGAGTATTTTAGTCCGAAGATGATAGTAACTTGTCCTAAGCAGGCCATTGGAGTAAAATTCAAAACAGACATCAGAGCACCCTGAGATTCCCCGTTAGGGGTGCTATACGGAGACAAAAAGAATATGAATCTAATGACCTTTCTTCCAAAAGAAAATCATCTCAGCATAGTGGTGTTCTAAACATTTTGGCCTCAGTCTTACATGTTCACATCTCAGACCTAATCTCTGAATTGAGATCTTTCCCTAATCCCCCTACCAGGCTAGGTGAAGTGATGCCCTTCTGTGTTCCCAAAGGCTCCAAAACAGGAAATAAAAATTACCGTGGCCCTAATGAGCCTGTTTTATCATCGGATGAGTTTCTCTCATACCGGGCTGTGCGCCTCAGGAGGGCAGGGTCTGTCTTGCATGAAGCTGACTCCTCAGTGCCCAGCACGTCCGCTCTAAGATAATTATTGCTCTTCCTTGCCTGTTCTTCACGACTGCCTAGGGCTCAGGCAATCGCTCAAGGTAACCCCAAGTCCATTCCACCCTCTTGATGGGATAAAATAAACCCAAGCCTTTGAGCAGACTCATCTAAATGACAAGCCCAGAACAAATGGAACCAAAAACCCATCTGTGACTTCTTTGACCTGCAAAGATGAAATGAATCCCATTATTCCAGGGCCAGTGGCCCCAGGGAACAGGTATGAGTGGCTCTGAATTGAACCACCGGTTATACGCCCCAGGAAAAACTGGCTGACACAGGTGGACACACAAACAGAATCAAAACATTTTAGTAGGGAAAAAAATAAAACAACTGTCTTAAATCTCTCTCTTTCCCTCTCTCTCCCTCTCTCTCTCACCTCCTATTGCCCTATTTTTTTGAGGGCAGAGGTAAGCTTCCTTGAATCAATATTTGGCTTTTGGGGCCCCGGGTTTCCCTGCTCCAGGAGAAGGCTCAGCTCCCCCAGGGAAGTAACAGAGACCTACTTCAACCTCTTTCCACAAGGGTCATGACCGTGGGCCCTCAGACTCCAAATATTACTACCTCCACCCTCCATATTGACTTAATTCCACTAATATATGTGTAGTCCCTCCCCCTTTCTCTCTAACACACACATACACACACACACACACACACACACACACACACACACGGCCAAGGGCTATATCAAACTGCCTACTTATCAGTATTATTGATTCAACACCAGAGTTCCCTGTTACCCAGAGAATGGGGGGAATAAGAGAAGCTTCCTAAAATCCCAACGTGAAGAACATCTAACAACAGAAACTACCTGTGTCTACACTACTGCTTCATTTGCCACCTCCAGCAAGCAGCCGAAAATCAGGGGGAGGCAGGAGGCCACCACCACGGAGAGAGAGGCCGGGATGGATGCGAAAAGAAGTAGTGGGCTCAGAGCACAGGCTCTGGAGTCAGGCAGCCTCGTCGTGCATCTTGGCATTGCCACGTGTAAACTATGTGGTCTTGGGCAAGTTACTAAACATTTCTGGAGTTTCCATTTCTTCATCTGTAAATTGGGAAAATAACAACTACCTCTCCCAGTTACATCGCCAAAGGGAAGGAATGCCTACGGCATGTGCAGCACCAGGCCGGGCATCTAGCAAGTGTTTAGAAATGACTGAAACCCCTACGAGGATCACTGTCATCTTCATTATTTTATGATGCCAAGTTGGAGGCAGCAATTTACAAGACAACCCTCCCTGGGTCAGAGGTTTATGTTTGAATGATTTGTCAAAGTTCGTTGCTGCCCTTAGTTGAATCACTTTGTTCTGTGATCTCCAATGACTCAATCAGTCGAAAAAAGGCCATTTCTCTCCACAAACACTTGAAAGCCGATGGCTTTTCCATCCCATGGCTGGAGGGTTTTAGCTAGGCTTTGGCAGCCTGATGTAAACAACATGTCCAAAGAATTTTAATTGCCATTTCATTAACAGGGTCCCATTAACGTCCCTCCCAACTGGCTCTGCTGATGGCCCTGTGCATGGCCGTCCAATTACCAAACAACAAAGTCCCCATAAACCTGCCCTGGCCTCTGAGGTTAAAGATTAAGCTGTCCCTGGAAACAATAATGAGGTATAAGAAACAAGCTGTGCAAAACACCAGGGTCCCTTTCCCAGCTACTAGCTACGCAGGAGGACTCTGACAGCATCAGCTGGGGCCAAGGGTCTAAGCAGTCAGCTTCTAAATACGGGACACACACTCCCCTACCCCAGAATGACATTATCACAGCAAAAACCTGGAGGCACAACCTTGAGCGGGGAAATCTGCCCCAGAGGAAGCAGGAGGGACTGCCACAGCAGGAAGAGACAGGGCCATTCTAAACAGGAAACCAAAGAGGCAGCTGGGTGGCCAGAGGTGGTGCTCCAGCCCGTCACAGCAGATATGTCTGCCTCTCGGGGCCTTCACCAGGGGGGCTGAAGACTTCTCAGAAGGCAGGAGCTGACCTTAAAAATGGTTCCATGTTTTAGAGAGCAATTTGCAATATCTATCAAAAATTGTTTAAAGGCATATACTCTGTGAGCTACCTGATGGTACTAAGATGTTACCCTACAGGTACAATCACTATTACAAACATACCAGCAAGTGTACTCCAGAATATTAGGTAGAAAACTTCTCACTCAAGCATTTTATAGAAAAGAAAAAGACGAGTAACATTATGCCCATAAATCAGGACTGAGGTTAAATTAATTATAGTTCACCCACGATCAAAAGAATAGGATATACATACCCAAACACAAGGGTCTGTAAAGAACTCCAAGATTTTGTATTAAGTCAAACAAAAGTACAATGAGTACAGAATGTTTCTATTGGGGTAAGTTAAAAAGCAGGATACATACATTTTTTTCTGTAGGGCCCCTGCGCGCTTCAGAGAGGGTTTGGGAAAAGACTGAATTCGCATTTTATACCTTTGTGTACTGTTTGAATTTTTTGTTTTGTTTTGCTTTTTTTGGAATTTTTTTTTAATACATTCTGTAAAGTTTTAAAACAATGGCATAGGAATGTATCTGCTAACATAGAAGGATGTTCAGAATATACTGCAAAAAAAAAGTTTTTTTAAGCTGGAAAACATACACAGGCAACAAAAATGATCGGGAAAGCTATACATGAAGGTGCTGCCCACGGTTCTCTCTGGGTAGAACTGTGGTACCTTTTCTGCTCTTCCTGCCTGTCTGCTTTTTCTGTAATAATCACATGTGATTTGGGATTAACAGCGATAACAACAGCAAGAATTATACCAGCAAGAGAAAGTTTGTCTTGGAGAAGGAAAAAGAACAGAATTCAGAGGCAAAGCTGGGGCCACCGACAAGTGAAGCAGAAGCCAGCTGGCCAGAGACTAGGGAGGGTGGGGAAGCAGGACATACCTGCCTGTGCATCTGGATGCAGCGAAACCAAAAGCAGAAGCTCTGGAAATGGTCCTCTCCCCCGAAGCACATGCTTTGGTGGTAGTGACCCATGGAGTCCCCTCCCTGCCAGGACCCAGCTCTGAGACACTTACTGTGGAGGACACATTAGCAAGAAGGCTCCAGAAGACGGCCTTGGTGGCACCTACTTCTGCAGGAGAATCTCCTCCCTGTCCTGCCCCACCCCAAACCGTCCTGAAAACAGGGCAAGATGTACTACCCCCATCACAGAGAAAACAGGCCTTGGGTCACTCGGCTCCAAAGTGATCTGATCCCTAGCTCTGATCTGGAGAGTCTCCTTGTAATTGGTTGGTTTAAAACACCTCCTACCGCGAGGCATGGGGCCAGAGAAGCCAGTGACCACAAAGGCCGTCACTGTCCCTTTCATGTGGCCCCAGTGGATACCCAGCCCTCCACACCTACAGTGGGATGAGGCAGCAGCTAGGTCTCAAGAGGCAGCAATGGCAGAGAGCACCAGATTCCATCTCAAGTCAGGGAGAGAAGAACAAAGAAACAAAGCAGGCTCACATCAGTGGGTGGATGCAAGGGAGTAAGCAGACAGCCATCTTGTACTTCCTTCTCCACTGCAGAATCTTACCTCACACTACTTCTTCTAATGTCTTCTCATCATGGGCTTATCAACCTCTGTATTACCATGACTTCTCTGCTGCAGACTGCAAAGAAAGCTCCAACAGGAGGGGGTCACAGTCTCCACAGAAGGCCTGTGCGACAGGGAGGAGGCGCTCAGCCTGAAGTCGCACTGGCCAAGCCAGGGAAAGTGGGAGGGCCCCACACAGGCAGTGAGGAGCAGCCTCCCACCAGGAAAGAGAAGGCATCCACGTCTCGCTTCCCCACTCTCAGATGACTAAACACCCTGTGTCTAGCAGAGACAGCTGCTCGCCTGTCTACAACGTCTGGTTGTTGGCATCTGGTGACTGTGGCACAGGCTTCCAGGCTCACACTTCCAATGGAAAATGCCAACTCCAGCCACCAACACTCCTCAATTTCCAATTCACAGAGCCACCTTATGTCCAAACACGGCCTGGAAGCCACAGAATGTCACAGTTATAAACACTGGCTCTGGAGTCAACACTGTCTGGGTTTAAATCCTGCTTCTGTCTCTACCAGCTGTGTGACCTCAACAAATTACTTCACCTCTCTGTGCATTAGTTTCCTTAGGTGTTATATGCACTAAGTGAGATGACACACATAAAATGCTTAGCATAGGGTATGACCCAAAGGGAGAGCTCCATAAACACCAGTTAAAACTAATTCATCAGGGTATCTGCACACACACATGTGCACACACACCTACAATGATGACAGAAGCCCGTCACCATGACAACATCAGGACCAGGGAGCACCAAGATGACAATGTATTCCCAAAGGCATCCTCCTTACTCTCCCACAGGTGAGTCTCGCCATCAGAAAATGAAAGGGGCAGAGGGAGAAAACACAGGTTTTAAACGTGGGGGAAAGCCAGGCCAGAACCTGGGAGCCTTTGTTAAAGGTGGGGGTTCAGTGTACTCCCCAAGCCTCAACCATCTACAAAAGGAAGGCATATGTGCTGCGTGCACACACACGCTATGAAGAAGGAGGGCTGGGGCGGGAGAGGGGAAGAGAGGCCGAGAATCCCTGGCATCACAGCGCTCCTCCTTTGCTACTGCCCCAGCAGGTGTTCACGGGCTGGCCTGGGCCTTGGCCAAGCTCTGGGCTCCTGCTGAAGCAAAGCCTGAGCACATCCCTCAGGAAAGTGGCCTCTTCAAAGGCTGGCCTAGGGGGAGAAAGGGCTCCCTGAGGGGAAACCAGAAAGGGAGTAGGGAATATACAGGGAAAGGAGGACACGGGACGGACAGCAGAGAAACAGGAGAATCAAGGTTCTGAGCCGGGCAGAGTCAGAATTCAGAACTAGGGCGTCTGGGGGATGTCCTTCTCAAAAATCAGCAGCAGCAGCAGCAGCATCTTAACAACTGGCCCCACTGGTGTCCTCAGAAACAGACTTTGGGGGGAAATGAGAGTCGGTGCAGGCTCCTGGGGTCTGGGACTTGATCAGGGACAAGAAGATGCCAAGGAATGGAGCAAACACTGGCTGCCTTGTGGACCGAGGGGCTAACGCAGCTGGGGAGCTGGCAGGTAGGCAGTCAGCAGGCCCTCAGCTAATTTGCAGGCGTGGGCTGCAGACAGGAGATGCAGACAGAACACAGACGGTGTTGGGGCAGGGAGAAGAATGAGATGCTTTACTGCAAGGGGAGGAGGTGTCTGTGATGGAATCGATTAAAATGACTAGACTCATTTCCTAGGTCACTCATGATTTTTGTCCTCTAGTTGAAATAAATATCAGGGAAAATTTCTTTCCTGCACTGAACTTTCATGTTCATCTCTTCTCCCTCCCAAAACCCTATTAAAACAGCAGGATCCTAAAATAACAGGATGACAAGCTCTAGCAGGGAGAATGTCTCCAAGAAAAATAAAATGGAATCAACAGATTATCGGATGTATAGAGGACTGTTCAGTTGTATCTGTCTTACAAGAATTAATGGTAGTGACACTACGCAAAAGAAAAAGGCAATTACTGACTGCTTTTCTCATTAAAAAAAAGTTGTCAGATTAGAAAACTATAACACATAACAGCTCAGTTGTAGAAATGATATTAGGAGAACAAAGAGAGGGGAACAGTGTACGTATATAAGGGGAAAGTCTATGAAATCTCAATCATTATTCTTCTGTGGAAAGTCAACTGATAATATCCAAAACCAGTAAAACAGTGGTGTAAACATATTATTTAGATAAATGGACATAAATAGTAAATGAAACGGCTTTTAGCTGAATCAGAGCCCGCATTTTAATTCTGTTAGAATTGAAAGTGAGTGGCTCTAGAGAGCAAGACTTGTGGAAAGGCAGAGCAGGTGACTGTTTGTCATGATAAGCCTTGCAGTAGCATTTAACTTTAAAAATCCTGTTTAAAGAACACTTTGATCAAAATAGAAATTTTCTTAAACAGCAACAAAAAAGATTTATTTCAAACCTAGCTCAAATTACTCTTCCCCCACGAATTCTTCTCAGATCTCCTTCTTCTCTCACGAAAATTATGGTGCGTGCCACCCATCTGGCAATTAATCACATTACACTTGGCAATGAACTGACTTCTTCTGTTGTCAATGATCTTTTCACCTGTGTCTTGTCTCCCTGACTAAGTTGTAAGTGCTTCACAGTGGAGTGCCCTTCTCACCATCTTTGAGCAGTCCCCAGCAGACCAGGTTATGAAGTCACCAGCCTGGAGGAGGTGTGGCAGCCCGGCTCCCATTACCTGCGTAAGCATTGGCCTGCTGCAGAAGGTCGGTGCAGGTGTGCACATCTGCGAACGCGCGGATGCCCAGGCAATTGGTAGGATGCAACTGAGACTGCAGGAAATCACAGCAGTTCTGCCGAACATCCATGAGCTGCAGCAAGCTGGCTGCTGGGAGCAGCACCTGGAGGAGAAGGTGACACTGAGACACCGGACCCCTCCAGCAGGGTCGCATCTCCCTGCAGCGCTGTTCTAACCATACCACTCCCCTGCCTGCGGTCCTTACGTGGCTCCCCACTGCCTGTCCATATCAGCCCAAACGTCCTGGCCTGACCCTGAGGGCCACCCCAAGCTTATTTCCCACTCCTCTCCACTTCATGGACCCTAAGAACCAGCAGATTCTCTGTATGTGTGTACGAATTCCCTGGGGATCTTATGAAAATGTAGATTCTGATTGACTAGGTCTAGGGTGGGATGTGAAAGCCTGCATTTCTAAGCAGCACCCAGGTTAAGTTGCAGCTGCTGGTTCATGAACTGCACTTGGATGAACAAGACCCTTACGGACTTAATGCTTGTGCCCCACCCCAATATATATGTTGAAGCCCTAACCCCCAATGTGACTATATTTGGAGATAGGGCCTGTGAGGAAGCGATAATGGTTAAGTGAAGTCATAAGAGTGAGGCCCTAATCTAAAAGGGTTGGTGCCCTTATAAGAAGAGAAAGAGATGCCAGTGTTTTCTCTCTCTCTCTCTCTCTCTCTCTCTCTCTCTCTCTCTCTCTCTCTCTCTCAAATGTGAGGACACAGAAAGAAAATGACCTTCTGCAAACCAGGAAAAGAATCTCACCAGAAATTGAATCAGCTGGAACCCTGGACTTCTAACTTTCAAAACTGCGAGGCAAATTTCTGTTGTTTAAGCCACCCAATCTGTGGTCTTTTGTTATGGCAGCCCAAGCAGACTAAGATAGATTGATTCTTCTACTTGGCTACACATTGAAATCACCCAGAGACTTTTTAAAATACTGATGCCTGGGTCTCACCCCCAAAGATTTTAACTTAACAGGAATGGGGGGTGTGGCCTAACAGGGAGAGGTTTCTAAAGCTCCCCAGATGCTTCCAATGTTTGGCCATGTTTGAGAGTCACTGCCCTACAGCCTTTAGCATACTGTCTTCACACAGAAAGGTACTTACTGAGTCGTTCACTAGCTGACTCACCTCTTAATTACTGAGTGTCTGTGTGTCAGGCAGTGGTCTAGACTCTAAGATTCAGTGATAAGCACAATAAACCAGACCCCTGCTCTAAATGTAGCTTATAATCTACTGGAACAAATCCTCAGGACTCAGACAAACATACTTGATTCTCCCAGCCAACAGATAAACAATAAAGACCATCTTCATGTACACTCTCAGAGAAAGGAGAGCTGACTTTCCTTTCAAAAGGTCATAGGACATGAGTATTTATACTATTTCCTGGATTTATACTAGTTCCTGCTCAGGTGTGTTTGCATGTGTTTTTCCTAAAAGCCAGAGAAGACTGGCTTGAGCAGGCCAGATGGGTTCTCAGACTGCCAAACCCTGTCAAGTTTCTCTCGGCCTTTCCCACCGCTGGAGAGGCCTGTCCTCTGGGTCACAAATCCAGGCGACCTCAGCTCTGCTTCCCCTCACCCCCATCCCATGGAGGGGGTAAATAATGTAAGAGTGACCTTCCAAAGAGAAATTCAGAAAAAGAAATTTAAATAACAGAGCACAACAGTTTGACTTGAGGCCACGTAGCTCAGGGCCCCCAGCATCCACAGTACCCCAAAATAACCGCCAGGTCCTGGGCCTTTGTTCTCAGCTGCTCTCAGAGAGCGGCCAGCCAGACTCCAGTTGTTCCCATCCTCAAAGGCATGCATTTCTGTTATTGGCTCAGGGCACTACAAAAGTCTCTTTTTTTCAGTGGTTTGTATGTTTGTTTGTTTGTTTGTTTGTTTATGGTGATTTAAATATGGACCCTGACCATCTCCCAAAACAGTTCCGAGCCTCAGCTCTGACCCTGCTCACCTCCAGGTGCTCAGGCTAAAATCTGCCCTACTGCTCATTCTTGGGCCTTGTCCCTCCACTAGGGTAACCAGCTGACCAGGTTTGCCCACACTTGGACAGTGGGTCACCCTTTCTCATCCCTGCCCACATCAGAAACCACCAAGAGCTTCCACTATCGGTGGGCCTGCTCCTGAGCTAAATAAATGCTTGCTCTCAACGAGGAAAGCTCTTCCAAGCCACAAGCTTATGAGACTTCTCCCTCACAATGGCTGAGTTCTTGAAAACATGCTCCTCTTCCTTCCTCCACCCTCTCTCTTCCACTCTCCAATGTCCCCAGCAGGACAGCAGTAAATTAACATTGTGTCCTGGATATTTTCCGAACCTTGATTCATTCCAGAGAAGGAAAAAGATAAAATCACCCGCTCCTGAGTTTTAAACCGTAAGTGAACAAAGCCAGCCTCCCAATCTGACCACCTGAGCTCCATCCTCACTAGGCAGCCACCATCCCCACTAAGCGGCCATAAACTGGGAAACTCAATTAACCTATGAGCTTGCTTGGCCTAGCCAAACAGATTCCAGGAGCAGATTAGTCTCTGCCTGCTAGTTAAGTGGAGAACCATTAACCACTGCTGCTGAATACACACCAGGAATGGAAAGCTGTGTTCCAAACTCCCGAATGAACTCCATGACACCCTCCTACCAACACCAGCTACAAGACCTACAGTTAGGGCCATAGGTTGACCAACCACCCTGGTTTGCTGAGACTGAAAGTCCTGTGTCCCAAGAGACCCCTCAGTACTGGGCAACCTGGGACGGTCGCTCACCTAGGGAGAAGGAACTTCTAACCAGTTACCCTAAGCAGCCCTGGTGGCGAGGAGGAATTAAACGACCAGCACACACACTCCCTCCTCAGGAGTGCGGCAAGCCCCGAAAGGGTCAGGGGTGATTAGAGGCAGGAATGGGACAGCAGCCCTCTAGCCCCAGGAGGAGGACTTCTGAGAGTCCAATTCACCACCCCCAGATTGTGTTCCCAGCCAAGCCAGGATGAGATCATACCAGGGACATATATCCCCACCCCACCCTCGTCCTCTTCTTCACCACAAGGACAGCGGCACAGTTTGGTGCTTAAACTCTCACGCTCATGACAACCAGCCAAAGAAATGAAATAATAAATATTTCCTGAACATACGTCTTAGGTTATCACTCTCAGTGTTTAAAACCTCCCTGTATAGAGCTACCCGCAATGCTTTCAACTTCCCTACTGATCACAAAACCCACTTAGTAGGCAAAAAATTATAAGGCTTTCCATCTCCCCATGTAGCCCCAGCTTGTGTGGGTCTACTCCCGCCCAGAAGCAGTCCCAGGCTGAGTTCCTAAAATGAACGGGGCTGGTGGTTTCTCTAACTGCTCCTTCCCTCTCTGATCTTACTCTGCAATTAGCTATGAGTCAATGGCCCTTTTCTTCCCACTACTTGCTTAGTACAGAAAGGCATGAAGGAAACGTAAAGGAAGTCAGAATGCTGAGGGGGAAGGTTTGGAGGCTGAGAGATACATCACTGCTCAAACTCTGAGTGTCAGGGATAAACCAGGGCCCGGTCCAGTGGGAATCTGGGGGCTGCACATGATGGGAACACACACAAACCCCCAGAGACTGTGAAAGAAAACAGCGCAGATGCCCATGAGGGGCTGTCTTCACTTCCCTCTCCCACATCAACAAGAGCTTTCAGAGGATTTCCTCTTTCCTTATCTTGCCTGCAACTCGACTCCCTCAAGTGGCAGCAGTAACAAGATTGTGAACAAAAGGCCAAGCTCGGGTCCTCAGCTTTGAAGCAAGACTGTCCTGGCGGAACCACTAGGGCAGCACTGCTCGGCCCCTGGACGGAGGCGGCTGAACCTGGAGAAGTAGCTGGCTGGAACCACTGCAGGGACGGACAAGGGCCCTAAGTGAAAAAGCTTTTTGCTTGCCTCTCAACCACCTCAGCATTAAGTCTGGGAAAACAGGCCCTGGAATGACCCTCAGCAAAGTTTACAGGTTCCTCTCTAGCTTGCTAGTGGCCTCCTGTCCATTTTTCATGTGCAGGCCCCGTTTTGTTTTTTCTCTCCCTCGGAAAACATGAAAACACAGCAGAGGATATCCCGTCACAGAGTTTATTTCCTTTAACAAAAACAAAAGGAAATGCCCTGCCTCACAAAGCACCTACTCCTGGAATTTCAGCAAGGCAGGGCCATCCAGGTCCAAAGGGAGGGCACCGGCCAGAGAGCCAGGTGACAGGGCTGCCTGAGGCGTCTGCCCAGCCACACCGCTGGTCTGTCCCTGCCAGCACCAGGCATGAGGCCTGGCATAGAAACAGTGCTAAATTAAAAATCTGTTGAGAAAAAGAAGAAAAGGGGAGGGAGGGAGGGAGGGAAGGAAGGAGGGAGGAAGCGAGGGAGAAGAAAGTGGGGTAGAGGTGAAAGAGGGGGAGAAAGGGAGGGAGGGGTATCAACAGGAGAGCTAGCAGAATAGCAATGTGATTAAAAGTGTCACTTGAATTTTGCTTTCTCCACTGGCAGTCATGGGACTAAAGGCAAATTCCTTAACTTCTCTGTGCTTCTGTCCCAACAGTGAAATGAAGGGAATAATGGCACTGCCTTGAGGGCTTGCTGTGAGGATCAAATGAGATAATACACTGAGAGCAGCTGACATGGAGCTGGGCGCATGGGAGTGCTGTTAAATCAGTTATTATTAATGATTCTGAGCTCAAGTCGATTCTAATCATTCAACAAGAAACGCGTTCCCCACGTAAATAGAACACAGTGATTTAGAGAGCTGGATTCAAATCCCAACTCTATCACTTACTACCCATGTGACCGCGGGTACTACCCACCTAACCCCTTCGAGTATCAGTTTCTTCAACTGTCAAAGAAGGATTGCAGTCGAACATTCCATTGGTGATTATGAGAAACAAATGAAATAATGTATGTCAAGTGATCAACACGTGCTTGGCTTACAGTGAGTTCTAACAAGCATCAGCTATGACGCCTGTTACCTCCACCAGAGAAGGGCAACTCAGTCTCTCCAAGGAATGTGTGGCTGGGATGACATTAGGAGCGTAGCTCTCCCAGCTACTTAACAAAGCCATAAATCTCCGACCTTTGTTTCTAGTCTAAGGCTTGCAGAGGAGCCCGGCCTCCATGCTCACCTCCTCGGTGCACCAAACCCTCAACAGATACTGTCTTCATCGGCAGTTTGGGAGCGATTACCTCCGCAGATATGTAACAGTAGGAAAAAGCAGCCACATTTTGATCCAGCTTTCTCGTCTCAGTCTTTTTTGTTTTGTTTTCCCTCAAGGTCACCCCTGACCAAACCACAGTTTAAAGTGAGAAGGAAAAAGGAAAACAGTGTATCTCCCTGATTCCAACCAGCGCGCCGGTCCCTCAAGGTTCCACATTGCGCCTTCCCGTGGAGCCCCTGCACAACGCTGCCCCCTCTCCACCCTGGACACAGCAATGTGCCCAGCAGGGGTGCAGGCACCGTGAGGACACAGGCCGGGAGGAAGAGGAGGCAGGCCTGACCTCCCAGTCTTCCTTGAAATCTGGCCCAAACAACACTTCCTCAGTGAGGCCTGCCCTGGCCATCCTTGTCAAGGTGGTAAGGACCATTCCCTGCTTCCTGGGTATCTGCACCCTGGCCCCTGCCACACTAGAGGGCACCCATGCTTAGCCATCTGTCTCCAGCTTCAGACCCTGTTGTCCTTGGTGAAAGGGTTTCTGTGCCCAAGTCCTCTCTGTGCTCATACTGTCTGCTGGCACAGGGTAGCGCTCTTCTACGTGCTTTACCTAAAGTCATTCATTTAATCCTCACACCAACCCGATGTGGTCACATACTAATATTATGCACATATTACAGATGAAAACACTAAGGCACAGAGAGGTTAATTGACTTGCTTAGGATCACACAGCTAGAAAATGGCACAGCCAGGATTTACAGGCAGGCAGTCTGACTCATGACCAGCCAATAAAATAGGTACTATTTTGACTCCTGTTTTACAGATGAGAAAACTGATCCTTAAGGCAGGATGTCAGTGTGGACCTCAGAGAAGCTCTAGTAGGAGGGGGAGAAAACAAGTCAGAAGGTAGCTGAGCAAGTGTCTTCTCTGGCCATAGGGCACTGAGTTACATGCCCTCACTTTACAGACAGGAAACTGACACCCTACAGTGGGAAAGGACTAGAATAAGATACCATACTCTGAGAATTAGTGGCAAAGCTGAGGCTCAGACCCAAGTCTCCATTCAAACTCAGTTGCTGCCTCATCTCTACTTCTGCATGTGCTCTGAACCTGTGGCCCCATGCTGCCACCCCTACAAAGTAGTTTTTTAAAAACCAATGGTCAAGTCACTTTCTCCAGTCCTCTAATTAGCCCATCTGCTGTTACCTGCTTTAAGATAACTGGTGTTACACAGACCACCACTAGATTAGACCAAAGTTGCAAAGATAAATATCTAGCCAGGTGAAAAGGATCCAGAGTGGAACACCTTTTAATTCTCAAGTTTGTAAACCCTTTGTACTTTAAAAAAAAAAATTATTAAATAAATATATGATGAAAAGGGAGGAAAAGAGCTGGTTTCAGTCATACAATTCTACGACCTCCTCCCTACACACACTGTTTTGGGGGTTTGTTTTTTGTTTTGTTTTGTTTTGTTTTAGTAGCTTAAAACAACACAAATTTATTGTCTTATAGTTCTAGAAGTCAGAAGTCCCAAATGGGCCTCACCAGGCTAAAATGAAGGTGTCAGCAGGGCTGAGTTCCTTCTAAAAGCTCTGAGGGAGGATGTTTCTTTGTCCTTCAAGCTTCTAGAGGCCACCTACATTCCTTGACTCATGCCCCACCTCCCCATCTTCAAAGCCAGAAACATGGACTTGAGTTCTTATCCGGTCACGTCTCCCTGGTTCTTCCTATTCTGCCTCCCACTTCCACTTGAAGAGCCGTTGCAATCACATCAGGCCCACCTGAGCAACCCCAAGTAATCGCCCCACTGCATGTTCAGCTGATCAGCAACATTAATTCTATCTGCAACGTTAATTCCTCTTCGACATTTAACCTAACATATTCACTGATTCCAGGGGTTGGGACATCTTTGGGGGCCATTATTCCACCTACCATGCTATATGATTATTTAATGACTGATACGCCCTAATGTGAGATTTTTTTTTAATTATTTACCCTATGCACGTTCTTAGGTTGACATCTAGCATTTCTTGTTAAGAGTTACAAAGAATGTAATTTCTTGCATTTTGTAAATCTCAATATTTATATCAAGTGCCTAAACGAATTTATTTAAACGTGATTGTGATTTGATATAACCACCATTCATTTAAAAAAAAATTTTCAATACATGCCCTACACTCATTGTATACTACTGTGGGGACAGAGCCCCAGAGAGCAGTTTCCAGGCTCTCGGCCTCACATAGAAAGGTGCTGGCTCAGCTAGTAAATGGCCATCAATGGTGATTGGATGGCCATCAGCTGTGGCTAGTTGGCCGTCAGCTGTAACCAGTGAGCCACTGGCCACGAATATAACTGCCATGGCTATGCTAGGAGCAAATGGGGGCTAGCAAGATGGTGGCTGGCAAGCGCAGATTGCAGTTAGGACGGCAGGTTGCGGATCGTGTGGTTCCTGCTTCCTGTGTCTCCAACCCAGCCGCCATTGAGAACATAGTGGCATGACTCCTGTATCTATGGCTCCGTGGGTGTTCCTTTTTGGCCTCACCATGTCCTGCGTTCTTATGTGGGGAGCGGTAGCTGCGACCCCGCCTGACACCCTGCGTGATAACTACATTATTTGCATTTACTGTTACTGCCCCAAAATCATTCAGCTGTTTAAATTATGCTGCTAGACCTAGGATGTAACCATTGCATTGCCCACTCCATTCCAAATGGGAAAGACCAGAAACAAAATGGAATAGCTGTGCATTTTACTGTGTATAAAATATACCTCATTTTACATTTTATGTAAAGGATGGAGGGAGGGTCAGACCAGATCACTACACAACCCAAGGGTCTGTCCAGGGGCCAGGAACAAAGGCGGGTTCTATTGTGGGCCAGGCCCTGCAGGCCCAGTGCAGTACACCTCAGACCCCGGGCTGCCTGCACCCTGACCCCTCACCCACTTACCAGTACCCTTCACACCAAGCCAACTCCCAGTCACTTCCAGGCTTCAGCTTAAATCTCACCTCCTGGAAGAGGCCTTCCAGGTCCCTTCCTCCATCTAAATTGAATCCCCTTGACACACTCTCTCATTGTATATCATGTTCCTTTCCTTCAAAGGACTTATCACAATTTGTGCATAGACCCACTTGTGTGCTTATTTGAGGAGTACCTGTGTTCAGCCTGAGACCACAAACCCCCTGAAAACAGGCAATGGAATCGCCACTGCTCACTGTTACAATCACACTGCCCAACAAAGTGGCTGGCACATAACAGGCACTCAAACATTAGGGCTGAATTGAATGAGTCCATGATTATCAATTCGGCCTCCCAAATGCCTCGCTCCTGGAAAAGGGGGTGATGGTCTGGACAAGGGTAGTCAGTACTTTGGTCACTAGGGAGGTATCTGCTTCACAATAAACAAGAAAGGTGGGAATGTGCTTTAAAAAAAAAAAAAAAACCTTCTCATCACATGAACTTTCCAGCACTCGAAATAAACAAACAGCGAGGTCCTTAAGGACAAGAACAAGTGTGCCCGTGTCTGTGTGCAGCCTGGTGATTTGTGGGGTTCTCGCCGACTGCGGCGTGCTGCCAGTGCCGCGTGTCCCCACAGGAGACGCATGCCTTTGCGTGAAGCAGCATCTTCGACTGCTCTTCTTTTCAAGGCTCCAGATGGCTGAAGACGAGGGCAGGACAGTGGCAGGAGAAAAAAAGCACCGACAACACTGTTCACACCCCCACGGCCCTGCTGAGACTCGGGCCTGGTGCTTGGCACCTCCACGTTCTCAGAGGCATTCAGTGGACTAATGTTGAAATGGGAACACATTTTTAATAGCTTCACAATCCCATGCTCCAAACCTCTGAGATAAGAGGATGAATGGGGAGAAGTAGGGTCACTGAGGCTTTTAGTTTTTCCTCTACCAAGATTTTGAACCAACATGAGTTGAAGACTTTCTGTTCTGTGTCCCAAGCTCCTTCCAAGGTATTACGGCCACGTGGTGAAGAGCATGGGTGCTGCGGTCACACAGGCGTGAGTCTGAGGGTCGTTTACCCACCTACTGACCATGTGACCCAGAGCAAGTTGCGAGGGTTAAATGAAATGATGCTATAAAGCAGTGGGCCCTGAGTGTGCGATACACTGAGCTTTTAGCTGGGGCTGAGTTTACCTGGACGTTCTCTTCGGTCACCTCAATTTCAGCCGTATAGATGTAATCAATCAGCTTACTCAGCGTCCGTCCATCCACGTCCTTGATTTCAATCTTCTTGGCTTTACTCTCAGACATGTCACCTACGGTTCAAAACAAAAACAAAATGGACATGAACCTGGCATCTAGCATATGCTTAACTTTCGCGTGGTCTCCGCCTTGTCTTGGCAACATAAAAGGACTGACTATGTTCCAGGAGGCCGCAGAAAGGATTCACTCAGGCGTGGAGAAGGATAAACGAGCTGGCATCCAGGTGACATCCACTTTGGGAGTGTGATCCTCCACAAACCTGGTTTTAAGCGTGCCCCACTCTATCTGTTGTCCATTCCCATTGTGAAGGCAAATCTGAGTGCAATAACTCATTCAACCAACATTTACTGTAAACTTTTACACAGAGGGCCAGAAAATATGAACAAGATATGCACCTGTCCTCAAGGAGTACACAGTCTAGTAGGGCAGACACATAAAAACATTTATAAATAGAGGTGATAAGAGCTGGTGGGGATATACACAAAGTACTATGAAAACAATAATAGAAAGTACCACTTATTGCTAAGTATGGCCAACCTCTCTCTTAAGCACTTTAAAGCATTACCTTTTTCAATCTTCACAACCACCGGTGGTTTATTAATTACTATTCCCCCATTTTACAGATGAAGAAACTGAGGCACAAGGGGGTAGGTAATTCATTTTGCCCACAGTCACACATCTAGGAAGGAGCCAAACGGGGACTGATACAAAGGATTCTGACTCTAGAGCCCACACTTGTAATCAATACACTATATTAATTCCCAAGAATGCAGAAAATAAAGCAACAAACTCTGCCTAGGGATCCAAGGGAGGCATCCTAGTAGGAGGTCACAGTGGAACTGGGTATTAGAGGATAAAGGAGTGTTCCACAGGCAGCAAAGATGCGCAAAGAGGAGCTGGATGCAGAAACCGTAAGTATAAAGAGAGGAAACTGCCAAAAGGATAAAAATGGGGACCAGTGAGAGGCTGGTATGACTGGTACACAGGGTGAGTGAGGAAGGAAGCTGAAGAGATAGGTAGGGGACAGGACTTACTGAACCCTGTAAGTGATGCAAATGACTTTGGACTTTATGCTAAGAGTAGCACCACTGAAAGGTTTTAAATGGGAATGACATCAACAGATGGGTATTTCTGAAGGAAATTTTAGGCGTGTGGTAGAAGCTGAATCAGAGGCCGGGAGGACAGTTGGGAGGCCCTGATAATAACCCAAGAAAGAGGACGCAGGCCTGTGAACTAGGGCGGCAGCACCACATGTGCAGTCCGAAGGCCCCGTACTTCAGCCTGCCCTCTCTGTACAGTGCAGAGGTTTATCTAGAGCCAGGCTCCTCCAACAGGGGCTGCTGATTTCAGAAGGAAAAGACAGGCAACACATGTGTCTTTGTAGACTGAAAGAAAGGCCAACCTGACTGCAAGAAACAGGGATTCAGAAGCCCGTATGTGAGTGTGAAAACAGCCTGGGAGATTGTTTTCTCTCTGTGGAATTTGTGCACTGGAGCCAAGAAAGTAAGTTCAGTACAGCATGTGGGCTGCAGACGCCCACCTCCAAGCCTCGTGGACTGCATATGAGTCCTCCACCAATCCACAGTCCCCGTCCTGACACAGCTCTAGATATGAATGACTCTGGAAAACCATTCCAAACCCTGCCCGCCCCTTCACTGCCAGATTAGGTAGACCAGAGATCCTCCACTCTGTTCTCTCTTCTCTCTGAGAGCCAACAGAAGCCAGACAAAAGGCCTGAGCACCAAGAGCCTTGAGGCAGGACCCAGAGGCAAAGACAAAACAAGAAAAGATGGGGGGTTTCTCCTCTACCCATAAGATAGGTTCTCACAGTCTCTCTCTTGCATATACTCCAAAACACACAAACAAAAACACACACACAAGGAAATCAGAAGTTAAACTCATTTCTCTAAACAGCTATTAAGTTCATTAATAAGAGTCCAGTTGGTAATTATATTGCAAAAGATAATAAAAGACAGCCAATTCTTAATTTAAGAACTTGTGCCTTAGGAAAAAAGACTGAAAAGAAGAACAACCTGACTGCAAGAACCAAGAGATTCAGAAGCCCTTAGAGAGTATGAAAACAGAGCCTGGCCTGATTGTCTCTCTGGAATGTGTGCTTGGGAGTCAAAGTTAGGGTTTTGTAACTTTGAGGTAAACAAGTGGAAATTCCTGAAATTGTATGAAAATATTTTTATATATGGGCAAACGCTTGAATTTTCGGGGGGGATGACAAATCATTTTTATCAGTCTCAAATGTCCAGAAAACATTAAGACAGTTTTCTAGATGATGAAACTTCGGGGGAGACATTTCTTTCCTGCTTCTTTACATGACTGTGAAATTACTAATTTTACCGACTTGTAAAATCCAATCTTATTATCTCTCACAGAGCAGCAGAAATGATGTACCGAACTAAGACCTCAGCCTGAATAGCCCCTGAAAGTGGTAGTGATAATAGGTGCTACTACGTACCAGGCCCTCTGCTAATTCATTTAATCCCTGTAACAACCCCAGGAGGTAGATGATATTACTTCCATTTTACAAATTGTAGAATTGGCGTTTCAGAAGGTATTTGCACATAGCTGGTCAGAGGCAGGGCTGGGATTTGAACCTTGACCTAACTCTAAACTTCATGTCATTTCTCATGCCTCCCTCTATAATTTAAACCTGACCCTAATTAATGAACTTGACAAAAATATTCCTAAACAAGGCCTTGGTCCAAATTCTGAGAACAACTAGGCACTTAATGCCTTATAATCAAGAACCAAGAGCGATGGGATCTCGTCAAGCTGATTTTTCAAGCTATCCTCAACACCTAACCAAGTGTGTGGCCCATAAGGAGCACTTAAAAATACTTGTTGGAGCAGGAAAGAGAAAAGAGAGGCTTTCCCGTGACATCTCATAATTCCATGGACTCCAGTAATTCCTGCAAGATAGAAACCATCGAAGTCTTGGTCATTCCTGCTCCTTCACTCACCTCTACTTTGACAAAATGTTTCTAGAAAACAGAACATGAGCCCTGCTCCTCTGCTGGTTTGGCCCAACAGCCCAGCACAGCCGCCTCAGACTCTGAACTTCCAGAAAATGTCTGTTGGGTACACATCTTTTCAGCCGCTTCCATCTTCTGCTGTCACCTGTTAGCATGCGTGCCCTGGTCCTCCACAGAGGACATCACCCAGGTATTTGCTCATTCATTCAAAGATGATGGTGGCCTGGACTAAGGGACTGTGTCTTGAACTTCTTTAATTCCTCAGGCTCTGTCTTTGGACTTCGCACCGAGAAGTCTCCAAGAACCATGGCGAGTCCGGGAGAGCAAGAAATCCCACCCTGTAGCAGGTACATGTGTGCAACTCATAATCCTCGATCCTAGCAAGCATTCCACGGGCACAGCTGAGCTCTTTAAGGTGGAAGACAGTCAAAGGGGAACAAGGCGGAGGAGGTGAGACTTGAGGAGCAAAAGGAGAAAACCTCTCACTGTCGCAGGATATCCAGGAGGTCTAGAAAAATCACTGGCTCACCTCCCAGGTCATTGGTATAACCCCACTCTATTATTCAGCAAAAGAAGCCTCAAGAATGAGGAAAGAATGGTAAGTGGCAGGCAGGTCTCCGGGGAAGCAGCGCTAAGCCGCCAAGCACCCTGACAAAGTTGTATGTCAAAGGGAAGCAAGAGTGTACTGAGGAGTCCTTAACTTACAGGATCCTTCCCCATTCCTAACCTGAATAGTTACTGCTGCAATTTAGTTTCCTGTTCTGAGCAGAAAGGAAACAGAAGATCCTTATCTGTTGCACGTGATCTTTCATGAGTGTTAAGATAGTTATTAAACCATCCTCCTCTGTCTAAATCCTAGTATCTGAGATGCCAACTCATCGGACGAGAGCTGAGGCCTATGCCACACATTAACCTGCCATTTCCCTGAATCTTGGACAACCCTCCTGTAGGTGAGTGCAGGCCATTTAACTACAAAAGGCTGACGTCTGTCTCCTGTGAAATGAGGACATTCCTGCCCTGCCTTTATCCCAAGGTTGTATGAGAATCAGAGCTAATGAGAGTGCCAGCAGGCCTCAGCAGGGCGCAGGGACGGCTGTCACGCCATCACCCACCCGCCCTGGAATCGCATCCTTCCTCCACCTGGATGGGTCTTCCTGCTCAGCTGGGGCACACGGAGCCTGGACAGACACACAGTCGTTTCCCATCGAGCCCAGGGCCACCCCTCCATCCACAGGAGCTTCGTAAACTATCATGTGCTCAACTCATCGTAAGAGTGAACTTTATGACCTATTCTGTCTTGGGTGCCTTACTCCCAGTACCTAGATTTGCTCCCTGATTATGGTTACTATTCTAGTCTCACAGGTAAGAAAACAGGATCACAGAGGTTACGTGAATTCCCCACAAACGTATTAGGTGCTGAAGTCAGGAACCTGGGTCCTTATGGCTCCAAAGCTCTTTCTAAGACACCACGCCATCTCCCAATGCAAGGCGGCATTACCACCCTGCGTTTAATCCTTAGCAAAGAAATCTCTGCATCAACAATTCCCACCTCCTCTGTGAACGTTCATAAACCATTCCTTATTGATAGTTTTCCAGTGATCTGAATTTCAAGGCTGAGCTACCCCAAACAAGTCTACCCCAACCATCTTGTTCCAAACAGCTGCACCTTAACAGGGGCTGAAGGTGTGTGAATAGCTGTCCCTCTTCCCAGGCGCCACACAGGACTCTGTTGAACTATATCTAAATCAGTTCTTGAAAACACTCACCATTTCTGCATCAAGAGGAACATGTTTTTAGATATGCCTACTGCACCCCTCGTCCTCCAATCTGGGTCTCCTAAGCCAGAAAAGATGCCTGACTTTGATGTGGTGTGCTAGGGACAGGAAAAGGAAACCCCATGTCACTGTAAGCTTCAGCCCAGAGGTAACTGACACTAAAAGACAGTCACAGGGAAGATGAGGCCATTCCCCCTTACTCTCAAACAGCCTCTGATGCTTCCAACCCTGTTTTCTGAACTATTCTACCCGAACCCTGACTCCACAGGGGCAAAACCCTCAGAAGCCAGCCCTTATCGACTACTACTACTCCACAACCTCCTTAAGGCCCTCTTCATCCCAAGAAACGATTCAATTCCTGCGCTCCCTCCCCACCCCCACCCACATCCCCACTACCTTGGATTAAGTCTTGCTGAGCTGCATGTTATGCAAAGATCTTCAAAAGCATCAATACATCATGCAAACACTCAGAAGCAGACACGGACCAGGGCCTGGCAGTTGGCATGAAGAAGGGTGGAGACAAAGGTCCCGTGAAATGTGTGCATGCCTGGGAGGCGAGCAAGAGAGTCGGGCCCTCGTCGTTCTGCTTAGCAGATGGCTTGAGTCCACTCAGATTCCAAGCCCCTCGCCTCTTACCCCAGCACGTCCTGACTCTCCTATTTCTACTCACCGCATGTTCAAAGACACCAGTTTAACATTAGCCTACATCTAATAAAAATTGGACAATAACTCTTCTTTGAAAAGCAAAACCAATCTACAATCAGCCTCTGCGTACAGTACACAGAACCAGAAGGGTGGGCCAGCTCACTCCAGGGGCTTCTTTTGGGACGGAAGCCCAATGCCTTGCAGCCATGATGACGGGCATAGACCCTGAGGCTACGTATTCTTTAGAGCTCAGTTCCTGTACTACCATAAGATGGGGCTATTTTTAAAGTATTTAGAAGACATGTAGGGACCTATATGGAGTATAAATACTACAGTACATAGAACCCATAGTACAGGGCATGATAAAAAGAGGAAACAACTGAGTAGGCTATTCTGGGGAAATGAGCCACCCCTGGGATGGAGGTGCTAGATGGGAGGGTGGGGGGATCTTAAGTCCTCCACACTCACAGGACACAGCACTGCTGGGCCTCGAGCTCACTACGCTCCCGGAACACAGAACCGCAGGCTGCCCGCCCGGCCCAGACCTTCTCACGGGCCGGCTGCCTGTGGGCACTCAGGCCTTGGTGTGACATTTATTCCAAATCATTGTGAGCAGGACATGGTCGAGGAATGGAGCTGGTATTTGGAACCAGCAGAGGACATTTGGGCAATATAAACTCAGAGGGAAAAAATAAATAAAAACATTTTAAGCCTGAGTCAAAGATCGTAATCACATCCCTCAAGTCAGAAGAAAGTCACGTGTATTTTGTTTTCTTTTGGGCCTTAAACATGGTGATGGAAACAGACTTCACCTGAGTCAGCTGGGCCTTTCCATTACTAATTTTATGCATTTTAAAGCTGAACCTGATACTTAGAACAAAATTTTGCAATGTACCTGTTTACCAAGGTGTAAGCAAAGGCCAGGGGCCTGAAAAATACACCAATCTCATGTACTGCTGATGAAAGCATAAGCTGCTACAACTGTTCTAAGCTGTGGAGTGGTAGCACGTGTCTCACACACCTTCAGAATACCCTTTAACCAAATATTTCTTAGTCTAAGGATCTAGTCTAAGGAAATAATCAGGAATGTAAATAAAGATTAAGATACAAAGATACCCATTACAGTATAATTTATAATAGCAAAATATTAGAAAGAACTATAATTTTCAACCAATAAAGAAATGGATCTTCAATTAGGATATGTGTGATGGACTCTTATGAAGCCATTAAAATTATGACGTAGATGTGATTTCATTGACATGAGAAGATATTCACAATACCCTGTTAAGTTCAATTAAGCAAATTTTCATTGAGCACCCACTATATGGAAAGCAGTGAGGACATAGTAGTATATCAAAAAGGTACAGTTCTTACTCTCATTAAGCTTATGATGAACCAGGGAAATCAGATATTGAAGAAGTAATGAGATAAGTAAGTAGTAATACTAAAGAAAAGCACAAGGTACCAGGAGAGTAAATAGCAAAGGGATTAAACCTAATCCAGGGAGGTCATGGAGGGCCTTGCTGAAGAAACGATGCTTAAGCAGTAACGAAGGATGAACAGACGTTAGGCAGGCAAAGAGAAGGGCCTGAAGAACATTCCAGGAAGATGGATAGCAATTTTTTTAAGTACACACATCGAAAAAGGCTATTTGACTATGTATTTATAAAATCAACTTTTTTATGTTAAAAACATATTTTGTACCTATATATTTATAAATACAAAATCTAAAAGGATATGAATTATTAGGTTGGTGCAAAAGTAACTGTGGTTTTTGCAATTACTTTTAACCTTTTAAACCGCAATTACTTTTGCACCAACCTAATATAATCTTATCTAGATGTTGTATTACGTGTAATTTTTAAAGTTTTGCTTGCCCACATTTTCTAGTTTTGTTTTTTTTTCTGCAATGAACATATGTCAATACTGGATGAATATGTGGATGGATGGACGGACAGACAGATGAATGGGAGAAGGATGGATAGTAACCAGATTCAATGGAAAGCTATGGCAGGGCATCACATTAGATTGTTTTTTTCTGTTGATTCTCTCCTGCCTTCAATTTCTAGAATCCAAGACTTGCCCCCAAAGCATCTTCTTTCTCCATTTGTAAAATCACCTTGATTTTGCTTAGGCTCTTCCACTACGGGAGAGGAAGTTCATTAGCAAAATGTAAAGGCAACACTAGTAAGTCATTGCGATTCCAAACAAACCCCTCTCTCAACACTGGACTTTCCAAACCACACACAGAGAGAAGAATGACTGGCAGAAATATTTTTTGAAATTTTAGCTAAATAACAGTTGCTAACAAAATAAATTATTTTTCTAAAAAGAGAGATGGATAAATGGGGGGGGGGAGGGGGGAGGAACAAAAAAATATTACCACTAGGGTTTGAGACTTCTCCAAAGAGAATGCGGCTCAAAATTTCTAGGTAGCTGAAATTATCTGGTTTTCCAGGTGACACTGAAATCCCTGGCCCAAGGCTCGCAGTGAGGTCAGAGGGGCTTAGTCCACACTTAGAGAGGCAAGGCTCTGAGTTGAGACCAGCTCCTTCGTATGATGAGCCAAGAGGAACCCTCAAAATACATGTGCCATGTCTCCCCCAACAGGAACCACTCTTGCCCAGCAGAGGCTGTGTACTATATTCGGAAAAGGTAAGAGCCTATTTAAACAAAACTGTGCCTGCACACAACCATTCTTAGCAAGCCCACATTCATTCTTTCCGTCTTATTTACTCTCCTAAATACCAAGCCGTGTGGTTTTAACAATGACAAGACATGGTCCCCAAGTGCCCAAAGCTCACAATCAAGTGTCAGAGACATTTCATTCATTCATTTAAAAACTATGAGTCCCTCTATGTACCAGGTCCTCAGGGTACAGTAACAAACAAGTCCGACAAGATGGCTGACTTCATGGAGCTTATATTCTAGTGAGGAGAGACAGGGAGAAAAACCATGTAAACCAACCAACCAAAATGATTTTCAGATAGTGATAAATGTTATGAAATAAAAATAGGCAAGTTATGGAATAGAAGAGAGACTTAGGGGGGAACTATAGGTAGGGTGGTCAGGGGAGGCCGCTCTGAGGAGACATCGGAGCTGGAAAGGGCAGGACAAGCAGCAGCCGATACAGGACGCCAGAGCACAGGCACTGCAGACACAGGAAGCGAGGAGAACGCAAAGTGACAGCGGCCACACGCAGAAGAAGCCCAGGGTACCGGCGAGCACGTGGAGGGGTCTCCCCAGCGCAGCTGGCCTTCAGTCAGCAGTGATTTGCAGGGCACTGCATGTGCCTGGTTCAGGGCGGGTGGTGTGAGGCTCTCCAGGCTGGAACCTCAGCCCATGGGTTTCAGGGAATTCTCTCAGAAGTAACACATGTGAAACAGTTGGCCAAGGCTATGAGGTATATGCTCAGGGAACAGGGACTCCCTGGAAAGCTGGCAAAGGTGCTGAAACTGAACATTCCTATGTCTTACTCTCCCCCACCCCAGCCCCCACTATCACCTCTCCCACACGCCTGTAAAGGCCAGAAGAGGCCCACAAGCCCTGCCTGGAAGGAAGGGCTGGGAAAGGCCAAGATGTGGGTCAGCCAGCAGAGCACTGGGCCAACCACCAAGAATCCAAGTTCCACTCATTCTGCATGTGACCTTCTCTTCTTTCAGCTTTAGTGTCCCCCAATCTGCAAAATGAGAGACCAGAAGGCCCGGGGATGTGCCCCATGATTTGCATTTCTCACGCTCTCCCCACATGGTTAAAGAAGCATGCTCAGGTTTGGGAACTAATGACTACAGGATTCTACCTCTTTCTGCCTCATGGCGGACAAGGGGCTGCATGCCTGACTGGCCGGCTGAGACTACGGGTCCTTCACGTTCTCCAAGCACAGCATCTGGCACATAGAAGCTCCTCACGGCGGGTGTCACGGCCTCTCTTTCCACCCTCCCTTCATGCCACCACCCTCATATCCTCCCAGGGGGGCTGCAGCCTCCTAACTGGGCTACTGTTTCCCCTCGCCATACCTGTGAACATCGCACAGAAGTAGGGGCTGCAGGCTGCCAGGACCACACGGTGGGCTTCTATCTCGACGTCTTCTGCCACAATCATCACGTCACACAACAGCTGCTTACTGTAAGACACCAGTGAGGGGACAAGATGGGTCACAGCACCAGCACACCCCCGGCCATACAAGGTATTTTTTTCTCCCACCCAGATTCCATACTGTCACCCTAAAAGGCTGTCGTAGAGACTTGCCCCATCTTTAGACAGCAGAGTGGACTCATCAACGTGTCCAAGTCCCCGACAAGCCTGACATTCATGCTTTCCTACGGCACACAGGGCGATCCAACTAGTCTGCGGCTGCAAACTCAGAGCTCCTCCATTTGTCTTCACCTCTCTGCTCCCCATCCCATCAACTCGGACTGAGACAGCGGGACAGCAGCTCAGGGAGCGGTGGGAACAGCTTGGGGCTGTCAATCAAGTGACTGAACAAATGCCGAGGGGCATGATCATGGCACTGAGGGGTGTCACCAGCAAGAAGAAGTATGAACAAGTCCCCAAGAGATCCCCTGTCTTTGCAGTACTGGTAAGAGGCCAGCCAGACTGAGAGCACTCGCCTATTTCTCCTCCCACCCAGATCTAACCCCATCACCAAGAAGCCTTGCCTGCACCCCATGAGCCCTAAAGACCCTGCACACACCGCCATCACTGCAATTGCTAAGAATACTGTACCTGCCTTTCTACTCGTTTGTCACCCCACTGCACTGTGGACTCTGACATGGATTGCCTTATTTACTATTACCTCCTAGACACCTGGCTACATGCCTAGCCCATAGCAGGCCCTAAATTTTTACGAAATAAATGAATGAATTTTGAAATGGAATCCATCTACACTCATAGACAGATGGGTATTTTGACAACTCTGGAGAGTGAAAGCATGCTGCAAGGCCCTGTCGACCCAAGGCTGTGCCCTCTACCACCTTCCAAGTTCTTGTCATGCCTATTATTAACATCATGGTAACAGTTATGGAGCTGTATGTGCCAGGCACTGGTCTGAGCACTTTTCTACACGTATTACTTTATTTAATCCTCTCTGTAACTTTATGAGGTAGGGCTATTGTTACCCCCCATACAAGGAAACAAGGCAATTGAGGTCCACAGAAGCTAAGTAACTTTCCCAAGGTCACACAGAAAGGGAGCAGAGGAGAAAGGATTTGAATGAAGGCAGCTGAGCCCCAGAACCCATGCTCCTAACTTCTATGGTATCCTGTCACCACTAACTCCTCCTTTAGACTGAAGCACTGTAAGTGGGAGGGAAACAGGGAGGACACTTTCCAACAATGATCTACTGGTAGTGGTTACTTAGAATAACTCTACTGGATTGGGAAGTCTGCGGTCATGACTGGGTTTCATGTGACAGGGATGAGATGAATGTAATGAGTCTGTCATGGTTGATAAATGGAAGAGAAGCTACATAGTTGCCACCCCTGGTGTACCATATTAAACCCCTGCCAACTATTAAGCTATTAGCCCAGGTTCACTTATCAGAGCAACAGAATCATAAAGCCTGAGAAGGCTGGAGCTGCATATGCCCTTAGAGATTATCTGGTCTGTGACGCTCAGAGAGGTGGCCCAAAGTGACAGAAGCTCGAGTCTTAAATCCTGATAAAGTACCACGATGCCTCATGATTGGCTGACACTTAGAATGGGGATAAGACAGAAATGGGTCTGCTCCATTATAGGGAAAGGAGGTCAGGAAAGGTTCAGCATATGGCATAACGTATCAGTGAGGGGGCTTCTGGGAAGACTGAGACCTCTGAGCACCAAAACCTGGGGGTGGAACCACACCCTGCAGTGGACAGCACACGCTACACACAATATCAGAATAAGCCGGCTCAACTGGGAACATCACTGGCTCTGCCCCTAAATGGCTATGAGGACAAATGACTTCGCCACAGTTTTCTCATCTTTCTTAGCTACCTTGGGTCATACATCAAGGGGACCAAATGAGATTGCAGATGCCACCTGGGAACAGATTCATTTTTAACCTGGAAAAAATTTATTGTAAAAATGTATTCCAACATGAATAGACTCATCTTGGACATTTTTACTTCTGTTCAAGATTTTAGCAAGAAAGTAATCACTGCTATTTAAAAGTACACGTAATTTTTTTTGATAACCAGTATTTTAATGAGGAAAGTGTTGACACAGATGGGTCAGAAATATTGAGCAAATTTTCAGTGCTAGGTGCTGAACAAGCAAATGTCAGAGAAAGATATCTTGCACAAACCCAGAGGAGCGGACAGTTCATGAACAAATGAGAAAAAGATAAGAAGGAATGAGGAATAAAGACGGAGAATCCAGTTTTGAAGGCATGAGAGCAGTTTTGATGGGCGGGAAGTGTATCTCAACGCCAGGGAAACTCTAACCTGGGAAAGTGACCAAGAGAAACTTGCCAAAAACTCCAGGTAGGCTTGCCCTAGGTGTGGAAAAGCCTAGCTATACACTGCGGCCATCTCTGTGCACCCACTCAGCATGCAAAAGGGGAGGGCAGTTCCCAAACGCTGCGTGGCTCACCAGTGTTTAGTCCTAAGGGATCCTTGTTTCTGGAGCTACCCCACTACTCCAAAGGACAACCTTGAGGAGAGAAAAGGAGAGCTATACACGTTATGATTTCTGGAGAATTACAGTGTAGCTGTTAGGAAGGAGCTCAGGCCGTGGAATCAAACTGACCAGCATTCATGTCTGTTTAGTATCAGAATTCAGACGTGTGGCAACCAAAACAATGAATGGTGCTAGTAGTAAACATTCAGTAAATGTTAACGTACTTCTTTTCTTCATTTTTCCACAAGAGACTTCATTTAAAATTAGAGGTTAGATTTTGGACATGTTAAGTCTGAGCTGCCTTCTGGACATCTACGCAGGGTTATCCACTAGGCAAGTGGATACCTAAGTCTGGAGTTCAGAGGTGGGAGATGGTTAGGAGGTTGGAAGGAGAGGAAGAACCGGCAAAAAAGATGAGGAAGCAGCCAATGGGATAACAGAAAAACCAGAAGAGTGTGGTGTCCACGAAGCCAAGTGAAGACAGGGCTTCAAGGAGGAAGGAATGATCAACTGTATCATTTACTACTTATAAGTAAGATAAGATTAGGGCGGCTAGATAGGGCAATTATGCAATAAAATAAAATTAAAGCCATCCAAATTGGAAAGAAAGAAATCAAACCATTTCTGTTCTCAAATGACTTAATCTTGTAAGTAGAAAATCCTAAGGAATTCACTAAGAACTATTAGAACAAATAAATGAGCTCAAGAAGGTTGCAGAATATAAGATCGACATACAAAAATCAACAGACAAACAAAATCTACACACTTGTAATGAACAACCCAAAAATGATATTAAGAAAAAAATCCATTTACAATAGCATCAAAAGGAGTAAAACACTTAGGAATAAATTTAACCAAAAAAAAAAAAGTACAAAACCTGTGCTCTAAAACTACAAAACACAATTGAAATAAATTAAAGAAGACCTAAATGAATGAGAAGACCTCCAGTTTTCATGGATTGAAAGATTTAACAGCTATGATAGCAATACTCCCCAAATTATTCTACAGATTCAGCACAATTTCCATCAAAATCCCAGCTGGGTTCTTCGCAGAAATTGACAAATTGAACCTAAAATTTGTATGAAAATGCAAGAGACCTAGGATGGCCAAAGCAATCTTGAAAAAGAACTAAATTGAAGGACTCACACGTCCCAATTTCAAAACTTACTACAAAGCTAAAGACAGTGTAGTACTAGCATAAGGATATATATAGTAGATAAATAGAATAAAATTGAGAGACCAGAAATAGACAGTCACATTTACAGTAAACTGATTTTTGACAAGGATGCCAAGACCATTCAATTGGGAAAGAATAGCCTTTAAGACAATGGTGCTGGGACAAATGGATCACCACATGCAAAAGAACGAAGTTGAACCCCTACCTCACATCATATACAAAAATTAACTCATAATGGGTCAAAGACCTCAATTTAAGAGCTAAAATTATAAAACTCTTAGAAGAGAACACAGGGGTAAATCTTTATGACTTTGGATTAGGCAACAGTTTGTTAGATATGATACCAAAAACACAAACCAAAACTAAAAAAAATAAAATAAATAAATTTGACATCAAAATTTACAACTTTTGTGCTTCAAAGGACACGATTAAGACATCAGGAAACTGAAAAATCCCACAGAATGAAAGAAAAAATTTACACATCATATATACCTGATAGCAGGCATGTATATAGAATACATGAAGAATTTGAATCCTTAAAACTCAATGATAAGTAGACATATAATACAATTTTTAAATATGCAAAGGATCTGAATAAACATTTCTACAAATAAGATAAAGAAATGGCCAATGATCACATGAAAAGATGCTCAACATCAGTCATCAGAGAAATGTAAATAAAAACCACAGTGAGATACCACCTCATACATACTAGGATGGCTGTAATCAAAAACACAAAAAATAACAAAGTGTTGGTGAGGATATGGTGAAATCGGAACTTTCCTACATTGCTGAAAGAAATGTAAAATGGTATCACTGCTTTTAGAAAACAGTCTGACGGTTCCTCTAAAGGTTATACATAGAGTTATTATATGACCCAGGAATCCCACTCTTAGGTACATACCCAAGAGAGATGAAGGCATACATCCACACAATCACTTGCACAGATACTTTCATGGCATCATTATTTGTAATAGCCAAAAGCCAAGTGTGGTATATCCATATAATGAAAAATTATTCAGCAATAAAAAGAAATAAAATACTAAGACACAATGCAATATATAGATGATGTATTATAGAACTGTACACTTAAAATCTATATACTTTTACTAACCAATGTCACCCCAATAAATTTAATTTAAAAAATACTAAGATATGGTACAACACGGATTAACCTTGAAAACAATACGCACAGTGAAAGAAGCCAGTCACCAAATACCACATATCGTATGATTCCAAAATAGGCAAATTTATAGAGACAGGAAGTAGAATAGTGGTTGGCTAGGGCTGGGGGGAAGAAGCAATAGGGAAAAATAGGGAGAGTACTGCTAAAGTGTACAGGATTTTTTGGGGGGTGATGGACATGTTCTAAAATTAACTGCTGGTTGCACGACTGTGAATATATTAAAAGCCATTAAATTGTATACTTTAAATGGGTGACTTGTATGGCATACGAATTATATCTTGATAGAGATGTTACCAAAAAAAAAAAAAAGGAAAGAAAAAGAAATCAATGTGCTTAGACGATTATTCCAAGTAATAAAAGGCACAGTGGCAGACTATCCAAAGAAAACAAAAGATGAGGACAGAGAACTGTTTGCAATTGTGAAATGAGAGGTTAAAACTGTCAAGATGACCTAGAAAAAGACTGTCTCTCCTTTTCAGGGTGTGCTATTCCAAAAAGAACCACATCCCCACTTGCTGGCTGGCTGGTCAGGAGCCAGAGAGCTCACAGGGCTCTGCTGCCCAGCAGTAGCTGCTGGTCTGACCAGAACAGAGCTAAGAAGTGCAAAAGGAGGAGGAAGGCCAGGTAGTCACCATGCCAACAGCCCTTTCTCTATCAGGGAAGTAAAAAGAATAGGAAACTCATGAATTGTGTGATTCATAAATTGCAAAGAACATGTGTGCTTGAACTAAAATAGCTTAAAATTGAGGGAGGGGAATGTGAAAACAATGCAAGAAATAATCCAGGTCCCTGGAATATCATGTAACACAGAACATTTCAGTAGCTTAATCCCCGGATGGCAAGATGCTTTATCCAGGCCTTCATCAAAACAAAATATGCCTCTCTCCAGTTCCCATTAAACTCACCCAGATCAATCAAGGGTCTATGCAGGCCTCCTGCCTCACCCATTTCACTCTGGTTTTTCAAATTAGCCATTTAAATACCTTAGAATGTGATAGAACACATTCAAATGCAAGCTTCCTTGAGGGCAACACTTTAATTCACTTATCTACCGCCACATTCCTGCAGCTGAGCACAGCGCTTAGGAAACCACCGCAGTCATCAGGATAACAGCTAACACTTACTATATGCCAGGGCCGCATAACAATATCTAAGGAATAGGCATTGTTATGATTATGCTGCACGCAGTTGAAATCGCCACGCTACTTCTCGGAATTAATTCTATGCTAATAATCATGAATGTGCATGAATATTCAACAACAGTGACATACGTTCTATCACTGTTCTAAGCCCTTTACTTATTAATCCTCTTAATAAGCCAGCAAGACTGGAACGGTTATTAACCTCATTTTAAGGTTGACAACAGTGAGGTCAGGGAGATTAATTAACTTGTCCAGGGTCTCACAGCTAGTAAGCACTGGAGCCAAGATTGGAAACCGGGCTCCTATCTATGCCTGTAACCACTATGCAATACTGCTCCAAACATGACCACTGTAGGTGTTACTTATAAGAGGGATTGAAAAACCTAGACATCCAACAACAGGGAACTGTTTAAAAAAAACAAACCAAAGATAGAATATCATTCTTCCACTAAAAATAACATTGTAGCACAGTTAGTGACATAGAAAAACGTGTTCAATATAGTGGTAAGAGAAAAAAATCTGGTTGAGACATATATTTTAAAGAAAACTATTCTCCAAAATGTTAACAATGGTTACCACTGAGTATCAAAATTATAGATGAATATTTTCTAAATGTTCTATAATAAATATATTCCTTTTTCCAAAACAAAAGAAAAATTTTTAATTAAAAAAAATTTTTTTAAATGAAAGAGAAACCCATGCCTAAACCTGAACTAAAATTTCCCCAGCCAAAACATATACAGACTGTGATCTGTTTGAAAAAAAACAAAAAGAACAAGATTGTGATGGTTAATTTTATG
Source organism: Rhinolophus sinicus (assembly GCF_036562045.2). NCBI lineage: Eukaryota > Metazoa > Chordata > Mammalia > Chiroptera > Rhinolophidae > Rhinolophus > Rhinolophus sinicus. The sequence continues at coordinate 79,791,420 of NC_133759.1, forward strand.
TGTCAACTTGACAGGGCTAAAGGATACCCAGAGAGCTGGTAAAACATTATTTCTGGGGGTTTGTGTGAAGGTTTCTCCAGAAAATATTAGCATTTGAATCGGCAGACTGAGAAAAGAAGAGCTCCTTCACCAATGCAGGTGGGCGTCATCCAGTCCACACAGGGCGTGAACAGAACAAAAAAGCAAATGAATTCTCTCTTTCTCTTCTTGAGCTGGACTGTCCATCTTCTCCTGCCCTCAGACATCAGAGCTACTGGTTCCCAGGCTTTGGACTGCACGACTTACACCAGTGGCTCGTTTCTCAGGCCTTTAGACTTAGACTGAATTATATAATACTGGCTTTCCTGGTTCTCCAGTTTGCAGACAGCAGATTATGGAAATTCTTGGCCTCCATAAACACGTAAGCCAAGTCCTATAATGAATCTCTCTCTCTCTCTACCTCTCTCTATCTATATCTCTATCTATAGATATAAATAGAGATAGATAGATAGATCTATATCTATAAAATATGTATACACACACACACACACACACAATCTTATTGGTTCTGTTTTTCTGGAAAACCCTGACTAATACAAAGGTTATTCACTTAAAATTTGGCAAAGAACCAGTGTTTCCCAAAACAAATTTCACAAAACAGTCGGTGTATACATAACAACAACCAAAAGGGATTCTATAGTCAAACATGTGTGGGAAACCGTCAGTTAGACAAGTTTGCTGCAGGACTTCTCAGGGATTCTAATATGCCTACATGCGTTATGAATCTCAGTGTGGGGCACAGCAGTTTTATACAGCATTTTTCAAACTCATTTAGGTACAGAGCTCTTTTTTCCCACAGAGAATCTTGCGGAAATCTGCCTCAGCAAAGACTGTCAAATGTTGATTATACAAAAGAAAAGAAGAAACAGGACTGTTGAAAGAGGTTAAATCCAAGTCAATGCTTTTGGGGAAAGATGCAAAAATGTGGTAACTTGCAAAAGAAGCAATTAAGGATGTAGCGGGATGACTTCCCTTTTTAAGTTATTTAAGAAAAAGAATCTATGTAATTTCACTAACAATTGTCACTCCAATAAATTTTAAAAAATGAAAAAAACGAAAAACAAAAACCAAAAAAGAAAAAGAAAAAGATGCTAGTAAAGGAAAATGGGGGCAGGGGGAATTCTGTGTGCACGTCTATTCCCTGAGCTCTCCCTTTCAACAGTTACTGGATTTGGCTACACCAGGCAAAATAAGGTCTGGTGAGAGACCTGAAGTCTTTTTTTTTTTTTTCTGTTTTACTGAGATATAACTGACATATAACACTGTATAAGTTTAAGATATACAATGAAATGATTTGATATACATACATATTGTGAAACGATTACCACAGTAAAGTTAGTTAACACGTCTATCACCTCACACAGTTACTACTTATTATTTGTGGTAAGAACATTTAAGATCTAGTCTCTAAGCAACTTTCAAGTCTACAGTACAGTATTGCTGACTACAGTCACCATATTGTACATATGATCCCCAGAACTTACTCATCTTATAACTGGAAGTTTGTACCGGTTGACCAACATCTCCCCACGTCCTGCACCACCGCCCACCCCCACCCCCTGAAAACCACCACTCTACTCTCCGCTTCTATGAGGTCAGCTTGTTTAGATTCCACATACAATGAGATCGTACAGTATTTGTCTTTCTCTATCTGGCTGATTTCACTTAGCATAATGCCCCAAGGTTCATCAATGTTGTTGCAAATGGCAGGATTCCCTTCTTTTTTTTTTTTTTCCTTTAGATATATACCCAGAAATAGTACTGCTAGATTATATGGAAGATAAAGTTTTAATTTTTTGAACTTTACTGTTTTCCATAGTGGCTACACCAATTTACATTCCCACCAGCAGCACACGAGAGTTCCCTTTTTTCCACATCCTTGCCAGCATTTATCACATCTTTTTTTTTTCAATTTTTTTTATTTTTCAATTACAGTTGACATTCAACGTTATATTAGTTTTAGGTGTATACCACTCTGCTTAGTGATTAGACATTTATATAACTTATAAAGTGATTCCCTAGATATATCTTGGCTTTTTTATAATAGCTATTCTAACAAATATGAGGTGAGATCTCCTTGTGGTTTTGATTTGCACTTCCCTGATGATCAGTGATGGTGAGGATGGTGAGCCCCTTTTCACATTATCTGTTGGCCAGTTGGATGTCTTCTTATCTATTCAAAGGACCTGAAAATGTCTATTCAGGTCCTTTGCCCAATTTGTAATCATAGTATTTATATTTTGCTATTGAGTTGCATGAGTTCCATATATATGTTGGCTATTAATCAGCTATAAGGTTTGCCAGTATTTTCTCTCATTCTGCAGGCTTCCTTTCTATTTTGTTGATGGTTTATTTGCTGTGCAGAAGCTTTTTAGTTTGATGTAGTTCCACTTATTTATTTTTGCTTTTGTTGCTTATGTTTTGGGTGTCATATCCAACAGCTCATTGCCAAGACCAATGACAAGGAGCTTTTCCCCTGCTTTCTTCTAGGAGTTTTATGGGTTCAGGTCTTAATACTTAAGTCTCTAATCTATTTTGAGTTAATTTTTGTGAGTTCCAATTTCATTCATTTGCATGTGGCTGTCCAGTTTTCCTAACACCATTTACTGACGAGACTATCTTTTCCCCATTGAGTATTCTTGACTCCTTTGTCAAATATCTGTTGACTGTATAAGCATGGGTTTATTTCTGGGCTCTCAATTCTTCTGTTCCACTAGTCTATGTGTTTCTATTGTACTGTTTTGATTACTATAACGGTGTAATATAGTTAAAATCAGGAAGTGTGATGTCTCCAGCTTTGCTCTTCTTTTACAAGATTGCTTTGGCTATTCAGGGTCTTTTATGGTTCCATATGAATTTTAGAATTGTTTTTTCTATTTCTGTGAAAAATGCCATTGGAATTTAGATAGGGATTACACTGAATCTATAGATGGCTTTGGGTAGTATAGACATTTTAACAATACTAATTCTTCTGATCCACGAACACAGAATAACTTTCCATTTATGTGTGTCTTCTTCCATTGCTTTCATCAATGTTTGACAGTTTTCAGTGTACAGATCGTTTATCTCTTTGGTTAAATTTATTCCTAAGTATTTTATTGTTTTTGATGCTATTGTAAATGAGATGTTTTTCTTTATTTCTTTTTTAGATTGTTTTTAGTGTATAGAAATGCAAATGACTTTTGTATGCTGATTTTGTATCCTGCAACTTTACCAAATTTGTTTGTTAGTTCTAACAGTTTTGGGGTAGAGTTTTCTATTTTCTATATTCAGATCATGTCATCTGCAAACAGAGACAATTTTACTTCTTCCTTTCTGATTTGGATGCCTTTTATTTCTTTTTCTTGCCTAACTGCTCTGGCTAGGACTTCCAGTACTGTGCTCAATAGGAATGGTGAGAGTGAGTACCCGTCTTGTTCCTGACCTCAGAGGAAAAACTTTCAACCTTTCATTATTGAGTATGATGTTAGCTGTGTGTCATACAAGTATATGGCTTTTATTATTTTGAGGTATGTTCCTTCCATACCCAATTTATTGGGATATTTTTTTATCGTGAAAGGGTATTGAACTTGTCAAGCACTTTTTTCTGCATCCACTGAGAGGATCATATGATTTTTTTTTTTAAATTTCCCAAGGGAAATTTTATTAATGACACTAGTTTATTTCCCTCCCCAAAAGACCAACCCCATGAAGTAAACACATCCTCAAGATTTTGTCTTCAGAATAAAAATACGAAGCTTAGAATTGGATCACTTGGCCCTTTCACTTCTTATCTCCTCCCAGTTCAAAATGTTTGCATCTCTTAATAGCCACCATTCTCTTAGATCTGCAGTTGAGCTCAACACATTCAAGCCTCGGGACAATCTTCTTTGTAGTTTTAGCCTTTTTGCGGAAAATTGGCTTAGTCTGCCCACTATAACCACTCTGCTTCCTGTCATAACTCCGCTTTCCCTGCGCATACAGTGAATCCTTGCCCTTCTTGTACTGTGTCACTTTGTGGGGCTGGTGCTTGCCACACTTCTTACAGAAAATCCAGCAGGTTTTAGGAACGTTCACCATGTTTGTGAGAGCGCTATCTGCGAGGAAAGAAGCAGGATCATATGATTTTTATCCTTCATTCTATTCATGTGGTATATCACATTTATTGATTTGCATATCTTGAACCATTCTTGCATCCCAGGGATAAATCCCACTTGATCGTGGTATATGATCTTTTTAATGTGCTGTCGAATTCAGTTTGCAAGTATTTTGTTAAGAATTTTTGCATCACTATTCATCAGGAATACCGGCCTGTATTTTTGTTGTTGTTTTGTTTTCTTTTTTGAAGGAGGGCATAGCTCACAGTGGCCCTGGTGGGGATCGAACTGGCAATGTTGGTGTTATTAGCACCACACTCTAACCAACTGAGCTAACCAGCCATCCCTGTAGTTTTCTTCTCTTGTGGTGTCCTTATCTGGCTTTGGTATCAGGGTAATGCTGGACTTGTTAAAATGAGTTTGACACTGTTCCCTCTTCTTCAAGTTTTTGGAAGAGTTTGAGGAGGATTGGCATTAATTCTTCTTTGAATGTTTGGTAGAATTCACCAGTGAAATCATTTGGTCACAGGCTTTTCTTTGTTGGAAGATTTTTGATTACTGATTCAATCTCCTTAATCATTATTGTTCTGCTCAGATTTTCTACTTCTTCTTGATTCAGTCTTAGAAGGCTGTATTTCAAGAATGTATCCATTTCTTCTAGGTTATCCAATTTTTTGGCATATAATTGTTCATAATGGCCTCTTATGATCAGTTGTATTTCTGTGGCATCAGTTGCAAAGTCTCTGCTTTCATCTATAATTTTGAACCCTCTCTCTATTTTCCTGGTTAATCTAGCTAAAGGTTTGTCAATTTTGTTTATGTTTTCAAAAAAAACCAACTCTTAAGTTTCATTGATTTTTTTTCCTATTATCTTTATAGTCTCTATTTCATTTATCTCTGCTCTAATCCTTATTATTTCCTTCCTTCTGCTAACTTTAGGCTTGGTTTGTTCTTATTTTTCTAATTCCACGAGGTGTAAAGTTAGGTTGTTTATTTGGCAACCTGGAGTCCTAAATCAGACAAAGGTCACAAGCCATACTCAAGGGAACTACATGGAGAACTTCAACAGTGGCCAGAGCACACAACAGCGATGCTTCAGTGACAAGAGAACCACATCCACAGACATGAACATCAGCACTGCACGCTGCCTAATACAACCATGGACAGAGCTTCCAGGAAATTTGGCAGGAAGCCTAAGAAAAATTGAGCAGTAGGGCATAAAACAAATTTAATTTAACTTGATTTTCATGCTAAACACTGAGCCCTGAAGAAAGTAGAAATGAAGAAACAAATACAGAGTCAGACAGAACTTTTGTTTAGAAGTAATTCAACCCCCTAGTCAACAAACACATCTTTGGCTATACACGCTTTTGCTCATGCCATTTTCTCTGCCTGGAGGATTTTCCCCTAACCCCACCACTTTCACTTCTTTAATTCCTATTTGTCCTTCAAAAGTTAGCTGAAGCATCACCCCCTTTAGGAAGTGTTCTCCAACGCTGCAGTTGGACACACTTTGCTCCACAGCGCCCTTTAAGAAACAAGTAATTACTGCACACCTACCACGTGGCAAGTACTTGATGCGTTCCCCCTTTGTAAAATACCTTCATTGCTGTAGAAAATCATTTTCGTTGACCTATTTAAATTTTTTATCTTGTATCCCCACTCACCCATCCCAGAGCCTAGCCAGTGCCTCTGTGTATCTTTGGTGAATGACTCAAAGTTCCTAGGAAGTGCCAGGTGCTAGAGATCAAATGATTCAGAAGTTGCCCCTGCCCTCAGGGAACTCATGAACTACAAAGAAAAGAAGAGATAAACAATTACAGCTCAAAGTAGGATGCAGTATACAGTAAATACTGGCAGGGGCAGAGGAAGCTTGTGAGCTGTCTGGAAAGAGAGTGTGTCAGCACAGCCTTTCCACAGAAAAACATGTTCAGGGCCCTGAACCTGTCTTGCAACAAGTTCATCAAACATGCACACTGGCCTTACAAATCGCCTGCACACCCATCACCGTTTAGCTCAGCGAGGATGAGTACATTTGCATTTTATTTATTTCTTTATGGAATTAAATTGCATTTTAGAAGCTAGGCATCCTTCCATTCACGTGGCTGTCTTGACAAACTAAGTTCAGACCAAGAATTGAGAGGGAGGCCAAAAGCAAATGCATGGCACCCACAATCTTCAATCTGCAATTGTGTGTAGGTGTTGCCATCATTCTATTATTGGACTTGGAGCAGCTAGTTCTGTCGGAAATCAAGTTTATGAACAGAACTTCTGTAACCATAATGGATTTTTGCCCTGTGATTAAGCACTAAAATGATAGGTGTTACATACAAAGGAAAGAGAGAGATCTCTGAAAGATGTTCTGTCTGGATCAGAGACTGAAAGGGGAAGCCAAGTGACTGTCTGAGAGTGGATGGGGATGAGTCAGGATTCACTAGGAGGTGGTGCCCTGGTGTCTCAGTCCCTGAGGACGCTCACCCAGCAAGTTCCTTCCAAAAGAGCACAGGCAAAATAGGAAAAGTACCTCCGCAGTTCATTCATAACCTTGAACGCCTTCCCCATGTGGGCAGGGTTGACAGTGATCGTCTTCTGGTTCTTCTCGTCATCCCCAGCCTGTACCGGAGGCTGGGAGTTCAGCTTGATACTGTGAACAGAAAGGGAGTGAGAGGGGAACAGGAAGATCACACGTTGGTAAACCCATTCATCCAACTGCCATAAGTCCATGCATTTGCCCACCCACCAGGGGCATCTCTGTCAGCCTGTTCTCTTAACCCCAGACCAGCAGAGAAGGAATGCACTGAGTCAGGCATTCTTGCAGGATCTTCCAGTGCAAAGTGCATTCCTCTGGGGGAAGTCAGGTCCCAGCTCAGCTTTCCCCACCAAGCACTTTCGTGACTTTATACAAGGTCCTTACCCTCCATTTCTCCATCCCCTAAAGGGTTAGGGGAGGCTAAGCACTAAGCACTCAATTCACGGAGATGTTTGTTCGTTCAACAACCACCTAATGGAGCCTACTAAGTGCCAGACACTGTATTTAAATTTAAGGGAAACACAATAATAAACAAGGTACAGACCCCACTTTCACAAAGCTTAGAGTTCAGTGGAGAAGAAAACCAAGTAAACATTTAACCATGACATCGTAAGTACAAGATTCTATAGGAGTTACAGAAGCATGGAGGATGGGCAATGACCCCAGCACTGGAACTTTTAAGGAAAACTTCTGAGAAAGAATAGATATGAGCCCAGTACAAAGGAAGATGAAGAGCATTCTGGCAGAGGAAACAGGATGCACAAAGCCCTGGAGAGTCAAGTGTGTTGAAAGTACTGAAGTTCAGTCAAACCAGAGAAGAGGATCAAGAGACAAGGGTAAAAGACCAAACCATCGTGTCATATAAGCAAAGCTAAGGAGTTTGGATTTCATTCTGAAATCATGAGAAGCCATCAAAGGGCTAAAAGTGGAGAAGTGGGGCAGGAAGCAGGTGAACACATCTGTGCTTTGGAAAGATTACACTGGCTATGGAGAACGGTGGCACAGAAGTGAAAGCTTTTGGGAAACCACAATCCCATAAAAAGACAAGGGGCTGCAATGTGTTATGAAAAGAAAGTCTACCTGTGTGAGCTAAATAAGCAGGTGGTAACTAGCAAGCGTCACCCATAATCTCAGAACCCTCTGTACTGAAGGCAAAACATTCAAATCCTTACGGGATGCCATCTAGATGCCCAACTACTCCTGAGCAACATGTCTCAATTTAATGGGGGTGGGAAAGAAAAAAATCAAAAGAATGAGCAAGGAAGCAACTATTCAGCTCCACAGTCATCAAGTGGAGTTACCTCTGTTTGGACCAGGCTAAGCTTTGCTTTGCTAGTCGGAAAACAGAACCTTCTCTACTTGTGTAGATTTGGGGACCCACAGTTCACTCCAACTCTAAGACAATGAGAGTAGTTTCCTTTGCCTTTCCCTCTGTCCATGCTATCACTCAGCCTTGCAAACTGGCTTGAGAAAGGAGCTGCTGTGGTTAAGAGAATGTTCCAGAGATCTAAGAGTCTCAACAGCACTCACACTGGGATTTGTAAATTTCAAATACAATCAGGCATGCCAGACCCACAGCTCATCTGACCAGGACAGACTGCTCCTCTGGCTGCCTTCCACACCTCAGCTCAGCGTACAAACGTAAGCAATGGACATTTGAACTTTGGGACTGTTTGGATTCCAAGTGCAAAGAAGTTAGATGAGCACAGGACAAAAAACATATAAAGAGATGCACAAAGGCAGCTGATTAGAGTCATGTGTTTAAAGAGGTAAAGAAACTCACAAAACAGAAAATGTGATAAGGAGGAGTACCCAGTAAAGATGAAAAACTTCATGGAAGAAATCCCACAAGCATAATTTCTTTTATAGTTAGTGTCCTTTCCTACTCCAAGGCTAGAAAGATATGGATTTCTACATTCTACTAAAAGCTTAACATTTTTCCTTTTGATAAATTTAAGTCCTTCTTGTAATCTGATGTTGATTTTTATGTCACAATGTGAAACAGAGATCTAATTTTTCCCCATAAATTCCACTTATTGAATACTTCTTATTTGCCCCACTCACCTATCATGACACTTTAGGTCACATATCAACATTCCAAATATGCAGGGATCTATTTCTGGACTCTCTAACCTGTTCCTTTGGTCAGTTTATCTGTCTCTGTACTAGTAACACATTTCTGTAGCTTCATAACAAGGCCTGATATCTGAGAGGGCAAGTCCCAATCCTATCATTATGCTTCAGAGGTGTTATGAATGTCCTAGTCTCTTTACTCTTTCATACAAATTTTTAGTATCAGCTTGTCAAGTTCCATGAAAGACTCTCATGGGATTTTGATAGAAACTGCACTGGATTTATAGATCAATTTGGAGAGAACTGACATCGTTCTGATATTATGTCTTCCTATCCATGAACATGGAATATCTCTTCATTTATTTAGGTCCTCTTTAATGTCACTCAAACTTTTGTGTTTTTTCCATATGAGGACCTTACACGTTTAAACTTTAATTCTTAAATTTTAAATTAAATTTTATTCTTACATATTTGATGGTTTTTGTTGCCATTTTATAATAGCAATGATGTCTTTTTTAAATTATATTTTCTAATTATGGTTTATAAAATACAATTCATTTGTGCAAACTGATCTTTTATCCAACCACCTTACCAAATGCTCCCATTATTTCTATTTGTCTGAAGATCTAGTGAGGTGTTCTATGTAAACTATCATTTCTTTTTTAATTTTTTTAAAAAATTTTGGGGGGCAGGGAGGGGAATATTGGGGAACAGTGTATTTCTCCAGGGCCCATCAGCTCCAAGTCGTCCTACAATCTAGTTGTGGAGGGTGTGGCTCAGCTCCAAGTCCAGTCGCCGTTTCAATCTTAGTTGCAGGGGGCGCAGCCCACCATCCCATGCGGGAATTGAACTGTCAACCTTGTTGTTGAGAGCTCACGCTCTAACCAGCTGAGCCATCAGGCTGCCCCTCCGGCAGCTCGTTACCTTCAATCTAGTTGTGGAGGGCGCAGCTCACTGGTCCATGTGGAAATCGAACCAGCAACCCTGCTGTTCAGAGCTCGTGCTCTAATCAACTGAGCCATCCAGCCACCCAACAATCATTTTACCTGAATATAAAGCCAGAGGTTTTCTTTTCCCTTCTTTCCAATTCTTAGGGCTCTAATTTCTTTTTTGAAAGAAATTGGCTAGGATAACCACACAATGTTGAACAGAAAGTATGCTAATGAATACTCGTATTCTTGTCATCTTCCTGATTTTAAAGATGTTTCTAATGTTTCCCCATTGTGTATGTTTACTGAAGGAGTTTTGTAGATGCCCTTCATCAAATTGAGAACATTTCCTTACATACATTGTTTTTTTAATCATAAAGTTATACTGAATTTTACCAAATGTTTTTGTGACTCTAATGAGATGATCATATGGATTTTTCCCTTTATTCTTTTAATGGGGTAAATGATACTAATATATATTCTAATACTAAACCATACTTGCATTCCTGGGATAAATCTAGAAACTGTAAAACAACGCACAAATATTCATTATAAATGTTGTCTTTAAATTGTATAAAGACTTAAAAGCCAGAAAGAGAAAATATAATTTGATATTGATCAGGGAACCATTAAAGGTTTTTAACAGGGAACTAATAAGATTAGAGCTCATAAAAGCCCCATGGACAGACGTTATTCGTCCCATTTCACATACATGGAATAGATGTAGACCAAACAGACCCATCTTGGAAGCACGGACGACAATATCCACTGTCACTAGTGATCAGAAAGGCTTGCTCTTCCTTGTGTGTTGCTCTTGACGTTTTCCACGCTTCCAGAATGGTCAGATAATGATAAATCCCTGTTAATACAATGTTGTATTTACCAAAAGATCTCAAACATAGATTGCCTATTATCAGAGGATTAAAGTTCAACAAAATGCAATTCACACTAAAGCTTCCCTGAAAGAACAAGGTGATGACCACAAGGCTGGTGAAGGAAAAGACATCTGGCTTCCTCCTTCTATCCAGAGTCCTTCCCAACCTTGATGCAAAGGCAAGGCTTAACATCAGAAGGAACCCAACATCTCTGTCTTCCTTTGCTCTGCTTGGCTATGAAGACGGGGGAAATCTGGAGTGGGGTCTCTGGTTTCCAGATGATACAAGCTTCATGGAAACTCACTGACCTTCCAGAGAGCAGGAAGTTAAGGAAAGAAAGGATCTGAGGGCTCAGAGAAGTTAAGAATCTTGTACAAAGTCACACAGATAATAAGCGGCAGCAATAGGATCTGAGCTTAGGTGTCCTTGACTGGAATCAGCCCAAGCTGTTTCCCAACAGCCTACATCCTTCAGCAATATAAGTACATATATATGCACGTGCACACACACACACACACACACACATATGTAGATATGCCTCAGCCTAGGATCACATGTTCAGGCAGAGCTGCTGGATCCCAACAGTCCCTCCCCTAAAGCTGTCTCCCTCCATTCATACGAGATCTTAACTTAGTTACTCCCCAACAGATAGCCAATCCCACTCTCTCAAGGACCCATCCCCAGCATGCTCAGTTCTTGATCCCAGACAAGGCTGGTGGATTTCCCTCCCTACCTGTGAAACACAGACCACAATGAGGTATATTTCCCTCTCTTGCCCAAGTTCAAGGTCTAAGACCATGCTTTTTAGCCTACCCAGACCCAGCCAAAATCACACACACACACGCCACACCTGTAGGCAGACTCAGCTACAATATGTTTTCTGCTGAAAAGTTTTTATCAGTAAATACTCTAAGCACAAAGTGGTCAATTTCTCCAAGAGCAAAGACTGGCTCCAGCTTCAACCCTTAAGCCTCAGCCCCTATTAAAACCACACCAAGCTTCAAGAACTACCACCCAGCCCAACTGAGGTGATCTAGTCTTCAGCGTTTCATGATCTGGCAAGAGGTATGAAAGCCTACCAAATTCTCTCCACAGCGGATGTTGATTTATATGTGCTCCCCCTCCCCCTCGCAACCAGACCTGAAGCTCAGGCTGCTGACATCACTGCTCATTATGTCCACAGTTTCAGTAACATTTAAGTTGAGCCATATTTAAGATTCAAATGAATCACCGATAATAGATGTGGTGAGAAAGTATGGGCCGGCCAGAATCCTAGTTCTTTCCTATAGAATTATACAGAAATGGGTTACCCAAGCAATTTCCCACACAGGCTGCAGCAGAATCAGAACACATCTAGTCAACTTTGTCAAACCACCACATATCTGGCTCAGTAATTTAATTAATTTCACACACTGTCCTGTTATTATTAAACATACTTATGTGAACCACCACTGGTGCCATGGTGAACTGGTGCAGTGAGGAATTCCTCCAACCCAGCAGGTTAAAAGGCCAATAACCCACAGAAAGAGAGTATTAGAAGTTGGCTCAGACATAGTTTGCACTCTCACTGATGCCATTCAAGCAGTCATACCTGTGAGATAGTCGAGGCCCACAGACATAAGAAGGATGAACACATTGGCCCTTCCTTCCTGGGCTCTCTGCTCCTCTTTCCCCCTTGGCCTAGACCATTACCATGGCCTCTCACCTGCTGTTCCCCATTCCTTTTTTTTTTTAATTGAGATATTCACTTTATTGTGGCAGTCTGGAACTGAACCCACAATATCTCTGAGGTATGCCTGTACACATGTGATAAAATGACAGAACTACACACACACACACACTGTGGCAATGTCAATTTCCTGGTTTTCGTGTTGTGTTAAATGTTCAGGTTTAACTTCAGAAATGGTCTGTGCTGGTCTTAGAAATTAGAAGAGATCACCAAGTTTACCAAAGACTCGTAAGGGCTGGGACTTCACTGGAAGCACGGGTAACTTCATGGGAGACTCTCGTTGGTCCTAATGTCGCTGCTTATCAGAGGCGCTCTGGTCATCATGTTACATGTCTCTTTACCCCCATCACTGTTTCCTTTTGGTACACATTTGCCTGCTACATGCACTGTCTTCATCCCTTAATTTTCAACCTTCTTTGTTTTAGGTATGTTTTCCCCATTCTTGCTCTCCTTCCAAATGTTGCCTGTACACCACTGACAAAGTGATCCTTCTTAAAGGTCACTCTGATCACATCTTTCAAATTCTCACTGCCAATAGGTCTCTTAGGGGCCATGAGAGTTACATATAAGTTAGAGGCTCAGTCATAGCCCTCTGCTCCCATTTGTTCTCTCTCTATATATATATATATGGTGCCCATGTAAGATGGCCTTTCACAGGATTCTACAGCTAGAAAGCTGAAAAATCATCAGTCTACAGGGTAAAGACATGATTCTTGCCTACTATCCAAGCCCCTCCTTGGCCTGGACTGAATATAAATGCTAGTCTTACCTCGCACTCATTTAAATATTTACTGAATACCTATTCTATACGGAGCAGATGAACCATCCACTACAGGGGATTCCCCCTCCCTCTTCCTGTATCAAACTCTAAATACCTGTTCTTCCAAGACTAATTAAGCTTTATCTCCTCTATGAAACCCACTGAATCCTTCGGTCCTAAGTGATCTCTGTCTTTCCTAAATTCTTACAGTATTTCTGGCCTAGAACTCAATTGGCACATAGAATATTGCCCTGTGTTTGCTTACCTTTTCATGGAACCCATCCTACCACCCGTCCCTCTCACACTAGATTCAATATTCCTCGTAGGCAAAGACCATGGGTCTGAGGACTATCTGTATGGCCTGGCCTGCGCAGCCTAGAGCCATACCCACAGCAGGCCCTCACTACATATTTGTCATCAATAAACTCTGACCTGAAACTCTTTCACTTGTCCTTACCAGTGATAGCAGAGCAGAGTAGGATAGCCTGCCCCAACCACTGCCTCCAATCCAAACAACTTAAAAAAACACAAGTAGTGTTGGCCTTCAGAGTTGAACTATAAATCAATACCCATAAAATATTAATTATAGAGTTCATAAATAAAAATATATAAGCTCTAAATATTAGGCCCTCTTCCCCTGGCACACCACCCAAGGCCCTTTCTCCTGCCCTACCTGATCCTCTAAATTCCAGATCCACCTACCCAATGTCTTGACTCCCCCACTTAGGTTTTGCATAGTAACTCATACTCAATATATCCAAAATTAATGCCCCCCACCCTCCCTCAAGCTGACTCTTCTTTCTGTATTTTCTATCTCCAAGGTATAACCAACCCACTCACCTACCCAAGGCAGACACTGGGATGTCATCCTGGACATCTTCTTCCCTCTCTCCTCTCTCACATCCCCTGCAGACAGCCACGAGTCCCATCAAGCCCATGTCCTTTCGTATCTCTCCACTCGTTCCCTCTCACAGTCACTGCACCACCTCAGCCCAGGCCATCGTGATCTCTCGTCTGGATTACTGCGATAACCTCCTGCCAGACTCCAGAGTGGTCTGCACAGAATGTCCGTGTGAGCAAGGCAAGTTCTAAGTGAAACTTCTCACTGGGTCCTCACTGCACTCAGAACAAATCTCAGAGATCTAGCCTGGTCCTTCATAATCCCATCATTGCCCTGAAGACTTCTTGTTACTGCAGTACTGAGATACTTGAAATTGCCTAAATACAGGGCTCTTTTGCCCTGTCCCCACCCACTCTCCCATATGTCTAGCTTGCTCCTACCAGTCCTTCAAGCTTCTTGTTGGACGTCTTCCCTGTCACCCACCGGTGCCCACTAGATTAATTTCCCTTCTTCTGTGTTCCCACAGTACTCTGTGCTTCCCTCTGTATAATAATGCGATTACCTCTTACTTCTCTGTCTCCCCCACACAGTGTGTGCTGGTAAATGTTTAACAGTTGGTTGGGAGGAAGGGAGCCCTCATTTGTAACATTTGCCAATTTCCAAGGTGTAAATACTCCCACCATGGTAGATTTCAAGCTACCAGACGCAATGTCACTGAGTATGTGGAGTTGGGAAGAGTTGTGTAAGGGCACGTCATTATGCCACCAGAGAGTATTTCCACTGCACAGAGATAACAAGAGACAGAATTAAGAAGCCCAGACCATAGTAAAATAATTAGGAAGTGATGAGTTTTGAATGTTTATTACATTGTTTTTAATACAATTAATTGGTAAGTTACATCATTTGATTTTAATAAGGGCTGTATTTAAAAACTGATTCACAAAATTCCTGAAATTTTTAATAAGCAACTCTTAGAAGTGAGTAAATGCTGGTTCTAGCACAGCACTGCCCACCCTAGAATCTGAGTTGAGAGCCAGGATGGTGTCTTATTTCCCTCTCAATTAGCCTCTGGCATATGACAGGTGCTCAGTAAAGGATTATTGAGTAAATGAATGGACAGGTAAATAAATGAGGCATAACTACCAACTAGTCCCTCTTTCCTCACTTCCCCGTATTAAAATGATGGCGGCTTTGTCCTTCTCAACTTCCCCTCATTCCTCCTCCACGGAAGGGGGGTTCTTTCTTAGCCAGTCCAGTTCCCTGCATTCACGATGAAGAATCAGGGGCATTGGGGTGGGGGAAGGCAAGACAAAGGCAGCATCAACTGAAGAAGGGGGAAGGAAGCAGCAACCAGGGTTGCTTACTGTGTCAGCTCTTAAGCTCTTTCCACTGCTGAGGAAAATTCAGGCAATGAATGGAAAGAAACGAATACTGGAAAGCATGTCAGCAAAGCAGGAGAAGGAAAAACCTCTAGGTAGGCTGAGTGTGCAGACGTGTTTGGGGCTCTGTCAGATGAGGCGCTCCGGAGCAGCCGGGGATGAGAGGAGAGGAAAGGAAACTGAACTGCACCGCCTCTAACACGCTTCAAGAGATGCAAATAACGTTCAGGCAGGGTGGGCTGATACAGGACCACATACAGAGCCCAGGAACATTATGTTCAAGCTACATGAGACAGAAGAAAGGCAGTCACCTGAAGAAGGCAAAACCACTCTGAGTTGGAGTAAGACTATACCAAATGCATTAAAATCCCTCAACAAAAAAGTATCTTTTAGAACAGGACACCGAAAAACAAGATTCGGACAGAGAAAGCCCTCAGTCCCACTCATCTCCCACTATCTAGGAAAGAAAATGATTTAATTATCAGACATAGTCATTTGGTTCAGCCTCAGGTCAGATCCCTGTTGTGGAGCTTAAAGTCTCCAAAACTCAAATGTCATAACTCAGTCCCTAGCTTACCATGAAGTCTTTTGATCATTTTGGCCTCCCCCATGGTTCTCCTTCAGGAAGCAACAAAGCGGTGGCAGGCCCTCAGGAAAACCTTGCTAGTAATAGTTTTCATGGCAAATTAACAAACTGCCCTTCGGACCGTTGTACTTCAGGTTCTCATGATGAGTTCATTAGCATGACTGCTTCCCAAGTCTGGCCGGGAATGGGACGCTGACAAGCTAGGCTTTCAGAACCTACAGGGCTCTGGGGAACTGGCAGATCTAGTGTGTATCCCAAACCAAAAGTGCGAGACTAAAATGACCGAATTGATATTTCTCCTTCTGAATTCAGGAAGGACCTGGCAACTGGAAACCGTCCAGGCAGCAGGTTTCAGGACTTGATAGTGCAGCAGTCCTGCCACCAGGAAACACCACCTACACACAGGCAGCCAGAACGCCCCATATTCTGCATCCTCCTTCAGTGGTGCCCGTTCAGGCCATGCCTCAGTCCAGGGGGGACACACATCCGGAAGCGACAGCTCCTGGGCTGCAGCTAGTAAGTTAGCATTTACTGAAAGCCGATGATATGTTACAGCACTTTACCTCCTGTCGTGCGGGGCGGCCTGCGGGGTCTCTGCTCCCGCTCCCCACACGAGAACGCAGGACATGGTGAGGCCAAAAAGGAACACCCATGGAGCCATAGATGGGGGAATCATACCACTATATTCTCGCTGGTGGCTGGATTCACACAACGTGTGACCTGCTGTCCGCTTTTCTGCCAACTGACTGACTCCCCTTGCTAGCTGCAATCCGCCGTCCTAACTGCAATCCGTGCTTGCTAGGTCAGCCACCATCCTCTTGTTAGCCCCCATTTTTTTGCTAGCATAGCCACGACAGTTATATTAGTGGCCAATGGCTCACTGGTTACAGCTGACGGCCAACTAGCCACAGCTGATGGCCATGCAATCACAGTTGATGGCCATTTACTACCTGAGCCAGCACCTTTCTATGTGCGGCCGAGAGCCTGGAAACTGCTCTCTGAGGCTCTGTCCCCACCTCTCCACTGTCTCATTTTATCTTCAGAACAACCCTGAGCAAGGTATTATTATCCCCGGAGGCACTGAGATAAAATTTACCCAAAAGTCCCACACAACTACTACATGGAGAGGCAACACTCAAACCCAGGTCTCTCTGACCCCGGGCCCATGCCCATCACAGCAATGCCCACTGATGTGGGATAACGACCGCAGCCCATCAGGCCAAGGCGGGGCTCATCTCTCAGGTCCTGCTCTCTGAGGTTCTCTACTGCGTGGCCAAACCAGGCCAAATGGAAAACACCTGAATCCTCCAGGACCTGTGACATACACAACACTACTTCACCCCACTGATTGTGGGAAACTGCGCCATGTCCTGGAATCAGTATTATCCATTGTACTGAATTTGGAATTTTCACACAAGCCCATCATGACTCATCAAAGCTGACCAGCAGCTGCAGCCATTCTTCTAATGTGCTCAACAACAGGTATGTTACTAATCGCATTCCTAAGAGTCCAATTCACAGATCGCTTCCTTCAAAACCCAGGGGGGAAATCTCTGAAGGAGACTGTGTAAAAATGTAAAACAAGATAAATGCTTGAGTTCATGCAGAATTAGACGAAGCGAGAAAAAGACTAAAAGAAAACACATCCCTTATGTGGCATTCGGGAATCCAAGCTTCTGACTGGTTTGAATAGGAAGCTGAGCTCTTCCCATGTGTGTGGTTTTGATAGAAGCTACAACACTCATGAAAGTTAAAAAGAAAATCCAGGAAAGTTGTGCTCTGGCTCTGAAAACCCTTCCAAATTATAAAAAGTCATAGATTTCTAGCTTGAAGACCGCTGAATTTATTTAATGGGGGGAAAAAATCTAAAAACAAAGATGTTCATTTTTTAATATAGTTTATTAATGTTCTTTTCAGTCTAACCTAGTTTTAGGGTTCATCCAGCAATTGAAAAAAAAAAATTAGGTCAGTGTCTACAAAGCCAAATTTCATCAAATAATGCACTTGCTCTAGAAAATTTACCCCAAAATGTTCTTGTCTGGATTTATAATAACAACCTAAAACCTAGCACGCAAGATCCTAAAACACCCAAATCTGAGTATGGGGAAATAAGTGGTTTCTTTCATTGACTTTGTTTTTTTGCAGCTGAAAACCTTACTTAGCCAAAAAGTATTTCCAAAATGGAAAATTTGGTTTCAATTATCATAGATGAAATGTACATCTGCTTCAGGCAGTAGTGATGCCCAAAAATGTCTTTAGAAGTTTCTACCTGTGACGTCTATGGGTAGGAGAGGACTCAGCAACATGCTGGGGAAAGAGAGAAAAGGCTGGAGCACTCAACACTTGCCCTTCCCTGGGTTTTGCCAGCATTTCACCTGCTGCAAAACTCAGCATTTAGAGAGCATCGGCTTTCTAAGTCATGTCTTCTCAGAAAATACGATCTATCTGTTCCTAGATCAAGGGCAAAAAGATAAGCTTCTTCCAGCTCCAAAAGAAGCTCCCTCCCTGAGACCCAGGAGCAGGCCCTCTCCGTCTGGGGACTGCTCACACATTCACAGCATAATGCTGGGCACACGGTGTCCCCCTCAAGCAGGGGCATCCTGATGCTTCTGATAAAGAAAACCACCACAGTTTTAAGAAAAATGGAAAACCACCTTCCCCTTTTCATGATGCTTCTTCCAAAAGCTGTGGTTCTCTGCAACTCTTGCAGATATGCCAGAAAGCAGGCCTGGGAAATTTTTTTAAATTGTAGTAAAATATTACATAACATGAAATGTACCATTTTAGCCATCTATAAGTATAACAGTTTAGCAGCAGTAAGTACACGAATGTTGTTGTGCAACCACCACCACCATCCATCTCCAGAACTTTTTCATTTTCCCAAAATGAAACTCCGCCCATTAAACAATAACTCACCATTCCTCCTTCTTCCCAGTCTCTGGCAACCACCATTCTAATTTCTGTCTCTATGAATTTGACTATTCCAGGTACCTCACATAAGTTGAAAATTTATTTTAATCCATTCACAAGGCTGATTTCCAGAACTGAAACAAAATCCTAATAGCAGGAGCAACTACCATCTTCAATGTCTATCTGCTCTACACACACACACACACACACACACACACACACACACACACACTTAGCATCAGAAGGTCCTGTAGGGAGCTAGAGAGCTTGCAGGATACAGCAAAGGTGAGTGCAAATTCACAAGTTCTAAAGATTTCGGCCTGAACAAAGGTGTATCCAGTTCATGGCTCCAAACCACCAAGGCATCCAGAAGCCTCAGGGTGTCTATTAAAAGGATTAAGGTAGGTCTTCATGAAACCTAGAAGATGAAATACCAAGCCCTGTGTGGTATCTTACTCTGAGAAGATAGTTTAGGTAGAAGCAATATGATGGCCCAATAAACGCTCCCAAATTTTCTCATGAATGACCCCGTATAACCTGCTTATAGGAAGGCCATAAAATAAGCGTTGGTTAGTATCCCAGCATGAGTCCTGGGGTACAACAGGGCAACAGATGAATATCAATGATAACGGCAACTCTCATTTCCTGAGTACTTATTCGGTGCCAGAAAAACTATACTAGGTACTTCATACATATTGCTTCATTTGATCTTCACAACAACTCCATGAGGCATAGATACTGTTATTACTCCCTTTGCACCAAAAAGAAAAAGTATTTCTGAAAAAAAAAAAAAAAATGTGACGCACTCAAGGTCATATAGTTTATGAAGTAGACTCACTGAAAGGTCTCTGTTACTCCAAAGCCCATGATTTCAATTAATAGCCTTTCAAGGTAGAAGTTATTTTCATACCCTCATGGCAAAGAAAGAAAATTGTTCATTAGAAATCTCTTGGCTGAAAAATTTTAATGCTTAAAAACAGCCCCGATTAAGCTTCAGCAGGTTAAGTGTGGAACAAGCCCCAGATTCAGGATCCCTCCAGTCTCTGGAGGTTTGACATGTGATCCTAGGCCAGTCACTCGGCTTCTCTGGCCCTGGGTTTCCCAGGGAACTTGTAAAACAAGACTACTTCCCCCGTTCTCCCCCTACGTCAAAGCATTCCATGGGGTCAATTACCCGTGCTGAGATAATAAGGCCGATATCCAAGGATGAACCCATTGGCCAAAGGCTTCAATCTTCTCTCTCACCAACTTTCTTTTTAGTTATCAGAGCTTCTCGCAGAAGTTGTCAGCTAATCAGCAAATAGTTATCCAGCACCTACTGTGCATGCAGTCACACAGTAGGCAATGTGGACTATTCAGAGGTACAGGTATCGTCCTTGAGGACCTATCGCCAAGTTTGGGGACTTACACGATATATGAAACAAAAGCACAAAAAGACCTTGTGGGTGGGCCTATTATTCAATATCCAACTATGAGATACAAACTAGAGGTACTGAAATTCATATGAACACCAGCCAGGACTAGAAATGCTGAGATTTCTTGGATAAAGAATTTTAAAACTTGATAGATGGGTAACTTTTGGAAAAGAGGAAGGAAAAGGCATTGCAGGCAAAAGGAACTCTGGAAGATAAGGATCTACGGCTGGATGGAGTTGTATACAGGATGGGTGACCACAAGAGACTAGTAGACCCCTTGGTGGGGTATGGGTGAGCCTATGAGAGGATTGGAGACTGGAGGCAGACTTCAGAAGACGAATGCCTGGCACGGTAAGCTAGACTTGGAGAGGAAACAAAATGCAGTGAGCTGCATGACCTGCTGAATGTTGGAAGTTGCTCCGTTTGGATTTCTTTCCTAGTCTCTGTCTCCAAAAGGGAAAAGCAAAAGAACGTGTGCAAAAACCAGGTGTTATAAAGCCAAAGACATCAGCCATCCCAGCTGAGTCACCAGAGCACTGAAGAACGAGACAGCTTCTTGAGGGCAAGGACTCATTACATTTCTGAACACAGTACTGGGAACACATTTGGGGCCCAAAATGCGTGGGAAGCAGTCCTTGGATCTGCTGCTGCTGCTGGTCTCATATGGATCTTGTAGCCCTGTTATAACATGGGTCAAGAAGACAGGCCTGGTCCAGAATCTCTAAACCTCCATTCACATCACCCGTGCCCTTCTGCTAGCTACCAGGCCAATAGGAGGTGAGGACACTGCCCACGTCTGCCCCAAGCCTAGGAAACAGGCCACATGGAGTCCAACACAGCTCCTGCTACAAAGAGCACCCAGGGAGAGGATATACCAGCAGCACACTCAGTCTAAAAAGTCCCAGACTCTGCCTGTGGGAGTCACATCAAGAAACACAGTCCCTGGGGCCCCAAAAATCATACCAGTTCTAATGGGATCTAGAGACGTTTAATGACGTCATTCTGCAGCATGAGATGCAAGAGTTGGGACAATCCACGCAAAGGCAAGTGTTTACTGAGGTTCTCTCCAGACAGTGTTGATTTAGTTAAACCTGTTATCATGTAACCAGCCGGTTACCATCTGCATCAGACTGGCAGCTCAGAGCAGCCGCCCTCCTCCCAGTGGTGGCTTCCATGGCCTGACCCCTCCCTGCTCTCTTCTCACCTCAAGGAAAATGGCAAGCCTTGTTCTTTCCCAGCCGCAGACCCACAGAATGAAGAGGCTGGCCCAACATGAGGAGATGTTTTAACACAAAGACGGAGGAATGACCTGCCCTTGCGCTGTACTGAGCACCTTCACAATGAAAACAGCAGATCCTCAGATAATAGTTTAAAATTTACATGCATGTGCCTGCCAGGAAACAAACCCTTGCTAGTAAGATCCAGCTCGACAAAAGTACTTAAAATCCCTTCTGTTGATTCCTATTTCGTAAGAAACCCCTGGTGGAAGAAGCAAGAGTTCCTCTCTAGCACATACCTTCCAGTAACATTTATAAACTTTCCAATGCAAATGGAAATCAGTTTAAAGCAAGTATCATCTGACAGGTTTCTCTCCTTCTTACTTGAACTTGTGCGTGTATATAGGAACACGCACGCACACACACGTACACACGCACATACGCACACACTTTTAGGAAAGACATCAGCATTGCATGATTGCTGAAGATTTGAGCAATTCGATGTGAAAATGCAATCACTCTATGCCAGGCCAGCCCTGCTATGACATCAAAAAACCCCCCACCAAAGAAAAAACACCCCGGGAAAGTAGCCAGGAAAGGGAAACGCCTCCTTGAAACAGCCTGAGAAAGGCAATCCTGATTCAGCCCGTGCTGAAACTATTACCAAACACCAGCCAGGAAGTCCCTTCTTTCAGGGTGCTCCGCTGCCCAGCAAACCCAGACCTGCCTTTGCGGAAGCTAGGTCTCTGGAGAAAGGGGCTTCCCGGCTCTACTCTGCTGCCCACTGGGATCCATCAGTGGCCAGGTCTTCAGACCCTGCCTAGCCAACGCAAACACAAAAGCTGGTGGCTGCCCCGAGAGCACACATTTACTTACACACATACTCACACACAGCACAACACAGACATGCATACATACCTTTCACCCTCCATTGTGCGAGGCCCAGCGGGGGCGGCAGCTGCTGAACTGTGCATGCACCCAGGGATCCTAGCTCTGCTCTCAGGCTGGCAGCCAACCAGCGGGAGATCTGATCAGCAACAGTGATTCAGCATGGCTGCAAATGAAGCCTCCTCCCTCTCGATCCTCCTTCCTCTGACTTACTAGCGGCAGCTTCTACCGCAGAAGCAGCAGCAGCAGAAAATGTCTTACCCAGAGCTCCCTGCAGCCCTTTCAGCTGCTAAAAGCAGCAACCCACTTGCTCCCCCTCCCCCGCAGGCTGGCTGCTCCTCCGTCTCCTAGGAACAGCGCAGCTCCCGCAACCCCAGTGCACTGCCACCTTTCCAGCTGCCTCCACATCTGCGCAGGCATCCCCGGTCCAGGCGACTAGCCCACCCCAGGGGCTCCTGTCTCCTCTGCCTAGACTGCAAAGGCTCTGGCAGCTCCTCACTAGCCCAGGAAACATTGGCCCCCACCT
Organism: Rhinolophus sinicus; assembly: GCF_036562045.2. NCBI lineage: Eukaryota > Metazoa > Chordata > Mammalia > Chiroptera > Rhinolophidae > Rhinolophus > Rhinolophus sinicus. The sequence continues at coordinate 79,814,193 of NC_133759.1, forward strand.
CCTGCCCTGCCCCCACAGGCCACGAATGAGTCTGTCAGCCCCGCCGGATTGCTGGAATGAGGAGGCCCCTCTGTGGCTTGCAGAGGAGTTTATCCACCTGGGGAAATTGACTTGTAGGTCACCGCTCACGTTCCAATTCCTCCTCCCAAAATCCGCAGTAGCTCTGAGAATCTGATAGATACAGAGTAGTTAGGGGGAAAGAGCCTGATTAAACTGAGAAAAATGCAGAGAGAAATTAGAAAAGGGGGGAAACTGGTAAAAATAGGTGCAACTGAAACAAACCCGATTTTATGGCACAAGACCAAAGACGATTGCCGTAAAGCCATCCCAGTGAATACTGCAGACATTTATCTTCCTCCGCCACACTGAAACACCACCAATGCCATAGCACAAACCTAAAATATCTTCCTGAAGTCTGTCCTGTTGAAATTTGACTTAAGTATGTCTCTAACTAGTTAGTCTCCCATTGATTCCCCCATTTCCAGCTGCAGATCTCTTACACCCTGTAATCTCCAGCTGTCGAGACTCCATTTGCACTAACTGAACTCTCATACCTAATCTCAGGAAAGACAAGAGTCCAGTCTGTCTCCTCGCCACAGCCAAGAGGCTTAGCAGCCGTTCAGGCAATCAGCACTGATGGTAGGTTAGCCACAAAAACGGGTCTAGGAGTTTCCCTGATGCCTCAGAAAATCATCCGTGAGCACCTCCAGGCTGGGACCCTCCGGGAAACACCGGCGCTTATCAGGACCCATGCGGGCTACTCCGAGCTATCTGAGTGACTTTCGGCAAGTCTTTTCCTTACACTGGACCTCAGTTCCTCATCCACAAGACAGGGTCCAACCAAACAACCTCTAGAGTCCCCTTCAGCTCTAAAATAACATGATTCTAAAAATGTCTTCAATGCTCCATTTTTCTTCTCATTAGAGTAATCTGTAAGGTTGTTTAAGAAGAAAATGTTACTGGACTCTAGATTTTTGTGGGGGGCTTCAGGTAGGACAACATGACACATATTAAAGTACAAGAAATGCTCAGTACATCTACTATTGTTATCATTTTGAGCTGTTAAAGTTTCTTCACTGCTATAAATCCCTACAACCAAGTGGGGAAGGAGGGACACTGACGTTAATAGAAACTTAAACTTTTTATAACCTTTCTATAACCAGCAGAACTCAAACTGGCGAGGGTGTCATTCTCAAAGATTATCTCCCTACATCGCAGTGTCCTCTTAGATGCAGCCATTGCCCAAATTCACTCTTTCTCAAGTGAGAAGAGGCCTGGGTGATTTTCTTTACCGCTCGCCCTCCCCCCCACCCCCAGTCCTGTGTCAACACTTCTTCCTTTCACAACAATACTCCTCATGTCTTTGCCCTCTCTGTCCCCTTCCTCCTCTAATCAGCCTGTGGCTCTACTCCAGATATTTCCTCTTGAGGTGAATCACAGCAACCAGGAGAAGCTGAACATCACAAATAAGGAAACCGAATCCCAGAACTGTGCGAGAGTACAGGCACCCACCAGGAAGACAACTGGGTGATTCATAAAAGGGACATAATTAGATGAGTCTCTTTCACAACTTCATACCCTCATTCACAACTCCACCATACAAGAAAAGGGGGAAATGTTACATCTAACAAACCAGAAAAAAAAAAGAAAAAAAAAGGCCAGGAAAGGAAATACTTAAGGGCTGAGCATATTCAGGTTTCAATACACAGCCATTAAGAGCCAGTTTAAAATTTTACAGAATTTCCTTTGCAACCTGCTTTTGCCCTCAGTACAATATATGTGTTGGAACGACACCACCACCACCTGCACACTTTATTCACCACTCAATCCACAAGAGGTATACAGAACAGAGACAACTCAGAGAAGGGCACCAAGAAAAGGCCATCTAATAAAATCAGGGTCAGAGCTAAGCCAAGAATCAAAGTCTCCAGACTCTTGGCACAAAGCTCCCATCCTAATCTTCTCTAGTTTCAGAGCTACGGTTTACATTCTCTACCTTATTATCCAAATGTTCTCTGGGTCACAGCCTGAACCTGTTTACTCTAGGCTAACTGTTCTAAATGGATTTCAGATTAAGAAGAGTTGCTACTGGATTCTTGCAGTAGAGGGAAGCCAAAGGAACCCAAGTCAGTAGTGTCTGCTTGGAGGAAGAGGTCCTATCGTTGGGATGCCTAGCAATAGTGTCTTACCCCCTTCCTAGCTCTCCTCCCCATACCCAGGGTCCCTCCCACAGCTTACCAATAGTACCCAGTGGCCCCACCACTCCATCCCAAAGCAATATACCCAGCCATCCACATCAACTTTGTTCAGAATCCTTCAGGTCTATGTGGCTCAGGAAGAAACCATGGTAGGGGATGAATCTTTGCTGTTGTTTGTTTTTTTAAGTGGATTTGGTCTAGAAAGTTCTCCTCTCCACCCTCCGTCTCTCCACAAGTAGCTAGTACAGCATAGCTTATCTGGAGACAGGCCAATCATTCTTCCTTTTAAGTGTCTTTTTCCTTCTTCTCTTGGTCTTATCCTCCTCCTCCTCCTCCAGGACTTCAGTTCCTCATATTTGCAGGCACCATAACACAGCAGAGTGGTCCTACACCTAGCTGTGCAACAGAACCTTCTGCCCAGCTGACAAATACTGTAGGCATCAGGGGACCAAAAGGCACAAGAAACTCTTTAGGGTTATGGAAATGTTTCATATCTTGACTGTGGTGATACACAATTATATACAACTACTACATTTCATCAAATTAGACACTTCAAGTGGGTGAATTTTATTTTATGTAAATTATACCTCAATAAATCTGGGGAAATAAATGCACTACAGGACCATGCTCCACCACACACCTATGGAGTTAAGGCCCAAAGAGCAAGAATTTGAATGAACTTCACAGGTGACTCTAAAGCACGGCTAAATGCAAAGATCACTTAGGACAATGAAAAGATCTATTAGAATCAGGCAGACCAAGGTCCAAGATATGACTCCAGACAAGTTACTTTACAAGTCTCAATTTTCTCATCTGTATAAAGGAGATAATAATAATACCTACCTCCCAGGGCTGTTAGGTTTCAATGAAAGTATATAAAGCACTTAGCAACTCCGGACGTCATCAAAATGGCGGCGTGAGGTGAGCCTCTGTAAAGTTCCCCTGGAATACGACTAATCGAACAACAATAACTCCACAAAGGACTCCCTGCACAGCAGACAGGCAAGACGAAGAGGCCCACTACTGAATTCACCTAAAGGTGGCAAATCGCGCAAGCAGGGGAGGAGAGAAGGGAGAAGTGCGGAGACGGAGCCACGTGGGCGAAGGACGCAGACCTAGCTCAGTGCTCCGAGCTCGCTGCTTCCCGGAACTACCGCAGCTGTGGGAGAGGGAAGAACTCGGACTGCTAGGGCTCCGCCAGGGCTCCACAGGGCTGAGGGGACAGCATATAACACGGCTGAACCCAACGCTCACGGCAGAGACATCGGAGAAAAGACTGAGGGAAGAAGGCTGAAAACGGTGGTTTAAGCCCTCTCTGCAGCAGAGAATGGAAGCCTTAGGCACTGAGACTAGCCGCCCTCCCTACCCTCCCAGAGCTCGCCCCGCCCCCACCTGCCCGGTGCTAGAAGTGGAACAGTAGCAGTGTCAGATCAAAAGAACAGAATATTTGCTGTTCTGAGAACAGTGGACCGCAGACACAGATTTGCAGCCCAACTAGATCCGGCAAAGAGGAGGGAGCTGTGGAAGCAGGACCGGCTGTGGTGGTGGTCACCGCCATTGCTCTGTGCCACCTCTCACAACTCACCCCACCCCTGGCCCCACCAATCTGGGCGGATCCCTGCAGGAGTAAACAGAACTGCTGAAACATACGGGCTCTAAATCTGGTGCAGGAAGAGCTTTGGATCTTCAAAAGCTCTCCGCATACCCACACGGACACTGCGCCCCGTGACCCAGGTGAACTATTAACAGAGAAGAAGCCCGTCTCCCAGGGAATCGCCCCATTGTGCGAGAAGCTGGAACAGTGCAGAGAAAACATAGCACTACCATGTGAGAGAGAAAAAAGACTGCAGTCAGAGAGAAAATAAAACATTCTACCTACAAGTACTGGAAAACAAAAGAAAGACCTCTTCCTATCAACCTGTTGCAGAAGCCACTCCTGTAGATGTCTAGGAAGAAAAATAATAAACCAGTAATGGCTATGAATAACCAAGGCAACAAGACAGCTCAGAAAGGAAGTGAAAAGTCACCAGAAAAGGAACTTACAGATATGGCAATATGTGACTTAAATGACAGAGAATTCAAGATTGCAGTTCTGAAAAAACTCAATGAGATGCAAGAAAACACAGAAAGGCAGTTTAATGAACTCAGAAACACAATCAAAGAACAACATGAGCATTTTACGAAACAGATTGAAATTTTAAAAAAGAACCAAATAAAAGAATTTCTGGAGATTAAGACCTCAATAGAAGAAATTAAGAATTAAATAACCAGCTTAGGTAGTAGAGTTGACCAGATGGAGGAAAGAATCAGTGACATCGAAGATAGAAACCTGGAAATTACACAGATGGAAGAAGAAAGAGACTTGAGACTTAAAAGAAATGAAAGAACTCTACAAGAACTTTCTGACTCCATCAGAAAGAGCAATATAAGAATAATGGGCATACCAGAAGGAGAAGAAAGAGAGAAGGGAACAGAGAATATATTCAAACAAATTGTTGATGAGAACTTCCCAAACTTGTGGACAGAACTGGATCCTCGAATCCAAGAAGCAAATAGAACACCTAATTACCTCAATCCCAACAGGCCTTCTCCAAGGCACATTGTATTGAAGCTGTCTAAAATCAACAACAAAGAAAGAATCCTCAAGGCAGCCAGGGAAAAGAAGACGGTAACTTACAAAGGAAAGCCCATTAGATTATCATCAGATTTTTCAGCAGAAACTCTACAAGCCAGGAGGGAGTGGAACCAAATATTCAAACTATTGAAAGAGAGAAATTATGAGCCAAGAATAATATATCCAGCAAAGATATCCTTTAGATATGAAGGAGAAATAAAGACCTTTCCAGACATACAGAAGCTGAGGGAATTTTCTAATACACGACCTGACCTACACTATAAGAAATACTAAAGGAGGCTATTCGACCACCATCAACTGGGACAATTTGTGGCAACCAGAACATAAGAAGGGGGAGAGCAAAGGCCTGAACCGGAATATGGGAATGGAGAAAGTAAGCGTGCTGAAGAAACTGGAATACTCTAAATACCAAACTTTCTTTTACATAAACTTAAGGATAACCACTCAAAAAAAATCCAGAACTGAAATATATACTGTAATAAAACAAGAAACAGAGGGAAACATCACAGGATACCACCACACAGAAATAATAGACAACAACAAAAAGGCAAAGAAACAATGGAGACACAGCCTTACCAGAAAACTAAAGATAGAATGACAGAAAATCCTCACATATCAATAATCACCCTAAATGTAAATGGACTGAACTCACCAATAAAAAGGCACAGAGTAGCAGATTGGATCAAAAACTAAACCCAACCATATGCTGTCTCCAAGAGACACATCTCAGCTACAAGGACAAGCATAGACTCAAAGTGAAAGGGTGGAAATTGACACTCCAAGCAAATGGTACCCAGAGAAAATCAGGTGTAGCCATAATGATATCAGATGAAACAGACTTCAGGTGAAAAAGATAACAAGAGACAAAGATGGACATTTCATAATGGTAAAGGGGACTATACAACAAGAAGACATAACAGTCATCAATATTTATGCCCCCAATCAGGGAGCACCAAAATATACCAAGCAACTACTAACAGAACTAAAGGGAGAAATTGACCAAAACACAATTGTACTAGGGGACTTAAATACATCATTGACAGCTATGGATAGATCATCCAAACAGAAAATAAATAACGAAATAGCAGCCCTAAATGACACATTAGATGAAATGGAAATAATTGACATATAGAGAGCACTTCGTCCTAAAACATCAGACTATATATTTTTTTCTAGTGTACACGGAACATTCTCAAGGATAGACCATACATTGGGATATAAAATCAGCCTTAGCAAATTTAAGAAGATTGAAATCATACCAAGCATATTCTCTGATCACAAGGCTTTGAAATTGGATATCAACTGCAAAATGAAAGCAGCAAAAAACACAAATACGTGGGGATTATAAAACATACTTTTAAAGAATGACTGGGTCAAAGAAGAAATTAGAGGAGAGATCAAAAGATACATAGAAACAAATGACAATGAAAATACATCCTACCAAAATTTTTGGGACGCAGCAAATGCAGTTTTAAGAGGGAAATTTATCTCATTACACGCCTATCTCAAGAAACAAGAAAAATCTCAAATAAATAACCTCATGTTACACCTTAAAGAACTAGAAAAAGAAGAACAAGTGAAACCCAAGGTCAGCAGAAGAAAGGAAATAACAAAAATCAGAGCAGAACTAAATGAAATAGAGAACAAAAAGACAATAGAAAAAATTAATGTGACAAAGAGCTGGTTCTTTGAAAAGATTAACAAAATTGACAAACCCTTGGCTAGACTCACTAAGATAAAAAGAGAGAAGACACTAATTAACAAAATCAGAAATGAAAACGGGGAAGTTATCACGGACACCACAGAAATACAAAGGATCATCCAAGAATACTATGAAGGACTATATGCCACCAAATTCAATAACCTAGAAGAAATGGACAAGTTCTTAGAAACATATAGCCTTCCAAGGCTGAACCATGAAGAACTGGAAAATCTAAATAGACCGGTCACCAGTAACGAAATTGAATCAGTCATCCAAAACCTTCCCAAAAGCAAAAGTCCGGGACCAGATGGCTTCACTAGTGAATTCTACCAAACCTTCAAAGAGGATCTAATACCAATCCTGCTCAAACTCTTCCACAAAATTGAAGAAGAGACAGTACTCCCTAACTCATTTTATGAGGCCAACATTACCCTGATACCAAAACCTGGTAAGAACAATACAAAAAAATAAAACTACAGACCAATATCTCTGATGAATACAGATGCAAAAATCCTAAACAAAATTCTAGCAAATTGAATACAACAATGCATTAAAAAGATTATTCATCACGACCAAGTGGGGTTCATCCCTGGGGCACAAGGATGGTCCAACATCCGCAAATCCATCAATGTGATACATCACATAAACAAAATAAAGGACAGCAATCATATGATTATATCAATTGATGTAGAAAAAGCATTTGACAAGATGCAACATCCATTTATGATTAAAACACTTAATAAAATAGGTATAGAAGGAAAATACCGTGACATAATAAAGGCCATATATGACAAGGCCTCAGCTAATCTCATAATTAATGGTGAAAAACTGAAGCCCTTTGCTCTACGTTCAGGAACATGACAGGGCTGTCCCCTATCACATCTGCTTTTCAACATAGTGTTGGAAGTCCTTTCCAGAGCAATCAGGCAAGGGAAAGAAATAAAAGGCATCTAAATTGGAAATGAAGTTAAATTATCACTCTTTGCAGATAACATGATACTATATATAAAAACCCTAAAGACTCCACCAAACAGCTATTAGAAACAACCAACGAATACAGTAAAGTTGCTGGCTACAAAATCAACGTACAAAAGTTGATTGTATCATATACTAACCATCGCATTCCTATATACTAACAGTGAAATCTCAGAAAAAGTAATACAAAAAACAATTCCTTTTGCAATTGCAGCAAAAAGAATAAAATACCTAGGAATAAACTAACCAAGGATGTGAAGGACCTATATGCTGAAAACTGTAAGACATTTTTGAAAGAAATTTAAGAAGACACCAAGAAATGGAAAGACATTCCGTGCTCATGGATTGGAAGAATCAACATAGTTAAAATGGCCATATTACCCAAAGCAATACACAGATTTAATGCAATCCCCATCAAAATCCCAATGGCATTTTTTAAAGAAATAGAACAAAAAATCATCAGATTTGTTTGGAATCACAAAAGACCCCAAATAGTCAAAGCAATCTTAAGAAAAAAGAACAATACTGGAGGTATCACACTCCCTGACTTTAGCTTGTACTACAAGGCTATAATAATCAAAACAGCATGGTACTGGCAGAAAAACAGACACATAGGCCAATGGAATAGAATTGAGAACCCAGAAATAAAACCACATAAATATGGACAGATAATTTTTGACAAAGAAGCTAAAAACATACAATGGAGAAAAGACAGCCTCTTCAATAAATGGTGCTGGGAGAATTGGATAGCCACGTGCAAAAGAATGAAACTGGATTGCTATCTGTCACCATGTACCAAAATTAATTCAAAATGGATCAAAGACTTCAGCATAAGACCTGACACAATAAACTGCATAGAAGAAAACATAGGTACTAAACTTATGGACCTTGGGTTCAAAGAGTGTTTTATGAATTTGACTCCAAAGGCAAGGGAAGTAAAAGCTAAAATAAATGAATGGGACTATATGAAACTTAAAAGCTTCTGCACAGCAAAAGAAACCATCGACAAAATAAAGAGGCAACCAACTGAATGGGAGAAGATTTTTGCAAACAGTGTGTCCGATAAGGGGCTAATATACAAGGAACTCATGAAACTCAACAACAAAAAAACAAACAACCCAATTGAAAAATGGGCAGAGGACCCGAAGAGACATTTCTCCAAAGAGGACATACAAATGGCAAATAGACATATGAAAAAATGCTCAACATCACTAATCATCAGAGAAATGCAAATAAAAACCACAATGAGATATCACCTCACCCCAGTCAGAATGGCTATCATCAACAAGACAAATAGTAACAAGTGTTGGACAGGCTTTGGAGAAAAAGGAACCCTCATACACTGTTGGTGGGAATGTAGACTGGTACAGCCGTTATGGAAGGCAGTGTGGCGGTTCCTCAAAAAATTATGAATAGAATTACCATATGACCCAGCAATCCCTCTCCTGGATATCTACCCAAAATATCTGAAAACATTTATCCATAAAGACACATGTGCTCCAATGTTCATTGCAGCTTTGTTTACGGTGGCCAAGACATGGAAACAACCAAAATGTCCTTTGATAGATGAATGGATAAAGAACGTGTGGTATATATACACAATGGAATACTATTCGGAGGTAAGAAAAGATGATATAGGAATATTTGTGACAACATGGATGGATCTTGAGAGTATGATGCTAAGCGAAATAAGTCAGACAGAAAAAGCAGAGAACCATATGATTTCACTGATAGGTGGTATATAAACCAAAACAACAAAAGAACAAGACAAACAAATGAGAAACAAAAACTCATAGACACAGACAATAGTTTAGTGGTTACCAGAGGGTAAGGGGGGTAAGGGGTGGGAGATGAGGGTAAGGGGGATCAAATATATGGTGATGGAAGGAGAACTGACTCTGGGTGGTGAACACACAATGGGATTTATAGATGATGTACTACAGAATTGTACACCTGAAATCTATGTAATTTTACTAACAATTGTCACCCCAATAAATTTAAAAAAAAAAAAAAAAGCACTTAGCAGAGAGCCTGACCTGTAATAAGTACTCAGTAACCATTAGAAGCTATTATTTGCATTGCCTATGCCAATGCGACCAAACTATAGCTCTGTGAGTCCTTGATTCTGAGGTAAACAAGAAAGTCACCAGGGTAACTTGTGCCAGGAGGGCCTCCATGGAGCCATTTCCACATCTCCAGCAGTCACTATTACCAACAGGTCACCCAGGACTAGGCAAAACCAGAGCTGAATTAAGGCCCACCCACATCTGTATCACCAAAACTTCCCCTCAGATTCTGGACCGCTCTCCTAGAGCTGCTTGGTAGACTCTCCGTATAGCTGCTTAGAGTGCCCCCAGCCCAGGAAGCCAGGCAGAAACTGAACATGAACTTGAGGCTCAAAAGTCAAACGGTACACAGACTAGCACCTTATCCAGAGTAATGCTTGGCTTCCCTCAGGACTCCTCCTCTGAGGGTGGAAGGACCCATGCCCTGAGGAGATTCAAGAGAATAATCACCCGTGGTATTTGTGTTGTGCTTTAAAGCGTACAAAGTGCTTCACGTCCCTCATCTTTAAGACAATACCCCTTCAACAGCAATAACAGCTCCCATCCCTTTTCTATGTGCTCTGGGTCCGTCTCTGTACTCAACACTTGACTCGTACCCCTCTTCTTTCATCCTCACAACAACCCTATGAGAAGGGACTATTATTTCTGTTTTAAATGCGAGGTATATGAAAATACCACAGATTTTTACATATTTCTTTTGTATTGTGCAACTTTACTGAATTCCTTTACTAGTTCTAACAGTTTTTTTTATGAAGTCTTTAGGGTCTATGCATAATATTGTGTCATCTGTAAACAGTGATAGTTTAACTTCTTCCTTTCAAACTTGGGTATCTTCTATTTCTTTTTCTTGCTCTGGCTAGGACTTCCAATATGATGTTGAATAAAGTAGCAAGAGTGGCAACCTTGTCTTGTTCCTGATTTTAGAGGAAAGGCTCTTTCAGCTTTTCATCGTTGAGTATGATGTTACCCTGTTTCCCGGAAAATAAGACCTAACCAGACCATCAGCTCTAATGCGTCTTTTAGAGCAAAAGTTAATAGAAGACCAGGTCTTATGTTATGTTAATATAAGACCTGGTCTTATAGTAAGTTAAGACCTGGTCTTCTATTAACTTTTGCTCTAAAAGATGCATTAGAGCTGATGGTCTGGCTAGGTCTTATTTTCGGGGAAACACCATAGCTGTAGGCTTGATATATATGGGTTTTATTATGTTGAAGTACATTCCCTCTATATGCACTTTGTTGAGAGTTTTTATCATGAATGTTGAATTTTGTCAAATGATTTTCTGCATCTATTGAGATGATCCAATGATTTTCATCCTTCATTTTGTCAATGTGATGTATTACATTGATTGATTTGCATATGTTGAACCATCCTGCTTCCCAGGGATAAATCCCACTTGATCACAGTGAATGACTCTTTTAATGTGCTGCTGAATTTGGTTTGCTAGTATTTAGTTGAGGATTTTAGTTGTTCATCAGGGATATTGGCCTGTAATTTTCTTTTCTTGTGGTGTCCTTGTCTGGTATTGGTATTTGGGTAATACCGGCATCATAAAATGAGTTTGGAAGAGTTCCGTCCTCTGTTAGAACTAATAAACAAGTGAAGTTGCAAAATACAAAATCAATATGCAAAAATCTGCTGTGTTTCCATACACTAATAACAAACTATCAGAAAGAGAAATAAAAGTATCACATTTAAAATTGCATTAAAAATAAAATACTTAAAAATAAATTTAACCAAGGAGGTGAAAGACCTATATATTGAAAACTGTAAGACATTAAAGGAAAAAAATAATAAAGGCACAAATAAATGGAAAGATATTCCATGCTCATGGATTGGAAAAATCAATATTATTAAAATGTGCATACTACCCAAAACAATCTATAGACTTAATGCAATTCCTTTTAAAATTTCAGTGGCGTTTTTCACAGAAATAACACAAATAATCTTAAAATTTGTATGAACCCACAAAAAAAAAAACTTCAAATAGTCAAGACAATCTTGAGAAAGAAGAACAAAGCTGGAAGCATCACATTCACTGATTTCAAACAATATTACTAAGCTATAATAATTAAACCGTATAGTATTGGCATAAAAACAGAAACACAGATCAATGAAAAAGAGTACAGTCCAGAAATAAACCGACACATGTATGGTCAGTTAATTTATGACAACGTAGCCAAGAATATACAACGGGGGAAGGTCAGTCTCTTCAATAAATGATGTTGGGAAAACTGGACAGCCACATGCAAAAGAATGAAACTGGATCCGTATCTTACACCATACACAAAAATTAACTCAAAAAGAATTAAAGACTTGAATGTAAAACCTGAAACCATAAATCGCCTAGAAGAAAACATAGGCAGTAAGCTTCTTGACATAGGTCTTGGCAATGATTGTTCAATCTGACAACAAAAGCAAAAGCAACAAAAGCAAAAATAAGTGGGACATCATACTAAAACATTTCTGCACAGCAAAGAAAACCATCAACAAAATGAAAAGGCAACCTACTGAATGGGAGAAAAATATCTGCATATCATATATCTGATAAGGGTCTAATATCCAAAATACATAAAGAACTCATGTAACTCAATAGCTGTGATACAATTAAGAAATGGGCAAAAGGCCTGACTAGACATTTTTCCAAAGAAGGTATTTCAGCAGGTACATGAAATGGCCAACAGGTACATGAAAAGATGTTCAACATCATGAATCATCATTTGCATTTGATTAATGCAAATCAAAACCATGAGATATCACCTCACACCTGTTAGAATGGCTATTATCAAAAAGACAAGAAATAACACGTGTTAGCAAGGATGTGCGCTGCTGGTGGGAATGTAAATTGGTGCAGCCACTATGGAAACAGTATGGAGGCTCCTCAAAACATTAAAAATAGAACTAGCAATTCAACTTCTGGGTACTATCCAAAATGAAAATACTACTTGAAAAGATATACTCGTATGCACCCCCATGTTCATTGCAACATTATTTACAATAGCCAAGATATGGAAGCAACTTAAGTGTCCACTGATGGATGAATGGATAAAGAAATTGAGATAGATACACACACACACACACACACACACACACACACACTCACACACACTGCAACAGAATATTACTCAGCTATTAAAAAGAACATGGATGACCTTGAGGGCATTATGCTAAGTGAAACACTCTATGATCTCTTATATGTGGACTCTAAAAAAGAAAATTTTTAAACACTAAAGAAAACCACAAGCTCACAGATACAGAGAACAGACTGATGGTTGCCAGAGGCAGGGAGTGAAGGGAGGGAAACATGGGTGAAGGGGGTCAAAGGTTAAAAAAAATATTTTTCAAATGTAATACAATATACGCTCCACTAGAACAAAAATAAATAAATGTGAGGAAACTGAGATTCTGAGAGCTAAATGACTTGACCACAGTCCCATACATTTGAACACAGGTCTGTCTGCCTGACCTCAGAGCCCACTATTTACTATGCATTGCAGGCACTACCCCTATCTTACTACCTCCATTTTAGAGATAAGTCAACGAGGATGAGAGAAAGAAAGCTCAATAATCACCCAGGGAAGTTGGGAGCCAATCAGGGTATGGAACCAGATCTTCAGATGCCTGGCCTAATGCCCCTTTCCACCTCACCTGTAGATGGGGAACAACAGCATTTGAACCCTTAAAGATATTAATACAGGCTGGCAGCCAGGCTTCCAAACACTTACTATAAAGTCCTTTCCTCTGGACTCCTCTGGTTCCTTAGTGTACTAACCAGGCCTAGCCAAAGACTGCTCTTGGAGAAAGCTGGATGCACACCACTAGACCCCATGGAAGGGAAAGAAAAGTCAGACCAACTATAGCAGCAAGCAGGGTGCTTCACACAGGCCAATACATTGCAAACAGTCCTTCAAGGTCTTCCCCATTCCTTTCTCTCTCTCGAATCTTCAACCTGCAACTGGTGCCCTCTGCTGGTAAATATGTGCATCTCTTCATTTAAATAGTAAAATCTAATTATTACACCAATGGCTTAGAAGGGGGAAAAAGTCGGCTTCCTTCACAGAACATTCTACTCAAGAATAAGCATTCATTCTTACTAACAACTTATTCATAGGTACTTGCAAGTTTAAATTGACTGCACTGGTCCTGTATCTGTTACCTCTGCCTCACCTTCCTGGTTCTTTCCTTTCTGGGTATAAAGAAAACTGAGCTGTTTTACATGAAAAGGTAAAAAGTAGATGAGACAGAGCCCCAAAGTCAAGAATACGATGTGTGTGGGGGTGAGGTCAGGTGCACACATCTAGCAGGTACTGAGAATCGAGGCAGGAACAGGCTTAATGTAAAACCCATGAGCATATCTGTTCAAACATTCTGGTTTCTCCCCACCTTCATATAACTGCATGCTTGTAATTCATCTCACTGAATATCATACTCTGTGCAATGGGATGTACCAGGGAGCTACAACATATTAGGTTGGTGCAAAAGTCATCGTGGTTTCAGGAATTATTTTTAACCTTTTAAACCTCAATTACTTTTGTACCAACCTAATACATCTTACATGAATAGAATACCAAAGAGCTTACAAACTAATTGGAGAAATTACACAGGGATAAATATAAATAACAGTAAAAAACAAGAGACTCAAGAAAAGGTTCTATGGAAACTCAGTGGAGGAAGAGAGAGCTTCCATTTTGGGGGAGGGAGTAGGATACAAGGAATAAAAATAAAGTTGCAAATTTGGTAAATAATTCTGTGGAGCTTTAAAAAGGGTATTCATAATTACAAATAGTTGCTGTTATGCAATTTCAATTTCTCATAACTTTAAAATTGTTTTAAATAATTGAAAAGGTTTAATTGTTTAATCCTACTACTTTAGTGTACTTACATATTGTGTTACATTAAATAGCATACTATTATTACATATTTTTATAATTTTTTACTGTGGTAGAATATACATAAAATTTACCTTTTTTTTTAAAGATTTTATTGGGGAAGGGGAACACAACTTTATTGGGGAACAGTGTGTACTTCCAGGACTTTTTCCAGGTCAACCTATTGTCCTTTCAATCTTGGTTGTGGAGGGCACAGCTCAGCTCCAGGTCCAGTTGCCGTTGTTAGTTGCAGGGGGACAACCCACCATCCCTTGCAGGAGTCAAACCTTGTGGTTGAGAGGATGTGCTCCAACCAACTGAGCCATCTGGGAGCTCAGCTCAAGGTGCTGTGTTCAATCTTAGTTGCAGGGGGCAGAGCCCACCATCCCTTGCGGGACTCGAGGAATTGAACTGGCAACCTTGTGGTTGAGAGCCCACTGGCCCATGTGGGAATTGAACCGGCAGCCTTTGGCATTAGGAGCATGGAGCTCTAACCTCCTGAGCCACTGGGCCGGCTCAAAATTTACCATTTTATCCGTTTTTAAATGCACAATGAAGTGGCATTAAGAACATTCACAGTAAAAAAGAAAAAGAACATACACAGTGTTGTGCACCATCACCAACACCATCTCCAGAACTTTTTCAACACCCCCAAAGAAACTCTGTACCCATTAAAAAGGAACTTTCCATCCTCCCCTCCTCTAAGCCCTTGATAACCTCCAATTCTACTTTCTCCATGTATTTGCCTATTCTAGATACCTCATATAAGTACAATCATACAATATTTGTCCTTTTGTATTTGGCTTATTTTACTTAGCGTGTTTTCAAGGTTCATCCACGTTGTAGCATGTATCAGAATTGCGTTGCTTTTTATGGCTGAATAACATTCCATTGTACGGATACGCCACATTTTGTTTATCCATTCATTGGTTGATGAACACTGGGTTTTTTACATTTCACCTTTTCACAGAGCACAACTTAGTAAACATTTCCCTAATGTTTGACATCTATAGTTTCCAATCTCTTATTATAGATGTTATAATGATTGCCTTTATGCAAATACTGCTTTCCTTTCATTGGATTTTCTTAGGTTAAATTCCTAGTATTGCAGTCCTAGAATCAAAGGGTATGAATACTTTAATGGTTCTTCCTAAATAAATCAGTTATTTACCCTCCTCATTCATCATCTTTTCCAGCCTGATGGAGAAGTTACTGTCTGCAATTTCAGTTATAAAACTACAAAACTGTGATTAAAATCATTTGAGGCTATTAACAGATAGTTCTATCAAATGAAAATAAAAGCTTTCAAGTTCATGGATATATGGATCCAGAGATTTGAGGGGAACTGTCTGTGACTCTGATGTCAGGAATACAGTAGAAATTCAGAAGAGATATATCACGTGGGCATTTTTGCCACAACCTCCCTTCTGTGACCCAAGTCTCATCTTCTCTATAACAAAATCTTATTATAAGATCAGGACAGAGTAACTTCCTTCTCAGGGGAGTGGTATGAAGCAGTTAAATCAGACCAGCTTGCTATGCATTTCACTGCAGAGTTTACAAGCAAACAAAATATGATCCTTCTAGCATAATGACATACCTCCTACCACTGTTAGAAGATGAAGTAGCTATACTTCCTTTCTCCCTAAGGAATTACTTATGATGCCTGTGTCAACAACTGCCTTCACTTAGATCATTTTACAGCCCTATACAGACAGTCCTTTTCATAAACTTGCTTACAAAGAATTTACATGATGGCAGTGATTCTCCCCATGGTCAAAACTGCTAGAAGCTGGAATGAGAAGACCTAGAGATTCTGGAGAAAGTAAAGGAGTGAAAGCAGAAACTGCTCAGAACAGCTCTCCACCAGACACAGAGCTGGCTGACCTATCCGATAGGCTTTCCAAAATTGCATCTTCTACCACAACCTGATGTTTTTGAGTTAACTTGCGTACACTAAAAAAATGTTAGTTATCAGGGGTTCCTAAGACCAACCCTACATTCAGAAATTAGTTAGAAGAACTCACAGAACTCAGAACTAAGTGATGTACTCAAAGATGAAGTTTATTACAGCCTCAAAGTAAAGATACAGTCAGATCATATGGGGGAAAGACACAGCAGTCTGCAGGAATGCACGTGCAGGCCTCTTTACGGTCTCTCCCTGCCATGAGGCACAAGGGGTCACACAAAATACACTCGTATGTGATGTTTCTGCCCAAGGACTCAGTACTCGAGGTTTTATAAGCACTCACTACCTAACTCGTATCAAAATTCCAGACTCCTAGAAAGAAGGCAGGTGTTTAACAAAAATCATATTGCTTGCAGTCTAGACAGTGAACCCTTACCAGTCAGGGAACCGTGGAAACACTCCATAAATCCAACTGCCCATACAAAGCAAGCAGGCCCTCTGAAGACAGCACACCACCAATTAAAGATTCATTTCAGTAAAAAATAACGTCTCTCAAAAAAATAAATAGTCTATACCTATAGCAGAAATAAAGAGGTTGTGGGTCTTTTATACTTTAATCCAAGTTGTTCTGATTACTTTCCTCATAAACCCTCATTGAAAGCAACTATACCAAAGAAATGGGAATTTTGATCTATGAAAGGGAAAACCAGAAGAATCTTTTAAAATTTAAGGCAGATCAAGACATGCCTCTGCTCAAAACCCTGAAATGGGAAGCTGAAATCCTGCAAAGGAGTAGCGGACCTGGTCAGCTACGCCTCTGCTCCCCTTCCTTCAGCTCCAGCCACCCTAAGTAACTTGCTTTTCCTCAAAAAGGTCAGGCATAATCCTGCCTCGGAGCTTTTGCTCTCCCCTAATCCTCTACCTGGACCTCTGTTCCCCTAAGTATCTGCACTGCTCACCCCCACATTTCCTCGTCTTTGCTCAGATGTCACTTTATCAGAGACCTATCCATACCACCCTATCTTAAATTGCACTACCTTCACGAACACCCTGCCTTGCAGCTCTCCCCTCCCCTTACCCTAACTTTTCCATACCACTCATCATCTTCTAACACCCCGTATAATGTATTATGTTTCATTGTCTATATCTCTCCCCACTAAAATATAAGCTCTATTGAGGGCAAGGATTTTTCTCTTGTTCACTACTCTAGATCCAATTGAATCATTTAGCAGAACGGTCATAAATTTAACCGGACATAGTAGGAGATCAAGGAGACACTGAATTTCAAACAATGTGGGAAAACTTATGACAGACAGGTGGACAGAGTAACCTAGTGCAAACAGCTAGGTCTTCTCCAAGTTTGGTTATGCCTGGGAGTTCAAGTCATTAAAAAGGTGGAAGGGATTAAAATTTTTCACTGAAGAAATGCAAACAGATGGCGCATTCAAACAACGTTACTGAAGAGTTTTAATAAAAAGAATTATTTACAAAGGTGTGGTCACAGTTAAGGAAACCCAACAAGATTTGGAGAACCATCTTAGGGCCAGCAACAGGGAGGCTGAAGTAGCAATAGGAGGCAGTGGTTACCAGAAGCCAGAAAAGACCTAGGGCTGTGAGAGCCACTGCGGCAGAGCTCTGGCCACTGATAACCTGTCTGAACATGTGTTTGGGAGACAGGGAACAAATACCTTCACCTCACCTTTCTCTCACTCACCAGGTCTCCTGCTAGTTTCTCCCACTGTCCAAATATGAAGCGAGAAGAGAGTATGCAGTTGAGAATCAACCTCCTAAGAACAGAGCAAAGAAGAGAAAGGTGGAGAAGTGGCTCAGGAAGGGCAAAGAGAGAAGACTCAGCAGAGTAACCATTTGTAACAATGCTTCCAGGTGCTCAACTATGTCCAAACCTTCCTTCTAAACCTCTTCCCATTCCAGTGGCATCACCAGTCTCCTACTCACACAGCAATTCTGACTCATCTACTCCCTCTTCCTGATTCCCCACATTTGCCAATTACACTTGCACAACTTGCCTCAAATTCCCTTTCAGTCTATTTCCAGTGCTACCTCTTTGTTCATACTCTCATTTTCTTACCTGGTTAACATCAGCTGTCTTAGCAGCCTTGCCACCTGAAACATCATTCAGACTCAATGCTACTGGATTAATCTTTCTAAATTAGTCTCACTACCACTATTGTCTTCCACTGCCTGCCAGAGAAAGTCCAAATTAATTGTAAATACTCAAGACCTCAGGGGCGGCAGGTTAGCTCAGTTGATTAGCACGTGGTGCTAATAACACCAAGGTTGCCAGTTAGATCCCCATACGGGCCACTGTGAGTTGTGCCCTCCTTAAAAACAACAAAAAAAAACAAGAAAACCTCGGCATGTGGTTCCAACTTTTCCCAATTTATTTCCCACAACTCTCCTTTATTCTTAGTACAAATTAGCCACTTGTATTTGGAAGTAAATGAAGGTTAATGGAAAGAGTATGACCATTGGAATCCGTCAGACTTGGATTTAACTCCCAGCTCAATCACTTCATCGGCTGGGTAGCCTTGGGAAAGTTACTTCACCTTTCCAAGGTAAGCTTCTGCTACCTTATCTATGAAGCAGAAGGTTACTGAATGGACCCATGAGAACATTTGTTAATGTACTTACCGCGTTTCCCCGAAAGTAAGACCTAGCCGGACTATCAGCTCTAAGGCGTCTTTTGGAGCAAAAATTAATACAAGACCCGGTCTTATATGAGAGTAAAATAAGACCGGGTCTTATTAATTTTTGCTCCAAAAGACACCTTAGAGCTGATAGTCCAGCTAGGTGTTACTTTCGGGGAAACAGTCGTACATACTGTGCTTAGCACACAGTAGGCCTACTTCTCTGTATCTGCTCCATGTTTCTGCCTCTTTCTCCCCCTACCTTCTCTATCTGGCCAATTTTTTAGGCAAAATCCTGTATTCTCCACAACGCTTTTCTTGATCTTTCTACCTACCTGGAAGTCACCTCTCAACACTCACATTTCTACCTTCCTTAGAGTACCAAGTACTTACAGACAGCTAGTATGGTTGGTATCTCCTACTAGAATTGAAGCAGCAGAGGTTTAGGCAGTTCCCACGTCCAAGCTCATCTAGCAAGTCAAGGGCAAAGCCTAGGTTAAACACTCAGTCACTGAAAGTGCTCTATGGACAACATCTGCTATGTCACTACCCTTCAAAACAATTAGTCATTCACCTCATTAACTGAGCAAATACCATGCGAATGGGATGGGGGTGAAATAAAGGTACACCTTTTGGTAGTCAGTCACACCTATCAGAGGTCATAATATTAATATTACTATGCACCAGAGACAACAGTGAGCCCTTTACATGCATTGTTTCACTGAATGAATCTATTTAACAACCCTGTTAGACAACTATTCCTAGTAGTATCTCTTTTTCAAAGACAAGGAAATTGAGGTTCAGTCCATTTTGTTTAAGGTTACAGAACTAGAATGTGAGAGTCAGGAATGGAACCTGGTCTATTTGATGCCAAAATTTATGTCCTTAAGAACTATGAAATATTGAATCAGATGCCTATTCTGAGGCAAGTTACTTTGCAATATAAGAATCAAGAAAAAATGCACCTTTCATATGGTATCCAAATAATAATGAAGGAACAAAGCTTTAATTTTAATCAGAGAACATACACTAAATGACAATGGGACTAACTCCAATTTGTTTGTACGGTGTGAACAATCAGAGATGGTGCCACAATGCTGAAAAGGAATGGGTATATCATTTCAAAGGAAACCAAATTCCAACCAGAATGCAAGTTATTTGAAGACAGGAACCACGTTTGTCTCCCTGCTGTGTATCTCCAGATCCAAGATGTGTTTTGCACAAAGAAGGTAAATCAATACCTGAAGAAATTAATGGTAAACATGGAGAAATAAGCACACTGTTTAAATGGTACAAGTTCACATCACAGAATTTTACAGCAGGAGATGATGACACCAACCTATTTCAGGTAATTTTTTTAAGCAAATCATACAAACCGGTAAAAGAATCAAAGGAGCCAAAGAAAACCTGCCTGAATAGAAAACGGAGCACACAGCTAGGAAAAGAATGAAAGCCTAGGAAGGTCTCTTCTTGAACCCTTTTCCTCTCTGAATATTTAAATCCTCTAACTTCAAGTGCAAGTAAAAAAGTAAGTGGAAAAAGTCAGTACATGAGAGACTCAATTGCCCTTTTTATCCCTCCTTCTTTGGGATTCCTTTTTAAAAAGCAGCTTTCAAGTATCTCCTCTTTATGATAAATGTTTTATCTGGTAACATTTAAATTCTCATTTAGGGAGAATTCAAAATTCACCCAAAGGCAGGTTCCAATGCCAAAGACTAATTTTCCCTAACCAGTTGTGTTCTTCTCTCTGAAACGAGCAATAAATTCTGTTTCCCCAGTAAGACACTTCCACACATTGTATTTAGTAAAAGAATAAATTTTAGGGGCCGGCCCGGTGGCTCAGGCGGTTAGAGCTCCGTGCTCCTAACTCCGAAGGCTGCCAGTTCGATTCCCACATGGGCCAGTGGGCTCCCAACCACAAGGTTGCCAGTTCAATTCCTCGACTCCCGCAAGGGATGGTGGGCTGTGCCCCCTGCAACTAGCAACGGCAACTAGCAACGGCAACTAGCAACGGCAACTAGCAACGGCAACTGGACCTGGAGCTGAGCTGCGCCCTCCACAACTAAGACTGAAAGGACAACAACTTGACTTGGAGAAAAGTCCTGAAAGTGCACACTGTTCCCCAATAAAGTCCTGTTCCCCTTCCCCAATAAAATCTTTTAAAAAAAAAATAAATAAAAATAAAAATTAAAAAAAAAAAAGAATAAATTTAATCATCAAGAACATTCATAATGTGCTGAATTCAAATTCAACTTGAGGCTAATAGTTCATGTCCACTTACTATTTTTCAAAGTAATCCAACCTTTCCCTAAATTATATAACTATTAACTTTATTTTAAAAATAAAATTTAGGGCAAATATAACCTTTCAATTACAGCAAATTCACTTTTCAACAGTAACTACTTTAATTACTCCAAAAGTTATTTTCTAACAAAATTGTATTTTAAAATCAGCTAGTAAGTCAAAATATAGTGAAGACTTAAGAAGAAAATGCAAGAATGGCAAGCGTAATGCTAACAGCAGCTTACTAAAGGGTAAAAAAAATACTAAAGGTATTCTCCAAAATATGAATCCTTTCGAAAAGATTCATTTATAATCATTTCCCATTTAAGACCTCAACTAATTTGTATTATCATTGAGTATTTTCTGCCTCCCTTAAGCTGATTTTGCTATCAATAACTTTGCAAAAATCATGAATCATAAAAGAATGCAAAACATGATAAAATACAAATGATGTGCTTTTAAAGGTCTTTGTGGCTTAGCAATCTAAGAAAAAAAAACGAGCCCAATACTTCATGCTCTGTGCTTTGGCGTAAGCTGTGGGATGGATGCCCTTTGCCATCCAAATGTCAAGATAGCTCCAAATGTCTCCTTTTAACATTTTTCTTGAACCACATAGAAAGTCACCACTATAGCTCATATATAATGTATCTCTGACTAAAATACTCACACTCTATCACAATGATTTGTTTAAATTCCCACCATCCAATTAAATTGTGGGCACCTTGTGAGCAAGGACTGATCCTTATTAATTTAGTTAAGGCATGCTCAATACATTTTGGTTGAATGAATTACAAGAACTAGTCTAAGAGTTCTTCTTGAAGACTGTTACTGAATAATTACCAAATATGACTAAAAAATTAACAGTATCAAATTGGAAAGGATTTAAACAATTACAGTCTTTAAATCATAGGAAAATGAAGTCCAAAGAAAATAATTTAACTTAACAACGTTAAATACTAAAATCTGAATCCATTATTTCAACTGGAAATTTAGATTTTTTGGTATTGCCCACACCTCTGGTGAAGAGCAAACTTCTCCCAGGAAATCCTTTCGTCTGTTATTTTCTTCCCTTTCCCACGAGTTAATGACTTAGTAAATAATTTAAAATTCAACTAAAGACAGTTTCTAGTGAAAAACCTCTATTAACACATAACAAGTATGATGCTGCAAGTTTTTAAGTAGGATAAACCAAAAAAGATCACTTTTTAAATGGGTTAAATGGCACTTATTGCTAAAAAATCCCAGACCTCAATGTGTGTGTATGTATCTATGTATATGTGTGTGTTCCCTTTGGAATATAAAGGGCACTAAGGCTTTTAATGGAGATGAGTTACGTATTTTTAAATAAAGTCTTTCTCATAAAGAATAAAAATACAATTTGGGAGGAAAAATGACAATGCAAAATTGAAATGTTGAGACTGCAGAATATCCAACAATATCTTGCAGGGCTCTAGCAGATTTCTTAGCGAACTGTCTGGACACCAGTATAACCTATGGCTTCAGCCAGGCTCCTGTACTTTTTCATCTTTGATATGTTCTAAGTGGCAAAACAAGCCCTGCAAAAGTTGTTCTGAATTATAAGCAGAAAAACTGGAAACATGTTAATAATCAATAAATTACGGTGCAGCTATACTACAGTGTAACATAGTTATATTAGTTATATGTACAGATATCGAAGGACATCTTTGAAGTTAAAATACATAGCCATGTAGATATAAACTGATCCAATTCTTGTTCTAAAATACACACACACACACACACACAGGCATGCAAACAAAAAGATCTAGAAGTAGACAAACTTAACATATGTTATCTCTGGGTACTAGGAGGTAACAGGGTGAACAATTTATTTTTTCAGTTTTACAATGTGTAATTTAAATATATAAGCAAAAAGATCCCTATTTCTTGTTCTCAATAGCTACATAATCTTAGGCAAATTATTTCAATTCGGTAAGCCTGTAGTTAAAATGCAACAGATAATAAATCTCCTCACAAAATTATTCTAAAATAAATAAAATGCATACAAAGTACTTAACAGCACAAGGCACAAAACAGTACTTTTCTTAACTGTATTTCATCAGACAGTAGTTATTTGGTATATGCAGACATCATATGGAGAGTGGCAAGTACTTCTCCAGTAAAACTACTGAAGATAACAAAAGGGGACATTAATATAATGGTACTCATAAGTTATTAACTTTATCATGTGTACTCTAGCTTTGAAATTTTCCAGTAAAATGTTTTAGTTGAATTTACCCCAAGGCTTTAAAACAGCCACCAATGAGTATGTACTTTTCTATGTATAATGAGAATTGAAAAATAGATCAGAAAACTGCTTTCTCATTTTCTAGCACATTTAACTCTGAGGTAGCCATCTCATCAACTAAGTGTATATTTGACGATCAAAAACATCTGCAAGAATAATAACCATGTTATTCATAGCAGCAAGAAATGGAAGAAAACTCATTCATCAAGAAGAAATGTTTTATGATACAGCTATACTACGGAACATTATATAGGCATTAAAAAGAATGACGGTCTATGTCTTGATAATGTGAGAATGTTAGTAACTACAGAACTATGTAACCCTACTTTTTAAAATTAAGTGCATACAAAAAAGATCTAACTGAATATATACGGTACCTATTAAAAAATACGATTATCCTTGAGAAGGGGGTTTGCTCATATAAGAAGGGTTTTCACCTACTTTTTGTTTAGTTTGGTTTATAAGCAGTTAATTCTAATAAAATTATTTTTAAAAATATACCAGCCCCAAGAGTAAGATTTCTGTATTTTCTATTCCCTAGTAATATTGGTATTTTCTGTCAAGTACAATCCAAATGTTATGTGCAATACTGTAATTTTAAGTAACATACAGCAGAAAGTATGTTCCTTAGGCTTTACCTATTCTTTCAAGGGACTTTTTATTGGAAAAAAAATTTACAATGTATATTCACTTTTAATAGAAAGCTTGAGACAAAGGCACATCAAAAAATAACCTGCAGTAAGACACTAGGAGAAAGCATTGTCCTCCCTTGGTTTAGAGACAGTCTTTATTGCCGTTTCAGAAGGAAACAAAATAGGGCCTTCTGAAACAGGGAATAGAAGGAATTTTTCCCCGTGACCAAAACCCTACACTGACTCAGTAAATTGGTTAAAGTGAAAGAGACTTATCCTAACTGCAAATGTTGTCTTTTTGGGTAAGACCCATATTGTCTAAGATGTGGATCTGCTCAAATCAATCCAACATCCAAACACCCACTTTCAATCAGCATACAAAATTTAACATTAAATGCAAATTCTCAAATTTGAGAAAATTAAGCACTTAAAAGGTAAATAAGCCTGTAATTCAAGTAACTTAAATTAACACTCACTTCTGGTCGTGAGGGTAATAATCGTAAATACCAAATTCTCAAGTATCCTCAATCCTTTAACCTTGGTTAAAAACAAAAATTCATTGTGAAGTAGATTTAAATATGAAATCTATTCCAAATCACTGTTATAGGAGCAAACAATCAGTTTATCATTGACTTGATAGTTATCACTATGAA
The DNA here is from genome assembly GCF_036562045.2 of Rhinolophus sinicus. Lineage (NCBI taxonomy): Eukaryota > Metazoa > Chordata > Mammalia > Chiroptera > Rhinolophidae > Rhinolophus > Rhinolophus sinicus. The sequence continues at coordinate 79,839,029 of NC_133759.1, forward strand.
CATCAATTATTTGCAAGCTTTTTAATATCTGAAATTACCATCAATCTTGAAAGACCTTTCAAACCACTTTTAACTAATGATCTCCACTGAGTTTATACTAAAAATACTGTCAATGCAAAAGTTCACAATCAGGAGACAAAAAAAATAGGTTCATTTTTATTTTGCTAATCTTTCAAATTAGATTTAAGCAGGGGGCAAACTGTATTCAATACTGACTAGACTGTATATACCTCCATGAATTCTTAAATTTGAAAAATGTTCAGATAATTCTACAGGTGATAAGTCAAAACATACAACTGGTTGCCAAAAAATGTCCCACGTGACAAAAATGCTTGCATAAAAATCGACAAGAGGAATTCTGGAAAGAGTAAATACCACTATGTCTTTGCATTCATTAAATACCAGTCCAAGTTACAGAAATTTGTAAAGGTAAATACATGACAATGAAATGTTCCTATACCTTGAATAGAACACTAAGTCACTTTTCTAATTAAGACTAAACACTTTTACATAACTCATTTAACTTCTTAGAAGTCTATGTTGGGAATACAAAATGACAACTTTATCAATTGGTGTATTACAATTGATCCAGAAGAACTAGATCTCCCCACTAAAACTGAGTAAAAGGCAAGCAGAATGACAATCATAAAAATTTAAGCATATCATTTTCTGTATCCCAAAGGGCCCCCAAATTACCAAATGAAAAAGCCCACATGTATGTTTCACTAAGTGAAAAATAAAACATTAAGGAAACTGTAGAGCCACTTGAGAGCAAAATATTTGACTGTTTATTCATGTGCAAAAACATCTATCCCATTTATCAGAGGTATATTTAGATATTTATACCATCAGTTGTCTTTTGTCAAAGTGACTGAGTAGACATAATCTAGCCTAGCAATCTTGACCTTATTTCCTATCTCTTGAAAGTAGAGTCCTGGCAATTAGGAAAAAAAAAAAAAAAAAAATCTTAATTAATATATGACAAGAACTAAAAAAGGGTCAGTGTTAAAATATTCTGTTAAAGCCCAATAATCTCTTCAGAACGATTCTTAATATGGCTTTCAACTGCAAGATTCAAGTCAAATTATTTTACGGTAACATTAAATACACTAGATTAATAGGTACTATGAACCCACCCAGCAGATTATACATACTCTCACTCAATCATGTAAAGAATTGAATTCTTTATTTGTGATATCCATAAACGTTGCTATTCTGTATTTCTAACCAGGAAGTCAATTTTCTCCTATATCGTTTTCGTTTTTTATAAACAACAACTTGAAATCTATTGCATGAAAGGGCTACAACTATACATTTAACCAAGCAGAATACACAAATAGTTTGCTTTACAACTTGCACCTAAAATACCAGTACACCGAGCTGGTTCATTAGTTGTCATAGCAATTTGGGGCCATTGCCCAAGCTATGCATAGCAGTTTACATGTTCAAATCTCATATAGAAAGAGCAATTGTGATACGGACTGTTAATTATATTCCTGTAAAGCCCACCTTAGTTACAAGTAAATGTGTAACCAAAGTCTGCACAGATTTTTGATGGCAAAACTTCTAATCTAATGAAATTGTCCTAAAACAAGTTTTAAACAAATTGTTTTGCACATATACTGCCATTCTGCCAGTAGATGGCGCTACAAAGGTTGGGGAAAGGATTTCCATGAGGACAGTTCAGCTATAGGGAAAAAACATTTAAACCTGCTCTGAAAAGACAAAAATGCATTTAGTTTGAGGGTAAAATATAACCCTTATTTGTAACGATTCATTACAGACAAACCAATAAGAGGGATGAAACTAGATCATCTGAAAGCTTTTAAACAGTTTATATGAATGAAAATACATGCTTAACACAAACTATTTCTTTAGAACTATACAGTACATACTTTGAATTCTCATAGAAGTGACTAATCATGTCATGATAAGCAAATCGCTTAGTACAAGAGATGGATGCACAGAAACTTTGAAGATTTTAAAAAGCCACATCCACCATTTCAAAAGTTGCCTGTGAAGGGATAAAAATTCAACATCACTAGCAGGGCAACAGAAAAGAAAACCACAGGACCTTTTAAAAGTTTCTCTAAGTACACGTCAAAAACTAATTAACACGAAAAATTTTCAACTAATATCCCTTAAAACGGTACGGAATGGATCCTAGAAAAAAGATGTTAGACATGTACGGTCAAACACAATGATTTATTAAAAATAAAACGTAAAAATGATTTTTGTACATATGCTTCCAAATTTCAGGCATGGGATCCAAGTAGATTTCATAGAAAACGCTGTAGCCAGGTATCAAGTCCTTACAACAAAGTAAACTACCCCCCACCCCAACCCCCGCCCAGGTTTTGCTACAGAATCAGCAAGTTCACTCCCTCCCCCCAAAAAAACACAAATTAAAACAAGACGTTTTGCTAGTATAAAAACGACCAAAGTCCAAGTAATAATAAAAAAATAGAGTCCATCAATGACTGTAACACAAAAATGTGTATGTGGGGCCGAGTCCATCTTCAGAGGGAGAGACAAGAGAGGTGGCAGGCAAATAGGGCAACACACCCAAGGGTAAGCAGCCTTAGAAGCGGCTCCCCCAAGGGCAAAATGGGGAAGGCAGCGGGAGAGGAAGGGACTCAGGAGTTGACCCTAGTTGGGCTGTTGAAAAGAGCTACCCCTATAGCCACTCCCAGGCATTTAAAAAATTTTTTTAAAAGGAGCTGCCTCCGTAACCACCCCCACCACCATAACCGCCTCTGTAAGGTCCACTGTTACTGCGACCGCCCCAGCTGCTGCCTCCTCCACCGCCGCCGCCGCCGCCGCTCTTCATGGGCCCATAGGAGGACTGGTGCTGGCTGTAGCTGCCGAAACCGCCGAAGCCGTTACCGTAGTCGCTTCCACCGTAGGACGAACCGCCTCCGCCGCCGCCGTAGGCATTGTAGCCGCCGCCGCCGCCACCGCCGCCGTAACCACCGTAGCTGTTGTAGCCGCCGCCACCGCCTTTAGACAGGCCATTCTGATCACGACCACCGCCGCGACCCCGGCCGCCTCGGCCGCCCCGGGAAGACCGGGAACCGCCTCCACCCCCACCGGAGTGGATATCCTCCTTAGGAACGGCCTTCTTCACCTCCACGCGATGGCCTTGGATCGGATGGAACTTGACCACCGCGGCCTTGTCTGCCGCGTCGTGATTCTGAAAATACACGAAGCCGAAGCCACGCTTCTTGCCGGACTGCTTGTCGGCAATAATCTCGGCCTTTTCCACGGTGCCAAACTGCGAGAAGTGCTCGATCAGGTCGCCCTCAGCCACATCTCCCTTTAGACCCCCGACAAAGAGCTTCTTAACCTTGGCGTGGGCACCGGGCCGCGCCGAATCCTCCCGGGACACCGCCCGCTTCAGCTCCACCGTGTTGCCGTCCACGGCATGAGGCGAGGCGGCCATGGCGGCATCGGCCTCCTCCACATTGGAGTAGGTCACGAAGCCAAAGCAACGGGAGCGCTTGGTCTGGGGGTTCACCACCACCACGCAGTCCGTCAGAGTCCCAAAGGCCTCAAAGTGGCCGCGCAGGCCCGACTCACTCGTCTGCACATTGAGGCCGCCGATGAACAGCTTACACAACTGGGAATTCTCCATCTCTACGGCCCGGGCCTTCCCCCCGCTCTGCGAGCTCCGAGGTTTCGCCGTCGCCGTGACCGTAGGCTAAGGCCTCTTCACAGCTTGGGCCCAGCCGTTGCTGGAGCCGTCACCGCCGGTTACCGACGGGGAAGGGAAAAAGGGAAGGGGAGGAAAGGAGGAAAAAAGGAAGGGGGAGGGAAGGGGAGAGGTGCCGGCTAGAGGACGAGCCGAGGAGACTGGAAGACAACCAAGGCCGCCGCTAGCGCTACCGCTACCGCTACCGCCACCTCCGCTCCCGTATCTGGGCACCACACAAAGAGGCCGCTGAACGCGCGCGCACCCTCCCCGAGGCGTGCGTCACCGTCGACGTACGGCAGCCCAAGGCTGCCCGCCAATCGCCGCCTCGCTCTCTTTAGTCCCGCCTACCGCGCCGCAGGGCCGCTCTCAGTCAGGGCCTCGCCGCCCTCCGCGGCCTAGTCAAGCCTTGGGCCTGCACTGCTCCTGCCGCCGTCTCTACCGACCCGCTTTCACTCCCGGGCTCTGCAGCGTGCCGTGACGAGACATTCTCCCAGCCCTCTGCACACCTCCGCGATTCACTTCCTCCCAGCACCGCGGCTGTTCCCAGTGGTTTTACCCCTCCCCTTGCCGTATCCCCTCGCCCAACTCCGCAGTGGCGTTCGCGCCAGCCCCTTGAGAGACATGTCAGTCTAGCCAATCACTGCGATCCGCCGGCACCCATTTCCGTTTTCCGCAGCCGCTGGACGGGCGCGCTCCCCGGAGCGCGCTGGCCCAGGCGCACCGTGTGCCAGGAGCCTGCCTACCACCCCCCGGCCTCCTCCCGCCCTGAGTTGGGGGTGGGGGTGAGCGGGGGCGCGCTGGGGCCCGTTCCCAACGGATGCGGCCTGGGGCGCCACGCGCGGGCTTTTTGAAAACTTGACTGTTGGGGTTGGGGGCCTGGATTTACCCGCCGCGTTTCGAACGGGCCGCTACACCTGGCGTCCTCGCTCCTCCCGTCCGCACAAAGATGGAGGGTAGAGGCCTAGTCGGCGACGGCGGTTATTAGCCGTTTACAGTGGGCCCGAGACGTGGTTAAACTAAAACACTGGCACGTGGCCCTGCGCAAAATCGAGCCAGAGGCAACGTGAGGACAGCAGTGCGCCAAAAGCGCTTCAGAGCTTAAGACCGAGGCCATCCCTTGGGCCACCCGTGAAGCCCTCGGGCGACGTCCTTTTCAGCCTCCCTTCCCTCACTCCGACAGAAGACATTTTCATTTTATCTCAGTGAACACATCTATTTATATGTTTAGTTTACATATCTACGCGTTGTTTCCTTCCCAACTTTAAAGCTTTTTAAAGGCACTGGATACCACATGAACATTATATACAAATATCATGCACCCGTTAACTGCCTTACAGCCCCTCACTCAGGTGGGAATGCAAGAAAATTATAATGGCTCCCATTTAATGAATCTTTGTGCCAAGCAAGATACATGAAGTGGGACACAGGATGAGACATGACGTGACCAAGAGCCCCCAAAACCATGTAAATACTGAAGAAGAAGAGTTCTTCACTGTGTCCTGGAGCATTCAGGAGTGATTCGTGAAAGAGGTGGAAGTTGCACTGAACTTCAGGGTCAAAAGCTAGACAAGATTTCTATAGAGTTTATCTGAACAAAAGCCAGAGGAAACAAAGCTTACATAAGTTTCAAGGGGCAGTAAGTGGACCAGTTCCGTGCAGGAAAATTTTGATAGAAGACAGTAAGAGGTAAGATCAGTTGAGGGTCTTTGATATTATGGAATGTCTTCAATTTTAGATTAAGTTTCAATATTATTCCAAAGGCAGGCTACAAGGTTTATAGACCAGAGTCTGGCTCTATCATCTACTCACTGTGTGACTTTGGGCAAGTCACTTAATCTTTTTTAAAACTTAATCAGTTTTATTATCTGAAAATCAGAACCATAAAATCACCTCCCAGGTGTCGTAAAAATTAAATGATAGTCTGCATGTAAATACAGCACACAGGGCCTGGCACATAGTAAGTGCTCAGTTTATCCAACAAATACTATACCAGGTGCCAGGGAAAGGGCAATAAACAATAGATAAAAATCTCTGCCATCATGGAGCCTGCATTCTAGTGGGGAGAAGCAGACAATAAATAAGCATGATAACATGGAATGTTAGTGATAAGTACCATTGATTGGGGGGGAGGGGTGGAAGACAACAGGAAGTTATCACCGTGTTGCAAGAAACAAGTCATGTAAGTTAGGATTTGCTAACTGATTGATGATAAGAATGAGGGAAATAAAAGCATTCTAGTGATTGAAATCTGGAAGCCTAAAATAGCAGCAATGGTAGAACTAAAAAATCTAAGAAACTATTTTGGAGGGAGTGGGGAAGATGATGAATATAGTTGTTAATTTTTAAGGTGACACTGGTATTCATGGGAAACTGTTTTTCTGGGATGCCCAAAGACTATAGCTCATATGAGAGATTAGACCTTAAATATATTTTAGAGTCATCCATGAAACATTAAATGATGAATTTCTGAAGGAAAGAGAATAAGACCATGGCTTATTTTCCCATCTAAACTGTAAATTCTAAAGTAACAGTTTTCTCCTACCTTGTTCTAAAATAATCATACCACCGAATTGGGAATCCATTATGAGTTTAATTTCTTTTGACTAGGCAAGCTTCATAGAGGCATATGTCTGGTATAATCCTGACATATAGAAGGGGCGTAGGATGATGGGAGACAACACAAGCATGTTTGAGAGACAGTCAAGAAGCCAGGATAAATGTAAGATAATTGGGTGTTAGACTCTTTTCAAGAGATGAGATTGGCAAAGGTAGGGATGGTGAATAAGGAGTTGTTATGTAAATACTTAAATGATGCAGTCAATTTCCTACCTCTCAGATCATTCAGGGAGACAAACTTTTTCTTTCTACTTTACATTTGAAATCACTGCCTGAGTTTGTATCTTAGCTTTACCTTGCTTAGAGGTGCATCAGCCTTCAAAAAAAAAAATTTTTTTTTTTTTACTATAACAAATTTAGACAACCTTTGGTTTCCATCCCTCCTTTAAGCTTGATTACAAAAACCTCATTGAATGTGGTGGTTAAACAACTCACAGAACTGCACACTAAAAAGAGTGTATTTTATTGTACCTAAATTATACCTAGAAAAAGAAAACTGGAGAAAGGGGAAAAGAATAAACTGAGAAAGAAAGGGAAAACTATGGCCAACTATATTTCCAGAAAGCAACAACTTTGATTTTCTTTTTAAGTCAACTTTTTATAACACCCATGAATGTCTTTTTGCAGTAGGGTTCTATTATGGACTGAACTGTGTCTCCTCCAACCCCAAAATTCATATGTTGAAGCCCTAGCCCCCAGTACTAATGAATGTTAAGTATAATTGAAGATAAGATCTTTAAAGAGGTGATTAACTTAAAAAGAGAATATTAGGGTGTGGCCCTAATCCTATAGGACTGCTGTCCTTATAAGAAGAGGATGAAACACTAGGGGCACATGTACATAGAGGGATGACCATGTGAAGAGACAGCAAGAGGGTGGCCATTTGCAAACTAAGGAGCGAGATCTCAGAAGAAACCAACCCTGCTGCCACCTTGATCTTGGTCTCTGAGACTCCTGAACTCAGAAAATAAATTTCTGTTGTTTAAGTCACCCAGTCTGTGGTACTTTGTTATGGCAGTCCTAGCAATCTAACATATCCTAACATATCCACCTAGAAAAGACGTGTTTTCAGTGTCTATGTTTGGGGTATAAGACCTCATTCATTTGTACGTGTAAAGCTGCCTATACACATCTTGCCTGGATTTCTCTAGGCAAGATTACACTAGATTTAGTGATTTACCTGTAAATTCCATAACAAGGTTACAGAATTATATTCCTTAAAGTTAAATAAATTATTTAAGTTTTGGTTTTGAATTTTATGATTTTACTTATATTACCCAGACATTTATATTTTAGTGCATTGTTTTTACTCAGTCCAGTAAGAACTTCAAACATTTCTGAATATTTTCTTCAGCAAATTTTATACTGAATATTTTCCTCTCCATGAGGTATGTGCTAGATCGATGTGAAAATCAATTTTTTAATCTTATCTATTAAGTCCATTTTCAACTTTAGTTTCAGCCTATAATATAGCTGGGTATGTGAATAACAACTTATAAAGCTTCTCTTCCTAACTTATACAGAAAAGGAAAATAATTTGCATTGATTGAGATCAAATTTCCATCAACCTAAAGAGTGGCAACGCAGAGGGAGATTTCATTTGTGAAGTGTTCTATACTCAGACCTGTGAGTGAAGCAATGAATATTCATGCTACGACATACACTTAGAGTCCTTAAGAATCTGGTCCTGGCGTGGTAGATGATGATAAAAGGGATCAAATATATGGTGATGGAAGGAGAACTGACTCTGAGTGTGAACACACAATGTGATTTATAGATGATGTAATACAGAATTGTACACCTGAAATCTATGTAACTTTACTAACAATTGTCACCCCTATAAACTTTAATTTAAAAAAAAAAAGAATCTGGTCCTTCTTCATTTCTAAGTACATACTGAACAGAGCAAAGAACAGGTTAGTCTACTCAGTAAGCTGCAAGAGTGGCATTTAGTTGTAGTTGTTCATGGAGTTCAGATTATATATAAAGCCTTTCTGGATCATTCAGGATCTAACCATGTTTAGTTAAATGATCTTTATCATAATTTCAGCACATTATTAGAGAAAGAGAAAATTACACACATCTTTTTTCCCACTAAAACTAGGAGAAAAACAATGGAAAAAATGAAAATTAGCCAGGATTTGTATGAGCAACAGTGTAATAATGATGATAAGCAGCTATGAAACCAAGAATCATATGCTCCGTAAGGAACCTGTTCTATAAGATAATCAATCACTGGCTGAAATCCCTCAGTATATATAGCAGTGATTTGTTTGGGTTGGTTTGTGAACACCCTAATTTACCAAACATCTATTTTACTTTGCTGCCCATGATTCTAAATATGATCTATTTTCCACCTGCTGAAATAATATATGAAGCACTTTTCATTCATCAGTATTAATTAAATGGGTTTCTTTCAAGGATTAAATTGTATATAATTCAGTTCAAATTCTAATAATTTGCTAATTCCCATCATTGTTTTGGGGAGATTTATTTTTCACCAAGCTCTGATATGATTATCCACTGCATCCAAAATATATACTAATACATTTTCTAAGTTTTATTGCAAGGTTTTGAGCATGGTTTTGTAAAATCATAGCATTGACCTTACTGGCACATTCAAAGTTCCACCAAAAATAAGCCCCTTTATATTGAAGCATTTACTGTAGATAAGGCTCCTTATCACCCTGTATTTCAATTTAAAAATAATTTTCTTACCCTGCATTCTAGAATCATAAGAATAGAGCATAGAGAGACCCATTATTGGTCATCCAGTCCAAAACTTGCATGTGACAGATATGGCCCAGAGAGTTGAAACGATATGCCTAGGCCCACACAAGTAGTAACTTCTATCTAATCTGTGATCAACTAGCCACCTTACACATGACTTAGCCCATAACACTCCTGCTCATGTAGTTTCTGTATAGGCTTCCTATACAGAAAATAAAAAACATTGTTAAAACAGGACTTGGGTCATCATTCTATCCTTTTAGTCATCATTTATCCAAAGACTACTGACAGCTTTTCACAAACTAAGGCTCAGGGCTCAATTTCTCATGGCTGAAATTGAGATGATAGGAAATACGAGGTTTGGGTATTTGAATGAGATTTTGCAACTAGAAGATAAAGCTGCAAGAACACTGGAATTAAACTGGTATTCACCCTAGACCTGCTCTCAGCCCCAAGTCAGCTAATAGAGCACTGGGAAAGGGGAGAGAACAGAAAGGTACCTATGTCTACCAAATGTCAGACTAGCTTGTCCCTTCCTTTCTACCAGTTCAACTTCTGGGTTAGAGAGAATAATGAAAAACCAAGCTTGTTGAGGCATCCTGAGTTCATCTGGCAGTAATTTCTGGAGGCATATATCAAACTGAAACATCTCAGTGTTTTCACTGAAAAGGCACAATTTAATACATATGCTGAATTCTTCTTAAAAAAAAGTTTTTTCATATGTAAGTAATTTCTTCCTTATCTTGAGAGCTATAAATGTAGATGGTGAGTATGAAAGTTACTTCATAATTCTAGGTGAAGGAAATGTCATATTCTTTTTCTATTACTAAATTAAATCTCATCCTGAACCACCATTCAGGTTGATGAAAATTTAACTTCAGTCAATACTGGGGTCAAGTTGCACCTGTAGGGCAAAGACTTCAGGTTTGACACAGTCCAGGATATTCAGGGACAGGCCTCTGATCTTTGGCCCAGATTTGTCACTGTTTATAGGCTCTTTGTCCAAGACACAGAGTCCCTTGCAGAAAGCTGGCTCAGCTGCTTCCTGAAATTTACCTCCCAGCTTGAGCTGGGGCTCTTTACCATGGCTAGGAAGCCCAACACCAAAGATTCAAGTTCCCACTGTACCACAAAGCCATTCCACACAGAACAGGCCACATCCCCAGGAGGGTACAAGGGAGAAGCACAGAGGGACTGGATCCTGGTCCCTGCAAACTCCACGGAGCCCACCCTCCCCCCAAAATCTCTGAGGTCTCCATAGGAGACTCTCCCTGCTGGGCTCTTGCCTCTTTCCCCTCTCCTATGGGACCACCTAATAGAAATCCTTCAGTGACTTTAGGCTTTAAAAAAATAAAAGGCCATTGTACTACTTCGGTCCTGGCTGAACAACGGTTCAAGGAAAGAAAGTAGAGATGTATTCTTAGAATAGGGCAGGAAAACAGAAGAAAAGGCAAATTAATATTTCAATAAATTATCCTATCACGTGTCTGTGGTAAGGTGTCCTTTTTGCTAAATTACTTGAAAGTAGATATAACAGAGGCCACCTTCTCCATCCCTCTTCACGTTTCTAAGGAGTGCCTCCTACAGGCACAAGTTTAGGGCAATTTCTGATTGAACTCTGAGGTCAAGAAGCATCCTCGGGCAGTTTCTAGACAAATGATTGTCTATACCAGTTGGGGAGCATCCTTGCTCATGTTATGCTCTTGATTATCAGTGTCAGGACCATAGAAGTGAATTATCATATGTCCCCTACATCAGTGAATGGCACCATCATCCAGCTGAGGTTGTTGGATGTCTTTTCCCTCGACAGCTGCCTCACCATTAATTCTACACTTTCCAGACATGCTTCACTGCTTGCAATTCTCCTAAAAGTCATGCTTTCTGAGCTCCAGGCCTTTGCATATGTGACTCCCTCTGCCTAAAATAATGTTTCATAGCCTTTTTCATATTATGGTGCAAACAAAAAATATTTGTACAAAACACAGGGATAAACTGCAAAGAATTTGGGGTTATCTGTATGAGCCTTGTTGAAAAAAATTCAATAGAAAAGATATTTAATAAGCTACCAAAACATTTTAATGAGAAACTTGAGTTTGCTCATTTAAACATAACATTTTCTTTCTATTTTAAAATAATTCCAAACTAAAAAGTTGCAACAATAATAGTTGCCCTGCCTTGGAATCAGCTATTTTTCCAAGGAATCTTGGTTCCTTTTAGTGGACAAAGTAACTTTTTTTCCTGAAACAGTTGAGCGTAAATTGTCATCATGATGCCCCAGTGCCCACACTAAAACTTTAGTGTATAATTTCTACAAGCAAGGATATTCTCCTACATAACCACAATACAGCCATCACAATCAGGAAATTAACACTGATCCATTACTATCAACTAATCCACTAACCCTATTCAAGTTTTGACAGTTATCCCAGTAACGCAAAAGGATCTGGTCCAGGATCATACATTGAATTTAGTTGTCACGTCTCTTTAGTCTCCTTCAATCTATAATAGTACATCAGTCTTTCCTTGACTTTGATAAATTTGACTCTTTTGAAGATTGTAAGATCAGTTTATTTTTGTATAATATCCCTCAATTTGGATTTGTCTGACATTTCTTCATCATTAAATTAAAATTATGTACTTTTGGCAGGAATGTCACTAAAGTGACATTGCATCCTATCAGGTGACACATAATTTCTATTTGTCTCATTACTGGTTATGTTAACTTTGATCACTTGATTAATGTGGTGTCTACTAGATTTCTCCACTATAAAGTTGGATTTTCTCCTCTTGTAACTACTATTTTGTCATAGGTATTTTAAGACTATAATATCTCTTTCCCCATCACACTTTTATCCACTAGTTTTTAATATTCACTGATGCTTCGTGGCTGAATTCATTATTACTGTGATGTTTTTGAAATGGTGATTTTCTAACAATTATTCCTTCTATCTTTATTAATTCTCTTTCCCCCGATTATTTATTCATTTCTTTATGTCAATATTGACTCAGGAACTCCTATTTTACTCAATGGATTGTAATCTGCTATTATCATTATTTTGATGCTCTGACGATCCCAGATTTGGCCACTGGGAACTCATTCAAGCTTACTTCTGTGTTCTTTTGACATGTCCCCATAACTCTTTCAACACTTTTGACTTTCCCACCTAACAAGGTATTTCAGGCTCATCTTGGACTTTCACTGCCCTGCCTTGGAATCAGCTATTTTTCCAAGGAGTCTTGGTTCCTTTTAGTGGACAATGGTACTTAGAAACCAAGATATGAGCTATGATGTGTCCATTGCTGCTCCCAGACAGAGATAGAGAATATATGTATGTATACATACAAATGGTACATTACGTAAACACATAGATTACATCTATATAATCCATGCATTTGTATCTACATTTATTTCTACATCTGTCTATCAAACCATGAGTTCACACCACTACCTCCAATTCCAATCCAATACCACAGAGTTCATTCTAGTTTTTTTTTCCTTTTCCATATTTATAACTCTTTTCTTTGACAGTGAAGAAGCTGGTTCCCATTATTCTCAATATATTTACTTGTTAGTTCAATGCTGTGTAATCAATTTTCTGTCCTGCCTACCACCTTCTCACAAAGTTGTCCTCCTTCCTCTGTTCAGCCTCAAACAGTGCTGGCCCTTCCCTGCTGCCACAGGACCCTCATGTATTAGGTTGGTGCAAAAGTCACTGTGGTTGAAAAGTTTAAAAATAATTGCAAAACCCACAATGACTTTCGCACCAGTCTAACAGCTGCCCTCCTCATCTAGCTGGGCTTTAGTACCCCATGCCAGGCCAGCACAAGCCTTGTGCACAGATTCCTTCCCCACCCCAATCAAGCTGTGACATGTCCAGGCCAGCAAGCACCCTCCTCACCGGCAGGATCCAACATTCATCACTGAGCTACCAAGTCCACTTCCAACTTAGACGCCCTCTTCACCTCACTCATGCTGTAACAACCTCGTGGCAGGCTGCCACTGTCATCACCATCTTGTACAGAAAATCTCCTCACCTCTCTCAGGCTCCCAACAACCATGCAGGCTGCTACCACCCTCCCCTTATCAGACACCCTCTCACTCCACCCCACGCCAGGCAGCCTGCCCCCCTGCCCCACCCCCACACTTCCATGCAGATACCTACCTTGCCCAGCCCTACCTAATGGTTTTTTGATTGCATTATTTTGGAAGGGAGGGAGGAAGGAAGGGAAGAAGGGAGAAACCGGTTTTATAATTGGAATGGCCCCATGCAATTCCTGATCAAGATGTTTTTTAATGATAATCTCTTCAACTTTTGACATCCACGTCCTCAAGAAACTTTATTCATGGGTAGGAGAAGGAAAATTTTAAATAGTTTTTCTAACTATTCTAAAATGAACCACAACTGAAATTATACTTAAAGAATCTAATACCTCTGCCTTTTCATTTATTGGCAATTGAAAGCATTCCAGGCAGAGGGAACGGCTAGTGTAAAGGTTCCAAGGAAGAAAGAAGTCCAGTGGGTGGAGACTGCTGACAGAGGAGAAGAGTGGCAGGGAAGATTTCCTGTGCTAATGTAAAAGGATTTCAAATTCAATCAAACTTTTCACTATCAAGAATTCTAAAATAATGAAAAGTTTTATTTGTAGTCTATACTATAATGGTTACCTTCTAGTTACCCTGAGATCCCACCAAAAGTGTATCTCAGCTTCAGAAACAGAAGTGTTTTATACACATATATGTATGTATATATACTATATATAATACCTAATATATATTATGTATAATATATATTTATATATAGGTATATGTATATACATATATACACATACATACACACATATATATATATACATACACACACACACATACACATCATATACATATATGTATGTACTAGGGGTGCCAAAAAAATGTATACAAGTGCACACTTTGGTCAACGTTGCTCAAGCAGTAGTTCACCACAATCAGAAGTGTCTGGACGCTGATGGTAACCACTCTGAGCACCTCTTGTAATTGCAGAAGTCAAACGTGACTTGTATTCATCTTTTGTTATTGGTATATATTGAGTATTACAATTTTAATACAGTTTTCCTTTCTTAAAATGTGTACACATTTTTTTGGCCCTGTGTGTGTGTGTGTGTGTGTGTGTCTGTGTGTGTGTGTGTGTGTGTGTGTGTGTGTGTATACACACAGAGCCACTGGCCCACACGTACCCTCCAGAAGTCCCGCCCAGCTCCTCTGCTTCATCCTCCAGACCAGTTATACACTACACTCATGGCGCGCCTGCATCTCTATGTGTCCCATTGACCGCACTCTCCCTTGTCCTCAATAAGCAGCAGCTGGCTCCTAAAACAGACATCCAGCTGGTAGATGACTTACTTGGGATGCACTGAGCACCTTGCGGTGGAGCAGCAAATGCCAGCTATCCTTCAAAGTATTTGCTATTTGCAGGGCTGTGGTCACACACTGCCCCATTATGAATGTCCTCTGAGGATTTCAGCAAGGGGATGCTCCTGGTGCTATGCCCAGGTTGTACCTGAGTACATCAAGGGCTGAGGGGATTAACAGCTCCTGCATGCCTATAATCCGTTTAAAACACATTGCTTGAATACTTCTGGCTCCTTTTTCTTCCTCTCGTTGTCTAAATAAGTCTTATCCTGATTCAGAATTCAGCTTGAAAGTGAGTTCAAAATCATTCATGCATTCATTCATTGAATTAACAAATATTTAGAAAGAGAAATTAAGAAAATAATCTCATTTACAACTGCATCAAAAAAATAAAATATCTATGAATAAATTTAACCAAGGAGGTGAAAGACGTATACACTGAAAACTATAAGCCACTGATGAAAGAAACTGAAAGACACAAATACCATGCTCATTGACTGGAACAATTAATATTGCTAAAATATCCATACCACTCAAAGCAATCTACAATTAATGAAATCCCTAGCAAAATTCCAACGGTATATGTTACAGAAATACAACAAACAATCCTAAAATATATGTTAAACCACAAAAGACCCTGAATAGCCAAAGCAATCTTCAGAAAAAAGAAAAAAAGCTGGAGGCATCATGCTCCCTGATTTCAAACTGTATTACAAAGCTATAGTAATCAAAACAGTATGGTATTGGCATAAAAACAATCACATAGATCAATGGAACAGAGCGGCCAGAAATAAATTCATGCATAAATTGTCAGTTAATTTATGACAAAGGAGTCAAGAATATACAAAAGTGAAAGGACAGTTTCTTCAATAAATGGTGTTGAGAAAACTGGACAGCCACATGCAAAGAATGAAACTGGACCACTATCTTACATCATACAAAAAATTAACTCAAAATGGATTAAAGACCTGATCGTAAGACCTGAAACGATAAAACTCCTAGGAGAAAGCATAGGGGTAAGTTCCCTGACATAAGTCTTGGCAATGATTCTTGGAATTTGAGACCAAAAGCAAAAATAAACAAGTAGGGACTACATCTAACTAAAAAGCTTCTGCATAGAAAAGGAAACCATCAACAAAGAAACGCAACTTATGGAATAGAAGAAAACATTGGAAAATCATGTATCTGATAAGGGGTTAATATCCAAAATAAATAAAATACTTTACAACTCAATAGGAATAAAATAAAACCAAGCAATCCAATTTTAAAATGGGCAGAGGACCTGTATAAACATTCTTCCAAAGAAGACATACAGATGGGCATCAGGTATATAAAGATGCTCTACATCACTAATCATCAGGAAAATGCAAATCAAAACCACAGGGAGACAGCACTTCACACCCATTAGGATGTCTATTGTCAAAAAGATAAAAAATAACAAGTGTTGGCAAAAACGTGGAGAAAAAGAACCCCTGTGCACTGTTGGTGGGATTGTACATTGGTGCAGCCACTATGGAAAACTAAGTTGTAGGTCAATGGATGAATGAATAAAGAAAGTGTGGTATATGGAAACAATGGAATATTTTTCAGCCATTAAAAAAGAAGAAAGTCATGCCACTTGAGACAACATAGATGGACCCTGGGAGCATTATATTAAGTGAAATAAGTCAGACAGAGAAAAAGAAACACTGTATAATCTCACTCATATGTGGAATTTAACAAGAAAAAAACAAACTCATAGATAGAACAGATTAGTGGTTCCCTGACATGGGGAGCTGGGGTGGGCGGGGGGAGTGGGTGAAACAGGTGAAGGTACAACTGTCCAGTCATAGGATAAATAATAAGTCCTGGAGATGTAATGTACAGCATGGTGACTACAGTTAACAATATTATATTGCATATTTGAAAGTTGCTAAGAGAGTAGATCTTAAAAGTTCTCATCACAAGAAAAAAAATGTAACTGTGGTGATGGATGTTAATTAAACTTATTATGGTAATCATTTTGCAATATATACATATACCAAATCATTATGTTGTACTCCTAAAACTAATACAATGTTATATGTCAATTATTTCAATAAAACAATTTTTTTAAAAAATGTTTACAGAGTGTCTACCAGGTACCCTGCTAAGTTCTAGAAATACAGTCCTGAACAAGACAGACACAGGCCTGTTCCAAATCTCAAGGAACAGAATCAGGAAAACCAGTAGGGGTCTACTGTAGTAGACCAGGGAGAAGATAACGTCTGGGACATGTCTGGTAGTAGGAAACATGAGAAGTGGATGAATTCAAATACATTGGGGTAGCAGAGTCAAAAGTAACGTGCTGATAGATTTGGTCTAGAGCAGGGGTGTCCAAACTGCAGCCCGCAATCCATTGTTAATTGGCCCGCAGCAAATTCCAAAAATATATTTAGTTTACTTAAATAAACCAGGTAAGGCAATACGAACTTCACCTCGAGTGAGTGGCCCAGTTGTTTGTGTATTTTACCGCATATGGCCCTTGGTAAAAAACGTTGAAAAAAGTTTGGACACCCATGGTCTAGAGTGTAAGAAAACACAAGTCACCGAGAACAGCTCACAGGTTCCTGGATTAAGCAACTGGTAGGATAGCAATTCCATTTACTGAAATATGGGAGAGTGGGAGGAGGCAGGGCTGGGGTTGCAAATCATGAGTTCGGTTTTGTCATTTATATCTGAAATCTCTATTAGATATCTGACAAGAGTTAACTAAGCAAATGGATATAGGGGTCTGACGATCAGGGAAGGGTCAGGGCTAAAAATAAAATTTGGAAGTAATCTGCACACAGTAGACATGAGACAAGATTACACAGCAAGAGTGTGCAGATGAAAAAGATACCTTAAGACAGAGCCCTACGTACTCCAATATTTAGAAGGTTAGTGGAAGAAAAGGAGAATAAAGAGAAAGAAGATGAGGTAAACACACAAATAAGACTGAGAAAGGGCAGCAAATGAGGTAGAAGAAAAACCAGGAGAGTGTGATGTCTTGGAAGTCAAACCAAACAAGTGTTTCAAGAATGAGGGCTGTTCAAATATATGGTGATGGAAGGAGAACTGACTCTGGGTGGTGAACACCTAATGTGACATATAGATGATGTATTACAGAACTGTACACCTGAAATCTACGTAACTTCACTAACAATTGTCACCCCAATAAACTTGAATTTAAAAAAAAAGAATGAGGGCTGCTATAACAGAATACTCTAAACTGTGGCTTACACAATAAATATTGTTTATTGTTTATTTACAGTTCTGGAGGCTAGACGTCGGAGACCGGGCTGCCAGCATGGTTGGGTGAGGCCCTCTTCTTAGTGTACAGCCTTTTCCCTGTATCCTCACATGGCTGAAACAGAGAGAGCTCCGATCTCTTAATGCCCTTACAAGGGCACCAATTCCACCAGGGGGGCTCCATTCTCATGACCTATATAACACTAATTATCTCCCAAAGGTCCCACCACCAAACATTATCACACTGGAAGTTAGGCTCCCGCATATGAATTTGGGGGAGGACAAAAATGTTCAGTTGGTAGCAAATTGATATAATAAAAAAGATAAGCAACAAGTATTAGTGAAGATGTGGAAAAATTGGAACCTTCATACATTGCTGGTGGGAATGTAAAATGGTGTGGCCACTTTGGAAAACAGTCTGGTTGTTCTTTAAAAGGTTAAGCATAGAGTTACCATATGACCCAGAAATCCCACCCCGTGTATAAATTCAAGAGAAATGAAAACATATATCCACATAAAAACTTGAGTACAAATGTTCAGAGCAGCACTATTCATAAGAACCCCAAAATGGAAACAACCTAAATGTCTATCAACCAATGAATGTTACCCATTCATAAAATGTGGCATATTCATACAATGGGATATTATTTGGCAATAAAAAGGAACAAAGTACTGATACATGGTACAACATGGATGAACCTTGAAAACATTTTGCTAAGTAAAAGAAGTCAGAAACAAAAGGCCACATATTGTATGATTCCATTTACATGAAATGTCCAGAATAGGCAAAATCTATAGAAACAGAAAGTACATTAAAGGTTGCCTATAGCTGGAACAGGAAAAGAGGGGGAAAGGAGGAGTGACTGCTAATGGGTACAGGGTTTCTTTTCGAGGGGCATGAAAATGTTCTAATATTAGATTGTGGTGATGGTCGCATAACCCTGTGAATACACTAAAAACACTGAGTTATACAATTGAAATAGGTGAATAGCATGGTATGTAAATTACATTTCAATAGAGCCATTTAAACAAGTAAGGGAGAGGTCACCTAAAACAAATACTTTTGAGAGATCAGCTAAGATTAGAATAGAGACCACTGAATTGGGTCATTTGTGAAGGTGACCCACAGATGTTTAGTGGAGTGATGGAGACAGTCGGCAAATAGGGTGGACTGAGAGGGCATGAGAAGTGAGAAAGCAGAGTCAAGGAAGTATTACTTTAAAGGGTTGCAGAGAAGTGGGGTAATGACTGCAGAGAATAAAGGGAGGGTCATTTTTTGGTAAGATGGGAGATAACAGGGCATGTTCGGTAAGAATGAATTGATATGGAGGGAAAAACTGATGATGAAAGAAAATGTTCGTTGTTGAATCAAAGTCCTTGAAAAGGAGACGTTTAAAAAGCATAAATGGAAGGCTGACATGCATTCATTTCAACAGAGGAGAAGGCAGAGAGCCAGGGCACAGGTGTCAGTAGGCTGTAGATAGTGTTAGGGAAACGAGGGAGGAGCTGCTGTTTTTTCCATGAGGCCTGAAGCAAGGTGATCAACTTAGGATAAGGACAAAAAGATTCATCAATTATATTGCTGTATAATAAGGTTACCCCCAAAACTTAGCTCATTAGATCATGTTTTCTTCACAGTTTCCTGGACTTGATCTCTGCCCAGAAGCCAGTTCTTTAATTTAGTATCATTTGCTTTTAGGAAAGCCCGGAAATTTTTAAAACCAGTAAGTCCTGGATCCTTTGTGTTTAACCATCTTTCCTGTAACATCTCTCTCTCCTCTCAACATTTTACTATAAGCAGCAAGAAGAATCCAGGTGGCATCTTCAACATTCAGCCTAGAAATTTCCTTAGTGAAATCACCCACTTCTTTATGTATATTTGCTACTTTCTACATTAATACAACAGACAATGTTGCTAAACTCTCTGCCTGTACTCTCTCCCTTTCCTTCAGTTTCCACTAATATTTTCCTCATTTCCCTTTAAGCCTTCACCCACAGTCTTCTGAAATGCCATGCGGCTTCTAATAGATTCTTCAAGACTCTTCAACTTTTCTCTCACATTCTCCTCAAAGTCCTACCAGCTTCTGTTGACCGCTTGGTTCCAAAAACCAATCCCACATTTTTAGGTCTTTGTTATAGAGAAATCCCATCTCCAAGTACCAAGATCTGTATTATTTACCTATGACAAATTACCCCCAAACTTAGCAGCAGCTTGAAACAACAAATGTTTATCTCACAGTTTTCTTTGAGTCAGGAATTTGCAAAGTACTTCAGCTGGGTGACTTTGATTCAGGGTCTCACTAGGGGTTGTCATTAAGATGGCAGCCAGGGCCAGAGGATCTGCTTCCAAGACAGCTCACTCACATGACTTCTGGCAGCTGGCCTCATTCCCTGCCACACGTCACTCTCCACAGAGATGCTCTGACATGGCAGTTGGCTTCCCCTGGAGTGAGTGAGCCAAGAGAGGGGAGAGGAAGGGAAGCCCCAATGCTTTTTATGACTCAGAAGTCATACACACTCACTTCTTTTTTTTTTTTTTTAACTTCATTGAGGTATAATTGACAACCAGCTCTTGAAAGGAAGATTATCAAAGAATTTGTGGACGTATTTTAAACCATCATAAGAAGGAATGGAGAAGGCTGGTGGAGAGAGAAGATGAGAAATACCTGTTTCTGAGAGTGAGAGAATGAATATAAGATCGCTGGAAAATTTAGTAGGATTTCCAAGAAACTTTACATTCCCATTTAAGACCGGTGATAATGAATTTAGAGGATGGTGCAGCCCTTGAATTCGTTGGCTAAGTTAGATGCCTCGATCACATACTCCTACAGCATCTTATGGTTTCCCCTTTTATTGCTTTCATCAGGCAGATTTGCAGAATTCGTTTATTTGTCTGTTTCCCCATAAATGAAGAACCTTTCAATGTCAGGGACTGTGTGAACTATGCCTCGTATGATAGGCATTCAATTAATATTTGTAATATAATTTAATCAGCTCTTGCCTTTGGACAAGAAAAGAGGAGGGGGGAGGTGAGAAAAGAAGCCACAACACACCCTGGAAAACAGGAGGGTAGATGGGCACTTGAAGGCTCACCCCAGAACCTGGAAAGAAAGGAGCGACACTAAATTTGCCAGAGAAACTAGTTTACTACCACCCCACCTCCAGTTCTCTAGGTTTTCCACTAGCCCAAATTCAAGCTAGCTCTGTACTCCTCCCAACCTGGGTTTCCGGACCCAACTCTACCCAAATGGAGGCTCGTATTATTTTTGATCATTGCATAACAAATTACCTCAAATCTAGTGGCTTAAAACAACATGAATTTATTATCTTACACACTGTAGGTGAGAAGTCTGACAGTGGTTTCATTGGGCTAAAATTAAGGTGTCAGCTGGGCTGCATTCTTTTCTGGAGGCTGCAGAGGGGAAACTGTTTCTTTCTAGAGGCCACTAACTCTCCTTGGCTCACGGTCCCCGTCCTCCATCTTCAAAGTCAGCAACAGTAAATCTAGGTCCTTTCACACTTCAAACTCCTCCTGCCCCTTCTTTCATTGTACCATCTTTCCATCTCCCTCTCTGTCTCTCTTTCTCTTCCTATGACTGCAACCAGAAAGGGGCTCATATGATTAGATTGTACCCCCTAGATAATCAAAAATGTTCTATCTCAAGGTCCTTAACCTTCTTAATCACACCTATAAAGTACCGTTTTGCCACATTCATTAAGTCTGGGAATTAGGACATGGACACCTTTGGGGGCTCTGCCTACCACAAGATAAAAAAGGAGAAGGTTCCCAGATGGGAGTTAAAGGAGACCACATGTTTGTACAGGTCATAAAGCCAACACTGATTTAATTAAGAGAAGTGCTGAAGGAAATTTTTAACTTTGATTACGCAGTTTACTTAGCACTACATATGAGGTTGAAATGCCAGATGTCGGAGCAGCACAAGGGAGGTAAGAGAATAAAAAATCCAAAAAATACCACAGACAGACAAGCTTCTGTGTCCTAAAACTATTGCTGTGATTTGGTGGTTTCCAAATTTGGAATCACACACAAACACAACTATATGTTGCTTTTCTTTTGTAAGTTACATATTTCAAAACAGCTCAAATTCTTACTTATTTTCCTTCCAAATGCAATGTTCCATTTACATGCCACCAGATGGCAGAGAAGAACAGAGAACAAATTCCTAAATACAAAAAAAAAAAAAAAAAAAAAACCCTCCCAAACCTCCTTTTTTTAGAGAAGTCCAGCCCTCGGAATAGAAGGCAAACCCAAACATCTTAGAATAGAAAAGCACCTTATTTTTAAAGGTTTTCAGAGATATCAATTTTACAATTTTTCTCTGAATGATATTTTGGAAACTTGTTAAAAATGTATATCAAGACAATGTAGTCAAGATGAACTCAAAATAGTTAGGCAAATTCACAAGTTTGGAAAGAACTAAGAATCAACTTTAGCTTTAAAAGAAGCTACCAAAAACAAAGAAAGAAAATTTAAAACTAAAACCATTACCTTGGCCCTGACCTCTGTGAGGAAACTTATTGGCTGCCTCCTGTCCCCACTTGGTTGTCCCTCAAGCACCTCAAATTCAATTTGTCCCACACTAAGCTGACCGTCTTCCACACTTGCTCTTCCTCCTGTGCCTTATTGCAGTTAAGAATAGTATCACGCTGATTGCCAAAACCAGAAATTTCAGGTCATCCTTGCTGTTTCAATAACCCTGAACTTATAAAGAATCCCTTTTTCTTCCCATACTGGTTTGGAAATAATGCACCGTTTCTATTCTTTTGTAGTTATCCCAGAAATTACCACATGCATACGAGTATTTATCAAACCTAAAGTTAATGAATATTTTTATCCTATCCTTAGGTGACATGAGGATCATTTAAAATGCATTATCCCCCTCCTGGATTATATTATGGTTGCTGTCATTGTTGTACATTTTAATTTTCTAACCCTACTGAGTCATTATTATTGCTATTTTACACAATCAGGGTTTGGTTAGATTTATCTATACCTTGTTTCCCCGAGAATAAGACCTAACCAGAAAATAAGCCCTAGCATGATTTTTCAGGATGACATCCCCTGAACATAAGCCCTAATGCGTCTTTTGGAGCAAAACTTAATATAAGACCCGGTCTTATTTTCGGGGAAACACGGTATATCTGCCACCTTCTTTGATCTTTCCTTCTTGCATCTCAGATCTTCCCTCTGGAATCATTCTCCTTCTGTCTGAAATTCCTTTACAATTTCCTACAGTGATCATCTTCCGGAGATGAACCCTCTTTGCTTTAGTTTGTCTGAGAAAGTCTTTTCTTCTGCCCTCATTCTTGAAAGATTTTTTCGTTATTTACAGTTTTAAAAATTAAGACTTTATTTCTTTAGAGCAGGGGAAGGGTCACAGAAAAATGAGGAGGAAGGTGCAGATTTTTCCCACCACTCCCATGCACAGCCTCCCACATTATTAACACCCCACACCACAGTGGTGCATTTATTATTAATACAACTGATGAACCTACAATGACACATCATCATATCCAGAGTCCATAGTTTACATTATGGTTCACTCTTGGTGTGAAAGATTTTTGTTTAGTGTAAGTTCTAGATTGGCAGATACTTTATGTCAGCCCTTTAAAGATACCATTCCACTGTCACCTGATTTCCACTGTTGCTGTTAGGAAGCCAACTATTAATCCAACTGTAGCTCCACTGAAAGTAATCTACTCTTTTCCTCTGGTGCTTCTGAGATTTTTCTTTGCCTCTTATTTGTTGTAATTTCTATGATGTGTCTTGGGTGGGTTTCTTTTTATTTATCCTATTTGGAATTCTTGAGCTTCTTTAATTTGTTCTAAAATATTTTTAGTCATTACATCTCCAGATAACGCCTCTGCCCCATTCTTTATCTCCTTTCCTTATGTAACCCCAATTAAATGAATGATAAATCCTCTTACTCTACCCACCGCACATCTTAATTTCACTTCCATATTTTCCATCTTTTTGTCTCTCTAGATTGTATCTTCTAATCTATCCTCTAGTTCACTAAATTCTCTTTAGCTTTGCCCAACCTTCTGTCAAACCCTTCAACTGAAATTTTATTAGGTTACTTATTCATCATTTCTTGAAGTTCTATTTGGTTCTTTTTCACATATTTTCTGCTCCTTTTTATAATTTCCTACGCCCTGCACATATTTTTAGGCTTGTATTTTATTTCTTTAAATATCGTTGCATTAGTTGGATTAGTCACAGAATGCTAGGTTATGTGACAATAATAAGTGAGTCCAAAATCCCAATGGCTTATAACCACAAGCACTTGCTTTCTGCTTTCCCTTTATGTTCACTGTGGGTCAGCTGCAGTACTGATCCACATCTTTTTTGCTGAGGGACCAACAATGACAGATAAGCTATTATCTGAAATATCAATGCTTGTCATTGGTGAAGGGGAAAAAAGTATGGCCAAACACACGCTGACTCTTAAATCTTCTACCAGGAAGCAATACATGTCACATTCTGCTCACATTTCAAGTACAATTCTCTTGTACTTGATGGGGCACCCAATTTCATGAATAATAATTAGTCTATCATAGACTTCTCATTACTAAATATGCAGCTCCCACTCCCTGTCACATACAAATACACTTACCTCCTCCTGAAGGGGAAAACCCTAAAGTCCCACACAGTCCCTGCTTTGAGCTCAAAGTCCAAGATTTCTGAGTGACATATGTCCGTCTCCACATCAGGGCTAGATGATGTTCATTTTAACCTAGACACTATATGAACTAATAAAACACAGTATCTGTTCCACCCCATTCAATATAAATAGTGAAATAGGGTTAGGAAAATTACAATAATACTCCCACTTGTAAAGTAGAAAGACGGAAGTCACGATTCTAAACTCCCACTGGGTAGATAACTACAAGGGTTCCTCTCTGGGGAAGGGGACTATTTCTTGAATAGGTCTTGATTTCACTCCTTAGGAGTGACTCCCTAATCTATTGTTCACCGTGGCCCTTGGTTCTGCTCTCTGGCAGGATGTTCCTTTTCAATTATTCTTGGTCACTGTGAAGAGGTCATTGGAAAATATTCCCTCTTTGGGGACTCAGGAGCTTTCTCTGCATGTTTCCTTTCCATAGAACACTGGGGCCAACAGTTGCAGACTCTTTTCATCCAGGCTGTGGGTACTTTTGATGCATAATTCTTTCTCCAAAAATACTTGATTCTTTCTTTATTTTATTTTAATCAGCTCCTTATACTAAGAGCCATACCCACAATTCTTTTCAGGACAATCCTGCCTCATTGGAGTTCATTCAGGCAATTGAGCGTGTCAAGCTTCTGTTGGGATACACACACCCTTTGTCTCTTTTTCTTGATCATTTTATCGAACTAAAAAAGGCTTGATAAACATCACTTTAATCCAGCCACAGGTTTTTAACTATGAGCGCATATCCTTGATGTGATAGTTTTATCTTTTGCCTGATAGAGACGAGAATCACTCGCATCATCCAAACCTGCAAGTCCTAAATTTCTCTTCTCTCGTACTTTGCTTTCAAGATGAGGAATTCAATTCTTTTTCTGCTTGTAAATCAGCCAATTCTTTTTTAAGCCCATCTCTTTCTTGTCATATTTTATCTATCAAATGCAGCCAACAATAAATAACTCACACTACAAAGATCATTCTATTTCTCCCAAATCTTCCCACAAAGAAAACTATAGGCCCAGATGGCTTCACCAATAGGTTCCATAAATATTCAAGGGAGAAATAATTCCAATACTATCCAGATTCATTCAGAGAATTAAAAAAGGGAGTATTTTCTCCAACTCATTTTAGGAGACTAGCATAACTCTGATAACAAAATTCACTAAGGACAGTAAGAAAAAGGAGAATTTACAGGTAAGCTCACTGAAGAACATACATGCAAACTTCCTAAACAAAATATTAGCACACAGAAAACTGCAACATATAAAGACGATAATGTATGATTAATTAATGTTTACTGAAATAACACAAAGTCAATTAGCATTAGAATATCAATTAATATTATTAACCACAATCACAGAACAGAGGAGGGGAAAATGATCATCTAATACTGACGGAAATGTATTTTATAAAAGTTAATACCTATGCAAGATTTTTAAAAAATAAATCTTAGTGAACTGAAAAAAGAATTTTCTTAGCTTGAAATAGGTATGTACAAAAAACTTACAGTAAACAACAGACTTAACAGTGAAATATTTAAAGCTTTGCATTTAAAGGATGCCTGTTGAAACCACTTTTTATTCAACATTGTACCAGAGGCCCTAGCCAGCCCAGTAAGGCAAGAATATGAAATAAAAGAATAGGGATTATAAACAGAGAAACAAAACTATCATTATTTGCAGATGAAAAGATCACAAATGTGGAAAACATAAGAATATTTAAGAATCAATTATTAAATTAGTAAGACATTTTAGCAAGATGGCTGAAAACAAAATGCAAATGAGAATGAAAATACATCATTATCAAAATTATTGGAATGCTGTGAAAGTAGTATTAAGAGGGAAATTTATACATTGCAGGCCTATCTCAAGAAACAAGAAAAACCCCAAATACACAACCTAACACTACATCTTAAACAACTAGAAAAAGAACAAATGAAACCCAAAGTAAGCAGAAGTAAGTAAATGATAAAAATTAGAACAGATTTAAATGAAATAGAGAACAAAAAGACAATAGAAAAAATTAACGCAACAAAGAGCTCGTTCTTTTAAAAGATTTAAAAAATTGACAAACCCTTGGCTAGACTCATTAAGGAAAAAAGAGAAATAAACAAAAATCAGAAATGAAAGAGAAGTTATCACGGACACCACAAAAATACAAAGGATCATACAAGAATACTATGAAGGACTATATGTCACCAAATTCAATAACCTAGAAGAAATGGACAAGTTCTTAGAAATATATAACCTTACTAGAATGAATCACAAAGAACTGAAAAATTTAAATAGACCGACCAACAGTAAGGAAATTAAAACAATCATCCACAAGTTCCTCAAAAAGCAAAAGTTCAGGACCAGATGGCTTCACTAGTGAATTCTACCAAACATTCAACGATGATTTAATACTTGACCTCCTCAACCTCTTCCAAAAGATTGAAGAAGATGCACTAATACTTCCTAACTCATTTTATGAGGCCAACATTACCCTGCTACCAAAATCTGGTAATGGTAACACAAAAAAAGAAAACTACAGACCATTGTGTGAATACAGACACAAAAAGCCTAAACAAAATACTAGCAAATGAAATATCCCAAAATGAATTTGCAAAATCAAGTGTGTTTCCTATATATCAGCAACAATTAAAAAATGGGGAAAAAATGTAAATACCGACTATGCTAGCATAACATATATGAAGTATCTAAGAATAAATCTTTAAATCTATGCCAATCTCTATATAGAAAATGTAAACTTTACGAGAGAACTTTTAGACCTGAAAACATGGAGATATCTATCAAGGGTAGGGGGTATACCCAAATAGACTCAACATTGGAAACACTTCAATTCTCCCAAAATGAATCACAGATTCAGTGTAACTCCAATAAAAATCACTAGTAGTTTATTTATAAGACTTAAGAAGCTGATGCTAAAATTTATAAGGAAACACAAAGATCAACAAGAATAGTCATAACAGTATCTACCAGAAAAATGTGAAAACATTTATTCATAAAGATGTATGTATCCCTATGTTTATTGCAGCATTATTCATGGTGGCCAAGACATGGAAACTACCCAAGTGTCTTTTGATGGATGATTGGATAAAGATGGGGTACACATATACAATGAAATACCACTCGGACATAAGAAAAGATGAAATACTGCCATTTGCAATAACATAGATGGATCTTGAGAGTATCATGCTACGCGAAAAAAGTCAGAAGGAAAAGGACAAGAATCATGATTTCACTCATATGTGGGTTATAAAACTGAAAGCAACAAATGAATGAACAAAACAAACGAACAAACAACTCATTGACACAGACAACAATATGGTGGCTACAAGAGGGGAAAAGGGGTGGGGAGAGGCTGAAGAGGCTAAAGGGGGTCAAATATACGGTGACCGAAGGAGACTAAACTTTGGGTGATGAGCACACAATGCAATATACAGATGATGTATTATAATATTTTACAATTGAAACTTATATTATCTTATTAATTAATGTCACCCCAATAAATTTAATTTTTAAAAAAGCAACTTAAAAAAAAAAGAATAGCCACGATACTCTTGAAGAAGCAAGAATAAGCTGGGAAGACTTATTTTATATCAAGATTAATAAAATATAGTAATTAATATAGTGTGATATTGACACAAGAGTGGTCAAAAAGACAAACAGAACAAAATAGACAGCCACAAATAGACCTATGCATATATAGACACTTGATAAATGACGATGGCACTGCAAAGTGGTAGGGGAAAGACTTTTTTTTTAAGTTTATTGGGGTGACAATTGTTAGTAAAGTTACATAGATTTCAGGTGTACAATTCTGTAATAAATCATCTATATATCACATTGTGTGTTCACCACCCAGCGTCAGTTTTCTTTCCATCACCATATATTGGATCCCCTTTACCCTCATCTACCACCTCCCTCCTCCCTTACCCTCTGGTAACCACGAAACTATTGTCTGTAAGACTGTCTTTGCAATAAATGATTCTGGGACAATCAAATATAGCTGAGAACAAAACGAAATTGTACTTTTATCTTAAACCATAAAAAATTCAATTCTAAGTAGATTATAAACCTAAATGTGAAAGTGAAGACTGAAAACCTTTCAGAATATCTTCATGACCTCGGGATAGTGAAGAATGTCTTAAATTGGACACAAAAAGCACTAAAGATTGATACATTCAACTACATTAATCTTTGTTGAACATTAGGGGTGAGAGAGAAGATAATGAACTGGATCCAAATTGACTGAAACATCACGAAGTTGGAGAAGAAGTGGTCTGAAATAGCAATGGGGATCTAGAAACAGATAGATGATAGATAGATGATAGATAGATAGATAGATAGATAGATAGATAGATAGATAGATAGATAGATAGATAGATAGAACCAATTCTCATTATTTGTGGTAGTTACGTTCTAGAAAGTTGCCATAAACACTGAGTTAGTGAATACTAAAACATTGATCCTAAGGAGAAATATAGTATTAGGTTCCTGTGAGCCTGTAGCTATATTTTCATCAATGAATCAATACATAACCTGTTTTGAGTGTTTCTGTTTAAAGATAACTTATTTAATATACTCGCAGCAACAGCAGTACAAATCACGCCTGAATGAAGCTTATCTAACATGTATGTTTTCTCTGTAAGGTATAGCACAGTCTTCTGAGACTTAAGAACATTAGAAAGCACATCAGCACTACATTTGGGTGACTATTTTAAACAGTAAAATTGCAAACAAAAAGCACAAAAATTAGAAAAATATAATAGCACTAAATAGACCATACCAAAAGACACTTGTTTACAGTACAAGAGATGAGACAGGAAGGTAAAACAGTTGCCTTGTTTGACCTCAACTGGAAATGTGCTCATCAGATGATTCAAATTTTTCACCACTATGTGCATGTCCTCAAATGACCTTGAAAGCACTGTGAGTTTAGACTAGGGGGTTACAAACACATTTAATGAGAAAGTGAATTCATAAATATGGACTCCTTGACTGAGGATGAACTGAACATACATATATATGTTCTCTGAGAAACACCATGTGAAGCTCTAGATGAAACAAGCAAGTGGGTGTGGGAGGGGTACAATGCCTAGAGGGACTTGCATTTTGAGGAATCCCCAAGGAATAACAGAGATGAAAGGAATATTTAGAATTAACTGATGCCAACATTCCAATGAAAATCTAGTAAAAGGTTCTTTTGGAGATTTTTATGCTTTGCCATTACGAGGTCTGACAATTAAGTTCATAAACTTGCCACCATGCGCTGACATTAGCTGTACTGTAGAAACAGCTCAGGAAGGTTTCATAACCTGTGTATATCAGTGTCTCACAGCTGTGTGTGTGTCGCCATGTGACACTGTCTTGCTGAGTGGCGTTTATTGTTGTTGCATGCTTTTGTGTGCCATCGCGAGAATGTCTGAGCTTGAATGAGAGAAATAAACAAACATTAAATGTCTTGTTAAACTTGGCAAGAGTGAAAGTGAAATCAAGGACATGTTAGTCCAAGTTTATGGGGAAATGCCATGAAGAAAACGCCAATGTACAAATGGATTAAACACTTTTCTGAGGGGAAAGAATGCGCCACTGATGAAGAGAAGTCAGGGCAGCCAATAATGAGCAAAACTGATGAAAACATTACAAAACTTTATCAAAGTGTGTGTCAAAATCATCAACTGACTATGAGAAGCATAGCAACCAAGTAAACATCGATAGAGAAACAGTTAGGAAAATCTTAACTGAAAATCTTTGCATGAAAAAGGTATGTGCATGAGGGTAAGGGGGATCAAATATATGGTGATGGAAGGAGAACTGACTCTGGGTGGTGAACACACAATAGGATTTATAGATGATGTAATACAAAATTGTACACCTGAAACCTATGTAATTTTACTAACAATTGTCAATAAATTTTTAAAAAATAAAAAAAATAAAAGGTATGAGCAAAAACGGTCCCGAAGGAGCTCACCGATGAACAAAAGCAAAGGAGAGTTGAAATTTGCCAAGACCTTTTCGAGAGGTAAGACGATGTTTTGGGCCATGTTATCACTGTTGATGAAACATGGGTGTATTAATAAGACCCTGAAACAAAGTGTCAAAGTGCACAATGGAAGCCAGCCAATGCTCCACGATCAAAAAGTTCCGTCAGTCCAAATCAAGAGTCAAAACGATGTTGCTAACCTTTTTTGATATCACACGGATTATTCATTAGGAATTTGTACCAACTGGACAGTTAACCAAGTTTACTATTTGGAAGAGCTGAAAAGGCTGTGTGAAAAAGATGAAAACGACCTGAACTTTTCACCAACAATTCATGGCTCTTGCATCACGACAATACACCAGCTCACACGGCACTGTCTGTGAGGGAGTTTTTAGCCAGTAAACAAATAACTGTATTGGAACACCCTCCCTACCCATCTGATCTGGCCCCCAATGACTTCTTTCTTTACCCAAAGATAAAGGAAATATTGAAAGGAAGACATTTTGATGACATTCAAGACATCTAGGATAATATGACAACAGCTCTGATGGCCATTCAAGAGTTCCAAAATTGCTCCAAAGGGTGGACTAGGCACTGTCATCAGTGCATAGCTTCCCAAGGGGAGTACTTCAAAGGTGACCATAGTGATATTCAGCAATGAGGCATGGAGCACTTTTTCTAGGATGAGTTCGCGAACTTAATTGTCACACCTCACTCATATTTGTCTGCCAAAGCATCATAGGATACTAATTAGGTCTGGATATGAGGATACAGCCAATATATTCAAACATGGCATCCCAGACTGTTACTCCCTTAGGATAATTCCTAGAAATTAATGTGGGCTAATGTTTAGCCACAAATAAGGTTGTTTATAATATGGTTTTGTTTGTAATGAAGGGTGGGGAAGACTATCAATAGGAAACTTGTTAAATTATGCTCTATCCATAAAACGCATTATTATTGCTAAAAGAGTAGTATCTTTGAAGTATCTCCTGATTTTTGTTACCAATTCCCGCCCCTATTTTCACCCTCCCCCTCCTAACGTGATCAGCTATCATCAAAGAGAGGCAGGAGAAGGTGGGATCCTGTAATAAAAGTATAAAAGTAGGCACGTCAAAAAATAAAGGATTACTTTTGCTGCCATTTAACAATCAAGCTAGCCACTAGCTCACAGAGTTCTTCCTGTGGAGTGAAGACACCCCTGTCCTCTATTAAAACTTCTCCTTAAAACTAGAGTTGGGAAGAATTTGCTGGATTGTGGGAAAGGGAAAAGATATGAGGTAAAGTTGAAGAGGCAGACAGGAACTACATCATATAAGACTTTGTAAGCAATAGTAAAGAACTCTTATTTTGTTACAATTGCAATTAGTGTCAAAAGGCATTAGGTAAAGAAGTGACATAACGTAATTTATATTTTCTCAAAATTCACTCTGATACAACGTGGAGAAATGATTAAGAGGAGGTAAAAGAAAATGTAAGGGAACAAGTAACTACACTATTGCTTTAGTCCTGGCGAGAAATGATGACGGCTTGGACTAGGATGGGCAGAATAGTGACAGAGAGAAAAGGATGTTTTTAAGACATATTTTGGAGAAGGTCGTTTTCTAAAATGCTAAAATTGATTATATTACAGAGGTGATATTAAGATTATTTCCCCCCTCATACTATTTCCCAAGTTCTTAAAAATAATGTTCTTAGATTTGAAATAAAAAACATTTACTTTAAAATAATTAAACACTAAAATTAACAAATAAAATAAGATACATTTAAGCAGACTGGTGCCTAATATTTGCAGGGCAAGAATATAAATGAAAGCCCACAAAAAACATAAAATGGAGAAAAGACAGCCTCTTCAATAAATGGTGTTGTGAAAATTGGAAAGCCACGGGCAAAAGAATGAAACTAGACTGCTATCACTGTGTATCAAAATTAACTCAAAATGAATCAAAGACCTAAACCTAAGACCTGAAACAATCAAATGCATAGAAGAAAACACAGGTACTAAACTTATGGACTTTGGGTTCAAAGAGGATTTTATGAATTTGACTTCAAAGGCAAGAGAAGTAAAAACTAAAACAAATGAATAGGACTATATCAACATAAAAAGCTTCTGCACAATAAAAGAAACCATTGACAAAATAAAGAGGCATCCAACCAAGGGAGAAGATTTTTGCGAACAACACCTCTAATAAGGGGCTAATTCCAAAATATATAAGGAACTCATACAACTCACAACAAAAAAACAAACAACCAAACTGAAAAACGGGAAGAGGACCTGAAGAGACATTTCTCCAAAAAGGACATACAAACGGCCAATAGACATGAAAAAATGCTCAACATCACTAATCATCAGAGAAACACAAATAAAAAACACAATGAGATATCACCTCACACCAGTTAGAATGGCTATCATCAACAAGACAAATAACAAATGTCGGAAAGGCTGTGGAGAAAAAGGAACCCTCATATACTGTTGGTTGGAATGCAGACTGGTGGAGCTACTATCGAAGGCAGTGTGGAGGTTCCTCAAAAAATTAAGAATAGAATTACCATATGACCCAGCAATCCCTCTCCTGGGTATCTACCCCCAAAATCTGAAAACATTCATCCTTAAAGATATATGTGCTCCGATATTCATTGCAGTTTTATTCACAGTGGCTAAGACATGGAAATAATCAAAGTGATAGATGATTGGATAAAGAAGATGTGGTATATATACACAATGAAATACTATTCTGCAATAAGAAAAGATGATATAGTGCCATTTGCGACAACATAGATGGATCTTGAGATTATTATGCTAAGCAAAATAAGTCAGACAGAAAAAGTCGAGAACCATATAATTTCACTGACATGTGGTATATAAAACTGAAAACAACAAAGAAACAAGACAAATGAAAAAACAAAAACTCATAGACAGAGACAATAGTTTAGCAGTTACCAGATGGTTGGGGGAAGGGGAATGGTAGATGAGGGTAAAAGGGATCAAATATATGGTGATGGAAGGAGAACTGACTCTGGAATGGTGAACACACAATGTGATATACAGATGATGTATTACAGAATTGCACACCTGAAACCTATATAACTTTACTAACAATTGTCTCCCCCAATAAACATTAATTAGGAAAAAAAACAGAGTTTACGTCATCAAAATGGCGGCATGAGGTGAGCCTCTGTAAAGCTCCCCTGGAATTTACAACTAATCAAACAATAAACCCACAAAGGACTCCCTGCACAGCAGACAGGCAAGACGAAGAGGCCCACTACTGAATTCACCTAAAGGTGGGCGAATCACTTGAGCAGGGGAGGAGGGAAGGAAGAAGTGCGGATACAGAGCCACCCAGGCAGGCGCAGGACACAGACCTAACTCAGTGCTCCGAGCTCGCTGCATCCCGGAACGAACGCAGCTGCAGGAGAGGGAAGAACTCGGACTGCTAGGGCTCCGCTTATGGCCCACAGGGCTGAGGGGACAGCACATAACACGGCTGAACCCAACGCTCACGGCAGAGACCTCGGAGA
This sequence comes from Rhinolophus sinicus, assembly GCF_036562045.2. NCBI lineage: Eukaryota > Metazoa > Chordata > Mammalia > Chiroptera > Rhinolophidae > Rhinolophus > Rhinolophus sinicus. Next base: position 79,872,909 of record NC_133759.1, read on the forward strand.
AAAGACTGAGGGAAGAAGGCTGAAAACAGTGGTTTAAGCCCTCACTGCTGAGCAGAGAACGGAAGCCTTAGGCATTGAGACTAGCCGCCCCCCCCCCCCCCGCCACGCTCCCAGAGCTCGCCCCGCCCCCACCTGCTCGGTGCTGGAGGCGGAACAGAGGCAGTGTCAGATCAAAAGAACAGAATATTTGCAGTTCTGAGTACTGTGTTCCGCAGACACAGATTTGCAGCCCAACTAGCTCCAGCAAAGGGGAGGGAGCTGTGGAAGCAGGACCGGCTGTGGTGGTGGTCACTGCCATTGCTCTGGGCCACCTATCTGGTCGGATCCCTGCAGGAGTAAACAGAACTGCTGAAAACATACGGGCTCTGAATCTGGTGCAGGAAGAGCTTTGGAACTTCAAAAGCTCTCCACATACCCACAGGGATGTGGTGCCCTATGACCCAGGTGAACTGTTAACAGAGGAGAAGCCCGCCTACCAGGGAATCTCCCCATTGTGTGAGAAGCTGGAATAGTGCAGAGATAACATAACACTACAGTGTGAGACAAAAAAATGCTGCAGTCGGAGAGAAAATAAAACATTCTATAAACACATACTGGAAAACAAAAGAAAGACCTCTTCCTATCAACCAGCTGCAGAACCCACTCCTGTAGATGTCTAGAGTTGACCAGATGGAGGAAAGAATCAGTGACATCGAAGATAGAAACCTGGAAATTACACAGATGGAAGAAGAAAGAGACTTGAGACTTAAAAGAAATGAAAGAACTCTACAAGAACTTTCTGATTCCATCAGAAACAGCAATATAAGAATAATGGGCTTACCACATGGAGAAGAAAGAGAGAAGGGAACAGAGAGTATATTCAAACAAATAGTCTATGAGAACTTCCCAAACATGTGGAAACAACTGGATCCTCAAATCCAAGAAGCAAATAGAACACCTAATTACCTCAACCCCAACAGGCCTTCTCCAAGGCACATTGTATTGAAGCTGTCAAAAATCAATGACAAAGAAAGAATCCTCAAGGCAGCCAGGGAAAAGAAGACGGTAACCTACAAAGGAAAGCCCGTTAAATTATCATCAGATTTCTCAGCAGAAAGAGAATGGAACCAAATATTCTACAAGCCAGGAGAGAATGGAACCAAATATTCAAACTATTGAAAGAGAGAAATTATGAGCGAAGAATAATATACCCAGCAAAGATATCCTTTAGATATGAAGGAGGAATAAAGACCTTTCCAGACATACAAAAACGGAGGGAATTTTCTAATACATGACCTGCACTACAAGTAATACTAAAGGAGGCTATTCGACCACCATCAACTGGGACAATTTGTGGCAACTAAAACATAAAAAGGGGGAGAGCAAAGGCCTGAACCGGAATATGGGAATGGAAAAAGTAGGCATGCTGAAGAAAATGGAATACTCTAAATATCAAACTTTCCTTTACATAAACTTAAGGGTAACCACTCAAAAAAAAAAAAAAAAAAAATCCAGAACTGAAACATATACTGTAATAAAAGAAGAAAAAAAAGGGAAACATCATAAAATACCACCACATAGAAATAATAGACAACAACAAAAAGGCAAAGAAACAATGGAAACACAGTCTTACCAGAAAACTAAAGATAGAATGACAGGAAATCCTCACATATCAATAATCACCCTAAATGTAAATGGACTGAACTCCCCAGTAAAAAGGCACAGAGTAACAGACTGGATCAAAACTAAACCCAACCAAATGCTGTCTCCAAGAGAGACATCTCAGCTACAAAGATAAGCATAGACTCAAAGTCAAAGGGTGGAAATTGACACTCCAAGCAAATGGTATCCAGAGAAAATCAGGTGTAGCCATACTGATATCAGATGAAACAGACTTCAGGGTGAAAAAGGTAACAAGAGACAAAGATGGACGTTTCATAATGGTAAAGGGGACTATACAACAAGAAGACATAACAGTCATCAATATTTATGCCCCCAATCAGGGAGCACCAAAATATACCAAGCAACTACTAACAAAACTAAAAGGAGAAATTGACCAAAACACAATTATACTTGGGTCCTAAATGTATCATTGACAGCTATGGATAGGTCATCCAAACAGAAAATAAATAATGAAATAGCAGCCCTAAATGACACATTAGATGAAATGGACATAATTTACATTTATAGAGCATTTTATCCTAAAACATCAGACTATGCATTTTTTCTAGTGTACATGGAACATTCTCAAGGATAGACCATATATTGGGACATAAAACTAACCTCAGCAAATTTAAGAAGATTGAAATCATACCAAGCATATTCTCTGATCACAAGGCTTTGAAATTGGATATCAACTGCAAAAAGAAAGCAGGAAAAACCACAAATACATGGAGATTAAACAGCATACTTTTAAAGAACGACTGGGTCAAAGAAGAAATTAGAGGAGAGATCAAAAGATACATAGAAACAAATGAGAATGAAAATACATCCTACCAAAATTTTTGAGATGCAGCGAAAGCAGTTTTAAAAGGGAAATTTATATTATTACAGGCTTATCTCAAGAAACAAGAAAAACCCCAAATAAATAACCTCACATTACACCTTAAAGAACTAGAAAAAGAAGAACAAAAACCCAATCACCTCTGCTGTCCCCTATCACCTCTGCTCTTCAACATAATGTTGGAAGTCATCGCCAGAGGAATCAGGCAAGAGAAAGAAATAAAAGGCATCCAAATTGGAAATGAGGAGTTAAACTGTCACTCTTTGCAGATGACATGATGCTATATATAGAAAACCTTAAAGACTCCACCAAAAAGCTATTAGAAACAATCAACGAATACAGTCAAGTTGCTGGCTACAAAATCAACGCACAAAAGTCCATTTCCTTCCTATATACTAACAATGAAATCTCAGAAAAAGAAATACAAAAAACAATTCCTTTTGCAATTGCAGCAAAAAGAATAAAATACCTAGGAATAAACTTAACCAAGGATGTGAAAGACCTATATGCTGAAAACTATAAGACATTTTTAAAAGAAACTGAAGAAGACACAAAGAAATGGTAAGACATTCTGAGCTCATGGATTGGAAGAATCAACATAGTTAAAATGGCCATATTACCCAAAGGAATATACAGATTCAGTGCAATTCCCATCAAAAATCCCAATGGCATTTTTTAAAGAAATAGAACAAAAAATCATCAGATTTGTTTGGAACCACAAAAGACCCCGAATAGCCAAAGCAATCTTAAGAAAAAAGAACAATGCTGGAGGTATCACACTCCCTGACTTTAGCTTGTACTACAGGGCAACAATAATCAAAACAGCATGGTATTGACAGAAAAACAGACACATAGACCAATGGAATAGAATTGAGAACTCAGAAATAAAACCACAGAAATATAGACAGATAGTTTTTGACAAAGAAGCAAAAAACATACAATGGAGAAAAGACAGCCTCTTCAATAAATGGTGCTGGGAGAATTGGATAGCCACGTGCAAAAGAATGAAACTGGACTGCTATCTATCACCATGTACCAAAATTAATTCAAAATGGATCAAAGACTAAAGCATAAGACCTGAAACAATAAACTGCATAGAAGAAAACATAGGTACTAAGCTTATGGACCTTGGGTTCAAAGAGCATTTTATGAATTTGACTCCAAAGGCAGGGGAAGTAAAAGCTAAAATAAATGAATGAGACTATGTGAAACTTAAAAGCTTCTGCACAGCAAAAGAAACCATCGACAAAATAAAGAGGCAACCAACTGAATGGGACATTTTTGCAAACAGTGCCTCCGATAAGGGGCTAATATCCAAAATATACAAGGAACTCATGCAACTCAACAACAAAAAAACAAACAACCCAATTGAAAAGTGGGCAGAGGACCTGAAGAGATATTTCTCCAAAGAGGACACACAAATGGCAAATAGACATATGAAAAAATGCTCAACATCACTAATCATCAGAGAAATGCAAATAAAAACCACAATGAGATATCACCTCACCCCAGTCAGAATGGCTATCATCAACAAGACAAATAGTAACAAGTGTTGGAGAGGCTGTGGAGAAAAAGGAACCCTCATACACTGTTGGTGGGAATGCAGACTGGTGCAGCCGTTATGGAAGGCAGTGTGGAGGTTCCTCAAAAAATTACGAATAGAATTACCATATGACCCAGCAATCCCTCTCCTGGATATCTACCCAAATAATCTGAAAACATTTATCCTTAAAGACACGTGTACTCCAATGTTCACTGCAGCTTTATTTACAGTGGCCAAGACATGGAAACAACCAAAATGTCCTTCGATAGATGAATGGATAAAGAAGTTGTGGTATATACACACAATGGAATACTATTCGGCGGTTAGAAAAGATGAAATAGAACCATTTGTGACAACATGGATGGATTTTGAGATTATAATGCTAAGCGAAATAAGTCACACAGAAAAAGCAGAGAACCATATGATTTCACTGATATGTGGTATATAAACCAAAAACAAGAAAAGAACAAGACAAACAAATAAGAAACAAAAACGCATAGACACAGACAATAGTTTAGTGGTTACCGGGGGGAGGAGGGTGGTAGAGGAGGGTAAAGGGGTTCAAATATATGGTGATGGAAGGAGAACTGACTCTGGGTGGTAAACAGACAATGGGATTTATAGATGATGTATCACAGAATTGTACACCTGAAATCTTTGTAACTTTACTAACAATTGTCACCCCAATAAACTTTAATTTAAAAAAAAAGCCCATACCATCTCTAAAAATGTGAAATTCATAAAACAATCTAAAATAAAATGTTTAATCCACATAACTTGACAAAATAAAAAATACGTGTAAAGCTATGATATTTATATGACTAAAAGTTAAACTATCATAGACAATTGAATTTGTTATTATTGCATATGTCTGGAGCAAATGTTGATGAGCTGGCAATGTATGGATGAATAATGAAGACATACATAATTCATAAATTACAATATGTTCCATAAAATTTACTTTCTTACCTTGACTTCATCAAAATCACAGTTATGTTGTTAAACAAACTTTCCTCATAATTTGAGTTATATTGCCAGTAAGGATCTAAAGGATTAAAAATAAATTGTAATTTATTCAAAGTGTATAAAATTTGAAGATACTGCCATGAAAAAAATATACACTAAATGTGAAAAATCAAAAATTAAAATTATTTTCACATCTGTTTTCTAAACTGCCCAAAATTATCTTTAAAATTGAAAAGCAATGTACAAATTATAATTAACAAACACCAAATTTTAACTAAAATTATTACAATAAAGTTGAGACTCATGTAATTTTTTAAAAAACTAAATCCTACTGTATATTTTTACAAAAATAGAGCTATTTACAATTCTAGGGTTAAAGATTCATCCATTGCCTATGTCAACAACTGATATCACATATGTTACCGAGTTTCCTCGAAAATAAGACCTAGTCGGACAATCAGCTCTGAAGTGTCTTTTGGAGCAAAAATTAATATAAGAGCCAGTATTATATTATATTATATTATATTATATTATATTATATTATATTATGTTATATTATAAGATCCAGTCTTATATTATAGTAAAATAAGACCGGGTCTTGTATTAATTTTTGCTCCAAAAGATGCATTAGAGCTGATTGTCCAGCTAGGTCTTATTTTCAGGGAAATGCAGTATATGTGGGCCTTCATGTATGAAATTTAAGAGTAACGTGAATTGTCTCATACTGCAAAATATTCGTCAGTTGTCATGGAACACTGTTACAAACACCAACCTAATTTCTGAGTAGAACAACAAAGTGAAATACAAAGAGAAACAAGAAAATAGTTAGCAGTACTGGGAAATAATTCATTATGGAAGAATCCATTGCAATTATGCTAAGTTAATTCATTTGTCTTTTCTCTCACCTAAGAACTTTTGCCATTCAAATCCTCTCCATATTCCAAAGCAATGTCCATAACCAACATCAACAGCCCAATAACCTTTGTGGCATTCAGAAATAATCACCTTTTGTTTCAAGGGGATAGAGCAAGTGATGGAGAGAAGCGTATCTGGGGCCTGAATAGTGTTAGTCATTAAATATCTGGATTACAAATTGGAGTCTGCCAGTACGGAGTGCTGGATCCCTAAAGACACATTTTTTTTTTTTAAGATTTTATTGGGGAAGGGGAACAGGACTTCATTGGGGAACAGTGTGTACTTCCAGGACTTTTTTCCAAGTCAAGTTGTTGTCCTTTTCAATCTTAGTTGTGGAGGGTGCCGTTCAGCTTCAAGTTGTTGTCCTTTCAGTCTGAGTTGTGGAGGGCGCAGCTCAGCTCCAGGTCCAGCTGCCATTGCTAGTTGCAGGGGGCGCAGTCAACCATCTCTTGCGGGAGTCAAACTGGCAACCTTGTAGTTGAGAGGACGCGCTCCAATCAACTGAGCCATCTGGGAGCTCAGGGGCAGCTCAGTTCAAGGTGCCATGTTCAATCTTAGTTGCTGGTGGCACTGCCCACCATTTCTTGTGGGACTCGAGGAGTTGAACTGGCAGCCTTGTGGTTGAGAGCCCACTGGCCCATGTGGGAATCGAACCGGCAGCCTTCGGAGTCAGGAGCATGGAGCTCTAACCGACTGAGCCACCAAGCCGGCCGACACATTTTTTTAATGTTTGTGATATATGAGTCCTCTAAGTACAGGATCCAAGGTAGGGGCCCCTCTCGCCCAGGTCTTAAGGTGGCACTCTAAGCTTATTATGTGAATAGATCATCTAAGATCTACTAATATCTAAGGAAAAAACAATTAATTCAAGCAGGTTAATCATAACAGCTTTTCTTTTTTTAAATGCATATAATGAGAGTGATATTTAACAAAGTCAAAAGTCCCCTACAGAGGTAAAGACAGCTGCAGCTGGGTGAGAGAAAAATAGAAAGCCTTTCTTTACCAAACGTCTGGTATAGTCTATCACTTGTCACATGGATGACTGGGACTTTGAGTTTGGACACTACTAAAATTTTTCAAGATGCTCCTCAATCTTGATTTTCCCTAAATTGGTAAAAGTGTGGGCTCAAAAAATCACCTAATATTTTAGTTTGCATTTATCAAGGTATATCAGATCAAATGTGGTTTATAACTAAAATACATACAATTAAAAATAAAGCATATAATGAGAGAGAAAATATCAAGGCTGCAAGGGCTCTGGAGAGACGGGAGAAATCACAAACTTAGTTCTTTCTTTGGATACGTTTATCAACTACATTGTCTGCTATCTGAGCCTATTAGCCAATGAACTAACTTTTGCAATTAAAACACTGAATTCTAACTGAAGCAAACAAAACCCCAATGTTCGCTAACTTTTATCACCAGTAAGTACAGCACAGGATTATACCAAACATCCCCTAAAAAATTATAAAACGACTCTGATTTCACCATTTCTCAATTTCTCATACTCATTAGACTATCTTTGGTTAACTTAGATTATATACTTCTACTAACAGAAAATAAAAAAAAAACACATAACTACCACTTACTGAATATCGACTATGTGCTATCATCATTAAGCTTCAAATTAATCCTGCCAGATAGATGGCAATATTCACCTTATAAAAAAAAAAAGGAATCAAAAGCTCAGAGAGAAGCTCAAGGTGACCCAGCGAGGCAATATGGGAGACTCTGGGTTCAGAGCCATGACTTAGGCTCCCTCTCAAAATCTTCACCACCATCCCAGAGGACTAAGAGGATCTCTTAGTATCTACCAATCCTGAGGCCACCGCTAGTGTCCGCCAGTATTTTATGTATGGAAATAATATTTGTTTTTCAATAAGCCCTGTAGTCTTCCAAATTTTGCTACTCTCTATACTTCAAGTACAAACAGGTAAGTAATGGGGATACACTACAAGGTGACTGGGTTAAGAAGAGGTATGGTCCCTGAACTCCTTTGACCACATTTACTCTTCAAGTTCCCACAGAGGAGAAGATTGGCTGCCACTCCTGTAGTCCACAACCCCTTCTGCCCTGCCACCTACTCTACCCAGCCTAGCAAAGGTCTATAAAATACATATATGTAATTTCAATGTTGTTGACTGCCTGAGAATTTTGAGTTTTTATGAGTTTTGTGTATTGGGTGAGGAAATAGAATTAATTCACATGGCTTAGTTCTAAAATCTGGGGTTCCATCACTGAATCCTTGGGCTAGGAAATATTCCAAAATGTCATTAGGCTATCCAGTAAGTGATGCCAACATATCTTCAAACACCCTTTATATTCTACAACCTTGTTTCTCAAAGCCTTCAAACATTTTCACTATAAGGAAATATTTCTTATATTTAACCTAAATCTCACTTTTTCAGTCTTTTGTAACAATGAGAAATATTCCCCTTCTTGTAAAAATTTTTTAAATACAGAGGAGGGCTTTTCAGTTCCCACTTTTATATAAGCAGCTCAGTTGTCAATTTCAAAGTGGGTGATGAAAATCTTATATAATAATCCACACTTTCCTGGGGAACCTGGGGTTAATTTTAATTTTAATATCATTTAATTAATATCATAAGTTATAGCAAAATTAGGAATAAAATCCATCTTTTAACTGATAATAAATTCTCTAAGAACAATTACTAATGTTTACTAATAATTTTACAGGAATAATTAACTCAAATGTCTGATTTTGGCAAAGCAATTTTTTAAAAAGTAAAATATATATACATGTGTGTCAGAAAATGCCAGATTTTCAAAATGCCCTCTTATTACCGTTGCTATAAGATGACTGAAAGTGACATTTTGAACACATCTTTTAAACAGCTCCATCTAATATCACTGCTGCTGAAATTTCTGACTCCTCCCTTCTGGCTCTTCAGTGGCCTCAGATCCTACTGGATTCCAGACCTCAATCTTCTGCGTGATAATTTCAACTCTAAGGAACAGCTTCTGAAATGATGCCATAGATTTTTGTTGGACAAATAGGCCAAAAAGGGAGAGGAGGATGTTGTGACTTGGAGAGGTGGCAAATATGTCATCTTTAGACAGAGAAATAAACTTAAAAAAATAATCATGGAAATGAAGAAAGAAAACACGTAGATGAAAAGAACAGCAGTACAGCTAGAAAATTTCCAACAGGTAAGAAACTGGGAAACAAGCCTCTAAAATGCTAAAGAAAAATCTTGCAAACGTGTTTTTCAAATGTTTATTTCATGTTAAATAATCCAGTTTTAAAATATGCGAAGATTATTTTTTATTTTCAGTTATTATTTTTATTATTGGTTTCAGGTGTACAAAACAACATAGTGAAAATATGTAAAGATTATTAAAAATTAAAGCTGTGGTGCTTTCAGGCCTAATTATACCAGATGTCTTCTTGCTTATGTGATGTGTGAAACCACCCCGTAGTTTTACAACGCCCTGTTGTAAATTATCAAAAGAAATAAGCAAATGCTAGTATTGGCACAATGGGGTTTTAATTACTTTTTGTTTATTTGTTTGTAAATAAACTTAAAAATCTGGTATACTTATTTTCATTGGCAGAGTTTAGCTCTCCATTCTTGACACATTTATGGTGTTGTTATTTTAAAGAATTATAAACCTCAACATCCCTATAATGACAAGCTCAGTCATTAGCGTTCACAGAAAATTAAAGCCAATTCAGACAACCTGTGTTGGCTTGATTTTAAAAGTAACTATTAGATTTTGGGAGATGAAATGTATACATTTTCCACTAACACTTTATATGGTCTCAGGCAATTGTCACGTTCAAGGAAAAACAGATAAACATCTGCAGCAGATAAAATCAAAGTACATGCCATAAAAGAACAGATGAGTCAAATGTTACACTCAAATCTTGAAAGACAGCACACACTTCTGCAATAGATAGACATGAAATTTTATTTTTCAAAATAGGTGAATAGTTGAATAGGGTAAGGAATTTGCATGACGTGGAATAACCAAGCCAATTACACTTTTTAATAAGACTGACAGAAGAGGCTTTTGTTTTTTGATGCTTCTTATGGTTACTTAACATACTACTTTGTTCTCACAGAAAGCTGTAAGATGCATCTTTACAGAGATTCTAGTTCTATTTGTTCTCATGAAGCACAAATGATTAATTTAACTGATTTTTTAATGAAATGATAAAAAATACTAGAACTATTACTTTGTATATTGTTTAGAAAGTAGAAGTCTTATTCCTGGCTCTGCTACCAACGACGCAACAATGAAAAAGCCAGTAGGTCTTAGTGGCCAGTGACTTATTTGTCTACTCTAGATAGAATAAAAGTTTCATTCCTATCTAGAGTACAGGACAGCTGTAGAGATCAAGTAAGACAGCCCACATTGTCAGCATTTAAATTCTTGAGTGAATTAATGAATGGGGTAGTACTTTAAAAACCATTAAGCCCTAAACAAGTGTGAGACGTTGTTTCAACACAGCCATAGAATCCATATTCCTAGAGGTTTAAGGAAAAGAAGTGAGGGTTCTACTGGGGGATGCTCTCAGTGTGGTCCTGCCCTGTTTTGGGACCCTCACATACATACTTGGGGAGTGATGATACACAAAATTTCACTTTGCACAGGCCACAGACTCCCTGAAGTTACATGAGGTGATTTTTTTAAAATATAAAACTCCCTGAAGTTTTTTTTTTTAATATAAAAGAAACAGAAAATGTTCTACTCATATGCTTTTAATACTAAGAGCAAGAAACACAGAAATTTATTCAAAAAATATAAAACAGGAGGCAGGAAAAAGAGCAGAAAGAGCATGGAACTCTCTGAGAGCCAGGAGACTTGGATTCTGGTCCCAGTTCTGCCAGTAATTAACTTCAAAGCCACAACATCTGTCACATGAGAGGGTACATTAGAATACCTCTAGAGTCTCTTCCAGGTCAAAACACCATAGCACCAAATGAAATGTAAAAGATAATCTAAAATATGCTGCAGCTTTTTTGTGTTATGGACAATTAAAGGAAGAAACAGAAGAGAATGAGACAGATAGACAAAAAGAGAGGAAGACAATGAGAGGTAAAGAAAAAAACACAGACACCAAAGGAAAGATACACATGAACTCTACCCCTAACGCTATACTCAACCAAAAAAAAGTTGTTTGAATAGAGACATAGAAAAGGACACGCACTAACAAAAAGACATTCAGATACAGAAATAAACATGCATATAGAGACTTTGGTGGAGTAATGCTCTTATTTTGTTCATCTCGCAACTTTTAAACATAAAACTATCAAAAAATGTGTAATGTAATGTTTTACTTTTACGTTAACAGGCATAAATGGAGCCAGTTGAAGGTATGTGCCTCATGAGCTAGATACAATCAAGTTGAAGGTTGAAGACTGCCTGTCTCTGCCATATGCTAATCATATTTGGGGGCAAAATATCACTTGTAATTCGAGATCTCACGTCCTTCATTTCCAACCAAAAGAACCAAAGGTAAACTTTCCTAAAATAGAAATGTATCCTAAGATTTTTTTTTAATCAAGGCTTAACATTATTTTACTTCCAGATAGGCAGGATTTACTATTTTAACTTAACAGTTACCAATTATCTAAATGTAAATCCCACATTGCCAGTAAAAGCCTTTATTGGGGATTTTCCTGTTAATCTTCTCTGTACTGGATAATGTAACTCCAGCATTCCCCTTTGATTCCCTCCCAGATGAGGCCCATCTGACCTTCTGGCTTTTCTGAGCTTCACACCTCTACAGCAACTTACAGACTGGGGCGCTAATGTGTACTTTGCTATTAGTCAGCACAGGGGAGAGTGGAAGGGTCTCTAGGAAGTTGCAGACCTGCTGTTGCAGGATGGTGAGTGAATCCCATTCACGGAGCCCAGACAACCCATATCACTGTGAATGGGCAACCAAGGGTTCCTGATGTTTATTCCCATGTCTCTTACCAATCTGCTAGGAACTCTGCAAAACTGTATGAATTTCCACATCTGTAAAGAGGAAACCATTATTCAGATCTATCTTTGCAGGAGCCATAGGAAGCTTTTCTTTCTTGTAGACAATAAGAGCAAGGAAAGAAAAAAAGCATAAGACTCTGCGGTTTTGTTTTGCTTTTAGCTTAGCTCTTGGACCTTTCTGTATTTTGGTTTCTTGTCTACGAAACGCAAAAAAAAAAAAAAAAAAAATCCCACTTCTTTCCAGCAAACTTGATGTTGGAGACATAAATAGTGCAGCAGATAAGAAAGCACTCATAGCTCTCTGGAGGTTGGGGGTTAGGTGAATTCAGTTCAAATGACTGAAACATTCAACAAGGATAATAACACTATGAGCACGTGAATTTGCAGTGTTTAACAATTTATACGATGTTTTAAATGTATTATTTCATTGATGCTTATACCGAGGTATAAAATAGGGAGGCCATTTTAAAAATTTCACTTTAAAGATGAAGAAATTGGGGCCTAGAGAAGGGGACTGACTTACCCAAAATCAAACAGCTAGTTAGCAGCAGGACATGTCTTCTGACAGAAAGTCAGGTGCTCATTCTAGCCTACCAACCTGTATATGTAGTGCTTGCCATTTCCTTTTCATTCCTTTCTTCCTCCAACTGAAGTTTGTTTGGTAGAAGGTCTCTACTGAACAACCAAAGCTTTCTATTTCTTATTTACAGCTCTAGTCCACTGACTGTCATAAAGAAATTAAGTCTGCCTTGACATTCCCCTTCAACCTGTGAACTCTAGGTCTGTGGAACCTCTGAATCACCCAAGCCTTAAACCTTCACAGCAAATACCACCGTTTTTAAATTTTGCTCTTTCTACTTACCACTGCATCACATCCAAGCTACAGATCAGTTCCTTGGGTCTTTCTTTATAAAATATACCGTCTTTATCAACAGTTTCTATTCATCTGCAGTATTTTTATGGTGTTCCTCACTGTGGTATCTATTGTTAAAACCACAACAGACATCAACAGGTATTCTTAAGGTGATTTCTTTCCAATAAGAATTTGCTAAGCCTTTGAACTCAGAAGAATGTGAGAGCAGGCCAGGGTAATTTCAAACAGCAAATAAACGTTTGTTCTCTTTCATTCCTATTGCTCAGCTTCCTTTAGCAATGTTATTCATGTTGTTTTCCTCAAATTTCTAAAGAATAAACCAAGACAATGGGGTGTGTTTTTTTCCTCTGCCTCTTTCAACGTGTCCTCTTTGGGCCAGAAATCTCAGCACTTAGAATGGCGGGGGAATGATTCATTGTACCTGTTGTATATCCCGGTGTGAATAATTCCACTGAATACGACCACCCTAAGCCATGCTGAGCAATAGGACCAGGGCCTCCCTTTCTCTTGGAGGTCAGAATAAGGGACCCAGAGGGCGGGGGAGTTGGAAAACGCTTTCTAAACAAAGTTAATTCTGAGTAACAGCCCACTAGGCCCTGGCTACCTTGCCTTGATCTCCAGAATCTGAGCAACGTACCCATAAACTGCCTGAGCAGAATATGCCTTCAGCTCGGGAGTGGAAGAAGTACAAAGAGGAGCCGTAGCTACTCCACTGCAGGAATGACCTGTGATTCTAGCCCCCGGACTGAAGGCTGTAGACTACCTCTGGGCAGTGGCGCTGACACATTTTATTCAGCACACATATCCTGAACACCTACTATGTGCTCTATGTTGGGGCTGAGGGACAGATTCAGTTGCGTAATCTCATTTAATCCTCACAACAACTGGAAAAGACATTGTTTATCCCCATTTTACAAATAAGAAAACTGAGCAGAAAGGGTACCTGATTTATGTCCAAGTCATACAGATGTCAAGTGGTGGTGCTCCAACTGGAACTCAACTCCCAACAGCACTTCTGGCCTCCACCGCACAGCACACACACAAGACACAGTGTGACGGGGATGGGAATGTGTACATGGGCTGCCTTACACAGTTAGCAGAATGGTGTCCATTTCCTTACTCATTAGCTCTATGCTGATGGGACAAAAATAGCACCTTGGGAGGACGGCAAGGACAGAGAGAGACCCTCTGGATATCTCTCTATGTCCACAGTGTTCCAACTATAGAACTGTTCAGGTTTAAGAAGTTGCATTAATATTCTGGGTTATGTTTAATGTTTTTAGGATTTCAAGAGCATATTCAAGTCATTCATGCATTTCCATCAAGCACAAAGATCAAGGAAGATTAAACCCTACTAATTACTCATTGGAAGCCTCAGAGCAAAGTACTTCCCAAGAACTGATGGTCAAAATATCAATTCATAATACAAGTAAGCTTAGAAAAACTTTCTTACAACCCTGACAAAATGGAACTTTCCCTAAACCATCCAGCATCTAACAAAACCAATGCAAACAGCAACAACTCTGCATTTTTCTACTTTGAGTCCTGTCGACCCCCTTCTCTAGCCTTGCTCCTATTACTCATAGCCTATATTGTGGTCCTAATTGTGGGCCTTGTCGGAAACCTCTCTCTCATCATTATCATCTTCAAGAAGCAGAGAGAAGCTCAGAATGTCACCAACATACTGATTGCCAATCTCTCTTTCTCTGACATCTTGGTATGTGTCATGTGCATCCCTTTTACTGTCATCTACACTCTGATGGACCACTGGATATTTGGGGATATCATGTGCAAACTCACCTCCTATGTGCAGAGTGTCTCCATTTCTGTGTCTATATTCTCACTTGTGTTAATTGCTGTTGAAAGGTATCAGCTGATTGTACACCCTCGTGGCTGGAAGCCCAATGCGTCTCACGCCTACTGGGGTATCACACTGATTTGGCTCTTTTCCCTTGTGCTGTCTCTTCCCTTCTTCCTGTCCTACCGCCTCACCGATGAGCCCTTCCACAACCTCTCTCTTCCCACTGACCTCTACACCCACCGCGTGGCCTGTGTGGAGAACTGGCCCTTCAAAATGAACCAGCTCCTCTTTACCACGTCCCTATTTATGCTCCAATACTGTGTCCCTCTGAGCTTCATCCTCATCTGCTACCTGAAGATTGTCATCTGCCTCCGCAGGAGAAATGGAAAAGTGGACAGGAAGAGGGAAAGTGAAAGCCGGCTCAATGAGAACAAGAGGATCAACACGGTGTTGATCTCCATCGTGGTAACCTTTGGGGTCTGCTGGCTGCCCTTGAACATCTTCAATGTCATCTTTGACTGGTATCACGAGGTGCTGATGAGCTGCCACCATGACCTGGTATTTGTAGTCTGCCACTTGGTTGCTATGGTTTCCACATGTATAAACCCTCTCTTTTATGGCTTTCTCAACAAAAACTTCCAGAAGGACTTAGTGGTGCTTATTCACCACTGCCAGTGCTTTACATCTCGGGAAAGATATGACAATATTGCCATCTCCACTATACACACAGACGAATCCAAGGGATCATTAAGATTGGCTCCTACATCAACAGGCATCTAAAAATTGTTAATGCTTAATATTAAAGCCTTTGCTGAACGGGAGATGGAGAGGTATGGCTGAGGATAGGGCAAGATGCATAATGAAGAAGCTAGAACCAAAAAAAGAACAACTTTATGCTACTCAGTTTTGCTTTAGGACAGACCTGTCTGAGTCATATATCACATACACACACACACGCGCGCGCAAACACACACACACCACCTCTTTTTTCTTAGGAGACTAACTCAAACCACTTAGTTGCCATCATTTGACAGTGAGAAAGCAAGGGAGGCAAGCAGCATTGACGGCTGGGAAGCAAAGTTCCCAGATACTATTATTCAATGGAACATCCACAAAAGTTATTGCTAATGATATGCCTAATAAAAACAATGCTATACCTCCTTAGTGTTGAAGCAATTTCACTTGAAGATATGGATATTGAAACATTCAACAACGTAACTATTCAATTAATTAGCAAAGTCAGAAAGCTCCCCCCCATAATTTATTAATTAGCTAACAAAGTAAGTTTGGATTGAAAGGTAAAGGAATGGTTTTAACTTAACATTTAAAGTAACTATTGTAATTATAACTAATTCCAATGCCTGAATCAGATTCTCTAGTTTATGATAACAGCACATTTTCTTCACTAACAATGCTATTAGCACCACTAGAAACGGCCACAAATTCTTTTACACTCCGATTATACTAGAAATCACATTAATTATCTTGTTAATGGCCAATGTAGATAGAGCTTTCATTTCAAAATGCCTTTTTATCCTTAATTATTTATGTATATTAAGTAGAGGTCATTAAGACTCTATCATTGGGTCTAAGAAATGCCACCAATAGCACTTTTATAATTACTTCCAGATTTTTTAAAACCTTTCTTAAACCTTATGACTTAAACATTTAAAAACTATTCTTCATCCTCACAGAGTTCTTATATAGAAGAATCAGATAGACTGCTTTCATAAAGAATATTCAGCTACTGTTCAAATAGCCATTAGCTCAGTGACTTCTACTAAATCAGGACCAGCTTTATCTCTTCCAATAAATGTCCCTTATACTATTAAATTTGAACTACAGCTGACTTGTATGTTTAAAATGTAACTGTATTTCTTTCTTTCTTTTGAATAAAAGGTAATGTTTCTCTGAATACCCGTGATTTTTCTATTATGTTTCTTCTTATACATTAGCCCTCATGCTTTCCTCTCCTGAAAGATCTCTTTCTCTCCTTCTCCTTCTCTTTCTGCCACCCTCCTTTTCTTCCTCCCTCCCTCCATCTTTTCCTTCTCTTCAGAATTTCTATTCTTTCTGTTATATCATTTTGGGAAAATGAACAACAAAAGCACTGCAAGATACCAAAATGAAATAAAATGTAACAGTCTCATATTAGCTGCAAATAAAAACTTTTATCTAAAAACCAATTTCAAATGGTGTCCGTTTAAAATCCTAAAGGTACAGGACTATAGCCCCTTCACCCAGAAAGCAATCAACTCCCTAGATACTTTTCCTATCTCTTCTGACAGATGGTGATTAGCCCTGTAATTAAGACCAGTAATACCAATGTAATATTTTACTTACTTGGTAAAGATATATTGATTCTAGTTTCCGTTACTAAAATGATTCTGATTAAGTGACTGAAAGCAGGAAAGGGCTTTCATCAAACTCTAATAGCACCTTTTCCCCTCACCCCCAGAAATACACCCAGTCTCCTCTAACCCTGGTCCCAATCCTAAACATTCAGAAGAGATTTCCAAACTATGATTAAATATTACGGTGTTCTTTCTGGCTTCATGGTAAGGGCTATTTCCTTCTACTATAAAACTGTTTTATCTTTTCTTCTAAACTTTTCTTGAGCTTTAGTGAAACAAAAGTCACTAATGATGTAACTATCAATAACAGTCGTTCTTGTGTTTATTTTTACCTCAAAAAAGTAGTGAATTAAATGTACTTTTCAATGAATGTCTATATCCTTAAGGGGCTTACATTCTGACAAGCAGCAGAGCACAGGAGGTATAATCGAAATTACTTAAGAAGGTATAATGGAAATACAAACCAAGTGTTGTGGGGACCCAGTGGGGGATAAAACTCATTTTTGAGAGGAAACAAGGGAAGTCAACCTGATTTCCTGTTATTGCAGTGCTTGTGGATGGTTCACACCAATATGGTCTACTGTTGAGCCACTTGGTGAGTGAAATAAGGCCTCATTGTCTCACTTGCCTCTGCCCAGTTGCCAGGTGGGCCTATATTCTCCCTTCTAGGAATCTATCTGAGATCAAAACTTCATGATGTTTGACATATAGCCCTAGAAACACAGTTTCTTCTAGTCAGTGCCTCAAAAGTCTGCTCCTCTATCCCCTGACCTCAAATCGTTTTGGATTTGAGAGTAATGTCTCATATCTTCAAAAGTTTCCAGACTATTAGTGAGATTAATAAATATTTATGCCCTCAAAAATCAACAAATTAACTATTCTGAATGTGTCTGTCCAGTGAACCAGAGCTGGATGAGAAATGCTAAACACAGCCTTGCAACAAGTCCCTTAAGTGTTCTCTCTGCTTATTTCTGAGGCTCCCTCAGGAGTAATACCCAGACAACGTCTAACAGAATCAATAACATAAATGATACAAAATAAACAATACCCAAATATGGTGTCAATGTGTATGGTTCCCATTTTTTTGCAATGAAAAATGTGGCATTCTGAAAAAGGCAGAAATAAGTTGACAAAGCAACATGCATCGGGCTTCAACTCAAAGAAGCTGCACCCGACTCAACTGAGCAGGAACAGCATAGTTCATCAGCCCAATGAAGAGGCAGTCTCCCTTCCTGCAAGCTTTGTTTTCTGTAAAATAATAAATCAAGAAAAATATATTAAGTTCTTACTATGTACTTAACACCTTATTAGGTACCGGAAAAGTGTAAGGCACAGCTTTAAAGAGTTTACAATGTAACAGGCTTTAAAGAGTTTACAATACACCAGAGGGGTAATTCCATGTCTGGGTTTTGAAGGCTTTCCTTCTGGCTAGGTTGAAAGCTGCCTAAAGGAAAGTTGTGAGTAATTGAAGGCCGAGTTAATATCAAAGGAGGACTCAATTTATCTTTATACCCATAAGTGACAACATACTGGGGAAGAGAGTAGGACATATACTAGATGAAGGGGCTAGGAAGAAGTATTTCAAGACTGATATGCCCAGGAATTCCTGAAATCCTCCCTGAAGTCACCTATGCAACACAAGTGCTCTTGCAAGAAACTGGAGAGAGATGACCACGAATACTTCCAGTAGGCTAAGGAAGGCCCCTGTTTCGTGCCCAAATCAAACTCCTTGTTGAAGCTAGAATAGTGCTTTCCCTGTGGGAGAAGTGAAAGGGTATGTGGTGCTGGTGATGGGACCATGCCTCTTACATGTGGTCGTTGACTGGTTCCTGCTATTCTCTATTTTATGTAGATAAATATCTTCTTCTCAACTAGACTGAAATTTCCGAAGCCATGACCTACAATTTTTAGTCCTTCTATACTAGCCCCCGATTGCCCCCTTAAAATATTTAAGATAGGACTAGACAAGGAAAAACCATTTAACACATATAGATTTTAAAAGTTATTTCTTAAAAAAACAAGCTAGGCCGTAATTACTTACTGAATGCCTGAATGTTTTCAAACCTACGTTTTATTAATTATCCAGTGACAGTATAAAGACACAATCCTAATTACACAAAGATTATAGTAATGTCAACAAGCTGCCAAATCCTGAGTCCTTCAGGACTCAGTATCAATGTTTCCGAACAACCTCTCCTGATCCCCCAGGGCTGTTAGGAACCCCTACTCACTGCTCTCATAGCACCCCGTGTACACCTACCACGTAAAAGCACGAAAGCCTATTACCAGACATGAGCTCCTTAAAGGCAGGGACTGGGTCTTGAGTCGCTGTAATGGCTCCAGTGCCAAGTATACCATCAGGCATAAAGTGGGGGCTCAAGCAATATTTACAAGCGGTAGATGCAGAATAAATCTGGGATAACAAATCTTTGCTTGGAAGTGGTGTGTGGACCTGAATAGTAAATGGGGCCTAAACTCCTAGGACTCAGTACCTGAAGAAGCAGAATGCCAAATTCCACCTGCAGTCAGCACTCAGGAAATCGGCGCTGACAGGAAGACAAACACAAACGCACCTTGGTCCCAGGGTAGGCTCAAGGGCAAAGGGCACTTTCATGGCTCAAATGTTATTTGCCAATAAGAGTTGTGCTAATAAGAGTCAGCTAACCGGGAAGATCCTAGGACTGGAAGAAAATGCTCCGTTAACCTCCAATTAATCAAGGTGACAGGTTTTTGGAGCAAATAGCTTTTAGGAATGAAAGGCCAGTCTTCCAGGGCAAACAGCCTCCAGGACAGTGGGTCACATTATGACTCTATTAGAAGCAAAACCAGACTCTCTATAAAAGGCCACGGCAGGGAAGAACTTTGTCTTTTTCCAATTCTTCTCCACTAAGGAAACATAAAATGTAAAGCAAAAGTTGTTGAGTCATTGATTGGAAAACTCCTCATCCTGGGATCCCAGAAGATCCGGGGTCACAGCAACACGAGTCCTTGACTCCTAGACACCGTTACCACACTGCAGTCTCCTGCATGATTCAAGTTTTACACCTTTGTATTTGCTGCATTTTAAAAACAAAGACGTGTGTGTGTGTGCGTGTGTGTGTACACGTTTTTGCGTAACACTTAAAAAATGTCTGAAAGGAAATATTCCACAATGTTAACAGTGTTTATCCCCAGGTGACTTTTGGGTGACCCTATCTCTATTTCTTTCTTCCTTGTTCCATCTTGCCTTCTAACTTCCCTTTCTCTGTCTTTCTTTTTGCCTACTTATCTGTATTTTCTAAATATTCTACTAGGAATGTGTATTATTTGTATAATTTTTTCAAATGGGTGAGAAAAAGATAAAAACTTTAAAAAAGAAAGAAAGAAAACTGAGACTCTAAAGTGCCCGTCCATGAGGCAGCTGTGGTACAAGACGTCAAGAGACCCGGTGTGGCGTAGAGTTTGGGCACACTGATTATCCTTCCTAAGCTTCCAGTTCCTTACTGTAAAATGCATCACTCATTCAATAAGTATTTTAAGCACTGCCCATGTGATTAAATACAATAGTGAGCAAGCTTGACATAATTCCCTGCCCTCATGGAGTTTACAGTCTATCAGAAATGATACTTATTTTAAAAAGTAAATTGGGACAAGTGCTATAATCAAGAATAATGTTTTATGAAGGCACTTAGCAGAAGAAATTAACCTGTTTGGGGGAAGAACAGGCACAGGAAGTAGAAAGGGAAGCTTTCTGGAAGAAATAATTTTTAAACTGAGATCCAAAAGATGATTAGGATTTAGTCAGGCAGAGATGAGGCTGGTTATGCTCTGAACTTCTTTTTAATTCTGTGTTCTAAGCTGTGTTACTGAATCAGAGTCCAAAGAGCCATCTGTCACTCATCTTGTCCCTCCACTCATTAACTCACTTAATCCTAAAAATATTCTTATAGGTAGATAATGTTACTCCAGTTTACAAACGAGGAAACAGTTAAGCAAGTTGCCTAAAGTCACACAGTTGTTAGTGCTGATTGGTCCAGCTTAAAAGCCCATCCTCTTTCACTCACCATTCAACTATCATTTCTGAATACCTGTCAAGTTCTTTGCCAGACATTGCAGAGAAAGAGAACAGTAAGACTGGGTCCCTGCCCTTGAGGAATGGACTGTTTGAGGACTATAAGAAATCCAGGCAATTACAACATGGTTAAGTGTTTAGAAAGAGGCACAGTGGAACTATGCCTTTGCATCAGAATCGAATTCCCTAGCTCCTCCAGAAAACCCTGAGGGTACCTGATCACTGACAAAAATTATACAAATCAGTAAATTTGCAAAGCCATAGCTGACTGGCACTGACCAACAGCTCTGTCTGCTAAAGCACTGAGTCCTGCCAGTCTGTTCAGATGAAAACCTTCCAGGGGAAGGGGTATCCAAATGGTAGCCATTCACCCTACTGCACAGAATAAGTATGCTCTCAGACAGCCCTAACTGAGGAGGAACTTCAACTGTAGCATTGTGGGCTCCTAGAGAGAGAGAGAGGTACACGCCTGGCGTAACCATGGAACACTTATGAAAATTTTCAGTCAAAACCCCTCCTTTATCCATATGTCTCTGAAAAACACCCTATCTCACTGATTTCAGAAATTGATTTTTTTAAAAAAAGTACAAAATCAGGATTTCAGAGTTGATCCTGGAAGAACTTCGGCCAAGGTGCTCTCAGAAACAGATGTTAAATCTCATTTGGGAGCGTAATAAAAACACCTAGCTTAGTAGAATGAGCCTGGAATATGGCTGATTAAGTCGATAATTCAGTGGAACCTAACTTACAGTATTGTGCGGAGGGACCTCAATTCCTCCACAAGCAACTGGTGGGAAACAGTTCACAGATATCAGATATTTACTCATCCTTCTGAGAGGCCACAAGGAGCATCCACTCGCTCATCCATTCGAACCTACCATAAAATTGTCTCTGGCGTTGGTGGGACATGGACTGTCAAACAACATCCCTAGAAGCGAGGAGCCTTCATCCCAACTTTTCCAAGGACTTATTTTATAGCCCTAAGCATGACACTTAACCCCTCAGAGACTCAATGTCTTTTAAAGAACAAAGTGATAAACTGGACTTCATCAAAATTTATAATTTCTGCTCATGAAAGACTGATAAGAGAATGAAATCCAAGCCAAACTGGACGATAATACCCTGTTTCCCTGAAAATAAGACCTAGTCGGACCATTAGCTCTAATGTGTCTTTTGGAGCAAAAATTAATACCCGATCTTATTTTACTATAGTATAAGACCCAGTATAATATAATATAATATAATATAATATAATATAATATAATATAATATAATATAATACTGGGTCTTATATTAATTTTTTCTCCAAAAGACACATTAGAGCTGATGGTCCAGCTAGGTCTTACTTTCAGGGAAACACAGTAGCTATTAGGGAAAGCTAAATGAAAATCACAAGATACTAATTAGTACACATCTGTCAGAATGGCTAAAATTAAAAAGACTGATACATACCAAGAGTTGGCAAGGATGTGGAGGAATTGAACCCTCGTTAGCTGCTGGTGGGATCTAAAATGGTACAACCACTTTAGAAAACAGTTTGACAGTTACTTAAAAGTTAAACAGACAACTATTTGATCTAGCTATTCCACTTCAAGATGTTCACCTAATAGAAATAAAAACATATGCCCATACAAAGACTTGTACATGAATGTTCACAACAGCTTTATGTGCTGTTAATAGCCAAACCCCAGAAAACAATCCAATGTCCATTAACAGGAGAATGAATAAACAAACCATGGTATATTTATATAATGGAATACCATTCAGGAATAAAAATAAATGAACTATTATTGACAAAGGCTAAAATATGAATGACTCTCAAAGAAATTACACTGAAAGAAACCAGACCGAAAAAGAGAGATAGAGTACGTACTTCATACCATTTATATAACATTCTAGAGAATGCAAATTAATCCATAGTGACAGAGAACAAATCAGTGGTTGTTTAAAGATGAAGGGCAGAAAGGAGGTATTACATAAGGACATGAGACAACTTTTAGGGGTGATGGATATGTTAATTATCTTGATTGTGGTAATGGCTTCACACGTGTATACGTATGTCAAAACTTATCAAATTGCACACTTTAAATATGTGCAGCTTATTGTACATCACTATACCTGTACCTCAATAAAGCTGCAAACTTTTTTTTTTCTAAGAAGAAACATAAAGTATTCACTCCAACTCAAGTCAACAAACATTTATCAAGCATCTACTCTCTGGCAAGAACTACGCCAGACACAGGAGAGGCAGAGACAGACAAAACAGGTTCTCAAGGCTTTCAGCTTCCAGGGAAGAAGCTTTAAAGCAATTTCATGCACACACTGCATTGTCACCATCCTCTGGGGGAGGGATCACCAAAAGCTCTGACAGTGAGAGGAACCAAAATGTACAGCATGGATCAGTGTGAACTCTCTTCCCTCTCTCCCCCTGAGAATTCTCAACCCCCAAATTAGGAACATTTTTCTACATTCTCTCATCTCAGAACTTCAGAATATCAGCGCTGGAACAGTTTATATGGAGTATTAAGGCTCAGAGGGGAAAAATGACTTGCTACTATGTTTCCACGAAAATAAGACCTAGCCAGACCATCAGCTCTAACGCATCTTTTGGAACAAAAATTAATATAAGACCCGGTTTTATATTATGTTATATAAGACCCAGTCTTACATTATATTAAAATAAGACTGGGTCTTATATTAATTTTTGCTCCAAAAAACGCATTAGAGCTGATGGTCTGGCTAGGTCTTATTTTTGGGGAAACACGGTATCCACCACAAAGCTAGTCAGTGGCAGAACTAAATCAAGAAGGCTGGCTTCTGACTCCTGTTGAGAAATATTTTAGGAGTAAATTACATTATAACAATATTTATTCTGAGCTGAATTTAGCAATTAATGACTGAGGATTCTCAAATTCACAGAGATTTCACATAAAACAGAGCTGGATGAGCTAACTTTTTCCTCCATACTGAGTCTTCAAAGCAATTCTAGGGACAACCAGGATCAGAGCCACTAGAACCTCAGCCTCTACTGCTGACCGTCGATTTATTTTACTGTCAAGCTTTCCAGATCAATTTTCCTTCTGCTAAGTCACCACTCACAGCATTCTCAGGTCAAGGGGTAGACATAGAGAAATCTTAGCAGATAGCAGCGTTTGTAACACGTGATCCCCCCAAGACAGAGCATAACACCCACAGAGATGATGAGCAACCTGTTTATTCCTTCTTCCTTCTTCTCCTGCTTTATGACACACACCTTGAAGCAATTCTATAGTCACTACTGCCAGCTAAATCCACACTCTCACTTATCCCCTCTTCCCAGGTCTACCCCTACAACTCATTCACTCCACTCCCTGGGGGTGAATACAAGCTTCTTCTAATCCCAAGAAAGGAGTGAAGAATAAGGAGAGAAATGAAGCAGGGTGTATATACCAGGGGAGCCAAAATAATGATACAAGTGGACACTTTGGTCCACAGTTGCTCAAGCAGTAGTTCACCGTCATCAGAAGTGTCTGGGCGCTGATGGTAACCACTTTGAACACCTCTTGTAATTGCAGAAGTCAAACGTGAGTTGTATGCATCTTTTGTTATCGGTATATCTTTAATATTACAATTTTAATAGTTTTTTTCCTTTCTTAAAATGTTGATACATTTTTTTGGCACTCTCTGCATTTGTCAGGAATGCCTAGTATGTGCTATGGTTACAAACAACACCAAATCTCTCAGGTCAAGGTCTGGGATGAGGGGGGAGTTCTGCTCATATAATCACTCAGGGACTCAAGATAATGAGGCTCCACCATCTTGTAGTTATACTATCTGGATTACATGACCTTCTCACTTATTAAGGCAAGGACACGGAGAGCCAGAGTCTCATACCAGCAATGAAATGCTTTGGTCTAAAAGTGACATGAACATCAATTCCACTCACAGCTCTCTGGCTAGTTATTCACATATTCCCACCAAAATGCTAGAGATGCAGAAATATAATCCTCCAGTGTGCCCAGATATGGGTGAATAGCAGAAGTTTCTACCAAACAGATCTGGGGTTACTGGTAACTTAATTCAGATGGGTTAGCCTGTATCTTGTTCAAAGGATTTAAAAAGGCTTTATACTATCTCCTGATTATTGTTCTTCATTTTCTAAATGAAAACAATTACAATTCTATCATTATTTGATTATCATTCTGTCATTTTTCATTTTCTGAAGTTCTGAGGATGACAGGTTGGCTGACAGGAAGCCTTGACTCTTCTCATGAATCGCCAGTTTGCCCTGGGCGACCCCCAACTTTGGGGCTCATAGAAGCGCTAAGTAATTTACAAAAGCATTACTTTACAGCTTCTTCCCAGCGCAATGAAAAGGCTTCTTTCCATCCTAAGTTACTTCATTTTGTCCTGACTCTTACCTTCTTGGCACAGCACCCATCTCACACACATTCCTAAAAATGGTCAAGAAAAAGATGACTGAAATAAAATTCACTATTCTTGAGTCTGGGCCAGAAAGCCAAGACAAAATGATCAGCCATTATGTGTTTTAATGATCTACGCTATGTATATTTCAATGATCTTGTATTTTAAAAAAGCAAAGCAAAGCTCACCTCTTGATCTTCCAAGGTGGCCCTTCCATTCCAATTAAGACAGTCATTTATTTTGTCCATAGCATATGGTCACTGCGGTTTCCAGGCCTTTTCCTATGGTGCTCTTCCTCTGGTCTGGAAAGTAACCAGTTTTGATCCATAATTTCCTTCAAGGTCTAGTCCAAGACTCACGCCCCCTAAAGAGCCTTCCCACAGCAGCACTGGTTCACACAGCCAGGAGCCCCCAGTCTTCGGGCCCCCTCAGCATATGCACAAAGTCATCTATTCCTACCGCCCAGCCTTTCTCTAATTCTACGCAGAGTACAGCCTATCCCTAACAAAACTGTTAGCACATCACCCACAGATTCAGGCCCTTCCATCTCTTGACTCTCCCTGAGAGTCCAGCATGGGGCCAGATCTACTGGCTGAGTGAGGAAAAAATTAACTAGAGACTTTCTATCAGCTAGAGAAGATTCAACCTTCAGAAATTACCCCAATTCCTCAAATCCTGGTACATAAGAGGACTGACAATCCCTTTGTCCTATTAATCTTGCCAGAGTGAAGAAATTAAAGATTAGTATTCAAGAAAGAAAATGAAAATACTTATTCTTTATCTTCTCATGCGTTTACATACAGCACCTTTTTTCTTACAAAGCCAACGAACAGCATCACTGTTTACAATTGCTCAGATCTGAATAATAACTCATGATTTCTGTGGTTAGATGTTCAGATTGCTTTAAAGTTTTCCATTATTATAAATGACACTTTAATAAAACTTTGACTGTATTTTGGATTATTTCCTTAGAATAGATTCCTGAAAATGGATCTGTCAGGTCAAAGGTTTTGAACATTTTTATTATGCCTGACACATATTATAAATCCATGATGAATTCTTAAACACCTTTTGGCCCGAAGATATTGTAATTCTACTGCTAAGAAATGGAGTCCCCATATGATAAACATTTTTAAAGGCAGGCAGAATAGTAAGAAATAGACAAGAAAACAGACTCGGGTACCAGACTGCCTGAGTTCAAATCCCAGTTTACCACTTGCTAGATGCATGGACATAAACAAGTTACTGAATCCTTCTAAGATGATACACATAAAGCATAGGGTCTGGCACATAGTGAAGGCTCAATAACTGTTAGTCATTATTATTGCCTTCAGATTACCTAAAAGAAGATGAATCTATAATTCAAAAAGCCAATAACTATCCACAAATAATAGAATAAGAATAAGCATAAAACAAATACCTAAATAAAACTCCTGTACCTAGATCATTAAATAAGCAGGTTCATTTACTGTGAATACTATTTACATCATTGTGGTTATTAATTACATATAAGTAAAAATTAAGTACCATCATATTAAGTACCTATTCTCTTTAAATCCTCTATATATACTGTCTCATTTAATCCTCACAACACCCCTGTATGGTGGTAGCAATAATAACAACAACAAAAATAACTAATCCTTTCCAAGTGCTTATTACTGTGTTTCCCCAAAAATAAGACCGGGTCTTATATTAATTTTTGCTCCAAAAGATGCATTAGGGCTTATGTTCAGGGGATGTCCTCCTGAAAAATCATGTTAGGGCTTATTTTCCGGTTAGGTCTTATTTTCAGGGAAACACGGTGTGTATCATGCATGGTTCTAGCTAATAACATTATTCACTATGAAACCTATGAAGCAGGGCTTTTCATTTTACTATTATCCTCATTTTATGGACAATATTGTCAAGATACACAGAGGTTAAATAACTTGTCCAAGATTACATAGCTAATAAGGTAGATACTATTATACCCATTTTATAAATAAGAAAACTGAGACTTAGGAAAATTGCCTATAAAGGTAAGTAACTGGGGCAGGCTTTCAATCAGTATCTGTTGAACTCTCAAGTCCACATTCTTTTTTTTACCACTCTGCCACCTTTATGTGGATTTTCTGTACAGAGAACGCCCTATACAAGCTAGTAAATGTTTAAAGCTGGCTTCCCTCATTCTTGCCTTCTGCCACAGGCCACAGTATAGTGAGAATGGTCTCATTTTAACCTGTACCTCTGAGAAAAATATAATTGGGAAGTCAAGCCTAACACAAAAGCCAATATACTGAAATGCAACCCTTAAAACAATTCTTGATCTCTCCTGAGGCATTATCTGTTGCAATTCTCCTAGCATGCATACTGAGACCTTCTAAGGCCTCCCTTTCAAATACTTGGGGAATCCTGATCAGATGCTTCTGGTATCTCTTCTTCAAAAGATTTTTCAAATATACAGAGAGGTCTCCTATTTCCTTCTGCCTCAGAAAGCCCTCAAAATTCTCACCACTGGGAAAAACAAAGCTGCCTCAAGCCTCCCAAACACCTTGAAAATACTCACATTTGCCAAAGGACTGAACGCATAGGAAGAAACCTGGATTAAAGTCTTAATGAACTGATTGTTTAATCTTGGACAAATTATTTTTCTTCTCTCTGCCTCAGTTTCCTCTTCTGCAAAATGAAGAATTGGATTAGATGATTTGCCAGATCCACTAGAGCTCTGATTCAAGGATAAAAATGAAAGTGAGTTTGGAGTTGATAGCAATGAAATCCCAGGAGGGCAATGGTTGTATAAAAGCCCAAAGCCCAGAACAGGTTTGCAACCATTAATCCAAACCTGCCAGGGCTGGTTTCACTTCAACAGTAAAGAAAGTGCCCTGGGATTCTAATTTAAGAATCTGAGTCCTTTGATTTTCCGTTCAAGATGGTAGAGTAGGTAAACATTATGCGTACCTCCTCTCACGACCACATCAAAATTACAACTAACTACAAAACAACCATCATTGAGAATCATCTGAAGTTTAGCTAAACTGAAGCCCTACAACTAAAGACATACAGAAGAAGATACCTTGAGACTAGTAGAAGGGGCAGAAATACAGAATGCATTGGTCCAACACCCGCGTGTGACCATTAAAAACTGGAAGGGACATTTCACCTGCAGACATCACCACCAAAGGAGCAAGGGGTCCCAGCCCCACACCAGGCTCCCCAGCCCAGGGTTTCAGTGCCAGAGAGAGAAGTCCCCATAACTTCTGGCTGTGAAAACCGGTGGAGATTGTGGCTGAGTGAGCTGGAAAACGGCTGCAGTCTCAGGTGCTCCTCTTGAAGGGCCCATGCATGGACTTACTCTCTGACTAACTCACTCACTCTGAGCTCCAGCACTGGGGCAGCAGCTCGAAGGGCTCCAGGGATATATGGGGAGGAACTGAGTTGTCTGGCTTAAGGCAAGGGCTGGAGGGGAAGATTTCTCCAGCCGGAGGAGCTGGTGGAAGTCACTGTTTCTTTGTTGAGCCTTCCCCCTCCCAGTATGCAGACACAGGTGGCTACCATATCTGAGTCTCCATCAGCCTGGCTAACACTGTTTGTTCATCCTGCCCTGGTGATTCTGAGACTCTGCCCCACCAAACTTTCAGGCACACCCAAGCTGTTTCCAGTGGCTTTTCCGTACAAACAGCCTGCCTTGGCTCACGCTGCAGACTTTCCTAAAATCTCTCAAAGGTTCACAAAACCCAAACAAGCAGCATCTGGCTTTGGCGTGTCCTGTACCTCTGGCTGAGCAGCCCTAAGTTCAACACTAGTGACAGCCAGCCTTGGTTTGTGGCTTGGTCTCTCCAGGTACCGCCAAGCACAGCATAGGCGGCGGCCATCTATAGATTGCTTTGTGGCTCATGCCAGGTGGCCCCGAGCAGGACACAGGCTGTAGCTGAACTTGGCCTGCACTGGTCCCCTCCTAGGAGGCTCCAGGGCTGGCATACCCAGTGGCCAGCTTCAGACCAAGCCAGATCATCAACCAGCTGCCCAAGGGTCAATCCCTCCCATTGAGTTGCAAACAGCAACCAAGGCTCGACTACTACAGGAGGGCACACACAACCCACATAAGGGACACATCTGGAGCACCCAGCTCTGGTAACCAGGGAGACTGCACCACTGGGCCCCACAGGACACGTAGTACATAAAGCCACTCTACTAAGACCAGGAGAATAGCAGCCCTACCTAGTACATAGAAGCAAACACAGGGAGGCAGCCAAAATGAGGAAACAAAGAAACATGTCCCAAATAAAAGAACAGAACAAGCTCCAGAAAAAGAACTAAACAAAATGGAGACAAGCAAACTACCAAGCACAGAGTTCAAAACACTGGTTATATTCAATGATCTCAGGGAGAACTTCAACAAAGAGATAGAAAACATAAAAATGGAGATAGAAAACATAAAAAAGAACCAGTCAGAAATAAAGAGCATATGAAGAGTACATTAGAAGGAATCAACAGTAGATTGTGTGAAGCTGAATATCAAATCAACAATTTAGAAGATAAAGTAGCAGAAAACACCCAATCAGAACAGCAAAAAGTATCCAAAAAAATGAAGACAGTTTAAGGGGCTTCTGGGACAACATCAAGCATACCAACGTTTGCATCATAGGGGTACCAAAAGGGAAAGAGAGAGAGAGCAAGGAACTGAAAACCTATTTGAAGAAATAACTACATATCTATCAATGGACAATAACTACATATCTATCAATAATTGCTTTAAATGTAAGTGGATTAAATGCTCCAATCAAAAGACTTAGGGTGGCTGAATGGATAAGAAAACAAGACCAATACATATGCTGCCTATAAAAAACTCACTTCAGATAGAAAGATGTACACAGACTGAAAGTAAAGGGACAGAAAACAGTATTTCATGAAAACTGAAATGGGGGGGAAAAGCTGGGGTAGCAATACTTATACCAGACAAAATAAACTTTTTTTTCTCAAAGTGTGTTTCTTTTTTTTTTTTTTTTCATTTGTTGTATCATTTTACATGTGAGTCACATTCTTTTTGTATTAGTTTCAGGTGTACAAAGCAACATGATGATTAGACATTTACACTACACACAAAGTGATAACCCCCCCCCAAGTCTACTATTCCTCTGACACCATACATAGCTATTCCAATACCATTGACTATATTCCCTATACTGTACTTTACATCCCATGACTATTTATATTTTTAAATTATAGTTGACATTCAATATTATTTTATGTTAGTTTCAGGTGCTCAGTGCTGTGGTTAGGCATTTATATAATTTATGAAGTGATCCCCCAATAAGTCTAGTATCCATCTGACACCATACTCAGTCTTTACACCATTATTGACTATATTCTCCATACTGTATTTCACATCCCCACAGACAAAATAAACTTTAAAACAAAGGCTATAACAGGAGACAAAGAAGGACCTAGTAACCCCACTTCTGGGTATTTACCCAAAGAAACCCAAAACACTACTTCAAGGGGACATGTGCATCCATATGTTCACTGCAGCATTATCTACAATAGCCAAGATATGGAGGCAACCTGGGTGTCCCCAAATGGATGAATGGATAAAGAGGAAGTAGTACATATGTACAATGGAATATTACTCAGCCATAAAAAATAATGAAATCTTGCCATCTGCAATGACATGGATGGACCTAGACGGTATTGTGTTGAATGTAGTAAGTCAGACAGAGAAAGACAAATGTCATATGATTTCACTTATGCGTGGAATCTAAAGAACAAAATAAATAAACAAATGAAACAGAAACAAAGTCATAGATACAGAGAACATTTTGATGGTTGCCAGATGGAAGGGGTGTTGGAGGTGGGTGAAAAAGAGGAAGGGATTAAAAAGTACAAATTGGTTGTTACACAGTAGTCATGGGGATGTATGGCATAGCATAAGGAATATAGTCAATAATATTGAAATAATTATGTATGGTGTCAGATGGGTACTAGATTTATGAGGTGCTAGATGGGAAGGGGGTTGGGAGCAAGGGGAAAAAGGTGAAGGGATTAAGAAGTACAAATTGGTAGTTACAAAATAGTCATGAGGGTGTAAAGTAAAGCACAGGGAATACAGTCAATAATATGGTTATAACTATGTATAGCGCCAGGTGGGTACCAGACTAGTCAGGGGGATCATGTCTTAAATCATATAAATGTTTAACCACTATGCTATATACCTGAACTTAACATAAAATAATATTGGATGTCAAAAAGAAAATCAGTTGACTGAATAAAATACCTTTGATCCTGCCTATGAAGTTTCATATTCAAATATAATATGAAGCTATTTATTTACATGTATTTTTATATTGTTATACATAATTAAAGCAATGGTATTTATATTAAAACATATTTTTAATTAGTGTATAAAAAAGACTGTGAGTCATTTGATATCGAGTTGAAGAATTTGGTGGAGAAATGTAGGTAGTGGTAAAGGAATAAATCCTCTTCACCTTTGCAGAATAGAGCAACGCAGCATTTTTATTTTTTTTTCTGTTAAACACAGGAGCAAAGATAGGATCCTGCTGCCACCTTGTGGCACACTGGGCAGCTTAGAAAGAAGGTTTCCTTCACCTGGGTCCCCCAGTCCAAATCCCCCGCAGGCCACAGCCTCCTCCAGCCTTACAGTTACAGAGCTGGATAATTCAAAAGACATTTTCAACTCCGTGATGTCATTTCATTCTCCCAGCTACTTTGCAGAGCGGTGGGAAGGAGGTGTAACTCCATTTTACCCCAGAAGAAACCAAAGCCCAGGCAACAGGACATGGCTAAGGTTACATAATTACTAACTGGCATTCAGGACTTGAACCCACAACTCCTGACTCTAAATCAGGTGATTCACTCACTCTACTAGGTAGAGGTGGGGATGAAAGAGGTTTAGGTATGCTCTAGGCCTAGGAATTTGAGAGGGAGGCTTAGGAAAAGGAAAATCAATTGTTTCTGCAGACACACCCGGCCACAGGCCACAATCAGGCTGCCCGTCTACAGAAAACTGTATCCAGATAAGCCTGGATTCCTGCCTTCCTGTTTTGTACATTCTTGGTTAACATTTCTAGGCTTCTCCAGCTGCTCTCCCTGTCTCTGCTCCCCAACCCCAGCCTACTCATTGGGGCTCAAGACTTATTTATAGCTAACTGCTGAAAACCAAATGGATCCCAGACAAGGGAGCCAGAACATCCAGAAATCATTAAGAACTGCTAGGAGTGCTGCTCTGTCCCTGGGTTAGAGCTCGTAATATTTTGTGGCTCATCCCATAATTTTTATAGGTTTTGATGGGAAGTCTAGTTGGCTTGTCCCATAAGGTCATGCTCACTGAAATAAGGGACAATGCTGGAGTTATATATAATTTACAAACTGGCATACAGGAATGACCTAAAATTCATCTGAGAATTTCCAATTTCTCCAAAGCAATCACAACTTTTTTATATAGAATTGCAAAGCCTGAACCTTCCACCACCATAGCTATTCTTTTAGTTTCATTCATTCATTCTTTCATTCATTCATTCATTCACTAAACAAGTAGAACACATTCACTAAATGCGTAAAGCACTATGATAATCCCTTTAAGAGTTTGCTGCCTAGTGGTGAACAGAGGGAAATAAGGAGATAACATGTGAGATATACGTATTAAGTGATTGGGGGCCAAGAGGGAAAACAAGATTTCCTTCTGGCTGGGGGTTTAAGGGACTGGGGAAAGAAGTGGATAAAGAACAATTTCACGGATATATAACACCTAAAACCCTGGCCTTTTCAAACCTTCTCTGCCTTCTTTCCTGCTACTACTTTTCCTGCTCTCACGCTACCATGTTCTGAACATGCTTTCTTCCATAATTTAAGGATGAAGAGTTTAGGTGTTGGAATCAGATAGATCTTGGTGCTGATGCCAGTTCTGACACATGAGGTAACCTTAGGCAAGTCACAGAACTTCCCAAGCTTCAGTTTCCTGATCTGTAGAGATTATAGAAATACTCTTTTTAAAAGGTTGTTCTTCTGAGAGTCAAGTGGTGTAATGTATGCAAAGCACCTAGCTTTGTGCCTGGCACACAGAAAAATTTTAGTAAATAGCAATGTATATTGTTAGTTGTCTCTGTGCCTTTGATCATGTTGTTTTCTTTGCCTGAGATTCCTTTCACCTTCTCAAACTGTTTTACCCCTATTTCTCCTTTAGAGGCATCACAAAGGTCTCCTTTCTTGAGCGCCCCAGGTCCTGCTAGCTGTTCCCCACTGAGTGCTCAGGACCTCGGTTCACACCTCCTTTACTGTATTTATGTGACATCGACTTGTATTTGTTTGTAAGTCTGTGAGGCTCCAAAGGGCAGAAGCTAGGTCTTACTCATTCTGCCCTAGCACCTAGCACAGTATATGATTCATGATACCACTAGAGATACTATCATTGAATAAAGAAGATTACATTTGAGCTGTACTTTAAACAAACAAACAGGAATTAAAGTGTACCTCTGGATGACATTTAAATGTAGATAGTAACCAATTAATGTTGTACATTAAACCACTGGAACCCACTAGAATTGATTATCAAGGATAAGCCTCTAAGATGGGCTGGCAGGACCAAAGTGGGCCAAAATTTCATTTGGGGAGACTTGGGGTAAATGCACATGTGAATGGAAGGAGCCTGACAGCTCAGGAAACAGCAGCAGGACAACTTACTTGGATAGCTACGGGCACCTTGGGGTGATTCAGTAGGGGAGGGAAAGGAATCATGTTAAGAGTGGATAAGAGATTCAAGGATGGGAAAAAGATTAAGACAAAAGACAAACCATTTTCCAGGATGGTCCTAAGGAAAAGGCAATACAACATATCATGTTGAAGGCCACCATGTAGTCTAAAAAGGTTATAGACTACAGCTTTCTGCCTGCTCATCATGAAACCATTCTCTTTATCTTCAGAGAAAAAATCTTGTCTTTCATTACAACAGAAAAAGAGGTCTCCAGGTCCTTTAAGGTGTTTAGAAATTTTTTGGCCATTATTTCTTCAAATACATTTCTGGTGTCCCTGCCCTTTTCAAATTCCAATTACGTGTTACAAAATTTGGTATTGTTTCACGACTCAGTGATGCTCTGTTCATTTTTTTTCCAGTCTTTTTCTTTTGTGCTTTATTTTAGTTTCTATTGTTATATCTTCCAGTGTCTAATCTTTTCCTCTACTATGTCTAATCTGTTGTTAATCCCATACAATGTACTTTTCATCTCACATATTGTATTTTTTCATCTCTAGATTTGGGTCTTTTTATATCTTCCATTTCTCTCTCCTTGCTATACGCATATTTCCCTCTATCTTTTGAACAAGTGAAGTATATTTATAATAGCTGTTTTAATATCTTTAGCTACAATTTTATGATCACTCATGTCTGGATTTTGTCTCTGTTAATTGAATTTTCTCCATGGTATGATGGTATGATCCGATTTCTTTGCACATCCAGTAATTTTTCATTCGATACCACACATTATGTCATTTCCCTTCATTGTGATGCCAGTTACCAAATGTCTGGAAACTGTTGTTTTATATATAGTGGGGTTTTCAGTTGTTTAAGATGAGAGGGTAAATTCTCTTCCTGATACTCCATCATGGCTAGAAATGGAAGGCCTTGCAACCCCAAATAAATGAATGTATCTAGGCATTAAGCATCAATGATTGCTAACATCTCAAAAGTGAGAAAACTAGACATTATGTGCTCCTGACGACACATCATCCATGAAGTAGTCATGCAAAAAAAAGGATACATCAAACTTGGGTCTGACCAAGCCTGTAGATCAAACTACCAATTTACAGGAAATAAAGAAGACAGAGGAACTTCTTAAACTACACCACTGGGATATAATCAAAATTGCGGGAAACTCTACAGTACAAAGAACCGCTAGTTTTTTCAACAATTTAAATTACAAGGAAATTTAAAAGGTGGCGGGAAAGCTATAAACGATATATCTACCTATCATGTAAACCTTATTTGTATCCTGATTCAAGTAAACAAGCTTTAAGAAAAAATTATGATAATTATGAGACATTTGGAAATTTGAACTCAGACTAGTTGATGGTATTAAGGAATTATTATCAATTTTAGGTGGGATAATGGTATTACGATTGTTTTTTAAAAGACTCATCTTTTAGAGAAACATTCTGGTCTATTTACAAATGAAATAATATGTTTGGTATTTGCTTAAAATTAATATGGTAGGGGACGGGTAGGAAGCAGTATAGATGAAATACAATCATTAATGAGTAATTTAGAAGCTGAGTGATACGCATATTTGAAAATTTCTATTATGAAACATTTTAAAGAGACATAAAATTGAGATCTGGGTTCTAAATCTGACTCTGACGTGATTCTGCACTGTACCTATGGACCAATCACTTATTTCAGCTTTCTCTATAAAATATGAAATATAAAACCCATCCAATACACTTTGCATTATATCCATTTATGAGCTATGTGACATGGGAAAGTTACTTAACCTTTTTAAGCCTCAGTTTCCTCATCTGTAAAAGGTGACTAAAACAGTAGCTAATTTTCAGGCCTCTGGGTTGGTGACATTGGGTGTTATGTGTTAAAGCCTTCATCATAGTCTTGGCACAAAGTAAGCATTCAATAAATAGTATCTGAGGAACACGACAGGGCTGTCCCCTATCACCTCTGCTTTTCAACATAGTGTTGGAAGTCCTTGCCAGAGCAATCAGGCAAGAGAAAGAAATAAAAGGCATCCAAATTGGGAATGAAGAAGTTAAATTATCACTCTTTGCAGATGACATGATGCTATATATAGAAAACCCTAAAGACTCCACCAAAAAGCTATTAGAAACAATCAACGAATACAGTAAAGTTGCTGGCTACAAAATCAACGCACAAAAGTCCATTGCCTTCCTATATACTAACAATGAAATCTCAGAAAAAGAAATACAAAAACAATTCCTTTTGCAATTGCAGCAAAAAGAATAAAATACCTAGGAATAAACTTAACCAAGGATGTGAAAGACCTATATGCTGAAAACTATAAGACATTTTTGAAAGAAATTGAAGAAGACACAAAGAAATGGAAAGACATTCCGTGCTCATGGATTGGAAGAATCAACATAGTTAAAATGGCCATATTACCCAAAGCAATATACAGATTCAATGCAATCCCCATCAAAATCCCAATGGTATATTTTAAAGAAATAGAACAAAAAATCATCAGATTTGTTTGGAACCACAAAAGACCCCGAATAGCCAAAGCAATCTTAAGAAAAAAGAACTATAATGGAGGTATCACACTTCCTGACTTTGGCCTGTACTACAGGGCCACAATAATCAAAACAGCATGGTATTGGCAGAAAAACAGACACATAGACCAATGGAATAGAATTGAGAACCCAGAAATAAAACCACATAAATATGGACAGATAATTTTTGACAAAGAAGTTAAAACATACAATGGAGCAAAGACAGCCTCTTCAATAAATGGTGCTGGGAGAATTGGATAGCCACGTGCAAAAGAATGAAACTGGACTGCTATTTGTCACCATGTACCAAAGTTAATTCAAAATGGATCAAAGACTTAAGCATAAGACCTGACACAATAAACTGCATAGAAGAAAACATAGGTACTAAACTTATGGACCTTGGGTTCAAAGAGCATTTTATGAACTTGACTCCAAAGGCAATGGAAGTAAAAGCTAAAATAAACGAATGGGACTATATGAAACTTAAAAGCTTCTGCACAGCGAAAGAAACCATTGACAAAATAAAGAGGCCACCAACTGAATGGGAGAAGATTTTTGCAAACAGTGCCTCCGATAAGGGGCTAGTATCCAGAATATACAAGGAACTCATGCAACTCAACAACAAAAAAACAAACAACCCAATTGAAAAATGGGCAGAGGACTTGAAGAGACATTTCTCCAAAGAGGACATACAAATGGCAAATAAACATATGAAAAATTGCTCAACATCACTAATCATCAGAGAAATGCAAATCAAAACCACAATGAGATATCACCTCACCCCAGTCAGAATGGCTATCATCAACAAGACAAATAGAAACAAATGTTGGAGAGGCTGTGGAGAAAAAGGAACCCTCATACACTGTTGGTGGGAATGCAGACTGGTGCAGCCGTTATGGAAGGCAGTGTGGAGGTTCCTCAAAGAATTACGAATAGAATTGCCGTATGACCCAGCAATCCCTCTCCTGGGTATCTACCCAAAAAATCTGAAAACATTTAGAGATAAAGACACGTGTGCGCCAATGTTCATTGCAGCTTTGTTTACGGTGGCCAAGACATGGAAACAACCAAAATGTCCTTCGATAGATGAATGGATAAAGAAGTTGTGGTACATATACACAATGGAATACTATTCGGCAGTGAGAAAAGATGATATAGGAACATTTGTGACAACATGGATGGATCTTGAGAGAGTAATGCTGAGCGAAACAAGTCAGACAGAAAAAGCAGAGAACCATGTGATTTCACTGATATGTGGTATATAAACCAAAAACAACAAAAGAACAAGACAAACAAATGAGAAACAGAAACTCATAGACACGGACAATAGTTTAGTGGTTGCCAGAGGGTAAGGGGGTGGGGGTGGAGGTGAGGGTAAGGGGGATCGAATATATGGTGATGGAAGAAGTGACTCTGGGTGATGAACACACAATGGGATTTATAGATGATGTAATACAGAATTGTACACCTGAAATCTATGTAATTTTACTAACAATTGTCACCCCAATAAATTTAATTTAAAAAAAAAAAAATAGTATCTGCCATTTTTGCTATTATTTATGCTGTGTCTAAGAAATATCAGTAGATGAATTCTGTACTTTTTTTAAATGAAAGGACTCTGTAGTTTATCATTCCCTTATCCCTTCCTTCTCATCTCCTTTCTTTAGGACAACAGCAGGAAAATCTGAAACTTCCTCTCTCAAATTCTATGGAACAATGTGCCCAACAGCACAAGCCAGGAGAGATTGAGTTTGGCTCTCCTTCCCAGTGACAGTCATTGCTGAGGGTCTGGAAAAACAGAGGTGCCACTTTCATCATTTCAGAATATAGTATGCAGCTGTTCTTCTGGTATGCCACACATCCTGAGGTTGCTACCAAGGACTAAAAACAGAGCATAGGCAATCAGCCCAGTGCA
This sequence comes from Rhinolophus sinicus, assembly GCF_036562045.2. Taxonomy (NCBI): domain Eukaryota; kingdom Metazoa; phylum Chordata; class Mammalia; order Chiroptera; family Rhinolophidae; genus Rhinolophus; species Rhinolophus sinicus. The sequence goes on from NC_133759.1 coordinate 79,911,395, forward strand.
GCCAAGATACTTCTTTTCAAGGTGGCCCCATTTCAAATAAAATGGGCACTTTGTATGCACCCCTTTTCTAACCAAAAGTTGGTCGTACCTACCAGACTGAGATCCTTGAGGACAAAAACTTGTGTCTAGTTTATCGTGATAGCTTACGTTGCTGCCAAAGCACCTGGCACAGAGCAGGTACTCAATAAATATTCGTTGAATGAATGAATTGTTTATTCTTTTTTTTTCTTTGGAGTAGGGTACAAATAGAAAAGGAACACTGATAGGCCTACAGAGAACCACTTGTTAGAGGAATCTTTCCAACAGTTTTGGTCAGGGAGTACAAACTTGTTCACAGCTTCCAATTCATTTTTCTCCTTATTTCCCACTCCTCATCTTCTTAAAACTTTCCCACACTCCCATGAACTACTTATGGTTCCCCCAAGTACACCCTGAATATTCTTCCTCCTGAGCCAGTGTTCATACTATTCCTTCCACCTGTTAAACTTTGATAGATGATAGATAGATAGATAGAGCTAGAGCTAGAGCTAGAGCTACAGCTACAGCTACAGCTACAGCTAGAGCTCCAAACCTTGGCTCCAGTACCTCCTCATCCATGAAACTTTCCTCAACCACTATAGCTGCAAGGGGCATCTTCTTGATTTCCTACAACACTTTAGATTTAACTTGAGGCACTCATAAAATTCTAACATATGCTGTGGTTAGTTGTATAGGTTTCATAAATTTTACAGGATTGAGGCCAAGGGTCATCTTCGAATATCTTAGGCATCCAAGCACAATGCTTTGTACACACCAATCATCTGATGAGTGTTTAGAGCAATCATTGGTTAAACTTTGTGGAATAAGAAATGTAATCATTCAACCCAATTTAAAGCATAAAACAAGTGAGCCTTTAAAAGTATGTTTTATTCATAAGATCTTTTTACTTAAAAAGTTAACACATTATTTTGGAAGTTTTGCTACCCTGTTATTAACTGTTTCTTAGGCAATATCTTATACTCCTAGAAACCTAAGGAAAAACTGTCATGAGGCATATTTTTTTTTAATCAAGTGAATTTAAAAGAAAAACTCACAACATTAAAAAATAATAATCTCACATTTTCTTCAAATGCCAGGATAAGAGAGCCTGGGGTATCAAAAAACCAAGATTGAGAATCACTAGATAATTGCATAACCTTGGCCAATCCCTTGGATTTTTCAACTAGGATCCCTAACTATTTCCCAGCATAGTTACAGAGCATAAAGGAAAGCATGAGAAACTATAAAAAATTAAATAACTTTAGGGGATTATACTTCTCAAAGGGCCAGAATAGAAGTAAATCTCATTTCTTGAAATTAAGGGTGAGCTGTTACTTGGATAACTGTTTATTTTCTCTTCTGGATGATACACTCTACCACTGCCATCATATATTTACCACTTTTTGCCCTTTCCTCTTTTTCCTTCCTTCTAGATTAAGGATTACGATATATAAACCAATGACATTCCCACCACCCGTATTCCCAGCAAGCGAGTTCACTGGAGCCTTCTCAGTGCCATTTCTTACAGTTATCATGTTTTATGGCTGGAATACACTTAGATCATCTAGTCCAACTTTTCCATTTTACACATGGAGAGTCCAAAGTCCAGAGAGAATATATTATTTGTTCAAGGTCACTCAGCCAGGGTCAGATCCCATAATAGAATCTTTCCTAACTCCTAGTTCTCAACGTTACACCCAATAAATGTCTGGGCACACAGATGGCCATGAATAAATACTTCACTTTCTTGAACTGAAGTTAATTGCTTCTTCTTTGTTTGACAACTACCTGGCCACCCTGTAGAACGTGGAAGGAAGAGGTGAAAGTGCAGTTCTGAACACTATGGCTTAAATGGCTTTTGGTATAGACTATGGAACAGGCTGCCTGAGTTCTGATTTGGGCTCTCCCACTGCCCATCTGTATGACCTTAGGAAAATAGCTTTACATTTTTCAGTCTTGGCTTCCTCATTTACAAAATGAAGACAGTAACAGACCCTACCTCAAAGGGTTGTCTATTCATTCGGCAACATTTGTTGAACACCTGCTCTGTTGCAGGTGCTGTGTTCGGTGCTGGGGATACAACAATGGACCAAAAGAACAAGATCCTTCCTTTAGGAGCTAACATTCTACCAGGATTAAAGAATATCATCCACATAAAACACCTCGTATAGAGTCTGGCATCTAATAAATACTCAACACATGTTAGTTGTTGTTACAGTTATTATTTAAAATGTATTATATATCCACATTTAAAAAGCAAATCAGCAAATTAATCTTACAAAGAGAAAGCTCCAAGTCGATATTTTAGTGCATAAAACAGATCTCACAGCAGTGTTTCACACGGACAGACATTATCACCATAGCAACATTTTTCTGAGTTCCTTAATAGCACGTGTTTGATACTGTGGAAGGTTCAGGCATGGTCTGTGAAAATACCTTGAAAAGAGTGTCATGTAGGGGGTAGAAAAAATCCTCTCCAGTTTATGTCCAAAAAAGACAACTTTCTCTATAGAATCATTTAAGAAAACTTAAATGTATAAACTTTTACATTAAGAAACATAAATTAGGAGATAATCACTTGTAATATAATGGGAACCATCACTGAGTTCTTTTCAATGGCCAGTTTCCCTAGCATATTCAAAATGTAATATACTGCTCAAAATTCCACATGTTTAACAAGCACATAAAAAGGGACCCAACATCCTTAGTCCTATTAGGGAAACGTAAATCAAAACCACAATGACGGACCACTTCACACCTGCTAAGGTAGCTATAATTTTAAAAATGAAAACTAACAAGGGTTGGCAATGATGTGGATAAATTGGAACTCTCCAATTTTGCTGGTGGGAATGTAAAACTCAGTCAGTCTCTCTGGAAAACAATTTGGCAGTACCTCAAAAAGTAAAACATGAGAATTGCCGTATGATGCTGCAATTCTCCTCCTACATATATAACCAGAAGAACTAAAAACAGGTACTTAAACAAGTAGATGTGCATGCATGTTCATAGCAGCACTGCTCAAAACAGCCAAGAGGAAGAAATAGACCAAATGTCCATCAACCGATGAAAAGATACACAAATTGTAGTATATGCATGCAACAGAATATTATTCAGCCATAAAAAGGAATGGTTTAGTGACGTGTACTACATCATGAACAGATCTCCAAAAAAGGTCACATATTGTATGATTACATTTAAATGAAATATCCCGAATAGGTAAATCCATAGACACAGAATGCAGACTGGTGGCTGCCAGGGGGTATGGGAGGGAGGAATAGGGAGAAACTGCTTAATAGACAAGGGGTTTTACTTTGGAACGACGGAAATGTTTTGGAACTAGACAGAGGTTGTACAACATTGTGAATGGACTAAAAGCACTGAACTGTCTTTAAAATGGTTAGTTTATAAGAAACATTCTTTTTAAAAAGGTTAATTTTATGTTACATGAAATTCATCTCTATAAATTAGTTTTTTAAAAAGATGTTATCCCCATGGCCTATAAACATACAAAAATGTTGAGAAAAAAATTACAGCTGATCACTTAGCCATCAGAAACCCACGTGAACAGGACAGATATCCATTCGCAGTGAAGGAAGGAACAGAGAGCACTTACAAAAATCCTGGTTTCTTTCTGTTAAAGGGTAAATTTTTACGGTATATTATAACTCAGACAAATACAAATCAAAGTTTTTATGTAACTCATTAATTAAAGACAGAACCAGTAAGATGTTAAAAACTGATTCAAGAGGTAACCAGAAATACTGAAATGAATTTGTTAATGGATGCAAAACTAGTTGCGTGTGTGTGTGTGTGTGTGTGTGTGTGTGTGTGTATTTGTGTGAAATGGCTTCTCTTCTTTGGGCTTCAGGTCCTTGTCTGTTTAAAAAAAAAATTTAAGGAGTTGGCTTAGATGACCTGAAGCTTGCCTTGATCTTTGACAGCCTGGTTAAGAACCAGCTTCCAGAGGCCAGATGCTGAGTCACAGATTCCTACAGGTAACAGAGCCCTTTCAGCCATCTGCACTCATGATCACATCACATAAATTCTGTTCTGATGAAGCATGCCATGCCTTGATGAGGGAGACCATATTTCTAATGAATCATTCCAGGACAATTTGCCTTTTTGCACTACTACTGGAAATAGGATTATACTGAATTTCCCCAGCTTCTGTCATGACCAATAAGCATCATTTAATATTCAAATAACTGACTGAAACAAGAGAGAGAATAAGTCTGGAGCTATGAAACAAAACAAAGTAGTTGGCCTACATAAGATGCTCAAAAAAATACTGGCTAAGTTGAATGGCTTTTGAAATTTTTATACCATGGGGTAGGGAGAGAGTGTGATCAGTTGCATTTAGTTTACTGTATTGTAATGATCCTGTATTATTTACTTAAGGAATAACTTACTCGGGAAAACTAAAGATTACTAAGGATTGCATTTAGGATACACTTAGTTTACTGTAACTGTAGGATGACACTTATGTTTCTTCCTTTTATTGGCTCTTCCATAGCACTCTCCAGCAACTAAATACTGGGCACACAGTAGATCTTCAATCAAAGTTTGGTGTTTAATCATATCATTTAATTTTTTAAATCTTTTTTTTCAATTAGAGTTGACATACAATATTATATTAGTTTCAGGTGTACCACATAGTGATTAGACATTTATATAATTTATGAAGTGATCGCCCTGGTAAATCTAGTACCTATATGACACCATACATAGTTATTACGATATTGATTATATTCCTTATGCTATACTTTACATCCCCATAACTATTTTGTAACTACCAATTTGTACTTCTTAATCCCTTCCCCATTTTCACCCAACACCCCAACCACCCCCTCCCATCTGGCAACCATCAAAATGTTCTCTGTATCTATGACTTTGTTTCTGGTTTGTTTTGGGGGGGGGGTTTTGGCGGGGAGGGGAACAGGACTTTATTGGGGAACAGTGTGTACTTCCAGGACTTTTTTTTTTTTCCAAGTCAAGTTGTTGCACTTTCAATCTTAGTTGTGGAGGGTGCCGTTCAGTTTCAAGTTGTTGTCCTTTCAGTCTTAATGTGGAGGGCGCAGCTCAGCTCCAGGTCCAGTTGCTGTTGCTAGTTGCAGGGGGTGCAGCCCACCATCCCTTGTGGGAATCGGCAACCTTGTGGTTGAGAGGACGCACTCCAACCAACTGAGCCATCTGGGAGCTCAGCGGCAGCTCAGCTCAAGGTGCCATGTTCAATCTTAGTTGCAGGGGGCGCTGCCCACCATCCCTTGTGGGACTATAGGAATTGAACTGGCAACCTTGTGGTTGAGAGCCCGCGCTCCAACCAACTGAGCCATCCGGGAGGCAGCTCAGCTCAAGGTGCCGTGTTCAATCTTAGTTGCAGGGGGCAGAGCCCACCATCCCTTGCAGGACTCGAGGAGTTGAACTGGCAACCTTGTGGTTGAGAGCCCATTGGCCCATGTGGGAATCAAACCAGCAGCCTTCGGAGTTAGGAGCGTGGAGCTCTAACCGCCTGAGCCACCGGGCTGGCCCTGGTTTGTTTCTTGTATACTACATGTAAGTGAAATCATATGGTATTTGTCTTCCTATGTCTGACCTATTTCACTTACCATAATACCCTCTAGATCCATCCATGTTGTTGAAGATGGCAAGATTTCATTCTTTTTATGGCTCAGTAATATTCCATTGTATATATGCACCACTTCTTCTTTATCCATTCATCTATCGATGGATACTTAGGTTGCTTCCATATCTTGGCTATTGTAAATAATGCTGCAATGAACATATGGTTGCATGAGTCTTTTTGAGTTAGTGTTTTCAGTTTCTTCAGATAAATACCCAGACGTGGAACTGTTGGGTCCTTCTTTGTCTCTTGTTAGAGCCTTTGTTTTAAAGTCTGTTTTGTCTGGTATAAGTATTGCTACCCCAGCTTTTTGTGTTTGTTTCCACTTTCGTGAAATATCTTTTCCATCCCTTTACCTTCAAGTCTGTGTGTGCCTTTCGACCTGAAGTGCATCTCTTGTAGGTAGCATATGTATGTGTCTTGTTTCTTTATCCATTCAGCCACCCTATGTCTTTTGATTGGAGCATTCATCCATTTACATTTAAAGTAATTGTTGATAGGTATGTAGTTATTGCCATTTTATTATTCATAGTTTTGATCCTTCTTCTTCTTCTCCTTCTCCTTCTCCTTCTTTCCCTCTTTCTCTCTCTCCCCCTCTCTTCCCCCTCCTTCTCCTCCCCTTCCTCCTCCTCCTTCTTCTTCTCCTTATAGAAGTCCCTTTAACATTTCTTGTAATGCTGGTTTGGTGGTAATGAACTCCTTTAGGTTTTTCTTATGTGGGCTAACCATGTAATTTATTACAGAGAGTAGAAGGTTATACTTGTCATGGAAATTTTCAGTTTATCCATGATAACAGGAAGTTTCTTCATTTATTGGACCTAAATTTTCTCATTAAATTTATTGAGGTGACAGTGGTTAATAAGATTATATTTCAAGTGTACAATTCTATAATACGTCATCTGTATATTGCATTGTGTGCTCACCACCCAACATCTAATCTCCTTCCTCACCATATATTTGACACCTTTTACCCTCTTTAACCTCCCCCAACCCCCTTCCCCCTCTGGTAACCACCATGGACCTAAAGTCTTTTTATTGTATTTAGGTGTACTGATCAATCCAGGACAATCAAAAGTACATCTCCCAACAGTGTGTAAAACAGAAGACTTAAGCTTCCAAGAAAAAAATGAGCTGTCCACATACCTCTCCATAAAGATTCACAATCTACAAAGATTCTCCAACAAAGCCAATGCTAAAATTAATGCTAGATTTCTGTAATCAGTAAAGTTGTAATCCTGACCAAGCAACTATAACTATCCCCTATCTCCTATACTAAAAGAGCAGCTTGAATTTCCTTGAAACACCAATACCAAAATTCTTTACATTCCAGCTAAAAATGTTTTGCTCACCATGAGACTTTGGCGTCTGCCCTGCCTTTTATCTCGTTTCCATTTAGATTTGATGTATAATTATTAGTGGTTAACTCAGGGTTACGTATTTTTTTGTCCTTCTGTTGGGAGGATGCACACTCCCCACGTGTGGTTAACTGAAAGCTGGGGCTGCACCAGAGTGGGGGAGTGAGGAGACCCTTCCCCACCCTTTCTAGTTGATACCCTAGCCTCTTTGCACACAGCTGTCATTGCAGTTTATGCTCCTCCTTGCCGGAGAGCAGTGATCTACTTCAAACAAACCCAGCCTCAAGGGGCTCTTTGTGGGGACAACAGCAGAAAAGCAGACAGACAACGTGGAAGCTGTGAGTACCTTTGAAACCAAGGCTGCTGGTTGGCTGGGTTTTCTCATAGCATAATGATCCTACAAATGAGGACAATCAAATGTTCCTAATTGGGCACAAGACAGAGAATACAGTCCTGATGCTTTTAATTTATAGGAAGCTAGTCTAGTGGCTTCCCATCTCTACTCTCAGGACCAAATGCATTCACTCATTCACTCACTCACTCACTCACTCATCAATGAACATTTATCTAACATCTATTATTAAAGCACTAAGGAAAATGCAAAAGGAGATTCAAAGATATAGTGGAACTCAGTATTTCCTGGCTCCAACCCTCTGGAGCTGCTAAAGCCCCTGCACTTCGCAGCACTCCCGTCTCCAGTCATATGTACCTTGTAAGTGCCATGTTGGGTGTGTGGGAGATTGGAGAAAGAGCTATTCTTTCATTCTCTTCAATGTTATCTGGGCTTTTCGACTCTCTACACTGCAGAAGCCAGGCAGAATTTGAAGAAAGATCAGTAAAAGGGCTGCTGGTAACATTAAAACTGGAAATGACAACTATCTATCAGGAAAAGATAATGAGAAATTGTACTAATATAGCCAGAATGAAAGGAAAAGAGTTGTGTTAAAAAAAGAGTCATGAAAGGAGAACAATAAATAGCTGATCTCTACCAGGGGTGGGATATTGGCTCACCTTTCAGAGCTCTGCTCAAAAAGTCTAGAGCCAATACCTACCTGTGAAGGATCCCTGGGGACTAGATTAAAACGTCTATTACGTACATTACGGTAAATGCAGGGAAACAGGTGGAGACAGAATAAGCATTACTGAAGACCTGTTTGATCTCTTCTTCTATCCCTTATATTCAGTCAAAAACCTAAGGAAGCCCAAGGAATTTGTTTTTGTGTTCTGAGTCTGTGGTTGATTTTTTCCTCTCACTTCTCTGCCATATTTTACAAATTTTCTATAACAAGAATGAATTTTTTATTGCAACATTTAAATAATTATTTTATCAAAATAGAATAAACCTCCAGACTTGGAGAGCTTTGTGTCAGACTGGACATTGCTGAGTGGACCAAGAAATCCCAGAGCTCCCACAGCTCTTAAAACCAATTGCTCTTAACACCAATGTCTGGATCTATTGGCTTTTCTGAATCCAGCAGTTAACAAGGGGATAACATCAGCCTTCCTTACAGACTTGTTCTGAAGGTCACGAGATAAATACGTGAAAGTGTTTTGTGAGTAGCAAGCACTTTATCAGTGTAAAGTAGCATTATTCCAGTTAAAGGCAACTTTCTATAAAACTAAAAGGGATAAATATAAAGAAGGTATGGGTTTGCATGGAGTTCCCCTCCATTTTAGTTCAAATGAGATCCATAGATTAAGTCTGACTGGCAAAGGCTCTCTGCTCGGGACATCTGAAGCAACAATAGAAACAGAAATCCAGCAAAGGAATTTAAACTCCTTAGAGCTTTACACCATGTAGGTTATTTGGATCATTGTAAAATCATCAGGTCCTAGAACTGAGTTCCTGAGAGGTCTTCCCACTTTTCCAACTCTGGTAGTATCTGACCCCTTGGGGGAAACATTGACACTCAGCTGACATGGAAGAGTCCTAGGAAAGATATATTTGAAACTAGAAGAGATCGAGTGATTTCCCCTGAGATTGGCCCTGAGTTTGGTTTCGAGTTCTCACCTTGATGTATTTAGCTATGTCCTAGAGGAATTGGAGGGGCTAATTAACTGAGCCTGACAAGAAGCCATGTATCAGGACAGGGCTACAGACTTTTACTGACACTAGTCCACGGCCAAATCCGTTTCTCATTCTGGCTCCTATCTGCACGATGCATTAGGAGAATGGATGATGTCAACACCAGCCGAGAAGACAAGTTATCTCAATACTCAAATGCTGGCAGGAGAATTGGTGCCCTGGTCTATTTTTAGTGTTTTTCTACTTTAATAATCCAGTCGGCTGAAGAAAAGCCAGCAACCTGATGTTCTCTGAGCTCACCACCCTTATTTATCCCTTAGCTATTGGCAAGACATTTGGTCACCTGGGGGAAAATTTACTAGGAGCTTGGAGTCCCATCATTTATAAACTTTCTGAGTTAACACAGGATTATTATCCCAACCCAAGTAGAAGTGTGGGCCTCACTATTTCATTAGTAGCAATCTTTTATTCAAGGGAGAAAAACACAAAAGAGAGGTCACTAACAAAAACAGGTATGTATAGCCTGTCATTTTTATCAGTAGGGTTAAGGAGGGAGGGAGAAGCAAGAACTCTGCTTTACATCTCATTAAATGCTAGACCTTAAATTAGGGCACACATTCTGCTCATCTTAAACTTCAAATTGGACTATTCTTAGAATTCGCAATGAACAGGGAGTGCCTTTTCACCAAGATGCAGAAAGCGAACTATCAAAAGATTAATCAGTCATTTCCACATTTTTGCATTAGGATTTAACCCCAAATATTTAATTTTATTTCAATCTCATACAGCTTGGTGAGGACAGATTTATCCAACGCCAGCTGTCCTCCTATTTAAAAACTGCACAACGAAGACAAAATTAGAATCAAGTGAGGATCATATTCCTCAGCAAGAATCAGCTCTATGTTCCACTGACGCCCAGAGCCACTGACAAACCAAGTACCAGAACAATGTTGTTCCTCTTGGACAGTTCCTAAGCAGCCACAATGTGGTAGATACCGTATAGATGCCCCAAAAAAGCATGAGCCCCAAACTTATAGAATTATACCCCTGGGTACAAATTTATTACCACGATTATTTCTGACCGAAGTGGGAAGAAAGTATACACTGGTTTTTTTTGGGGGGGTGGGAGGGTTGCATATACTATTTTGACAGAGAGAGTGAGTGATGTCAACTATCACAACCCTCCTCCAATTTTTTTTTTTTTTTTTTTTTTGGAGTTTTCCACTTCAGAATTTTCCAAATTTGCATGAGGCTCAACCAAGTTAGACTGAAGTCTGGGTAAGATACAACTATTCATTAAATCAAACAGGAAAGACCAATGTCATCATCTTGATGCTAGATGTTGGGTGTGACAATGTATTGTGTAAAAAAATAACAATAACAAAGAATAATCTCACAATTCTAAAGATTATTAGTTAAATACTCACCTTGAATGGAGTCTAATTGTAAAAGTGCAGCTATAAAACTACATTGTGAATGTTCTCTGTTCAGTTTGGAAGGTCATATTTCTCAACAGGCATTTTACAAGAAAAGAAAGCAAAAGTGACCAACAAACACACAAAAATGTGCACCTCATTTATGATTAAAGAAATGCAAGTCTACAAAACAAGGAGATATCATATTATAAGGATTATAAGGAAGCTATTCTCAAATAACTACTGAAAATGTACCCTTTAGAAAAGGGCAATTTGGCCATAACTATTAAAATTTAAAATGCATGCGCTTTTCCCCCTGTAATCCCACTGTTACAGATATGCTTAGAAAAGTATGCAGAGGTATATTTATAAAGATGCTCACTTGAGTATCATTTTTAACAACCCACATATTCTTCAACAGAGAACTGATTAAGTAAACTATTATAAACCATATTAAAAAAACTATGTAGGAATTTAGAAGAATAAATTAGATGTTTATGTGCTGTTATCAAATGACACAGATGTATTAAGTGGAAAGCAAGATATATATAGTATATATACATATATAATATATACATAAAATATATATATAAATAATATACAAAACATATATTTTATATATATTATATATATACACACAGAGTATGACTGCATTTATGAAAAAATAAAGCTACACACATAATCGTATGCATGTATAATTATATCTTGAAGGATATTAAGAAACAAAGTTAATAGTAGAAATTGGAGACTGGAAAAGGTCAACTTTTACTTTTCATTTTATACTTTACGTAGTCTTTTAATTTTCATCCTAAGTATCTACTACTTTTGCTTTTTAAAAATCTTTTTGCACTCATAGGTTTATTTCAATTTTCTGGAAAATTCATTTGCAAAAAGCATCCCAAGTACCTAGAAGCACCGTATGAATCAAAAGAATTAAATTATACTCAGAGTAGTTTTACTATTGACTATATTTTGTTAAGTATTGTAATTCTTTGAAAATTGGTAATTCCTATAGTTCAGTAGAATTGGCCAGAATTCCATTCACTTACTAGGACATGTAACAAAAAGGGAACTGTTTTCATCTATCACTTTTATTTTGAAAATGGATTTGACCTTCCAGGATATATCTTCATACTTTGGTGTCATTTTAATGATTTGAAAAGATTTAATATCATAAGATCTAATGTCAGGAGACTATGAAACATGACAATACTCTGAGGACATTAAATTCATAATGGGAACTTTGACCTCAGGTTCAAGAATCCAAGGATGTAACACTGAGTAAACGGCAGGCAAGCATGTTCTGAGGTGGGAAGGCATGCTGTAAATTACTAAATGAACAGAAAATCAGAGAGTAGAATAGCAGTCTATTTTGTTGGGGCTACTGCCTCATCTGATCTCACCAAGCCTCAGGCTAGACATAACTACTCAAATTATCTGCATTTTGATATACTACACAGATGTAGGCTGAGGTGGTGATTTTCATTTCCTTCTCTTACTTTTGTCAGACCCTACAGAGAGGATGGATTCCCCATGATTATGTTAAAGGAATATAATTAAGCATATTATTACTTTATATAATTTTAGTATATTATTACTTTTGACTATGTAAATGTATGTAGTTTTTTAAAAATGGACCTCAGGTGCATAACACATAATAATTCATATTTTGAATTAAATTATAAATTAATATGTATGCCACTCTTCTACTTTACTTTAGTTACTGCTTTATTTAATTTATTTTTAATAATAAATCCCATTACTCAACCCAAGAACTAGCACAATACCAATAACTCACATTATATATGTCTTCCTCCCCTAACTTTTGTAATCACTATCCTATATTTTGTATTTATTATGTCCCAGCATTTTAAATAGTCTAATCAAGGGTGAATTATTTTATCCTAAGTTAAAATAGGAGAGTTAAGCAGAATTCATCCACCCATTAACATTACAATGAATCTGAAGGGCAGGACCCTGTCTTAGCCACTCTGGAAGATGCACAGAGACCTGAGACAGCAAAGCGCTGCACCTGGCACTCAGTACATGTTGTTGAGCTGGATCTATCAGAAAAGTTTACCAAGTACATAGTTTATGGTTATATCCTTAAATAAACAAGGGAATGGCAAGGATCTTGGAATTTGGATGGACTAATGAGATTTATGACCCAAACAACTTCCCAGCCCCCCGCCCAGGGCCAGTATGTAAAGCGTCCTTGTGGCCAGTCCTCTCCTCTCTCCTTTCTGCAAATGTTTCTCATTTGCCATTAAAGACCAGGAGTTGTGTCTCTACTCCTTGATACCTAATATGAAACTTCAACCCCACCAGTGCTATACATGATGACAGATAAATCCCCCTTAAGTACAGGTCCTATCATGTCACTGTATAACCCGCACAGAAACCTGCAATGATTCCTTAACACATAATATCATTTAAATTCTTCCCCTGGTGCTCACGGCTCTTTGAGATCTGATCCTAACCAATCTTTTCCACCTTCTGTCTCCTGCCAAACTGACTGACTTGCTATTCCCTGTGCACGCCTCTCATTTGAAGCAGTGTGAAGACTGCTCATGCTGTTTGTCAAAGCCTCGTCCAGGGACCAGCAGCATCAGTTTCCTCTGGGAGCCTGTGAGCAATGCAGGACCTCAGGCCCCAACCTGGACCTACAGGTTCAGAACCTGCATTTGAGTGAGACTTTCAGGTGACGCCTGTGCATGTTAAATTGTAAGAACAGCTGTGAAACCAGCAAATGCTTTTCCGTGCTGCTGGAGGGGCTATTATTGTCATGATGCATGTCCCTCCAGAACATGTGAGCACCTGGAAAGCAAAGGTCTATCCAAATCACGTGCCTAAGATATACTGTCCAGCCCTCAGAAACAAAGGAATACACTGAGTGGCTGCCCAATAAAGACCTACAGATTGACTAATTTAAGTTCTGCAGCTTCAAGGGTGGCCAAAATCACCCTCCTTCACTCTATTGTCTGACAAACCAAGCCCAACATAGACATCGTACCCACACGAACACAAAGAGATATATACACACAGGGTCATTTATGGATAGGATTCCTAACAGGAAAGAAAAATGCAAAATAAAGTGATACTATAGCCTGGCATGAATATCAAAACTGTTTTTAAACAATCACTCTAAATTCCCTTTAAACCAAACCTGAGGGGCTAAATTTACTTGACGGGCTCCAAGGTCATTTTTATGCTTCTAGGGAACATCACTTCTGCACTGTCGCAGATGTGACTGTACGAAGCAGGGATTCAGCACGAAGCTACAAAACCTGACTTCCTCTCTCAGCTCTCTCTAAGGCCCAGCTTCTCTATAACCTCCCTGAAAAGCTCCTGCTCTGCACATGTCTACTATCATGACACCACCCTCCAACCCCCTGGCACTTCAAACTGCCCCTTGCCTTCACGAGCTTGTCACTGCCACACTTCTCTCCCTGCTGTGTACTCAGCTTCTCAGTCTCTGACACAGTCCAACACTGCCAAGGTGACAGTGAGCTAAACTAAACTGTGCTAAAAGAAGCAAGTTAGGAAAGAAGTATGTCCTACTAACCTACCATTATCACCCTCTTCCCCTCCCCTTGTGTAATTTAGTAACTTTCTTGAAAGAACTAAAGTGGCGTATCATTCTGCAGTGAGGGGGTAGGACCTCGTGAGAATTTACCCTTTGGGTCTCTTAAATATTTTATTTACTGAACACACTTTCAGTTCTACCTCTGCCAAGACCTCTGGTGTGAGTCTTTAAGCTTTGACCTAAAGCTATTTCACATCTCAAAATGGAATAATTACAGTTACCACACATCTCTCTCACATTGTGCAAAAGATTTTCACATACTGTCCAATTCAATTTATCTCAACACCACATATACTTTCTCGTACATCTAAGCAATAAGCAGAGACCACTGTCAGAGTTAAGTTTCTGACCCAGTGTCCTGTGCATGAGAACAGTCTTGGTGGACATTTCTGTTCATATCATTATAAGGCCCCTCCAAACCCAAAGGCTACTTATAAAGTAGAATTTCAGGCTTTTCCTTAGGACCTACGTCCCCTTTCCTCCTAATTCCCAAGAAGGTCAAAGAAGTGTATTTCTTACAGCAGAGGTTAAGAGCTCTCTGCTCTAGAGATGGACTGTGTGGATTTATTCCTCTCTCCACTGCTTACTAGTTATGTGACTTTGGGCAATTTGTGTAACCTCCCTAAGTTTGTTTCCTTATTAGTAAAAGGAGAATAATAATAACGCTACATCTTGGATTTTTGTGAAGAATGAATGAGAAAATGCATATGAAGTGGTTAGTACAGTGCCTTAACCTCATTTTACAACTGCTAAAATTCAAGTTCAGAGAGGCTTGTGCCTGGTATTTTACTTTATTTCTAATTTGCAAAGCCTGCTTAATGCTACAGACTCTCCTGTCTAGGACTCTTCTAGTTACACACAGCTCTCGCACGTGCCGCTGCCCATGTGGTGGGTAACCCGACTCCCAGCTAACGACAGTATGTGGTGCTAGCTGTCCTTGCCCACACAGCATGCCTCATGCAATAACTGCATGTGTGTGCAGGGCAAGCCGACATGGAACAGCCTCTTTTTAAAAACCGGGCATGATCTTCTGTCATGAAAACTTATGTACTCACACCAGTGACATCAAAAAGGACAAACTTCCCCTTTCTATTTTAGGTTACATATCAAAAGAAATCATTGTTTTAGGGTTGAATGTCAGTCTCTGTTGAATTTAGCAGGATGTGAAAGACTTTAGAAGGAAATTAATACCTCCCACCTCCAAAATGATGATCATTGGCTTGTCCGCTTCAAAGTGTCACCACAGGAAGTGTCATTTGGGTTAAAGTAATGGCTCTTCCTGTTTAAAGACAAACGGAGAAGTGGAAAGTACTGATGGATAAATATGTCTTTGCCTGACTCAGTCTATCAGAGCATTAATATAAAACAAATCAACTTTGATGTGGGCCTGAGTAAGAGGTAGCTCTGGAGGGCTAAATCTAAAGGAAGGAAACACTAAATGTGAGGGACAGGTTCTGGGGAGGGAGCAGACAAAAGAGGGGGGAGAGCTTGCAAAATACAAACTGTCGATTGGGCAGTTCCACCAAAAGCTGGATGAAACTTGACTGCTTCCAAGACAGTAAGACTCCTAACTCCAGGCAAGTTTTCTCCTGACATCTGTCATCAGCAGTCACAGCAGGTGCTGGAGAATGAGACCAGGAAGTACTGTAGATTATTCTCCCGGAGTCTGGGCCTCTGCCACCACGGCTTCTTTGCCCCAGGACTGGTTCAATTTCAAAATTTTATCCTCAAATAAGGAAGAAAAAAAACAAAAAAAAACCCTAAACCCCATCTTTAGCTAAATTCAAAAGTTCTCTAACAATAACAAGTAAAAAGTAGCTTGCCACATAACTCAAACCAATCATCTGTTTATCGTAGTATTTGAGTCCTAAGGGCTGAATTTTTTATTTAGAAGAATTCTACAAATGAAGTCTTTTAAAATTAGTTCCTATGCTGCCATAATTGAGGACCCAAGAAATCACTAAAAAACAAAGTGGGGGAAGTTTTTCTTTAAAAGAGAGATGATTCTTGAAACACTCGCTCTTAGAGCCCTAAGCTTCCATGTGAGAAAGCCAACTACTCTGAGGTCACCATGCTTGGAACAGCCCACGCCACGCGGAGAGGCATTAGAGGATTAGACACCATATGGAGAGACAGACAGACAGACGGGCAGGCACAAAGTAGTCCCAAGGTGCCAGACATGTGAGTAAAGAAACCACCTTGGAAAAATGCATTCTTTAGGCCCAGGTGCCCCAGTTGACAACACGTGGATCAGAGATGAAGCGCCCAGCTAATGCTTCTCAAATTCCTGACCTAAAACATCAAGTCACAGGAGAGATTATATGCTCCAAAGGAGCCCCTCAGTGAGCAAGAGTTTCAAGATATGTCCCAGTTGTTTCCATGCTACTAGGACCTCAGCATCAGGGGGAGGAAGTAGTGATATTCCTAATTTATGAGCAGGCATCGTTTCCTTTGATGGAGAAGCAGTCTGAGAAAGGCCGTGGACATGTGGACCTTGACAACAGGAAAACAAGTACAGTAAGGGTTGAGCCCCTTAAATATCCAAATAGAAATCTGTATGCTAGTTAGACTGTAGTCGTTAGGTTTTAAAATGGAGTAAGTGGTTTTATATTAAAACACCATTTAGCCATTGGAGGAATCAGGACAGTGAGTATTGACCCTGGAGGCACACGATTAATAATCTCCTAGGCAAAGATCTCCTCCTTGGCACTGTGTAAAATCAAGAAAGTGGACAAAACACTGGGGAAGAGGCAAACATTAAGTATGATCAGTAAAATTTCTAGTTATCTAGAAAACAATAGCTCGCCCTTCACATTACTGTGTTGAAAATAAAAAGAGGTGATATCTTTTTCTGAAAAGCAAGAGAGGAAGAACAAAAGACAGACAGAGCCAAACATGAAGACAGTATGGTTAAAAAAAAAAAAAAAAAAAATCAAGAGATCGGGAAAAATAAAAGCCCACTGTTGCTAGAAAATGGTCTCGATAAACGCGGGAAGAAATGGTGAAGTGAGTGTTTATAATTTCCCACGCACCAAAATTCCTCACTTGCTTTTCAAAACCATCATGAAAATACTCAGTGGATGTCAAATATCACCTTCTATTCAAACAGCTTGAAAATGCTCACAAGTCAAATTCATTCATTTTTACAGCAACTGACCAGTGGGCCATAGAAAGCTGAAGCTCTGGACTTGTTCAAAGACACACAACTCACAACTCCTTTTCGAACTTAACTCATGTACCTCTTTCCTGAACTAGTTTTTCTTCTTCCTCTTGCTCTTGTTAGGTATAATACAAAATAATAAAACAAGTATCTTTCACAATACCTGTTGCTCTGTGGACACTTCAAATTAATTATCTTTCTGTGAATAAAGGTTACTTAATATGGCATCTGTTACCAAATAGTAGATAAATCTAAAATAGACAAAATCATAAAATAAACAAAAGAAAATGAATTGGAACAGCACGATAAACTTCTACATCAAATCAAATAAGTAAAAATTTAAATGGAGTGCGTCAAGTTTAGCTTATTGTGTGTATTTTCACTAAGTATTCTCACTAATGTGACATTTTAAAACATTTCAAAAATATGTTGCTAATCTGCCTTATCTCACTTCTCTTTCCCCAATTTTTGCTTAATGTAGTAGCTATTATCGAATTCTTCAGTTGTTCACTTTTAAATAGATCTAATGTTCTATTTTTCAGACCACTGCCCCTACGCTATACCCATGTAGCTAGCATAACTCTGCAAACATCCTAGCTATTCAGGCAATGTCCTAAAGGCATCACCATTGTTCATTTGTATGAGCTCTATGTATCTTGTCATCTTTCCAGGGTAAGATTGCCAAGGTCTTGGACTCTTCGTTTGGTGGAGTCTAATTCTGTTCTCTTTACAAAGAGCTAGGGTTACACTCAGCAAAGGTTACCATTTACGTGAGAGATGAAGCCTGCTAGTGTAACTCATCACCAGAGAAAAATCCCCGGCTATTTTTTCTCTCAAGGACATCCCCAGTGCTACCTAAAATCAAGAAGGAACTTCAGGACAGGTCACATGTACAGCCTACGTACATTCTGAACCCACATTTTCATCCTAATACTCTGGCGTTTGCTAGTATTTCATAGCAGCCCAGCAAAAGGGTTTTTTTCTTTTGAAAACCTTCTTTTCTATTCCCAGAGGAAAATACATGAAAATCAAATGTAAGACTACAATGGTTTCCCACAGCTAGAAAGTAATGGTAATACTACAAACAATGTTTTGAAATTATAACATTACTATAAATTTACTAAGAGAAAATTTCCAATAGTTTCCAGTAGTTCCATTAATTTATAATGTTTCTGCATAAATTTATTGAGATGACTTGTTTTTGTGGTGAAAATAATGTACTGGCAACAACTTTGAAGACTCTTTAAAGCTGTCACAGCCAAACTTTGGCTATTTACTAGAATTTTGAAATAAGAAAGTATCAATATTACTTTTCAGTTCAATTAGTCTTGATGAAGAACAGTTATTATATGAGTTTTAAGGGTCTTGATAATGTTGGGAATCAATCCTTTTTCTAAAACCATGATGTTTGTTACTGCTCAGTGCTCTTGCATTGTGTTTTATTTCTCAAAACAATGTAATTTTACGGAAAACTCAATTAGTGGAATCTTTTACTCGATATAAGTTTGAATAAAATCTTACTTTCCTCCTCCCTCCCTCTATCCTTCCTCCTCCCTCCGTTCCCCTTCTTTTCCTTTCTTCCTTCCTTCATTTCTTTTTTTTTTTTGAGGCAAGAAGCTTCCTTAAGCATAATATTTACAGCACTTTCTAACTTATTTTTCTAATAATGGATATAACAGTGGGATGACGTTTACATGCTCTGTAAGCAAAACTCTATTAAAGAACCTGAAGAAATGCTTGGCTGATTAACATTCCTCTTGGTCTTAAATTGTCTCCAACATATTTTCCAGTGACTCTACACCATTAATGGATCTTATTAAAATATACAAGTGTCTGTACGGTTAGCAACAGTGTTGTATTATTGTCACATATCAGTATGCATTTTTGGTCAAAAATATAAACAGATATGTGTGTGAAACAACTCATTTTACAGAATGATCATATATCTAATCATTTCACGTAATTGAAAACGTGCTGTATGTTGCATTTTATTCTCATATCTTTTTTATTATCTATACATACCGGTTGTCTTCAGTGCCTTTTTCCTTTTGTATAATTGTATTACAAAAAGAAATTACTGACCTCTGTGTAAACAACGTAAAAACTGTTAAAATTATTAATCCAAGGAGGTTTTAATGGCAGTTTAATTTTCCAGAGAATAAATTTTGCGTGGGTTAAAAGTTAAAAAAAAAAAAAAAAGACTACAGTGGCTTTAGCAAGAGAACTTAATACTTAAGAGGGAGCTTTCTTTTACAAAGTATTCCTTTTATGAAAGGGGGAATGGTTGGAATGTTTGGTTTTATCACTTACCAAATGATTTCTGAAAGATTTCTTTTCATAAATAAATAGTATTTTAAACTGTTTAAGTAATTCTAAAGCTCGGCTCATCTTTCAAACCTCTGTGATCTGGAGTCGCAGTCTAAGCCACAGTCCCAAGTGCTGACTGCGTTTGCTTTTAGCTCCAATGTTCATCTTTCTTTCTCTTAACCTCTCATGAAATTTCATCTATTCTACTAATTATGAAAAACGGAGATTTTAAAGCATGATTAAACCCTGAGGTTTAAAAAATATTTAAAAAGAGCAAACAGACCTAAAAGAAACCTTAGGGACCATTTCACTTGTCATTAGATATGAGATCACTAAGATCCCGGTCTTGCCCAAGGTCATATAACTAATTAATGACAGATCTAGAATCAAATCTATATTTCCTCAATCCTGACCTAGTGCTTTCTCTCCCCTACTATATGGATGGCCTTTCTATATTTTTATCCATTTCTATACAATCTTCAGACAAAGACTGTTTAACTCATGCTAACCAGTGGCATATCCCAAAGTAAGAGGCAGGGCATTTCTTGGTTCGATTATCACTGTCTCATTTCATTGGTTGAAGATCAGGAATAGGAGACGGGAAGTCCTGTTTAGCCTCCTCATGTAATGGATTAAATGATAACATGAGCTGTCTAGAGCCTGGCCCATGAAGTTTGATTGTTCATGTTTAGAACTCGAAAACAGCTGGAATATTAGGGGATCCTAGTATTACCTTCCCTTTATAAGGCTTGGATCTTCTCTTTTTTGTTCTTATTAGCCTGGGGACATGGAACAATTTCAAGGTGGGCAAAAACCTGAATCTTATCCACCACCAAAACTATTCTGCTGATGTTTTCTGGCTTCTATTTGAGATATGCAAAGGGGCTTAGAGGAAATTACAGCCTCTTGAACCAACTGGCCTTGTATTTATTCGTAAGGCATGTTTTTTCCAAGAAGTTCCAAAAGTTTCATACACACTCTCTCACTTAAACTTTCGCTTCCCCTGAGGGAAGCATTTCATTTTTACCTTCCTGCCACAGCCAGTTTCCCTGCTGTGTATAGGGTTTCTCTCCAGGGTCTGATATTTAAAGGTTAGACTCTCTAGAAGCCACAAACATTCTCCACTGAAGTCTCAGCCACTATTGCCAACAAAGCAAATCCATTCATGCAACAATAACTCACTGAACATCTTGTATCTGCCTGGTACTCTTCTAGGCATTATGATACCAGAGTGAACAAAACAGACTATGTCTCTGCCCTCATGGTGCTCACATGCAAAGTAAAAGGACTGTTTCATCACCCAATGAATTCAGAACCATATATACATAGTATCCTGGTAAAAGAAAAAAGAAAAGAAAAAAAAACACCAGTCTCAACTACTCAGACTAATTTTTTTAATTATTAAATTTTAAATTTATCTGGTATTACAGATACCAGATAGCACTATAGTCCATTTGCTAGAGGCCTTTATGGATTGTACTAGAAGTCAGGAGATTTGGATTATAATCCTGACTCTTACCAACAGATTGCATAACCTTGAACAAATAATACAATCTCTCTGACCCTTATTGTTTTATTGTCTGAAGATGTTAGACAAGAAGATTTCCCATATCTTCTCTTGGTCTGCAGTTCTGTAACTGGTTAACTTCACCCAAGATGACCGGTATGGTGTTAGGACTTACTGGCGAGGTCAGAAGAGGAGGAATCTTTCTTTTATCAATTACTTTTATTTGCGGGATGGAGTTGAGGGAAACAGCGCAAAGCAACACATACCCTCTAGCACAACTATTAATAGCCTCTCCCTATGCAACAATCTATAAAATTAATCAACTCCACACCTACTATGTGTTTGACACTGGGCTACATATTTTGCGGATGGGAGACAGATGGAAAGATCCCTGATCTTAAGGAGCTTCCAAATGAAAGTACACAATGGTAAACACCCTGTTTCCCCGAAAATGAGACTAGCCAGACAATCAGCTCTCATGCATCTTTTGGAGCAAACATTAATATAAGACCCGGTATTATATTACATATTATATTATATCATATCATATCATATCATATCATATCATATCATATCATATCATATCATATTATATTATACTACAGACCTGGTCTTGTATTATAAAATAAGACCAGGTCTTATATTAATTTTTGCTCCAAAAGACGCGTTAGAGCTGATTGTCCAGCTAGGTCTTATTTTCGGGGAAACACGGCAGCTAAAAACAAAAGTGTATTAGAGAGGTTATAAGTTCACAAGGGAAGAAAATCAAGGAGAGCTAGATTAGAAACGTCTGAGGAAAGGTGGAACTTCACCTGGATCTACATATAACAACCACTATCACAACAATAATAGTAGCTAATAGTTATTGAGCGCTTGATATGTGGCACAGTATGAGTTTTAAGTGCTTTGGTGGGCTATCTCATTTAATCCTCCAAACAACTCTGGAAATAAACACTATTATTGTACCTATTTTGCAAATCAAGAAACCGAGGCTTAGAGGGATACCTAATATACCTAACAAATGGTATAAATCCAGGCAATCTAACCCGAGCATTCCACACCACTGAATGGTTATGGAATGCTTTCCCCACATATGAGATAAAGGGATAAGCACATCTCTGGCACACAGTTTAGTGTTCCATAAATGTTAGTTCCTTTTTCTATCCATCCCCCACCACTATTCATCCCATCTCTAATGCCCATCTCCAACTCACATGCACACACACACACACCTCATGCTTTTCAATTTTAACATTTGTCAAAGTTCAGTTGAAGGTCCACGCTGAGCAGGAAGCTTTCCTGAGCCACTCAAGCTTCTGTCTCCTCTGAAATCCTAACACTTGCTCCTAACAGCCTGTGGGTGACAATGTGCTGTCTTGTTACATACCTGACACTACTTAATATCTTATGACATTAAAGTTTCTGATGTCTTATGGCATTACTTCAGAAGGTACCTATATTATTATTACACATCTTTGCACTACTAAGCTTTTCATATATTGCCACTTTGTCAGCTAACTGCAAACTCCTTTATTTTGCTTCTGGGGTCTTGCCCTCTGAATATATGCCCTCTAATGATGCCCTCTGAAATGATGTTTTTGGGAAATGACTGAGTGCCCCTGCTGGGCGCAAGTGCTATTGATCTGTAAAGGTAAACATCTGGAGTTTTTAAACTGAGAATATTAAAGTAGTTCCATCTTAGTCAAGAATTCATATGTTCTGGGTTGACCTGCTGTCTATAACTAACTAGTTTGCTGGTCCTGGTTTGAATACTTGAACTAAATTTTACTGAATTCCAGTGAAATGTAGACAAAAATGTCTTTTTTCCCTTTCTAGATACCCAGGGAAGAAAACATTTTCTTCAGGATTTGGAATATGCTACAAAAATGTCAGAGTAAGTACAAAATGTGCATGTCAATGTGCATTTGTTGTATATGAATATAGGGGAAATTCTACTTTTAAAAAATGCACCAAAAATATTCCCAAACTTTAAAGTGATTATTTTTATAAGTGACTTCTTATGCACAACGTAAGTGTTTAGTAAAAGCCCACTGATTATGAAAGACAAAGGAAGTTTGAAGTGAAACTATTAGGAGACATAATCTACTAATAATTGGTCAAAAAGAAAGAAAGCTGAAATTATGCAAATCACAAGAAAAATAGGATTATAGGTAAACAATTGTGATACATTCAAATGTACACAGTTAGGCATTTCAATCAAAGCTGCCTCTAATCTTTCTTTCACTGGATTGTGTTTGGTTTTGTTTCCCCCACAGGATAAAGAAGAAAACCGCCAGAGTTTCGCTAACCATCAATTCCCCCGTTAATGAAACCTCCAACATCAGATCAAGTTATTCTACCTTAGTTCAACCATTGTGTATTGACCCCCAGAGGGTAGGTTTGGCTTTAAAAGCCTTCTGAGGGGTCCCAGTAATGGAGGCACAGGCCCAGAGGAGAAGTTGCATTGATTAATGCAACTTTCTTGAAAAGTAGTATACATGAGGAGAGTCTCCAGCTGCATGACCTCAGGAAGAATAACAAAAAAAGCCATGGGTCTCAGAAATAACTCCATGGTAGTTCTGTGGGTTTGCCATTTGTCTGTGTGCCAGTCCAAAGGGGACAGTTGTTTCTAGGAGCTCAGTCCCATAACAGAGTATTTCAACTATGCAAGGAATTAGTTCCCTATTTAAAAAGGAGGGGGGAGAGGGGTATGCTTTTTCAAAAACCAAAAAGATACAAGAGCAACTGTATGGGGGGGGGGAAATCTAGTCAGTAAAATTTAGAAACTTTTAATATACAATCCCATTTCTCAACTGTAATTTCCCAGTGTTCTATTTCACCATCTCAGCTGATGGAATGCTAGAGGGGAGAGTAAAAAAGGTGGCATTGGAGCAGACATCCAAACTGACATTTAAATTAGAAGCATCTTTCTTTTCAAAATGGAAACAGGGTGTGGTTGGTAGCAGCTGAAACTGATCCAGTTAGTTCATGGCCACGGTGCACCGAGGTTTCAGGGCCTTGACAATACAGATTATAGTAGCTCTTCTATTTCCTAAACCAGATGCAGAGTCCCTGCAGCAGCCTGTCAGGACCCACTTGTGTTGCAGCCCCTGTGTTTACCAAGGTAACCTATCCATACTGCATGATGGAGTTTGCATTTGACAGATCCATTACAGGCATATCGAAAGGATAAAGAGGAAGAAAGGGGAAACTAGAAAGGACCTCAGAGCTTATAATTTTGTAAAGGAGAAAACTGAGTTTTTGTCACAGAGCAACCCCTGTCACAGACTGATTTATCCTATGCTCTTTAGACTTTCGCTCTGTGTCAATCCTCCAGTTCTGCAGTGCAGTGCTCAGACTGTCCTCTCCAAGCAGATTATGCTCTTGCCTGACCTCAAGTTTTATCAGATTCTCCCAACGAGCTACAAGATGCCCTTCTGAAGAAGGCAATGAGCAAAGCAATATCTATTTCCTGCTTTGGTCACACTCAGAGACCAGGAATGAGAAAGCTGTTTTATCACCCATCGGCAAACAGCAGGATTCAATCGGCTTTAACCAAACTAAGGGTGAAAATCCTCTGAGCTCTCTGACCGCTGCTCGCTCATTCCCCCCCTCCCGAACCGCCCCCCCCTCCCCCAACACCACCACCAATTTCCCAACCTGACAGAACTGGAATCACTGCCCATTGCTGACCCAAATATGAGAAGCAGGGCAGGGACTAAGCCTGTACCCGATACAGAATGGGAGACATAGGAAGCAATGTCATTAAAAGTAAGGAGTACTTCTATCAGTGCTGGAAGCTTGCTTTCAACAGACACTGTCAGGCACATATACCATTACCTCACGAGTGTCCCCTCCTACTGAATTCCTTCCTGTGATATGCAGCCCTAGGCTGGTGGTCATTATGTCTCAACCAGTTCTCACCTGATAGAAGGACCTCCGATATTCCCTCTCTGGTCTCAGGGCCAACTTATAACCTGAAATGTTAA
Organism: Rhinolophus sinicus; assembly: GCF_036562045.2. Lineage (NCBI taxonomy): Eukaryota > Metazoa > Chordata > Mammalia > Chiroptera > Rhinolophidae > Rhinolophus > Rhinolophus sinicus. Next base: position 79,936,378 of record NC_133759.1, read on the forward strand.
TTCTAGATTCTAGAGGGCCCTGGGGCTGGGAATAGGACAGGGGGGAAATGAGGATTTAAGAAGAAAATTTACCACAAATGCTCACGTACACATTGTGAGACTAAACTAGTTATTGTTAATAAACACTTTCTATGTATCAATGTAACTCTTCATTCTTTAAAGAAAGTTTTCAGATTATTTATCTGAAATGAGCCTCAAACCCTCCAGGTGGGCTGAGCATTTTGGTAGCCCTATTTCACAGGTACAAAGCCAGAGTTCCACAGGGGTTAAAAGTCCTATAATCAGCTTCAACCAGCTGGTGACAGAGTTGAGAGGCCAAAGTCCTCTAAGTCATGATTCAGAATCCTTAACAAATTACAAGACTACACATGCTACTTGACCAAAAATAAAGATTAAATCTGTGACTATATAGGTACTCAACAAAATAATACAATAAAGTGAAGATTTTTCAACTAATCTGTTTTCTATTTTGATAAATGGCTCTTGGAGGAGTGAATAACTTTCTCATAAACACAACTCTATGAAATTAAGATAAAAATAACTTATACCTGACTGTAGAGCACACTATAAAGCACAAAAAAATGCCCAGCAACTCCTTGTTTTGATTAAGATACAGTGAGTCAATAATTATAAAAAACCTTGCACACTTACTTCAATTTTTGTCCGAAATTATTGTACATGAAACAGTTTCTCCCATTCTGTGAATTGTTTGTTCTTCAGCATCTTCAAGACATCTCTACAACCAGAGGTCAATTTGTCGTGTTTGAATGCCGAGTCCAGGCCACAGCCACAGTTGAAGTTCACTGGTACAGAGAAAAAGAACAGATAGCCGACTCAGAGGACTTCCGGATTCTGAGGAAAAGTATCGTGATAAACTTCTCAATTTGCTTTTTATTCTAATTAACTTTGAAATTTATTAATAATTCATGTTTTAAAGTTTAACAGATGATTTGTTCCAGACTCAGATATTCGTATTGTTAATTGTTATTTCAAATCCAAATGATTCCTCAACAAAAAAACTAAAGACAGCTGTTTTGTTTTCATGAAACAATAATTTTGATATCTGTGAAAAGACTGGCTATTTTCATAAACTAATCTTAACTATCCTAATGAGTTCTTGGCATACAAACAAGAAAAAAATGTGAGAATATATTTTTTAAAGAGTAAAACAAATGAAAACTGATGCATAACATTCTAAATACTTTATTGTGTGTGTCCCACCGAGTAACTAATTTAGGAAAGGGTAAAAAATATGATATCTCTTATGCTAAACACTGAGTTTACACTTTATAAATCATTTCTCATTTAATCCTCACATCAATATTTTGAGGTATGTGTTATTATCTTCATTTTATAAGTAATAAAACTAAAATCAGAAACTTTAAATGTCTTGCCCAAGGTCACAAAGCTAGTAAATGCTGAAGGCAGAGTTCAAGCCCAAGATAGGTATGGCACCAAGTAAAGAAAATATATTCATTTAAATATGAATTCAAAACAACTGAACATTTCCACATCACATTAAAGAAGAAACATCTCCATTATGCAATATATTTCTTTTTAACATAACATTTACTGCATTTTGTGCAACTCAGTAATACAAATTATAATAAATCTCAAAAATATATAACATAAAAAAGAAATTTAAAATTACCTATATTCTCACTACCCAGAAACAATTATTATTCACCTTTAGTGAATTTTTCTACAGTACTACTACAGTATTTTTATAATGCAATATTCAACTTTAATTAGAGAGATTAAAAGAAAAGGATTCTTTTGGGATAAAGAGGCTGCCTCAGGATTAGTGTTTCAGTAATGGTTCACACTCAGAGAAGAGACATTATCTCAGAGATGAAGAACAAAGGCCCAGAGAAGGAAAGTAATTTTCAAAGTCACAGAGCAATGTAGTGGCAGAACAGGACTAAAATACAGTTCTTCTAGCACCCTGCCCAGTGTTTGTTCCTTTATGCTCCTTTTGTGAGTTTCTACAGAATTTATGGTCTGTGACTCCAGATTACAGTCAACCTTGTATTTGCTTCAAGTTATTTCTCATATACACATGGCCCCTTCTCCCAACTAAACTGATTGTCATGATTTAAATTCTCTGTTCTCTTGTTTTCTCTTTCAGAAGCTTGTTTATCATCCATTCCTGGTAAGCAGAATTTTTCAATGTTTTGATAATAAATGATCAAATCAAAATTAGCATCAGAAGACTTTGTCTCCTAAATCACTTTTGCCTTCATGAACATTTTGGAGCTACTCTATGCCAACTCTTGAACACACACAAGAAACAAGATAACTGGGATCTTTAACACTTTGTAAGCGGGCATTTTCCCGCCAAATCGTGTCGTAACGCAGGGCTTTTTTGACATTTTCTCGCCAAAATTAGACTTTCCGTAAAGTATTCATATCTTTCGATCTATTTGATATTTTTCTATGAAACTTTCAGTGTTTTAGTTTAAAAAGAGGTCTCTATTTATTTACTTTGCAAAATTTTTGCCGGTTCCAACTAGAGGCGATATGACGAGTTTACTCATTTCCCACAAAAAATGTGTTATTAAGTGCATTTATCTATTCATTCACTTAACATGCATTTACTGAGGACAGACTAAGGCCAGGTTCCATTATTGCCCATAGCCCCTGCCCTCATCGAGCATGCATTCTTCCATGCACTCCACCTGGCATAGTATTTGTGCCTCTTGAGCTGTACACAGAGGTGACCTAACATCAAATTGCTGATGGTCTAAGAAATAGGTATGGTGCCCATCACACAGAGCCCATCACTGTATTAACATTAAGTCTAACTACCATGGCAATGATCATTTTTAGGTCAGTTCAGAAAATCTTTCTATGGGACCTTTATGCTAAGCACTAATGCTACAGAAATCTAGAAGTGAAGGAATAAAGTGTGATTCCTGTTTTCAAGGAACTCAGTCTAGTACAGAAAACGTGTCTGAGAGGCAGGTGATAGGGATCATGCTGGTTGTTTTAAGATGTATTTTTAAGATTTATCTTCATAAGCCTATTCAAAGACAAAAAATCTAATCAGATGTTGTTGTTTTTAAATCTCAGGAATACTCTATTTATTCCCAGTACCTAACACTCCCTGACATCCTCCCACACTATTTGTTTGCTAATTCAGGGCACCAAATATTCTAGTCATGTTGAATCTCTTCCCTTTACAGAGGAAGTCTGCACCTTGATTATCACAGAAGCATTTCCTGAAGACTCTGGGGAATTCAAGTGCGTTGCAAAAAATGAGGCCGGGACTGTAGTCTCCACAGCAAGACTCTTAGTTTCCCCAGGTAATTACTCTTCATGATCTAGCTCCCTGCTCCATCCAATTCAACCTGAGCCAAGAGGAAGAGTGTCTGTTTCTATCTGAACTGGTGACTAATTGTATTTTTCAGAAGGAAAAGAAATGGAGAAATCAGAGAGTTCACCGAAGTTCCCCAAGAGGAAATTTTCTCCAAAAATAGCTTCCTTTCCCTGGAGCAGTGACAGCTACACAAAAGACAAAAATCCAGACAACACCCTAATAAACCTCAAACCAACTATTCCTGAACCAGCCAATCATACTGAACGTGAGATCCAGATTCCAAAAGAGGATTTCTACCCTATCAATGAAAATTCCTCTGGGCTACAACCACAATGGTAAGGGCAGACAGACCTAACATTCACTCATGCAACAACTATTCTTGGTTCTGCAGATAGAATAGTGAACCTGACAAGTCTCCTGCCCTCAGGGAGCCTGCATTCTGAACTGAATCACATTAACTGTCATTTCTCTCTTGTTCTCCTACATGCATTTCACCAAGGATGAAACAGTAAGTCGGGTGCTTAGAGTCATATTTAAGGGTTTATTACAGGGATTTACTGAAGAAAAAAAAATTAACAATGCTCAAAATGGCACAAGATTTTTAAGAAGTGGAATCTTTTTCCAAAATAGAATTCAGTGTCCTATCTCAATATAAATATGTAAAACATTTTGTGATAAAGGTTTCTTCATGATCAGTCTTAGAATTATCCTTGCATTCAGAGGACAAATGTATAAATGGAAAGGCAATTCAGTAAGTAAATCTGCCAACCAGGCTATGTTTAAAACAATACAACGCACCACGAGCCTCACTCCCTAAACACAAATCTCAAACTAAAATATTGATTTTAAAAAAATCTAAAAGTCATATAAAAATTGTTTTAACAGTATTTAATAACATAGTCCACTCAATATTTTACCAGCCTAAAGTTACCTTTAGGTTAAATTTAGGTTATACACATTTAATATAACTTAATAAATCAGCATTCTTGACTAGCTACCTAGAACTAAGTGTAACCTCTGTTAATTACAAAATAAAGATATTGGAATCTCTTTTAAGAAGAGATTTCTTGAGTAATATTTGGGTTTATTAAGTGAGAGAAATATATCATGTTAGAGACAGACGGAATCAGAGGTCATCTATGTGAAGTTCCTCATTCTACAAATGACTAAAAAATGTAGGTGATTGGCTCATATCGTTGAGTGCTAGTTCCTCATGCTTCCTTGACCTTGGGATAGATAATTCTCCAAGTATTTCTTGCAATGAAGACAGTGAGGGCAAGAGTTTGGACCTGAAGATCAACAGACCTGGAACAATGTATGTGACATACATAGTAGTCATAGAAATCAATAGATAGTAGCTATTACTTCACTGCATTTTTTTTTTTTTTTAAGCAGGACCAGTTTATCTCTAATAACAGTGATTTCTCGGTTGGTCTCCTGGAACCCCTTTAGCTTCTGGGATCTCTAATTGCCTTAGCAGTAGCTACCCCTATAAATAAAGTTTCCTCGTGGGGTCAAGGAAGAACGGGAGTGTGGAACAATAGATAAGACTGCAAGTTATTCAACATTTATTAAGCACATTCTATGTGTTTGTCAGTTTCTCTACTGGACTTGCCTTGGGAAGATGGCCAATACTGATTATCTAAAACTTTTCTCCATGAGTACCTGTGTTTAGCAGTAAGCCTTTAAGACTTAAAAAGACTTTGAATTTATAATATCTTTCATAGGAGATTACCACCTTTTTCATTAATAAAACCTTCTATGGGGGAAAATTACGGTAAATTTCCATAAAAGCTAACAAGATTTTATGGAATGTCTACCATGAGTTACACTGCACTAGGCAAGATAAATAATAAACAGTCCCTTCCTCAGGAAAAAAGTTAACCTAACTGAGGAGACATACTATGCCACATAATAGTCCATTATGATTTCCTGTTTCATTTGAGTCGCTCAGCAACCCTCTGATTTAGGTTAGTACAAGAGATGCTATCTTTGTTTTTCGGTTAATTATTAAAGCTCAGAGAGTTTAAGCAACCTGTCTAAGATTACACAGTAAGTATGTACAGTGGGCACTAAGACTCAAGTCTCCAAAATAAAAAGATCAATGTGTCTAGAAAGTTGTGGAACTTAACCAAATTAATGCTACCATTTTTACCGTTCGACTCCAAACCCAGTGAAGACCCATTATTATTTCTTGCTTGAGAAGACTATGAGTCAGTGCTAGAATGGATATTTCAAATTACAAGTGCTACAGTGGGATTCCCTTTCACTATATGTCTATGCAGAACTTCAGCAATCACAGTGCATTAAGCATAACCTGAAAATAAAATGTTCTTCACTCTTTAGTCCTTTCATCTTCAATGGGACATTTCCCTTCTCAGTTGATATAGCAGAAATTACCTTCATCGCACACATCTGACTTTAGAAGAAGCTCACAGCACCCTTTTTACAATAGCATATATACTTCACATTTTAAAAAACAAGGGCTATAAATGAAGAGGGAATGAATGAGTGACAGTTAAACAGCTACCCTTCCACTGATGATGGGACAAAAAGGAATTCCCTTAAAATGCAGCAGGAAATGTTTCAGTGAGATAGTAGGAAATTACCTACATTTTCTAGGGCATTAGAATGACTTGCCAGAGGCTCTTACTGATAATTTAGAGAAAGCACCAGGAAAAAGTTGTCTTTGGAGGCAGGTTGGAACATGGTTCACCCATTTGACATCTCAATGATTCTTTCAGGTTTAGGATGATTTTTCTCAAATAAGCCATTCACATTTGTGAGAAAACAACATTCAACAAAGCAAACCAAACATTAAAAAGTAGAAAAACAGACTCATAATGGATTACTAAGTATAGCCCCTATATTTAATGGTCTGCAAATGGAGTCATCAAAGAGGACCTTCCTTACCTTTCCCAAATCACTTCCTGACCCCCCATTGCAATGAGAACCTTAGCCTAGATATACCATGGAACTACTACACTGTAACCAATGTTATATCTTACAAAGGCCTAGGGAAAAGAAGAGGCAAACCTTAAAGGATTAAAGAGTAAAATTTGACAGTTTATCCTGGGCGTCTTCCCTATTTGGCTGGTAGGGAATATCTCAAACTTTTAGGTACTAAGAGACCTGACTCTAGTGTCTCCTCCCCCTTGCCCCAATCAAAACCTCTCAGAAAGAAATCAAATATCCGTGACATACACCACATTTGAAGTGCCCAGAATAGTGCCTGATTCATAGTGAGTGCTATACGTGGTTACTCTTATTTTTATTGTCATTTGCATTTACATTTTAAGTCCTTCTAATTTGGATTAAAAGACTTCTTCCCTGTCAATGGAATCTGAATTATCAGCAGATGTGGAGAAATATTTTGGGAAATTCCTGAAATAAGACTTTCTAGGCAAACACCTACACATCAAGTCTAGTGTGCTTTTTCTACTAAGTAATGGCTGCATGCCCAGGCATCAATTACCAAACTTTCTCTGAACACCAAAGGAAGATACACCTACATAGTCAGCTGTGAAGAATTTTATGTGGCTCATATGTGCTCAAACATCTATTTGTTGGGCCCTAATGTACACAGTAACCAAATCAAGACTAGAGTACTCATGAGGGAAGGAAATAAATACATATGCTTTAAACAATAGAACCACACCAAAACTGAAGCCACTAAAAGGGGATAATTCCACTCAACTGGCCTGATCCTCATGCCACCTAATCTTCTCCACCATCTCTTTCGTTGACTTAAAATTTTCTTCCTCTGTTTAAGTATTTACTTCCCTGCACAAAAAATGGAAACCTAAGTATCACGATGGTCTCCTTGGTAAAATGACAAAGGAAAATGTATACCTGCTAGAAGGAAGGGAGATAAAGGAGAGTTGACAGCACAGAATCCTAGTGGTATAGATTATTTGTTTGGTAGTTTAAGTGTTTCGGAAACTTTTAGAATAAAATTACAAGGTCAAGGCAGCATAATGCCATATAGATTCAGAAAACTTGCCAAAGATATCAAATCGTATTTTTCCACACCCTCCCACCTTCCCAGTGACACACCACCGTCAATCACCCAGCTCTCCTGCCTTTAGCCAGACCACACCCCCTTTCCTGAAACAATCTGCTTGATCCCTGCTCCACCCCCACTCATGTTTAGCAAGGGGGGGAAAAAGCCTTCAGATGAACAACTCTCCAATACAAATCAATTTGGACCCCATCCATCACTGGTCTAATTCCTGGAGGAGTCTTATGAGATACACCACCAGTCGTAGAATATATGAAGGGATTCATAGTCCTTCTTTCTTCAACAGGGACGTCAAAGCCCCCACCATGATAAAAGAAATTGAGTTTTCTTTATACCTTTTCCCATTTCCCAATTCACTGCTCTTCCCCCAAGAGCTTGTTAAAGCTCATAGTTAAAATTCACATCTAAAATAAAAAGGCCTGCAAGAGAAGCTCATGTAATCCCACTCCTTAAATATCACTAAGACATCTGAGATATTGTTTAGATTGTGGACTCTTACTTTGACATGCCAGCATAGGTAGGTAGACAGGCAAGCACATCAGATGTCACTGTTTGGCAGCCGGTAAAAGTCAGTGGTGCTATAATATTAAGCACAGAGCCACTAGATTAGTCTGTGAGGGAAGGGGATGCCTCTTCCTTCCCTTCAACAGTGAGTTAAACCCAGCTGGCACCCTCTGGAACTACCGGTAAGTCCCTTCTTTATTCCTGCTACAGTTTTTTTGTTTTGTTTTTTGTCCAAATCAGCGGAGTGTGTACAGAAGTGATCTTCAGATAGAGTTTGAAAGCCACAACATCATAATGGTATTATACAAAGATTGGAAGAGAAACTGATCTATTCATTCCATTGAAACTGGAAGGCATTATAGAAAACATAGAAGAAAAGATAGTTATGTGTTATTATTTTTTAAGTCATCGTTTTTCCTTGAAAGGGGACACTTGGTCTGTCTGTAATTGTGGTGATATCCTACAGCTTCAAAACATCCTCAATCAGTTTTGTGTGCAAGTCTGTGCTACAATAGAGATGGGGGAAAATGTTAAGATTTTTTAAATAGGAGACCGAATAGTATTTTATTTATGAAATCTTTAAATTTATTTAACATTATTTAGAAGGAAATGATACTGTAATGTACTAGAATCTAATCTAGAACTGAATTGTTGAACAGTAATTATAACCATGAAGAAAAGACATTCAGAGTTACCTGTGTGAATATCTGTATAAAATTTGGTAAGATAAAACAAAATAAAATTTTTCAAAGAATATATTTTTAATTGAACTTTAAAAAATAACAGTAAATTTTAACTATGTAGGCCAATACCAAAATGAACAAGATAGTTGACATTCTAGAAATATCTGTGAAGAAAAATAGGGGACTTTGGGGAAAATATCTGCTAGCTATTTGTTAAACAGTTTATTCCTTGCTATTTGAAATGAATCTGAATCATTTGCCTGCCCAAAAAGGAATTTAGGAACCAAACTAGATTTAATTCTTAATGGAATGAAATTAACTATAGAACGACTGGCCTTGAAATAGAGTCTTTTTTTAAGAACTATTTAAAGCCTCCTTCTGGATGTTTTTCCCCAACAATTTAAAGGCCTAATTTAGTTAATTACTAAAATGCACTCTAGTTGAATGTACTTGTGATCATAAACTTGAAATTAAAGTATTACATGACTTTTTAAGTGTTCTTTTCAATAGAATCTTTCTCTTGGCTATTTAGTTGCATTTTTGTTCTTTCCTAAAGCTGCTAGTTTTCATTTAAACTACATGCACAACCATAGAATGCAGTTGTCTAGAAATTTTTCATTAAAAATGATACTTTCTTCAAGATAGGAAATCAAATAATTATAAGATTTTGTTTCAATAATGACAAACACTGGCTAATTTTGTTAACTAAAAGTTTCATTTATCATTATCTCAGTGTTGGTTCTGAGTATCTCTATGTGAAACAAACTAAATGTATTTTGGACTAAATTACCTGATATTTTGAATAAAGACAGAATCAATACTACAACAATTTATAGGGCTAGTCTTTGTGTATAATGTCTGTATACAGTCCTGCTTAGATTTACTACACTAATGGAAGAAACAGAGGGATATATAATTGCTTAAGGTGATTTTAGTGACATATGATTCATCTAAAGAAAAATGGGGATCTACTGTAGGAAGTCAGGTAAATCAATGCAGAGAAAAGTAAGAGAAATGGCACCCATCTTTTCTTGGTCACATCTAGGCTGGCTTCATAGTTGTTGCCTTACTTCCTTCTGTACAACCTGTTTGCTGTTTCAAAAGAGAAAATAAGAGAGGGGCTGAAATAATTTCAAAATTAGTCTAAAATACATATTAAACAGGTAAAAATAATAAAAAGTAAAACTAAATAATTAAGAGAACATCAAGACCAATAGCTAGATAGCATAATCTAAAAAAATAACAGAAAAAATTTACAAATGGCTCTGGAATGCAGTCAGTAACATATATTATATACACACAGAGAGACACAAACCCACAGTCACTCTTGAATGACAGTCGAGTTTAGTACTCTGATCAAATTTGGAATCAAGGGAAGAAAAACAAGCAGTAAATTGTAAGGTGAACAAAATCCACTCAAAGTTGACAACAGTGAATTACAGATGTTCACTCTGTGAAATTGCGTAAGGGTGAAGGAATAAATATGGATATTAAAATAATGTTTACAAAAGCAGCATATTGCTCCCCTTGATTTACCATGACATCATTCATCACAGGTCATTAGGACACTGGTATATCACAAGAGCTGTTCATTGCTTTTGATGAGCAATGGGAAGGATTCAAACTGAATAGAAGCTGACATGTTATATATTTAACTGCTAATACGTAATTTTAAATCATTGAATCTCTGTGCTTAATGAAACTGCAGCCTCTGGGAAAAAGCTGATCATGAGACCATAAAATTACCACACTGAGCAACATCACAGAATATCTTTTCATAAATAACCACTTGACAAACACAAACTTTGCACTCCTGCATCTGGAAGCCCATGGGCATGCTTTAAGAATTACCCAGAGCAAACACTAATGAATCCTTTTTTCTTATTCTCAAGGGAAAAGTCATTTGTTCAAAATAAAAGATAAAGGGGAAGTATAGAAGCCAAGAAAGTTCCTCCTTGAGATGACCTTGAAAGCATATAAGCTCAAAAAAAGCGCATTAAGTCCGGAAGGATGTTAAATAAACAGTACTGTTTTTACACAAATATTGTAACTGAATCATTTTCTCCTTTTGAAGGAACGATATTCTTCAAGAGAAGGCCACTCCATCAAAGCCAGGAGCACAGCATTCCCAGGATCTCCACAAGGGGCACACCAAGGCTGCTTCTGACTCCTTGGGACTTTCTGTAATTCCAGGCTTGCAGCCCCAAATTCAGGATCCCACCCCTCCAGGAGCAAATCACTGTAGTAATAAACTGCCTTCATCTTCCATATACCAGCTAAGCATGTTTAACTACGAACGGCCAAAACACTTCATCCAGTCCCAAAATCCATATGGCTCCAGACTGCAGCCTCCCGGACCAGAAACCTCCAGCTACTCTAGCCAGAACAAACAGTCTTCCATTATCATCCAGCCCCGCCAGTGCACAGAGGAAAGATTTTCTGCTTCCTCAACAATGAGCTCTCACATCACCATGTCCTCCTCTGCTTTTCCTGCTTCTCCCCAGCAGCTTCCAGGCTCCAACCCAGGCCAAAGGGTTACAGCCACCTACAACCAGTCACCAGCCAGCTTTCTCAGCTCCATATTACCATCACATCCTGATTACAGTAGCAGTAAAATCCCTTCCACTGTGGACTCCAAGTAAGTGAATTTTTTACATACATACATACATATGGGTATGTATTGCATACATAGCGAGCTTGTAAATGAGGATGGGGTGGGGGGTGATAGTAGTCCATTCTTAACTATCTAAAAAGGCTACATGACCTCAACGTCTCATTCCATAATTCTCCTAGAACACCTGAACCAGGGTACTGGAAATAAGAGGTCATCTGACCCATTCTCCAATGTCCAGGCCAAGCTGAACCCAAATCATCTATTATCCATACAATTATTTACCTATTATTTTCCATCTTCAAAAAAATTTTTCTAACATACCCAAGAACTGTGAACTATTCCCCCAGTTCTAAGCTAAGTTCCTCAAGCTATAAATTTAATCGCTCTAGTTCTGGGCTTAGCTGAGATGAAGAACACCTGTCTGCTCATCTTCAGGTAGGATTTCCTCTCACATAAGCAGAGGCTATTAAATTTTTCAGTCTTTTTTTTCCTATCCATTTTCCCCTCCGATCTTGAACATCCACTTGGCTAAAGAGAAACTCTGTGATTCAGACACTAATGTTAGTATGAATTTTCCTTACTATGATCAGAAGAAAAGCTTGAATAAAGGTTTATGACCTTAAGGTTTCCTTCGGTAATTAAAACCACACTTTTTCAAATTGGTTAGGCTGATCTAAATACAGGGAAGAATACCTGCAGCCTTATGCAAGCATGTACTCTTTTCCCAGCCCTAAAACTGTCCTAGGAGAACATGATACGAAGGACACAGTGGTTGTGCTTTTTTTAAAACGTGAACTGAATACTTTGTGCTTATGCAAAGTTAGGGCTATCAGTTTTCCTGTTCCCTAGCTGGCTAGAACATCAGAGAATTAAATCAAAGACATCTGAAAAAAATTGTCCGATGGAATGTGTTTTGTTTGTTGCGGGCTTATTGACAGATTTGCTGAAATTCTTGCTAATTTCTCTCCGTCTTCTCTAGAGGCTAATTTTTTTCTAGAGATTCCTATTGTTGGTGACAACTCTGGAAACCTAGTTAAATTATAGCAATTCAACTTGCAAAGAAACTTTTTCAATATCTTTAATAAAAACCAGGAAAGCCAAAAATATTTGTTAGAATCCTATCAATATTAGGTTGAACCATTTGAAATGGCTGACAGCCAAAAATGGCATTCTTATAGATTTGGTCTAGTATTTTTTAAAGTTCCTTGAATAATTAAGAGCCCTCTCTCTTCTCTCCAAATTCCCATTATTCCCATTATCACACAAGGGAGATTTTCCTTGGTCACATTTTACCCAGATGATCTTTTTCCACCTAACTTTCAATTATTTCCAAATTTCCTATATGAGCATTTTTAAATCTAAAATAACCTTTCTATTTTTCTTAGTCAAGTCTTTCAATCCTACTCCAAATTACTGTCCAGAAAATAAAGCCATCAAATAAATATTACTGAACCTCAACCATATGCCTAGCTCTGTGCACAGAATAAGAAGGCAAAAATGAAGAAAAAATAAAACATAGGAGGTCCCCAAACAAGAGATCAAAGATCTAGCTTTAGCTGTTCTATTTTCAGCAACCACAGATAACACTTTTAATCTTCCCGCAGCCACTTGATACCCACTCAGTGCCCAGCTGCACAGGGTGGAAAGCTCTGGCCCTTTGAACATTTGTGCACAACTCCCTCAATTGTTATGAAGGGCTTAAGTTTGCCATGTCTGCTAAAATAATCCCTTGGATTCTGACCCAGAGAAGTTTGAAAGCTTTATTTAGCTTTTCATCAGTAGGAAACCCTTAAGCAAACGTTCTATTCAGTTGATCAAACCACAGATTGGAAATTGAGAGAACTCTTTAATTCCAATTATTCCTTTCAAAAACCTCGCGTGTGATATTCAGCAACTTTACCTTACCTGCTCGGTGATTCAGTTTTCTGATCTGTAACAAAATTAGGGATTTGGGTGATTAATGATAGGGAAAAAAAGACCTATACGGCAATGTGCAAGTATAATATTAGTTTATAAATATGAGTAGATATCAAGATCTAAAACTTAAGCCATCTAACCTGGTAATAATGGGTGTATTACGTGAATAAAGTGACTGAGGTTACATATACATCAGTGATTCTCAGTCTTGGTTTTGATAATCCCTCAAGATTTCTCAGATACATTACATTATATTATGACAGCCTGAAAACAGAAGTATTTAATGCTAGTTCACTTTAAGAAATGTGTGACTTCTACAAAGATGGTAGGCTAGCTACAATAAATTTTTTAAAAGTTACTATAACTTCATACAGTTGGAGAAAAATATCTGTAAGACCAAAGGAATTTTACCACTTTGAGCTGGGAATTCACTCTTAAAACAAGCAAATGAACAAAACAAAACAAAAACTATTTATTTAAACATTTGATTATTTACTTAACAGAACAAATCATACTTTAGTTAAAAATATAGACAATCCTGAAGATCTGAAATGTAAGGAGGAGAAATGTGTATCATCAACTTTGAATACAGAGCATCTTGAATACAGTGAAAAACATTCATCCAACTGACAGAATCACCTATATCCGAGCGCTGTGTCAGTGGATATAAATGATATTATGGTGAGGAATAAGACATTTTTCTCAGTATGTTTACCATCTAGAGAATACTAACAAAGTCTCCAAAGCCTACAAAAATAAAAACTCTGGCTGCATTCAGAGAAGTATCTCCACGTAGCTTACAAGTTATTTTAATGATCCTTGAGAATATCTGAACAGGAACATGTCACAGAACAGACCAATGTTGCTTCATCTGGATAAGTGGAAAACATTTATTATAATGGTAAAATATTGAGGGTAGTGGTCAGTTTTCTCACATTAAACAGATATAAGCTAGCACCTGTAGTGCCCTAAACGAATAAACTATGAAATCTGAACAAAGCACTGTGAAAATTGTGAGCTACCTAACAGATCTAATAATACAGGAATCCCTAAATATGACCCCTGCCCCCCTCTATTGGAATCAACAGGGAAACTCTGGAAGGGACAGGAACATCTCAGAAGAAAATTTAGGACCAGAACTTGAAATAAGGATTTCAACTACTGTTCAAATTTGCTCCCTTTTTTTCCAACCCTTCCCCCTTTTTTTAGTTTACATTTCTTTCTCCCTCCTCTTCTAATCATTCTTTCTCCAAAAAAATCACATTAACAATGTTAAAGAAACTGCCATTATTATAGAAGCTATCTGTTATATAGTGCCATACTTGGATATTCCAGAATATGAAATTAATAGGAACGGGAAAATAACAGAAAAGCCAGAGACCAATGTAAGCCTGTAAACTCTATTCAAAGCAATAGAATATTCGCTAAATACCAACAGTTATACCGGTAAATGTTTAACAGTCAGCTGGAGGAAGGAGCGATTTGTGGTATTTACCAATTTTCCTGGTGTAGATACTCCCACCACCACCAATTTCAAATTGTCAACATGAAATCATAGGAAGCTGCGTAGACATGCTAAAAATCAGCTCTCCTGAGCCCGTATGAGTCACCTCCAGCATACCACTGCTTAATTATTCACTTAGCAATCAAACTTCTGAAATTCAGGTGTAAGCTTAGAAGAGCTAGCAAGCTGCCAGTAACTAGACTTCCTCTTACTTCCTTAGGGAAGATCTTCAAGGAAGGACATCCTCCTTATATCTTATATAAATTGTTCCTCCCGCCACTTAAGTTGCATTTGCCAAGACCAAAAGAAAAAAAAGCTGGTAACCATTCTTACAAAATCATTCTTGGCTGTTATTAGGAAAATTGGTGGTTTTAGTAACACTAGTACTACTAAGTTATAGATTCAACCTAAGCTAAAAGTAATTGACAAAACAAGGCCAGATCTCTTTTACATACATATCTTACTCTAAAGGTCTTTTTTAAAAAAATATTTTTTTCTTTTTAAAGCTGTCAACAACCCTCAGTTGGCCAACCTGTAAATGCTAAGCCATACCAAAGTGCAAACGCTAAGCCCACCCCAAGTACTCCTGACCATGAAATACAAGGATCAAAAGAAGCTCTGATTCAAGATTTGGAGAGAAAGCTAAAATGCAAGGACAGCCTTCTTCATAATGGAAATCAAGTGAGCAAGATCTCTCTTCTGTACTAAAGCCAATTAAACTATAAAATCTAATCTGAGTAAGAAAGTTCTTTCTGTCTCAGAGATCTATGACTATACAATAAAATCACCTCTTGGTTTTCAGTAGCAAAATGAAGCAAACGAAAAATCAATCTGAATGATTTAATATTTTCTTTTAGGCATTACCTTCTCATAAAATACATCTGATGACTAAATAACTAATAGGAAATACTATCAATGTGACTTCTTCATGTATTTTGGTGTATATTATTGATGAACAAACAGCTATAATTTTTAATTGGTAACTTACTGTGCACATTGTATGAGTCATCTGTCTTTGAAACAGTACTATATGCCTTTAATCCAAATACATGTAACATACCTGTTGCACTGCTTTCAGCCAGTAGTAAGTCAGATATTCAGTGTTCATTTAATGAAAGTAATTTCTCAATGTGAAGACATGCAGTACTATATTCGAAGACAGAGCCAAATAGGACAAGCACACAAGGAGGAAGGGAAAGACTCTCCCTTTACTTGGGATAACCTTATCTAAGGGTGATTGTACCTGCCTTTCCTAGGTGCAAAAAGAAAATGGAAGTATTACAGATGTGGGAAGTGGCACTAAAATGGAAGGAAATGCTTTGAATAAAAGAAAAGGTCTTCTTAAAAATACAGTATCTATCTATAATTCAATAGACAGAATTATACTTCTTTGGTAGAATTTTTGATGGCTTTAAGATAAAGCTGTACAAATAACTTTTATTAACTCTCATTACTGTCTCCTTAATGACTTCGATCGTTAAAGCGGCTAACATATGAGGAGAAGATGGCTCGCAGATTGCTAGGACCACAGAATGCAGCTGCTGTGTTTCAAGCTGAAAATGACAGTGAGGCACAAAATTCACCACAGGTAAATTAAAACAATCTGTATCTAACCAGAGCGTTTTTTGTGTGTGTGATTTTTAGTCTTCTTTTCTAAATGTTTATAAATAGCATTTGAAGCAAAAGTCAATCACTTCCATGGGAGAGGCCGTGATGGGCTGAAATATATATAGTTTCAATTTTACCCCATTTTTCTGGTGGTTCTAATATCCGCACAAGAAAATATCACAAAGACAAAAAACCAGGAAGCTAAAGAGTCACTTTTCATCTGGACATTCATGGGTCAGTTAAACCTAGGACTTTCTACAATTATCTGCATGGACAGAGAATTTATGAGTT
This sequence comes from Rhinolophus sinicus, assembly GCF_036562045.2. NCBI lineage: Eukaryota > Metazoa > Chordata > Mammalia > Chiroptera > Rhinolophidae > Rhinolophus > Rhinolophus sinicus. The sequence goes on from NC_133759.1 coordinate 79,952,839, forward strand.
GTAAGTCTTCAGTATGACAGAAGTTGAAACTCTAAACCAAAGTAATTAGAACCTTTTCCCATAAACTCATTTCAATGTTTTAAAATATACTCATGGCACAATGAAACATCCAATTCCTTTTGTCATATTCCTGTATTCACAAACACTTATTAAAAACCATCAACCAACCAAAAAAAACAAAACAAAAACAAAAAACTGCTTGTGAGTAAATGGCTCCAAGATGAACAAAAACATCCTTTCCAAAAAGGGATTAACTTTATGGAGAGTATAAAGTGAACATCCATCTCACAGGCTTGTGCGTGACCAACTTCATTTTAACAAGTAAACTTAACCCTGAATAGAAATGTACAGTTCGAGGGGCAGACTAAACTGTGACTGCTGTGTCTTCCTTCTATAGCTACCTTTCATTCCTGCCCCAAAGGTCCACAAGAAACTGGGAGCCAAAGGGATGAAACTGGGCATTTGAAAATACCAAGCGTCTACGTATAAGTAGCTGAAAATAAGATTTTTGTTTCTGTTAAATAGCATAGTACTACTAAGAAGGATGGAGCAGGGTCTAACAAAACAAGTAACTAGAAACTGAAAACAGAATTTAAATCTCTTTTTGGCTCTTGAACAGTTCATACATTCATTCATTCAACTAATTTATATGGAACACCTACTGTGGTGGTACAGGAGATTACAGCAATAAGACACAATTCTACCTCTATTAGAAGTAACTCAAAGTAATGTTACATTGATGATGGCTTAACTTATAAATTATGATTTCAAGGGCAAGGATATATTGTTTTTCTCATTCATTCTTTACAAACTTTAAAAGGAAGGTGATGGTAACAGGAAAAGGGATAGCAGCAAAATATATCATTATGAAATCAGGAAAGAAAAATCTTACATTTTTTGTACACTTCAAGCATTCTACCTAAATAATACAAAATGTCAGCAAACTATGTATAACTGAAGTGTCACATCTATGAATACAATATATACATATTCAAACCACCACTAAGGAAAAAAGTAAAAAACTTAATTTGGATATTTTCAGTTTAACTGGATTTTTATTTTTTTACCAAAAAATTAGTTGATTTGTTTGATCACTGAATTGTTGTTTCGACATTTTGCTTAGAAAACCTTAAGGCTAGCCAAAAATTGTTACGGAATTTTAAGAATTTTGTTTTAAAAAGACAAAATACATTAAACATATTCATCCAAAAATAAATTATTTGTACTGAATTGCTGTGTTATTATAGAGATGTTTTTAAGGTATTTGGGTAGGGAATATATTTTCCACTTCTTTGCATCCCACTATGCCAAGCACAGTGAAATACACAAAACAGGGACTAAATATCTGATCAGTTTATTAATTCTATTATAATTTTCATCAATTCCTGATTTTATTCTCAAACAGAAATAATTTTCTGGTGCTCAAATATAAATCCTAAAGATGTCTGCTTAAACACACCTTTATTAATCAGGAAGTAATTAATGTTGTTTTTCAAAGCCTTTTCATGGCCTACACATACCTTCTATGTTGTCCATCAGGATTTTGTGTCATGAGCTATAAAAAGAGAAGTATTTTCCAGTCTAATATGTTTACTGCTGTTGGTGCCACTTTTGAGCAGCAGGCATCATACTCCGTTACCTACTGCCAACGCAAGTGACTTCATGTCTATTCCTGTTTTACTAAAGGACAATCTGTACTATGTCCTCCCATTTCAAATACACAGGAGGGACATATCCTCTGTCACAAAATAGTCATCTGAAAAATGAACCACTATCAATTCAAAGTCTATCTAATTTTCGTAAATCATGTCTGTGGCATTTCTTGCTGGACTATTAGAAGGTTAGTGCACTATATCTTAAATGCTTAAAAGCTAAATGTATAGAACTAACCATGACCATACAAATGCAGCCAACATAGAAATGTTCCTTTCAACTACAACTACACGTACTTAGTTCAACTTCATTTCAAGCTAAAATGTGAATGTTAACATTATCACTTTGTTTTAATTCCAAGCAGCACAATTCAGAACATGCACGGTTGCAAGTTCCTACATCACAAGTAAGGTAAAAAAAAATTTAATTTTAAAAATATATATTTTGCTACCTGCTTTCAGCTTAAAAATATATTTATAAATCCTGTAAGCTTCCTATATACCTTTTATAAAAAACAATGTGAATTTTCTAATGTCAGAGATGATCACAATTTTTATCTGTTAATTATTAGAACTATCTTAGAAGAAGTGTTTTTAAATGTTTAGGTCAAATAAGCCAGGACCACATTTCCATAATAAACAACTTTCTCATGATAATAGAAACCCAATTCTAATTATACAATCTTTGCATGTGATTAAGAATTGTCCATGGGGTACTCTGCATTTTAATAGGTCAGTTTCTTCATCAATTCATGGCACTGTAAAAAAAGAAACACAGATGTGTAATTTGTACCAGATGTTTAAAATTGCTACCACTTCTAACAGTTATCAAATATGCCACAGCTAAAGGCAGCCCTAAGCCCTCTCTCCATTGTTACTACACTATCAGATCAAATAGTATAGCCTCTGGGGTTTCCAATTTGATGGCTAACCTGTATTTGTGTGAAAGGAAGGGCAATGACAACTTTTCTGCATAGTGATTACTAAAATATTTTTGTAGAAGTCGATCATCTTCAAGGGGAGGTGTGAATGATCAGGATGCAATCCAGGAGAAATATTACCCGCCTCGTTTCATTCAAGTGCCAGAGAACATGTCAATTGAAGAAGGAAGATTCTGCAGAATGGACTTCAAAGTAAGAAAAGAGTTTAAAAATATTAAAGGAAAATGAACAATGGGATACTAAGTTTTGAACAATGTCCTCTTCCTCTTCATAGCTTGCTACACAGCTTGAGAAGCAGTATGTGTAGTGGATAAAAACAAATTCTGGAGCCAAGCTTACCTGGGTTTGAATCCTGGCTCTGCCACCTTTCAGCTATGGAACCTTAGATAAGTCACTTAACCTCTGTGCTTTGTCTCATCTGTAAAATGAGCATAATAAATGTACCTACCGCCTACAATTGTTTGAGGATTAACTGAGAAACAGGTATAAGGTACTCACAATAGTGCTTACCACCTAATAAATATAATGTTCTAAATATAGGAATTAAGAGACCTTAAAGGTTATATGAAAGAGCTAGATATGGTTTGAGATAGTCTGAAAATATTAAATTCAAGAGTTTTCATTTCCATTGTTTTGTTCAAAATTATTGAAAGCCAATATCTTTTTAAGCTCTTGCTTTGCATTTTCAATCACAAACCCACTCAGATACTGGAATTGTTAAAATTCATAAATAGACAAATGGGTTCCAGTGATACTATAATTTAAAATCCTGTCATCTCCTTGTATTTTCATTTCTAGGTAAGCGGACTGCCAGCGCCTGATGTGTCATGGTACCTAAATGGAAGACCAGTTCAATCAGATGACTTGCACAAAATGATAGTGTCTGAGAAGGGTTTTCATTCACTCATCTTTGAAGTGGTCAGAACTTCAGATGCAGGGGCTTATGTATGTGTTGCCAAGAATAGAGCAGGAGAAGCCACCTTTACTGTAAAGCTGGATGTCTTGGGTAAGCCTTCCAAGAGAGATCCTAGAGTATCTTTAATCCTGCAGTATTAAAAAAGAAAGCATTAAAAAAGAAAATCCCAGAGGACTTCATAGTTAAAGCTAATGTCTGTACTATACAACCCAGTAGAACACCAGTTTATACGTAAAAGCCACCGATGGTGGGGTGCAGAGGAGAACGGTGTTCTTGAGGGAAACTCAGTGAAACTAGAATGACAGATCTACCAACAAAGCTTTTCTGGAAAGGAAATTAAAAAACGGTACAATTTCAGACAGACCACATAAAGTAGTATAAGCATTTCTAGATGTAACTTAAACGGCTTTAAAGTCACAAATTTTAGTCTAATCATTTATCTGGTCTACAATCGAAAATAATCAATCTGACTCACATTTTCACAGAATTGTCATGATCATGTATAGTTTAAAACTGAAGAATAAATGTCAACTTTTAGCCTTAGATTATGTTCCCTTTACTAGGAAACTAGTCTCTAATTATGACAAGAAAAACAAGTATGGCAAAAGTATGCTTTAGAACACAAGTATGGCAAAATTCATATCTCAAATTTGTCTTTGTAAGGAAGTTCTCATAAAACTGATGTTGTTTTAAAATAATTTCAGTGCTTTAAATATATCACATTTATAATGGTTTAAGCCATGGTATGTTGCATAAGACATACTTTTCTATATAATTCACTGTTTATTATACAAAAGCTTGACCGAGTTGGAAAATTTTCTTGAGTTTGTATTCTACCCAGATCAAGGAAAAATCTTAAGATTATTCTTAAGTCTAAGGGGAAAACTAGTGATCTGGAAATAAAATAAAATAAAATTCAAGTAATTAAGCTTTAGGCAAATCCTTTTTGTGCCAACAGCTCCAGAAATACTATAATGTTAGAGCTGGAAGAGACATTGGCAGTCATCTGTCCGGTCTTCTCATTTCTCCTTCAGAAAAGCTAGGGTTATAGTATTATAGCACCATTTCCTCCTTTCCCTCAGGTATTTGAAGAAAACTAAAGACATAATATTTACTGACATTTGTATAATATTTTATGGTTTACAGAGTGATTCTTCATTATCTCAATTAATCCTCACAATAATTTTCTATGGTAGGCACAGCAGTCACTATTATTTGGGTATTGTATTATTTTACAGTAGATAAAACTGGTTTTTTTCCCCCAGTTTAGCATGGCTAGTAGGGCAAATAGAGAATTTGAATCCAAGTTGTCTGGTACTCTTTCAACCACTCATGCTGCCTCCCTATAGATGACATGATAAATGAGAATATGACTTAAATTCTTTGAATGAAACATGACTATAAATTCAATGCATCATTACATTACTGCTTTAGAACCCTAAATGGTATAATACAATAGTATTGCATATTATTTTAACTAAAGCTAAAACATAAAGCTTTCAATCCTGTTATTAGTACTTTTAAAAACTTTTATATCAACATACAAAATTCATAATACTTTGGTTTGACTTAATATCTTTTTATAATATTTCAAATACTTGATCTTTTTATTAATATGTAGCTAAAGAACATAGAAGAGCACCAATGTTTATCTATAAACCACAGAGCAAAAAAGTTTTTGAGGGAGACTCAGTGAAGCTAGAATGCCAAATCTCAGCTGTACCTCCACCAAAACTTTTCTGGAAAAGAAATAATGAAATGGTACAATTCAACACTGATCGAATAAGGTAGGATAAGTATTTCTAGACTTAACTCTAGCTTACGTGGGTGAATCCAGTTATACTTTGAAATGCATTATAAATGGCATGCATTTGTGATCTCATTTTGTCTCGTATTTAAAACATATATAGAAATATAATAAATTTCATTAAGCCAGATTCCACTAATCACAAATTAAAGGCATAAAGTAGCCTAGGATTTACCTTTGTACTAACAATAAACAAAGATGGCTCGAGGAAATCGATGATATAAACAAGATTATGGGGGGTATTTAATACAAGAAAACCAATAGCTATTTGGCAATGTCTAGATATAGCCTCAGAATTTCCATATGCTTCTTTTTCTTATTAGTCTGACTGTAAACCAGAGGCATCATAAATAAACTTTGACAGGAAAATTAATTCCTATACTTTTTTTTATTTCTTTTCAGCTTATATCATGATAATTCTGGAAGAATTACTTTACTGATAAAAGATGTAAACAAGAAAGATGCTGGGTGGTATACTGTATCTGCAGTTAATGAAGCTGGAGTGACCACATGTAACACAAGATTAGATGTTACAGGTATGTCACGTCAAGTGTTACACATGCCTTAACCAGGAATAATTAATAAGAAACACAAATCTCAGCATAGTATAAAATCTGAGGGATTTTCCACATAATCAGTTACGATTCTTTTTCCTGTTCCTGTCTGATAATGAATACCTAGTGCAATCCATTTGTTTAGAACAGATTTTCTGAATTAATTTTTATTTTATCTATTTCAGCCCGTCCAAACCAAACTCTTCCACCTCCTAAGCAGTTACGTGTTAGGCCAACTTTCAGCAAATATTTAGCACTTAACGGAAAAGGTCTGGATGTGAAACAAGCTTTTAATCCTGAAGGAGAGTTTCAGCGTCTGGCAGCTCAATCTGGACTCTATGAAAGTGAAGAACTCTAATAACTTTACCAAAACTGGAAAATTACATCATCAATAATATATTCAATTGAATTTCTGAAATAAATCCATAACTGTATTAATAGATGATGGCGTTACTTAGGTAATATAATTAATATGCACTTATATTATTTATCCTTTGACTCTTGAACATTGTATCTACTTCTTTGGTTTGTGAAGCCTACAGGAAATTTGGGTATATGGGTTTTTAATTGTAAAAGACTATCTCAAAATGTGGGGTTTTAACATCTGTCATATACATTTAACAATTACAGGTTATGAATTATAAAGTAGTATCAACATTTTAAAAACATCTAATGCTTGTAATAAGAGTACTGTTACTGCTTTCTAAATATTGTTTTACCTGTTTTCTCTTATAGGAATACTAACATGGTATAGATTATCTGAGTGTTCCATAGTTTTATGTCAAAAGAGAATAAAATTTCAACTATTTAAAACAGACTGTCTCCTCTTCACAAAAGTCTAGATCTTTAAGATAAAACTTTTGGTTTTTATATATTAAACAACTCAGCAAAACCTATGCATAACAAGTTCCAGAAGAGCAACAATATTATATTCTAGAACTGTGTGTCTTGGTGAAACTCACAGTTCAGTCAATTCCTCTGGAAAGTGAGCTAGACTTTCCATGGTTTGCACTTCAAAGGCAACCATTTGTAACTTAAATCATGATGCAATCTCTCCTGAAATAGAAATTTTGTTTAAACCAAATAGGTCTCTAATTCTTCAAGATCCTTGAGACTACCACTGAGCTCAATGGCATAATAGTCTGTAGACTCACGCGCTTCTTCATATTTAATGTAAATTTGAATACCTGTATTTTGGGGGTTTTTTCCCTCCATTTCAAATTCAGGTAACCTATTACACTAGAAAGCCTAATTCTGTAAGCATCTGAGAGTCCAAGTAAAGAAAGGGCACATCCTTTTATTAAACTATTCTTAAGCTAGGAGAGTAGCCTTTTCTTTTTCTCAGGCCTCTTGTCCACTGGCTGTCGGCCTTTTGCTAGGCCTCTCCTGTTTCTTTTATCATTGGTAGCCTTTGACCCTCCCTGCTGTGGCCTAGTTTTGCTTTTCATCTGCACATAAAACAGCATTTATCAACATCAGTCTACATCTCTTTCAGGGACGTAACAAAAGTGGCTTTATTTTTTATTTTCAAAACAGCTTGATGGTTTTCTTTGGTGGATGTTCTAGGGCCTTTCGACTGATTTTTATTTTCCTTTCTATCAACATGAGGATTCCTCCTGTCTCACATTCTGGCGGGCATCGGATGCCTTCATTTACAGCCAAATTTGTTTGGTCTTTTCTACAGCTGGGTTAGAAACCTCCTTTACATCTTTGCAAAGCTTCGGAACCAGATGTGAGTCTGGGCTCCTAAGGACTACTGCTTTGGCCTACCGTTTTACATAACACTGCAGAGCCGGATTTTTTTTTTTTTTCCAAACCTATTTTAACGTTCCCTTTCGCTATACTAGGTGGAAAGGAGAATGGAAGCTATTTCTAGCAACAGCTCTCAGTTAATAATAACCAGTTTCAGCAAGTAGGGTGGGGTCTTGGACAGGCATTTGGGCTTTGGCATCCAGCGGACCTTGCCCCCAACAAGCCGTGGTCTTAGGTAAATTATTTACCCTTTCAGCACCCTAGCTTTCTTCAGACCTAAAATGAGGACAAAACACCTACCTTTCCAAAGCAGGGGAGTGTGAAGACCAAAAAAGCCAATAAATGTTAAAAGTATTCAAAAAAAAAAGTAGCCCGTTATAATTAATTACTATAATTTTTATGATTAACCTCAAGCCCAAAGCCAGGTTTTGCTTTAGAAGCCGGGCCTCCGCAGGAGACAAACGCCGCAATCTCCAGCCCCGCCTCAGGCGAAGCTCTTCCAGAAGGTCCTCGGTGCGCACGCGCGTTTGCAACCTGTAGCGCTCCTCGAGCCCCTCAAGGAGCGAGGGCTCGCGCAGGCGCATGAACTAGGCAGGCGCTTGAACGAGGCGGTTCGCGCAGGCGCGGCAGACCTGGGGTGGTCGAACGGGCGTCTCTTTCAGGTCCGCAATGGCTGAGGCGTCCCGTTGGCACCAAGGCGGTGAGGGGTACTCCTAGGGAGTGGGTGGAGCAGGGCGGAATTGGCGATTCCAGATACCCTGGAAGGAACTGTGTTGCCCTGTATCATGTGAGACACATGACCTATAGCATGTTTAGCCCTCACGGCCTCCTCTTAAGCGGAGAGGAACGATGGTCCCATTTCACACAGGAAAACTGAAGCCCTTAGTAATGGGACATGGCACTCGCCTGACGCTCGAGCTGGGCGCTGTCATTTGCTGTGCAATGACCGTCGCTAGGCCAGTGTCCGAAGTCCTTTGTCGCTTTAGGGAGTCGCGACCTTAACAGAACCACAGGTCGAGTCCTTTTCTGCCTCCAGCAGAAGCCATCCTTCCCAAGAAGCAGTACCGATGGCTGGAGAAAACGATTAGGGACAGTTGTGGGGGGGTTGTTTTGTATTTTGCTTTTCCATTTTAAGATATTACTGGTCCTGCCCTGTCCATCCCTATTATAAGATTCGTTAGTATACAAACGTGAAATGACTGCCCATTTAACCCCATGGGGAAACGTTAGTAATTATTTCTCCCTCATAAAGTGAGAATAAAAAAATAACCAGAAGCCATTGGCGCGTTCCTTCCCACAGTGTAACGCTAAAGTGGCTGTTTTTCCCATCATTGTATTTTTATACATCATGAATTACATAATAATGTAAGGAAATTTTTGTTTTATCTCACAGGGACTCCAAAACATGAGCAGCATTTCAGAAAGGAAGTAGAAATTAGACCCACACTTCAGGAGTTATTACTCTACTTTATTTTTTTAGTAAACCTATGCATATGTAAGTACACATGTAGATGAAGACCCTGTTTGAACTAAGAAGTTATATGGAGATGAGAAATAAAACATGGACTGTATAAAACCATAGGCTTTCTCAGATTACTAAACCTTCTCAAAAAATAGTGACACATTTTAGGCATTATCTTGAATTCATTTAGATTGACAGTGTTTCTAATTAAGGGGCAAAACTTTAGATCACAAATGTAGTGAAAATGTGTCATAGTTTACATTGAATTAATTATTCCTTTTGGTTGGCAGTTCAAATTGCCAACCAAGTGCAATTTGGTTGGCCTCAAATTGCCCATCAGGTGAAATTATTCCCTTGAGTTGGCTCAGTTTCATAGGTCAAACTACAACTGAGACCAAAGAAGTTAGTCTTAGTGTCTTTCTTTTCTCTGTTCGTTGCACTGTTAATAGTAAAATATGCTTGTGCTAAGCCACAAAAGGTATGAATCAATGCAAATCTTTAAGGACTGGGAAAACTCAACCTGAATTCCTCCTATCTGTGAGTCAATAGCATTAACTTAATCAGTATTAAAGAGCATTTTGTCTTTAGAGCATCCAACATACAGTAGATGTAAGCTAACTGTCCAGACTTACCTCATTTTATATGGACTATACATTGGAAATCAAATATCAATTAACTAATGAATTGGTATTATAGGGGTACATTTGAGTCAGATCTTGATTAAAAAGACAACTATAGCCCATCTTATACATTAAGATGTCTTAGACTGGTTTTTAAATACTTATTATAGAACATTTGGGGAATGGAAAACTAAAAAGATCATTCATAACCCCATTATTCGGGTGTTAAAAATACTTTTTGAAATTGGGAAGACTTGAAAACAAATCTCCATCAACAGGATTTGTTTAACATTTTGGTATATACAATCCCATAATGTAACATTAAAGAATGGCATAGGCTAATGCGAGCCATGGAATGATGTTGAAGATACACGGTTTCTAAAAACCAAAGGGCTTCCAGCAAAAAAAAAGAAAAAAGAAAATACATACCTAGTCTATACCCCACTCTAAAACCACCCACCCACCCCAAAAAAGAGAATAAGAAATACTGGTTAGTACTTGTTAAAATTCTTACCATATGCCATAACATAGTTTTAAATGTTCCTTTCACATGCATTATCTCACTGCTAATAAAACTATGAAGTAAGAGAGATTATCCAAGCGGTAGGACTCAAACCATTGTATTTGTATTGAAAGTCCATACATAGCCTTAACTACCCACATTACATTACCTATGCTCACTATGAAGAAAAAGCCAATTTGCAGAATAGTATGTATAATGTGATCTCATTTTTGTAAAAAATAAACTTCTTTATGAATGTGTATGCATATAGAAAAACCTGAAGAATATATGCCAAATCTAACTCAAGCAGTGGAATTACAGGAAACTTCGTGTTTTGTATATTTCTTTTTCAGTTTATTGTCACTTTTATATTTAGACAATAAAATTGAATTTTCAAACTAAAATTGGGAACAAATTGTAAGTACATTTTTAATCCTGATAAATTCCGTTTTTAAACATAAATTTTTAAACAAAATAATTCTTCTCCTTAGTGACTTTTGGGATGGTAAACCCACATATGTATTACTTAAACAAAGTTATGTCATCTCTGTTTTTGGACACTTCTGTGCCTGGTGATGAAAGAACCAACTTTAAGTCTATTCACAGCGTAACTGATTTTTGGAAGGTAAGGTTATCGTGTGACTGCGGATAAAGTAGCTTTAGGTATTGTATAAACAAACTCCTCACACGTAGTAGGCATTCTGTACATATTTGTTGAAGGAATGAGTGAAAATAAATATTATTTCTTTAAACTGTTAGAATGAACTAGCCAGTAAGTGTTTATTGAGAACCTGTGTTCTAAGTGTGATAGAGTTCTTATAACTAAAAAAATAATGCTTATTTTTTTAACATTATTCCATTTGGAAAACAGGAAACTTCTTATATGGGGGTTAGGATCCAGTCAGTCTATAATTGTGTATAGTGAAAATTATTCTTAAAAATTGCTCAAATTGCCCATCAAGTGAAATATATGTGATTTGGGTATACCACACAACCCTGTACTGTTACAGTAATGTTCAGTATATAATAAAGAATATATATACAAAATATAATTTCATAGTGTTTCTAATTGCATAAGAGAATCATTCCTTCAGCATTGGAACAGACTTGTTTTTTCCAATACACTTAGCGAGATGTTCATATTATGAGGAAAGAACAATTAAAGGAACAGCAGCTTCACATATCCCAAACATTGGGACATACAAGAAGAGATAGGGAAGGCTTTCCAGAAATGATGACCAGTTGAGTTTCAAAGGATAAGTAATGGAAAGGCATTCTAGGAAGAATAAACAATATGTACTATAAATAATTCTACATATGGAGCTATGTTTGGCATTATAGGCATATAAAAGATGAGGTGGGAAAGACCAAACTATGAATTTGACGGAGGTCAAATCATGTATGCCATGCTAGGAATTTGAAACTTATCAAGGAGACAACCATTAATATTAATGTTGGCTTGGTCAATAATTTTGTTTTTATACTCATCCTCAAAATCACTGATTTTTATACTCTTATGGATAACATTATGAATATAGATTGTTACACAGTTGACATGAAACTTTTTTTCCCATAACATTTATCTTTCTATGTGAAGTTTATGGAAGGACCCCTTTTGGAAGGTCTATACTGGGACTCATGGTACAATAACCAGAAGTTGTATAATTTAAAGAACAGCAGTCGCATCTACTATGAGAACATACTTTTAGGAGTCCCCAGAGTCCGTCAGCTAAAAGTCCGCAACAACACATGCAAGGTCTATTCATCCTTTCAGTCTTTGATGAGTGAATGTTACGCCAAATACACGTCTGAAAATGAAGACATGTCTGATTTTGGCCTTAAACTTAGTACTGAGTAAGTAGTATAAAATTACACGTAACTTTTTCTAGCAGCTTACCATTAGGTATCTTTAAACAATTGTGAAAATATGTGTATTTTCCAAATACCATCGGGGATCATGTTTCAGTAATAGTATCAAAGGAAGACTCAGATGCAGCGTTTAGAAAGGGAAGAGTGAACCTGTTATTTTTGTTTGCTTACCAAATGACATAAAGTGTTTTCTTTTTTTCTGACTGTGGTATATGAAGTGCTAAGTTATATTGGACACAAGGAGAGCATCCAATTTTGCTTTTACAATACTCAACGCGCTCTTCTGGCTCTGGTTGGGCTGACCTCCAACATACCCCAAATGCTTCTTGGGATCCTTAAGGAGTATCTTAGGTGTCTTGGGCCGCTTTCCTCCTATCTCACTCTGGCTTACTTCAGTGATCTCTTCTCTATTGTTGCCAGTACTGAAAAGGGGCAGTTAGCTCTCTAGGCACTACATCTGATGACGCCCGCCAAAGATATCATAGCCATTGTTCTCCAAAGTAGCTAAGCTTACTTCTGGTATAGCCTCCTCTATACACTTTATATTGACAACGTGAAAGCCCAAAGCCACCGACGCTACCTCCCCTTAATGCAGAAGCCGTGGGTATCATTGCTTTTAGGGTCCTATGAAAATCTTAAGAGGTAGATGATAAATCTTCTTTAAATTTTAATATTTATCAAAGTGATAAAAATATTTACAAAGGTCCACCCCTTCCTACTCAAAATTCAGAAGCAGCCACTTCTAGCTCCTTTAGTTGTTTCTTCAGGTATATACTTCCTTTTTCTAAAGAATATGCTTACACTGCTATTACTTGATTTTACAGTTTTATATACCTATTATCTATCATAGAAGGTGTCTGTCACCTCTCCCTCTTATGCCACTCCCTCTATACACGCTCTTCTTGTTCTTCTTAGTCTGTAGTTATACCATAATTATTGTTAATTATTACCCAGTGTTTATATTATAAATATTAACAATGCTTACATCTCCTTCAACAACCTCCCCTATGCCCACCCAGGATTACACCCATATTGCTTTGTGGCTTTTGTTGACTTATTTTTTCATGAGTTTCTGAGCATTCTTGAAAGCAAAAAAGTACTTGTATAATTCTTATAAATCTAATAAATTCATAAATATGGTGAGACATCTTAAATACACTACTATACATTCTTTCCCTTTCAATGAAAAATTACATGATAAATCAAAAAATTTTTTTAATTGGGGAATATTGGAGAACAGTGTGTTCTCCAGGGCCCATCAGCTCCAAGTCATTGTCCTTCAATCTAGCTGTGGAGAGCACAGCTCAGCTCTAAGTCCAGTCGTCATTTTCAATCTTTAGCACACCATCCCATAGATTGAACCGGCAACCTTGTTGTTCAGAGCTTGCGGTCTAACCAACTGAGCCATCTGGCGCCCCAGATAAATCAATTATTTAACTACACATTTTAAATTGGAATTTCAAGACTGATCTGTTAGGTATTCTATTATTCCAAATTCTTATAACAAGGACAAAGAATTTAAATACCAAAATCAACACTATTGATTTGGAATTGTAATACCTTTCATTCCCTAAAACCAAAATAAGAACCAGTTTGTGCTTATCTAAAATGTAACATTCATTAATTAAAAACACAAAAAACTGGAAGTAGGAGAGGGCTGTTATAACAAATGTTCTTGTTTCAGTATAACAATCATTATAAAAACACTCAAAAATACAACAATGGAAATTATATAAATGTCTAACAACTATGTTGTACACCTGAAACTAACATAAATATTGAATATCAACTGTAATTGAAAAAATACAACTACGGAATTTTCTTTAAACATGAGTATTTTTTTCTAAGTGATACCACTTTTTCCCCCACTACTGAAAACAAACATTATTAATAGAAAAACAAGTTTAAGCAGTGCATCTTTGGATAATCATTTGGATCTGTTTTGGGGAGACGGAATGACTAAAATGAGGAATCAAGGCTTTATTTCTTTGATATCCCACAATTAAGTTAAAAGTAGAAAAAATGGAAATAAAATTTAGTTACATTTTACTTTGATTTATGTACTTTCATTAAAATAAGATACCTATATAACAATATAGACACTGCAACAAGTTTTTTATTTACTGGGAATTTTTTTTAAAAGTATATGACTTTTAGAAGATAGACTATGAAGCATCTTTTTTCCCCAAGCTGAGACATATTTCTGAATCAAAACCTTTGGTATTCTTGTTCTACTCAAAGACTTAAGATCTGATCAAACAACAGACACAATATGTTCAAGAACAAAATCAGTCATTATTTTCTAGATTTTTTAAGGTCGCTGAGACAACAAATGGATTTAATTTTTTTTTCTCATAGCAGCTATTCCAGTGTCTTGCCCACACTAAGCACTAAAAAATGAAAACATAGTAAATCTTAATTCTTTTAGCTTTATCCTAACTCATTGTCTTGCTTCAAAAATTACTGTAATATTTATGAACTTAGTACTATTTTTTTTAACTACTACTTTGAATCAGAGGTTAGCTTAAATTCTTAGAATATTTCTCAGTCAGGCTTCTCATCTCTCCATTTTTCTCTTTACATCCAACAGATGGAAGTTCTCTTCTCCCAGTATCAGCACTCCTGTGCACTGGGGATTTGCTGGTGTTTACCAAAGTGGTGGATATATTTTCACTTTATCAAAATCAAAATCTGAAACCCAAAACAAGTTCGTTAACCTTCGACTGAACAGCTGGATTACAAGAGGGACTCGAGTTATTTTTATTGACTTTTCGTTATACAATGCTAATGTAAACCTGTTTTGCATCATCAGGTGAGTGACTCAAAACCTCTTTATTAGTATATTGCATTTAAAAAGCATCCAGAGCCCTCATTAGGGTTTCCAGTTTGTACATGTCTGTACTGAGATTAAAATCATAAGCCTCAAAATAAATAGAATGTAGTTCTGCCAATAATGAAAAAGACAGTGAAGTGACATCATATTCAGTTTCATTATTTCAGAATATATTCAAGAACATGGAGAACTACATATAATATGCTGGTTTTATATTACTAAAAGATATATAGTTTTATTTCTTGTCATTTTGCAGTTGCACAGATCTAACATTTAGTCTTCATGATTTCTTCCTCTAAATCACATCATACAAATTTGTTGATTTCCTTTCAGAATGAGCTTTATTTAGTGATTAATTTTTGTCTCAAGAATGAACCACTTAAATGTCAAACAATAATGTAACAATTGCCAGCATCCTAGAAGTGATTAGAGCCTATGGTGATTGGAAAACATGGCCCCAAGTCTTCACATCTTTGCCATGTAACCTCACAAGTGCCCTGCCACCCAAGGCAAGGTGCACTGCCCCAGTCCTTGGAGCTGGGCTCAACCACGTGACTTGCTTCGATCAATGGAATGTTAGCAGAAGCTTGAAATGAGTTTGTACATTAAAACTTGTTCTCTTGCACCTCTGCTGTTGCATGAAAAGGATATGCCTGGGCCAACGTGGACCCAGGAGGAGGTTGAGAGACATCTTCTCATGGGGAGGAGCAGGAGAGAGAACCAACCAAAGAGAAATAATTCTTTTCATTAGTTTGACTACCTTAGTTCATCTGGACCGTGCTAATTGGCCTGGGTTCTGGAATCCAACACTGACAAAGGAAATGGGATTGCCCTGATTTTGATCTGTCTGGGGATTGAGTCAGCTTTCTCTAAGTGATCTGGGAATGGGTGATGCCTGATATAATCACAGTTCTGCTAGAAAGGAGGAACGGGACAATGACCACTAGACAGGCAAACAATAATGTCCACTATAATCTGGGTGAGCCACTTTTCTCTCATGAGTCTTACATTTTTGCTCTGAATGGATTTTGGAATTGGTGTTTACTCTGATTAGGGGATTTTGCCCTTGTGCAATAGCTATGGTGAAACACAACGATGGCCTTTACAATTTGTAAAACTGAATAAAACAAGTGAATTACCTTAAGCAGTCAATGGATATTATACCTCTTACTTTATAGTTCTTCTCGTTCAAGGAATCAGAGCTGCTTACCCATATTGTTCATCCTTCCCAATAGTCCTTATCCGGATAAAGTGAAGACTACAAATCATTTCTATGTCCTAAATAATAGCAGAAACATTGGGGTCACTGGCTTAGAGTCATACGAAGAAATCCTTGTAATACTAGATTCATTCCAGATTTCCTTTCTCTAGGTTTTATGCTTACTCTGTGTTACCTTTTAAAATGTTATTTTTTAGAAACATCAGCATATTTTGAAACTTTTATCTGGGAGTACATCTAATCAGTAGTTGTACGAAAGCATATTGCTTACACTAAGACCTCATCCACTTGTTTTCCTTTTTATACACGTATCTGGCAAACTACACTGAATGCTGTTTTTCCCTTTTTATTAATTTGTCTACACTTTACATAAAAAAAAAAAAAACTGAGTGTCTTTCACTTCACTCACTTATCCAACATTGCACACCTATTGTACGAAGTAAAACAAACAGCTCTGTTTTCCATTTGTTAAGTGGTTGTTTTTTGTTGTTTTGGGGGAGGTTGTTTGTTTGTTTTTTGGCAGCACCTTATTCCAGTACCAATAAGATTTGCTAATATCTTTATGTGGGAATAATTACATTGTGACAATGTGGTAGAGATGCTTGTTCCTCCAAGTACTGCCAATTCTTAATTACCTGAAGCTGTAGAGAACAACTTAGTGTTAGAATAAATTGTTATACTTCTGTTTGCATATAGATCTTTGTATCCAATATCCAGTGCCTAAAGTAAACAGAAAACATTTGCTGTAGTAGAATATGTTATATTGACATTTAGAAGCAAGAAATATGTCTGATAAGCTAAAGGGAGAGAGTGTATTTCCCTCTTCTGAAGTATTCAAGAATTATGTATTTTGGGGGAGTCCTGACTAATAACAGTAACTAACAGTATAGCATTTTCTTAAACATCATCTTATTCTCCTGTGGAGATAAATTAGTATTCTCAGTTATGAACAAGCAATCTAAACACAAAATAGTATGAATGTCTGGCTAAAATCACAGCTTCCTTTCTCATTTACATTGGTGTTTGACCACTGTGAATATTCAAAGTACAAAAAAGAGTGGAGCCATTACAAAATAAGTAAAGTCACTACAAATTTTTCAAATTGAACCTATTACCCCAAGAAAACATATTTTATGCAAAATAACTGATTATCATTAAATTACACATCGTCACTGATTAGAAATTTCACTTTGAGTTAGGTATTAAAATATAAATGCTGCTGTGAGCGGCCAACCAATGACCGGTGACCCACTGCCTGGGGTGGCGGGGGATGCAAGGCTCCTAATACCAGCATGGGCCAGGGAGCTGCGTCCTACACAACTAGACTGAGAAACAACGGCTTAAAAACCGGGGGGGGGCGCAATAAATAAATAAACAAATAAAATATAAATGCTTGACGTGTAAAGTTACTTTCACAAATCTAATTTTACAGATTGGTGGCAGAATTCCCAGCAACTGGAGGAATACTTACTTCATGGCAGTTTTACACAGTGAAGCTCCTCAGATACGTTACCTACTATGATTATTTTATTGCTTCCTGTGAAATCACATTTTGTATTTTTCTTATTGTCTTCACAATACAAGAAGCCAAAAAAATAAAAGAATTTAAGTCTGCCTATTTCAAAAGTATTTGGAACTGGCTAGAATTACTACTTTTAGTGGTAAGTATATATTCACATGTATGATTGAAGGAAATCACATATGAACCCACCAATGAGAGAGGTGTAAAAGGCAGAAGTTTCTATTCATCAGGACTTATTTTAAAAGTTGCAAGTAACAGTCATAAAATTAACTGTTACAGTACATACTAATGGTGTGCCTCTAAGAGGGAGAAGTCTTTTTTTTTTATTTTTCTGGTTTGCTTCTTGGGAGGAGAGACTTAGAGGAATAGGTGATTCCATAGATATTATGATTTGATATACACAAAGGTCTCCCCTACTCCAACTCAAAAACATACTCATTACAGGGCTTTGTGTTGAAAATTACAAATCTTCTGGGGCAAGGTCCTTTAAAATGTATTCTTCTATATTGCCAAAATCTGCTTTCCTCCTCACGCTGAATTTTGAAAAAATAGGCAAAAGACAGAATCCTGAAGGGAGGAGGTTTCAATAGCCAGAGGGTAAGCTTGTGGACACAGGACACCAGGATGGGGGAAGAGTCTCTGAAAGAAACTCCAGAGACTGCCAGTTCCTATTACTAGAACATACTAAAATAAACAGAGATGTAGGCAGGGTAGGACAAATGGCAAGAGCTTGGTTTTAGGAACAATGAACAAATATTTCTGGCTTATACAATCTGCTCTTTCATCCTATTGGCTCTTAGTTACTACTTAGTAACTTAGTTATAGCCAATTTAGTATATAAGCCCTCTTTCCCAAAACCAGATTGAAAGTTTCTCAGTCAGAAAGTGTGCCATCTACCTTTCTGGTATCCCCAATGTTTAACATAGGGCAGGCATAGCATTAAATGTTTAACTGTCAGAGTATTTCAGGCAAAGGAAATCAAAAGAAAATTTCTGTGACAGTTATAAAGCTCTGATACCTAAGATAACCTGGTTCTAAAATCCTCTTCTAAGATAGTTGTTAAAAGGCTCTAAAAGACTTTATTTACTTATTTAAGAACTGTAAAATTTTTTCCTTATAGTGTTACACGGTAGAAATATTAAACTTTTAGGTAATGTGGTTACAAGGAACAGAAATCCTTATAGTCTAGTCAGAATTATACAATCCTTTTATACATTTGTGCTTTATGACTCAAAAAAACCAAACAGGCAAATAGATTAGGTTGGCCAGGTAATGATTCTTTTTCTGTCTTTATGATGATTATGCAACCTTAAACTTCTGTAAACTAAAACTTACTTACATTTATATAAAATCCTGTGTCCTATCTCTCCCTCCTTTCTTGTTGAACTTTTGATGAACTTTTTGATGTGCTTCTTCATAGACTGCAGGAGATTTAGAGGTAGAAATAGTCTCTAATTTAACCCTTCTTTTTCTCCTATATAGTTGTGTTTTGTGGCCGTTTTCTTCAACTTATACTGTAATATACAAGTTTTTCTCTTACTTGGACAGCTGTTAAAAAATACTGAAAAATATTCAGACTTCTATTTTCTTGCCTATTGGAACATTTACTACAACAATATAATTGCCATTACCATCTTTTTTGCATGGATAAAGGTATTTATATTTTATTATTTTACACACAACAGAATACATATATTTCATTTTACTAGATATCAAAATGGGAACTTAAATTACAGAAAACACCCTATCGTTAAGCACCTCCTTTAATTTGAAGCAGGTTTCTTGTGAAATTAAACTTATTCTAAAAGTAATTACAATCTTTAGTATTCTATTTCAATTAATTCTGTTTCTTTTTCAGATATTCAAGTTCATAAGCGTTAATAAGACAATGTCTCAGCTGTCATCAACCTTGTCCCGCTGTATCAAAGACATAGTAGGATTTGCCATCATGTTTTTTATAATATTCTTTGCTTACGCCCAGTTAGGATTTCTTCTTTTTGGATCACAGGTTGATGACTTTTCCACTTTTCAAAATTCCATGTAAGCTCTTGTATAAATGTAATTATATTTTCCATTTATAACAAAAAAGTCATGGAAAGGTCTATGATAAGTAGTAACATAAGTTTTAATTAGTTTAAAGTTGGTTTGATATTTTCACTGATGGCTAAATATCTGTCCCACTCAATGCCTAACTCAAAGTATGGTTTGCATTGAAAGACCCAAGGGGGTGATGATATCAGCTTTCTAAGTGTTACCAGGTCAAGTTGGTAAAATAATTTTGATTTCCCAGTAAGAGTGGAAATTTTACCTAAGATAAAAGAAATTGGCTCCATGTCTTTGTAATATTTATTCCCTGGACAAAAGAAATCTTAAGTGTTTACTTTAGAGGGCTCCATCTTTAGAATCCTTTTATTGGTATTGGTCTGATTGTCTTTTGCTGATCTGGCAAAGCTGTATTTTAAAAACAGCTTTATAAGCATAAACCAATCAGCAGGTAAAAAACTTATGAAGCTGATTAGAATCCCTAGAAACATATTCAGGCTTTTCTTTAAAAGTGAATAATTTTAATAAATTTACTCCCCCTTTTAGGGTAGGTAAAGCAAGTTCTGTCCATAAAAGAAAATTATGATAGCCTAAAATATCAATTGTCAAAATGTATTCTGTGGAATTTAGACCAAAATTGGGGGGAAACAGCTTCATACTTAACTAAATTTGGGAAATTTTGCATCACTCTTTAGGAAATTAGCAGTGCATAGCAACACATGGCTCTGAGGAAAAAAAACACAAAAACGTTCTTAACTTTAGTTAAGAATTCTCCAAGCTTACTTGTCCATGACCCTTTTAGTTGACTTTGGGGAAACTCTGGTCTAAAAAAATGTCTTAGATTGCCCTCTTTTCACCATCACATGTAAGTTATTGAAGTACCAATAGTATGAAATTTAGTAACATTTTTCTGAAATAACCCTGTATTAAGTCAGTAGTGGAAAGAAGAGTGGACTAGGAACCAAGAGGATATAATTCTACTTTTCCAATTCTGCCATTAGCTATTTAAGATTTCTAGACCTTAATTTCTTTATCTGTAAATGAAGGGGCTAACCAAATCACTCTCAGATACCTTCCCAACTTGAAATGACCTATAACCTGAGAAGTCTAATTAGCTTATCCTGAGTGAATAATGTTTGCAGTTCCAACAACTTCTTGGTCCTTTCCTAGGATCTTAATTCAAGTATTAATTAATAAAACTTAAGTAGTATTGGCTATTGAATATAAATATAGTAATTTACAGAAATTTGGAAATTTGTCTCACCTTCGCTAGTGGGAGAAAAGGAAGTCTAAGGCACAGAATAAACAGAGAATTTTGGAATGAATTGAGGGGATTTTTTGCTGGTGGTACTGATGTGCTAGGTTATTCATATCAACCTCCTCTTCAGGACAATTTAAAACACTGGATTAAATATAGAAAACATTGAAATTCTACAAAACCAACCAAAAAGTGAGTAATAACTAGGCCAAAATCAGAAGGAAAGCATCCAACAGGCCCAACACACAGTGCTACCTTTGCCCTGAAGCCTTTTTAAGTGGATAAAGATTTATTTTTAGTACTTAAACTTTATAATTTAGCTCTTATCACTTTATAATAGCCTACTCTAAATAGTATATATCCTCATACCTTATAAATAGATCACACAGTCTAAATACCAATATTTTCGTTTAAATTGTGTTCAGAAGATACCGTGGTCAGTTTAGGCAGCTTTACCAAGATACCCTAGGTTAACTGACTTAAACAGCAAATATTTATTTCCCACAGTTCTGGAGACTGAGAGTCAGGATGCCAGTATGGTCAAGTTCTGATGAGAGCCCACTTCCTGGCTTGTTGACAGCCACCTTCTCTCTATCTCCTCATGTAGCCAAGAGAATAAGGATTTTTTTTGTTGTGGTACAATACACATAACAAATTTACCATCTTAACCATGTCTAAGTGGAAAGTTCAGTGATATTAAGTAAATTCATGTTGTGCAAGCATCTTGCAAACTGTAACTCTATACCCAGTAAACAAGAACTCTCTATTTCTCCCCTTATTGCAGCCCCTGGCAATCACCATTCTACTTTTTGCCTCTATGATTTTGATTACTCTAGTTACCTAGTGGAATTATACAGTAGTTGTCTTTTTGTGACTGATTTATTCCACTTAGCATGTTTTCAAGATTCAACAATGTTGTAGAATGTCAGAATTTCCTTCCTTTTTTAGGCTGAATAACATCCCATTGTACGTCCATATCATATTTTGTTCATCCATTCATCTGTCAATGGACACTTGAGTTGCTTCCATGTTTTAGCTATTGAGAACATGGAGGTACAAATATCTCTTGAAGACCCTGCTTTCAATTCTTTTGGGTATATACCCAGAGGTGTAACTGCTAGATCATATGCTAATTCTATTTTGAATTTTTGAAGAACTGCCAAATTGTTTTCCACAGTGGCTGCATTATTTTACATTCCCTCTAACAGTGTGCACAAGGGTTTCAATTACTCCACGTCGTTGTCTACACTTTTTATATTTTCTGGGGGGTTTTAGGTTTTGTTTTGTTTTTTGGTAGTAGTCATCCTAATGGGTGTGAGATATTTCATTGTGGTTTTGATTTGCACTTCCCCTAATGATGAGTGGTACTAAGCATCTTCTCATAGCGTAGGCGAACCTGATAGTGCCTGATAGGTCCCTTAGCTCTTTCATTTTTTTTCAACTTTTTCTTTCTGTTTCTCAGACGCAACAATTTCCACTGCTTTATCTTCAAGTTCGCTAATTTTTTTCTTCTGTCTGTTGAAATCTGCCTTTGAATCCCTCTAGTGAATTTTCATTTCAGTGACTGTACTTCACTTCAGTTACTGCAGCTCTAGAGTTTCTTTTTATTGATGGTTCCATTTTGTTCATACATACAGTGTTTTCTTGACTTTCTCCATGTCTTCTTAGTTCTTTGAACATCTTTAAGATGGTCGTTTTAAAGTCATTGTCTAGTAGGCCTGCCATCTGGTCTTTCTCAGGGATAGTTTCTGTTGGTTTATTTTTTTCCTTTGAATGGGTCATATTTCCCTGTTTCTCTGTATGTCTTGTCATTTATTGTTGAAAACTGGACATTTGGATGGAATACTGTGATAACTATTGAAATCAGACTCTTTCCCTTCCCCAGGGTTTGCTGTTTTGTTTTTTATTGTTGTAGACTGTCTCCATGCTGAGGATCAGCCTAAGGCATAAATCTAAGGTCTTCTCAGATATTTTCTAAGCCTGTGCCTTCTCAGGGGCATGCACAGTGACTTTCTAATTTCCTCCATATATGCTTTTGAACACCCTCGTCTTTAGTATCTCCCAAAAGAGGAAAAAGAGAAAAATGAAAGGGGAGGGAAGGGCACTGGCCCTTTAAATCCCAAGGACATTGCTTCAGCCAGAGGGGGAGGGCCTTGCAACAAAGGTGGCAAACACGCCCACCTCTGTGTCTGTACTTCTGTGATCAGAAGCAACAATCAGCAGTCAGAACACAGACCCCTGATGTTTGGAGAACAGTGAACTTATTGCCCATCCTGGCTCCCACAAACTGCGGGCAAACTGCTCCAGGAACACACACACAACGGCCTGCCATTGGATGGAGGGTGGGAGACGGGTAGCTGCTGCCAAACTAAAAGCTGAAATTGACCAAAATTGTTTAAACCTTTCCCTGGAAGTTGGCAAGCCTTCAATAGACTCCAGCGTTCCAAAATAATTACATCAGACAGTTGCCAATGTGACTGTTGTCTAGGTGGGGAGGCATCAATTCCTAGTGCTTCTTACTCCACCATCATCCCAAAATCTCCACCTTGAAGGCATTTTTGCTGATCCAGAGGAAACAGCTGAGAAACTGTGTTTCTGGCCACCTCTAGGGAGAAGACAAATAGCAAATCTCAGGGCCTGCATGTGTGTTTGTGTTGCAGGGGTGGAAGGCAAGGGTGGATAGTCTGATCACCTCTCCACACATCAAGCAGTGCTATAGCCTCAAACTAAAAGTGTATCCCTCATAGTGACCTGAAGCCTGGGTTTAATCACTCAGAGGTCCAAGGAATCTCATGTCTTGAACTTGAATTAAAGGTGGTCCCAGGCCTGTATAAACCTGCAGACTCCAACAAAAAAACCTCTCTGAAGGAAGATGTCTTCATCCTAGTCCTCAAATTACTTCTACAAGTAATTTTTCAAATCTAATTTACTGTTCATAGTCAAAGATAATTTGGTACATAAGGGGGAAAAAAATCATGAGCAAGAACCAGAAGATACAAGAGGAAACAGAAACAGACTCGGAGATTTCAGATATTATAATAGAATAACCAAGCAATACTTATTATATTTAGAGAAATAGAACACAAGTCAGTATCTTGAGAGAACAGGATAGTATAAAAAGAGACATATTTGAAAAAGCATCAAACAGAATTCTAGAACTGAAAATTATAGCAACTGAGATTAAAAACCCAGTTGACAGGTTTGACAGCAAAATAAGACATAGATGAAAAGAGAAGGAGTAAAGTGAAAAATAGGTCAGGAAAAAACTATCAAAAACGTAACATAGAAAAAATGTTGGGGGGCGACCGGATGTCTCACTTGGTTGGGAGTGCGAGCTCTGAAACGGTTGCCGGTTTGATTCCTGTATGGGATGGTGGGCTGCGCCCCCTGCAACTAAAGAATGAAAACGGTGACTGGACTTGGAGCTGAGCTGTGCGCTCCACAACTAGATTAAAGGACAACGACTTGGAGCTGATGGGCCCTGGAAAAGCACACTGTTCCCCAACATTCCCCAATTAAAAGAAAAAATGTTGGGAGAGAGTATGAGACATAAAGGAAAGAATGAGAAGGCTTAATATATATTTAACCTGAATTACAGAAGAAGACAGTGAAATAGAGGTCATATTTAAAAAATGCTTAGGAATAGCTTTCACCCAATTGTGCCACCAACTCAGAAACTGGGAAGTGATATTAACCACAAACGGTACATTATTATGAAACAGTCTGTTAGCTATTTTAATTCAACAAGAGAGAACTAAAAAGTTAGCAGGGGTATCAAGAAGTTACAAAGCAGTATTTTCATTCAGTATAACGCTGTATAACCGATGCGGAGGAATCATGGTGTTCCTTTTAGCTTGAAAAAAGCCAAAAAGGATAAACTAAGTTTCAATTAAGAGAAAAGTAACAAATACACTGTATTTGGATTACATTAATTAAAGTAAAAGATTAATATGCAATATTGATAAATTGTTGTGTGTATATATATATATATATATATATATATATATATATATATATAGTTCATATGCACTATTTTAAATTTTGTTCGTCTTAATTTACCACATATTTGCCCATATTCACACACTACACATTTCCCATTCTACTATATTAGTCTTCATAGCCATTTCTCTCCAGTTCCTATCTGATTCTAACTATTCAGTAAATTGCTTAGGTTTTGTTATTCACATTATTATTTACACAGCAGAGATATCCGGTCACTTCCCTGATAGAAAAGGCTGAATGGAAGCTTTAGTTAATGAGCTAATTTCTGGAAAGGAGAAATGATGCCTTTCACTTATCTTTTCTTATATAAACACAACTCAAGGATAAAAGATCAAGTTAGAAACACTAAAACAGAACCTCTTATTCTTGTATACCAGAGAGGAAAAAAGATTTGATACGTTGAGAAATTTTGGTCTTGCAATTCAGCATTTCTCTATCTTTGTCGAAGAGCATTACAGACCAGTATTAAAACCTGGATAAATACTTTAAGTATGATTTAATCAGGTCTTAGGTACTGGGGATAAAGTTTCAGATAACTCTGAGCCCTAGGATTAATTCCAAGTAGCCGATTTCTTTGACTACATTTTCTTCCTTCATTGTAGATGCCCTATGCCCCCTTTCTGTGAGTGGCAAAAGCATCAAAGAACAAGAAGCATTTCTCCCTTTTGACTGACTGGCAATCATGCAAAGTATCTACATAGTATTAAAAATTCCTTTCCAGGGGTGGCCAGTTAGCTCAGTTGGTTAGAATGTGGTGGTAATAACACCAAGGTTGCCGGTTCGATCCCTGCATGGGCTCCTATGAGCTGTGCCCTCCTTAAAAAAAAATTCCTTCCCAGATTTCCCCTTAAAATAAAGAACTCATTTAACTTATAACATATTCCTGGTGTGTCTGGCAATGCCATTGCAAATTATTGATGAGAAAATAAAATAAGACTTCAGGTTAAGAAATTTTTAATTCTACCTCTGCTACTATCATACTTATTGAATGCTTTAATTTCTTAATATTCCATCTTTAAAATTAAGAAAATGAAGATCTGTAATATTTTAAATGTTATTTAACATCAAAACCAAGCTTCTATAGTCATTGAAATGAATAAAATAAACCTCGGGATAATATTTAAAGATCATTACGAGCACTTGTTTGAGACTCGGCAAGTGACAAATGGTTGGCATCCTTATTTTAACAAAAGAGGTGCAAACATTAAACATGTCATTGATACAGAAATTTCAGGGCTCCTGGGTCTAGGTACAAGTTGAAAATTACTTATTGGACAAGGTCAAAATATTCTAAGCTTTAGAAGGGCACAGGAATAGCTAAGGAGGCCACTGCTAAGAGCAACCAGTAAGCAGGTATCTCAAGATTCAAATATTGTAGGTAAACATTGGGTTCACATTGGTTTAAATAAATTGAAGCCTATTATTTTCTGGACTACCTGTTCAGCTATTGAGATACCTCAAAGTCTTGCCTTTAGGGGAATTTTCTACATCCAGTTTTATAAAACTCTGTGCTAACATAACTAAAGCCAGAGAACATATGCCATATGCTGCTAACTACTTTCTTAGACACATTAACCCCACCAGTTGTCATGTATGTATGAAGGAATATAATATTTTATACTGCTTTTCTTTCTTCCCATCAAAGATTTTCACAATTTCGAATTGTTCTTGGGGATTTTAATTTTGCTGGTATTCAGCAAGCCAATCGTATCTTGGGACCCATTTACTTCATCACCTTCATCTTTTTCGTGTTCTTTATCCTCCTGGTAAGAATGACTATATATGTCCCCTTTTTTGCTTACATTTTTCAGAATGAAAAATGAAACTAACAATTTAGAAGAAACTACGGTATCATTGCTTAGCTGTCAGAACACTTTACATTTATTAAGAATGGTGTGGATTCCTAGTAATCGAGGTTCTCTAGTCCAGTGTCTAAACAAGTTGTCCAATGGAGAATGTGATCACAGTAGTTACCATCTGGGTGTTAATTGTGTGCCAGAAATGTGGTAAATCTTTTACACATATAATTTGAACATCCCAGGTCTCTCCAGCCTGTGACAATAGGTATGAATTAGGCCATTAATATCCTATCCATATGGTGATGGCTTTTGGCCCTCACAGCTGAAAGCTCACACCCTGATGATTTTTAGGAGTCCCCAGGATGGGTCTCGTATGTGCTCAGGGCTAATCTGTTTGGCCTTCCTAATCAAGCAACCGTGCCCTGATAGTCAAGGCACTGCTACTGTCTGTCCTCCACAAAAACATTTTTTTTCTATCATGCATAGCAATTAATCCCTGGTGATGGCCACGAATCCTCGCAGTAACAGAGCTGAGCCACAGTAAAAGGTGGAGAGGTGGGCTAGGGCTAAGGAATACCCTCTCCACAATTCTGTTTGCGTTATCTAGATATCAGTAGTCATAAAAGCCTTAGTAGGATTGTGCCATTAAACAGTTTTATAGACGTTTTAAAAACCAAAACCTCCCTTTATGAACATAGAATGACATTAATCTAAGCAACAGATTAACATGCAATACTGATAAATTAATGTATATGTAAGTAACCAGTTCGTATGCACTACTTTAAATTCCGTTTTTCTCATTTACCACATATTTGCCTGGATTCACACACTACACATTTCCCATTCTACTATATTAGTCTTCATGGCCATTTGTTTTTAAGCATGAGTTACTTTTTAAATTTAAATCGTTTTACAAATCCCAGCACCTATCAAAATCACTAACATTTGAACTAAATTTTTATTGAAATAATTATTTGAATATTTCTCCCCAGAACATGTTCTTGGCAATAATTAATAATACCTATTTTGAAGTGAAAGCTGATTATTCACTAGGCAGACGACCAGATTTTGAACTTGGTAAAATGATTAAAAAGGTACGTCAAAGTCTCTTCTCTTTTTTTTTTTTCAGTCTTTTCTTAATTAGAATTCTAAGACAAATCTTATTCAGTTTATATACTCTTGTAGTGTGAATAACACTTAAACCCAAGTGGTGGTGGGTTTGGGGGTTTTAGGGGGGTGTTGTTGTTTTTTTGGTTTTTGGCTCAGTGTTACTCATATTTGTATGATTTCACTACCAGGACACTGAAATATGCTCTCTGGCTTTAAAAATGTGGCCAAAATTACTTCAGAGTTCAACGTATTAAACAGTAATTAAGCTATTTACTAAATACAAAGCACTGTTGGATATTATAATAAAAGTAACTCTTCCCTCTAAAAGTTTTCAATTTAGATGCAAATTTCTGTAAACAATCTAAACTCAAAACTCAGTATACCTTATCTTCCTCACTTTCCTGTTTCTGTTCATGGCAGCAGTTTTTTCTCAGTCACCCCAACTCAAAAACCTTGCACTTTGTATTTCTTTGTCCCTCATTTGATCTTCTGCCAAGGCTTGTGTGTAAAATTAATCTCTACAGTTTTTGCTCACATTTACCACCGCCAGATTAGGGGCCTCAGGACTTTTCACCCAGATGTAATTCTGTGTAATCACATCTTCTCACCTGTTCTAGTCTCTTTCCTGTGCCAGGCCAGCTCTGATCTTATTACTTCTCTGCTCAAAAGTCTTCAGAGTTTCCCTGAGCCTGTCAAAATAAGTCCAAATTCTTTACTCAAACATTCTAATGCCCTTCTAAAGTCTCACAGTCCCAACATATCCTTACTCATTCTCATTTAACTATAAAATTTCTACTTTCTATGCGGCCATTTATAGCCCAGTTTTGAGCACAGTGCCTAACCACACTTGTGCTCTCTCCCTCCTCTGGGCCCCTGCTCATGTCCTTCTCTGACCCCAGGTATATTCCCTACACTCTCTCACTGACACTCTATTCTCCCTGACAGAGCAGAATCGTCTGTTCTCTTGACACCTACCTCACTTAGAGCTGTACCAGAGTCACATGTGCCCATCTTTGCATACCCACAGCTCTAACCATAGCACTTCACATAGAAAAGATCCTAATCACTTTAGGGTTAATGGGGTTTAAAAGCTGTCCAAGAACTTAACTGTAAAAGAAAACTATTAATATGTCCCCCAGTGAGCTTAATTGTGGTTCTCTTCATCTTTTACTTCTTGATGATGATGTTAGTTATGTGCATTAAAGTGTTATCTTTAATACAATAAATGTTACTAATACTTTTTCAAGGTGGTTTTTTTTTTTTTTTTCACGTTCAGGCGTGATGCCCACAAGAGAACCCCCTTTTTATTTTCACCAGCAGTCAGAAACCATAAGTGCTGACAAGGTGCAAGAAGGATAATCATAGCATTTGCCTCTACATTTCTTTAGAGTAGCAGTCCCTAGAGATAGGCATTCCATATTTCCTATACATTGATCAAAAATTGACAATACAGGATACATTTTGATGAACTTTTTAAAACTATTTTTAATTATGCCCAGAGTTACAACGATGTTCTTGAAAAACTCAAACTAAAGAAACCTCAAACAGATGAAAACAGCAAAAAGTAAGATGACTTTAAACTTTTAATTTACCATTTTAAAGCTCTATATTATGAGAAATTTACAATAAAAGGTTTTGATTGCAAAACCACCACTATCCAAAGTGCTGATTCTAAATGTGTTGTCAATATATCCAGTAATGTGCCTCCTAATTTCTGAGCATGTCATGAAACTCTAAGCTACTTTAAAAGTAATGTAAGGCATGATATGCCACTGAAAAAAGGCTTAACAGAAGCTGGACGGGACAGTAAAATCCCTCTAAAAAGGTAGGAAGCAATTTCAGTCTACATTAAGTGCATTTATTTAGCTATCAAAATAAAAACATTTTTACACAAATTAAGAATACACTTACATTTATTGAATCAATTTGTTGTCGAAATGTTTCCCAAACCCAGACAATGGGACATAATATAAACTTTTTTTATAGCTAGAGATGTGGTACTCTGGGGAACTTATTAATGACCACATTTTCCAAGTACTTAGTGTTATCAGAAAGAACAGAAATGCAATTCAGATCCTTACTATAGATCTGATTATATTTTGTTGGCATTTCCCTTTTTACTATCAAATGCCTCTAATTTTTATTTTATATTCTCAGTATGAAAGGTGGAGATTTGGCTGAACGAGCCAGAAGAGAAGGCTTTGATGAAAATGTAAGATTTTAATTTTCTCATAAAGAAGTAATGGCTTTATTAGAAATAAGCTTACAAAAAAGTTCTGATTAAGAATTGAAATGATTTGGGTTTTTTTTCAAAGCAGTAGTTGTTTGCCACCTCCAAATACTTCTCCCAGTTTCTAGATCCTTTCTTGTTTAGGTCAAATTGTTTGGATTCCAGATACTGCCCCTTTTGGGTGTTCTCAGCCAGATACCCTGGTCCTTCAACTGTACACTCACTGGGATAATCACACAGGGTTAGTGAGTATAGTCTACTGAGACAATTACATAATTTTTCTCTTGTAATCATTAATGTGAGATATCACTTTAATGATTTTTTATATTTCAAATTTATGACATATATTCAATAAACGACTCTATATATACGTGTTTAAGAAGTAATGATAAAGCACACAATATATGCAAGGAAAGAAAATGTAAGCCAAGGATTTTTATATCTAGCAAAGCTGTGCTTCAAATATAAAGTCCAGTTTTGAACATGCAAGAACTCAGGGAATACTGTTATATTCCTGAGAGTTCTACAAGAGGATCAACTTCAACCAACTCAGAGATGATTGGAGAAATTTTGGGAAAAGGAGGGAGAGAGAAGGTATAAAGTAGAAAAACCTGACTGATTGGGTCATATAATAGCTAAAAGTTAAAGAATTATGATTAAGAGTTAATAACCAAGAAGAAAAAACTTTAGCATATTTGAGAGTACAATAGTAAATAAAAAGATTGTTTTCTAGGTTTTAAAACACTTTTTTCAAATTTTAACATCTCTGGAATCAAAATATACCTTATGGTTGACAGTGTGTCATACTTTAATTGGCAGCAATTTTTCCTAAGCGGTACATAAAATAATGGTATGTCTTACAACAGACTCCACCTCTCAGATACAAGGATATATGGTAAGATGATTGAAAATATAATTGGGTGGTAGAAGGGAAGGAGATGAGGAGGAAGAAATTATAAGCTAATTTTCTTGTTGAACTTGTTTGGTTCTTTGTTGAGGGAACCAAAGCAAGAAAGGGAAGACTCAGAGTGTATAAAAAGATACATGAATAAAAACAAACCATTTCTTTTTTTGTTTTGTTTTCCTGGGAGGGCAAAGAATACCCACAGATGTACTTTGAAGTACATTTGCTTCAAAACAAAAACACATACATTCCTAAATGGCAAAAGCACCAAATCAAAAAAGAACAGAAAATATACCGCATGATAAAACACTTAAAATACAACCATAAGACAATATGACATAACTGTGACCAGATATATCTAATATGTCAGTAATGACAAATTAGGATAATTTACTTAAAAAGGAAATATTTTCAAATCGAATTACGAAAAACATGTATCCTAAAATATATACCTAAAACAAAGTGATTCAGAAAAGTTAAATATAAAAGCATGAGCAAAGGTATAATAGGGAAGCAAAACACCTCAGGGGACAACTTAATATAAGTCAAGGTAGAATTCTAGACAAAAGGCTCTAAATGAGATAAAGGGCACTTTATGAGGCTAAGATCAAATCTAATAATTATGATGATCTATGTACCAAATAACACAGCACCAACTTCCATAAGACTACTGGACTTAGGAGAAATACACAAGCACACACACACACACAAAAAGAGACAGATCAGGAAAAATCAAAGGATAAAAAATATGTATATTTTGAATAGGCAGTCTTACAGTTATGTATTAAACTCTGTACTCTCTGAAGATACACTCAGTTTTCAAAAACCCATTCATTGGTGGCTCGGGCAGTTAGAGCTCCATGCTCCTAACTCTGAAGGCTGCCGGTTCGATTTCCACATGGGCCAGGGGGCTCTCAACCACAAGGTTGCCAGTTCAATTCCTCGACTCCTGCAAGCGATGGTGGGTCGCGCCCCCTGCAACTAAAATTGAACACGGCACCTTGAGCTGAGCTGCCGCTGAGCTCCCGGATGGCTCAGTTGGTTGGAGTGCGTCCTCTCAACCACAAGGTTGCAAGGGATGGTGGGCTGCGCCCCCTGCAACTAGCAATGGCAACTGGATCTGAAGCTGAGCTGCGCCCTCCACAACTAAGATTGAAAGGACAACAACTTGACTTGGGGGGAAAAAAAAAGGTCTGGAAGTACACACTGTTCCCAATAAAGTGCTGTTCCCCTTCCCCAATAAAATCTTTAAAAAGAAAAAAAACATTCATTAAAATTGATCATACACTGGACCATAAAGAAAACCTCAATAAATTCCAAAATGTAGTTAACATAGAAAAAATATTACCTGTAAACGACATAATACAAATATATTATTGGGAGGCGGGTTATCACTTTGTGAGGGGTGTAAATGTCTAACTGTTACATTGATTTTTACACCTGAAACTAATTAAAATATATAATTAATGAAATTTTTAAAACATTTTAACCAAGAAATTTTTGAATTTCTAAAGAATTGTCTATTAAACAATTCTTGAATCAAAGAGAAAATACAAAATGAAATCACAGAATCCCAGAAAACAAAATGATAAAAACATTATATAGTAGAATCTATGAGATAAAATCAAAGAATACCCAGAGGAAAATTAATAGCCTTAAATTTATAAACAAAAATCAAAGACAGAAAAGAAAGTAATTTTAGTATGTGACTCAAAAAGTTAGAAAAGAATAAAGAGAAAACAGAAACAAGAAATAAAGATAAAAGCAGAATTGAACTACAACCAAAAATTAGTATAAATAAATAAAAGGGCTGGTTCTTTGAAAAGACACCATTAGCCAACAAATGGAATAAGAGGGAGAGAAACATACAAAGTAGAAAATTACAGTGGGAAAAATAATCAGGAAAGGAGAAATTTTGAAATATCACTAAAAGAAATTGAAGACACAAACAAATGGAAAGATATTCTGTGCTCATGGATCGGAAGAATTAATACTGTTAAAATGTCCATACCACCCAAACCAACATACAGATTCAATGCAATCCATGTCAAAACTCCAATAGCACTTATCACAGAAATAGAACAAACTCTTAAAATTTTGTATGAAACCAAAAAAGACCCAAAATAGCCAAATCAACCTTGAGAAAGAACAAAGCTGGAGGCATCATACTCCCTGATTTCAAACTATATTACAAAGTTATTGTA
Source organism: Rhinolophus sinicus (assembly GCF_036562045.2). Lineage (NCBI taxonomy): Eukaryota > Metazoa > Chordata > Mammalia > Chiroptera > Rhinolophidae > Rhinolophus > Rhinolophus sinicus. Next base: position 79,986,038 of record NC_133759.1, read on the forward strand.
ATCAAAACAGTATGGTATTGGCATAAAAGCAAATAGACCAATGGATTAGAAATGAGAACCCAGAAATAAACCCACGCATATATGGTCAATTAATTTATGACAAAAGAGCCAAGAATATACAATAGGGAAAAGACAGTCTCTAAAATAAATGGTGCTGGGAACCACATGCAAAAGAATGAAACTGGACTATTGTCTTACACCACACACAATAACTCAAAATAGATTAAAGACTTGAACATAAAACCTGAAACCATTTAACTCCTGAAAGAAAACATAGGTAGTAAACTCTTTAACATCAGTCTTCGTGATGATTTTTTGTATTTGACACCAGAAGCAAAGGCAACAAAAGCAAAAATAAACAAGTGGGGCTACATGAAACTAAAAAGCTTCTGCACAGCAAAGGAAACCATCAACAAAATGAAAAGGTAACCATAGCGTGGGAGAAATTTTTGCAAATCATCTATCTGGTAAGAGGTTAATATCTAAAACATATACAGAACTCAGCCCACTCAGTAACAACAACAAAATCCAATTAATAAATGGGCAAAGGACCTGAATAGACATTTTTCCAAAGAACACATACAGATGGTCAACAGGTACATGAAAAGGTGCTCAACATCAATAATCAGGAGGTAAATGCAAATTAAAACCACAGTGAGCTAGCACCTCATACCTGTTAGAATGGCTGTCATAAAAAAGAAAAGAAGTAAGAGTTGGTAAGGATGTGGAGAAAAGGGAACCCTTGTACTGTGTTGGTGGGAATGTAAATTGGTGCAGCCACTATGGAAAACAGTATGGAGGTTCCTCAAAACATTAAAAATAGAACTGCCATATGATCCAGCAACTCTACTTCTGGTTTTTACCTGAAGAAAACAAAAACACTAACTCAAAAAGATATCTGCACTCCCATGTTCATTGCAGCATTATTTACAACAGCCAATACAAAGAAGTGTACATCAATGGATAAATGGATAAAGAAATATGGTATAAACAGTTCTTTATATACACAATGAAATATTATGCAGCCACAAAAAGGGAAATCCTGCCATTTGTAACAACATGGATAGAACTTGAGAGCATTATGTTAAGTGAAATAAGTCAGACAAAACAAATATTGTATGGTCTCACTTATATGTGGAATCTTTTAAAAAATGAATTCATAGATACAGAGAACAGATTGGTGGTTGCCAGAGGTACGGTGAGGGAGGGTTGAAAAATGGGTCAATGTGGTCAAAAGGTACAAACTTCCAGTTTTAAACTAAATAAGACATGGGGATGTAACGTACAACATGGTGACTATAGTTAATATACTGTATTGCATATTTGAAAGTTGCTAAGAGAGTAGATCTTAAAAGTTCTCATCACAAGAAAAGGAATCTGTAACCATATGGTGATGGATGTTAACTAAATTTACTGTGGTGATCATTTTGCAACATATACATATATCAAATCATTATGTTGTACACCTGAAAAAAAATCACTAAAAGATTTTTTGCATAACTCTATGCAAATAACGTTTGAAAAACTGAAGGTGATGAATTTTTCTATGAAAAGAAAATTTATCAAAACTGAGCACAGACATTTTTAAAAGCCTAAACAAATCAATTCTGTAGAAGAAATAAACTCATCAAAGAACAACCTTCAAAATAAATCAGGCCCAGTTGGTTTCACAAGGGAATTTTACCAGATTTTTAAGGAATAATTTCAAGCTATTCCAGAGAAGAGAAAATGGAAATTTTCCAAATTATTTTTACAAAGTGACTATACAGTGATTCTAAAACCTGGCAAAGATTGTATCAAAAATAAATTAAACAGAAGATTAAGAAAAAGAAAGTATCACTTATCAATCTGGAAGCAAAAACCTAAATAACTTTAGCAAACAGAATCTAACAGAACAAAATAATATATCATGATTCGGATAGGGTTCATTCTAAAAATGGAAAGATGGTTCAAAATTGGATAATCAACTAACATAATTCATTCTATTAATAGGTCCAAAGAGGAAAATTACATGATCATTTTCCATAGATGCTGGATATTTGATAAGATTCAACATTCAATCTTGAGGGGAAAACAAATCAAAATAGGAATCAATGGATACTTCTTTGATATGATAAAAACATTTATCTCACCCCTAATCTATCACCTTACTTAATAGGGAAACACTGGATATGTCAGAAACAAGACAAGGATACACTGGAGGGATCAGCCGAAACAATTAAGAGAAATAAATTAGAAGTAAAAGAATCAAGAAAGAAATTGTAAAGACCTCTATTTGAGATATGATTCCCTTAAGTTTTCTAGGTATACGATGAACTGAAAAAATGACAAAAGAGAATTCATAAAGCAATAGGAAAAAATAATTTACATAAATACAATGTCACATATACAAATAACCAGTTCATTAAAAATTATAGAAGATTCTATTTATAAAAGCGACCAAGTAGAAAATGCCCAGGGATTAATAAAAAAACGTTTAAAACCAAGATTAAGAAAAATTTTAAACTTTCTGTAAAAGACACAAAAATGCATTCAACCAAGTGAGAAAATATACTTACTACAATGTATCAGTCAAAATATACTTACTACAATGTATGTCATCAGTTTCCTGATGTATTTCCATCAGGAAAATGGAAACCACATGTATTTCAAACAAAAAAATTACTACAGGGAATTGGTTATTTAAGTATTGGAAGGCAGAAAAAGTAAAAACATTGAGGCAACTCATAAATAACACCTGTAGGAAGATGCTACCACTCCCAGGGTTAAGATTGTGAAAGGGGAGGTTATCAGAACCTAGTATCTGAGAGGAGGGCCCTGTGGAGCTCTTTCTTAGACCTCTGAGAGCACCCCCTAGCCCACCCACACTGGGGCTGATACTTTCGCGGGAGTGTGATGAGTCTGATTCTGTGTATGCCAAAAGAAGCCCGCCATTGTTGCTAGAGCCAGAAGCAATACTGATAGAAAAAAACAAAACCCTGTCCCCTCCATCCACCAATAAGGCAGAACCTAACAAAGCCAGTAGCAAGAGTCTGATGAATGAGTTTTCAAAGCCTGAGACCCAGCATCACATAGGAGAGTATAAGAGGGTAAATTGTGAGTTGAGAGACATTAGCTAAATAGTCGGCCCAGTTCACCCTTTTGGCGTTTAGTACACATTTGAACTTTCATAAAACAACCGTAACTATTTTAAGCTTCCATCTAATAAGATGGAACTATCCTTTATATAAATGAAGGCACTCCTACCCTATCCTCAAAAAGGGAGAAGCAAAGTTCCAATAGTAATTGTATCCATCTCTGGGTGATCTTAAGACCTCTTCTACTCAAATCATAATTCCTTAAGAAGTTAATGTTTAAATTACAAAGTTTACTTTTGGACATGGAAGTATTTAAGAGGCACACCCTGACCCTCCTCAAGAATTCCCAGGTTCCAATTATAGCCCTCTGACCATAGCACCCATTTTGTAGCAGCAACCAATTTCCTCTTGGTAATTGGGACCAATCACCTCAGTTGAATCTTTGCCTGCTGGTTCGGTAGCCTGAGGAATCCCAAATGGCAAGGTGGTTGTCTCAAATTCTTCTTTTTTTTTTTTTTTTTTTTTAATTAAATTTATTGGGGTGACAATTGTTAGTAAAATTACATAGATTTCAGGTGTACAATTCTGTATTACATCATCTATAAATCCCATTGTGTGTTCATCACCCAGAGTCAGTTCTCCTTCCATCACCATATATTAAGTCAATTGTTGTATCCCTTGGTGGAAGCATCTCTCTATGAGGTTTTGTTTCTTTGGACTTCCCCTGCTACCAAGTACTCATCAGTTAGGGTCCAGTCAGAAAAACAAAACCACACTAGGTAGGGCCGGCTCAGTGGCTCAGTGGCTCAGGCAGATTGGAGTTCCAAGCTCCTAACTCTGAAGGCTGCCGGTTCGATTCCCACATGGGCCAGTGGGCTCTCAACCACAAGGTTGCTGGTTCAACTCCTCGAGTCCCACAAGGGATGGTGGGCAGCGCCCCCTGCAACTAAGATTGAACACGGCACCTTGAGCTGAACTCCCGGATGGCTCAGTTGGTTGGAGCGTGTCCTCTCAACCACAAGGTTGCCGGTTCGACTCCCGCAAGGGATCGTGGGCTGCGCCCCCTGCAACTAAGACTGAAAGGACAACAACTTGAAGCTGAACGGCACCCTCCACAACAAAGATTGAAAGAACAACTCGACTTGGAAAAAAATCCTGGAAGTACACACTGTTCCCCAATAAAGTCCTGTTCCCCTTCCCCGATAAAAAAAAAATCTAAAAAAAAAACACACTAGGTAGTTAGTTCAAAAGGAGGAGGTTTACTGTAAGAGCCAAAGTGGAACACTAAATTAATCCAGAGACAACTGTAAAAGGCAGCTACCACCTACAGAGAAGAGGTGGGCTAACTAGAACCTAGAAGCTTGGAGGAAATGCCCCCAAAGAGCTGCTGCTCTGCCTATGCTCTGCCTACCACTTTCCGGTGAGTATCAAAGAAAGCTTCACAGGAAAAGTGGTGGTTGAGATGGGATTTTTGAAGGATGAGTTAAGTTTATCAGGCATAATCTATTCATATCCATATTACGAACGCTTCCATATTATAATAGGCCTGGTCATTCAGAAACAGTTGTGGGGTCAACCACTTTTTTAACAGGATATTAAAAGCATTAGTAAATATGTCAAAATGCAGGTGCTGTAATGTAGCCAAGAGAAAACTGGAAAGATTGAGAGCCATCTTATCCTACTTTAGATACATCGGTTAAAGACAAACACTGTCTGGTAAAAGAGTTTCTGTGACCAGAACAGCACACATTTACCAGGTAAACAGTGTATTAACTTAGGCATCACCATCCTCTCTGAGGAAGGTAATCAGAACCTTACACAGGAATCCACTTTGCTACTAGTGTTAGTGCTGGAGCAGGGCAAGAATCATACTCAGAGAGGAGTCACATCTGGGTGCAATGTCTCCCCTCCTTTTCTAGAGCTGTCCCTATTTTCCACAATGTACGGAGCATCTTTTCTAAAGTTGGGACAAAGGTATTGGGACACCAAAAAGAATGTGGGTGACAGTTAGGACAAAGCACAGGAAAGACTCCATGGGATCAGAGAAGGATGCAGCCACAGGAATTTTCTGGTACGAGGAGTTTATTTGGGGTATGTGCACACATTAGAATGAACAGATTGGTGCAGTAATTATAAGTGGGGGTTGGGGTGGTTAGGTAAGACCGCAGGAGTCTGGCTGAGAAGCAGCTGGGAGAGCAAATATCCACAGATGTACTTTGAAGGACATCTGCTTCAGTAAAGAACACGGGTACGGAAAAGAACATCTCAGCTTTGGCCAAGTGAAAAGCAAGAAGGAAGTCAGCTGGAGATGGAGAGGGCAAGAGGCATACAAGAATAATTACAATTTTAAAAACCCCCTAATTCTGCCCACCAGTTCTAACACCAGTTCCTCTGAAGTGACTCTGCGGCAACCTAAACACTGGGCACTGGGGGGGGGGGGGGGGGGAGCCAGTGGGGCTCAACATCACAGCCCCGGAGAGCAGAGGTGCAGGTTCTCGACCCTGTGAAGCTTGTGTGCCAAATACTTACGATAGAAAAAAATTGAGATTGCAGCTTATGCTTTTCCTCTAACTTGCCAGGAGATTCAAAGTGCAGAGCAGATGAAAAAATGGAAAGAGAGACTTGAGAAAAAGTATTATTCTACAGAAACTCAAGATGACTACCAACCCGTCACTCAACGAGAATTTCGAGAGTAAGCATTGGCTCTAACCAGGGGACCGGGGGATTATCGTGATATGGGGACTGGGGACATGAGTTACACACATTATTTTCCTGAACCCAGAACCTCATTCTGCTAAGATGCCACTTCAAAAAAAAAAAATTTTTTTTTACCCAACTTTAAACTGAAAGCACAGGCTCCATTTGTTTAAATATAAGGTGAGAGTGAGACCAATTGCTTTCATCCTTACATCCCTAAATAATAGAACTACCATTTATACTTGATATGTGTAGCAGATACCGTTCTCCACACGGCTTTAGATTAGACCCATAACTGGTCACATTAAGCCTGTTTCAGGAGCTTAAAACACTGTCTTCCCAATCTAAGCATTTCACAATCGACACTAAGAACCTGCTGTCTCTTGATGCAAAAAAGTATGTCACTGACTCATTCTCTTTTCAATTATCCTCTAGCCTCTTTTTATACACCGTGGAGCTGGAGAAAGAATTACACTACATCAGTTTAAAACTAAACCGAGTGATGAGAAAGGTTTCCGCTCTACCCTACTGAGTCGAGTGGAGGTGAGAAACTGATGCAATCATTGAATATGCCTAACAAAGATTTATCCCTGTATTGAGTTATTTCCTAAACTTGTCCCATTTCAGGTACACTTTAAAAAGCACTAAACCACCTATCATCAAACTATCGTCAGGGTCAATAATCATCATCAAACGATTTCAAGGAACGACGTGCCCCTGAATGGGACTCACTGTATAATCCACGCCTGTATAATCCATTAGAACATGCCTCCAGAGTATATGCACCAATTCACACAGAGAACTTTATAATGAATTATTATTAAATCCTAGGAATATGAAGGGAAAGTACAAAATAATGCTGTTCATGGGACAATAGGTAAAAACAGTTTTCTCGGTGTTCCACAAAGTGTAACTGTTGGTGTTCTCATCATGTACCATGTTCCAACTTCCTCAGACCATAGATAAATGCTTAGGAGTCTGTAAAACTATCATATAATACCCCAAGTAAAATAATCTCACCTCCATTCTTCCCAATTTTAAGTCTCCTATAAAGCTAAAGTGTAAAAGAACAAACTACCCAACCACCTACAGAAACTTCATTAATATCTTCACACTGGAAATTCATCTAGAGTTTCTGACGTAACGCATCTAAAGTTTCGCAAAAGTGCTTCCTCGACCACTTTAAAAGCAAAATACATTTTAAAAAATAAAGAGCAAGGTAGGCGTATCCAGGTTACAAAAAGTCAAGTTGTATTTGAAAAGTGTAAATGAGGGTGCTGCAAAAACTATTTGGATGGTTGGAAAACTTCTATATGACTGGCATTTTGGAAATTGGAAAACCCTCCCAGAAGAACTATGTTCTTAGCCCAAGCAATAGCATTTGAACATAGTACTCAACTTCCACAGGGGCGCTCAATACGGCCCCTGGATTTTAAAACTGGAATAAAGGAATTTTTAAACCTACCCACCTTCCTCGGACTAAGTGCTTCTCTTAGAGATTGTACATCATTTTCTTAATAGGAGAATTCACTGCAACAAGAACTGCTAACTATCCTCTCTGCATCTTCTCCCTCCATTTCCACAAGGCAATCAACAACATGATCTTTCCCTGTCTTACCACTCCCTAGAGATGCAGTCAGTGAGGTGGTTACTAACCCTGCTGTCCCCCCATATGGGCCCAGGTTGGGGTAATTCAAACAAAGCATGGAGAACAGTAAGACATGGGAATACTTGAGGTCTCTATTTTTCCTTTTTCAACATCTAGTGAAAAAACAAACAAACACACACATTTACAATCACTTAGAACATTAAAGTTCTTTTATTACAAAAGTCTATACAATGAAGTGCCAGACACAGCAATGCAATTATACCGGTGGTCATATATATCTATATATTATTTGTATATAGATATATAGTTTTTACTTATACCAAAGTAAAACTATCACAGACTGCCTATTTCTACCACCTACTGCTCAACTACGACACACAATACTGTCACATAGCATAAGTGCTGCCATGCCACTTTTATCTACTCTACTTGCAGCCAAACATTAACAGTGAATAACCAACATCATGAAGCAGCTGTTAATTCTAAAATGAAACCAGTCAGGCCACTGACTTATAAAAATATGGTACTCATATAGATTTAGCATTATAAAGAAGGAATATATTATTTAAAACATTTAAATAGTGCATATGGACATTTTTGCATGTGGTATATAAAATAAAACATTCATATAAAACAATACACAGTGCACATTAAATTAGATGTTTGGATATACTCCTGTCTGGAGACTGAAAGAAATTAATTAAATGTACACTGCATGATGGATTCAAATCAAAATGATCTTTTGGCATTTTCAATTTCACTTTTCTAGGTATACATTATGAATAACCTAGCTGTATCAAAAGGAAACCACACAAAAAGGGCTGGATTTAGTGCTTTATTCCCCAACTACATGTTCACTACCAATGAATATTCCCTCCCTGCAAACAAGGCATTGCACACACAGGTGAAATGTGAAGTACTAAAAACACTACGTATTATCAAACTACTTCATGTGCTTACTATGTAATAGTGCCAGAAGTCTGAGGTTCATGCTTCCCTCATCTTACTAAAGGATGTTGCAAAAGTCCATTTTCATATGGAACAAATTGTTAATATTACCTAGTTAAGAAAACCATGCATGAGTCACTGCATGCAAAACATGGGCACAATCAAAGTGAGACACTCATCAATCCAAAAAAGCACTAAGAAAAAAATTAACACTTTAGATTAAGCCTGACCGGAATATGCTGTTAATGACTGTTACATTGTTAGCACAAATTAAGTCACTATCCTGTGAAAATGATTAGCAGAATGATACAAGGAGAGTACCTGAAGAAAAGCTATGGAAAGCCAAAGAAAAGATATGCTTAGAGTATATGACAAGGGGCATGCCACTACACATCTTGTAACCAACCAGCTGTTTAAACAGCATGTGACTGAGCAAAGGTCGTCCTTATAGAGTATGTTTTCTTTATGGATTTTGCTGATTAAGAGGGGAAAAAAGGATACAACCCCCCGAAGGTACATGTAAAAATGCAGTGGTATAGCCCTTGTTAAGAACAGATTTACTTCAGGCATAATGATTCTTTTGCCAATTTAGGCCCATTTGTTTCAACTCACAAATCTGAGCACCATCTGAATTCCTACATACTGACATGGCTATTTGCTCACATTATCTGAAGGGGGTGGGGGGGTGGGGGGATGTAGGATCTGATCCAGACAAATTACATCATCACCAGCTGAGAAACAGTAACTGAGGAAAAAAACAGTAACTTAAGTCCCATAGGCAGCATGTGATATGATTCAGTTCTGTGTGTGATGTGTGATGTGTTTTCACTATCCTATAATAAGCAAGGTCACTTTTTGGTCTACCCTCTGTTATCTTCATCCAGGAGCTGTGTGACCACTGAATTGCAAAATTTTGCTAACATACTACCTGTGAAAAAGTGTCACTTTGGGAATTAAACAGAAATGTGTTCCACAGGACTTGAAATTTCAGTTGATTTTGGTTTTCTAGGAAAACATAGAACACAGTTGCATATGTGCACATTTATAGGCTTTTCTTTCAAATTTTCAGTCATTCTGTAAGAAAAAGGCAAGTGAAGAATTCAATGTGAAGATTTTCCTCTCAATTTTCTTCAGTAATGAAAAAAATAATAAACTTGGTAATAACAAAAAGCTTGTATTTCCAAAGTTCTTGAAGTTGAAAGGATAAAATACTAGTCTTTTGCTAACAGGATGGATGTATCTGTAGTACAAAACAATGAAGAAAACTGGATGTTTGCTAAAGAGGACAGTCTGTGGTTAATATGGAACACTGTGCTCCCTAGAGAGGGCCTATCACCTCCCCCATCATTTCTCTAGTGGCACCACAACCAAGTTACAAAATGAGACGCTCTGAGTGCCTGACAACATGAACTCAAGAACCAGCCAAGTATACACGATGACAGCTTCAGAGAATACAATTGATTTTATGCTGTTTTCAAGGAGCATGTTTTATATGGATTTTGAAGAATCTTGTTTGCTGATAAGAACTTCAAGAAGCCTAAGCTTGGCTTTAATTTTCTTGTACTCCCTGTATTCCTCAAGCACTGGAACTCGATCCTCTTTCTGGGCATTCCTAGGGGAGAAAATAAAAATCTATAATATTCTAGAGATCATCTGGAAAATAAAGTCCCAGAAGTTGTCCTAATGTGAGACACAATGTTACCAAATATAAGTTCAAATAAAAAAACTGCAAGAAAAAAATATCAGGCCAATTCCCCCATCCCCAAAGAACATTCCTAAAATATTTCTATTTTTGATAGATTTCTCTACTGACAGATTAAATCATGCACTTATCAATGATCAATACAAATAACTAGAGGTACTATTTTAATAAGACATACACTGCTAGACTATGTCAGGTCTGTGAGTACATACTAAGTGCTGGAGGGCTACAATGACTCATTTTATACATTAACTGTGGCTTCAGTGAACTGAGATATAAAACACCTTACCTGTAGCAAAAAAGCAGTTTCCTCACTTTATATTAATGACCCAATGCAATCCAGTTTAATCACTAGGTAAAGCTCAAACCATCCTAAGTATAATCATAAGCAAAGTTTCCTTCCAATAAGACAAAGAATTAGAAGATATTTGGAAAACGCGTTCTTGCACTTGAGATATTTTTTAAACCATTTTGCCAACCTATATAGAAGACTCTCAAGTTAATTTAAAGTAAACACATTTTGGAATTTGTAACATAGCCATTGGCTTGGTAAGACTACCCAGTTACATGGAAAAACTTTTCAGAGACCTGAGATAGCCCTCACTTCTGGCCACCATTTGAATTAGAACGTATTTTTCTTACCGTGTTTCCCCGAAAATAAGACCTAGCTGGACAATCAGCTCTAATGTATCTTTTGGAGCAAAATTAATATAAGATCCAGTCTTATATAAGACCTGGTATTATTATATTATATATTATATTATATTATATTATATTATATTATATTACCCGTCTTATATAAGACCTGGTCTTATTTATATTATAGTAACTTAAGACCGGGTCCTATATTAATTTTTGCTCCAAAAGACACATTAGAGCTGATTGTCCGGCTAGGTCTTATTTTTGGGGAAACACGGTACTTTTAAGAGCTTCACTGAGTCAACTGTGCATTAACCAGTGAGATAACAGCAACTTGCCATATTAGATTATAGGAGCCACATGACTGCCACCATTACACTCCTTGGAAATCGACAGTCTGGAATGACCAATATGCAGCTTAAGCAGCAATGATCTCAGTATAAGAATTCAAACTAATTGAAGATACCACTCATGTTATGGGACCCTTTCTAAAAGGACAAACATCTCATTCCACAAACGCTTCCAAAAGGATGAGGATGTAGCACTAAAGAACATAAAATAGTTGCCCCCCCCCCAAGACAACCTCGAAATATTTTATCAGATGTTGTTTACTCCAGCTCTGACTTTTTCTTGCCATTAATAGCAGAGCTTGATAGTATAAAGCAGGGGTGTCCAAACTGCGGCCCGCAATCCATTTTTAATTGGCCCGCAGCAAATTCCAAAAATATATTTAGTTTACTTAAATAAACCAGGTGATGTAATACGTATTTCACCTCGAATGAGTGGCCCAGCTGTTTGTGTATTTTACCGCATATGGCCCTTGGTAAAAAACGTTGAAAAGTTTGGATACCCCTGGTATAAAGGAATTATTTTTAGTTTTATTTTCAATGCTAATATCCTTACATGCACAATTTATTTCTATTCCTATATATTTCTTTAACATATGGGCATTTGTGAGTTTAAGGAGAAAGAAGACGCGATTCTGTGATGCTCAACAAACCTTCCATTTTGTTGATAAAATGTTTCTTCAAATTCCCGTAATGTTTTACGTAGTTTCTTTTTTTCAGCTCTGGCTTTCCAAAGTTGTTCCAGTAACTCAGGCCTAAAATTGAAATGGGAAAACAACATTATTGAAAGGGTACTGTTGATTCATTATGTTCTTAACAGTGGTTGGAACCCTGGCTGCAAACTAAAGTCAGCTGGGGAGCTTTCAGAATATACCAATGCTCTACCCCGGACCAACAAAATCAGAATAGCTGCAGGAAGGTCTCTGCAGTGGTACTTGAAAAAAAAAAAAATCTTCCCAAATGATCCTGAAGTGAAGCCAGGGCTGAGGACCAGTCAGATACCATGTCAAGTAAAGAAGCTGACGGAGAACATACGAACAGATAACTCTCAGCTGGTGCCTGAATTTTGTTATGCAGCAAATGCAGGATTTTATTTTTTAAAATTTTTAAAACACACTAATGTTTAATTTAAAAAATGTGAATGACAACATATTTTGTAGATCACATTTTTAAAAAAGGGTCTCTCTCGAGCGTTGTATTAATTCCCTCTAAGTGCTCAATTATTTAACCTTGAATTTCTGGGCATATAAATTTTATCATACAAATAGGCTAAAATCACAAATCAGCATACATACATAGAAGCTGCTCGAGTACTTGACAATCGATGATCCAGAGCCAGTTTTTCTTGATTTTCTTCAACATCAGATTCTGAGTTCTCCAATGAAGACTGTGCCTGTACAGCAGTTTTCAAGATATCAGTTAACTCAGAGGACAGACTAATACCATCTTCTTCTTCTTCCTAAAAAGATATCCAAACAGAGAAGCAAACAGGCCATGACTTTCAATTTTTCCTTTAGAAAAGAGAGAGATCATGTAATGATTTCTCTTAAGGACTACCTTGATTTCTTCAAAAAAGTGTGCAGTTTCTCCTTCTATAATTGGCTGTAACATCTGACCCCTTCGCTTGGTAGATGGAGACCCCTGTAACAATCAACATATCGATGGTTTACAATTTAAGTATTTAAAGTGTTCATAGAAGCTTCATTTCACTATAGAATAGATATTAAACTTTAGTTCCAAAATCCTAACCAATTGCTTTTCATTTTTTAGGAATTCCTTGGTAAAATATTTTTTATAATATGTATTTTCTTATGTATGCATAAAAGTGATAAATGATAGTTTACGTCTAGATAATTCTAAGAGTTCATTCAGTAAATATTTTTAAAATTCTAAATGATAAAAGAAAGCATGACATATAATTTAATTGAGAGCATTTTTCTTTTTAACAACTGCTATCAACCAATTTGATAAAGTACCCCCTTATACTCCTTTTGAAAAAAATAACAGCTTCACTGAGATATAATTCACATACCATAAAATGCACTCTTTTAAAGTGCACAATTTAATGGTTTCCAGTATATCCACAAGTTGTACAACCATTACCATTATCTAATTCCAGAACATTTCATCCCTGACCCCCCATAAAAACCCTGTACTCATCAGCTGTTCTTCATGTGCCCTCTCTCCCCAGCCCCTAGCAAACAAAACTTTCTGTATCTATGGGCTGGCCTATTCTAGACATTTCATATAAATGGAATCAAACAATATGTGGCCTTTTGTATCTGGCTTCTTTCACTCAGCATAATGTTTTCAAGGTTCATTCATGTTGTAGCATATATGAGTACTTCGTTTCTTTTAATGGCTGAATAATATTCCACTATATGGATATACCACATTTATTTATTCATCAGTTGCTGGACATTAGGGTTGTTTCCTCATTTTTGCTGTTATGAATAATGCTGCTATAAACATTTGTGTACAATTTTTTGTGTAGACACGTTTTCAATTCTCATGGGCATATGTAAGAGGAGAACTGATAGATCACATGGTAACTCTGTGTCTAACCTTTTGAGAAACTGCCACTGTTTTTACAAAGTGGCTGCACCATTTTACATTCCAACCAGCAGTGCGTAAGGGTTCAAATGTCTCCATATCCTCACCAACAATGTTTTTATCTGTCTTTTTTAATACACTAGTGGTATAAAGTGCTACTAAATATGGTTATTTGCTTTTCCTAATGACTAATGATGATGAACATCTTTTCATTTGCCTAATAGCCATTTATGTATCTTCTCTGGAGAAATGTCTATTCAAATACTTTGCCCATTTTTTATTTGAGTTATTCAGCTATTTATTATTGAAGAGCTCTTCATATATTTTGGATATTAAGTCCCTTATCAGATACATGACTTGTAAACATTTTCTCCCAACCTGTGGGTTGTCTTATCACTTTCTTAAGAATCCTTTGATGCACAAAAGTTTTTAATTTTCATGAAGTTCAATTTACCTTTTCTTTTGTCACTGTGTTTTTGGTGTCATATCTAAGAAAATATTGTCTAATCCAAGGTCACAAAAATTTATTCCTCTATTTCCTAAGAGTTTTAGTTTTAGCTTTTACATTTAGGACTATAGTCTATTTTAAGACAAATTTTGTGAGAAGTAAGAGTCTAAATTCATCCTTTTTTGCAAGTGGATATCAAGTTGTCCAAGCACCATTTGTTGAAAAAACTACTGTTTCTCAAATTTCTCTTTATGGTAGTCATGTTTAGGAGGCCATAAGATCTAAAAATGCTTCCTATAGACTCTGTTTTTAAAAACAAACTTGTGGAGTTCTAAAACAGTTTTCATAAAGAAATTCAAAGAGTATACTATTATGGAATTATGAAAATGTCGCTGACACCTTGGAACCAGAAAATAAAATCTGAATAAACTCTTATATACAAAGAATATAAACCATACAGGATTTTTTCCCCTTGTTCAAAGAAAACTGACTATAAAATAGTGTTGAGATGAACAACTAAAAAAGCGGCCAATTAAAAAAGAATCATGGCTGGCCCAGTGGCTTAGGTGGTTAGAGCTCCGTGATCCTAACTCCGAAGGCTGCCGGTTCGATTCCCACACAGGCCAGTGGGCTCTCAACCACAAGGCTGCCGGTTCAACTCCTCGACTCCCGCAAGGGATGGTGGGCTGCGCCCCCTGCAACTAGCAACCGCAACTGGACCTGGACCTGAGCTGCGCCCTCCGCAACTAAGACTGAAAGGACAACAACTTGAAGCTGAACGGCACCCTCCACAACTAAGATTGAAAGGACAACAACTTGACTTGGAAAAAAAGTCATGGAAGTACACACTGTTCCCGCAATAAAGTCCTGTTCCCCTTCCCCAATAAAATCTTAAAAAAAAAAAAAAAAAAGAAGGATGCTTGGGTGGCCGGTTAGCTCAGTTGGCTAGAGTGTGGTGCTAATAACACCAAGGTTGCCGGTTCGATCCCCACATGGGACACTGTGAGCTGCGCCCTCCTTAAAAAAAAGAATCAGTTTATCTGAGGGCTAAATAAAACATGCTTAGAAGGCCAACGTGAACTTTCTAATTAGTCAGGTGGTCAAAGCATGAAGGAAACCCCTATGCAAGTGGCTATCGACATAAAAATGGCCTGCAAGCCTGAGTGAACCATAAGCTCCAGTAAATTAATTCCTATGAGATCATTCAAATTGGGCTACAGGCTGTTTTCTACTTGAGCCTGAGAAATATCTAGAGCCATACTATCTGTTAATCTGGGGATAGCACTTAATTTGCATGTAAGTATTAGAGTTTTCCCTTTTCTCTAAAAATGTACAGCAATATGAATAAGCATTATTTTAACAGACTTCTTCATTTAAAAAGATGAACTTGATGGGGTGGCTGGATGGCTCAGTTGGTTAGAGCGCAAGCTCTTAACAAGGTTGCTGGTTCAATTCCCGCAGGGGATGGTGGGCTGCGCCCCCTGCAACTAAAGACTGATAATGGCAACTGAACTTGGTTGGAGTTGAGCTGCGCCCTCCACAACCAGATTGAAGGACAACGACTTGGAGCTAATGGGCGCCAGAGAAACACACTGTTCCCCAATATTCCCCAATTAAAAAAACGTTGTTTTTTAAGTAGTTCAAATAAAAAGATGAACTTGAAAAAAAAATCAGTTTATAAAGTATGGCACTAAGTGAACATCATCATGACAGCCATCATAAAACTAATGTATTTTCAAAGACATGAATTTAAATGAAAAGAAATCAGGCAAGGGTCTGAAATACAGGTTATTTTATTCCATAATGTAGGTGACCCTGGACGCATCACTCCTGAGCCTCAGCTTCAGCATCTGTGAAATGAGGTGATCACTTGTGACCTGTCGTGACTTAACTCGTTAGGATTTCATGACATCCTTATACATTAAAATGCTTATAAAGATAGTAGTAGGCACTTATTTATTTCCTATTCTTTTTAAAAGCAGTAACCTCACAATTCCTGCTACCTTGGCTGTGTCATTCTCCCATATACCAGCATTATAATTTTTTTAAGAGTAGGTCTTGGTAAAATTAACTAGATAAATATTTGCATGTTTTACTTACAAGGACAGGAGTGATGCTAGCTCTTGTCAACATCTGTTTCACAAGTCTGTATCTATCATAGAGAGGTTTGACAATGTGCCTTTCTTCCCTGGTCACCTGAAGAAAAATGGAAATTACCTAGTAACCAGAAATCTAAAATGTTTGAAACATTAAGCACTATGACTTCCCCCCCCAATTTCTAAACAGTTATTTTAAATAAGTAGGCAATCTCCCAAATGTAGGAAACAATACTCTGTAAAACAGCTCTGAAGATATGAGTCACAGAACTGATTTGTCCTCTTTAAAATAGAAAATCAAATTTTTTTTTTTTCAGCGAGAGGTATTACCGGCTTTCCATGTTGACTTTCATAGTAAAGAAGACTTTTCTGGAGCGAAGTTTTCTCTTCTACCAAATGATCTTTTGTCATTTTCTAGAGGGGGGAAAAGAACAACTCCCATTGGCACCATCATTATTGTCCTCATCCCCACAATGTAAATCATTAGGTTGAAAGGGCAGCCAATCACCACCCTAGCCTAAAGCTAGTAAGAACACATCCTTTACTTGTGGATTTACAGGCAGCATTTTTCAGTCTTCTATAGAATCTGACCTTCTAATAAGTAGTTGTCAATCCTCTTAGGTGGCTTGATTTATACAGAGGGTGCCAAAAAAAATGTATACACATTTTAAGAAAGGAAAAAAATGTATTAAAATTGTAATACTCAATATATACCTATAACAAAAGATGACAAGTCATGTTTGACTTCTGTAATTACAAGAGGTGCTCAAAGTAGTTACCATCAGCATAATTTTAATAGTTTTTTCCTGTCTTAAAATATGTATACATTTTTTTGGCATCCTCTGTATTTTATCTGAATAAGTTATGAATACCAGCTTAGTGACCTTACATAGGTTACTTAACCTCTTTTTGTTCAATACCCTAATCTATAAAATGGGGATACTTCACCTTACCTCATAGGGCTCTAATAAGGACTAAGTTAATATTTTGTAAAGGCATTTACAACAGTGCCTACCTAGCACACAGTAAGCACACGTAAATGCCTATTATTTAATTTTGCAGTCTTTTATTGACATAGCTATTAATTTTGTGTGTGTACACATACCCACACAAAATACACACGCATACACAGCATCGGTTTTATAATCCAATATTTCTCCTAAACTATGAAGAAAATCTGGCAACAATAGAGTCGAAAGACCCTGAAAAAAAACACTTCATTTTGTGACCTTAGACTCCTACTCTATGACCTCAGTTTCCCTTCATCTGGCACTTTCTTTACACTGCAATACTCTACTCACAACTTTTACTCTATATGGTACTAGATCCTCTAAATGGTACTAGAGTAGGCAGAACTCGCCAAATTTATTTGCCCATAAACCTTCCCTCTTAGCTCCATAGGACCTTATAATATCTCAATGATATCCCACACATCACCCTTTAACACTAAACCAAATCAACTCTACTTAATCCCAAGACTAGAAAATACCTCCCTGCTTCTCACCAGAGTAAAATTAAAGGCTAAAAAAAATTCACTGAATAGTATCTTCTTATAACAAATACCACTTTAGATTATATACATTCAATAGAGGACCGCTGGGTGTAGACTCTGTAAAACATTGTGATTTCAAACTCAAGCTTGAACCTTAAACCTAGGATAATGAATGTGAATAAAGCTAATCCAATCAAAATCATCTAGAAGAAGAGGGAAAGGAAGTTGGTCTAATACAAAATCTAAACACAAAAGTTGGAGGAGGAGAGCAATTAGAATTTCTAATCCAGCTCAGTTCAAAAGAGAGAAAGACTCTAATATTTAGACCAGGAGAGAGATGTACTCTGTTGTCAAGATAGGACTTCACATCAGGACTCATCGTTGCCTGGACAAAGGCTCAACTGAGACCAAATACCTCTGTACTCTCTCAGCAAATCTCATCTGATAAATGATTCGGGTTGCCAAATCTGACCTAGGCACGGGCTTTAGTGAGAAACGGTTCTTCAAAAAAATTCATTAATTTAATCCTCATAACAAACCACATTGTGTTCATATTTTAATGGACACAATCACATCCATATAAGCCATAGGGTTGTCGAAGGGACTCAGCGGCAGAATGCACAGAATATAACTAGTCAGGGTCAGGCATAAGCTAAGAGCTCAATACACATAACTACTAAAATACAAAGCCAAGACTCAAACTCAAGTTGTTTCATGCTCTTCACACACTCATCTTACCAACTGCCTCCAATATAAATGAACAGATCCGCATTCTAGTTTTTTAGTCTCATTACAGGGCACTTTTGGTGGGCTGATTAAAACATGTTTCTGTATCTGCAAACTTGTGAGCAGACTCAGGCCAGTCAGACTACCTAGACATCTCTATGTCACTGTGGCAATTATTTTGTTTTAGGGACTCTAAAGGCTACTCTGGTCAAACATCATAGCTCAAGATTACTTTGATATCATCTGGAAGACATCTTTCAACACGTTTTTCTTTCAGTCGTTTCAGAATAAGCTCAAGTGTTGCTTCCTTGGATGGCTTCTTTTCCTTCTGAATAACCCTGGATTCATCTTCATTCTCTTCATCTTCATGGTCTAGAGAAGAGCCAAAGCTTTTTGGAAGAGTGTTACTACGTGGACGTGTCTGAGGTACAAATTCTCCATCAGAGTTTTTGTGTTTTGCATCTATATTTCAGAACCAAGAAGACAGATTAGTAATACTGATTTTAGTTAAAATGCAACTAGGTCAAAGAGTAAGCAGTGAACAAGATATAAACATACATTAACAGTACAGAGGCTCAGATATTTCAACGTCACATGAAATATCTAATTATATGTATATAAGATAACTATACTATTCATTCTTTCAGCCAATACTCATAGAAAGCCTACTATAAAGTTATGGTCCCTGTTTTCGTGGAGCATATACTCAGGGAAATAAAAACAAAAACCAAGTAATCAAATTCGTAACATAATTTCAGAGTGCTAAGCGCTGTAAAGCTAAAAACAGGATGGTATCAAGTGCTAAAAGGGATGTGTTTTTCAGAAGAGCAACTACATTGGATAGGATTAACACAGAGGGCCTTTCTGAGATAGTGACATCCTACTTGACATGAAGTAAGGAGATAACAAAGTATAGAAGATTTAGAGGAAGACCATTTCCCCCGATTAAGGCAATAGCCAGTGAACAGGCCCTAAAGCGTCCCATGTTTAAGCAAATGAGAGAGGACAGTGTTAAAATGGGCTAACAGCAAAGTATGCAAGGCCTTGAAAGCCATGGCAAGGAATTTGGACTTTATGCTAAGTGGAAAGGGAAGCCCACTGAAGGGCTTTGAACGAGACAGTAACATAGTTTTTAAAAAGGTAATTCTGGCTGCTAAGAGGAGAATGGACGATAGGGCAATAAAAGTAAAAGAAAATTTAAAAATTAGTTGGAAACTAATGTTCCTTGTTTCATGAGTTTGGTTGGAAACTGGCATTAAACAAGGAAATGCTTAACAGAGTTGTAGGAAACAATTCTAAAGAGTTAAGAGAACTTAACCACAAGAATGTAAACCCAATGACAGCAGGGACAATGTCTGTTTTGTTCACTGTTATAGCCTCAAAGTTATAGTTAAGTACTTGGTACTTAAAGATACTAAAAATTTGGTTGAGTGAATTCAAGTGAATAAACCAAAATGTGATGCTCCAGATTATAAACCCGTACTTGGTTCAGATCCTTTTTTAAGTATTAACAATTATTTTAAAACATGCTCACTAAAACATCCACAAAGTAAATATACTTTAGCAACTGCTGTACTGAGCTGACACCCAGTAACACTAAGACCTAGCTTTTGTTTCAAGAAGACTTACAATTTAGTCTTTGTAGTATAAACAGTTCATTATGATTAGATAGTCTTAGTCTTAGATGAAATACCTACCAAAACCAAAATTGCTTAATATCTGAAATATATTTCAGATAAACTTTATAATATCACATGAATATATAATTTAGGGCACCTTTCAAAAGAATACTAATTAAAATACAAGAAAAGCAATTGGAAGGCTATGATATAGTATTGCAACTTTGACCATAACTAGTAAGAAAGAAAAAAAAAGAGAACTTTTACTTTTGGTGAACAGTATCAAAGATTTAAAATGATCAAAATAGTAACTATAATTCTCATAGACATTATGAATATTACAAAAATGCAAATGTATTACAAAAATGGCACATTTTATACCTTTAATTTGCTTCCGCAATTTGGTAAGTTCTGTCATCCATTTTAATACCTTTGGATTGGCTGCAATATCACTGTAGGAAGGCTGAAAAATTAAGGAAAAGAATCATGACATCTATGTGGTAAGTAATGGTTATGTTAATTTATGCCAAAGTAATATTTTCTAGTTCCCACAGCAGAGATTTCACTCAATTCTCATTTCATCTTACCTTATTTTAAATAGATAGGGCAGGATATTAAGTAAAGCTGTCAGAACATGATCTAGAAACTGGCAGAAGCCAGATTTGAAAATGGGTTTTCTGACTCCATATATAAGACTCTTTCCACTTCACATGCTCTATTAAATTATTAGATTTATTATTTATTATTATTATTAAATTTAAATTATTTATTAAGTTATTACATTATAAATGTATTTATTATTAAATTTATTTAATATTATTTATTATTAAAAATTATTAAACTTTCTCCACCTGCCACCCTTGGTACTACTCAGATATAGCATTAACGTAACTTGCATTTACTTTAAAAATCCTACAAGCTCTTTTGACAACAGAAATATAAAGATGCAATGGCAAGCACACTGTCCTAGAATTGGGAGGCTAAGGATCTACATAATCTCTGATCTATACGAGCATTACTTCTCTGGGCATCTCAGATTCATTCTCCCAGGAAAGATGGACTATTGTTCGACAAAGAACCCTCTCCCAGTTCCAACAGATCTACCTCACTCTGGGCAATGCTACAAACTTACCTTGCTATTCCTTTCCCTTTCAAACTGTTCCTCAAATTGTCTGATTTTTTTCTGAAGTTTTTTGACCAACTGATACGGTGTTCTATCTTCTCTTTTTTCATCTTTTGAACTAAAGGATGCTCTTCGAATCCTGAATTAAAACAAGAGGCGAACACTGTGTTAAATTTTCAAGTTATCAACACCGTATCTCTTATTGCCCTGATATAACATGATACTATTACCAAGAAGCATATTCTTAACACTAAAACACAAATAGAAAAAACTTACGCTATAGTGCTACAGATCACAAAATTAGCTAACACAAGTGTTGATGAAAAACAATTTGGAATCATTCAAAAGTTGTTTAGGCAAAGGATATACGTAGGCAGCTCAGAGCTCTTTTGGTGTTCAAACTGCAAATGAAAGGTTTTAACGTTCAGAATCAATTTAAAGTTTTGACAGTAAAAACAACAGTGATTGGTGAGCTCCACTTTCTGCTTCCCTTCCCGAGTTCTGTATTTCAACCATGAATGATTAAATGAATAAATACACTGTGAGAAAATGTCTATTAGAGAGCAAATCCCAAACACTACTCCTCAATAAACTCAGAATTTAGAGACCTCAAAAATTTAAACTTACAAAAACATGCTTCATGAAATAGGGGGAAAGCTTTGAACTACGGGGTCTAGAGGATTAAATCTCTTCAAGGACCTGGGTACATAACAGGAATCACCTCTCATAAGTACATAAAAAAATCATATACCTAGCAAAAGAAAGTGCTTTAGATGAGGAATCCAACGTTTCTGGATCATGTAGGAAACGCTGGCTTTGCCCAAAATCTAAACTACGATGTGATAATACTGGCGGACAGTCCTCTTCCAGGGGGTGATGATTCATTCTTCCAGCTTGTGGAGAGAGCTGAGCTTCTCCAGACTCAGAGTCTTCCTGCCAAGACTTAAAAGCAGGAAATGGCTCTGGAAAACACACACAAAGAATAGTGCCATGGGTCTCTTGGTTCCACATGGAAAAAAGTCACACAATATCAGCTATATGTTCTTTAAATCATATCATTATGTAGTGGTTCATATAATATTTACAATTCATTTTTTAAAAAAACAAGGGATACTAGGATCTTCACAAAGTCTACTATAATTTAAATTTCCTGAGCTACATTTTTTTAGCCCTAAGTTCCATTTTCATATAAGAAATTATACCTTAAATTTCTGAACCCAGTCTCAAAGCAAGAAAGGACACTGTCAAGCTCTTTAAAATATATCAAGTGCTATTTTTCAAGTAGGGAATGTCTTCATTTAGAAACAGTGAACACTCAGAAGTCCATAGCTAGGAATTTAACTTAGCTCAATGCTGCCAGGTGAATAAATTGTCCCTCACTGTAAGTGGCTATGTTAAAAAGTGGTGGAAGCCATTCCCCATGCCCAAATGGAGCTCTCTGACTCCAAAAGAATTCTAATATTTTCCAACACGTAGCTAACTCACCTGACAGCACTTGGGCTCTAACATTAAACTGTGGTGGTTATTTTCTGTTACAGGATTCCTGTGAACATATATTTTAATAATGAAACACCCACCATGATCAACACAATTTAATAGCACTTGTCCTTCTTAAGTGCATTATTTTTATTGGTTATCCTGTATGTTCTCCAATGAAACCAAGTTAACATATTTGATGTCTTTACCCATGTGTGCTCTGATTACACACAGAACACATACAGATAATCACAGTCTACAACTATGCTCCTAGTATCACTGGAGTCTGGGAGGGGAGAGGAGACAGTTTTCACTTTTCCATCTATACATTAATTGTATTTATAACTACAATTTAAAACGTTGATGCTATGGCTAGTAACAATAACAAAAATTAGCTTTTAAATGCAAAGCTGGCTTGACAGTGTCAAAAATCAAGAATGATGTTTTCTTTTTCTTCACACAATAGGTAAGGAATGCTACTTTAGTAACTTAGTTTAAATTTATGCATTAGCTACTTAAAGCATTACATTTTTAAGGGTAATAAAAACATAATTTAGTTAATTTTTAAGGCTCAAATCTGACAACTAAAAATTGGGTAAGAAGCGTGCAATCCCACAATAAGCCCAGCAATAAAGTGATTTTCAAAGCAACCCTTGTACCTGCTTCCCAGCAAATAACTAACTGGTAATAAACATTTTACAAGGAATCTCCTGTATTAAGAAAAGAGAGAAGTAACAAGAACAATCTTTTCTGGGTATCATTTTTAACCCAGAACAGTTTTCCTAGTATATGGGGACAGCAGGAGAAGGGCTATTAGAAAGGCAATCAAAGTGAACCATAAAACGGAAAAAAAACTAAACTATGGTGAACCATACTTACCCTCCCCATCTCTCTGCAGATGCATTGTTTTGAAATCAATGAGGGGAAAAGTGATAGGGCATGACGCTAATAAAATGGAAAAAATGGCAAAAAATACTAAAGTGAACACACAGCACAGTCAGAACAAACCATACACATAACTAACACAAAGCCAAAGATACCAAAAACATTTCCCTAAAACCAGTTAGGCATTCAGCTCAAAAACTTTATTCAAAGAAATTACTACTAACCAAACTTTAAAAACAAACACAAACATACATTTCCATTTCAGCAAGCAAGGCAAAAAAATCAAAGTAGTACTGTTTTATTAAAACTCAAATGTAAAACTAAAGAAATGGAAACTCTTAACCAGGTACTGTTTGAAGCTTTGCAGTATAATTGATTTGACAGAAAAATATCTCATTTAGATTGTTTGCTCTTTGAACAGATCCCTGTTTTTCATTCAAGAGTTAGCAGGAGAGAATCTGAAGGGAAGATGTCCACTTCCCTTAAAAGCCAAGATCTTTTGAACAGCTGCTACAAATTCATACTGGTCGTAGATATGTGCTATCTGCTGCCTACTGCATGGCTGACTATACTCTGAGCAATACCAGAAAGAAAACCCACACGTCGGAAGAGTGAGGTGGGCCTCTATTTAGAGTCACCCCATTCTCAATTAAGAGTCACATTCAAAGCAGGTATTCTCTGATTCCACAGTGTCTAGGGGCTAAAGTAATTCGGTCTCTTAAGGAAGACTTTTATTTAGAATTTCTTAACTCCTACTTATAGCAAATCAATCTCTGTATTGGTGGCAAAATTAGAAGGAACAACATGGTCTAACAGCTACTCTCCCAAGTACATACAGGATTTATGGCTGAGAAGTTCACTCAGATGTCTACTACCCTTGGTCTCTGAAAGTCACTGACCCCTACTCCTGTAAGAGTCAGAAGGAGGCCTACGTGGACTTTTGTCAAGGCTGTTGAGCCAGGTGGGTTAACAGGGCAGCTCAGGCACTGGAAATTAGTAGTTCATAGTTATTTCCCTCCCTACCACAAGCTGTTACGGGGTAGATTCTGACAGAGAAACAAAAGAGAGCCCAGCAGTAGGCTCTTTTTCAGGAAGTCTCCAGAGAGCTGAAGCTACACAGAGATGACCTGCCCCCTCAGACAATGAGAAACATTTGCTCTTTTTTATGCTTCAAACTTAAGATGAGGACCTTCAGGACTGTGAAGGGCTATTTATCTGCATCCTCCAACAAAAAGAAACAGAAGTCCTTTGTTAGAGTCCCAGCTTCATCTTTCAGAGACTCCTTTCCTACTGCGGCTTCAGGGATGCTCTGTTGACAACCACTCCTTTTCTGAGACGGTGCCAGAATACATCACTAAAAGGGACATTTATCTTCACTGCCACCAGGATACTAACATATCCCCTAACTCTGGGAGCATCTTCATAAATTTCAAATGTCCTGAACAAAGCAAATGAAAGAAAGCTTCCTGATTCAGTCAAAATTAAGGCACATAATATGCCACTGGCATGTCAAACATCTAAACCAAAAAAAAAAAAAAGAAAGAAAGAGAAAAAAAAAAAGGAGGGGACGGAGAGACAGCAGTAAAGGTTGGCACGGACAATGACTTGGCTGGGGCTTTTTAAAAGTTGGCTATTATCTTATCAATCAATGAATAAAAACACTCCAACTTTGATCAGGTGAGTAGACTTGAGGTGACAAAAGGAGTCCGTGGTGTTGGGATTGCCAATTCCTCTTGTTATTGCCACTGTATGTCATCAGCTAACTTGCCAAAGGAGAGATAACCAAGGGATCTACATCCAACTGAACAAGTATGTAACTTTATTTAAGATTCCTCAGTTGTCTCATTGTGTCTTTACCAAGGAAAGTGTATGATCCAGAAGGACTCCTGGATGCAAATTCGTTGCTTGCTTCCACTGCCCACCTCCAACATTTTAAAGTTTACAAATTATACAGCGAAGTTTAAAAAATTTTACAGTGAACATCCACATATCAATCACCGAGATTCTACCATTAACATTTTACTATACTTGCTTTATAATGTTTATCTATGCCATTAACCATCTTATTTTCTTCATGAATTTCAAAGTAAAATGCAGATGTCAGTATACTTCCCCATAAACACTTCTGCATGCAAATCATTCACTGGAGTTCAATATTTATTTAGTTTTTGCATCTTTTGATAAAAAAGAAAAACTTCCATTTTAATGAAATATAAGTTTTGAGTATACATCTGCTGAGTTTTGACAAAGACATACAAGTATACACAGGTGGCTTGCTTTTGAAATTTAAATTCAAACTCTCCTTTGTAAAAACTGCTAGAACCCTGTTCCCATACTTTCATAACCTAACCTAATACAGGGATATGGTACAGTATCTGTTTAGAAATGCCCTTGAAGATCATTTAAAAAAAAAAAAGTACTCCTGATGATCATAAAGAAGACGTAGCTATATACAGGCCTCTCTTTAAAGTGGTGAGATCCCTAAGCCTTTCAGAGAGTGGGAGGTATCACCTGGTTTAACACTTAACCAAAGTCTATCCTGGGTGACTTTTCTTTTTCATCAGTTCTAACATCCATCTTCAAAGCTAATGAATCAGATAAGAACTTCCAGTTCATACAAGATAGTTGCCCCATAATCTCATTAGTGCATTTGAGTAAAAACATTCACTCACTCTTCTTACATGAAAAAGAGAACAGAAAATCAAAATGAAAAAGATTGTCCAGAAAAAGGCAGTTATCTCATTACTGCTTTAGGTTATTTCAGTTACAAAGAATATTATCAGGAAAATAGTATGTGTGGGTAAAATTACCTTCCCATTTATCACCATCAGAAACATTCTTCAGATCTAAATATGGAATTTGGACACATGCTGCTTCTCCTTGAACACCAACACTTTGATCTCCTGGGACTTCTGATTCAGTATTGGCATTCAAATCACATATCTTGCTACTAGAATCCTGAATTTTAAAATAAAGAATACATTTCACAATCATGAAGCTTTTCATACCCAGCTTAAAAAGACAACCAGCTTATATCCTTGTGTAGTCTTCATTAGTTTACTGTGCCTATGTATAGAGGCTACTCCCCACTACCACCATCCAAACTATTTTCAAATATAAATTTGCAGTTTTATAATATGTCTTACTAGGAGACAAAGTTTGGATCCCAAGTTTAGGAAAGTGTTTTCATCACCAAGTTTCTTGCAACTAAAAGGGGCAAATTAAGTTGCTGCTTAACTACAGAACATTTGGTAAGAGTACCTATATTTAAATCTCCTTGGAACCTATTCAACCCAAGGGTTAAAGGCCAGATATAATAACTGGTAGATTAAATCTAGTCAAAATTTTAAGAATCATAAGAGAAAAATAATTCTTACCAGAATCAAGTGTGACAATTTATCACTGTCAAATGACAAATATTCTTTCCTAAAAATACAAATAAAGTTATCAGTCTTTTAAGAATAAGTTACTATTACTGCATATTTCTTACCTAGATTCCTCTCTCCCCCATCTAGTTAGCATTTATAATGTGAGAGAAGAAAATGACAACCGGACATACGCCCATTCTTTGGAGCCCTATATCTGAAAATCACACACTACTGAAAAGATCCACAGAATCACTTCAGGTTTAGAAAAATTAAGTAACATTCACCACCACCCACACGATCGCACCAAAAAAGAAAAGCATCTTAAAAGGAAAAGTAAGATCCATAATAAATAGAAACTAAAAGGATTGAATGTATAATGGAAAAGACTTTGCAAAGTAAATATTAGTTTTAACCAAATAGCTTTACACTCCACCACTCTGGGGTATTTTTTTCTTTTAAATATGGTATTTGAAAGGTATAGCTATGTCCTGTATTTTAAATCTAATTGTGTTCTATTACAATTAAAACAAGGTTACTACTTCTAAACTTCTCCTTCCTCAAAACATAATGGTGGGCGGCCGGTTAGCTCAGTTGGTTAGGGCACAGTGCTCTTAACAAGGTTGCCAGTTCAATCCCCACATGGGCCATTGTGAGCTGTGCCCTCCATAACTAGATTGAAACAACTACCTGACTTGGAGCTGATGGGTCCTGGAAAAACACACTTAAAATAAATAAAAATTTAAAAAAACAAACAAACATAATTGTAACGTAAACAGGAAATTTTTTAAAATTTCAATTCACTCCGATTTCCACATAAAAACTAACCCCTATTTAGAACAAGTGTTACAGCAAGCTGTCACAAATGATCTCTACCTATATGACCAGTCAACAGAGCATCTACATAGTATCATAGTGAGTTATCAATATGCCGACAGTGGGAAAGTTCTTCGCAAAGACCCTGTGGCAATTTACAGTGATACAGCAGGTCCTGCTTCTACCCTGCTGTAACGGAGTATGTACTCACAGAACACAGGTCTTAATCGAAATTTGGCAAGGCCTCTCCTCATGTACATAATTACCTTATTCCTGCTGAGCATGAGAAACAACTTTCCCTGGCAAGCTGAAAGGCCTTCCTTTGCTTAGAGTGGGAGCAAATGGTGGGATGAGCTAAATTCTACTCTAACAGACTACAAAAGACCTAATCCCCTAAATCAAGAAACATGAGTGTTAAACATACAAAATGTAATCCATCTAACCAAGAAATTCTTTGGATCTAAAAATAAGTTTGCTAACCTATACACAAGTTGAAGAGGAAAGGGCTTTTTCCAAAAAGATTGAGTCCTCACTAAATGGATCCTTATTGTTCTACCAAATCCAGATGTCATCATTCTGGGGATGCCTGTTAAATGCTGTTAATCTTATATCTTCAGCCCATAGCTCCAATACTCCCTGGGCTGGAAGAGGATCATTCCTGCCTCCTGAAAGGAAGCACAAGGAACTGCTGTAAGCAGGAAATCTGTGGACCTTCAGAGTATGGGGACGCTCCAGAGACATGGCTCCAAAGAATTTACTTACCCTCAGAGAACAGGTTTCCTACTCACTATTAAAAAAGACAATGGCATTAACACAAGTTTACCCTTGCCAAAAGGCTATGACCAAATTAGTAATACTGTTTGGGATTTCTCAGTATTTACTACCTAGTCTGCAACATTACTGACTTGTTTTTCAGAATATCAATTATCTTTCATAAGAAAGTTACAATACACTTCTTAGCAACATCTTAAAGAATCATAAAAAGGGAAACAAAAACCAATACCTACACAGTGACTTAAACATTCTAGAAAGCTTCTATCAACTATCTATGGAGACTACAAACGGCTGAAATATTCATTGCCTCAGGTATCCCCTCCCATTACTGCTGGCCAAGGAGATTAAAAAAGCACCAACTACATAAGATGGTTATGCTAAGTGAAATAAGTCAGATGGAAAGGACAAAAGCCTTATGGCCTTATGATTTCACCCATATGTGGAAAATAAAACAAAAAGTAACGAACTAACAATATAAACAAAAACAAACTCATAGATACAGATAACAGAATGGTGGTAACCAGAAGGGAAGGGGGAGATGGGGGAGGGCAAATTAGGTAAAGGGGGTCAAATATAAGGTAATGAAAGGAATCTAGACTGTGTGGTGAGCACACAATAGAGCATACAGATATCGAATTATAATGCTGTATACCTCAAATTTATATAATGTTACCTCACTAAATTTATTTTTTGTAAAAAGAAGACAGTACTGGGACACACCAAGGAGAAGAACAAACACACCCTGTACATATTTGTTGAAGCAACTATATTACAATCTTTCAGTTATCCACAGTTCCGAGACTATGAATTAACGCACTGAATGGTGTATTTACAATATCAGTAATTTCCCAATTGTTTTACAAATCAACTGAAAGTTTTAAGTGTCTCCAACAAGGTTGTGTTCTTCCCTCTGAATGTTTTCCAAGTTTTCCATCTGTCTGTCCGTCTGTCTGAAACTGTACCTTCTCTCAATTCTTACGGACATTTAATATGCTTTCTGCTTACCATTAAAATAAGAGGCTTGGTTCTTTAGATTATCTAGAATATACAAAGTGTGATCAAACAACACGGTGAATATTTAAATGAAAAAAATATATATTACAGTAAAAGACACATTGCCATTAATCCCCTTCAAAATACTCTCCCCTCGCTTCGAACACACTCACCCCATCATTCTTGCCACTTTCTGAAGCAGTTCCTGGAAGTCCTCTTCCATGAGTGTCTTTAGTTGCGCTGTCGTGGCTGCCTCTATGTCCTGAATCATTTTGACTTTGGGGAAGAGCCAGAAGTCACACGGAGCCAGATCCAGTGAATAAGGTGGATTAGGACACACTATAAATGTTTTTGACAGAAATTGCCATATACCAGAAGCCACATGGGGTATGGAGTGCTGTCATGACGGAGGATGATTTATGGCACACTTTAAAACACACCTTTTCTCAACCGTAGCTCACATCCGACTGACTACACCAAACAAGTTGAAACTTATCATACACTGTTACTAAGGTTCGACTTGCTGCTTCCAGTAGTGAAGATCCCTGCCTTTCCACTGGATGGCACTCAGCAGCAGCATTCACTGCATTTTGTGATCACAACGGAAAGGTTCCATGTCACACATCACTTCTGGTACATGGCAATTTCTGTCAAATAAAAACATGACAGTATGTCCTCATCCACCTTATTCACCAGATCTGGCACCATGAGAGTTCTGGCTCTTCCCCAAAGTCAAAATGATTCAGGACATCGAGGCAGCCACGACAACACAACTAAAGACACTCACGAAAGAGGACTTCCAGAACTGCCTCAGAAAGTGGCAAGAACAACGGGATATAAGTGTGTTCAAAGCAAGGGGAAGTATTTTGAAGGGGACTAGTGGAAACTGCCTTTTACTATGATAATTTTTTTTTTGGGGGGGGGGGAAGGGGAACAGGACTTTTATTGGGGAACAGTGTGTACTTCCAGGCCTTTTTTCCAAGTCAAGTTGTTGTCCTTTCAATCTTAGTTGTGGAGGGCGCAGCTCAGCTCCAGGTCCAGTTGCCATTGCTAGTTGCAGGGGGCGTAGCCCACCATCACTTGCGGGAGTCGAACCGGCAACCTTGTGGTTGAGAGGACGTGCTCCAACCAACTGAGCCATTCGGGAGGCAGCTCACCTCAAGGTGCCTGTTCAATCTTAGTTGCAGGGGGTGGAGCCCACCATCCCTTGCGGGACTTGAGGAGTTGAACTGGCAACCTTGTGGTTGAGAGCCCACTGGCCCATGTGGGAATCGAACCGGCAGCCTTCGGAGTTAGGAGCACGTGGCTCCAACCGCCTGAGCCACCAGGCCGGACCTATGATAAATTTTTTTTTTTATTTAAACATTCGCCCTATGTTTTGATCACACTTCATATGTTATAATAGTCACCTAAAAAATTCACCCAAAACTGTAAGAGCTCCAAATTTCAAAATTATTAGTAGCCACAAGAGAAAATGCTTACCTCTCAAGAAAGCCATCTTCACTATCACCATGGTCACCGCATGGCTCTAACAGTATATCTACAGACTGACAAAAAGAACACCACTGTATTAATGTAGCTCCAAACACTCATACATGAGAAGTTTCTAGTCTAAATTACAATAGTAGATTACAAGTTAGTCAAATGTTCCTCTTTAATTATTTATAATAGTCTGTGTTGGCATTTTACAAAGAATTAATTTACTTCCTCAAAACCTGAGTCGTGTGTGTGTGTGTGTGTGTGTGTGTGTGTGTGTGTGTGTAATGGGGGATCCTGCATTTCTCATTACCCTATTAGGTAACAGGTACTGCTACTACTATCACATTCCTTTTCCTTCTTTAGAATTCTCTCCTCCAAAAATGATGGGTCATGTGGTCCTACTCGCCAGCTGCTGCTTCTCCTCCTCCTCAGCCACAACTACAGAAGTTGGTAACTTCCCAGCAGGTAACAGAAGAGTAGTTCACCAGATCCCTTTATTACACATATTTGAATCTCAAAAACAGGTAAGAACGTTCCTCCATTTCCTAGTGACACCATCTTATCCCTATTCCTTCCTCCCCAAAATAAATACCTACTAAGTCTAACACAAATGTCCTGTGCATTACTACAAATTATGTAAACTTTTAGTGTTTTTGCTCACCACCTCTGAAATCAACAAAAGGTTCAATTCTTCTTAGATTCTTAAGAAACTACCACTGGTCTGGTTTTAATATGACAACCCATAATTATCTGAAAAAAGCTATTAAAATACTTCTCCCTTTTCCAACTATGTATCTCTGTGAAGCTGAATTGCTTTCATGCAATTCAAACAAAAGAACCTATAGCAACAAACTAAATGCAGCAGATATGAGAATCCAGCTGACTTCTATTAAGTCAGACAGAAAATTAACAATATTTATAAGTAGGGAAAAACCATGCCACCCCTCAAAATAAAAAAATTTAAGTAGCTGCTTTTTATTAAGAAAAAAAAAAAGCAACCTTATTTATGTTACCTGGAGTGAGCTTATTATTTCTCGCCATGGAGGCTCTTACAAAACTTGAACCAGTTTTTCCAAACCCAAACCCTATTCCTGTCTCCTCCTCCTAAGTACAAGGCATTTCATTTTAAAATGGTCAAAACTATCTGGAGTAAGTCCCCCGAAACTCCTCTTACTTCAAAAATATTCTGTATCTCCCCCTTCAATTAAAAATTAAAAGTAGCTTTTCCTATGTAGGAATAACCTATGCCCTGAATCATCTTCCTTCCATCTCCTATCCCCACCCTCTCTCTATGCAATGTTTCAGGTAATTACCCTGTTTTTCCGACATTTTTCAACCTCTCCCTATCAGTAACTGATTATCATCCTTCCAATCAACATGTTCAAATCTCCTTCCTATACAAAGAAAAACACACAAAACAACATAAAAACTCTTCCAAAACCAGACTGCCTCAATTGTTCACTTTTATTTTCAATGCAAAAACTTGTCCAAAAGGCATTTACCTGAAAATAAGAGCTAGCCAGACAATCAGCTCTAATGCGTCTTTTGGAGCAAAAATTAACATAAGACCCGGTATTATGTTATATTACATTACATTATATTACATAAGGCTGGGCCTTATAGTAAAATAAGACCGGGCCTTATATTAATTTTTGCTCCAAAAGACGCATAGAGTTGATTGCCAGTTAGGTCTTATTTTTGGGGAAAAGTGGTATTTCACTTTGCTACCTCTGTACCTGCTCATTTGATACTCTTCTCCAACCCTTAATATCAACCTTCTTCCTTGAAATCCACTATGCTACTAAATCTTGTTTTACCAATAATTTCTATCACTAAATCCAATGAATTTTCTTTAATTGGAATTTTTTTAAGTATTTAATTAAAAAATCAACAGAAATAGTCAGAAACCTAAATGTAACAGAGTACACTGAAGAAAAGTAAAATCACTCTTAATCCTATCAGCCACAGATGGCCAGTGTAAATATTTTCTTTCATTTCTTCTTAGTCGTTGGACGATGCATCAGTATCACACAAATTGGGTCTGAATTAGTTCCAGCAATCTACATTGGAATTTTTTCAATATAACTTTACATCAGGACTATTATTCAGGCCTTTAAAACATAATTTTTAATGCCTCAACAATACTCCATTATATGGACATACCATGATTTATCTGACCCCACCCAGTTAATGAAAATTTTTAAAGGTTCCCGTTTTTTCTACTGTAAATAATCCCCCAATAAGAATTCTAGTAGACAAATCTTTGTATGCATCTCTGATTTGTGTGTATTTTCTTAGGACACAGTCCTAGATTTTGAAATTTCTACGTAAAAGGTTTTAAGGATTTTTTGTAATTACTGTCCACATGTTTTCCAGGAAGTTTGTAGTAGTTTATATTCCCAATGTCTGTGTACAAGACCACCTATCTTACCCCTACCAGCATTAAACATCATTCCTGGGTATTTTTAAATTTTTTTGTTCACCAGTAAGGCAAAGGGGGGGAGGGCAATGTTTCATTAGACTTTTAACCCCGTAGCAAGCAAATGAACGAAAATTAAACATACTCTTGCTATTTTATTTCTGCACATTTACCTCCCATCCTTTTATTTTACTATTTTGACAGAATTTCAGATTTAGGGGAAAAAGAAGAAAGAAACACCCTTTCTGACATTCCCAACTTCTACGGCACTGGCTGCCTTTTCTTCCAAAGTTCTAGAATACAGATGGTCCCAAGACTTCCCTCAATCCTCTTTCCTCTCTTGTTCTAGTGACTTCTTTGGCAGTTCCATTCACTCACAGCAAAAATGAGCCCCCCACCAGGCAAAGCTCAAGACCCAAATTTCTACTGTCACACCCACATTGATATCTGACCTCTTGTCTACTCCGCTAATGCCTTTCTTACCCAAGTGTATAGCTAAACGATTTTCACCTGTGGAATTCTCCCTCCCTTTACTTGTGCCCACAGTGCAGACTGTTTGTAAGTGCAAAAAGCCTAATGATTGTTGTCCTTACCTCCAATCTTCCCTATAATCTTCCTAAATTACAAATCTGACTATACATTCCCTTTGCTTTAAAGTTTTCTGTAATTTCCTTCTACTTAGAAAATTCATAATTCTTAATTAAGGTTGTGTTCTAGTCTTTACACATGACAAATCTATTAAAGTTTCCAGAATTACCTTCCACAACATACTCTCCCCAAATACCCTGAACACTATGACTGGCACTGTTTCACTAACATCCAACATTTCCCTTAAGTTTTATTCATACTGTTCCTTTATTTAGTCTCTTCCACAAATCCCTAACAAAATCTAACCCACTAAAAGGCACCCCTCAGCCAAGAAGCCCTCCATAATTTCCATGACCAGAAGTTCTTTCCTCTCTTCTGCAAAACTACAGAAGCTTCATTTCTACCTATCATTAATGTTCTGTATGATAAACTATATATTATAATCTAGATTATCAAGTCAATGAAAACTTAAAGCTGGTGTTTTCCTGGTTGTATTTCCAAGTAACCAGGTATTACACATTGCATTAAATATACATATACTCAATTGAACTGACTTATTCAATATCAGTCTGCATATCAGCTGGCTTTCAAGGCCAACAAACCAACATCCATAGTTTTCCTAAAACCAATTTTAAACAGAATTAATTCTAGGCCACAATAAACTAGAAAGCAATTAACAGAAAGATAACTGAAAAATCCAAAAGTATGTGGAGATTAAACAACCAACATACTTCTAAATAATACATGGGGGTCAAAGAATAAATCTCAAGAGAATTTCAAAATATTTTGAACTATATGAAAATGAAAACACAACATATCAAAATTTGTGGGATGCAGCAAATCAATGCTTAGAGGGACATTTATAGCATTTATAACCTATATTTAGAAAAGAAACATCTGAAATCAATAATCTAAATTTCTATCTCAGGAAACTAGAAGAAGAGCAAATTAGATCCAAAGTAACGAAATAATAAGAATTAGAGCAGAAATCACTGAAACTGAAAACAGGAAATCAATAGAAAAAAAGCAATGAAACCCAATGCTGGTTCTTGGAGAAGACCAATAAGCCTCTAGACAAGCTAGATTTAAAAAAATGAGAGGACACAAATTACTAATATCACAAATGAAAGAGGGGACACCACTACAGATTGATTCTATGGAGATTAAAAGGACAGTAAAGGAACACTATGAACAAATCTATGCCCACAAATTTGATAAGGTAGATGAAACGGGCCAATTCCTTTAAGGTTACAATCTGCAAAAACTCACACAAAAAATAGACAATCTGAATAAACCCATATTATTAAGTAACTTGAATCAATAACTAATAACCTTCTAAAACAGAAAGCACCAGGACCAGGTGGGTTCACTGGTGAATGCTACCAAACATTTAAAGCAGAAATTATACCAATTTTCTACAATCTCTTTCAGAGGACAGAAGAGGGAATACTTCCTAACTCATTCTATGAAGCCAGTATTATCCTAACACCAAAAACAAAGACATTACAAGAAAACTATAGATCAATATGTCTCATGAACATAGATGCAAAAATCCTCAATAAAATATTAGCTAATAGAATCCAGAAAAGTATAAAAATAATTATACACAACAACCAAGTAGGATTTATCCCAGGTATGCAAAGCTAAGTTCAACATTTGAAAATCAGTTAATGAACTCATCAACAAACTGAAAAAGAAAAATCACATGATGTTACCAATAAATGCAGGAAAGCATCTGACAAAATCTAATACCCAGCCATGATAAAAACTCAGTAAACTAAAAATAAAAGGGAACATTTTCAACTTGATAAAAACTGTCCACAAAAAACCTATAGCTAACATCATACTTAACAGTGAGAAACTTGAAGCTTTCCCACTAAGATCACGTACAAGGACAGGATGTCCCCTGTCACCACTCCTTTCAACACTGTACCAGAAGTCCTGGCAAATGCAATAACACAAGAGAAGGAAATAAAAGGTATACAGATCGGGAAGGAAGACATAAAACGGTCTTTGTTCATATATGACATGATGATCTATGTAGAAAATCTAAAAGAAATGACAAAAAAACTCCTGGAGCTAATAAGTGATTATTAAGCAAAGTTGCAGGATACAAGGCTAATAAACAAGTCAATTGCTTGGGGCAACCGGTTAGCTCAGTTGGTTAGAGCGCAGTGCTCTTAACAACAAGGTTGCTGGTTCGATCCCCACATGAGCCACTCTGAGCTGCGCCCTCCACAACTAGAGTGAAACAACTACTTGACTTGGAGCTCATGGATCCTGGAAAAACACTTAAATAAATAAAAAAGTGGTTGGCCGGATGGCTCAGTTGGCGAGCTCTCAACAACAAGGTTGCCAGTCCAATTTCCACATGGGATGGTGGGCTGCGCCCCCTGCAACTAAAGATTGAAAATGGCAACCGTACGTCGAGTTGAGCTGTGCCCTCCACAACTAGATTAAAGGACAATGACTTGTAACTGATGGGCCCTGGAGAAACACACTGTTCCCCAATATTCCCTAATAAAATTGAAATAAATAAGTTTAACCAAAAACAGTAAATTGCTTTCTTATATATCAACAATGAACAAGTGGATTTTGAAATTAAAACTGTAATACTGTTTACATTAGCACCCCAAAAATGAAATATTTGGGTACAAGTCTAACAAAATATGTACAAAATCTATATGAGGAAAACTACAGAACTCTGATGAACAAAATTTAAAAAGAAATAAATGGAGAGACATTCCAGGTGAATAAATAGGAAGACTCAACCTTGTAAGGATGTCAGTTCTTCCCAATTTGATGTATCAATTCAGTGCAATCGCAATCAAAATCCCAGCAAGTTATTCATGGATATCAACAAACTGTTCTAAAGTTATATGGAGAGGCAAAAGATGCAGAAGAGCCAATACAACATTGAAGGAGAAGAACAAAGCTGGAGGACTTCAAAACTTACTATAAAAGCAACAGTAATCAACACAGATTTCTGGTCAAGATGGTGGAGTAGGTAAATTCTGTGCTCACCTCCTCTCAAGACCACATGAATTACAACCAAACCACAAAACAACCATTATTGAGAATTGCCTGAAGTCTTGCCAACCAAAGACCTATAACTATGGACATACAGAAGCAGCCACATTGCGACTAGTAGGAGGGGCAGAAATGTGAGACAGGCTGGTCTCATACCAGCATGTGACCATTAAAAGTCAGGAAGGATATCTCAGCTGTGGAGGTACCCCCCAAAGGAGGTAAAAACTCATGTCTACACACAAACAGATGTTTGTACCAGTGTTATTCATTACTGCCAAAATTTGGAAGCAAACAAGATATCCTTCAATAGGTGAATAGATAAACTGTGGTATATCCAGAGAATGGCATAACGATAAAAAGAAATACTCTATCAAGCCATGAAAAAACATGGAGGAGCCTTAAGTGTATATTACTGAGTGAAAGAAGGCAATCTGAAAAGGCTACATACTGTATGATTCCAACTATATTACATTCTGGAAAAGGCAAACTATAAGATCAGTGGTTGCGGGGCAGTGGGGGAGGGGAGAATGACCAGGTAGAGTACAGAGAATTTAGGGGGCAGTTAAAAAACCTGGTATATTATAATGATGAATATATGTCATTACACATTTGAACAAATCCATGCAATGTACAACACCAAGAATATACCCTGAGGTAAACAAGACTCTGAGTGATTATGATGTCCCAATGTAGGTTTATCCTTGGTCAAAAAAATATACCATTCTGGTGAATATACCATATATATACTATAATGAAAGAGTCTGCATGTGAGAGGGAAAGGACCATATTGGAAATCTCTGTACCTCACTCTGAATTCTGTTGTAAACCTAAAACTGCTCTAAAAACTAAAGTCTTAAAAAAATAAAAAGAACTACTTTCTTAACAAAGTAGCTGATACACCAATTTCATTCAACAAATTTCCTGAGCTGCCTACTATGTGCCAGATGCTATTCATTTGTTTGGTAGTATATTCCACAAATACTTAATGAATACCTACTATGGGTTCTAGATAACGGGGATGTAAAAATGAACAAAACAGATGAAAATCTCAGCCCTCATGAAGTTTATAGTCTAATGGTGGGAGAAAGACAAGAAATCAATAATTAAAATGTGCAATGGTGGTAACAGTATCAAAAAGGAGAGGGGCAGGGAAGGAGAAAAGTTCAGAAACTGGATGGGGGTGGGTCAGTGGGAGGGCCTGCTAATACATAGAGTGATGAGGAGATTTGGCCACAGTCTCTGAGGTGGTAAAACTGCAGAAAGATCTCCAGGGTCACTGGAGGAAGCAAGCCATGGGGATATCTGGGCAAAAAGCAATCCAGACAGAACCTTAAAATTGAGCTGTCAGTGTTTCCTTAGAGCCTATTGCTATATTTTTATACCTAGATGGCATTGGAAGGTTCTGAGAAAAGAACTGCCATTATGTAATTTTCACTTTAAAAGCATCACTCTGGCTGCTGCACTGAGAACAGAGCATAGGGAAACAAAGATGAGATCGGTTAGGAGGCTATATTCATCTAGGGGAAATGGTGTTGGCTTGCACCTGCATGGTGAAAATGGAAGCTGTAAAAAGTGGTCAGACTCTAGATAAACTTTGAAGGTACAGACAACAGGACTTTGGAAAAGACTGGATGTAAGTGAGAAAGAAATCAAGAATGACCCAAGGCTTTTGGCCTTTGAATATGGAAGCAAAAATTGCCCTTTAATTAGATTTTTTAAAGTCAAATGGAAGAGCAGATGTGCTGACAAGATTACAAATTCAGTTTGGTGCATGTTAAGCTTAAGATGCTTATGAAATATCCAAATGGAAATGTTGAGTATAAACAGCTACATCTAAGAATTTAAAGTTTAAGAGAGAGGTCTGGATTTAGAGATATAAATTTGGAAACCTTTATGTACTTTATCTCATTAGATTAAAGGAGATTATCAAAGAGTTAATGAAAACGATCTGAGAACTGGGATCTGGGCCATTCAAAATTTCAGAGGTTCAAAACATAAAAAGCAATCAGCAAAGGGATAGAGAGCAGCCAGTCAAGTACAAAAAAGCCTAGAGGAGGGAGATATCCTGAAAACCAAGAAGGAAAATGTACCAGGGTAGTGGAAGAAATTAATTGAATAAAACTGTGCTCTTAGGTCAAGTAAAAGGTGCAACAGACATCACTGGTGACGTGCAAGAGCAGTTTCAGAGGAATGGCAGAGCAAAAGGTGGCCGAGGGTGGGTTCACGAGGGAATGGGAGAAGCGTATTAAAGAAAACAGACACAGACAATTCATTCAAGTAATTTTATTATAAAGGGAAGCAGAGAAATAGGGGTGTAGCTGGAGAGAGATGAAAGGCAAAGAGAAGGCTTTTTCCTACTAAACATGGGAAAAATAACTATAAATATTTTACACTAATGAGAATGATCCAGTAGACAGGCAGAAATTGGTAGTCCAGGAATGGGCAAGGAGACAACCACAGAAGCAATAACCATGAATACATGAAAAGGGATTAATCTAATATACCAGTAGAAGTAATAGCATTAATACACAAGCAATATACAAGTCCAGTCAGTGAAAGTAACAACAGCAGCTTAACTTCTGTGAAATGTTTTCATTTACAAAATAATTTTATACTTTACTTCTTTTGATATTTATCATAATCCTCTAACATGGGTGATGAGGTTGGCATGAGCTGCCGTGGGCTGCCATGGGCTGCTGTGCTACGATGTGCTGCCATGAGCAGCCAGCGGCCAGAGTGAGTGGACGGCAGCCAGTGTGAGCGGCTGTGTGCTGCCATGGGCTACCGTGTGCTGCCATGAGCGGCCAGCAGCCAGCGTGAACGGCCGGCTGCTGTGAACGGACCGACTATCAGCGACCCACTGCCTCAGCTGGGGGAGCACAAGGCTCGTAATACCAGCATGGACCAGGGAGCTGTGTCCTACACAACTAGACTGAGAAACAACGGTTTGAACCAGAGTGGGGGGGTGGAGGCGGAAGAAGAGGGGGAAAAATTAAAAAGCACATGAAGCAATCAGAGTTGTACATCTAGCACACCTAACACAGAGATGTTTATCTTTGCATTTCTTACCTGGTTATTTTCTTCATCCTCAAATACAAAATCTTGCTGCATAACTTCATTGCCTAAATTAGTGCTAGCCACAGGTTCTGAACAGTCTCTGTTACTTTCACTGGCATTAATATCATCATCAGCAATATCAACCCTATAAAGATTAAAAAATCAAATCAGGCCAAATGCTGAATATGTAATGCCTTCAAAATAAATATCAACAATGATCTAAAACTTCTACTTGTTAAAGAAAAAGTGTCCTTTTCATAAAAATCCACACTTTCTTTATCTTGCCAAGTTAGATTAGTAAATGCACTAAGTTTATTTTTGTCTCTCCATGGGATGCAATAAGGAATCTACCTTGTTATCCGCTTTGAAAATTTTCAAAAACAAATGCATGGCTTTAACAATAATTTATGTGCCAAAATAATAATCTCCCTTACAAATGCATACTCTGGATCATAATAATGACCTGTTTATTTGATTAAAATACAAGTCTAGCACTAGACACCACAGCATCCAACACCTTATCAAGTACAACAGGAATAGCTTCCTACTGCAGATCTCCCATCTTACATAACATGAAATATGCAAAACATTGCAGGTTTTTGTTTACAAAGGCAAAACCACTACCAGTAACAAAACATGAGTTATTTCCCCAATGGTAAAAATATGAATATTGTCTGAGCATGGGCACAGTTTTTCAAGATTTCTAGCTAAGCTAAAGGCAAACTTCAAGGAATCTGCTTATGTTATATCCTTTGAAATATTTTCCCACTTTTTACAACTTTTAAATACTGCTTTTTCCTTCATCTTTAGCCTGATTATTCCCTATAGATCCAGCTGTATCAGTTCTAATCATGCTTTCAAAGCACAGAAACCAGGGCCATCCCACAGAGCTGTGCAGGCACACCTCAGTTGTCCAATATGATAATCCTAACATAAACATATTCGAACCATTGGTTTTCATATCAATATTTTGTTTCACTTCATATTTAATAGCATTCTAGTGTACTAGACATATTGGGCCTTTTAAAAATCTATTTCTTAAAAAAAAAAAAAAAAAAAAAAAAAAAGCACTCTAGGGGAGGCCAGTTAGCTCAGTTGGTTAAAGCACAATGCTCATAACACAGGGTTGCCAGTTCCATTCCCGCATGGGCCAGAGTGAGCTGCTCCCTCCACAACTAGACTGAAACAACTACTTGACTTGGAGCTAATGGGTCCTGGGAAAACACACTTAAAATAAATAAAAGTTAAAAAAAATAAAAAGCACTCTACCCAATCATCTGTATTTTTTTACCTTTCAATGAATCCTCCAAATTTGGATACATCTTTCTCCTCTGTCCCCCAAACAAATACTGATAAATGAAAACTATGAAATCATTGCCTGTGGTCTCAGAGGAAGGTACCTATATACATCCTCAAGTGCAGAGCTGAAGTAAATAGGAAAGGAGATGAGGCTTTTGTCCATTTAAAGGTAACAGGTCAGATGAAGAGTAGAGTAACATCACATATCACACAGTACATAGAGGTATTTTTAACTTATACAAATTCAACTATTGACAGCTACCCTAAAAGAACGTAGGGAGGGCAGAGGCTGGTAGCAAGGGATCAAAGGTGATTCTGCTATTTCACTCAGTGACCACATGCACCCAGAGAGATGTCAACCTGCTTCCCCTGGAAGCTGTCTAGCTCTCTGCTCGTCTCTCCTGGTGTGACCATCTATTGCACAAAGCATAGGTCTAATTTTTTTTTAAGTTATTTTTCATAAAACAAAGTCTATAAAAGTAAGCTAACTACTTTATCTGGTGTTCAGAGAAAAATCTGGCTGTGTTAGACTTAATGAATAATGAGATTTTCAATGTTACATTAAGTATATATAACTTATATACAAGTACATACAAAGTCACTTTTCACACTGACTTTCAGAAATCCCCAAGTAAGATGGGACCCCATTATTTAAGTAAAAATATGTGTTTTAAAGATAACAAAACAATTTTGTAACTCCTAATAACAGTAAAATGTTTTAAAAGTTTCTTACTGGTTATTAGATCCTTCTCCATCACAACTAATACTTCCTGCTTCATTATTACACACCAGACTTTGCTGTTGTAAATTCTTAAGATCATGATCTATGCTGCTCTGCAGATCAAAAAGGTGCTGTTCCACAGCAGCTCTAATTGTTCTTTCTAAAATGCTACAAAACAGAACAAAATTTAGTGAGAAGCAGTCACCCTAACCGGGTATTTGACCACATAAACACAAATGTTAAAACCTATGACTAGTAAACAAATTATTATGGTATTTAAATGATAAGCTAGAGTGTAAAAAGAAATACATAAAAGGAATACATGATACTGGCTTCAATTTTAAAATGAAATTTGCTCAAGTAGACATTATATAAATCAATTATAATGTCATTACTACTGAGATGGGAAGAACCAGTTGTCCCCATAATTCATCTTCACTACTATATATAGAAAGCGACTTAAATAGACTTTTCAAAGCTATGTTTATGAAACAAAATAATTTACCAATGCTCAGCTAAAATAAAAGAAACAAACAGTAAGGGTATTGTTCGTATTTTTACATGAAGTCTACTTCTGAAAGAAAACAATAAAAAAGTTCTAACATTTTTCAATCATTTCAAAAGATCAAAAAAATCATCTGAAGTTCATCTTTACTTTGTATGTTAGTGTAATGCATTCCTTCTTCTTTTGTTCCTACTGCAGTACATGAAATACTAACTAGTTTCACTATCTTATGTACAATCCTTCCTCTAAAGTAAGCACAATAAATATATGAGTTTCATTTCTACTGTTTAGTAATATCTAAATTTATTTTTTTAATTGTCTTCTATAAGTATACTACTTACTCTGCAGAGGCTGGTAAGATGCTGATGGGAGATATATGGGCACTGTAATCAAAGAAAGAAAGTAGCTATAAATTCTTCAATACTAAATGACTAAAAAATGTGCTGAAAACTGCCACATTTGCACAACCTTAACACACCCAGGAGAGCATGCACTGAGTTTTATGCTCATCTCCAGGAGAGGGATGATTCTAATTTTCTAAAGAAATTATCTCTCCACACAAAAAGACCCTTAACTACATTTTCTCCCCCTGCCTCCCTACCTCCTTCTCCCTCCTCTCTCTATCTTTCTCCCCCCATCTCTCTCTCTCTCTCTCTCTCTCTCTCTCTCTCTCTCTCTCTCTCTCTCTGTGTGTGTGTGTGTGTGTGTAGCCAACTACTTCACCTGGTGCTCACTTGGCAAAACACTGACCTATTCCAAGTCTTAAGGAAAAAAAATTGACTACCGGCGCAACAAAAGCACCCCATCTAGGATAGTATGGCGGCCTCAATCCTGGCTCTACACTCCCTGCCAGAAGTAACAGCATATGCTACTACTCAGAGGATTTTCTCAAGCAAAAAGGCAAAATAGATACTAAATTCAGACCACCTCATTCATTGTGCTAGTAAGATTTTCCTCGCAAGTATTGCACAATGTGATCTACTGATTCCTATAAAAATTTAGGTAATAGCCTGAGATGATCACATGCCTATGTGATGAGACGAAGTGAGGTAGGCACTGTGACATAGTGTTAGGCTACTACTGACCTTCTGATGATTTGTCAGAAAGA
Organism: Rhinolophus sinicus; assembly: GCF_036562045.2. Classification (NCBI taxonomy): domain Eukaryota; kingdom Metazoa; phylum Chordata; class Mammalia; order Chiroptera; family Rhinolophidae; genus Rhinolophus; species Rhinolophus sinicus. The sequence goes on from NC_133759.1 coordinate 80,029,629, forward strand.
CGACCACCTGCTTCGGGTAATCCTGGATCATCAAGCCATGATGATGTCAATGGTTGGATGTCAGAGGCAGATACGTCAATGGTTGTGGAAAATTTAGTATTTTTAGACCACACTGACCCTGGGTAACTGAAACCACGGAAAGCGAAACTGGGGATTGGGGAGGGGGGGACTACTGTATTCCATTTCTCACACCCCTGTATTTACCTGAAGGCACATTTCCTCAACAATAAGGCATCCACAGAATGACATGGAGACCAATCTCTAAACTCTTAACTCAGAGCTCTTCCTCAATCACTACATCCTTTCATGCATCACACTTAAAACTGAACCAGCAGAAACCAAGAAACTCAGAAAAATGAAGCCCTAGCATCAACAGCCCAAAAAGAGAATATAAAATTTTTCATTCTTTCTAAATTCCAAGTCTTAGCAAGGCATTAAAAGCACAACTTTAAATGAACTTTATAATAATGCCAATTAACTGTTTTTTGATGTGTGGTTCTATAAGCATGAGTTTAAATTAAAATTACCTAAACCTCAAGCCAAAATAAACCTTTGCAATACAACATAGGAAAAAGATTATGAAGCATGGGGGGAAAAGTTAAGAACTCTTTAAGTTTTATAAAGGTAAATTTGTATATTTAAATAACAAAGCTAAATTACAGATACATATGCGGATATAAAGCAACATTTTTTTAATCTAAAGATACAAGGCATTTTAGAAACAATCTTTAGATTTCCACCGACTTCATGGATAAGTTGAGGCTCAGAAGTAACTTAAACTCCTGCTTTTTGTGCACCCTAAGGTACCCATACCCTAAACCTACCATTTTTCCACTCTGAACTCAGCTCAAATCATAACAAAATATGACTAATGGCAAACAATATATAGAAATAATAGATGCATAAATAGACCAATCAATATAACTCATACACAAATATTTAAACCACTGGTTTTCAAAGGGTGGTCTGTGAACCAAAAGATCAAAACTGTTTTCATATTTGCCTTTTTCATTGTGTTGATATTTGCATGATGATACAAAAATCAATGGCAGTAAAAACAGTTTAGGGTCTTAACATAAATCCAAAGTAAGTGGTACCAAACTGTATCGTGGCCATTACATTCTTCATCACCACTCACTTGCAAATTTTTTTAAAGAGGCCAGTCCTTGATGAAGCAGTGAAAATTATTAATTTTATCTCAGCCCTTGAGTACACTTCTTTGTAATACTTTATGTGACAAAATGGGAAGTACACATGAAGCACCTTGGCTGCACAGCTTAGTATAATGCTTATCTTGAGTTGAGAGCTAAACTTTTATCATGGAACACCATTTTTACTTGAAAGATAGACTAATAAAACTATGGTTATTCCAACTTAAATATCTGGCAGGCATTTTCTCAAAAACATGTAAGACTGTCATGTCAAGAAAAACAACTGAGAGTGCTGATAAAATCTGGTATTTCAAGTAAAAATTAGAATTCTTGAAAACTTGTATTCTCCACAATAAGCTCAATAGCTTCCAAACACTTAAAGATGTTTTTAATACAATCAGTGGGGATACTAAAGAATATGAACTTTTGATATTATGTAACAAAATATATCCTTATTTGGAGGATTGAAATAAGTCCAAATGACCAATATACCATGTTACAAACCAAGCATGGATAAAGATTCTCTCAAACTACAAGATAGACCAATGGATTACAGTGCAAAAAATTCAGATACGGTTTCACATTACAAATAACCTTTAAGAAACTACCGCTTATCTAGTTTTTTGGTGTGCTGTCAAATAAGAATATCCACAATTATCTGAAAAGGCTATTAAAATTCTCCTTTTTCCATCCAACTACATACTGGAGTGACGCCAGATTTTCTTCACATACTTCAACCAAAAAAAAAAAAAAAAGGCGGAGGGCAACAAATTAAATGTAGAAGAAAATGTGAGGATCCAGCTGTCATCTATTAAGCCAAACATTAACAAAATTCTCAAAAATACAAAAACAATGCCACTAAAAAATTTCTCACTAAAAATGTTTTGGAGATTTTGGAAAACCTAGTTTCTTTTGATTAAAAACTTTTACATTAACCTGTAATGGGTTTATTGAGACTTTAAAACAGTAAGTTTCTCAGTTTTAATTCCTAATATAGCAAATACCAATAGCTGTAACCCACAGAAATAAAAGTTTGGGATCCTCAATAATTTTTAAGTACGTAACAGGGTCATTAGATCAAAACGAATCACTGACTTAAAACTAACAGAGGAGGAATTAATCAGTTAAGAAAAAAGTTAGACTGTAAATAGCTACATTTCAGCTATAAATATAAGCACCTTCCAAAGTGCAACAAAGAAACACCCCCAGCAGCTTAAATATGCCATTGTAATTTATAATATCATAAATGCCAATAGGTATAATCAAGAAAGATCTTTGTAGTCCTCAATAATTTTTAAGAGTATAACTGTTTGAGACCAAAAAGTTTCAGAACTATTTTAAACCGTCACTAAATGTTTGTATCCCTTCTGAAGAGAAATACAAAGTAGGCTCCGTAATACTTCCAGTAAGCGTTTGCAAACTACCACATAGTTTGCAAACTACCTCATAGAAAAAGGCAAAAAGATGAAAAATTCGAATCCCAAAAGGTCAGTCTTCGGTTTCATGCAATACAGTATCCACTCATTCCCTAAAACAAATTTATTAAAGCTCCCTATATGCTAGGTCCTGTGTATTCCAGGGATATTTCTCCCCTTCGTTTCTTTCATCGAATGTGGATAATTAAAGAACATATTTTTTACCTTTATGCAATTAATCAGTCAAAACTAAAATGAAAGGTTAACGCATTTAAAATATCATCACTAAATCTAGAAGACCACTGTGGTAGGCACACCTGTTTTTGCTGCCTGATATCCCTACCCCTTTTAGTAATAGGCCCATTTTTCCGTAGCAAACTAGCTGCTCCCTCTAACCAATGGTCTTGGTAGATGCATATATTATAGTGACCAGCTCTACCCTGGCCTTGGGGCTGGACACTTGGCCCAAGTTAGGCCAGATTCTCTCCCCTGCCACCCCACAGAAATCAGATCTTGAGCAGAATGACAGACAGAAGGAGATAGTTAACTCTCACAGCAACAGCCACATGCTAAAGACCCTTTGTTACTAAATTCTCCAGAGCTACCCATGTTCTTATTTGTTTGTTCTTTTGACTCTGTGACCTATCCAGCATTCTTCTAATAAACTGCCTTTTTTCTTTCCTTCAAATAAGGTCTGTTTCTATGACTTGCAATTAAGAAATCCTGACAACCACTAAATTTCCAATGGATCCATCTAACAATGACTGTTTTGGAGGGAAGGAGGATTCTCTACAAAATTAGACAGATGATCAAAGAGAAGAAACTATTACTAGCATACATTTGAAACAATATTTAACCTTGCTGCTAATTAAAAATGCTTAACGAATTCATCCCTCTAAATCAGTTCTATCCAAAAAAGATTTTTTCTATAATACAAATGTTCTGTATCTGCTCTGTCCAATATGGTACCCACTAACCACACATGGCTACTGAGTACTTCAAATGTTACACAATTGTGGATGTGATTTTAAAATTTCATTTAATCTTAATTGGTTTATTAGACACATGCACCCACTTAAATCTACTGTATTCAGGTCCTCAAGAAAATATTGCTAATGACAATGTAAATTGGGCCAAATCTTGTAAATAATCTGGAAATATTTATCAAAAGCCATAGAAAAGTTTACTCTTTGAGCCTAATAAATTTATCCAAATAATTCAAAAGAAGGAAAAAAGGGCCTAAGAACAAAAGTTGTTTAGTCACAGTATAGCACTGACAAGCTAGCTGAAATAACTCAAAATGTCCAGAAAGAATAACAGTACTTTTAATTAAGATATAATTAAATACTTTAACATATAGTTCACAAATACCTTAATATATAATTAAAATACAGTTAAGTGGCTATCAAAAAATAAATTAGAAGGTCATGTAAACAGAAAACCACAAACAAAAGGTTAAATCAGGGGCAAAGAGTGAAGAAATAGGTTAATATATCACAATTACAATCATGTTTGAAGAAACTATACATAATATAAAGATCTAGAAACCCACAGAGAAATGTAATAGTTGTATTTACAGTATACATTTTAAATTACTTTATAATTTTTCTCAATGACACTGGACAGATACTCCCCTAGACATTACGTTATTTTTAAATGACATTTTGCTTTCTGACTCTTAGTTCCTCTTTTTTTTTTTCCTTTTTCTCTTTTTTTTTTTTTTTTTTTTAAGGAGGGCAAGCTCACAGTGGCCCATGTGGGGATTGAACCGGCAACCTTGGTGTTATCAGCACCACGCTCTAATCAACTAAGCTAATCAGCCACCCCTATTTCCTCTGCTTTTTAACCACCATTCTATTGAAAACAAATTTAATGAAAAATATCTAGTGGCCTAAATACGTATATAGCTATTCCCCTAATTCGAAAAGATTAGTAAACCATGGAGCATTACAGAGAACTAGCAGAGAATTTAGCAAACCTAGAGTTATGTGTGGGAGTTCTTGAATTCTCCAAAGCTTCCTAAATAGTGTGTCCAATGGTCCCAGCTATGTTAGGACAGTGCCTCTAGCCTACCACCTCTTTTACTAAGTTTGCCCAATATGCCATATAAATTATCATTTTATATATGAAAGAGTTGGAAAGCACTATCTTAATGGATCACAGAGTTCTCTCCTTACAGCGTAGTTCAACCTACTTCTAGCTTGGAAGTTGGATATACAAGTCAATTAATCACTTTATCTTTTTCTACCAATTCTACTTCCAAAGGATCTGAAAGTTTACCCAACCCAACTAACAAACTAATAATACAAAAACAAACTTTAAGAAATATATGTAAGAGGTTATAGTCTTTAAGAATGGTGTATATATACTAATAACTGAAAATTTCTCAGCAAAGTTGCTTCTTTCAATTTTTCTTGTTGCTCTTTTTCACACACAAACCAATCTTTCTCAAACCATTGTAATTTGTGTGATTTAGTGCTTGAGTGCATCTACACATCTAGAATGACATACTCAAAAGCTGAAGTTCTTTCAACTGAAATACTACCTTGTTGATGCTGTAACACTATTTGGTTCCAGGATGTTTTCAGTCATCCTTAATTGTACCACCTCTGGCATGTCAGTTGATTTTTCTGCACCCTCTTCTGGAAGTTCTTCTATATGTTCCAGCTTTTCATCTTCCTCTTCTTCCTCAGAAAGTTCATTGACCTATATAAATAAAAGGAAATTAAGAATTAAAATTTAATGAAACTGTTAATTGACATTATCTAAGATAAACTATTCTAAGAAAATTTTAAACACAACTCATTTTTCACTTCATTTCCTAGGACCAGTTTCTCTTATACAGTAAGTAATTGGCAACTTTTCCATATTAGGATAAAATCACAAACCAGACAAACATGACATTTTAAAGCAGGAGGTAATGATTATATTAGTATACCACTAGGAATATGTGTAAGACTGCAAACTCTGAAAAAGCCTGCACACTGTAGTTAGTTAACATTAAGAAAGTTTCATTTCCTAACTAATCAGTTTTACAAATCTAATATTTACAAAGACTAACTGATCTTTCCAATTTCCAAGTTCATTAAAAAAGTGATTTTAACAGAATAAGTGTGTGGTGGGGGAGGAGAGCACACAAATTTTGCCTTAGGTGTTATCTGTTTTACAAAACGTCAGCTAACTTCCTAAATGATTCAGATTAAATTTTTCAAGAAGAGATTGGACCTAACAACAGAGGGAAACTCTGTTCTGACCAGTAAGCACAACTCAAGGTTTTAATTCTCTTTCTGACAAAGGCTATAAAACATCTTCCATTATCAAACTGGCTACATAAGTAAATAATCACTCTAAATAAAAAGAGTGGGGGGTGGCTGGTTAGCTCAGTTGGTTAGAGCGTGGTGCTCTTAACAACATGGTTGCCGGTTCGATCCCCACATGGGCCACTCCAAGCTGCGCCCTCCACAATTAGATTGAAACAACTACTTGACTTGGAGCTGATGAGTCCTGGAAAAACACACTTAAATAAACAGTTAAAAAAAAAAAAAAAAAAAAAGACTGTAATATTACAGAAAAAAAACCAACAAAACATTTTTAAATGAGAAATATTTTTTAAGATATCCCAAAGAATAAGCTAGCCATAAGTGGTCTTAACGTCTTTTATAAATTAATACTAGTTGTTACAAAAATTGAGTAAAAGGATACTTTCGTCCAATTTAGCCAAGTGCCCTGGAAATACCTAGAATAAATTTACCATTAAAGGTACCAGTGGTATTTTTCCTGATGGACAGGAAAATATAGTTGCTTGAATATTCTCAGAAAGTAAAATTTCAACCAGAAGAAATGTAAATACAGTGTGATACTCTACCACATTCCTAATCCACAAGTACAGATTGCCTGCTTTCAAGTGTAACACATGACATACTTAAAAGCCAAGGTTTGTAGGCAGGAAGATCTATGTTCACATCCCTATGTGCCCTTAACTGTCTCTGGCAACTTACTTAACTTCCCCAGGCCTATGTATAAAATGGAGATACTATACTACCTACCTTACAGGGCTAGTTAAAAGGATTAAATAATACATGTAAACCCTTCAGCAGTGTCTATACATAATAAGCAATAAGTAATAGCTATCACTATAACTGGAATTACCTTATTTCTATATAGCATAGATCCTAGTTTCTACAAATAACATTCACCTTTTATAAGAAATGAAGAGAGTGTCTGTCATCCAAACTACCTAAATCAGGAGGTCTCAACCACTGGTCTATCAAGGTCACTAGTCGGATGAGTCACTAAAAATTCATTATTAAAAATAGTTAATGACCTCAATTTGTGAGCCATTTACTTTATACATAAAGCATGTGCAGCAGATTCTGGTAAATTTGCGTGCATGTAAATGCCACATCTCATGTATCACTTACGTATAATAGTGATAAAAAAGACTAAAAATCATTGGCCTAAGTGGTTATTAACTGAGATGTAAGATTTATACACAAAGGTGAAATTTTCAAATGATAGATCAGTTTTTAAACTGGACTAAATGGAAAATTATCCTATTTTTCCATCTATGTATTTAATAAATTAGTGCATGTCAAAAATGTACTTAATATGTATCTGGTAACACAAGCAAGAAAAAAACTAGCAAGAAAATACTGTTTTCAGAAGTATAAAACAGGAATTACCATGGCTGATTAATAAAGGCTTATTATTCATTTAAAATATGTAGCAGCCCTACCCCACAACCAAAATATAACTTCACTGACAAATCATTTCACTGACATGCAAAAGAAAAACTTCCACATAGACCTAAATCACAAATTACCTAAGACTGAATTAATGTGCCTTTACAATAAATTACAATACTCAGCATTAATATTCTTATTTCATAAAGGAGATAGTTAACTAGGATACTTGTACAATCTCAACCATCGAAGCATAACAACAGCAACAAAATGTAACGTAGCCTGAGAAATAGATTTCAATAGTCAAGAATCACAAGGGGTAAAAAAAATTATCTGCAACCTGAACTGTTACTCTCCTGATGCTTCCCATTAATGTCAATTACTGCACTGCTATGTTGATTTGCTACTTTAATCAAGAAGAACTTCACATTTCAGAGTTTGTGTGAACTTTGTGTTGAACATACCCTTCTATTTCTCGCCCTTTGCCTACATTCCTCTATGCTAGCAGTTTCTTTGCAAAAACAAAAAAGCACACTATTCTTATAAAATAAACAATGTTTAAGTTAACAGATGGAAAAAGACAAATAAACCCACAAAATCTCCACCATATACTCTGGTCTTAATGCTTTTCCCATATTACCCAAATTGAGGATAAGAAGTTACTCAGAAAAAATATCACACTCATATATTACATAGATGTAGATAACATACAACAACCAACAGAATTTCTTCCAGTTTAGTACTTAAAAGTTCCACCAAAGTTTGTGTGAAGCCTTTAAGAGCATTTTTTTTTTCAATTCTCCATCCAAGCAGAATATTTAAAATATTCTCACCTGTTCAGTAATTGAACTCAAGTCATTAGATGAAAAATCTTCCTCTTCATTCTCAAAAAACTCATAGTAATTTTCCAGAAGTCCAGCCATTATCCTGCTCACTACTTCTTGCTCTTTCAGATCTTCCACATCTGTGTAAATGCTAAAAATAAAAGTCCAAATTGAATTGATAGTTCTTAAATCAATCACAGTTTAAGTTAGAAGACAACCAATGAGTCACTTTATAAACCTGTGCAATTTATGACATCATTCTCTGCCTCAGCTTTCCCATCTGTAAAGCCTAACTAATCTGTACCCTTCGAAAAATGCTAGGAGTAACCAGATCTACTATAAAAAAATAATGATTCATAAGCAACTTATGATCCTTGGGAGACAGCACAATGATTCTATTTCACAAATTCGTTTTTTTTAATTGAACAAAAATTTATTTAAAAACTTACTGGAAGACATCTGGACCAAAGACAGCAGCCAAAGAGTTTGCAGACCAAATTTCTTCATGATGTGAAGCTACATTGGCTAAAAATCTACACAGAAACTTTAACAAACTGTAATTAACAGGAGGAAGCTGTTGCAAGAGGAACCTCAACTTTCTTCCAAATTCATCTTCGTTATTATAATCTATAAAACATAATGACAGGTATTTTTTTTAATGAAGTAAAAAAGCAAAGCTCAGATATTTTGCCAGGTTCACATTACTCCACCCACATCACCTTTTTGCTGTAACAATGCAAAACCTCTTCACTTCCTCTACTACATGCCAAATGCCTTAGGGTTTTCATTTCATGTAATTGAAAAAGGAGAGTTGGAGAGAAGGAATTCAATCTCTAATTGCTGGAGGATGTTTTCCTCATCTATTACTCATTGGCCCCAATTCCCTAATTTATTTTTTTTAATTCTCACCATACTCTCTTGTAAGATGGTACCAGTACTTCCAAATTAGTATCAACCATAAAAAGTCAAAAGGCACTGGCGAATACCAGTCAACACCAACTACCAGTGAGCAGAGAAGAGAAGCAATTTAACCTGCTCATAGTATCAGAAATACTTTTCCACTTAGATGAGTGGGAAAACAAGAAAGGAAGAGGGTGAGAGTGACTTTCTTCTTCTCTTGAAATCCTGAAAAGAACAATTAATTTCAACAATATCAGTTCAGAGAAATAAATAAAAAGGAATTCCACTTCTCCTCTTTGTTTTTCTTCTCTAAACTAGTGTTCATTTCTGTTATGAAAGTGAATTCTCACCTAGCAGAAGCTAGGCCCTGTGTTTACCATGTCAATGAGTGTTCATTAACAGAAACTAGGCCTATATTGTTTGATCCCCACGTGGGCCACTGTGAGCTGTGCCCTCCTTAAAAAAAATAAAATAAAAAACCTAGGCCTGTATTAACCCCATTGATTGGTGAGGGCTCCTCTTAGAAATAATGAAGAAATTTATTGCTTCAATAATGAAAAGAAACCCAATTTTTTTTTAATTGGGGAACAGCGTGTTTCTCCAGGGCCCATCAGCTCCAAGTCGTTGTCCTTCAATCTAGTTGTGGAGGGCGCAGCTCACTTGCCCATGTGGGAATCGAACCAGCAACCCTGTTGTTCAGAGCTCCCGTTCTAACCAACTGAGCCATCCGGCCACCCCCAAGTTTTTTTCATGTTATATTTTTCTCCAGGTTAAAATTAATTTAAAAATTAATTCTTGGTAAAAAAAAAAATCTTAATAACAAGTTATGGTCACATTAGACATCTTTGCAAAATAACACACATCTAAAAAGTTTACCAAGAAAGGCTATAGTCCCATGAGTTTTACGTATAATTTAAAATGCAACCAGTAACAATTCTTCTATATTTTGTAATATTGCCACTGTCCCCATTCAAACACACCAGGTACTTTGATTTTATAATCGGATGGAACAGTCCCTGGATTAATGTTTTTTAAACCACCACGCCTTAATATAATTGGTGGAAATTTTTAACCAAAGCATTTAGCTGCAAAGGCTTATTTAAGAAAATCAAATACATCAACTCAAAAAAGACATGCAAGCAATTAATATTATCAGTATGATGACTAAAGTAACACTGACAAATTCTACATAACACCCTCTCTAGTTCTATAGTATTTATCATCTAATGTACCCATATATTTCTTTTGTTTACCATCTATTTCTCCTCTATCTCCCCTTACGCCCTTCAGAATGTTAGCTCTATGATGGCAGACATTTTTATTCAGTTTTGTTCACTGCTGCATTCCCAGAACCTGGAACAGTTCCTAGTATACAGCGGGTATTCAAGAAATTGGCTGAATAAGCTGAGTACACAACAACCAAAAAAAAAAAAGATGCTGGACTACTGAAACATTTGACTTCGTGGGGTGGTAAGAGTGTGGGCAATACTGTTTTTACTTGAAATACAGTCCATGTTGCTCTACTTTTGTTTGTGAACGTTTGTACTACACAAAAACATTTACACCTACCAGGCTGCTTCTAAACTCTTCAAATACAGCAGAGAAGCATTTCAAAAATAATAAGAAGAATAAGAATAAGAATAATACACATACACACACACACTACACGTCTGCTAAAATTTCTTTCCTTTTGAGCCTACTTCCCAGTTAAGTCATATCCTAGAAGAATATATGTATATATCAAAGAAGTTTTCCCTGACCAGCAATTCTTTTAAATACAACTGGGAACTGTTTTCTCTACCAAAACACAATATATAAGGAGTTGGACAAACCATCACAGTCTAAACCAGTGGTTGACAACATTTGATGATCAATGGAATGGTTGTCATAACTTGGGGGAATGGAGTGCCGGTGGCATCTAGTGGGTAGACTGGCATCCTCCAATTCACAGAACAGCCCTCCTGTAATAAAGACTTATCCAGCCCCAAAATATCAACAGTGCCAAGGTTGTGAAATCCTGGTTTAAATAAAAGATCTAATCATACCAGAAATGCCACATTGCAGTGTCCTGCTACCACAGAAAATGAAAACCACTTTTTGAAAACATTTAACTCAAATGCAACTGCAATAATGCGCCCCTCATGATCTTAAAAGCAATAATACTCTCATGGATTTGTGAATGTCAATTGAAATACTAACATAATATTTATCCACAATAAATGGAGAGAGGAATCTTAGTCCCAAGATCTAAACACATTCCCCAAAAGAATAATTAAAGGATGGATAAACACAATAAAACAGATTATTTTACAACAGAAATGCAAACATCATCTCAAGTACTGCCACACCTATCTGCATAACTATTAAAGAAATGGGTGTATGTGGGTGTGTATGCAAGCATACATACACATGCTAATTATGTAAGTGGGAAATGGAAGGAAATGGTGGGTTTCTCATATTTTAATACTGAAGGACTTACCGGCCACAAGCATTCTGCATGCCTAAAATTCCTTCAAAAGTGAATGTTAAAATAAGAATAGTCAGATGCATACCGTAATTCCATGAATGGTAACATAGTACATGATGCTGTCATACTTTTAAATGAATACCAATCAAAGTAACAATCCTAATGACAAAACAGCTTCTGAGAGTCTCAATGAGTCAGTGACTTTAGTACCATTAAATCTTATTCCAACTATTCGTTTATAAATTTTCATTCAAGACTGAAAGATTATCTGATTCTTGGAACTTGAAAGACTTGACTACAATTCAGCTAATACAGGGAACATGGAACCCTATCACTATAAAACCAAAAGAATGGCTCTAGTCATTAAAGAAGGACTCACAAAACTCTTAACACACCAATTTCATTAACATATTTAATGATGCAAAATGCTTATTAGATGACAATATAAACATTTTTTGAAAATTCCTACAAGTAATGAATTCACAAATTCAAAACCAAAAATATAATATTTGTTGGGGGAAAAAAATAAAGTTACACTTTGAAAAATGGTGACATTATTGATGACACTTCATTTTCAAAGTTTCTTGACCCAGGTGTCACAGTAGAACAACAACATTCTATCAGCTATTCATTCCTGAATATAGCAAGTTCAAAGTGAGCCCTACCATCTAGCTGTACAGAAGAAAATATGTAAGAGGGTCGTAAAATATCACAGTAATGACCTTTACACATCAATCAGAGGTCTCCACTAATTTAGGTTCATAGGTGTTTAAAATGTAAGATGGACAGCTACTCCCAAAAGGAAATCCACCTTTTCTGACTGCATAATGCTTAAGAATACACACAAACATTATAAACTGCCCCACTATGACAGTGATAGGCATTAAGGAAGTGTCTTATAATTTCTCAACATCACAGAATTTCTCCAGAAGCCCCAATTCAAAAAATTAAATAAAGAGATTCCATAATAAAAAGAAAAGCCAGAAAAAAATAAAAAGTCAAGAAATATTTAATGTTATATGCTGACTCGATAGATTCCTGTATAATGAAACATGTTAGTCCATTATACATACATGAAGCATTTCCTCACTTTTTGGTTCTTTTACCTTTCTGCTTACCTCTACTTTTCTTGTCCCTATTCCATTCCAGCTAAGGCCTACTTTCTGTCACCACCAAAAAACTAACCCAACAAGGACAAATACATTATTTTTCCTTTATTTTGCTTAGGGCCTGATGTCCAATTTGATATTTTATTTCCTTCAGATAGGTGTCCAACAACAAATTTCAGGTACATTTTAAACCTAGAATTCAAGTTGTCTTCTGGTTTTTTCTAGGAAGTTCTATCAAACCAGGGATAAATATCCTAGAGTAACATCACCATTAAGCAGCACCATTGGTTATTATTGGTCATTTTGCCACATATATTGCCTTATATTTTTTTTCTTTCTCCCTACCCTCCTACTCCTTGTTCATGCCTCCTGCCTTTCCTCCGTCTCACCCTTTATCTTCGGCTTCCTAAGACCAATTATAAAAGTAAACAGTACTGCAGGAATCTAAGAAGTTGCCATTCCCTTGACTAGACTACACAACCCGAAAGAGCAAAAGTCCCCAAATGAGAACATAAGAAATTAATCTCAGAACTACTATAATTACTGTTTAGATGTCCAGATTTCTAAAAGGTAAAGATTTGAAATTAATGTTAAATGACTGATTGGTAAGAATCAAATTTTGTTACCTTGAGAAAGCTGCATCAGGTGAATATGCAAACTGCCAGGGATAACAGGTTCAGGAAGTTCTTGAAGGAAAAACCTAAGAAGACTAATAGCTGAGGGAACATCTGCTTCCTTAACCAAATCCACCTCTTCTCCACTATCGTATCTCTGCCGAAGCCACTCCACTGTCTCAGCATTCCCATTGACTTGAAAAAGTCCTTGTTGCTCCAGACCTCCTACATGAGTTCAAAGCAAAATTTAAATAAACTTCAACTACTTGGTCATATATTCATTCTCCAATCAACTTAAAATATTCATACTTTTGGAAAGGCATTTTTGGCTCCCCTGACTGGGCTAAACACCTTCAAATTAGACATCTAGAAACATACTAACTCTGTCCTGAGGGATTCGCTATTTTATTCCCCCCCCAGTTATTCATTAAATATATTCCTATTACTCCACCCCCCCATTAAAATCTACTCTAGGCTGGGCATTTCTAAGTATAAACACACTAAAACATAAAAAAGAACTTCTATTGTTTTTCCTCACTATATTATGGACTTTCCATGCCAAAAAAAAACAAAAGAAAACTCCAAGGTCAAAGAGGGATAAGTTGTGTTTATTAAACAAAAGCTAGCCCTCAAAGTAAGGAAATGTATACCATGTTCCTCAATATAGTCCACAACGTGGCGGACTATGAACGGAACCTCATTGTCTGGATGTCCTCCCTGCTGCAGCTCATCAAGTGGAATTCCAAATATTTTGTTAGCAAGAACGGAGTTGCAGTTACTCAAGGAAGGGGAGGAGCTCTTCCTCATATCTTTTTTGCAGCCAGAAATCAAAGCTGTCTTTTCTGCCAAATGAAAAACAACAACAAAAAGACTACAATGATTAACAGGTGGCAATATGACTAATATGCATTAAAGAAAAAGGCATTACACCACAGTGTGTTCTCATCTATTAACTATGTTCCAGTTATCAGACCCATAGCGTGTTCTATAAATAAAGCTCAATACAATCAGCTAAGACATTTTCTCTACTACCTCGGGTTAGTTCTGAATACTCCCTTTAGCATTTGTATATTTATCAAACAATGGCAAAATTGATCATTAAATTTAGCAAAGGAAATTAAGTGTCCCAAAGACAAATTAAGGGGCAAATCTGGCTCCAAGAGGACCCTTACTGACCAAGCTTATTAATGATGCAGGTAAAAAGCCAAACCCAATCATTTCTGGATTCTGCTAAACGAAACTCATCTAATCTCTCCATTCATAAACACACAAACAGGAGAGAGTCACAAAGTGACAGGTTAATAATCACTTTTTATAAACGATAGGCTAATAAGAACAAGGTTAACCAGTTCTTATTTCTATGTAACAGAGCACACATAGTATATTTTTATAAACAAAGGGGTTTTTTCAGTTCTAGACACCAACTTTCAAAGAGAAAGTTCTTTTATCAATCCTGTTTCATAATTATTCAAAAAAAATCTTCACAAACAGACTAGTTCAGAAGAAATAAGGTGTTTGTCAACTTTGTAGGAATTATAAAAAGGCAATGGGGGGGAAAAAAATAATGTTTCCACTAACTAAAGCCTCAAAAAACAAGTAGTCCCAATAAAATTTTATTTTCTAAAATACACATATATTATTTTATGTGGGAAAGGAGTATTTTTTTAAAAAACAGAAACTTTTCAAAAGTTGATAATAAACAAAATGACACAAATTGTGCTTTTTTCATCACCCCAGACAAACAATTCCTTTCGCACTATAAGACAAAGATAACAGAGCAAAAAAATTTATCTGCTCAGTATTCTAAAGTTTACAAAAATAAGATCCATATATAGAATATATGTACCCACTGGATCAAGAGAGTGTCACAACATGACTAGGAAACAAATCCATCCAACTTACAGAAACAGTAGAAATTAACTTAAGGATAGCAAAACGTCATAAATTTAAATAGTTTTAGACGAGCAAGATCCATTTTTCAACACATCTGGTGCCAGCTAATGATTACACAACCTCCAATTAATAATCAAACAGCAGTAACAGGACGTAAACTCCAAAATCTCTATGGATTTATACAGCGTAGGATAGTTACCATTTTGAAAACTTACCTTTGAGTACTTAAACACCTAAGTTTAAAAAACGGATTCTGCACCAGCTACCCTCACTGAGCAAGCATTCTTTTGTCATTTATGGCTGTTTGAGATTATGGCAGAAGATCAGCCTGTAGTTCCTCATTGAAGAAACGCAGAACTCGATCAGTACTTCAGCAGTTAATCTAGAAGAAAAAAACAATCCTTTTAATTTTCCACAACTTTGTGAGAAGAGACTAGAATAAGTAGTGAGATTCATTTAGAAAGGTGCCTATATCGAAAAGCATTCTTCTGCCTCAAAAAAAAAAATCTGTGACCTAGTTAGAGGCAAAATCTGACAAAGTTTCAAATTATGATGGCTAACCAGGGTAAGATCTTTCTGCTAAAAATAAAGAAATTGCACAAGCGAATCTCTGACAGTATGGATCTTTGGGGATTATACCATTCAAATAATCCATTTTCCTCAATGGACCCTTTATTTGCATTAATACACACCCCACCCAGTTCCATTTCATCCTCCTATATTCAGAACACGGAAGCATTTTCAGATCAAAAAATGGCAGATACAATTTTAAGCTTGGAATTGCACTTACGTATTTTATTCTTTTCTTTGTATACAACAAATATTTTGTTAGCAAGAACTAGCTGTCTGAGCTTTTTGATTTGCAGAGGTGACAGCACATATTAGAAAAGAGCAGTTAACAGAACCACAAGGGTGTGCATTCAAGTATCAACTCCACTGTTCTGTACATGACCCTGAAAAACTTCCATGTCTCTAACCTTGGTTTTCTTATATAAAATAAGAATACTTACACGCCTGCTAAGTTTAACTGAGATAATATATGCACGTAATACACAGAGAATCAGTTTCCATTCTCTTCTTTGTATAATGCTAACAGATCAACAAATAAGCTGGAGAGAGAAGGAAGGGCAAAACCTGTTTGGCAATGTGTTTAATCTTCTGTGAATTCTAGTAGTCTCATCATCCTCTGTGAATTCTCATAATCTATTAAAAAATCTTTTAAACCACACTGCAGTATTCTGCATAAGAGGGTTCAGGTAAGCAAAAGAGCATTATCATTCAGTGTAGTTTTTTAAAGTCTTATTAGCAACATATACCTCTAGGACAAACATTAAAAACTGAGGGGAAGGAAAAGCACATTCCCACAACAAATCTTTAGTAGATGATTACTTCTAAAACATCCTGAAATGCCTGCTAAAACATGCAGTCCGTTCATCTGAAAACACCTCAAAGTTAGTCGTCGCACCCTCAGTATCCACAGGGTATTGGTTATAGGACCCACCTCATGTATCAAATCCACGGGTGCTCAAGTCCCTTATATAAAATGGCACAGTATTTGCATATAACCTGCATGCATCCTCTCATATGCTTTAAATCATCTCTAGGTTATTTACAATACCTAATACAATGTAAATGCTATGTATATAGTTATACTGTATTATTTAGGGAATAATGACAAGAAAAAAACTGTATACTCATATGTTCAGTACCAACTATCATAGGCCTAACTACATAGTACATGTTAGCAACAAGTTTTTTTTCCCAAATATTTTCAATCCACGGTTAGTTAAATCCACAGATGGTGGACCCGTGGATGTGGAATCCACAGATACAGAGAGCTGACTGTATAAGATCCTTTAGAGAGGTTAACTACAGGGACAAGATGTTTAATGAAGTTACATTACAATTCAGGTTGACACCTCATGACATAAGAAACGGGGGATTTGCTTGATAAATGAAGCAAATAAATGAAGGCTGGCTGGAAGAGTATGTCAGAGGCAAGTTCTGCACATCACGAAAATGGCTACTCAGTGTTGAGTGTGTCTTGTTAGTTAAACCAGGAACCTGTTATCTCATCCTGTATTCCTTCCTACTCTAACTAGACAATCTGAAAGCATCTTTCCTAAGGCAACACTGGGTAGGAATCTATGAATTCATCAGTACAAATTCATCCTTACTACTAGAAAAACAAAGGCAAAAATCTTTCACGTGTTAAATTTTTCTCCTGAAGCAGAGCACAAATGATGACGATGAAAATAGCAGCAGCTAACATAAATGAGCAGTTACATGCCAGGTAGTTCATGCACTTTACATGTGTTGATAAGGTATTATTTTAACCCTTCATGGGACATTGCATAGAGGTTCACCAACTTACCTAGAGTCCACTCAGCTAGTAAGGATCAGAGGCAGAATCTGAACTCTCTGCTCTTTATCACTATACTATACTGTTGTTCTATGCAAATTTTCACAATTTAAAGTACCATAGAATCTCACATTTAATCACTCAAACTGACCAGTCTTATATACATTTCAGGAGGTCATTTATTCCTCGCTTGCTAAAAGATACTTAATGAGGGCAGGCCTACGTTCCAAGCCCTACTAGCCAATGATTATTCACTTGAGACCTCTATCTAGAGCACACTGCTGAGGGCATTCAGACTGGAGTGGCCCAAAATAACATTTCTGCTAACTGCAAAGTAGTTTTTGACATTATTTAGTCCTCCTTCCTGCCCTCTTTTCAGAGCTTAAATCATGTAAACATTCCCTTCATATCTGTAGTGAGTTGAATAGTGTCCCCCAAAAATTCATGTCTGCCTGAAACCTCAGTAGGTGACCTGATTTGGAAACAGGATCCTTGCATATGTAATCAGGTAAGGATCTCAAAATGAAATCACCCTAGATTTAGGGTGAGTCCTAAATCCAGTGATTGGTGTCCTTATAAAAGGGCAGGACACATAATGTGTAAGAAGGCTAGATGAAGATGGAGAAAAAACCTGGAAGTTATGCTCTCACAAGATAAGAAATGTCTAGAGCAACCGGAAGCTGAACGGGGCAAGGAAGGATTCCCCCCTAGAACCTTCAAAGGGAACAATGACCCTGCCCACTCCTTGACTTTAGACTTCTGGCCTTTTGATCAGTAAGAGACTGTTTTAAAGTCACCCCATTTGTAGTAATTTGTCATGGAAGCCCTAGAAAACAAATGGAACACCTAAACTAAATATCCAATTCTCAAGGAAAAGAAAATATCGTGTTTCCCTGAAAGTATCATATTAAAATAAGACCGGGTCTTATATTAATTTTTGCTCCAAAAGACTCATTAGAGCTGATGGTCTGGCTAGATCTTATTTCCGGGGAAACGTGGTAAAAGCAGGTACCACAGAAAAATGTCCCAAAGAAATCTGATGAAATATCTTAGCAGATTGGATCGATATAATGCAAAAATGTTATCAAATAAAAGGCTTGACACAGAGAATACAATGTGTAGGCTTTCAAAATAACTGAAGATTTCCAAAAGGATAATTTTATAATGACTCAAAATAGCAAAATCAGGGGCAGCCAGATGGCTCAGATGGTTAGAGCGGCGCGAGCTCTCAACAACAAGGTGGCCAGTTCAATTCCCACATGGGAGGGAGGTGGGCTGTGCCCTCTGCAACGAAAGACTGAAAACGGTGACTGGACTTGGAGCTGAGCCGAGCCCTCCACAACTAGATTGAAGGACAACGACTTGGAGCTGATGGGCCCTGTTAAAACACACTGTTCCCCAATATTCCCCAATAAAATTTTTTTAAAAATCATTTTAAATATGTGACAGTTGCCTAGCACCTGGTATTGGCAAATGAATAAGAAATAACTTTGAATTTTGTATCACATACTTTACCATGAGTTAAGACTGACATTATGCAATTAAACACCAATTATCAATAACGCTAGCTGATGGGTACATTGAGGAAAGTGTACCTTCATATACAAGCTATCAACCTGAATTCTAAGGCTCAAAGTACTTTTGCACTCCATTCAGTTCCATTTATATATACATATGTCTGATAGCAACAAACACACTTTTCTTCTTAGCACAGAATCTAAGTTTTAAATACCTAATAAAATTAGTAGTGAGGGCGTTTTCACAAAGGGTAGAACTCCGGGGCAGCCAGATGGCTCAATTGGTTAGAGTGCGAGCTCTTAACAATAGGGTTGCCAGTTCGATTCCCACATAGGCCATTGAGCTGTACCCTCAACAACTAGATTGAGGACAACAAGCTACCGTTAAGCTTCCGGAGGGGTGGCCAGATGGTTCAGCTGGTTAAGAGCATGAGTTCTCAACAACAAGGTTGCCGGTTCAATTCCTGCATGGGATCGTGGGCTGCGCCCCCTGCAACTAAAGACTGAAAACAGCAACTGGACTTGGAGCTGAGCTGCACCCTCCACAACTAGACTGAAGAAGGACTTGGAGCTGATAGGCCCTGGAGAAACACACTGTTCCCCAATAGTCCCCAATAAAATAAAATTTAAAATTAGAAAGAAAAAAAAAGGATAGGACTCCATCATCAATACTATGGATAACAGCCAATAGTATTAACTGAGCTCTTTAATAATATGCTAGGAACTATTTTAAGGGCTTTAAAAATTTTTTCTTTTTTTTAAAGATTTTATTGGGGAAGGGGAACAGGACTTTATTGGGGAACAATGGTCACATTGTTGTCCTTTCAATCCTAGCTGTGGGGGGTTCAGCTTCAAGTTCTGGTTCTTCCAGTCCTAGTTGTGGAGGGCGCAGCTCAGCTCCAGGTCCAGTTGCCGTTGCTAGTTGCAGAGGGCACAGCCCACCATCCCTTGCGGGAGTCGAACCGGCAACCTTGTGGTTGAGAAGACAGGCTCAAACCAACTGAGCCATCCAGGAGCTCAGCGGCAGCTCAGCTCAAGGTGCCGTGTTCAATTTTTCAGTTGCAGGGGGCGCTGCCCACCATCCCCTGCGGGACTCGAGGAATTGAACCAGCAACCCTGCGGTCGAGAGCCCACTGGCCCATGTGGGAATCGAACTGGCAGCCCTCGGAGTTAGGAGCACGGAGCTCCAACCGCCTGAGCCACCGGGCCGGCCCCCATTAAGGGCTTTAAATATATTAACTCACTTAACCTTTACAACAATCCTATAGAGGTAGATACCTCTCATTATGCCCATTTCACTGATGAGTAAACTTAAAAGCACTGAGAACTTCATGGGATGATGGAAATGGTCTATGTCACGATTGTGGTCGTGGTGGGCTACATACAACATACACTTTTCAAAGCTTGTTGAACTGAACATTTTAAATTGCTGAATGCTATTGTATATAAGTTGTATTTCAAGAAAGCTGAAAAAAGGCACAAATAAAGACATAGCATCACTTTAATAAACTAATATCAAACTATTTTCAATACAGAATATCATATCTTTAAAGTATACTTTTCCAACCATAAAAGAAAAATAAAAGATTTCTTTTAACCATATTTCAAGAACCAATCCTGTTTGGCCCCTCTATGCTATCTAGCATATCCAAAAATTAGTATATGATTTTCTATATAACATAACTAAGAAAAACAGCATAAAGTTGCACTGAAAACATTATAAATATTAGACAGCAGTTGTCTTTTCAAAGCAAATAATTTAACAAAACACGGTAATAGTAATAAGATCAGATCTGCTATATACTAATGAAAGTTTTATTATTTTATAAATAAAGCAACCTGTGGTAACAGCAGTATCTGCCAAATTATTATCTTTGTGTGAAATAGTTCTACCTTCAAACTAAATAGAAATAAACAAGAAAAGCTGCTTTTGTTCAAAATGCTTTTGACAAAATAGGATACAATTCACACAGAGAAGTTTAAACGAGATACCTCAATAATTGCTCAAGCTACCCCCCCAAAAAAAATCCCTATCACTAGTATACAGAGAAAAGTCAAGATGGAGCTAGGTCTCAATAAAGAAGGTAACTTTGGGAACAGAGATTTAAGTTTGTACACAATTGCTGTGTCTGACTCTACGTCAATGAACCAAAGCTTAAGGAAAATAAATTCACCCCTGTTCCATACATTCAGTTTTTTATTAGTGAACAATAAACAATTCACCGAAGCAAAGGAAAGGCACCTCTTTCATTCTAACCAAACAAGGGTGGTACTGCAAAAGCTGCCAATATACTAAATCAGAGGTTCCTTCCTGGCCTGAGAAACTGACAAGGCATTAATTTGTCTGAGATCCTTAACAGTACACCAAGAAAACAAAGGCTGAACACAGGTCTGAAAAGCACATAAATTTGTCGGTCAAGTGTTCATAGATGCTATTTGATCAGGAAAAGTCATTAAATTCATACTGACTTTGCCCTTACGTAATTGCTATCAAAGTATTACTAAGAATTTAGGACTAAAAACTTTTTTTCATTAAATTTATTGGGATGACAATGGTTAGTAAAATTACATGGGTTTCAAGTGTACAATTCTACAATATCTATATATCACATTGTGTGCTCACCACCCAAAGTTTTTAAATTAAAGAGAGCTCTAACACTCAAAAGTTTATGAACTTCTTTGCTTTAAAAAAACAAAACAAAAACAAAAAAAGTATAAAGGATTTCTTCAACTGATTATCCCCCTGTGCCTGAGGATTTGTTCATCTGTGTGCACTTCAGCACACTTCTTAAGGGGACCATCCTCCTCCGATGGAATTCCACAACACTACAATGAACAACGGACTCAAGCATACTTTGTAGGACTACACTTGCCAAATTACCATATATTTCACAGGCTGCAACTCACTAAATATAAAACATTGCACCTCAAGACAGCTCATTATTCCTCTCTTATTCAAAGAATTCAGGCAAAAATTGGCTACTCCAAGAGATAATCTATTGGTAAATAGCCTGGCTAATTTTCACAAATTCTCAAAAGGGTTTCATGGCCACGGTCAATTATTTTATAACCTCCAATCATGATTTCAAGCTATTCAAATCAAGACAAATATAATAAAGCCAGAGGGAGATAAAATTCCCTGTGACTAAGTCCCCTCATCTATTCTCACTGATCTCAATACTAAAATCTAACTTGAACTCCCCTGCAAAAAATTCCTCATTTGTTTTCTTCTGCCTAGAGCCCTGGACTCCAAATTTTCTGATCAGAAAAATAAATAAATATACACATATGTATGTGTATTTCTAAATATCTAATGAAAGCTATTTAAGTCTTAAGAAACCGGAACAATAAATGAGCACTATTACAAAGGCAAAGGATTTACTCTCACATTTACTTAGAAACCAGCCAGAGTTCTCATTGAAAAAGCCAAGGAGACCATGAGGTACT
This sequence comes from Rhinolophus sinicus, assembly GCF_036562045.2. NCBI lineage: Eukaryota > Metazoa > Chordata > Mammalia > Chiroptera > Rhinolophidae > Rhinolophus > Rhinolophus sinicus. Next base: position 80,052,010 of record NC_133759.1, read on the forward strand.
TGAAGTTAGTCTGCAAGGTTAGATAAAGAAATTTCCGGGCCGGCCCAGTGGCTCAGGCGTTAGAGCTCCATGCTCCTAACTCCAAAGGCTGCCGGTTTGATTCCCACATGGGCCAGTGGGCTCTCAACCACAAGGCTGGCAGTTCGATTCCTCGATTCCCACAAGGGATGGTGGGCTACACCCCCTGCAACTAAAATTGAACAGGCACCTTCAGCTGAGCTGCTGCTGAGCTCCCTGATGGCTCAGTTGGTTGGAGAGCATCCTCTCAAACACAAAGGTTGCCGGTTCAACTCCCGCAAGGGATGGTGGGCTGCGCCCCTTGCAACTAACAACGGCAACTGGACCTGGAGCTGAGCTGCGCCCTCCACAACTAAGACTGAAAGGACAACAACTTGGCTTGGAAAAAAGGCCTGGAAGTACACACTGTTCCCCAATAAAGTCCTGTTCCCCTTCCCCAATAAAATCTTTTTTAAAAAAAAGAAATTTCCCCAAAGAATGACCTTTTGAAATATCTGTCAGTCAGATACATGGTTCACACATCAGTACATTAAAAAACAAAAAAAAGGAAAGAATGATAGAAGTATGTTTAATCCTACTTATAAAAGTATGAAGAAAGGTGACACTTTAAATACTATCTCCTGATGAAAGGTTAAGCCAATGATGTGCGGGAGCAAGATGCACTTCAATGTCACTGGTCCGCTAAATGCAGAATGATTGTCTATTAAGACAAAGAGAGTATCTGCTAAATTACCTCTTCCCACTAAGTATTAATTAGCACAATGACTGATCCTTTAAAAAAAGAACTATGATTTAGAAGGTAATACAAAATATCTGAGAAAGCATATATGCATAATAGAGAACACATTCTAGTCAGATATGTGTGTGCTTATAATCTCAATTTTGACAAATGTTGAACTCTTCAAGACTCCTCTACTCTTAACAACCTCTTCTCCATTGAAAGCATGCACACGCAGCATCTACCTTAGACTAATGAGTAAGGCCTTGAGAAGACTAGCTTATCACTTCTTATTGCTCATTAATACAAAACTACAACACACTTCATTTTTTCACGTAAGGGGTATTAAAGGTAATTCCACAACTTGCTCTAGCTAAATGGATCTCTTGAAATCAAAACATTTCTCTTTTCACAGACTTGTATAAAAACTGGTCTGGGGGAAAAAAAGGAAGCTGGAACATGAACAAAAAAAGCACTGATTATACTTATTTTTATATCTGTCTTCTCTACTAGAGCGTGAACTGAGAGCAAAAATACAATTTCATCTTTGTTTCCCCAGTTATGAACACTGAACAATAGCAGAACCCCATTATCTAAACTGATTCAATCACTTCTGGGGTACTTTCAAGATCACTATCCAACTGAATCCTTACAACCATCCCCTGTGAGATAAGCAGGAAGATTATTCCCTTTCTCAGAAGAGGAACAAAAAAATTCTCAGAGAGCTGAAGACACTGGTTCAAAGTCACCGAATTAGAGACTAAAATTCTAACTCTGCTGTCTTTAAGATGCATTCTCTTCCAGGCAACAATGACTACAATCATTGTTTAAAATTTCATTGAAATGTATAAAGCCACACAGAAGGTAATTCATAAAAAAAATATTTGTACTTGCTAGTCAAAAACCATTATTCAACCACTAGAATACTCCTTAACAGAAAAAAAATGCATCTTTTAAAATTAGTTTCAAGTGATTCTATATCCAACCATAATATGGTCTGCTTTTCTAATAAAAATTCTCATCTGATCCTAAATTTGAGCTCCTTTGCCTTTCCAAATTTGTAATCCACTGTAACTGGTGTTTGTTTCAAATTAGGACCACAAAGCACCTCCGTCTACCCTCCCCGCAAAAATATTAAGCACCCACTATACATCAATCAACAACTGGTTTTTTATTTTATTTTTATTTTTCAATTGTATGTAACAACAGCTTTATACACAAAAGCAAAAATAAATAGTTTAAGAATAAATAACTCAACTTTTTCTATTTTTCTACTCCTAAAGAGGACAATAGAAACATGACAGACATCTCTCTGAAAAGTGTTTAAAAATAAAGAGAGAAGAATTATTATACATCATATACACAAGGAAAAGAAAATATACACTAGAGCTAAGTAATAATTTGACAGAAAAGATTTGGGTTATTTCCTTCTCTTGTAGAAATCCAGTAGATTTCAGTAAATTATCTTGTCAACCCACTACATTTTCCTCAACCTGAGACTTTTATACTTGCTGGTTCATCCAAGTAAAACACTCTCCCCTACTTTCTTCTACTCATCTTCAGCTCTCAAGCCCCATTCTTGAAGGTGCTATCTCCAACCACTCAATCTAATGATCTCCCCTATTAATTTCTCTTAAGGAATATCATTCCTTGGCCCCAAAACAACATCACAAGTTTTATTATATATTCCTTTCTGTTTGTTTAATGTGTTTCTCACAAGAGAATGTAAGTTTCTTGAAGTACACTGTTTTGTTTAAGAAAAAAACTTTAGAAAAAAAGCTTTATTTAGGTATAATTTACATACCAGAAAATCTACAGTTTCAAGTGTTCAATTCAATGATGTCTACTAAATTTACAGTTATGCAACCATCACCAAGTGACTGCTTGGGTTTTGCTCCTCGATGTATTTCTGACATTTAGAGAGAAATAAACATAGTGAATGAATACAATGAGTTACCCTTAAAATCCATTACTACTAATAATATCTATTTAGTGTACTACATGGTTATGAGTTGGTGCATTAAAACTGCCTTTATTACATTACATTCCAAACATCCTTCATTATTTCCATTTCCAAGCAAAGTCAGCTCTTCTGTATGGCCCCAAAGTGAACCTACTCACATATTAGGCCTTGCTTGGGGAACACTGACTCACGTCATGTTCATGTGTACATACTACACTCCCTTTTTCTCTAACAAGTAATCCCTTAATCGGCTCCTAACCATATTAACAAAACACTTTATAAACAAAGGAAAGTTCAAGAGTAGTACTCTTACTCATTGGTGGGGAAAAGGTCTTCATTTAACGAGTGCAACTTTGTAATACTGAAGTGATATATGAAATAAGTTCTTGGTACTGATAGATATCTAGTTGAGAGCTAAATATAGGGTGTCTTAATAAATAATTGGAAACCTTTTTCAGATATAAAATCAATCTCTTTGCTGTTTATCCATCTATAAAACAGAAAATTTCTATTTTAAAAATTTCAGTACAGGTATTTTTTCATTCATTTTAAGAACCAGAAGATTTTCAGATAAAGATTTAACTTATGTACAAAATAACATGAAAAAATTATTTTTAAATAATCTTGTTTTAAAAGTAACTCAACAACAAAGAAACAAAACCAATTCAAAACTTAGCAAAAGGCTTGAAAAGACATTTCTCCAAGAAGATACAAATGAAAAGAAGTTTAATGTCACTGTCTCTGACTGACAGGCAAATCAAAACCACAATGAAATGCCAGTTCAACCCACCCCACTCCACCCCCATTAGGATGGCTATTATTAAACAAATAAACCAACAAACAAACAAAAAAGGAAAGTAACAACTGTTGGAGAGGAGGAGAGGATGTGCAGAAATTAGAACCCTTGTGCACTGCTAAATGGGAATGTAAAAGATGCAGCAGGTTTGGAAAACAGTTTGGACAGTCCTCAAAAAGTTAAACACAGAATTACCAGACGATCCAATATAAACTCAAGATATATAAAGTTGACCCTTGAACAACATGAGGTTAGTGGTGCTGACACCTGTGCGGTTGAAAATCTGCATATAACTTTTGACTCCCCAAAAACGTAACTATTAATAGCTTACTGTTAACCAGAAGCCTTACCAATAACATACAGGCTGATTAAAACATTTTATATATTTATTATGTACTGTATTCTTACAATAAAGCTAGAGAATAGAAAATGTTATTAAGAAAATCATGAAGAGAAAATACATTTACAGTATTTATTGAAAAAAATCCATGTATAAGTGGGCCTGCACAGTTCAAACTCTGGTGTTCAAGGGTCAACTACACTAGGTATATATATACCCCAAATTCCACTCCTAAGTATATACCCAGAAGAATCGAAAGCAGGGACTCAGACACTTACTTGTACACCAATATTCATAGCAGTATTACTATGTGAAGCATTACTTTTGGCTTCACAAAAGCTAAAATGTGGTTAACAATCCAAACATCCATCAACAGATGAACAGATAAACAAAATATTATATATATACAACAGAATATATTATTCAGCTTTAAAAAGAAAGGAAATTCTGATACACACTACAACATGGATGGATCTTGAAGACATACTAAATGAAATGAGTCAGACACAAAAGGACAAAGGTTATACGATTCCACTTATATGAGGTACACAGAATAGGCAAACTATAGAGACAGAAAGTAGAACAGAGGTTACCAGCTAAGGGGCAGAGGATATGGGGAATTACTGTCTAGAGAGTTTCTGTTTAGGATAATGAAAAAGTTCTGGAAATGGATAGCGGTAATGGTTGCACAACAATGTAAATGTTCTTAATGCCAACTGAATTGCACACTTAAAAATGGTTAAAATGGTAAATTTTATGTTATGTATATTAACCACAGTTTTTTTCAAAGTATAGGTACAGCAATTTATACTACTATTTCCCCAATTTCAAGTTAGTGTACAATAAAAGACTGATTGCACAGACTGATTATTCATACATAATAAAAGTAGTTGTCATTTTAGTGGTGGAGAAAAAATTACAAGTCGCAATGCATTAATTTCAGCCATTTTCTCTATCCTAAAACAATGGCATAGTTATAAAAAAAAAAAGATTTACTTCAGCCAATAAAGAATTTTACGACATGCCTTTCTACATCTTTCCAAGGATTTAAGTAAGCTGTGTCAGATCCCTAATTGGTGACACAATTAAATTGGAGAAAAGACTGCCTCGATTTTAAAAGCAGCACAGATTAAGAAGGGTTCTTGATGGGCATACAAAAAATGGCCAGTTCATTCAATACCATTCAACAAGTACTTACTAAATGCATAGTATCTGTGAGAAAGCCAGGCCATCAAGGTTTTGCAAATTTTGCAAAAAGGTTACAGAAAGGAAAGTTGACAAGACAGCCTCACAATAACCCAGAAAGTCAGTAATTCAAAACTATCCTTTAATGTCTGCCTTTAAAAGTAATTATTTACCCCAGTTATTTAATGTTCACAATCGGCAATACTGTGGTTCCGGTTGCCATTTTCAGATTATCAGCAATTTGAAAGTAAGGTAAATATCCAACACTTTAGGTCCTTTTTTCATTGATTAGACGGCATAATGGGGAACCGAATGAAATTCTGCAACTGCCTAAAAGTTAGTTTGATTTTTAATTGATTACAAACAAAAGTTTACCAGTTTCCCACTGGGCAAGTATGCCAACCGACTCAATTTCTTACAACCTTATCTCGGAAACAGGCGCCCCATCTGAAACTTAATGCTGTACCCTCTCTGGTCTGACCTATGCAGAGTGCATTCTAGACACGTCCCCTGAGCACCAACGGCCCAATTTTGGCTATATTCGCTGAGAAATTTAAGGAAGTCAGTAACCACTCATCTCACGTGATCTTAAAAAAGGGCGCAGTTGAGCCCGGAACAAACCACACTTTTTTTCTGCATCAACTTCACTGCCCAGCATGAAGGAAGTGGGCAGGGAGATGGCGCAGGTCCGGTGTGCAGGAGAGGCTAGCAAACAAGCGTGGGTTGCTGTGCCATCCACTTTGGGGGAGCTAGGAAGTGAGAAGGCACACCAGCTCACGCGCACTGCAGCGGCTGAAAAATCGAAGACTGCCACACCCCCCGACAGCCAGAGGAACGGCTTCATCTCCTCTCACTCGAGGAGAAAGGGGGCCCTCTCAATGACATGCCCCACCTGCAGGGCACTGCCCAGGATCCCCAGCACCCCGACGTGCAACGCCCTTGAGCCTTGCGCGGGTGGGACACCGCGCTGGGGGGCAGCTGAGGGGGGAGGGCCGCGGCAACGGGCGACCCGCGCATGCGCAGATATGGGTACCCGCCCGTTCGCCTACCGTTGGAACCGCGACGTCCTGTTCCCCGGCCGCGGCCGCTTCTCCAGGACCCCCGGCGACGAAAAAACGGCGAGAACTGAGGCCCCGGGAGGCTCCGCGGCCGGCGAGCCTCTTCCTGCGGCGGCAGCTGGCAGGAGGCTGAAGGGACGGCTGAGGCACGGGGCCAGCCCGATAAGCGACCCCCGGATGTCCCCGGCGGTGGCAGCGGCGGAGACGCGGAAGAGGGGGCGGGAGCGGCGACAGAGGCAGCGGCTGAAGCGCAGAGCCTCCCTAACGGCGAGCGGGAGGAGAGCGGAGGGCGGAGGGCGGAGGGCGGGCAGGGGCCGGGCCGGATGTGACGTGCGTGGGAGGGGGCGGGGCGGGCCCCTGACGGGGGCGGAGCGAGCACGCTGCGAGGGCGGGGGTACTCCACAGCGTCAGGCCCTCGGCTTGGAGAGTAGGGGCTTTAGAAATGCTGTGCTTCTTCCAAATTTGGGCCCTGAGTTAGGGTGCGAGAAGCCAGGCACGGGCCTGAGGGAGGTGTCTGGGAGTCCTTCACGTGGGGAGGTTGGAAAGAAAAGAGAAAAAACTGGGGAGGGGACGCAGGAGGTATAAAGGACAAATCCGGAAAACCGACGTCGCTCCTGGTCTCTGCAGAAAGGGCCGTGTCCCCTGCAGAGACCAGACTAATCGAGGTGCCCTTATCCAGGTGAGGAGCTCGGAGACAGAAAACCGCCGGGCTGACCAAGGCGGTGACTCACATTCCTATTCCTAGTGATGGGGATAAGATCCGGGACCCTGCCCGCCCCCCACTTTGTCACTTTACTTAAGTACATGCCCTAGACTCCAGAGAGAACATAGATGCCTCTGGTTCCCAGAGCGTCTGGGAATGTGAAAGTCGGTAAGTAACATGCTCAGAGGGAGCTTCCTATACTCCAGCAGAGTTTGAGAGGCAAAGCCAAAAGGCAGAAAGAATGAGGAGCTCTCTCGGAGCCTAGGGAGTCTGTACTTGCTTGCATAGCCACTCAGACCGACCCTGCAGCTCCCTCAAGCTCACAGCGTATGAATATTCGGCCAATCTCTGCTTTGCTTTACTCTGTTAAGGGCTTTGAGATCTTCCACTGAGTAAAACGCAGTGTTCTGCCTTAGAACTCCGTGACGGCGGGTAGATCCACAGCTGCACCAAGAACTCTGGGTATCTGAAAATATAAACCACCATGATTCCGTTGTCCCCTACCTGCCTTAGCTGGAAATCAGTAACCTGGAAAATGTAAAACAAGAACCCTCATAGAATTTGGGAAAGATTTAAAAAAAAAAAAAAAAAAGTCACCCCATGAGATGATCTGTAAATGTGTTAGAGAAGCCAGGGTGGCTCCCAAATTTCATCAAAGAAAGTAAAATAAATCATCTGTAACCTAAGTGTCACATGCCCAGTTGATGCTGTCATAAAAGAAGGGTGGGGTCCATAAAGAATCTAGAACCAGCAGAATCTGAATAAGGATGTAGTGTGGGCTCCCACTCTGTCCAGGAGAGAGGTTATTGATTCTAATGACCAGGATCAATTTTCATTATCAGGAGAGTTTAAAAAAAAAAAATTCAGATTCAGTCTTGAGTCAACAAATAATTATTGAATGCTTACTATGGTTTAGTCTCTTGGGATACATCAGCAAATACGATCCCTGACTTTACTGAGTTTATATCCTAGCAAACTTAAATTCTGTGTATCTTTTAGGAACATACACAGGCCCTTGCTCTGATTCCATATTCATCAAGTAGCCTTCCCATCACTCAAGGTGTTTTGAGTAAATCAACACACCCAGTAAGAAACAACTGTCCAAGGCACATGACTGGTACTAGTTATACTATCTATATAGTCTTTCTCAATTAATAAATTTGTATCATGGTTTCTAAGTCAGTTTCTGTTCATTGGGTTGAATTATAGAGCTGTTTTATCCAAATTGATTTCTCAGAGCCTGATTAAGTTTGAGTGAAATGAAATGTAAGTTTCTGACTCTGCCAAACTGATGACCAGACAGACTCTGGTTTCGTAGCAGCCCAGTCAAGATGTAGCCTATGCAGTCAGCCCTGCATCTCTCTTTAAACCCTCTAAATGAAAGCTTTACCTGTGATTCCATGCTTGAAGAACAGGGCCAAAATGATTGCTTCTAAGGCTTAATTATAAGCTAGTAAAAATCATAAGAGTAAACCGTGAGAGTGAAAATCCTCCAGAACCTGCCCCACCTATGCAACATAGGCTCGTGTTCACATAACTGACTATAATAGGTACATTACTCTGAGTATGAAACCCAGTACTGTAAGCTCCCAGAGGACAGGGGCTCCCTTGCATTTATGTGCCCTACTGCCAAAGCAGGGGCTCTTAAAAAACAACTGAATTGATTTAATGACCATTTTTCTTGTAAAACTCAAGAACATGTCCTTGGAAGATACCCTTTCCAGATCCTACTTTTTAATAGGTAACCAGTATGTTCAACATGCAGGATTCAGGGATGTAATTTTAAAAGACAAAACAAAACAAAAATAAAAAACATTTTATCTTTTGCCATCCCTTTAAACCTGTGCAATGGGAGTAGATCAGGCATACACCTGATTCAGGCAGGTTCCATGAGTTCTGTGGTCCCTCTTAGAATAGAAAGTCCTATGGTCACTGAGTCACAGAGTGAAACTTTTCCCGCTTCTCCAGCTGGGGACAGCTGGCTCACTGCTTGCCGTGGAAAGGCATCATGCCTGGTCTTCCTAGTTCTCTCCTAGTTTAACAACCAGAGCCAAAGGCAGGAGAGAGGAAAAGAAGGGGAACAGGAAAGTTCTTAACTTCCACTTCCATGTGATGGCTTACACTCTGGGCCTGTAGATGTTTCAAGTTGCCTTGTTTTCCCGATAGATACTTTAATGGTTAGTTCAGAAACTACCACCATCCCCATTCTGAAGTGGTTTCCCACCCATAGTTCCCTTGATCACAGCAAAAGCACTCTGTTTTTTGGCAGTTCTTTACTCCCTCTTTCAGCCCCTAAAAATCTGGTGGACCACCTCCAACTTCTTGTCTGTTGAAACTGTTTTTCTCCGTCAGGGTCCTGTCAGATAGGATCTAAGACAGCTCTCACACTGCGCATTTGCAAGTGGCCCTGGGCCACCTCATATGGCTGTGCAAGGTTGTGCACTCCATGCCCTAGAGAGTCCATTCACATCATCCTCGTTGAAGATTCATGTATTTTTTTTGACAGTTTTCCAGGAGGTGGCAGTAAAGTGTTTCGTCCAAACTAAATTAGTGTGACTATTTTCCAAGAGATGGAAGTGAAGTTTCTGTAGGAAGGAGAACATTTTTCTGATGGTGCTGTTTAGTGGCAGCTCTGTATGGGCCACACCTGGTCCACACGAAGCTCTCACGCACTGCTTGCCCAAACTAACTTGGGAGTATAGGCCAATCCCAGTGCAGCTTCATCATTCCTCTGCTCTTCTGCCCAAACAGCTGCCAGCATTCCTCTTGTCCTCTCTATGTTCCTGGCAGGAATCAGACACAGGTCCACTGCAAGACACATCTCAAGTACTCCAAGTAGTTCCATTTTAGGTCCCTCTAACTCAGCGTGAGGTAAGAGGCAAGCAGGCATGCGAGTAAGAATCACAGCATACCAGCAACAGGCTCCAAAAAAATACTCCTCAATAATTCTCACTTGACCTTTTATAACTTGCTATGAGAATTTAGAGTTCTTGACCTAATTTTGTCTAAATCCTCTCATTTCTAGGGGGAGTCCATTTCAGAACTCACTGTAATGAAGGTTTTTTTTGGGGGGGAAATTGTTAGGGTTTTTTTGGTAATACCTTGGTGCTCTGGTTAAAACAGTTCTCAAACAAGGATTTTTTTTTTTTTTTTTTTTTTGGTCATGTCTGGAGACATTTTTGGTTGTCAAAACTGGGGAGGTGCTAATAGCACCTCATGGGTAGAGCTCAAGGATGCTGCTAAACATCCTGCAACGCACAAGACAGCTTTCCCTACAACAAAGAATTTCTAGCTGAAAATGTAACTTCCGATTTACCATCTTGTAACAAAATGGAATTTCTGTACTTGGCAGTCCCTATGAGAATACCTCAAAATTGCATCACATTTTCTTCCTTTTTCCTACAAATGTTTTACCTGTAGATGTAAAGGTCACATTCTAATATACAACTAGTGCCAAAAACATAGCTGTGTGTCCAGGATGAAGAGTGACTGGTGTAATTCTAAGACTTCCTCTGGAAGTGAGGCCTGCCAGGAAGATTGTTACTTGAGGTGAGGTTTTTTTCTTTTGTTTTGTTTTCAGTTATTTCTTTACAAGATGACTTTTACAGCCCAGGGAAACAAACATTTTACCCAACTTATCTGAAAAGAAACTTATGCCTCTCAGAAAGTAAAGTCATAAGTCAAATCACTATAGAAGGAATATGTATTTGGTGCAACCCCAGACCATGTCCTAGATGCCAGGGAGGACTTCAGCATGCCTGTCTGCTCAAGGTCACCAGTGTCACTGGATGAACTTGAAGTCAGGGAGTAGCTCTGTCTCTCTAGTCGCTTTACAACTAATACCCTTATTATTCAAAGTGAATGCAAGTGGGCTTTTCCCCCTACTCCCCACCATAGATTAGTTTGATTGAATTCAGTTCTTCCAGATGTAGCAGGATGTTTGAGCCCATCTCTTGTGCCATCAATAAGGAAACTTGCATTACTCAAGTGTCCTCACCCTTACTGATCTCATCTCTAACCAAGGATATTTGCGTACAAACATATTATTAACTTTTGTTCAGTCAAGGCTGCTATTATCTTTTTTAATGTAATGTTTACAAGAAACGAGCCACAGTAGCCAGAAAGAGCCAAAAAAGACATATCCCATCCTCACCAATTCTATCATCACTTAAAAAGTAAATTAGACACAACAAACATTCAATACTTACAAATGTCGAACTTGAAATAAGAACACTGAACTTATAATAATAAGAACTTGTAATAAGAACATGCACTTGAGTTTCAGCCCTGTCACTTACTAGCCATGTGACTCTGGTCAAGGTATTTAACCTAAATACACCTTAGGTTCCTCATTGATAAAAATAAGAAAATAATGCCAAAATGAATTGGTATGCAAAAAAGTGTTTTATAAGCCATAATACTACGGGTGGAGATGAGGGAGAAGGTGAGGGGATTAGAAAGCACAAATTGGTAACCACAAGATTACCACAGGGATACAAAAGACATTTTGGGGAATATAATCAATAATGTAAAGATTTTGTAGGGTATCCGATGGACACTTGTCTTATTAGGGAGCCCACTTCATGGACGGTGTAGATGCCTTACCACTGCAGTGTACACCTGAAGCTGAATAATAATGAATGTCAACCATAATTTTATATATATATATATATATATATATATATATATATATATATATACACACACATATATATGTATATATGTACACATTCACAAGATATGGAGTACAGCATAGGGAATAGAGTCAATGGAACTGTAACAGCTATATACGATGTCAGAGGGATAGTAGATTGGGGGAGAGGGGTTATCACTTTGTGAGGGGTATAAATGTTTAACTATTACATTGTTTTGTACACATGAAACTAATTTAAAAATAAAAGCCATAATACTACAATTATTTTCACTCCTCCTATACTCTTTCAGAGGCTTAAAGAAATCTCTGGAAATGTTTTGCCACCATATCTGGGTTTTTATTGCTAGTGATGAAACCCATATAGAAACCTTTCTTGGCAGAAGTTCCTAAATACTTGTCCATTTATTTTTAAACAAGAACCAAGAACCCCCAAACTCTTGATGCTGTTTTTAAGATCTTCTGAACCTTGTGAATTACAATAAATACAAGCATACCTCCTCCCTAATTAGAAGCATATTTACACTGCCCACTTATAGAATAAGACATAAGTGTCTACAGGGATGGGAAATATATGCAGTTTTTTGGGCAGGAAAAACTACTGCACAGGGAGATAAGATTGTAAGGACTCTGACTCCCGCTGAGCCATAAAATGCTGTCAAATTCAATCAAACTCAGTAATTAATTTTTTCTTTCTTGAAGTACTCATCTCTACCAGGTAAAAGAAAGGACTGAAAGGCCAACGAAATGTAAATCTTCTGATAAGGAAGCAACTCCCCATTAAAGAGTAGCACTGCTGGCTCTCCTAAGGAACGCCACGGAAATCTGTGCCCCTTGCCCGAGGATCGTCGTGCCAGTGTGCAAGAATGCATGTTCTTCATAAACAAAAAAAATATTACTAACTGCAAAGAGAGGAGACTGTTCCAGGGTGTACAAGTCCCATGCCAACATCCAAAATAATGGCAAATACTGTTCTGCTCTTAGCAACCCAAAGTGACCTTGATGCCATTTATTTATTCAACACATAGTTCTAGTGCAACTATTATTTGCCAGGCACTGTGTTAGGGGATGTAATCATGATCTCTGCCCTGAGAAAGCTTCATCATACATTTCTCTGGAATACAAATATTTTTGGGATAGAATCAAAGTTAACATCATGTTGATTTCAGCTTCTGTGTTCACTCACACAGCCACTGATGCCATCCAGTTGGGGGAGCTGGAACAATTGACAGTAACTGTCATCTTTGCCAAGTCCACATTTTTGGCCTGATAAGTCAAAATTCAGTGTATGACAATAATATAATGTAAGCCAGTGAGATCATTGGCTACAAGACTAAGTTGTTTTGGCTTCTTAATTAAATTCCCATAGTCAACTAGATATTTTTTTCCACAACCAGAGCTTTTATTGTTTAAAAGAGAAAAAAGAATAGATACCCTGTTCTCCTCTTCCCTCTCCCTGTATCCATATGAGGGAAAGAAAAAAATGCACAGAGATTCAATGAGATTATGACTTTCACAAAACCATGGGCCTTCCACTGCTCCCGTAGCCAGAAACCCAGGTACGAAGGTCTCGCCATTCTGCATACCCTACCTCTTCCTTAGGGGCCTTACGGTTTTGGGTCTTCCTACCATTTGACCAGCCAGGCTCCTTTTCAAACTCCTCCTATTAGGACCATACCTTCTGTGGCAAACTGACCACCCAAATATTTGCAGATTGCAATCTAACTACCTACAACCATATTTTTGCCAAACATTTTATATCTGACTGCTCTTTTCCACTAAAAACAAAGGTATGATGATTTGCAGAAGCATTTTGTGTTTTCCCAATTCCCAAGCTCATCAGCAGAGAAGCTCTGAAGCACGAAGGCTCACACCCTTATTTTAGGCTTTCATAGTCAGAGAGAAACCAAACTGTGTACACAGGGGAGAAGCGCTACAGTTATTACACATGTGTCTCATTATCCCTAGTAGAGTATCGCACTGTCTGTATCCTAAATAAGTGTTTTACCAAAAACAAGTACCATAAAAACACTAAATGTCCCTTAGTTTAACCAAGTTTGTTGTTAGTAAGGGTTTGCTATTTGTTTCTTCTTCTTTGCTTTATAATTGTTTTCCTCCCCCTGGAATACTTTGATACTTCTTACTCATTCATATACTTAAAAATATTTATTGGGCATCGAGTCTGTGCTAGATACTGTATAAAGTGCTGGAGACACAGCAGTGAACACACCTGCCTTGTGGTGACCACAGTGTAATTATGTCTGTTGCATGGCACTCCCGCTTATTGTTCAATAAGCCTTCATTTGCTTATGTGTCCTAAGTGTCACTTCACCTGGGCAGCTTCTGTGACCTTATCTGAGTTAAATAAGGCATCCCTATTCTCCAGGCCCCAGGCATCTTGCCCATATATCATATTGGCGACCTCCCCAAAACTAAGATCCCTGAAGAGCTGTATCCTCAGTTGGAAAACAAGAAAAAACCCTAATCTACAGAGGGAAAGGATAAAGATATCTGACTGTCTTCACCTTAACTATGGATAGAATAGAAAAAAAGAAAACAATTCTCCTCTGCGAATTCCTAAACAAGTTTGCAAGCGTATTGTGGGGAGCCAGAATTTCACACTACCTGTGTGACGCAGAAAATCCTGAGCTAAAAACTATGACGGTGTTCACTTTAGTGCCCCCAGGAACCCTATATAAGCAAAAGTAAATCTTTTCTGGATATTCTACAGATAAGGTTCCAAGAAATATGACCTCATAATAAATTATCATCAAAAACACAAGGAAATAATGAACTTCAGAATAATACCTGCAATGACTGCAAATATTGTAGTTCAGATACAGAATATAAAGAAAGTATATGTGGGACATTGATATAAGGTTCCTGGCACAGAGCTCCTTGTGATTTCTTGAGTGATAGGGGTAAGAGGAGTATATTTTATTATTCATAACAAGTTCCTTTTCATCACACCTGAGTTTAGGCTAATGAGGTGATTTAAGGTGTGGCCCCTAGACAGCCTCAGGATGGGGCTGATGCCAGAAAGACCAAATGATTAGAGGGTGGAACTTTCAGCCCCACCCCTGACCTCCAGTGAAAGGAAGGGAGCTGGTGATTAAGCTCTATAAAAAAAAATTTCTTTAGAGAAATAGAAAACTTTACTGTATGTGTATAAAAGGATTATTTAGTTGCCTTACAAAAACTTTTGAACAAGATTTGATGAGCTTCTGGTTTGGTGAATGCATCTATGAGCTGGGATAGTGGTTCCCCCAAAAATCCTCAGAGACAGACGCTCTTAAGCTCAGGAACCTTCTGGATCTCACCCTATATACCTCTTCATTGGTTCATTTGTATCCTTTATAATATTCTTTACAATAAACCAGTAATAGAAAGTAGTGTATTTCCCTGGGTTCTGTGAGCCATTATAGCAGATTATCAAACCTGAGGAGAGGCTCATGGGAACCCCTGATGAATAGCCAAGTCAGACAGAAGTGTGGGTAACCTGTAGACCCACTACTTTGAATTGGTATCTGAAGTTGTTGTGGGGGGCAGTCTGGTGGGACTGAGTCTTGGGCTCCACACTAACTCCAAGTGGTTAGTGTCAGAATTGAATTAAATTGTAGGACACCCAGTTGGTGTCCACAGAGAATTCAAGAACTGTTTGGTGTGGAAAAACCACGCATTTGGTGTCAGAAGTAGTATGAGTAGATAAACAGTTTTTTCTTCAGTATGTTTAATATTTTTAAAGGAATTAGAGGAAACAAAAATAATAAGGGAATGAGAGACTGTCAAAATTCACCAGGCAGATTTTTGAAAAAAGCCAAATGAACTTACAGACTTAAAGAACACCGTTATTGAAATTAGAAACCCAAAGGACAGGTTAACCATCAGATTTGACAGTTAAAGGGAGAATTAGTTGACTGAAAGATCATCTGAAGAACTTGCACAATATAACACAGAAGGACAAAGAAATGGAAAATATGAAAGAGGTTGAGATGCATGGAGGGTAGGCTAAGAAGATTCAACAAATGTCTAAATAGAATCCAATAAGATGATATTAGAGAGAATGGAGGAAAGGCAATATTCAAAGAAATAATGGCTAAACATTTTTCAAAATTGATAAATGTCCTAAATTCTGGAGTACCAAAAATTGCCATGTTGAAAAAATAAAATGAAATCCACACTTAGTCACCTGACCTTAGTGAAAGGTCAGGATATCAGAGAAAAAGAGGGGATCCTAAAATTACAGCAAGAAAAGACAGATTAATCTTCAAAGAAATGACAATTTGGCTGACAGCTGATATTTCAACAGCAACAATAGAAGTCAAAAGACATCAGAATGTGTCTTCAGGGGCAGCCAGATGGCTCAGTTCATCAGAACACCAGTTCTCAACAACAAGGTTGCCAGTTCAATTCCCACATGGGATGGTGGGTTGTGCCCCCTGCATCTAAAGATTAAAACAGCAACTGGACCTGGAGCTGAGCTGCGCCCTCCACAACTAGATTGAAGGACAACGACTTGGAGCTGATGGGCCCTGGAAAAACACACTGTTCCCCAATATTTCCCAATAAAAAAAAAAATCAAAATGTATCTTCAGAATGTTAAGAGAAAATTGACATCAACTCCAAATTCTATATTCAGTGAAACTACATTTTAAGGATGAGAATAAAATACAAACATTTTCAGGTAATATAAGATTTGAAAAATCAGATAAAATTCATATTTAAAAAAAGAAAGACTTTACTACCAATCCAACAAATGTTCATTAAAGGTAATGCCAAAGGATGTGTACATATGGAAAAAGGAAAGTAATCCTAGAAGGAAGATCTAAAATGCAAGAAGTATTGGTGACCAAAGAGAATTGTAAATATGCTATAAACCCAAACAAACATTGGCTGTCTAAGATAATAGCAATAATGTCTAAATTCAACTATTACTGGATAATTTTACATATATTGGGAGAAGGTGAATGGAGTTAAAGTATATTCTAAGGCTTTGTGTTGTTTAAGGGGATGCTAAATACATCAAGTTTATAATTTGTTGAGTTAAATATGCATGTCAAAATTTCTATGTAATCACTAAAATAAATAAAACAATATGTAAAATTTCCAGTTTATTACAGGGAATAAAACAGAATGGGAAGAACTTAATTTAAAAAAATGGATAAAAAATTTTAAGATCAGGACAACTTGTAAAATAATAGCAGAAATAAATACAATATATGAGTAAATACAATATATGAGTAATAAATATATGAGTAATTACAATCAATGTGAAACTATTACCTCTTCAATGAAAAGGCAAAAAATGTCAAACCAGAGTTTTTAAGTGCAACTAAATGTTATGTACTGCAGACATACTTAAAACATAAGAACACAGAAGGGTTAAACTTCAAAAAAAAAAATATTAAAAGTATATATATTGGGCCGGCCCGGTGGCTCAGGTGGTTGGAGCTCCATGCTCCTGACTCCAAGGGCTGCCGGTTCGATTCCCACATGGGCCAGTATGCTCTCAACCACAAATTTGCCAGTTCAACTCCTCGAGTCCCGCAAGGGATGGTGGGCTCCGCCCCCTGCAACTAAGAGTGAACACAGCACCTTGAGCTGAGCTGAGCTGCCTCCCGGATGGCTCAGTTGGTTGGAGCGCGTCCTCTCAACCACAAGGTTGCCGGTTTCGACTCCCACAAGGGATGGTGGGCTGTGCCCCCTGCAACTAGCAAAGGCAACTAAGACCTGGAGCTGAGCTGCGCCCTCCACAGCTAAGACTGAAAGGACAACTTGACTTGGAAAAAAGGCCTGGAAGTACACACTGTTCCCCAATAAAATCCTGCTCCCCTTCCCCAATAAAATCTTTAAAAAAAAAAAAAAGTATACATATTTGTCAAACTCATGTAGTATACACATCCCCTAAACTTCATCAGTGTTACTCATACACAATAAAATGTGTGCACATAGGCATTGAAAGACATGTACAAAAATATGCATATCTGCATTTTTCATAATGGAAACTTAAGTAGCTATGAATGATAAATAAATTCTAGTATATTTATACCACATAATACTACACAACAATGAAAATGAACAAACTACAGCTACAAGTAACAACATGATGAATCACATAAAAATAGTTTAAATGAAGGAAGCCAGACCCAAACACATACTGTATGATCCCATTTAAATAAATTTCAAAAGCAGGGAAAACTAAACTGGATTTACAAGTCAGGATAGTGGTTAAAGAGGGAAGCCTTTTGGGGGAAGGAAGGAGTTAGTGATTAAGAGAGGAGTCATGAGGGAATATTGCACATCTTAACCTAGGAGAGGGTTGCATGAGTATATTCACTTAGGGACAATTCATCCAGCTGTATTCTAGGATCTGTACACTTCTCCGTATGTATTTTATTCTTCAAAAAGTTCAAAAACAAAATCCCATGTTGTTTTATTTTTAATTAAAGCTAAACATAATTATTTCTCAGAAAAAAACAAAACTAAACCATCACGTTTAGGGATACACATTTAGGTGGAAAACTATTTTTTTAAAAAAAGGCCAAGAAGTGATTCATATAGAAGTCATGGTAGTGGTTCTTTTGGGAGGAAGGACAAGAGTGCGTTATCTGGGTGCTAAACCATGTTCTATTTCTTGAGTGGTGGTTACATCGGTGTTTGTATTATTCTTGAGCTGTGTATCTTTGTTTTGGGCATTTTTATATATGAATATTTCACAATAAAAGTATTTTAAACAAACTTTAAAGGAAAGATAACAGAAGAATGTCTTCATGATTCTTAAACAAAATAAACTCTCTCACCACAGGGAAAAGATTGATAAATTCAGCTGCATTATATTTAACGCCATAAAGAGTGAAACTCAAGTCAAAGAACTGGAAAAGTTAGTTATAAAGCATTTAACCAAAAATAAAAGACTATTATCTATATTATATAAAGAACTCCCTGAAATCAATTTTAAAAATTTAAAAACAGATAATCCAATATGAAATTGCTCCCAAAAAACCCACTTTTTCGTATAGGTTCTGCACAGAAGAAAAAATCCAAATGACCAATAAATGCATGAATAACATTCAACCATATTAGTATCCAGAGATAAGCAAACTAAAATGAAATACGACCACAATACACCCACCAGAAAGGCTGAAATTAATGTCTGATAATGCCAAGTGTTGGCAAAGATGTGGAGCAATAGAATCTCTCATTCACTACTAGAAGGAAGACAATTTAGCATTATCCACTAATTTAAAGACATAAAAACTCTAAGCAATTCCACTCCTGAGTATATACCCTGGATAACTATGTGCACATAGGTACCAGAATATATGTGCAAAAATGTTCACAGCTGCATTGATTGTAATAGCCTGAAAATGGAAACAGCACAAAATTGCAGCCACAGAAGAACGTACCATACAATGTACGTACGGCAGTGAAAAAATGAGTGAACTAGACTAAACCTATAGGTAAGAGCATGGTTGAATTTTATTATATAGAAGGTAAATAAAATACAAAAGAAGCATATAGTATGGCTCTCTTATGTAGTTCAACATCAGACAAAACGCAACTATACTATTTGGAGGTACATACATGGGTGGTAAAACTACAAAGAAAAGGCAAGCAACCGATTACCATAAAAGTTAGGGTCGTGGTTTATTGCTAAAGGAGATAGGAGGTAAGTATACACAGGACCACAAGGGGGTGAGGGGTGTTCTCAACATCCTATTCATTGACTTGGTGGTGGTTACACAGGCGTTTGCTTTAGAATTCTTGTTTATACTGTACATTAACAGTTCCTGCCCTGATTTTACATGTTTATTTTTCAGTTTAAAAAGTTGGAAACAATGAGGAGCTAAAGTAGTAGTAGCTGAATTACCTTATTTACTCCTGATGTTCAACTTGGAAGTATTGATAAATGCCCATAGTTTAATGTCCAGAGAATACATTTAATAGCGACTTTGTGTCCAAACACTGTCACTCTATCAGATAAGGGTATTTATTCTTTTCACTTACTCAGAAAACAACTCAGCTTTGACAAAGATAGAGTGAGCCAGCTGTAAAACAAAAGGACACTAGTTTTTCAGATGGTGGGCAGAACAAGCATGTGACAAAGGAGTACACAGAGATGGCTGTGGTAGACAGAATAATGACATCCCGAAGATGTCCCCGTTCTACTCCCTGGAACCTGTGAATGTGTTAGGTTACATGGCAAAGGGGAGTTAAGGTCGCTAATCAACTGATCCAGAGAGGGGGAGATTATCCTGGATTATCTGAATGGCTTAATGTAAACACAGGGTCTTTATAAATGGAAGAGGAAGGCAACAGAGAGGTTGTAGTGATTAGATGTGATGAGAGGTTGGAGAGACTGACTCAACCAGCCATTTCTGGCTTTCAAGAGGGAAGGGGGAGCCAAGGAATATGGAAAGCCTCTAGAAACTAAAAAGGCAAGGAAATGGATTCTCTCCTAGAGGCCCCTACATTTTCGCCTAGAGCCCTGATTTTAGCCCAGTGAGACCCAAATCAGACTTCTGACCTACAGAACCATTAGATAATACATTTGTGAGGTTTTTTCATTTTTTATTTTGGAGTAATTGTAGATTTACAGAAAAGTTGCAAAGATTGTACAGAGAGTTCCCAGCTTCCCTTAATGCTAGTACTTAATGCCTTCTTTTAAAAACAGACTTTAGAGCAGTTTTAGGTTCACAGACAAATGGAGCGGAAGGTTCAGACTTCCCACACAGGTCTGCCTCCACATATAAATTTTCGTTGTTTTACGCCACTAAGTTTGGGGCAATTTGTTAGAGCAACACTAAAAAACTAATACAACAGCAAATAGCATTTTTAGGAGGAAAAAAAGAGAGGTAGATGATTGAGGGATACATACTTGTAATATGCTAAAGAAAAATAAGAGAATAATTCATCCAAAATTCAGTATAATTGTTACTTCCAGTGAAGGGTGTGAAGCACATCGGTGGGATCCCCCAGGACAGGGCTGTCCTAGCCTGTAAGTCACTTCTACACGAACTAGAAAAAGGATCGTTCTCTGGGCAGATGAGTCAGAAAACAATAAGCTAGCGGCAGGCAGAGCCTTTGCACCAAGGAAAAGGCCCCATTCTCCAGGAGGAAATCTCCCTCCGCTTGGCAAGGACCTCTGTGCAGTGCCCAATGTGCACCACAGTGCTGGATGCCCCACCACGGACCTTCAGAGGTTTTGTAATATCCTACTTCTCAAGCTAGGTGGACAGTACATGGGATTTATTTATTTTTTTGAATTTTTGTGAGTTTATTTGAGTCAAACTGACAACATATGCCAGGGAGCAAAATCTCAAATGCTCCCACATGGATTTTGTTTTTCATAATTATCCTTCAAACTATGTCTATATACACGATATACTCTTATGTAGATACTGTTCACAATTTTAAATGTTAAAATATTCAGCAATGTGATGAAATGTAGTACCATTGCATCCCATGCAGACCTTTGGCACCATTCCCCCTCTGTGTGCAATGTAAAAATAGGGGAGTTCTGAAGGATATTAAACTGATGCTTTTCTTAAGTGCGTGTAATCTCTTTTCAGAGTTGGGGCATGTTATCCAAAGGCAGGAAAACAAGATCCCCCTTTTTTCAGCCCCACCCCTATCTTAAATAAAAGGTTTTGTCTGTTTTCTCACCCAGATGTTGTGCACAGTGGTAGGAGCTAAATGTGCTAACCACAGAGAAGTTGGTGGGCACCTGTAATCCAAGAAAGCTCCCTGAGACCTAAAGAGGAATTTCATTGTTAGGAATCTGGCGTATCTGATAAAATCTGACATGCTGACCAGAGAGGAAGCAAAGAGACAGACAGATGAACTCGGAAGGTTATGTGCCAGCCCAGGAGCCTTGGAGCCTGAGGTACTGCAACTCTGAGACTGCCTTGACTATTCCAAGGAAGCCCAGGACTTGACTGTCTTTAACAGTGTACCCTGGGCAGGACAGAAGGCTACTAACACACCTCTCCGTTGCTCCCATGAAGTCCTGCTATTTTCAGGAGAGGTCACTTGGGTTCACTAGTCCAATAATCCAAGCCCCAAAGCATAAAGAGATGTTTCGCTTCTTACATACAAGCTGTTTACACCCTTCCAGAGCTAAGGAGTTCTTGGCTCCATCCAACTATGGTGTTGGATCTAAACAAGTCCTCACAAAGGGACTGAGAGTTGGTCTAATTCATACCACCACCATTTTTTTAATAATTGTTTTTCAAATACAGTAAGTCCTTGCTTAATGTCATCAATAGGTTCTTGGAAATCGACTTTAAGCAAAATGATATATAAGCCAATTTTACCATTCATATAAACAAGAGTTAAGTTCCTATGGCATATTTCTGGTGACAAAAACATCACCAAACTTCTAAATAAAGACCTCCAACACTTCTACTATTAAACATAGACATAAATGTGAGCTATATACACATTTAAGAAAGATTAACAGGGCAGCCGGATGGCTCAGTTGGTTATAGCCATGAGCTATTAACAACAAAGTTGCTGGTTTAATTCCCACATGGGATGGTGGCCTGCGTCCCCTGCAACTAAGACTGAAAAAAAAAAAAAACGGCGACAGGACTTGGAGCTGAGCTGCATCCTCCACAACTAAATTGAAAGACAACAACTTTACTTGGAGCTGATAGGTCCTGGAAAAACGCACTGTTCCCCAATAAAAAATAAAAATTTTTAAAAAAAATTAAAAAGATTAACAAAAACAAGTAAGATAATTATTTTCCAACAGGCTTATTCCAGTTCAGGGTCAAGAGTGGCCTGAGCCCATCCTGGCATATCAGGGTGTAAGACAGGACCCATGCTGGACAGGATACTCTTCCACTACTCACACGCACACACACACACATGCTGGGACAACTTAGACACCCCAGTTCACCTCACGTGCACATCTTTGGGATGTGGGAAGAAACTGGAGTAAGCGGAGAAAACCCACACAGACCTGGGGGACATGCAAGATCCACACAGAGAGTGGCCCTGGCTGGGAATCGATATTTTTCCTCGGTTTTGTAATAAAACAACATCGAACAAATGACGTTGAGGATCTGCTGTACAAAAATGATATATAGTCATTGGAAAATTTCAAAAAAACTAGAAGAATAAAGAATAAAAGGCAAAATTCTCTCTTTATCCTGTAATCCTACTCCCTAAAAATAAATTTTATAAGATATGTACTCTCAGACTTCTTTTCACACAATTATAAAATGCACACACTCACACAATTGTTTTTCTTAACATAAGTGGAATCAGACAATAATGTTCTATAACATGTTATTTACACATAATATTCTATAGAAATCTGTCCATATTAGTAAATTTAAGTTGTTGCCAGTTTTCTCTACTAAAAACAGTAGTGCAATAAATATTTGTATACTCGTATATATTTGTGTATAACAAATTTCAAAAAACAAAATTGTTGAGTTAAAGATTAACATATTTAAAATTTGATAGATACTACCAATCTACCTCGGAAGGGCTTTATGAACAGTATAGGAGAATGACTATTTACTTAAACTTTCACCAACAGTGGATATTATGTATATTTTTGCTTTTCACCAATTTGATAAGCAAAAACAATGGTGCACATTATTTAACTTGCATTTCCCTAATTACAAGTGAGATTTAGTATACTGTATTTTGTCACGTATACTGCACTTTTTTGCCCAAATTTGTGAGGGGAAAATAAGGATGCATATTATACATGGGTAGTACTAATTCCATATCTATGTAAAGGTTTTTAATTCTTTTATTTATGCCTATGAGTTAAAAGTGTAAAATTAAATAAATAAACGCAAAATTCTTTTATAATACAAAAAGCAAGTACCTAAATATAAACAAATAAAAATTTGAATTAAAAAATTAAAACAAAAGATTTTTCCCCCTGAAAGTTTGGGCCAAAAATGTGGGTGCGCATTATACACTGAAAAATACAGTATTTTTTATTCAGTGAATTACCTATCCATCACCATTGCCTGTTTTTCTGCTTACAACTTCCTTATTTTGATCATAAGAGTGGCTGCTATATATTGAGCACTTGGTTATGCGCCAGCCACTGCACTAGATGCTTTAAAATATTTTTTGTCTAAAACAACCCATTTTGCAGGTGAGAAAGAGGAGAAACATATAGAGATCAAATTCAAACCCTGTTCGTTTTTACTGGTCTCTTTTACTCTAAGGCTGCACTTTCTCCACTATATCACTCTACCAAAAAGCCTCATTTTACCCACACGTGGAAACACCAAAAGGAAGTGACTTACCCAAACCCTCACAGCCTCATAGCTACGCATATGTCTCAGTCAGGACCACTGGAAAGCTTTTCACCACCCTGGTCTTCCTGGAAAACAAGGTTGAAAACTGCCAAAAGACTGTTCGGGCAAATATATTGGATTTGACTGCCTATTATCTGTGTCTTTAGAGATAAAGAACCAACCCGAAGGACAAGGGTCGAAGATAAAATAGAAACACCAGGAAACATGGAGACCTTGCCCCCATTCCACCATATCACAGTCAGAGCAGAGAGCTGATGGCCAGACCAGTCAGCCCTAGGAACGTGTATGGTTTCCAGTCTCTTCCCAACACCTACCAGCCATGCTAATATTTTTTTAAAAAACCCTGAGGATGGACGAACTATCAATCACCAACATGAGCAGCAAACAGTCCGTTTGAGTTTTTGCTCTTTCTACAATCAAGATGTTTATTTTATAGTCCTTTTATTGACCCAGAATGAAAAGTGTCCCTAAGAATTTCACCTCTGTTTTTCTCAAATGTAATTAACGTAATGATTCTCCTATTTCAAGGCAGTTAAAGTGGGTCACAGAAAAGGAGCCACTTTCCCAGGATTAGGTAGCAAAATGGAGTAAAATTTCATTCCCTTCAACTCCCAGAATCTCATCCTGTGAAGTACAGGAAATGTAATTTTCGGATTTTATTGTTCATGTTTATCATAATCTTCAAGAAAAGGAAAAAAAAGGAGGATGGGGTTTAAATGTCTAAGAAACTGCCAAACTCCCTTCCAAAAGCATTACTTAAATGCCTATGTAATGAGTTGGTAAGAGCTTGAAGCAGGGTATGTGTAGGTACATCAAACTAGTCTTTCTACCTTTGTATAATTAAACCTTTCCAATAATAAAAAGTTGTTTTTGTTTTGTTTTAAGGCCTATGTGTCACACAGTGGGCTGGGCACTGGAGGTCCAGTGAATAGAACATAGTTCCTATTCTTCTGAGGAGCAAAACTCCCTTTCGTTATCATGTTAACATGTTACAAAACATTTTCACATGTTTTATCTGGTTCATCCTGCAAACACTATTATGATTGCAAATTCAACCTGAAAGCCTCCTACTTTTCATTCTTCATTTTCTTCCTGGTCTTTCTTTGTTCTCTGTGATATATCTAATCTAGGGAGGGCCAGATCTCTAACAGGGAGGATTGTGGTTGGGGGTGGGAGGGGTGAATGAGACCAGCATGGGGAGACCTTTATCCTATGGGCGGAGTTAGTTTCAGGATGCTTCAGACAATATTATTAGAATCTTAAATGCCACCTCCACCCTTTTAAATACTTAGGGTGAGCCTTTCACTCACAAAATCTTCCTTTGAATTCAGGGTGATTCTCCTATTTCAAGACAGTTAAACTGGGTCACAGAAAAAGAGCCACTTTCCCAAGATTAGGTGGCAAATGGAGTAAAATTTCATTCCCTTCAACTCCCAGAATCTCACTATGTGAAGTTCAACCATGAAGGTTAGAGGACTGATGCTTAGAACTAAATTATGTTTCAAATCAGATCAATCGCTGGCTCCACAGAGCTGCCTAAGTAATTCATTTATTTTGGAATTCTGTCACCCGCTGCTCTCAGACTCCACAGGATATGTTCTGCTTCAATTCTTTTTTAGAAGTTTCTACCTAATAATTTTTTCCCATGTGGTTGTAGGGTCCTATTCAGGTGTACAAATGTTCCCTTCTTAACAAGTTAGCCCTGAAAACTTCTTCAGAGAGTTCAGCCATACTGGGTATACCCTCTTGCGTCTTTGTTGTCTAATGCTTAAGTGTGAGAAAAGGAGCATGAGTTTAAGCACAAAGATTAGTCTGGTTGTCAAAGACAAGCACTCACCTATTATCCCCACCTCGTCCACAATTACTTCCCCTTCCAGCCTCAGTTTCCATATTTGCACACAACCTAGAATCCAATGCTTCCTCCCACCTTCCCAGGAAGTTTAGACAGATTTTGATGTAAAAGGAAGGCCAAAGATTCTCCAAGTCCTTTCAGCAACACAGCTGAACAATTGTTTCTTTGTCCAAAGGTCTACACCAGTCATGACAATGCAGACCACATAATTTCCCAGGACGGAGGGAGACAAAGTAAAAGGCAATGGACAGAGGTGAGATGGCTGGAAAGATGCCTCAGTTTCCCCCATCATCACTCCTCCAGCTTTGTGGGGGAGCTATAGAGGCAACCAGCCTGACTCACAACCACCGCTGCTACTCCTGGGCCAAAGAGGGTTAAGAAGTAACACACTGCTGGGCCCCAAGGTGGCAGGATGACAAGCATTATGGGATATAGTCATCCTGTATGACTGGCTGGCTTTTCTCTCAGCTCCTCGGAGTTTAGCATCACATGTTCTCTCATTGCACACATGGTCCCAATGCTGAGAATCCTAGTTGCTGACAAAGGGATGGGGACAAAGGGCCAGACTAGAAGACACCCCTGCAGCCCCAGGTAGAAGAGCTGGCTCAAGTTACAGGACATCGAACTGCTCGAGAAGGGGAACCTGAGATTTTCCCCAGTGGCTCTAAGTACTTGTCTAAGCACCGTCCGTTGACAGCAACTCGCTGTATTAGCCATGCTACCGGAAGGTTCCATACAGCCAAGTGAATGGCCCGAGAAAAAAGCTCCCATTATCCCTAAAACAAGCCCACTTCACTTCCCAGCCTCTGGGAGAACACCAAGTAAGGAGAAGGACAACCAATGAAGTGCGGGAAGAAAGCATTACCTCACCAGGGTGAGCCCCCATTGGCTGACATTACTATGGGCAAGGCTTTCACGAGAGTAAATTAACCCTCGTCTGGAACACAGACCTCACGGGGACCCCTTGCTCCCCTACTGCTCCTTATTTTCAAATTTAAAAAAAGGATGGATGGGGAACAATAGACTTTTTCCTAACATTTTTCTTAAGCATACGTAGTGTACAATGGTTATAAGAAGGTTTAGAACTCCTCACCCCAAAAAATTATTATTTGGTGACTTTTGGATGAAAAAGGAGCTACCTGCAACAGATTCATAAGGGAGAGTCAGAGAAGAGGAGGCAAAGTCAGTCTTGTTCTAAATCTGCAGTGGAACTGTCAGAGGGACAAAGACCAAAAGGAATAATAAAAATCAAAACACTTTGGACGAGGGGCCGGCCCGGTGGCTCAGGCGGTTAGAGCTCCATGCTCCTAACTCCAAAGGCTGCCAGTTCGATTCCCACATGGGCCAGTGGGCTCTCAACCACAAGGATGCCAGTTCGATTCCTCGAGTCCTATAAGGGATGGTGGGCAGTGCCCCCTGCAACTAAAAATTGAACACGGCACCTTGAGCTGAGCTGCCGCTGAGCTCCTGGATGGCTCAGTTGGTTGGAGCACGTCCTCTCAACCACAAGGTTGCCAGTTCGATTCCTTGAATCCCACAAGGGATGGTGGGTTGTGCCCCCTGCAACTAGAAACGGCAACTGGACCTGGAGCTGAGCTGCGCCCTCCACAGCTAAGACTGAAAGAACAACAACTTGAAGCTGAATGGCACCCTCCACAACTAAGATTGAAAGGACAACTTGACTTGGAAAAAAAAAAGAAAAAAGGCCTGGAAGTACACACTGTTCCCCAATATAGTCCTGTTCCCCTTCCCAAATAAAATCTTAAAAAAAAAAAAAAAAAAAAAAATTGAAAAAGAAAAAAACCACTTTGGAGGAGATTGGCAAGAAACTGACCTTGTTTTTTTCTTTTTTTAAGATTTTATTGGGGAAGGGGAACAGGACTTTATTGGGGAACAGTGTGTACTTCCAGGACTTTTTTCCAAGTCAAGCTGTTGTCCTTTCAGTCTTAGCTGTGGAGGGCACAGCTCAGCTCCAGGTCCAGTTGCCATTTTCTAGTTGCCGTTTTCTAGTTGCAGGGGGCACAGTCCACTATCCCTTGTGGGAGTCGAACCGGCAACCTTGTGGTTGAGAGGACGCACTCCAACCAACTGAGCCATCCCAGAACTCAGTGGCAGCTCAGCTCAAGGTGCCGTGTTCAATCTTAGTTGCAGGGGGCGCTGCCCACCATCCCCCCTTGCGGGACTCGAGGAATTGAACTGGCAGCCTTCGGAGTTAGGAGCATGGAGCTCTAACCGCCTGAGCCACCGGGCCGGCCCTGACCTTGTTTTTGAAACATATTTTTTTGCAGCTATCATCATAGCTACAGCCTCCATTTTTAGTGCAAGCTGCCAAAAGATAGACTCTTTTGGTTTTTTTTTTAAACCCAAAAAGTTCTAGTTTATGACTTCAATCCTATAATGAGCAAAGCTCTCAGTAAACCCGTCTTCTTGCTACCAAACCCCATGTTTCATAGAACCAAGAACAAAGGATTGCTCTGTGTGTGCTTCAAAAACGGCATTTACTGATTAAAGTCAGGGGAAAGGAAGACACATCTTCTAAGACTGACTTGTTTCCATGAAGCAGAAGTTATTAACACTCATCTAAGAACTGATTTGCAAACAAGGCACGAAAACCACTCATTCCAAAGACTGAGAGCTGAGTATTTGAGGAGACAGTCCTGTTTTCACTGTAGGCAGAGGTTATTCTGGGATCATAATGTTTTATTCTAAATTGATTTAAACTTAAAATTGACAGAATGTAGCAGAGAAGCCTGTTGTGAGTTGTTGTTCTTGTTTTCCTAAGGGCTGAAAAACAGCTATTTCTTAGTGAATGAGGCTAACCCACTGACTGGTTCACTCACATTACAGTGTCACTCACACTCAAGACTCCTTCCATTTTGTGTCCTGGCCCCTTGGAGCCCAGCCCAGACTGCAGCCAGCAAGTCTCAAACATGTCGGAACTTGTGTTCAACTCTTCAAACGAATTCTACAATACAGCAATTTAACCACATTAAAACAGGACTAAAGACCGAAACCCTCTGGAAAGAATGAATTCTGGCTTGGAGAAATCCTTGAGCAATAAATTGTGCAGGGTATAGGCTGTGAGGAAGAGACCCCGAAAAAAAATAATTATTCACTTTGGTGATCATATCCAAGGTGCCTCGCAAAGCCTTTTATCTGTGACACCTTTGCTCATTCAGCTGATCTTTATTCAGCACTTCTCCATGGCTGGTGATGTTTTGATAAAGATTCATCTGCCCTCTTGATTCAAGCTTGGCTTCCACCACTTCTAGAAACCTGTTATAAAAGATAGCTCAGTGTTCCCTCGTGCACGCTTCCTTAATAATTTTTACCATTTGTTAAACACCTATTGTGTGCCCAGTACTTTCCCTACATCAGAGGTTCCCAAATGTTCTTTGTTCACAGAGTCACAGTGTCTAAGTAAGTTTTTCCATCATTCCCTTAGGCCAAAAGAAATACCTAACAGCTCCATTTATTAAATAATTAAATCCAAACAACTTAAAAAGCATTTATGTATATGCTAACAACATAGTTGTTTGGGGGAAAAGATGATACATGTAAATTAAAATAAAAATATTATTTTTTATTCTTAAATAACCACAATTACTTATTCATGGGATTGTGTACCTAATGCACACTGCTCAGTTTCTTAATCAGATTGGACACCACCACTCCACACTCATTTCATGTTTCATGTTGATTTTTCACATGGTACTTGCTTTAAATCACACTGGAAACCCAGCTTTGTGAAGATACAACATAAGGCATCAAGGAATGTAGCACCATCAAATGTTGAAACTGTGAACTACCTCTTGTACCCAACAGGTGTCACTGTATTTCCCTCAAAACAATTTGCACTATCCTGTAGTGGTACCCATGTGAATTCACTACAGAGCCGTAGGGCATCTCAACACAGTTTGGGAACCATGAACATACACTACTTCATCTTTACACCAGACCTGCTTTGTAGGTACTACTCCAATTTTATAGATCTGGGAATTAAGACTGAGGACATTAAATAATTTACAAAGTTCACATAGCTAGTAAGTCATGGCACTGGGATCTAAACCTAGGTCTGCCTAACTCAACACCCACATGCTCTCCCTGTTAGTCAGACTACTTATCTCACCACCTTTACAGGATATAAGAATCACAGACCACCAGAGCTAGACGGGATCTCAGGGATGACCTATTCCCAGCACGCTGGTTTTGCCGATGAGAAAATCAATGCCTAAGAAGGGAAATGATTTGACCAAGACATGCACTGGTTAAAAGCAGAGCTGGAGCACAGGCCAGGTACTATGTTAAGGGTTTCACGTTTATTACCTATTTTAATTTAATATTTTTAAGTAATTTATTTTAAAATACATATAGAAAATGGCATATACATGTATGTATGTGTATATATATCTTTACAAATAGTTACACAGAAAAACCCATGTATCCATCACACAGATCAAAAGGCAAAACAGTACCAGCATCTCAGAAGCTCCTCTCCCCACTCACAGGCCTCACCCTCCATTTTAAAGATGACTTCTATCCTGGCTTCTATAATCATTTCTTCATTTTTCTCTATAATGTTACCAACTGTTGCCATAGGTATAAGTAACACATGGCTTAGACAATAAACAGCTTCCCTCCAGAGCCCAGCGTCCTGCTCCAGGCCTCCCTGCTGCTCAGCAGCTCTTATTCAGACTAACCTTCTCTCTTCCTGGCAGATCCTCTACTTCCTGGATCCCTCATCCAGTTGCTCTTGAGAAACAGGGCATGGGAAGCAAAAAAGAAAAAAGTCAAAACTATATATTTGAAATGTATTGTGTCTGCAAATTTCGTTTGGCTCAGAATAGAATTTTATGTTAGAAATCGATTTCATGGGATTTTTCAAGGCATTTCTCCATTGCCGTCTATCTTCTAATGGCATTTTTGAAATGTTTGATGTTATTCTTATTCCTGTCCTTTTGTGGACGCCCCGTTTTTCCCCTCTGGAAGCTTACAGGATCTTTACTTCATGCCCGGTTCTGGAGTTTGAGAGTGACGTACGCTGTGCTCACTACCTCGGTCCCCCTTCAGGAATGCAGACTCACTCCTCCAGCTTCTGGGAATGCTGCCATGACCCTCAGCTATCAGCCCTGTTTGGAGAATGCCTTGGCTGAAGAAAACTTCCAGGACCAGCCTGTACCCAATAATTGATAACATGGATGGTCTGAAGGCCCAGCTCCCTCACCTCAACTGGTAACAATTCTGAAGGCCCATCCCAGCTCTAGAGCTCCCTGTGGGTTGTCAGCTGAGGTCTTCACTGGGCCTGTGTCAGAGCCCAGCTTCTTCCGCCAAGTCCTATTTCCTTTCCCTTCTTTCGACAGGCGTTGATCCCAAGAGCACTCTCTTACAAGTGTCCTGTCTGCAACCCTCCATCTCGGAGTTTGTCTCCTAGAGAACCCAACATGCAACGACAGCATACCTCTCTGTGGGTCTTATTTTCATTCATCACGTTGAACAATCAAATCAGTAGGCCCCATATTATTGCTAACGCTTGCCTTCACTGTAAGTATGGTGGCATTATGCCCATTTTATAGAAGCCCAAACTCACGCTTTGAAAGCAAAAGAACTTGCACAGAAAAGTCAAACAGGTAGTCAGTGGTTGAAAAGGGATTTGAAACCAGGTCTGTGTTAGTGCAAAACCAGCGCAGTGTTTATTTCTGGAGTGGCTGTGGGAGTTTAGGTGACACACATGAAGTCCCAGGCTTTCTGAGGAAGGAAAGAGGAGCAGACATCAGAGCGAGTGGAAACACAGGAGCCAAGGACATGGCATGAACACAGCCATCCATATTCTCTCAGTGCAAGCCATTTTGTTCCTGTGGGAACAAGCTGTTTCTGCCTGTTGTGCGTCTGAAGGATGCTGTACCTTCAGATACCAGGGCATCTGCTCAAATGCAAGCTGAGCATTTCTACACCAGAGGTTCTGATAAATATTGGGACAGGAACAACTGGTAAAGAGAGAGACAGAGAGAGAGAGGGAAAATGGCGAAACAGCGGTCCTGTCTAGTGCTTTCCATTCCTGACAAAGATTTCATATTTAATTCTATTGCCAACAAAGCTCATCTGATATTGGGAATATTCCTTCTCTCTAGGCCTCAGTTTTTCCTTTGTAAAAATTAAAGGGTTAAAATAGATAAATCCCATGGGCTTGAAAAACTTCACAAATAACTGCATAACTCTTTGAATATCTATTCCCAAGACACAGACTGTCATTTGACAAGTATTTGTTACATGCCTGCTATGAGCGAGGCACAGTTCTAGGCACTGGGGTTACATAAGTGAGCAAAACAAATGAAAATCCTGTGCGGAAGGACCTGGCACTGCACTATAACACTTACAGAGTGCTCACCGTGTGCCAAGCAGAGGTCTGAGCACTTCACACACAGCAGCTCGTCTAGTCCTCGTGACATCTGCATGAAGTAGGTACCATCCACATCATCCCCATTCTACAGATGAAAACAGAGGTATAGAAAAGTGAGGGTATTAGTCAGTCGCAGAGCTGAGATGTGAACGCAGGCAGGCAGTCTGGCTTCAGGGTCTAGGAGCTTCTGTTATGCCTCTGCTAACTCTCAAAAAGTGCAATGAAACTACTTTCAAAATTCATTGGTTTTGAAATTCTTGCCAAAAGATGATGACCTTATAAAGCTGGCATAAAAGGGCAATTTCAAAACAGTATGTACTTAGATTTACAACAGAGAAACAGTTTCTATTCGATATTAAAAGACTGAGAGACAGAAATCATTCTTTTAGTAGCCAAATAAAATTCTGAATAGAAATTATAACCACATATAATTCCAATACGATTGTATAGGCTATAATTTAAATGAATATAGTGCCCGCTGAGAGCTTTGAGAAATTTATTTTTCTTACTAACTTTCTTCTTTTTAGTTTACATATTCCTTGAAACAATCTGACAACTAGGAACAATAATCTTCACTTTATTCTGTACTTAACAACTAATAACTATAATACACTGTTTGCTGATGTTAAATGTCACAAAAGAATCTGTAAGAAAGGAGGGTCTGTGGAAGAACTTGCTGGTCCCTGAGCCTTTGGGTGCGCCCTCTGGTGGTAAGATTGGTTCTGCCCAAGTTCAGGGCAAGCTCCAAGAGAAAGTCCGGATGTTAGGTAGCCTGGACAAATTTCCAGATTGTTTCATCAGGGCTGGAAGGGCTCTTCCATATCATCTTCTCCAGGTACCCTACTTTACAACTGAGAGGAAACTCAGGCTTATAGGAGAAGGGAGTTAATGACAGATGAAAAGCTAGAGCCCACATCTGATGGGATGATAAACTGTCCCAGTTTTCCCCAAAGGTGGGACTTTCAGTGTTAAAATTGGGTAAGTCCAGGGAAAAATGGGATGAGTTGGTTACTCTTCCTCTTGGTCCTGGCTGTCCACTGTTTTTTAAAAATACGTATTTGAGGAAGTAGCATCATTCCCTGCTGGTCCCAAGCTCAGGAAGAACCTTTGTCTGTTTCCTCGAACTTCCCTTTCGACTTCTACACAGAATTTTTAAGACCGTAACCTCCTGCTTTTTGCCCATTTCTCTTTATCCCCTCTCCGTTGTTTTCTCTGGGACAGCTGAGTTTGCAGGGCAAACAGGGTTATAGTCATTTCGCAATTAAGAGGGAATGATTTTTATCTCTAGAAAACCAAGACTTCCAATTTCCACTACCAAATGGTCAAAATGATGTCCAGAGATTGAAGCAGTACTGCTCACATCACATGGAAGGTAAGAGCGGGCCTCTGAGGAGGAAGACAGCTCCCGAAAAGGTGTGATTTCAGAGCCAGAAAAGTCTGTCACTATCCTCTATACCAAATACCTCTTCTTCCTACTGACTCAAGCCAATAATTCCATCATCAGTTTCATTCCTGCAGCTGAAGCCAAACAAAGGCTTTACTCTTCTAAAATGCAAATTCCCCTTGCAAAGGTTATAAATCAGCTGTCAATCTCTCCACACGAATGACTTTCTCAAGAAACTCCGACCACTTTCCTGCCTTTCCAATACATTCATCCTAGTCTGTGTGTTCACAGTTCAGGCTCACATGCTCATGCAGTTGTTAGAGACCCTTCGACAGCCTGCATTTCCTCTGCATACACTCCCTTCCATATCCCCTGCAGGCTGGGGACATCTCTCTATCCAGCCCCCATCATAGGGCCACATGAGAGCGACATCCCACAGGATAAAGTCTACACTCCTCTGCTTACTTGGGGAGACCTGGCTGATTTGCTAAAGGGTAAGCTCTGGAGGCTGGGGCCTTGGTCTGTTGGTTCACTGATATGTTCCCAGCACCTACCCTGCTGCCAGGTACACAGAGCTGTTCAAAAAATATATGTGTTGATCAACAAACTGACGCAACTCTTTCTACACACATTTATCACCTAAGACTTCCTGGCTGGAACCCTCCATTCACAAACTTGAACAACTCCCTGACCTGCTCATGCATTCAATGGTCAGAATTGCCTGTTGAACCTTGGTTCTTGCACTTTTTACTCTGGGAACTCCCTGACTGCATGTCCATCCTCCGTCTACCTGTCTCCAAGTCCTGTTTCTGCCGTGAGCCTTCCTGAGAACACCAGCCTGCCATGACTGCCCTTTTGCCACACAGCTACAGCGTCATCACTCGGCTGGCCCTCACTCCCCCCTCAGCTTACGTTGTCCTGGGACTCCGCACTTCCTGGGGCTGCAGCCTGACTCTATTCATCTCCCTTTCTTTGCTGGTGTCGCTTCACTGAGAATCTGTCTTTGGACCTCTGCGCCTTTCTCTCAATTCCCTCCTCGGATGCCTCATACAATCTCACAGCTTCAACTATTTCTTCTCTGCAAAAGACTCCCAAATTTAGATCTTCAATAATATGTCCTTTCTCCCCAACTTCTGAGCCAAGTTTCCAATGACCAACTAAACATTCCCACTGGGCTCTTCTACCATCACCTTTCTCACCAAATGAAGCCCTGACTTCTCAGGCGATACCATCACCCTTCTCCCCAGTCACACAGGCTGGAAAATGCTGAGACTGAGGTGCGCATTGGGGATGAGGGAGAAAGGTAAATTAAGTACCAACAAATCATCAGTTCTTTTTGAGAGAGAGATCTCAATCTTTCTGGCCCTTCCCCCAATTCATTGTCCACACAGCAGCCAGAATGATCTTTTTAAAATGTGAGTCAGGTTCCCCTTACTCCTCAGACATATACTTAAAACCCTACAATGACTTCCCATTGCACCTAGAATAAAGGGGCCATGTGATCTGGCTCTGTTGCTCCCCTCACCTTTCTCAGCTCTCTCCTGGACCCCATCTAGATCTCAGAGCATTTGCCCTTGGGGTTCCTCTGCTAAGGAGCCTGCTCCCCCTAGTCTTTGCATAGCTGATGCCTTGTCTTTAAATACCTGCTTTACTTTAAACTTAATGCCTAAGTATTTTGAGAAATATCAGAAGGGCTACTTATTATCTTCTATATACAAGGTTATAGTTGAGTTTGTACCTGAAGTGACCTGTGTCCACCCTTCTATCCAGTTCTTGTTTGTCCTTCAAAGCCCAGCCAATATCTCCTCCTGCCTGAGGCCAAGTCCAGACATGAATCCCATGGAACTTAGGGTCAGAGCCATCATTCAGTACTTGTCAGACCCTCTCCTACTTCAGTATTGTCAAGTTTAAAAACGTTTCATGTATATTGTTATATTTTCCAGATATAAATTTCTTCTGAGAGCAAGGATCATTCTTTGTATCTTGAATAGC
Organism: Rhinolophus sinicus; assembly: GCF_036562045.2. NCBI lineage: Eukaryota > Metazoa > Chordata > Mammalia > Chiroptera > Rhinolophidae > Rhinolophus > Rhinolophus sinicus. The sequence goes on from NC_133759.1 coordinate 80,087,360, forward strand.
AGCAATCCTACTATACCTAACATATTTCTTCAACACTTTAAGATAATTACTTAGGAGTGGCTGGATGGCTCAGCTGGTTAGAGCACAAGCTCTTAACAAGGTCGCTGGTTCAATCCCCACATGGACCAGTGAACGGCATCCTCCACAACTAGATTGAAAACAACAGCTTGAGCTTGGAGCTGAGTCGCTGGTGGGCGACCGGTTTGCTCAGTGGTTAGAGCGCAGTGCTCACCAACTTGACTTGGAGCTGAGCTGCGCCCCCCACAACTAGATTGAAAAACTACGACTTGACACCCTGGAAAAACACACTCTTCCCCAATAAAATTAAAATAATAATAATAATTTTTAACCTAATGGATATATTAAATTGTAATAATTTTAAATGAGTAATAATTCACATTTGAAAATCAAAATAATATAAAAAGAAGTCTCGCTTCCATTTTGTCCACATCTACCCATATCCTACCTACCTTATCTCTGAGCCTATAGAAAACCACTTTTATTAGTTTCTCATGTATTATTCCTGTTTCTTTATGCTAATACGAACAAATATTAACATATATTTTTCTTACTCCCTTCTTTTTTTACATTTAGTTGTTATGTCTCCTTTTTTTCTTTTAATTTATTGGGGTGACAATTGTTAGTAAAAATTACATAGATTTCAGGTGTACAATTCTGTATTACATCATCTATAAATCCCATTGTGTGTTCACCACCCAGAGTCAGTTCTCCTTCCATCACCATATATTTGATCTTACTCCCTGTCTTGATACAAAAGGGGCACACTCTTCACACTGCTCTGCACCTCACTTCCTCACTTAGCAGTATGTCCTGGTGATCTCTCCATAACAGTACATAGAGAGGGATAGTCCTGACTACTGTTCTAGGGCCTCAGAGTATACCATTGTGTGGATAGTTTATTTTATCCATTCTGTTGCTGGGTTGTTTCTGTCTCTTGCTATTATAAATAGTGCCCCAATGAAGAATCTTGTACATGTGTCATTTCGTACTTGTGAAGTTGTATCTGCAGATAGCTTCCCAAAAGTGGTATTCTGGAGCAAATGGTAAATGCATCTATAATTTTCAAAAATACCTCCAGATTTCCCTTGTCAGAGGTTATGGCATTTTTGCATTCCTTTTAGCAATGGGAATGAGTCTGACTATTTCTCCACAGGCATACTAACATGGCATGTTATCAAACTTTTGGTGTTTTGCTAGTCTGATAGGTGGGAAATGGTACCTCAGGGTAGTTCCTATTTATATTCCTCTTTTTGTGACTGAACTTGAACATCTTTTCATATGTTGAAGTGTCTTTTTTTTTTTTTTTTTTTTGACCTTGAATGGTCTATCCATGGCCTTTGTCAATTTTTCTATTGAGTTGTGGTCTTTTCTCAGTTTCTATACTATATTAGGTAGATTAGCCTTTATCTGTAATATGAATTGCAAATCTTTCCCCTCAATTTTTCATTTGTCTTTTGATTTTACTTATGGTATAATCAATTATTTTTTATGAATATATAAATTACCATAGCTCAATTACCATAAAAGAAACCAGAAGAGTTTTTAAAGATCAATTTTAAAGAGAATATCAAGTTCAGAGAGTTTTATTGGTAAGTTCCATCAAACTTCCATGAAACAAATAATTTCTATATTATTATATTTTTAATTGTGGTTTAAAAAAACATACATAACATCAAGAGAATGCAAAGACAAGCCACAGACTGGAAGAAAATATTTGCGAAGGACGTATCTGATCCAAAATATAAAAAGAACTCCTAAAACTCAACAGTGAGAAAAACCAGGCATCTACGGAGTCCTGGAAGCTGAAAGAAGCAATGGTTACAAGGAGAGCAGACCACCCATATCAAATACTGCTGTAGGATCAGATAAAGTGTGGACTGAGAACTCACCCTGGATCTGACAATGTGGAGATCTGAAGTAGTTGCAATGGAATGGATGAGAGTGAAGGACTAACTGAACTACGTTTAAGAGAGAAGGGAAAGAGAGAAATTAGAGACAGTACGTAGGGAGAACTGTTTCAAAGAGTTTTGCTATAAAGAGAAGAAGAAAAATGGAGTGGTAGTGGAGAGAGTAGTAGGATCAAGAGATGATTTTTTTTTAATGGGGGAAAGCTATTTTTATATGCTGATAGAAAGGATCCAATAGAGACGGGAGAAGTCAGGGATGGGACCTGATATTGACCTAGACTGACTACTCTAGATAGAACTAGATAGAAGCACCCTTCATCCATTGCCTCAGAAGAGAGGTTCTAGCGCATAGATACAGCTAAGTGGATGGAAGTGGTGATGGAAGCTCATGCAAGTCCTCTTCTGATTGTTTCTATTTTCTCAGTAAAATAGAAAGTAAATCGATTGAGAACGAGAATAAGAGAGGAGGAATTAGAGATCTGAGGAAAGAGAAGCTATGAAAGAGTCATCTAGAGAGTGGGAGAGTAAGTGTACTAAGGAAACAAAGTAGGAATGCTGGGCAGTATTAAGAGGCCACTTTAGGTTAGTGGTTATGATTGTAAAGTGAAACCAAACAGCATGACTATGTGTTTCTCTCCAGCCACGTTGTTATGCAATTATAGGAATGGAGTAAGCAAAGAATTGGATGTGATCAAGGTTTTATAAAAAGAAATAATATAAAGGTTGGAAGATGAAGTTAAGGAATCCTCCTAGATAATAGAACAACAAATTTTTTTTTAAGATGGAAAACAGGAAAGAAGAGATAAAATGAGAGGATCAGTCCAGGAGGTTCAATACCCACATACGTACACACGCAACAACTGTAGAAAAAAAGAACATAGAAAATGAAGGGAAAGAAAGTATCAGAAATAATACAAGAACGTTCACCAGGACAAAAAGACATGTTTACAGATTGGAAGAATCCATGAGTACTAAATATAAGAAATGAAAAAGTTCTACACCAAGTCACATCATTGTGAAATTTCAGTATGCTGGGAATAAAGAAAAGTTTCTAAAAGCTTCCAAAGGGGTGGGAGTAGGGAGAGAAGAACAGGTTATCTATAAAAGACTAACATTCAAAATGGTATAAGACTTCTCAACAGCAACATTGGGAACTAGAAGACATTGGAACAATGACCTCAACATTCTGTAGGAAAATTATTTCCAGCCTACAATTCTATTCCCTACCAAAATAGTAATTTTTTAAAAAAATTTTAATATCAATCAAATGAAAGTAGAATAACAATTTTCAGACACGCAAGGTCTCAAAAATGTTGCCTTCTATACACCCTTTCTCAGGAAGCTACTGAAATATCTATGTTGTCCACCAAAATGAGGGCGTAAAGAGAAATAGAAAGACATAGGGTTTAAGAAACAGGATGTGCAACAAAGTGGAGAAGCAAAGCAAACCCCCATCCCGATGATGAAAGAAGATACTAAGATGACAGCTGTGCAGTGTGTAGAGAAATAACTAGGGCAGATTGGAGCAGGTCTGAGCACTAAATGTCTTGAGAGGTATTTTAGATAAGTGGCAGAGTTTGGGGTTGAAGTGGTGATAATTACATAGAAAATTAAGCAAACAACAGAAGAAAACTATTCATTCCACAGAAAACAAAAAGACTTGTAGGGAAAGAAAAGTAAGCCTGGTTTATATTATAAATATGATTTACATGATTATAATGTAAACACTGAATACTGACCTAAGTAAAATTACTATTTAACTATATTGGGAGATGGGAGGATAAGAAAAATGCATTTGCATTTGGTGGGTGAGGAGAAAAAAGAAAGGCAATTCCTCATCTTCATGGTGGGATGTCAATAGTTACCTAAATACCTAAAATTGACAAATGAATAAATAGGATTCAAATAGGTTTTTCAGAAATACGGAGGTAATACTAATAGCATCGGATAAAAAATTGAAAGTTGTTGCCTCTTAAGAGGAAAATGGAGATAACAGTTAAAGAGGACTGTTGCTTTTCTTATCAAACCTTATAGAACTATGAACACTTACAGAACTAAGAGAATGCTTAATTTTGATTTAACATAAAAATTAAGAGAAAACAAGGTAGATTGATATGTAGTGTCATAGAAAGGGGCCCATGATATAAAAGTTTAAAAATCAAGTTGAGGAATAACAGCACAATTCTATTTTTAAATTATACTATAAGCATTTGTATATGCAGAGAAAAAATCCACACTAAACTGTTCATAATGGTTACCTACAAGAGAGTGGGATGCGGAAGACTCTCATTTTTTACATTATGTATTTCCATTTTATTTATTTTTTTTATTTTTATTTTTTGTAACAAGCATGAATTACTAGCACACTTTTTTTAAGCTCATTTGTTCACGTGTGCACATCAAATATTTGTTGTTTGGTTGATAACTTTTTCAATTATCCACAAGCACACTGCAAGTTTTTCAAGGACAAAGATCATTTTAGGAGCTTTACTGTGTACCCACCATAGTGCCAACCCTGAGCGGGCTACCCATTAGGCAGGTGCTCAATAAAGGCTGAAATTGCAGTACTGAATCCCCCAACAAAAAGCCTGCCGTACCATTCACTGCCACCAGATGGCAGGTCCCTATCATAAGTCTTCTTCTATGGAATTGCCTCATTATTGTCGCTGGCCCTCCAGCCTTCCCACAGAGTACTTTATCTCACTGCAACTTTATAACTTATTGTTATAAGCAGTTTTATACTTTTCTCTCTCAGAACAGACTAAGAGCTCTGTTCTGAGGATAATTCATCTTAGACCCATAAGTGCTGGGTACTGGCCTGAACTCAGTAGGTAAATATTTTTAGAATGAACAAATGGATGTGTGGCTGAATATTTCTCTGAAAACTAATAAAATCCCACAATTATCTCCATACTTTCTTCCCCAATGATCAATCAAGAATCATTAATTGGGAACTTCTGGGCCCTATCCAGTGTTCAGAGATGGGAATTTAGAATGGAAAGAATTAAAAAATATAATAAAGGGGTTTTAGCTCACTGAAATCTCTCCTTGGAGGAGCGCCTCCAACTCCAAACCTTCTTAGGCTGATGGTGAAGATGTAGCTTCTGCCATCAGGGCACCTCAGTCTAATGGGAGAAATATGCTGCTATCCTTGGAGAGAGCCCGCATGGTTGGGACTGACAAGTCCTAGCCCGAGGAAGCTTCCAGATTGATGAAGGAAACACACCTTCAAACATGAAACAGATCTAGTCATGGCTTGCAGACTATCCCCTCTAATGTATCACAGCCCTCACAAGCCCATGTGTTCAACTGACCACCAACTGCTCCCATTTTCCACTCTGGGGGGCCTCCTCCCTTCCTCCCTATACCAGGAACCCTGGATCTGAAAAAGAAAACTAAAGTATCCCCCTCTTCTTTCCCTGGGCATATTGTTGAGGAACTTTGCAAGTCACTGAGGCTAAATTGGGGGCCAAAGGGAGGGTCAGGAGCTCAAGCAGCTGTGGCATTTGGACTGGGAGTCAAGTATCCCCAGGGGGTGGGAAGAGACAAGCTTCCAGGGAGGAGGGGTGGAGACCAGAGATTGAAAATCCCTGAGTTATGCTCAGTGTCACAGTTCCAAAGAATATGCATGGAGGCTTATTCTCCCCCTTCCCACTCCCACCCCCCCTTATCTAATTAGCAGGGGAGTGTAAAAAGTCAGAAATCCTATCTCTTCTGGCATTCTCCAGCCACCTCCACCCTCCCACTCCACTCCCACCCCTACCCCCACCAACTTACTCTACAGTCTAGCAGCCCTTGTAGGCTCAGAGCCCTGGAAAGAGCCTGGAAAAGAAATGTGGAGAAACCAAGGCCTTGGGGAGTTCAGTGAGAGTGCACATTTGGAAACAAGCCTCGGCCTGCCATGCACACCATCACCCTCACACAGTGACCAACCATCCCAGTTTGCCCAAGACTCTCCCGATTTAAGCCCCTAGAGTACACCCCACAGGAAAGCCCTCGGTCCTTGGCCCAAACTCACTGTGTAACCCTGAGTAAGCCCCCTCTCTCTGGACCGCAGGTACCTCCTCATAAAATGGGACCATCTAGCTCAGACCCCTTAGGCCATTCTATGAAGAGCCTCTAGATTTCCTGAAGCTGGGCACAGCAAGGGTGACGCTGGCTTACTCCTCATTAATTAAAGTCCTTAGTGCTTCCATAGGCTCCCGGGAATCTCAACATCCTGGAACATTAATGGTGGAAGGGGACTTTGGGATTATCTGGTCCTTCCTCCTTTCTAGCTCTGTTTCTAGAAATACATGCATTTATTCACTGTATTCCACTTACCACTTTCTGTCCTACATTACATTACGGTTAGACACATACCTTATCTTCTACTTACTAGATTCTAATCTCCTTGAGGGCAGGTAACAAGACCTATGACTCACAAGTATTAAAGACTTATACGTGATTGGAACAGATATTTTATGTTAAATTCCACAAAGAGATCTTCTGCACTTTATCTCCCAGTGGCCCAGAGGGAGGACACAGGGCTCCAATGGTGTGCTGGGAGGTAGCTCCCGGCTCAGAGATCTGATTGCTAAATTTTCAGGAATTTTGCAAACTGATTGTTAAACACAGCCATCATTAAAAATTAAATTATATAAACTTACAACTAAATTATAATAAAAACAAAGATAACAAGTACTCAAATTTCATCACTTCCTAATTATTTTACTACATTTTACCATTATCTATACTCTTAAGGTTATTTACATCTATTATATCTACGTGATAGAAATACTGTATAATGAGGGGCCCACCCAGTGGCTCAGTTCCAGAGGCTCAGGTGGCTGGAGCGCCACACTCCTAACGCCGAGGTTACAGGTTCGATTCCCACATGGGCCAGTGAGCTGCACCCTCTACAGCTAAGATTGTGAACAACAGCTCTCCCTGGAGCTGCCATGAGCTCCCATGGGTTAACGTGTGCCGCCATGAGCGGCCAGCTGGCGAGAGCTGCTGTGAGCGACTGACGACTGGCAACCGACTGCCTCAGCAGGGGGTGGGGGGGCACAAGGCTCCTAATACCAGCGTGGGCCAGGGAGCTGTGTCCTACACAACTAGACTGAGAAACAACGGCTTGAACTGGAGTGGAGGGGGGAGGTGGAAAAGGGGGGGGGGAAGAAATACTGTATAATGATGCGCGACTGTTCATCTCTTCCCAAGTCCACACTGGTTGTTTGAAATTGGTTATGGTGAGAGTATTTACACCACGAAAATCAGCAAACACTGCCAGCCATGGCTTCTGTTACACGAAAGGTGGTTGTCAAACATCTACCAGTACATCACTGGTTCAGAGACACTATTCTGTCTGTCTTATCACAGTCCCACCCTATCTCCACTGTCATCTTCTGCTCTAATCTTCAATTCCAGATTTCCATGCCAGGAAGAGAGAAACCAAGGGTTGGATCATCACTTAAAAACTAACACGATAACAGAGCTGGGGGTAAGGAAATGGATGCACAGGTTGGCTGTAAACGATGTATAAACTCCAGTGTGGAGTGCCTGTCTCCGGCTCTTCTCTCACAATGAACGACTTTCGTGACGTCCAGCACAGAGGTCTTGTGGAGACAGAGCCCCAGAGGACTCTGAAGAAAGCATTGGTCGTCCTCCAGGTATCCAACTTACAGGTCTATCCTGATGGCCAACTGAAGGATTCAGAGATAAGATGATTCCCATGCTGACAGACATTACTTCCCCATTTCTAGCCTACACTCACCTCTGGGATTAATAAATTCTGCAAATCTGAAAATTAGGATTACAGCATGCAAGAGAGCTGGGGAAATCTTCAGAGGTCATTCAATGTTCCACATTGTCCCGACTCCCTCATTTTACAGATGAAGAAACTGAGTCCATGCAGTAGTTTATAGCTTGCCCAAGGCCACACAGATTAGGGGCCAAAGTCCTAATGAGAGCTCCCAATACCTGGCACACGGGCCTTTCCTCAACATCTTAAATTCCTTTTAAAGAAATATGATCTTTAGAGAATCTGAGCAGGAGCAAGTACAAAGCTTGCACACAAAAAGCACACTAACTTCCCATCTGCTTCCTAGAAAAACAAAGGAACATTTTCATAGAGTACCCACTGAATGCCAAGTGCTATGGGGAACACAGAAGAATAAGACCCAGTCGCTCAAACACAGGAAGTGAATTTGAAGTCATTCCTAAAACTCTTTCAAGGGAAGGGACTACCTTGGGGTTTATGCTAACCCTTTTCTGATCCCACAGTGAGTGATATGGAAATCAACCCTGCCGTCTTAGGAAGTAAAAGTTAAACATTAAATTCTGATTGGGAATCCTAGGGAACAGAAAAAAGCCACTGACGCAAACTCAGTGGGCTTTTCCCAAGTGACTCAAGTCTTAGACACCTCTTTTCCCCAAGGAGAGAAGCCCACAAGCAAGCAGAGGAAGAGATCACTGGAATGAAGACATTAGTCCATTAAAGACATTTTGCATTTGTGACACTTGCGCCCATCTCACTAGAAAAACGAAAAAGGAAAAAAAAGACATACAGAATAAGAGCCCAAATTTCTTACTATTAGTTCAACATATCTAAAATTACTCCATCAAATTGCCATAAAAATTTCTAAACACTTTCATTTCCATACTTATCTTCCCACAGAACGATAACAGTTTGCAGACCAACACCAATCCTGACCCGGCCTTTGAGTGTATTGCCCTAAAAAGGCCTGGGGACTGCTTTGCCCCAGAACTCCTTTGGTGGGGAGATGTCTGAGACCTTTTTCTCATCCAAGTCAGGTTTGGGGTGCTGAGAAGTGATCTGGATATCCATGGTCACAGGGTAATGAGTGAGGACTGTGGCTTCCTGTTTGTACTTGCCTCAGAATCTCTCCAGTCTGCCTTCCCCAGCTCTAGGAAAGAGCTTCACCAACCAGGGAAGATCTCCACCCCTTCACTGTAGTCTCCAATCCTACCTAATGGTGCCTGGGGTCCCTACTAGGGATCACAAGTTCATTCATTTGTTCGTTCCTTCATTCATTCATTCATTCATTCATTCATCTTCTTAGGCACTAAGAATAAAAACTAAATCTAAAAGACTGTTTCCTGCCTAAAAAGCTGGTGTCCTTGCAACAAAGTGGTATCTCAAAGAAAGCCATCAGTCTTTTCAAATATAGCCCTGGGTGGTCCAAAGGTACAAGCAGCTATCAAACTGGAGATCTAACCCTCAAACACAAAATGATAAACCTATTAGAAATGAAGGAAATTTACCAGAACTTACTTTGGTAGAATGTGCTAGAACAGTCTTACTTTGATAGACTGTTTCAGAGATGGCCTCTGAAGTGTTTCTGCTTTATGTCCCATGATTCCATGACTCTACAATCACCAAGGGAGGAGGCAGGAATAGTGCACTTGCTTACTTGGGTAAAGTATAGAATTATTAACACCTTAGGTAGGAAGGCAGGACAAGGAATGGGGTCTGGTTGTCAGATGAGGACACTGTAGCTCTAAGGGACGGGTGATCTACTTTCAGGGTTAGGAGCCTCATCTGCTCCAGGCTACGAGATTCTGGAAACAAGTCCTCAGGAGGAAACAGACTTAAGTCTGACTTAGAGAGGAAAGAAACCTCCAGGGGATGGAAAGACTTCAGACCCTCTGTCAGCCTGGGAGGCAAGAAAGGCTGCAGGGGCGGGGTGGGGCGGGTGGGGCAGGGAGGGGCGGGGCTTTCCTTGAGGCTTTGGGCTGGGTCCCTCCTCCCTGATCCCCCATTGGGGCAAAGGCTCCTGCAGCCGGGCCTGTGAGGGACAAATGAGAAGAGCTGTTGATTTTTCCCCCTTGGCCATTCAGAATTTTCCCACATAAATACTGAGAAAGACACTGCCCTCTTCTTACTTTTTCTCTGGACTTGTCCCTGGGCTGAATCGGGTCCCCTAAGGGTGGGCAGTGCCATGGGGGACCTGTTTATGCTCAGGGTGACTATGGGCATATGCTATGTCACCTTAAGTGCCTCTGCCTGGTAAGTCCTTTCCCCCACCCCGTACTCCCTGCCAAGGAAGCCCCCATTCTCTCATCCCTATTTACCATTGCCTTACTTTTTCTCTTTTTGGTTAGGTCAGTGAACAATTTCCTGATAACAGGTCCTAAGGTAGGATGGTTTCCGCTTCTGTTTTTACCCATATGGTTTCCTACGGGAACTCTTTTGGGGAAGGAAGAGGGGAGGGGAAACAGTGCCAGAAGTCCCCCACCCAGAGGAATCCACGATTGTTCCTTAATGGAGAGCTAACCCATTTGCATCCTGCCTTGTCCCCCAACCTGAGCCAGGGCTGAAGCTCACAGCCCTTTTCCCTTTGCCAGGCCTACCTGACCTACACCACCAGCGTGGCCCTGGGTGCCCAGAGTGGCATTGAGGAGTGTAAGTTCCAGTTTGCTTGGGAACGCTGGAACTGCCCTGAAAACGCTCTGCAGCTCTCCACTCACAACAGGCTGAGAAGTGGTAAGTTTGTGTACCTGTACAAGGGGGTCTGTGTGCATGAAGGTGGGCTTGCAGTAAGTTGTATGTGGAGCATGTATGTGCACAGTGAAATGAAAAAGTTACTAGTGATCTGCTGACCTGCCACTTCCTGGCTGTGTGACCTTGAGTGACTTACTTCCCCTCTCTCAACCTCAGCTTGTCATTTGGTCAATAAAGCCAGCTCTATTTAGCTCACCAGGAGTATTATAAGGGTTAAATGAGGTGAATACAAAGATATTTCTACACAAATGGAATAATTATTCTACTTTTAATGCATGCCTGTATTTGTGTGTTTGTACATACTTATGTGCTCATTTGCATGAAATAAAAATGCAGAAAACTTCTGTGTTTGCAGCTGCTGAGGGAGTTTCCCATCTGCCCAGCTCTCACAAAACCCCAACAGAGAAGCTGGGAGATCCCAGTGAGCTGTGCCTCAGGTGGTGTGTGTGTGTGTGTGTGTGTGTGTGTGTGTGTGTGTGAACTTGTGCAGCTGTTTGTAACTATGTGTAACAGATTGCATAAACGTCACTTATGTTAGGAATAATAAAGAGTTGCCTGAGAAGAGTTGGGGGAAGGAGTAAAAAAGATGAGGACAAAAAGAAATATCTCCCCATGGGGTATACAGACAGAGTGGGGAGTTTGTGGAAATGAAATGGTACATGTTTACAGTTTAATAAGATACGAGCTCAGTAAGTGATAGCGTTGATCGTTATAATTATTACATGGCTCTAGCTTCATGTCAGAAAGAAGAAAAGGTCCTTCTCGCTTTCCTAAGACAGCCTCATGGCCCTGAGTCCTCACTGCCGGAGGACCAAACGTAGTGGCTAATGGACAAAGACCCAGGCTGGGCTTCAGGAGGAGAGTCCTGGTCCCGACACCGCAGTTGGTGAGGCAAGCGGCCTTGCTCTCATCACTCTATCTCTGAGTTTTACTTTCTCCATCTGCAGCATAGGGGTGCCCGAATGAAATAAGAATGAAGTAAAGGAGATATGCACTGTTCTCTCAAGTAGAAGAGCATTCTCTTAAACCCAAAGAAGGCAGGGGTCAGGGGAGAGAAACAGCACTGCTTTTCCATAGCCTCTGCTTTGGGTCATCAGGGTCAAAGTCTCCAGTGCCCCTTTTCTCTCCAAAGCCACCAGGGAGACGTCCTTCATTCATGCCATCAGCTCCGCTGGGGTCATGCACACCATCACCAAGAACTGTAGCATGGGCGACTTTGAAAACTGTGGCTGTGATGAGTCAAAAAATGGAAAAACAGGTAAGCTGGCCGCTCTGATAGGAGGAAGAGGTGAAGGGAGCAAAGCTGAGTGCAGGCCAAAATCTCCCAGGGAAATGCTGAGGGACACAGCTCCAGCTCCCTCAAACCCCTGAACTCCAACAGCGACCTCATGGGTGGGAACTCCTGGACCTAAACTCTCCTGAGACTTGAGCCTGGGTCCCTGATGCCAGAATCAGCAAGCAGCACTGAGCCCTAAAACCAACACGGCATCTAGGAATGAGGAAGCCAAAGAGTTTAAAGCAAACCCTCATATTTCAGGCTTAGAATGGCTTGTCCATAATCCAGAGCTACTCAATGATTTGTCACCTAAGAGACTTATTCAGATTTGTCACTAATGAGGGAAGAGGTGACTCTTAACAAGACTTGTAGGATAATGGTGCAGAATCCAGACCGTCCAAGCTGCCAGGAACCTTTGAGATCATCTGGGCCATTCCCAGTGTGCCTACTTTTACTATGGGAATAGAGACTAATTGCCTAGAGCTGGGAAGTGCCTGATGGGTGGACAGTTAGTTGGCTTTGGGAACAGGACTCCCCCCACTTACACCAAGTACCTCCATTTTCCTGTCTTCCCTTCAGCGACGGTTCTTGGGGATGGCTTGGCTGTGTCAGCCAAGATGACTGTGACTTCTTCTCCTGGGACTTAGCAGGGAACTGTATGCAGAACTTATTCTTTCCTTACGTGTAGGAGGCCATGGCTGGATCTGGGGAGGCTGCAGCGACAATGTAGAATTTGGGGAAAAGATCTCCAAACTCTTTGTGGACAGCCTGGAGAAGGGAAAGGATGCCAGAGCCCTGATGAATCTCCACAACAACAGGGCAGGCAGGCTGGTGGGTATAGGAGTTAGCCAGTGAGCCTTCAGGCTCAGTACTGGCAATGGCCTCACATCTGTTCAGCCCTTCACAACTTACCATGAGCTGTCTCATATCCACGTTTCATCCTCACACTACCCAGCAGGACTGGGATGGCTACCCCATTCTCTGGATGACAAAGCCAGTTAAGGCTGAGCCAAGCGGCTTAGCCAAGGCAATATACCTAATAAGCATCAGAGCCAGGAAATGAACTCAGATCTTCTGGTCTAGTCCTCTTACCACTAAACCTTGTGCTCTGGCCCCTCCACAGGCAAGTTCTGAGAACACAGAATAATACAAAATCAAAGCTTTGCTTCCGCGACTTAAATTTTTAACCCTTTCAACTGTGTGTTCTAGGAAATTAACAGGGGCTTATTATGCAGCCCCTGTCCTAAAGTTAGTTAGTCTGGGCTTCAAGGCATTGGGACTGATCTAGGTTTCTCTAGAGGGTCTAGTCTCCCCTAAGACTTCTGGTGGGGTGGCAATCCCTGAAGTGTTCTGAACTCAGATCTGGAAGCAAATTGGACTTAGAGGTCAGAGCATAGGAATTTCCCCTTTGAACCTATACCTAGATGTCCTGGTTCCCCAGGACAAGGGGAAGAGGTTTCCAAGGCAATTACAACCATGGGTAATTGCCTTGGGGCAGGGGTTCAGACTCCAGGAGATTTCTTCCCTCTGGGAGAGGGCCCAGAGCACAAATCCAGACCCCCACAAATACTCTAACCCCGAGCTTCAAGACAATAAGAGTGCCTATGATCACCTTTTTCTTTACAATTTATACAGTACTTTCTTGATCATTCTTGATCCAATTGGGCAGATAAAGAAACAAGCTCAACAAGTAATGAAAGTTGGGCCTGAAGCCTATGTTTCCTGATTCCAGTAACCGTTTCAGGACTTGCCTGGCTTTCCTTAAGAATCACTCAGGGACACTAAAATCACCAATACCGAGGCCTTTAAATCCTTGAACATTCTAATTGAGAAGCTCTGAAATAGTGCCCAGGAATAAACATTTTGCATGGGCTTCCCCAAGTAATTCTGATGCTCTTCCAAAGTGAAGCAGCACACCTCTAAAGTATCCCATTGAATGCCTAGCCTTTGGTGTTCCCTACCCACAGCCATTCTCTCATTTGTTCTCTCCCTGTGAAGGCAGTGAGAGCCACCATGAAAAGGACCTGCAAATGCCATGGCATCTCAGGGAGCTGCAGCATCCAGACATGCTGGCTGCAGCTGGCTGACTTCCGGGAGATGGGAGACTACCTAAAGGCCAAGTACGACCGGGCACTGAAAATCGAGTTGGATAAGCGGCGGCTAAGGGCTGGGAATAGTGCCGAGGGCCGCCGGGCACCCACTGAGGCCTTCCTTCCTAGTGTAGAGGCTGAGCTGATCTTTTTAGAGGAATCACCAGATTACTGTACCCGCAATTCCAGCCTGGGCGTCTATGGCACCGAGGGTCGGGAGTGTCTGCAGAACAGCCACAACACATCCAGGTGGGAACGACACAACTGCTGGCGCCTGTGCACGGACTGTGGCCTGCAGGTGGAAGAGAGGAGAATGGAAGCCACCAGCAGCTGTAACTGTAAATTCCAGTGGTGCTGTACAGTCAAGTGTGACCAGTGTAGGCATGTGGTGAACAAGTACTATTGCACGCGCTCCCCAGGCAGTCCTTTGTCCAGGGGCAATGGCAGTACCTGATAATGCCCCACGAACTCACTTGCATGACAATGGAGGGGATACAGCTTCTCTCCTGGAGAGAGGAGATTTGAAAACAATTGGAAAATCACAGGGTTGGTGTGATATAATTCTCTTGATATCTGCCATACGTGGGGAAATTGAGGCCCAAGATTATACAGCATATTCTTGGCAGAGCTGCAATGGGAACCTGGGCTTCCTAACTTGGGCAGACCCCATTTCATCTTCCTCCAAGTTACTTCCTGGTCTCTGTGCCTGTACTTTTATACCTTGTGTGGTTTGGTGCCATATCCAGAGGGACCCGGTAAGTGTCAGACTACGTTACACCAGCTGTGCTGCTGAGCATCAGAGGGAATGGAAGCAAAAAGTGAGAGTCCTGTCCAGGCTCCTGAAGGAGCAAGCTTCCCCTACTCTGGCTCCAGAAAGACCAGCTTGCAAGTTCACGCAGATAAGTGGGGCAGAGACCAGGTACCTGGGAGGATTTTAGGGTGTTGGGTTTTTCACCTGAGTGTATGCACTTTAGAAGTTCTTCCCACCCAACCCTGGGGAAACCAGGACCCAACATTACCTGAGGACTTTTCCAGCTCAGAAACCACCTCTGGAGCCATGGAAAGGGGATAATAGTCGTAGTAAGTGGACAGGGGACTACAATTTATCCAGACAAGCCTCCCCAAACCCCCGAGAGTTTTCTCCCAAAGAGCTGTAAAACGACTCTATTTTGTTATTTTCCCAGATTGGGAACTCAACTTTGTTTTGCAATAAATGCTTCTAGAATATATATATATATATATATATATATATATATATATATATATATATATATATATATGGCTGAGAGCTTTTATTTTCTCTTTGGAAAACTTAGAATCGGAAAAGGAATAAGAACCCCTGCTCTTGTATCCCTATGCACATGGCTAAGGGAGAAACTGAACTATCCAACCCCCCTGGTATCAGTGTTTGACAGATAATAAAACTGAGACCGAGGAACTGGCCAATAGGTAAAGAATCCAGACTCCCAGATTTAGAAGGTGTTATTTTAATGCAACCTAAGCAACTTGAGAAACAAGGGAGCCCTTTGAACTTGAACCATATTCAAAGTGTGTTTACTCTCTTAACTTGGGCTTCCTGGGGTGTCTGTACACCAAAGACCTGGGCCCCAGGGCAAGAGACCAGGAAAGTTGTGGATTCTACCGTCCTCATTTGCACTTCTACACCTTCCACTGGCGATCTTTGGGGGAGAAGTAGTTTTCCATAAAGAGAGCCCTGGGGGCACAGTCACTGGTCTAAATCTGAGCATCTCAGCCTTGGGGGTGTCTCCTCTGCGAGCACCCTGCAGGGAGGAGGTATTTTAGGTATGTGAATAAACAAGTAAAATGACTGATCACCAAGAGTGGGAAAATGCTCTCAGCTAATGTTTTAAATGAGAAAACAATTTAAATATTCAACAGTAGGGCAAACTAGTTATATTATGGCCCCTATAATGGAATACTAAGCATTAAAATATTCTGGAGAAATATTTAGTAACATGAAAAACATGCATGATATAATTAAGTGAATAAAGTTTATTACAAAACACCATGTGCAGGATGAACCCAATTTTGTTTTAAACGATATAAAAATACTTGTTAACAGGTAATATCAAAATAGTGGTTTATTTTTCTTTTTGTGTTTTTCTGTATTTTTACATTTGGCAACAATAAATATTTTTGTCACCAAAAAGAATAATTTATTTTTTTAAATGCCTACAGGGAATACCAAGCCTTTTTTATTTTATTTTTTTGAATGAAAGGAAGGTAAAATGTTCATTAAGGAAGTTGGCATCTCAAGAGAAACCATGAGCAGGTAGTTTGAGAGTCCACTCTGCTCTCTATTACTTCTGGTGCATTTAAAACGGCCACAAGTGCCAGAAAGCAGAGACAAGAAGAAATCCATAAAAATTTAGCCTACATCAAAAATAATGGAAGAGGGGCGGCCGGTTGGTTAGAGCGCGGTGCTCTTAACAGGGTTGCC
This sequence comes from Rhinolophus sinicus, assembly GCF_036562045.2. Classification (NCBI taxonomy): domain Eukaryota; kingdom Metazoa; phylum Chordata; class Mammalia; order Chiroptera; family Rhinolophidae; genus Rhinolophus; species Rhinolophus sinicus. Next base: position 80,103,621 of record NC_133759.1, read on the forward strand.
GATTGGATCCCCACATCCCATGTGAGCTGTGCCCTCCACAACTAGATTGAAACAACTACTTGAGTTGGAGGTGATGGGTCCTGGAAAAACACATTTAAATAAGTCTTTTTAGAAAATGGAAGATTTCCTCTGCCTCCCTCCTTCTAAGGAAGGTAACACACACACACACACACACACACACACATTAATGACAGGAAGTGTGTGGGCATGTGTGTATTTGTAAAGATAGTAGAAGGGGGAGTGCAAGAGATACTATCTAAGCACAAAAAATATGGTAAAGAAATTGGTAACCAAAAGGAAAGATTATTTCCCTGCCACTCAGAGAAACAAAAACACATAAAATTACCTGGCCTTGAGGTGAAACCCTCAATAAACACATAACAACCATGAAACCTGAGTCACGCTAGGCAAATGAACAACCTAGATTTTCTGTCTTTATTCCTAACTAAATCTCCATCCAAAGAACCCAGATAACTGATGCTTTGACATTTTCCCCAGAACCTTGCTGGGACTCCCAAATAATCTTAGAGGGTATTTTCAGAAACAAAACCATCCCTGCTGCCCTGCCAAACTGTCATTCAAGAATATGCCTTGTGTTTTCTGGGGGTTTATATCTGAGGTTTTCACTAATGAAACCCAGAGCAATTGGGAACTCCATGAAAAGTTAGCCTACTTCCCAAAAAAGCTCATAGTCCCACTCCTTCCAAGCCTCTTCCATTCTCATTCATCTTAACCCTCGTGGCAATCACATCAACCAATCTTCCCAAATGGACCCTGGGCCAGAAACTAAAGGAATTCAGATTTCTCTACATCCATCACCTTCTTGTCAGGGATTCGTTCCAAGGCATTACAGTGTCATTCAGACTCATTAGTTACCACCCTACACCCCTTGCCTTTTGGCTCATCCTTAACAAACTGACTGTCCTTAAGGTGACAGAACAGTAAAACCCCCACGTTCAATAGGTTCAGGACCCAAGACAGACAGATGGGACACTATCTGATGGTGGATCTTAAAGAATTGCTGAGAAAGGACTCAATTCAATGAAAGAAACCTGTCCATGAGCCTATTCCCATATTTCAGTAAATCCAAGCACCACTTCACATCACCTGCAGAACAGAAGTCTGTATTTTCTCAGTCTAGATTAAAACGGAAAATATGCTTATGCTTATCAGGCCCCTACAAAGCCTCTTCTCCTTTGCCTCCTTGCCTCTTTGCCGCCTCCTCCTCCTCCTCCTCCTCCTCCTCCTCCTTTCCATCTGACCTTTGCTGTGGGTAGAATTAGAGATGCCTAAGAAAACCCTGCAGCCCTTCCCTAGAGCTCCTACAGTCCCCTGTCAATTCCCTCAGGGCTTGCTGGTGGGTGATCATACAGGTAAGAGTGAAAAGGAAGTAACTAAGCACCTACTAAGTGTCACATACATAATGTATACTATCTCCTTCTATCCTCAGAAATAGCCAATTAAAGTGTTACAATTATCCTCCTCTTAGTACTGAGGAAACTAGCTCAGAAGCACCAAAACTAAAATTAAATATAGGGAGATGGATTTGAATTCAGGCCTTCTGCCACATAAACCCATAATCTCTTATACATCATTTACACTCTGGGAGCCCAAGGATCTCTGGCTGATATTAACTGTCTTGACGGCTTTGTAGAGTGACTGCTATTCATATGCAGTGAAAGGTGTCCTCTTCCTCCCTCAAATAGGAGAGTCACATTTCTCAACCCTCCTCTAGAATGAAGAAACTTAACTTTTGACTTGCAAAGGCCTTCCTTAGAATGATAAAGCAGATAGCCTGGCCCCTGCTGGCGTGGGAGGGCTGAATCCTAGTTCTCCGGGGGGTACTCAAAGAAAAAGGCTAACCTTTAGGGTCTATATTAGAGGTCAAAGTTTCAAAGAGAATGTCAAAGGAGGGGTGTTTATTTTAGAGGACAAAGGAAGGAAAAACAGGATCCAGAAAAGACAAATATCTAGCCCCAGATCATAAACTACTCATAACCCTTGATCACAAAAGACAGTGACTCAGAGCCCAGATAAAGATGTTTGGGTTGGGAAAAATGAAATGAAAGCAAGGACCAGAGCAAAGACTTCTAGAAGAGGTTAAAGACTTTTGGGTAGGACTAGAGCTCCAAACCACGTACTCCTGAGGCATTCCTACCACAGGAGGAAAGCGAGGTGTAGAGGAGGAAAGTATCCTACCTAATATCATCAAGTGAGATAGCTAAAGAGATAACTAGACTCCAGGGCCCTCAACACTCCCCATGGCTGGTGCTCTGCCCACCCTGTCAGGCTGCCCTCTTCATCAAGAAAGGGATGAATGATGACCAATGGGAAACACTAAGGAAATTAGGCCAGGCCTTTAGGAAGCCTGACTATACCTGGCCAGTGAGGGAATAGGGACGCTATGGGTAGTGGAAGTGGGGACATGGGCAGGGGAAAGGCCTGGTGGTACACTAAGTGCCCAGATTTATTCCCACTTTCCTCTCAGATTCTCAGATACCTGTGCAGACCTGTAATGGAACTTGGTGATCCTGGGAAGATCCCTTATCTTTCCTTCACCAGGAGCTTCTTGCAGTCTATATGAGATCATTTGATTTAGCCACTTTCTTCTTAACAGGAGAACTCCTAATTCACAGCTGAAGGAAGAGGAGCACATTGTATACTCTGTTTTGAAGACCACCAGGGAGAAGGAAGCTAGTCCTCCCCTGCCTGGGATAAAGTGCTTATGAGGACATTTGCTGCACGTCTAACCTGCATCCGCGCCGCTGTATCTTAAGCCTACAAAACGTTCTAGGACCTCGCATTATGGAGTCAGGCATTCAAAACGTCTTTTCTCCAAGCTAAATAACCCTAATTACTCCAGTTTTTCACCAGTTCCCTCTCACACTCTTTTTCCTAGACTGTCTCCAAATGCACCAACTTTGGGTTTCTGTGAGGAGTTAAGTAAGAGGGGTGTGAACCCTTCTCAATCCTTAACTGCCATCATTTCTTTGCCTTCAACTATCTGAAGAATCTACCTATTCTTGGCTGTTACAGAGCTTTGATTGCCCTATTAGGCTCCACTTGCATTTCTCCCTGGTCCATGTTCATTTCTAAACCCCTCCATTTCAGCCAAGGAGCCTTGCTTCTCAGCTCCATCAGCTGGGACCTCAGTCATCAAGGTCCTCCTGTGCTGGGGACTGGCAGTGGTATAGGGGCAAGAATATGAAATTGACAATCAGGACATACTTCCTTGTCTGCTATCACCTGTGGAGAAGTTACGTACTCTAAAACTCTGGTTTTATTTCCTTGCTGATGACTCCTAAATCCTCATCTCTGTGCAAGCTCTAAGTACCACAGTTCTAATGTTTCATTGGCCATTTCTACTTGAGTGACAATGGATTTTCTCTTATGACATCTCTGTTTCCATCAGTGGTCTAATGAAACTTTGAGGGACCGAGGCTTACTTCTGAGTTATCCTTGATTCCTCCCTCTGCTCAACTTTTCATATTTAGTCATCTTTCTTTGGTTTGGCCTCCAAACCTATTCCCTCCTCTCCTTTACCTTTTCCTCCACTCTGGACTGACTTGTACCTTGTACCTGATTTTTGTACTAACTCAATAACTGGTATTTTGCCTCTCAACTCTCCACCTAACACATTGTTACCATATTTATCTGACTAATACATCACATTCAATTCATCATCTGATTTAAAACAAACAAACAAACAAACAAACAAAACTTGCAATGTCCTAGGGAATAAAATCCTAATTCTTTGGCCAGACATTTCAAGTCTCCTCAACTTGACACTATCCTACAGTAAACATTAAAATGTTTTCTAGGGGTGGCTGGTTAGCTCAGTTGGTTAGAGCATGGTGCTGATAACACCAAGGTTGCCGGTTCGATCCCCGCATGGGCCACTGTGAGCTGCGCCCTCCTTAAAACACTAAATAAATAAATAGATAAATTAATAAATTATTGCAGACGAAGTGTCATGACAAAATTAGTGGAGTTCTTATAAAAAAAGTTGTCAGAGAAGGCTCTCTGTGAAGTTGACATTTAAGCTGATACCCAAAGGATGAATAGGAACCAGTTGCAAGCGCTTCAGGAAAGGATATTCCAGAGAGAAGCAACAAGGAATAAGGCACAAAGCAGAAAACAGCTTGGGAAAATTCCAGGAAACGATCAAAGTTTGAGGTCACTAGAGCATGGTTTGTATGTGGTAGCATGAAATGAACTTAGAAAAGTATGCTGGGGCCAGATCATGCAAGATTCAGTAGGTCACAATAAAAAGTCAGAATTTTGTTCCAGAGAAATGAGAAGCAATTAAAAGATTTGAAGCAGAGTGGTGATAGGATTTTATTAACCTCGTAAGAAAACTCATACTGGCTGGTATATGGAAAATGGAGAGAGGCAAGCATGGAGGCCTGGAGACAAGGAGGCAATTGCATTAGGCCAGGCAAGAGCTGATAGTGGCTTGGACTAAGGCAGGGACAGAGTGCATGGAGAGAAGAGGGAATATGAACAGTATGTGTGCAAGAGGTAGAACCAACAAAATTGGCTGATGGGTTAGATGTTGTGAGTGAAAGAGAGGGATCTAGGATGACTTCCAGTTTTCTAGCTTTAGTAACAGAGTGGCAGATGGTGCCATCTACGGACCAAGGCAAAATGAGAGAGGACCAGGGTAGGGCTAAATGAGAAAATGGGAACCAAGAGTTTCATTTTAGGCATGTGAACTTTAAAATTTTTCTGACATTCAAGTGGAGATATCAAGCAATTAATTTGGGGAAAGCTGGCTAAACAAATTAGAGAAGAAATATGAGATGGAGATACAAATTTAGGAGTTAGCAATTATATAGTTTCTGAAGCCATGGGAGTAAATGAGATTTCCCAAGAAGAGGAAATGAAGGGAGGAGGGCACAGGTCCAAGTCCTAAGAAACCCCACACCTCTCTCATTGCCCAATGAGGAAGCTGAGCAGATGAACTTCTTCTTGATTCTGGGAATAGACAGGTACAGACTTCTGGAACGTAGGGAAATAGATAAGCTAATCTTTGTGGGGGGCCTCCATCACTATTCATTCAATGAACGCCTTCTGTGGGTCAGGAACTACTATGTTAGATGCCCGTCAGGGACATAAAGATGAAGGGACATAGTCCGTCTCCATCAAGAAGGAAAGCACACCTGTGCCCATAATTATGTGGTGTGATGAACACTCTAACGGAGGTGTGTACAGGTGCAGTGGGAACACAGGGATGAAGGCAGCCAATGTCTGTCTGTCCCAGAACTGAAGGAAAGCTCATCCAAGTAGTGAAAGGTTCTGAACATTAATTACAAGGGAGTTCTGAAGCCAGAAAGACTCCCATCTACACCCACTTCTCTTTGTTTCTGTTTTGTTTTACAACACAATTTGTGCTTTCTAGGATAAATGTAAAATCATGACAGGTTGGTGGGGGTAAAAATAGACGCTTTGGTTCTCTGACCATTGACAGTAGAGGACTGCCCTTTCCAGTGAGCTTTCATCAGGGGTGGGGTGGGAATGGGGGTTAGAGGGAAACATGGAAGGAGAGAGTGGTTTATTGCGGTTCACAAAAAAAAAGCAATAAAATGCTTTGCCCTGAGCTGCATAAGGGTCATAATCGGTATGATAAGCTATCATTTAACATGAGGAGGAAATTGAAGTTTCATTTCCTTGCTTTTGTGGCACCCCTTGAATTGGGTTGATGACACCATTCAGTTGGTCAGCATGAGGCCTGCCTTACCAATTTTGTTTTGCAAAACAAAGCCAGTCACGGTCAAACTCAGTTGGTCAATTCCATAGATTAACACCAGAGGCCCCAGGAAAGCAAGACATCTGGGATAGCTCTGGCTGGGAAAAGATGGGGTTAATCCTGGGCCAGCTTGGCAGGGAGCTCCATAAGATCTTTCAGGCCCCTGGCACCCTCCCACTCCTCACCCCTCCATGAGCTTCCCACACTCACCAGGGTCCTGGGGTTGACTCTAAACGATCTCCAGAGTTTGAAGGACAGGGCTGGGCTGAGGGTATGGATGCACTTCTCTATTCTGTCATATAATCCTCAGCCTGATTTCTTTAGACCCAGCAGTACGGTGTGATAGAAAAAAATCTAGCTAGAATTTGTGTGAACACAAACTGGAAAGAATAAATTTTCTTTAAAACATGAAAATAATACAAAATTTCTCCTAAATTCTGGGCTCCAATAGGTATACCTACACAACCCACAATCTAAAAAAAACCACAACTAACAAACAAACAAAAACAATGGGGATGAAAATATCATTGAAGCTCTACTGAAGAGTCAGGCATTTTTGTTGCCTCTGGCGAAGATATTAGAAAACAATTATTTATTCTCTTAGAGGATGATCCAAGTCCATTCCGATTCCTCTTCATGTCCAGAAGTTGCTGAAAAACAGGCCACTTTAGAGTAGATCACAATCTGTACTTTTCAAAGTTCCTATTAGCTAAGAAAATTCCATTATTCTCTCTTTCTGAATTCTGATATTTCTGGTGAAAAAAACAATTCAGCAAATAACACATAAATACTATATCAAAGAGCCAAGAAAATTTGCACATGCAGTGAAGTTGCCTGAATAATAATGGATTCATCTCCCAAAAGGAGATTAAGGTAATGTGTAATTTTAGTTCCCTAAAGGTTATCTTACATATTTCCCAAAGGATTTATTCCTGCAGTCTTCTGTGACTATCGATCCAATTTAATTTTCAGGTAATCAAGGAAGGCAATTTAGTTTTGTGGGAAAAGTGATGCTAATTTTGCCACATATTTTGCTATAATGCCATGCAATTTACTTTCTGGGCTTCAAAATCTTTATTAGAAAAAGAAGTGGATTGGATTAGATTGCATTAGACATTCACTGAATTTTTAAATTCTATTCTGAGACTCTTCTAAGTTTCTCTATCCTGACAGTTTTGGCCTTCCTATGATGTCTCATACCAACTGCCATAAAGAATAAATTAGAACTACTTCTGGTTTCTAGAAACCGATAGCCTGCAAAATAGCAACAGTCAGATGTTCTTCACATACATATGGTCTCATGATTAGATTTCACTAATTTGAATTTTGTGCTGAAGAAGCTTATTTGTATATTATATTTTAAAAGGGTTTCCTAATATTGACACCACAGATAAGAGTTCAGGTGGAGGTTTCTAACTGCCTATGACAACAATGTTTTCAAATACTGCTTCTCAAGGGGCTCCTGACAAAATGAGTGGCATTCTGGATGTGAGCCAGGAACCTGGATCATCAACCATTAGCTTAATATGTGACCTTGGGCATGTCTCTTAGCTACCCTGAGCCTCATTTGCTATATGTATAAATGAAAGGGTTGAATTAGGTGGTTTAAAATTAATTGGCAAAGGTTTTTTTGGGTTTTTTTTTTTTTTTGGTGTTTTTTTTTTTTAAGCAGATGAGCAAGAGCCAAGTAGTGGTTAAGTGTAAATAAAGGCATTAATGCCTTATGGAGAACGAAAGGGATTTGGTGGCGCTTCATGAGTGATGAAGGAAGAGAACTTGTGATTGTCAGCCACAAACTGCCATAGCATAAACTGAATAAAGCTCCAAGTTCCACTCCCTTGACTTATACACAATAAATCCATTAAATGAATGAACTTGATTTGTACACAACACTTAGTAGTCCCTATGAGGAAAACAAGAAGTTTCCCATGTCTTTGAAAAAGCACCATGAAGTAATGGAAACGTTTGAGAGCCAAGTATAATTAGGTCAAAAGCCTGGCTCTCATAATTCCTAGATATGGCCTCTAGATCGAACTGCTTAAACCTCAAGATTGTATTGAGAATTAAATAAGATAACATAGATGAAATTGCCTCGGTGCTTGGCATATAATAGGTAACAATAGATAGTAATACTTCCATTAATAATGGGAACATAATCCATACGTAAATAAGTTAAAAATCCATGACGTAAATAATAATAGCTAACATCGACTGAGTGCTCCCTCTGTGCCATCAGGCCGTGTTCGGTACTTTCACATACACTATTACATTTAATTCTGACAACAACCCTGCAAGATAGGCACTATCATTACATTATTCCCAGTTTATAGATGAGGAAACAAAATCAGCGAGTTGAAGCAACTTTTTCCACAGTCACAAAACTGGGAAGTCATAGTTAGGATACAAAGCTGCTTTGCTGTTTCCAAAGGCCATTTCAACATACTGTCCACGACATTATTTCAAAGGTATATATTATTAAGCTCCAGAGAAGTCAGAAATTAAGCATATGAATAAGTAGGTCACAGGCACAAGAAATAAGCATGCATTAGAGCAAAATTACAGGAAATTACCTTCTAGGCTAGGAACAGTATAAGCATAAAAGAGGAGTGTCTTCCAGGGTCAGTGATGAGGGGGAGAGGAGTAAGGGAAGAGAATGGCTTCAGCAAGTGTCCAGAGGTAGGAATGAGCAAGGAGAGCAAAGAGGACCACTCTAGCTACTTCAGTGCCCACACAGGCAGGTTCTGGGGAGACACGGTTGGAAGGATAAGCACCGGCCAGCAGGTGGGAGTCCTGAATGCCTGATTACAAATATATAATATTTTTTCACCATATTAGGTATACACTAGATATTAAATAAGTATTTGTTGACTGGCATAGAGAGAATTAATTTCAAACCTAGCTACCCAATGGAAGTAGGAAACTTGGTTTCAATACAGGCAGTACCCATTCAGTTTGAGTCTCCTGGCCAACCAGACAGGAAGAACGCACGTTAGCACACTGTTTTAAACACCTTCACTCGGTGATGTTTCATAGTTTCAAAATCTTCATAGCAGCTCATATGAAGGTCAGGAATACCAAATTCACCTGAAACCAATATAATATTGTATGTCAACTATATTTAATTTTAAAAAATGAGTACAGTTTACAATTAACAAATGCAAATGATAAGATGCAAGGGCATGGAATCCAGTGAAAAGGCCAGCTCAGGTGGCTTAGGAGAGCCCAGGGTCAAGCTTCAAAGGTAGGTAACTACTGAGGAGCCAAGAGGGCAGAGCAGTTGGGGGTACCCCCAACCTATAGGAAGGTGAAACAAAGGGTTTGGCTTCCTACATACAATAGTGTGTTCAGGTTGGGACCTACCATATTAGCAACAGAAAGAGGGATGTAAAAAGTGATTTCACCGATGGGATAATATCCCTAACAATATTACTATTTTACTTGATTTAGTATACTGTTTCTTACCATAAAGATCACAACGATTTCAAACATTACCTTTTCTTAAACCAACCCTGGGAGGCAGGAAGGAATTCATAATGGTTTGCCATTTAAGTGTTGAACTTGTATCGCTGAAAGGTGCAAACAAGTGAAATTAGACTAGAACTTGGGGGTCCTATTAAATATAGTATTTTAATTGAACATTAAAATGAAAACTGAAGCTTTAGTCAAAATTTTCATTGGGGATGTTTAGTCTGTAGCCAGTCATCGGATGGTTAGAAGTTTGGCATGACTAATTCCTCACAGTCCATTTGCTAAATGACACATTATAAAAACAAGCACCGCTGAAAAGGGATGTGCTTGTTTCCAAAGCCTCAACCTCATTGTAGACTGACTGTTTTATACTGGTCCTTGTCTAACCATTTTAAGGTGCAAGAGGTTCTACCACATATATACGTTAAAGACTCCTTGAAATGTTCTCACATTGGCAAGGACCAGAAACGAGTGATAAAGTCCAGAGAGGTTGTCATCCTGGTCCCAACATGAAGGCCACCCAGAAGGATCAGGATCTTACAATCCTGATTAAGATTTACTAACCCCTGAGATGCTTATTCTTATAAAGCAGCCTAACCTCTCCATCCCCCAGTTAGAAAACTTGTGTCCAGATCCCAGAAGAACTGAGAATGCTAATTAGGTAAACTCAGTAGAGCTGTTTCAAAATAAAAGAGCTGAACATTGAGATCCAAACTCTGATGATAGTTTAAAGAAGGATCCAGAAATTTTAGTTTAGGTTGACATATTGTTGGTAGCTTTGTGTCTTGCAAGGGCTTTGTCTGTTTCATCTAATTTGTTGAATTTACTGGCATAAAGTTGTTCATTATATTCCTTTATTGTCCTTTTAATATCTGTAAGGTCTATAATGATTTGACAATATTGAGCTCAATGAGCAGAATGGGTTTGAAAAACAAAAAGGGGTGGGGGAGTGAGGAATTTGAGGCCACTTTTGATGGACAATATGAAGCCATAATTTTCCAAGAAGCATTCCCCCCACCTCCGCTGAGAATTGCAGATGAGGCAAGTGGGAAAAAAAAAAAAAAGGAATTTTTTTATGGTTCTAGTGGTGGGGCTGTTGGTCTGATTAGCCGCCCATTTGTCTGCAAGTTGCGTTCTCCTCCCATTCCGTGCTCCCTGCCATCACGGCACAGCTGCTGGCCAGGAAGCCTGAGGAAGGGCTCCCTCTGGAGCTAATGGCAGTGGCACTTTGGAAAGTGCTGGCAGGGGGTGGGCTATAAAAAACAATTTGGTCTGGGAACAAAAGGCATCAATCACAGCAGTGTCATCAACCCTTGATTTGAATTGGGGGGAGAGAAATTTCTGGGTCATGTTGGAAGCAGGAAAGGAACAGACATCAGTTTACTTAGTTATCTCCCCTTTCCAGCAGACTAAAGAAGAGTCCAATTAATTTAATAAGAAAGCTATGCATGACTGTTCCACAAAGATCTTTTGCTTTGGTGATGGACTTTGGTGAGGTGGGAGAAAGCTATCTCCTTCACAGTTGTTATGTGAAATTGCCAGAAATCACAGGACTCTGCCTGTAGAAGTAAACTTCTCTGTTAAAGGCTCTCATCAGCCTGGGAGTTTCTGAGATTTAATTAACTTTTGGAAGCAACTATTAATCTTAAATGAAAGGTGCAAAATTAGTATAAGGAATGTTATTAGTGAGGGGACCAATACAAATAAAGAACCCAAGAGAAGCTCCTGAGGTCACAGAAATAACAAACCAAGAAGAGAAGAACTGAGCCATCTCTGAATTAAAAAATCAAAGCTTGGGGGCCGGCCTGGTGGCTCAGGCGGTTGGAGCTCTGTGCTCCTAACTCCGAAGGCTGCCGGTTTGATTCCCACATGGGCCAGTGGGCTCTCAACCACAATGTTGCCGGTTCAACTCCTCAAGTCCCGCAAGGGATGGTGGGCAGCGCCCCCTGCAACTAAGATTGAGCTGCCGCCGAGCTCCCAGATGGCTCAGTTGGTTGGAGCACGTCCTCTCAACCACAAGGTTGCCAGCTGGATTCCTTGAGTCCCGCAAGGGATGGTGGGCTGCGCCCCCTGAAACTAGCAACGGCAACTGGACCTGGAGCTGAGCTGCGCCCTCCACAACTAAGATTGAAAGGACAAGAACTTGACGGAAAAAAGTCCTGGAAGTACACATTGTTCCCCAATAAAGTCCTGTTCCCCTTCCAAAATAAAATCTTAAAAAAAAAAAATCAAAGCTTAATCTAAATAGTTCTTATAAAGAGTCAACTGCAAAAGAGAAGTTGTAGTATTTCTGAGCTGGGAAAGAACTTCTCAAAGGAATCTGTGACACTTTCAAATCAAGCTAATCTGTGGCATCCTTAAACGAGGGCAGGTAAAACTATTACCTGGGCTCTCTTCTTTAAGCATGATTCCACTCTTCAAGCCCCCAAGTAGAAGCTGAGGTAGGTATGCCCAGGTTAGGTATGTTCCATATTTCTTGGCTAAGTATAAGAAGACTCGCAAGTAGCCTGGAAAGGGGATCTTCACCCCAGACCTAAACTTCTAAAGAAGTAAAAAAAATCTAAACTTCTGTTTAGTTTCAAGTCATAAGAGAGCTGCATACTTGCTTGCTTTCTTCTTTGGTCACCTTGAGTCCTGGAGAAAGGAACTAAATGAAGTGATATATGTAGATTAACAAGGATACAACACGCATTCAGTGAAGAAATGCATCAGATCACCAGCACTTAATGATGACAAATGTGTGTGCAGTACATACAGTTTATGTCAGAAGGCACTCTTCTCTCGTTTCTAGTTACTTAGGAAATAAACAAGAAGGCAGTCTTCTCGTTTCACTATTCACCCTATGCTACACTTTCCAGTTCTGGCCCATGAAATAATGACTTCAAATGTGTCCAAAATTAAATAATCCTATGGCTAACTACCGTATTTCCCCGAAAATAAGACCAAGCCGGACAATCAGCTCTAATGCATTTTTTGGAGCAAAAATTAATATAAGACCCGGTCTTACTTATAGTAAAATAGACCGGGTCTTATATTAATATAAGTAAAATAAGACTTATAGTAAAATAAGACCAGGTCATATAATATAATATATAATATAATACAATATAATTTATATAATAGACCAGGTAACATAATATAATATATATAATAGACTGGGTCTTATATTAATTTTTGCTCCAAAAGACGCATCAGAGCTGATTATCCAGTTAGGTCTTATTTTCGGGGAAACATGGTATATTATTTTCTATTTGCACGTTTTTTTGTCTATTCTACCTCCAAAATACTTCTCATATTAGTTTGTTTTCTCTATTTTTCCCTCCAGTAAAAAAACCCACAAAAACAAATGGCAGGTCTGGGGACTGGAGCTGACTTCCAGTATGGAATTTTTCTGCCATATACACTACTGCCTCTTTTTTCCACAAGGGGAAGCTCTTGTGGTGGAAATGACCTCCTAAAGCTGGCACACTGGAATCCCATTGTAAAAACTATTTGCTTTTTCCCATACAGGTATTGCTCAAAATATAGCAATCTATTATTTATCTTAACATTTATCTTAAGACTCTAGTTTGTCTTCCCAACACTGAAGCTAAAAGTGTTCTGAAATACAGCGGGCAGACCAGTCTCAGGAGAGGAATACGTCCAAAAATTCAGACAAATGTCAGCACTGAGAACTTGTAAAATATCTTGGCCATAGATAGCTTAAAGAGTCTATTAATAAAGAAGTATTGCCAACCCTTTTGAAATGGACCTCCATTAAGACATTTATCTTTTTACTCCTTAAAAATAACTACAAAAGCAGTAACATGAATACTGTAGAAAATTAAAAATGTATCTAAGCAAAAACAAAAGAAATAAAACAGCATAATGTCACCATCCAGAGACTGTAAATAACTTTTGCGTGGCTACCCTTCTACATCTTATTCTATACGTGCATACACACACACACACACACACACACACACGCACACACAACCTTTAACCAAAGTGAGATCACACTGTAAACATTGCTTTGTAACATGTTTTTTTCAGTTAATAATCTTTACCTTCCAAGGCAATAAATTTTCATCTCCCATTTAAATCTTCCCAGTTGTCTCAAAAATATCCTTTGTAGAGTATCTGCCTAGACCTGGGTCCAAGCAAGAAACAACTATTGATTCTGATTATACACCTTAAGTCTCTTTAATAAAAAATAGTTATTCTTATGATACCAATTTGTTGAAAAGACCAGGGCAGCTGTCCTGCAGAACATCCCTTCTTCTGAATTTTTCTGGCTGCTTCTTTATGGTTTCCATTAGGTCGCCACTTTATCTCCCATACTAACGTATAATGGAAGTTTGGCTTAAAGAAAGGTTTGATCATTTTAAGGTACACATTTTTGGCTGGAATGCATCCTAGATGATTAGTATATTTCATTTTTTACCAAATCAAGAGCTCTTTAATAGCTGAATGACTCCTATCAATTATGTGAAAATCTGCCCCCTAGATTATGGTGATGATAGTCAAATCTTTACTCTTTTTCCCCCAACCTCATTTATGAATAGTTTTAAAGTACAGCAAAGTGGAAAGAATAGTACAATGAACACTCAGGTGCCCTAGTCTGAATAATTGTTAATATTTTGCTAACTCTGCTTTATGTATACATGTAAAAAATTATTTTTTTACTGAACCATTTAAGTTGCAAACATCACAAACTTTATCCCTAAATATTTCAAAATGCATCACATAACTATAGTGACATTCTCCTATCATGGCCATATTATTTTGACACTATGAAATTTAGCAATTATTTCATAATATCATCCAATATTTACTCCATATCTAAATTCCCTTGTACCCACAAAATCTTTTGTAGACTTTTAAAACCAGGATCCAATCAAGATCTACTCATCACATTTGGTTAAGATGTCTCTTTAGTCTCTTTTAACCAGAACAGTTCCTCCCCATTTCTACTTTTTGTTTTAAAATAACATTGAGTTTTTGAAGAGATGAGGTCGGTTTAAGTATATACTCTTAATAAAAGTGCTTTACAACCTGGATTTTTTTAAAGAAAGTCAATTAAAATTTCTTTTAAGAAATGATCCTTTTACTTTTTTTTTTTTAAACTAGTACCTCATCACAAAAACATAACTGGGAAACACTAACCTCTGGACTCTTTGGTAGAGTGACCGATCGTTCCATGTTGCTCAGGGCTGAGGGGGTTCCCAGGATACAGGATTTTCAATGACAGAACCAGGAAAGCCCCAGGCAATCCAAGATCAGTGATTGGTCACCCTTGGAGGGCTCTTATTAAAGTTGAGGAAATAGTTATGTAAGTGGTTGATTAAAATCATAACCTGGTTCTGCCCATTTTCATTATGTCAAATAATTAGTTATATACTTACATATTTTAAACTAAACTGTCTGAACTGTGCATTAATTACACATCTAGACATAGGATACACACTTGGGAAAATATAACTAAAATTCCATGTCTTACTCCTCAAACTTAAAGCAAAATGTCATCATATGCATTCTTTGTGCAAACTTGCTGGGAGGAACACAAGAAAAAGCACCCAGCTGCTTCAATCACCTTCTCAGAGTTTTCCAAAAAGTTCTGAAAGATGGAAGACCATCTCTGCTAGAGAAAGGAAACTTTGAAGATACAGCAAAGCAGACAAGGCCCGTTATAAAAGAGAAATGAAAACTTATATTCCTCCTCAAGGGCAAACAAAAAAGAAGTTCAAGGATCCCAATGCACCTAAGAGGCCTCCTTCAGTCTTTTTATTGTTCTGAATATTGACCCCAAATCAAAGAACATCCCAGCCTATCCACTGGTGATGCTGCAAAGAAACTGGGAGAGATGTGGACTAACACTGCTGGTAAGCTGAAGGAAAAATATTAAAAAGGTATTCTTGCATAAGGATATGCGGCAAAAAAGGGAGTCATCGAGGCTGAAAAAAGCAAGAAAAAGGAGGAAGAGAAGGAAGATGGAGAGGATGATAATAAGTAAGTTGGTTCTAGTTGTCTATAAAGTATTTAACCTCCCTGTGTACCACTTGCTCCTTCTAAAGAAAAAAAAAGAAATATAAGGCTGTGTAAGACTTGTTTTTAAACTGTACAGTGTCTTTTTTTGTATAATTAACATACTATCAAATGTGTTCAATACTAGCCCTGTCCTGTTGGTATTTTCAATAGCCACTAACCTTGCCTGGTACAATATGGGAGTTGTAAATTGGCATAGAAGTTTAAACCAGACTCTTGGTACATAGGACAAATTAGTTATACATGAGGATGGTAGCTTTTTCACCTTCATTTGTCTCTGATGCATCTTATATGAATTCAGTGCTGTTCTATTAACTGAATACCACTTTGTAATCACACACAAAAAAGTTGCAGTTGTTCTGTTGACATTCTAAATGCCTCTAAGTAAACATAATTTTCTTATTAGAAAAAAACTCATTTCCTAAACCTGTATTTTAACATAGAAAATGTTATCTACTGCACAAAACACAGTTATTCTTTTAAAACTTATTTTTAAGAAATCATTTATTTCACATGTAGTTACTTAAACCCTTAGGAATCATGGTTTGTTTGTTTGTTTGTTAAGTAGAAGCATGCCTTTTATAATGAGATCATTCATGATTTGTTCTTTGGAGGACTTTATTTTAATTAAGTTCTTCTTCAATTGGATGGTAACAAAGTTTAGGTTTGTTAGGATTATTTTTCAACAGCCAATCAGCTAGCCAAATCTATGGACAAAAGAAAAAAACCTTCAGTTAATAAATGTTAAATATTTTCTACAATATATATTACATCAATTTAAAACTTAAAACAGTTTTCAAAATCAGTTTATAAATGAAAGAAAATGACCATTAAAAAGTTAAACACAAGATGGTCATGGGGGTTTGAAAATTAATTTGGGGAACGTACAGAGGGATAGTGGATGGGGGGAGGGGGGTTCACACAGTGTGAGGGATATAAATGATAAACGTCTAAGTTTTGCTTTGTCTTGTGCACCTGAAACTAAAAAAAAAAAAAAAGTTAAACAGTAAGTTTTACATTATGCAAATCAGAAAGGAAGAAGTAAAACTGTCCATTCACAGATGATATGCTCCTATATTTAAAAAAATCCCAAAGAATTCACAAGAAAGCTAATATAGCTAATAAATGAATTTGGCAAAGTTGTAGGTTACAAGATCAACACATAAAAATCAGTTGTGTTTCTATTCTATACAACAGCAATGAACAAACCACCCAAAAAGGAAATTAAGAAATCACTTTCATTTACAATAGCACTGAAAAAAAAAGTATCTAGGAATACATTTAACTAACTTGTATATTGAAAACTATAAAACATTGCTGAAATAAATGTAAAGATCTAAATAAATGGGAAGACATCTGTGCTAATGGATAAGAAAGACCTAATATTTTTAAGAGGTTAAGATGTCAATACTACCCAAAGTGATATGCAGATTCAACACAATCCCTATCAAATTTCAAACATTTTTGCAGAAATGGGAAAGTCAATCCTTAAATTTCTATGGAATTTCAAGGGGCTCTGAATAGCCAAAACCATCATGAAAAAAAAGAACAAAGTTGGAGGATTTTCTGACTTTGTTCTTCCCAATTTCAAAATCTTCTACAAAGCTACAACAATCGAAACAGTGTGGTACTGGCATACAGATAGACATATAAACCAATGGAACAAAATTGAGAGTCCAGAAATAAACCCTGACACATAGAAAAATTAATTCAAAATGGATCAACAACTGAAATATACCAGCTAAAATCATTAAAATCTTAAAAGAAAACATAGGAGTAAATCTTCATAACCTTGCATTTGACAATGGATTCTTAAATATGACACCAAAAGCATGAGTAACAAAATACAAAATAGATAAATTGGTTTTCATCAAAATTTTAAAACTTTTGTGCATCAAACGGCATTACAAGAAAGTGAAAAAACAACCTACAGAGGGGGAGAAAATATTTGCTGATCATATCTC
The DNA here is from genome assembly GCF_036562045.2 of Rhinolophus sinicus. Lineage (NCBI taxonomy): Eukaryota > Metazoa > Chordata > Mammalia > Chiroptera > Rhinolophidae > Rhinolophus > Rhinolophus sinicus. Next base: position 80,120,826 of record NC_133759.1, read on the forward strand.
ATAAACGCATAAAGAACCCCTACAACTCAACAAAAACAAATAAACAAAACAATTAAAAAATGGGCAAAAAACTTTAATTTGAAAAGACCTTTCTCCAAGAAAATATACAAACGGCCAATAAGCATATGAAAAGATGCTCAACATCATTAGTTATTAGAGAAAAGCAAATCAAAACCACAATGACAAACTGTTTCACGTCTACTATAATAATAAAAATGAAAATAGAAAAGAACAAGTGTTGGCCAGGATGTAGAGAAATTGGAACTCTCATACATTGCTAGTGGGAATGTAAAAAGCAGTCACTGTGGAAAACAGTTTGGTGGTTCCTCAGAAAGCTAAACACAGCAATTCCACTCTTAGGTATATACCCCCAAAGAATTGAAAACAGATGTTGTACACCAATGTTCATGCAACATTAGTGTTTTTAACTTACATCTAATACTAATGTGGGTGGGGTGAAGTCGGAATTATACACATTGGTGACCCCGATGCAAACTGACATGGCCCTTTAAGAAAGAAGTATGATAGTATGTATCGTGACCTGAAAATATTTACAGTAGAAATGATAATGCAAAAAGAGGCAAGACAATTCGAAAAAAAGTAATTGAGAGGTTTAGAACTACCTGATTTAAAAATATATTATAAAGCTTTAGTAATTAAAGCCATGTGGTACTTTCAGTGAACAGAGATATAGATAAAAGAAACAGAAAAAAAAATATACAAAAATAAACCCAAATGCATGCAGGAACTTTAGTATATGTTAACAGTAGAATCTTAAATATATGAGGAAAGCATGGATTGTTCAATAAATGATTTTGTTCAATTAAGTAACCAAGTGGAAAATAAAATAAAATGTGGCTCCCTATGTCATTCTCTATAGCAAAATAAACTCCAGATGGTCAAAGGAGAGATAAATGAGAGATAAAAAGTACTAGAAGGCAACATGAGAGAATATTATTTATAATCTTAGAGCAGAAAATCTTTAAATATGACCAGAAACCTAGAAGCCATAAAAGAGCTCAATTCAACTAAATTAAAATTAAAATATATCGTGAAAATAGTCAAAAGACAACTGATAAATTGAGAAAAGCTACTAAATCACAAAAGGTTAATTACAAAAGAAGCAAAAGAATGGAAAAGGTAATATAAGAAAAATAATATAACTATTAAAATAATCTCTATAAAATATATATTTAAATATAGCAACATTTATGGGATATTTGTTTACGTATAGTCATATAAAAATAAAGCCTGAGCAAAGGAAAGGATTAGAAAAAAATAACAATAGCAACTAATATTTGAGCACTTATGCACCAGACACTTTGACTAAGAATTTTACATGCATTTATACATTTAATCCTAACAATATCCCTACTAGGTAAATAGGTACTAATATATCTACCTTTTACTAATGAGAACAGAGAGACTCAGAGAGAGGTTAGGTGTCTGGAGTGAGAGTTGAATCCTGGCAAAATGTCTTCAGAGATCATGTTTAAGAAATGGAACCAAGGGTATCTTTTTCTTCTCTTTACATTTTTCAGTAGTTTCATGTTTCTTATAAATAAACATATTATTTTCACAATGAAAAAAAGTTATTAAAGAAATAACCTATCTTTTCTTTTTGGTAAGTGACAAAGCAGGAGAGATTAAATCTTTTGTCTTCCAAAGGGGATTTCCTTTGAGAATGGTGGTAACAGAGGCTAGACATATTATTTTGGTCGAGCTGGTACTGAAATAACCTTACCTGATTATCTCTGAGTCTTCAAAAGGGTGGGAGTACCTGTAAAGAAGGCCCTGGATAACATTGGGCCCTGGGCAACCATCCTAGGTCCTCCTACCTAACCATTCTCCCCCTAAATGAGCAACGTTGAGGCATCAAGGGATGTGAATAAATGTAACTTTTCTATTTAAAAACTTTAGATATCATGACAAACAAAATGTTGAACAACATTTAAATATATATGTAATTTTATTATTTGATTATATAAACTATACACTAAAACAATGCTCAGCAATTAAAGGATGAATAAATGAAAATGCATTTAGAAACAATGTGTTTTAAGAGTTAAAACACAAGAAAATAAGTAGTCAAAAGTCATACATAAAGTTTATATTAAAAAAGAAGTATATAAAATGAATAGGTTTTAAAACGATTCTCAAAACTTTCAGTTTCAAAGAATACGATATTTTAGATATGAAAACCATAGACAATTCATTCTTTAGTATGAATAAAAAGATTTCTTACATAAGGATCCGCTGGTTTTTGCTTACAAAGCTCTGTAAGTCCTTCAAGTAGAGTTGGTGTTACATATAAATTTAAATAGTCCTTAGCAGCTTGTCCAACTGGAATGGGTTCAACAATCACTGAAAATACAAATGTATTCCCATTAAAGCTAACATAAATGATGAAATATTACACAGTCACTCAAAAGGATAGCTTCAAAGCAATTTTAATGGCATGAGAAATGCTTGAAGTTTTTAAGGGAACAGAAGTAGTTACATAGCATAATAATTTGTTCAAAAATACACAAGCATACACAAAAAATAGTAAGACTACTTAAGACTGGCAAGAAACTTATCAAAATACTAATAATGATTCTGATTGTTTTCTTTTTTCTTTTATTAAACTTTATTGGGGTGACAATTGTTAGTAGTTACATAGAGTTCAGGTGTACAATTCTGTAATACCTCATTTATGCATCACACTGTGTGTTCACCACCCAGAGTCAGTTCTCTTTCCATCACCATATATTTTGATCGCCTTCACACACAGCTGCCATCCCTCTCCCCCCTTACCCTCTGGTAACCACTAAACTCTTGTCTGTGCCTATGAGTTATTATTTCTTTACTTGGTTGTCTTGTTCTTTTGTTGTTTTTCAGTTTTACATGCCACGTATCAGTGAATCATATGGTTCTTGGATTCTGATTGTTTTCAACTATATTCTTTTCTGCATTTCCATTTCCATGTTTTTTACAGTGAATATTATAACAATGTTATAAAAAAAGAAAATATTAATGAATATGTAAAATCGGAAATTAATTTCAACAATTCTTGCCAACAAAATGGCAGGCACTTTGCAAAGTGGTACAGATACAACAGTGAATTAGACATAGTTTTTGCTCTTCTAGACTACTGAATATACACATAAAATCTATGTCTGTCTATATAACATGTAGACATGTTATATATTCCTGCTCTTATTTTTCAGGGTTTTAAACAAATTATATAACTTTTGGGAAATTTTTGTCTTTTCAGCCTTATTTGAACTCTATGTAGGTAAACCAGATTTGCAATACAACACAAAATATATTTTATAAATATTTTATAAGTCTTATTAGGTCTTTTGAGGTTGATCTCCATCAGTGTGTTGCCTTTGATAAAGATGAGAAAGGGAAGCTACTGGTCCCAGGTCCAAATCCTCAATGGCCCAAGAGAAAGAAGGGTGGGAGGATAGATTTCTGTATGACTAGTGTACAGGCTCAGTCTCAATGAGACTAGGACTAATAATGGGAGTCCTTTGCCAGGACATCAGGAAAAACTGGAAGAAGCCACAGGTCTTCAGTAAAAGGTTTCTCTATCATTCTCATTATAGCACACCCTTCATATAATTATTGTTTAATTTTGATTATATAAATGTGTCATCTGTCTCTTTTACTTCATAAGTTCCATGAAAGTTAAGACCATGTTTATCATATTCACTGTTGCCTGTGCCCAGGCCCTCTATAGTATTTTAAAAATGAAAATCTGATTATGTCACTCCCATCCTTAAAATGCTTCACTGGCTCTTCATTGCATTTATAGTCAAGACAGAATGCCACACCATAGCCCATAAGACCATGTGACTTCTACTTACTTCCACAGCCTCATCTTATGTTTCTTTTACCCCTGATCTTTTAGTTTATAGAATGTGCCATGTTCTTTCCTGCTCATGACTTGAGCAAATGCTGTTTCTTCCACAAGAATGTTCTTTCTTCTCTTTGTTCTGGTTAACCACTACTTATCCCTTGGATCTCAGCTAAAAAATCACTTCCTCAGTCACTTAAAGTCTATCATGATACCCTACAAGTGCCTTGTGCAGCACTTAACATACAATAACTATTCAATGATTTGGGTCATTATGGTTTACAGGCTACCTTTCAAACACTAGACTGTAAAATCCATGGGAGCACAGACCTGATCTATTTTTTGTAATTTATTTTTTAAGTTTTGAGGTATAATTTCCATATCATAAAATTCACCCATTGAAGTACACAATTGTTTTTTTTAATTTATTGGGGTGACAATTGTTAGTGAGATTACATAGATTTCAGGTGTACAATTCTGTATTACATCATCTATAAGTCCCATTGTGTGTTCACCACCCAGTCAGTTGATGACAGCCATTCTGACTGGGGTGAGGTGATATCTCATTGTGGTTTTTATTTGCATTTCTCTGATGATTAGTGATGTTGAGCATTTTTTCATATGTCTATTTGCCATTTGTATGTCCTCTTTGGAGAAATGTCTCTTCAGGTCCTCTGCCCACTTTTCAATTTGGGTTGTTTGTTTTTCTGTTGTTGAGTTGCATGAGTTCCTTGTATATTTTGGATATTAGCCCCTTATCGGAGGCACTGTTTGCAAAAATCTTCTCCCATTCAGTTGGGTGCCTCTTTATTTGTCGATGGTTTCTTTTGCTGTGCAGAAGCTTTTAAGTTTCATATAGTCCCATTTGTTTATTTTAGCTTTTACTTCCCTTGCCTTTGGAGTCAAATTCATAAAATGCTCTTTGAACCCAAGGTCCATAAGTTTAGTACCTATGTTTTCTTCTATGCAGTTTATTGTTTCAGGTCTTATGCTTTAGTCTTTGATCCATTTTGAATTAATTTTGGTACATGGTGACAGATAGCAGTCCAGTTCATTCTTTTGCACGTGGCTATCCAATTCTCCCAGCACCATTTATTGAAGAGGCTGTCTTTCCTCCATTGTATGATTTTAGCTTCTTTGTCAAAAATTATCTGTCCATATTTATGTGGTTTTATTTCTGGGTTCTCAATTCTATTCCATTGGTCTATGTGTCTGTTTTTTTTGCCAATACCATGCTGTTTTGATTATTGTAGCCCTGTAGTACAAGCTAAAGTCAGGGAGTGTGATACCTCCAGCATTGTTCTTTTTTCTTAAGATTGCTTTGGCTATTCAGGGTCTTTTGTGGTTCCAAACAAATCTGATGATTTTTGTTCTATTTCTTTAAAAAATGCCGTTGGGATTTTGATGGGGATTGCATTAAATCTGTATATTGCTTTGGGTAATATGGCCGTTTTAACTATGTTGATTCTTCCAATCCATGAGCACGGAATGTCTTTCCATTTCTTTGTGTCTTCTTCAATTTCTTTCAAAAATGTCTTATAGTTTTCAGCATATAGGCCCTTCATATCCTTGGTTAAGTTTATTCCTAGGTATTTTATTCTTTTTGCTGCAATTGCAAAAGGAATTGTTTTTGTATTTCTTTTTCTGAGATTTTACTGTTAGTATATAGGAATGCAATGGACTTTTGTACGTTGATTTTGTAGCCAGCAACTTTACTGTATTCGTTGATTGTTTCCAATAGCTTTTTGGTGGAGTCTTTAGGGTTTTCTATATATAGCATCATGTCATCTGCAAAGAGTGATAATTCAACTTCTTCATTCCCAATTTGGATGCTTTTTATTTCTTTCTCTTGCCTGATTGCTCTGGCAAGGACTTCCAACACTATGTTGAAAAGCAGAGGTGATAGGGGACAGCCCTGTCGTGTTCCTGAATGTAGAGCAAAGGGCTTCAGTTTTTCACCATTAATTATGAGATTAGCAGAGGGCTTGTCATATATGGCCTTTATTATGTTAAGGTATTTTCCTTCTATACCTATTTTATTAAGTGTTTTAATCATAAATGGATGTTGTATCTTGTCAAATGCTTTTTCTGCATCAATTGATATAATCATATGATTTTTGTCCTTTATTTTGTTTATGTGATGTATCACATTGATGGATTTGCGGATGTTGAACCATCCTTGTGCCCCAGGGATAAACCCCACTTGGTCGTGATGAATAATCTTTTTAATGCATTGTTGTATTTGATTTGCTAGAATTTTGTTTAGGATTTTTGCATCTGTATTCATCAGAGATATTGGTCTGTAGTTTTCTTTTTTTTGCGTTGTCCTCACCAGGTTTTGGTATCAGGGTAATGTTGGCCTTATAAAATGAGTTAGGGAGTACTGTCTCTTCTTCAATTCTTTGGAAGAGTTTGAGCAGGATTGGTATTAGATCCTCTTTGAAGGTTTGGTAGAATTCACTAGTAAAGCCATCTGGACTTTTGCCTTTGGGAAGGCTTTGGATGACTGATTCAATTTCGTTACTGGTGATTGGTCTGTTTAGATTTTTCAGTTCTTCATGGTTCAGCCTTGGAAGGCTATATGTTTCTAAGAACTTGTTCATTTCTTCTAGGTTATTGAATTTGGTGGCATATAGTCCTTCATAGTATTCTTGGATGATCCTTTGTATTTCTGTGGTGACCGTGATAACTTCCCCTTTCTCATTTCTGATTTTGAATTTTAAATGCTTTTGTTAATTAGTGTCTTCTCTCTTTTTATCTTAGTGAGTCTAGCCAAGGGTTTGTCAATTTTGTTAATCTTTTCAAAGAACCAGCTCTTTGTCACATTAATTTTCTATTGTCTTTTTGTTCTCTATTTCATTTAGTTCTGCTCTGATTTTTGTTATTTCCTTTCTTCTGCTGACCTTGGGTTTCATTTGTTCTTTTTCTAGTTCTGTAAGGTGTAACATGAGGTTATTTATTTGGGATTTTTCTTGTTTCTTGAGATAGGCCTGTAATGATATAAATTTCCCTCTTAAAACTGTTTTTGCTGCATCCCCAAAATTTTGGTAGGATGTATTTTCATTGTTATTTGTTTCTATGTATCTTTTGATCTCTCCTCTAATTTCTTCTTTGACCTGGTCGTTCTTTAAAAGTATGTTGTTTAATCTCCATGTATTTGTGTTTTTTCCTGCTTTCTTTTTGCAGTTGATATCCAATTTCAAAGCCTTGTGATCAGAGAATATGCTTGGTATGATTTCAATTTTCTTAAATTTGCTGAGGGTCTCTAATTGATTTTTAATAAACGTTTAGTCGCACAATCACCGTAATCCAGTTTTAGAACACTTCAATCACTCCAAAAATGTTTCCTTGTGCCCATTTGCAATTTCCTGCTCCCATATCCACTCCCTGGCAACCACTGAGCTTTTTTCTGTTTCTAAAAATTTGCCTTTTCTGGGCATTTCATATAAATGGATATTATATGTGGTCTTTTGTGCCTGGATTCTTTCACCTAGCATAATGTTTTGAGGTTCATCCATGTTGTAGCATGTATAAGTAGTTTGTTCCTTTTAAGTAGTATTCCATTGTATGGCTATACTAAATTTTGTTTACCCACTGATGTGCAGTTGGATTGTTTTCAGTTTTTGAATATGTTAAATAGTGCTGCTATACAGGTTCACATGTGTCATTATGTAGATGGAGGTTTTCATTTCTCTTGAGTGAGCAGATTCCCCTAGGACTAGAACTGCTAGTGGAGTTACCTGGTAAGTTTAACATTTTAAGAAATTGCCAAACTTTTCCAAAATGACTAACATTTTACAGTAATATAAGAAGATCCCAGAAATGCTATATCCTTACTATTGTTTATGGCCATTCTAGTGCATATGCCATGGTATCTCATTGTGGTTTTAATTTGCATTTATCCAATGATTACATTGAGCACTTCATGTGCAGATTAGCCATTCATATATCTTTTTACAAAATGCTTACTCAAAATTTTGCCCAGCTTTCTTTTTTTTAAGTCTTTTTTTTTTAAATAAATTTTATTGGGAAATATTGGGGAACAGTGTGTTTCTCCAGGGCCCATCAACTCCAAGTTGTTGTCCTTCAATCTAGTTGTGCAGGGCGCATCTCAGCTCCAAGTCCAGTCGCTGTTTTCAATCTTAGCTGCAGGGGGCACAGCCCACTATCCCATGCTCAAACCGGCAACCTTGTTATTGAGAGCCCACGGTCTAACCAACTGAGCCATCCAGCCACCCCTCCAGAAGCTCAGCAGCAGCTCATTGTCTTCAATCTAGTTGTGGAGGGTGCAGCTCAATGGCCCACGTAGGAATCGAACTGCAACGCTGTTGTTCACAGCTCATGCTCTAACCCACTGAGCCATCCAGCAGTCCTTGCCCAGCTTTTAATTGAGTTGTTTCTCTTATTACTGAGTTATAAGAGTTCTTTGTACTCTAGATACAAGTGCTTTATCTGATATATGATTTGCAAATATTTTCTCCCAGTCTGTGGCTTATAGTTTCATATTAATAATAATAGCTTTTGAAGCACAAAGGCTGTGTTTTTTTTGGAGTTTTCTTTGGAATTTTAATGGAAATGATTCATACTAACATAGACTTCAATAAAATCAGTGATTGTATTTCAATCAAAACCTAAGGAGTCCTCCCAAAAGGAAAAGAAATATAAAGAAGGAAGAAAAAAGAAACCCTGTAAAATAGAAAATGGGGATAATAATTGGGGAAGTCCATATTTTAAAGCCACTAGGAAGCAAACTGTATATTGTGTTTTGCTCAAAAGGCTTCTAATTTTGATGTAGTCCAATTTATCAATATTTTCTTTTATGGATCATGCTTTTGGTATCATATGTAAGAACTCTTTATCCAACTCAAGTTCATGAAGATTTTTTCCTGTTTTCTTCTACATGCTTTTAGCTTTTATGCTTAGGTCTATGATCTATGTTGAGTTAAATTTTGTGTATGGTGTGAAACAAGAGTCTAAGTTCTTCTTCTTCTTTTTTTTTTTTTTGCATGTAGATATCTATAATAATTGTCCCAGCATCATTTGTTGAAAAGACCACCCTTTCCCATCAAATTGTCTAGGCACTTTTGTCAAAAATCAATTGACCATAAATGCAAGGATTTATTTCTAGATTCTCAATTCTGCTCCGTTGATTTACATGTCTATCCTTATGTCAGTACCACACGGTCTTACTTATTGTAGCTTCACAGCAAGTTTTGAAATCAGGTTAGTGGAAGTAACCCAACTTTGTCCTTTTTAAAAATTGTTTTAGCTCTTCTAGATCTTTTGCAATTCCACACAAATTTTAGAATCAGCTTGTCAATTTCTACATAAATGCATGAATGAACTCTGTTAGGAATTGCATTAAATTTACTGATCAATTTAGAGAGAAATGCCGTCTTGACAACATTGACTCTCCTGATCCATAAACATGGGATGCCTACTTATTTAGATATTCTGTAATTTCTCTCAGCAATATTTTGTGCTTTTCAGTATAGAAGAACTGCACTTCTTTTGTTAAATTTATTCCTAAATATTTTATTGTTTTTGATGGTACTGTGAATGAAATTATTTCCTTAACTTCATTTTTGAATTATCTATTTCTACCTCATTTATTTTTGCTAACCATTTATTATTAGTTTCAGGCACCTAGGGCTACACGAATTAATGAGAGAATAATGAGTGTTTCCACATTTCTTACATAGATGAATTTTCACTGCACTTTATTAATGCTTTTTAATTATATTTATAATTTATATATTGCATTGTATATTTATTTTTATAGACTTTTAAAATATGAGCATCTTGACAGCAGCAACATCTTCTTGTCTTTATATTTATTAAGCTGGTAAATTTATTGAATGATGGAATATAACAAAGCTTTGAATTAGCCAAACCTACTTAAAAAGGGAAGAGCACTACTTTTTTCAAGGGTTAGGAACATATCTTTGAGTATCTTTATAACTTGCTTTAGCTACTCATCATATAGTGTTTCGCACATAGTTCTTGACTGACTGCTAAACAAGACCGAGCTCATACCACAGGCTCTGAGAACTTTAAATAACTTCATATTTCCACAGCAGTAGATAATTAATAGTTTATATTTATAGAGGATTAATTAATGAGTAAAATCAAAAGCAATCTAAAATAACAGTTTAGGGATATAACCCAATGAGTTCCAGATAGATCTTCTACTTAAGATAAAGTGAGTTTGTATCCTATTTTAGTTAAAAGCTAGAGGAAAAGTCTAATTCACTACTAGAACTAAACCTAAAGCGCTACCACATTAAAAAGAATCTCATGTTTGAGATGTGCTTCAAACTGATATGGAAGCAGGAGAAATAGGAGTAGGGGTTATAGATGAAATAAGACTGATCACAATTGTGGAAATTAGTTGATTAGAGATTTATTATACTATTCAGTCTACTTTTGTGTATGTTTGAAGTTTTCCACAGTAAACAGTCCTGAAGAAAAAGATTATCTTAATGAAATGGATCTATGGCAGAAATTAAGATCAGTAAAAATAAATAGACAGGGGCCGGCCCAGTGGCTCAGGCGGTTAGAGCTCCATGCTCCTAACTCAGAAGGCTGCCAGTTCGATTCCCACATGGGTCAGTGGGCTCTCAACCACAAGGTTGCCAGTTCAATTCCTTGAGTCCCGCAAGGGATGGTGGGCAGCGCCTCCTGCAACTAAAATTGAACACGGCACCTTGAGCTGAGCTGCCGCTGAGCTCCCGGATGGCTCAGTTGGTTGGAGCATGTCCTCTCAACCACAAGGTTGCCGGTTCGACTCCCGCAAGGGATGGTGGGCTGTGCCCTCTGCAACTAGCAACGGGTAACTAGACCTGGAGCTGAGCTTCACCCTCCAAAACTAAGACTGAAAGAACAACAACTTGAAGCTGAACAGCACCCTCCACAACTAAGATTGAAAGGACAACAACTTGACTTGGAAAAAAGTCCTGGAAGTACACACTGTTGCCCAATAAAGTCCTGTTCAAAAAAAAAAAAGTAGGCAAACCCTTTTGTATACAAGTATCTACAAAACAGTTTTTGTTTGTTTAAGAATCAGGACTTTTAAATCTCCAAGACAGTTTTCAGTTTTGAGTACATCTTCTGTAGAAAATACTAAGGAATAGGTCTAAAGGAGTTAGAGAAAAGTAACATGCAAAAAAAAATTCAAAACTACCCGATGCTTTCCATTTTTTTCTTTATAATGAAAATCCCCAAATTTTCTTTCTGCTCTAAAATACTGAAAACAAACTAAAAATCTCAGTGTTGTCCTTATTATGCCCACTTCTAAAAGATTTACAACCTCTATAACAGGATGAAAACAAAAAAAAAGGCCTGAGAATTATTAATTTCACAAGTACATGAGTGTTTGTCAGGAAATAGTAAACTGTTAGAGAAAATGGTAAATCAATCATAATTTCTGAGGGAGATTCTTTTTTCATGTGTAACAAACTTCACTGATGCATTTAGGATAACCAAAAGGAATTATGTAACACAGAAGAGAAACCCTAAATACATCTCGTCCAAGAGAAAAGAAAAAAAAAAGTAAACTCTCCTCAAAAGATTTCCTAGAAGGCACAATTTAGTTGTGAGGGAAATGTTGAGTTTTCCATTCTTGGTTTCCAGTTTTTAAGTAACTACAACTTGAAAGTATGAAAAAAATATTGGAGAAAAACCCTGTTATCTTTCTTCCAATCTACATCCCAAAATAAAAGAAAAAGCAAATAATAAGGAGATAAAATTGACTAATTAGTCATCTGTAACTCACCGCCAGGAAACATGAATCGAATTTCTCTTTCTGCTGTGGCAAAATCATTACTCCCATGAAGTGCATTCCTTAGGTCATCTGTGCCATAAACTGCCCTTAGACTAAAAAGCAAGTTAGAGATGATGACCATCCAACCTGACATCCTTTTTTTACTTTTTACATATGCATTCTACTTAGGTATTTTACAGAAGCACTGCCACTTCTCACATATGGAGGTGTTAAGCTATTTTGAATTTAAGTTTAAATCTACCAAGATGAGGGTCAAATATATTTAAATCTACAGGAGGAATACACTGGGAAAATAGAAGTTGTCTCGGTGAAAAAAAGGTGCTGTTTTGTGAGAAGTGAAAAAGCAAGGTATTCAAAAGTGCAAGAACTTAATGTCCTCTGGCTTCCTGACGTTAATGATAATGCTGAAAATCTGGATTTCTGGTCCTGTGTTAATATTCTTTTAAAATACCATACCAATTTCCCATGAAAAATCCTACTGCAACAGCAGTTTAATTCCAGGATGAGAGAGTAAGGTTAACCAACCACAAAGCATTCTCTGAGGCCTTCTGTTGTACTGGTATTAAGATAGACATTTAATAGTTAAAACATGAAATGGACCTCTCCACCCCTTCACCCTGCCCCCACATACAGAAACAGTGGATTTAGGAAAACTTTCAAATGAAAGGAAATTCCTATTACAATGAATTCAGATTTTTTTCATTTTCATAGTTGTATTCTATTTTTCCCCTAAAAAAGTTACCTGTCTGGATGTGTCTCCTTAGCTACTAAGCTATTACTTGGTCCCAAAAGTTCTTTCCAGTAAGAGATGGCTTTATGTCTAGCTAATATCATGGCAACAAGTGGTCCAGAACTCATGTAAGCTGTTAAATTGGGGAAAAACATTTTCCCGTACTCTTCCACATAAAAGTTACTACATTGCTCAGGGCTGAGATGTAGTTTTCTTCTCTATAAGAGAAACAAAGTCAACGAAAGCATTTAAAATTCAATAATACCTCAGTTCAATAATACCTCATTAAGTCATTAAAACTTGAAATTAGTGCCAATCTGATTATACACTTAAGATTTACTTTTGTATTATGAGGAAAGGGTGAGATAAGAAAATTGCAGGCTATAAATAAAATTATAAGAATTATTTAACCTATTTAAGAAAAACTATTCCTGTTTAGCAGCCTCCTTCAACATATGGTTTGTTAATGACAAATTCATCATATCTCCTTTTTAAAGTAAAAAAACTCCAACCATCAATATTTTTTTGGTATGTACATTAAAGTAACAAAACCAGACTTTAGAATTTTCCAAATTCATCTTTTCCTATCTATTTGTGGCATTTTCCTATTTATTGTGAAATTTTCCTACATTATTTTAGGGAGCTGATCTCATTGTGGTACTGAGAAATAACATGCAGTATAATAATGCAGTAAACAAGATTTTCACTTGAACATGAAAGCTGTGTATTCTTTTTTTTGTTGTTGTTTAAGGAGGACACAGCTCACAGTGGCCGATGTAGGGATTGAACCAGCAACCTTGGTGATACCAGCACCATGCTCTAACCAACTGAGCTAACCGGCAACCCCAAAAGCTGTGTATTCTTTATTCCGTTTCTGCCATAAATACGTTGATTCGCTGTGATCTTAAGAAAAATTAGGGGCCGGCCCAGTGGCTCAGGTGGTTGGAGCGCCGTGCTCCTATTGCCGAGGTCGCCGGTTTGATTCCCACATGGGCCAGTGAGCTGTGACCTCTACAGCTAAGATTGTGAACAATAGCTCTCCCTGGAGCTGGGCTGCCACGAGCAGTCGGAGGTTGGCATGGGCTGCTGTGTGCTACCATGGGCTACCGTGTGCCACCATGAGTGGCCGGTGGCCAGCGTGAGCTGCCAGCAACCGGTGAGAGCTGCCGTGAGCTGCTATGAGCGGCCGACCAATAACCGACTGCCTCAGCTGGGGGAGCGCAAGGCTCATAATACCAGCATGGGCCAGGGAGCTGTGTCCTACACAACTAGACTGAGAAACAACAGCTTGAACTGGAGTGGAGTGGGGAAACGGAAGAAAGGGGGTAAAAAAAAAAGAAAAATTAGTTGGCATTAAGTTTCTCAATTTGAAAGATTATGAAATGTTTTGGACAAATAAATGTTATTTTCTTCACAAATGAGAGACTATGTGAATGAATCATTAAATTTTAAAAATCATAGAAGCTGAGTCAGTCATTCTTCCAATTGGAAAGCATCATACTTTCCCTAAAAGCAGTTAGTGAATGCTTTTTTAAAAAATCATACATTACTACTGTTTTTTAATTCCACTAAAGATAGATCATGAGGATAAAGGCTCAAAATAGAATAGAGGGGTTCAAAGTACAAGGAGACATCAAGGAAGACTTCTGGCTTGGAATAAGGATGATGAGACATGGAGATAATAAGTCTCAAGATGAAGGCTACATGTAATAGGCAGAAATCCATCTTTCTAAAATGGGTTAGAATTGACCTATCTCTTAATTAAAGTCCCTTCTGAAACTATCATTGTGTCCTCAGGTTTCAGAAACTTGGTAAAATTGCTTGGTTTGGAGCAAGCGATATAAACTGCCCAGAGCAAGAAGCATGGAAAGATGCTTCCTTACCTAGGTGGGTCAGTCAGAGCATTGCATGAACATTTCTACTGGACAAGGATAACACTCTCGCCAGTCAAGAACCAGTTACTATTAAAAAAAAAAAAAAACAGTTCCAACATCTGGTCTCATACTGAAATTCATATAGTCAAGAAATAGAACAAATTTGAGAAGTTACAAATAGGTTTAATATAATCCTTGATTCTATTATTTAAAATTAGGACATGCTAGTATTTGTGATTCTTATGCATATTGGTGTTGGTTTTGTTGTTGTTGTTGTTGTTGTTGCTGGGTTAAAAAGTAAAAATCTCTTCTGTTGCAATATAAGCCCTTATCTGACACATGCCTCTCAACAAACGGGAAGCTTCCTTCTCAGGTATGCTAGCTAATGCAGCACAATTATAAAAATTAAGGGCTCATCTTAAACTAAAGTTAATACTGAATCAAGGATTTCCTTGGTTACTTTAAAATTAGATCAGGTAAAGTTTTTTGGAATTTAGATGAAGAGTTTCACAAAGAGAAGCAATAATATTAAGTAATAACAGAAAGGAACAATTAGCTTGTAACAAAGTAAAGACTGCCACCTACTGAAAGGATATATCATTTTTCAGGTTTTCCCTAGATGGGACAAGAAAGCCTCAAGTTCAATGGACTCCCAACTAAAATAAAGCCTACTTTAAAAGCATACTATACAAAGGACAAATATTATATGTTTCCACTTACATGAGATATCTGGAATAGTCAAAATCATAGTGATAGAAAGTAGAATACTGGTTACCAGGGGCTGGGAAGAGGGATAAACAGAGAGAGAGTGTTTAATGGGTACATAGTTTCAGTTTGAGATGATGTAAAAGTTCTAGAAATGGATGGTGGTGATGGTTTCACAACTATGGGAATGTACTTAGTTCCACTGAACTCTACACCTAAAAGTGGTTCAACTGGTTAAGTTGCATGTATTTTACCACAATTAAAACCAAAAAAAAGCACACAATACATCAAGGCCTTCTTTGGTCTGAAATTTATTGCTCACTAGGTAAAATGCAAAATGTTAGCATTTATATTAAATTTTCATTTATGATTAACACTACCACTTAAGTATGTCACTAATTCTTTTTAAAATATGGACTTTTTAAAACATAAATAGGTTATCTTATTCATATACTTCATTTAATTTTTTTTCTAAAATTAAGGAATAATACACTTATAGGGTTAAAAAGTTCAAAGCAATATAAAAAGATACGTGCTGAAAAATCTCATTCCCATCCCTGTCCATGTACTATTCTTGCCCTCAATAGGCAAACATTTTTTAATGCTTATTTATCCTAGTGTTTCATTTTGCAAATATTAGCAAACATGAATATATATTACTTTTTTATTTCTATCACAAAAGATTGCTACACACTACTCTACATTTGTTTTTCCATAACAGGGCACTGAAAGGTTCCTTATTCTTTTTACAGTTAGTTGCACAGTATTCAATTTGGTGGCTTTGCCAGGGTTGATTTAACCGTTCTGCTAATACTGGAATGTTTTCAATCTTTTGCTGGTAAATAAACAATGCTGCAAAAAGTAACCTGTATATATGTCACTTGATATTAATACACAGATTATGGGTGGAATTCCCAGAAGTAGGACTGCTGGGTCAAAGGGTAAATAAATACATCTGTAATACTGATAAATCACTGTCAGGTTCCTTTCTATGGGGGTTGTGCCATTCACTTTTACAATTTTGCCATATACCGCAGTAGCTCAGTGTCACTTTAATTTGTTTTTTTCCCCACTTATTGAGAATCTTTTCATATTTTCAAGAAGCATCTGTTTTCTTTTTCTCTGATCCTCCATATGTTCTGCCCATTTTCAAATGAATTTTTATCTTTTTCTAGGAGTTCTTTATATATTAGGGAGATTAGCCCTCTGTCTGCAATATGAATTGCAAATCTTTTTTCCAAGTTTGTCATTTGTATTTTGACTTTGCTTATAGTTTTTATTTGGCCATGCAGAACTTTTTTAAGTTTATAATCTTATTAATCTTTTCTTTCATAGTTCCTAGACTAAGTCATAATAAAAAAGGCTGTCCTATTCCAAGAATAAAGAAACTCATCCATCTTTTATTCTAGAATTTGTATGGTTTAATTTTTTAATATTTAAAATTCCAATCCATTTGAAGTTTATCCCGGAATAATATAGTATCATACTTGAATACAACTTTTTTTTAATGGCTACCTAGTTTTCCTAACAACATTCATTAAAAAGTTCATTTTTACCTGGGTTTTTTAATGACTATATTAAATGTTTTCTTATAATTTCCTGTAAATTTTTCCTTACATTTTCTTGTACCATCCTTACCCTCAGCCTCCACCTATCCTAAGTTCAACCAAAATCCCATCTTTCCTAAAGACTGAAATTTTCTTTTTTATTTTTTAAAACACTGATTAAATAAGTAATATAACCCTACATAAGAGACTAAAAACCAAAATTTCAAATCAGGATGGTACAAAAAAGGAAGATTAAATATACTCAATTCGATTTGATAATCTTTATTCTTTTTACATTCATTTTCAAACCTCTACCAACTGCAGAACAAGCGTAAGGCTTAAAACATTAAATGTTTGTAATAAAGGAAAAGAATTCAAAAGTCTTAAAGTCCATCAATAGAGGACCAAATAAACAAATTGTGGTTCATCCACACAGGGGTATATGACACAAAAGTTAGGAAGAATGAGCTGCATTCAAATGTAATGATCTGAAATTGCTATCTGAGGGACTTTGTAAACGGGGTCAAGGGTGGGGCATTGTCCTATTTTATGGGGGAAAATGTCTGGGAATACATAGAAAAATCCTGGAAGAACAGAAAGTATTAAGTTTTTGCCTCTCTCTGGAGACTGGGATGTGGTGTGGGTGAGGACAGGTGGAGGGAAAAGGAATTTTATTTTGCATTTTATACACTTTTTTTTTTTTTTTAAAGATTTTATTGGGGAAGGGGAACAGGACTTTATTGGGGAACAATGGTCAAATTGTTGTCCTTTCAATCTTAGTTGTGGGGGGTTATGTTCAGCTTCAAGTTGTTGTTCTTTCAGTCTTAGTTGTGGAGGGCGCAGCTCAGCTCCAGGTCCAGTTGCCGTTGCTAGTTGCAGGGGGCACAGCCCACCATCCCTTGCGGGAGTCGAACCGGCAACCTTGTGGTTTGAGAGGACGCACTCCAACCAACTGAGCCATCCGGGAGCTCAGAGGCAGCTCAGCTCAAGGTGCTGTGTTCAATCTTAGTTGCAGGGGGCAGAGCCCACCATCCCTTGCGGGACTCGAGGAATTGAACTGGCAACCTTGTGGTTGAGCCCACAGGCCCATGTGGGAATCGAACCGTCAGCCTTCGGAGTTAGGAGCACGGAGCTCTAACCGCCTGAGCCACCGGGCCGGCCCCCATTTTATACACTTTTGAAGTGTGACAAAACTTTTAAATACTATCACACATAACTTTTATAGTTAGAAGAATAAACCTAAATTTAATGCTAAATTAATGCTAATACATAAACATTGAAAAAAAGGATCAATGAGAGAAAAGAACACAATGATCATGCCCAGAAGTTACCTGAACAATGGTGAATCCAGATCTGAGAATAATATCTTGTATCTCCTCCTCTTTGTCAACAATATCTGGTTTGATAATGGCCAGAGTTTTTTCTACATATATCTGAGGTGGGGGCATCGACAGCTCCATTGTGGGTTTTCAGGGTATAATTTAAGAGTCTTGACAGGTACCAACTGCAATGATATGCAATCCCAACCTCAAATTTAATGTAATTATGATTAAGAACAGCATTATTAGTCGCTTGATTTTATTCATTTATATAAACTCAGAAACTGCAATCTTTTTCTATAAGCAGTGTCTGAATACAGGCATACCTCGAAGATATTGCAGGTTCTGTCTCGATCGCAGTAAAGCGAGTGTTTCTCTATTTGATGGTGGAGAGTCTTGCTTTCAGTTTGTAAAACACGCAATACCTGCAAATCGCATAAAGCGCAATAAAATGAGGTATGACTGTAATACGATTTCTATTCTGCGCGTAAACTGTGCCTTGGGTTTTCCTAAACATTTTCATGAAGGTGGAGAGGCCCCAGGGCAATCCCAAGGCCTGGGACTCGCGCAGACTCTAAGGCAGCAGCTGGAGGCAGGTTGGCAACTCTCCGCGATTCTCCAGCTGCAGGTTGAGCGGCCCCGCCCCACCCCGCCCCGCCTCGCCCCGCCGGGACGGCTATTGCATAGGGTCAGGTCTGGTTGGAAAGTAGGATCCCTAAGTCCCTGGACCTCTCCCGGCTGCACCCGCAGATTCCGAGTCCGACCTTCCGTGGAGTACTCACCTCAGCACTCACTCCTCTGGTGCGACCGCAACTTATTGCTAGGAGACCCGAAGCCCAGGTGGGGGACGGTGGCTGCAGAGGGCCAATCCCAGCAGCGTTACTTCACAGCCTCTTACCGGTTCCTTTCAATCATGAAAGGGAGCCAGCCACCGGTAGTTTTATTCCCCTTAAGAATCTTAGAGCACTAGACGTTTTCTTACATTTTCCTCATAATTTATCTTATTTCACCCTCCTCCTCATTTTAAGGATGCTTCAATTATCTCCATTTTATAAATGATGAGACAAATCATAATCACCCCTTCCTCACCCCACCCCATCACTTTCCAGACAATATAAGTAAGAAAACCCATGTCAAATATCTTCATTTCACCAGATGATGCTATCCCCTCTATTCCCAGCTTCTGTAATCATTAAAAAGCAGTCTTCAACTTGTGGTATAACATTTATTTATAGAGCAGTAATAAGAGGTTTAAGCTAGTTACCTCTAAATTAAGCCTATGGAACAAAAAGATATGGGCAACATTTATGGTATAACCCCAAATCACAGCTTTCCCCTTTTCCCTTATATTTTGTCCGCAGGCACCTTTGGTTGTGAGTTAAGGCCTTATTATTAGAAAAGACAACAGGGAAATGATAAACAAGTGCTGGGACCTTCTCTGGGTCCGAGTCTCAGTGAGAGGTCCAAAATCCAGAAAGGGTCAGGGTAGCAGCTCCAGGTTAACAAAACAGGTTTTCCATCACGCACTGGGTTGGCTGATTTTCATTCTGGACTATTTAAGTCTCTTCTTTTGACTAACCAAGTACTCAGCACCTATAGGGTCAAGGCAGAAGCAAACCATGAGGCTTAAAAGCTACAGAGGTATGCATGCAATTTTATTTTTCTGCAATGAGATCTGACGTTTTTTCCTTTAAAATATGATGCTACCCAAAAAAGAAACCCTCAGATGTTTTCTGGTTACTGTGTCTTATCCCCCTATCAATGGGACAGTGTGAACATACATTAATATCAACAGATGTAGCAACCAAAAAACGGACAGTGACTCCAGCCTCTGGTTTGCATGTTTAGCCCTCTGGCTTGAGGCTCTGGAAGCAGGAGCTCCCATTACCATTACAGCCCTATTCAGAGTTCTTCAGCTGCCTGCCTTCCTAGACTACTTTGCTTCACTATTAACGCTGGTTCTACTGAGGCTCCAGGTTTTCCAAACCAGTACGTACAAGGTTAGTCCTTCAGAGCCTTGAATCACCTCTAAATATAAAATCTGGGAACACTTCAACATCACCCTTCTTCTCACACTTTCTAAATCAGGTTCCAGAGATTACACTCCTTTTTCGTGCAACTCTCTACATACAGTACCTGAATCTGCTCCAAGACTTCTCGCTGCATCTCCACAGCCATATGGTACACATGATGATCAGAGTCATTGTACATCACAGCATTTTGGAACATCAGCATCAGGTCCCGCTGAAACTGTGCCATGGTGCGAATCCGTCCCTTAGACAGATTCCTTTTCAGGGTCGTTAAGTCCATGGGTCTACAGGTGGCCAAGAGAAAGCAGAGGAAATCAAACCTTCATGTGGAACATGTGGTAACCTAATATGCTTTCTTGGAGAACCAGCTCTTAATGAAAACAATCCCCAACAGTTAATTAAAAAAGCAACAGCTTTTTTTAAAAAAAAAAATTGGACTGCTACTACTTACAATAGGCCAAGCACTATGTTAGGTAACTTTATATAATAACTCCCATAAACCTCGTGAGGGAACAGAGATCTAAAGAGTGTAAGTACTTGCTCAAGGTCACACAGCTTGGATTCCAATTCAAAGACAGCCTGACTCCAGAATCCACAGGCCCAGCCACCACATTCTACTACTACAGGAGTAGTGGTGACCCCAGGTACTAAGGTTGTAAAGAACTCCAATGATCAGTTTGTCATATGATAGTTAACGACTGTTTACAACGTGTAACCATATACTAGGCATTAACATACTTCTCTTATTGCATAATCAAAAGCTAGTAAGTTTTTTTCTCCTTTCATGGAGATGAAGAGTGAGAATCAAGCAAATATTAAGACAAATTATTAATGAGACACAGAAAGTGGGTATATAAGAGAAGGCACAGCAGTGTAGAAACAGAACTGAATGGGGAGGTAAGAATCTGGGGGTTAGTTCTAGCTCTGCTAGGCACTGTTATCACAGACAAGTCATGGTCACCTCTGAGCTTTAGTTTCCTCGTCTATAGAACAAGTCTGTCTCCAAATGTCCTTTCCTGACCTTTTATACTCTATTAACACACTGGTTTGTGACAGTATTTTAGATGAAATATGCTATAAAAATAAAAAATACTGCAATCAACCAATGTTGGTCACATCATTTGGATTATTATCTTTGGCCTTAGCATATGAGTACCTATAACGGCCAGAATGAATACAGTGTTCCTTTTAAAGTTTTGCTCCAAAAAACTGTCAAAAACTACCAAAGGCTAAGATTATAATGGATCACATTACTTAAAAATCAAGACTGGAAAAAAAAGAGCCTATGTTATCCTTGTGTTCCCTGCATTCCTTCTCAAAAGCAGACTGCACACCATAACTTTACAAACTTGTTCAGCTGTAAAATACATCTTGAGTTTGTAAGTAATGTAAATGAAATAAGAAATAATCTAATATATGGGAAATAAAGTAGGAAAAGACAGGTGTAAAAGCAAGAAACCTTTCTTGACCCCTTTTCCACTGACCTTTTCACCACATCCTTGTATCCTGGGGCCTGCCTTTCTGACACAGGCTTCAGAAATGGACCGCTGAACCTGTTAGGGGACAAACCCAGAATGGAAGAAGAAACCCTGGAAAGTCACTCTAAATAAGAAGAGTGTCTGTGAACACGAAGAATGGCTTGGAGACGTACCTGTGACTGGCAATCGTCCTCCAGACTGACAGGATAGTCTTCTTAAATAGCAAGTGATCCTGAACAGGCTCGCTTTGGCTTAAATCAGACCTATGGGATAACACGACATAAAAGAAACAGTAACTGCACAAAGGGCATTCTGCGTCCCCCAGGTGGAAAGGAGGTTTTCTCAAGACACACTGCTCCTAATTAACATCTGAAGAAATGTAACACCATAAGAATACGAAGATATTTAATGCTTCCATAAGGGATGCCAAACTCTTGTTCTCTTACTGATCACTATAACCCAATGAAGTGGTTACCTCTTATAAAATGTATTACAAATCTACAATTGCCTGGGCCTTTTGGTCTCTTGCTGATTTTGCTCTTCAGCACCTGTGACTCTAAAGAACTGGTCTATGAAAGTAGTCTTTGTTCACTGATGTTTCCCAACTGCCTGGCACATAGTAGAAGCTCAATTAAGTTTTTGATAAATGAATCTGGTCCCGTTTTATGCAGAAATATGCCACATTAATAAGTATCTCTCTCACCCATGTTTCCAGAGAACGAAATACTTGATTACAGATTCCAAGGAATTCTCTTACATTTCATCTGAATGCCACACAATTAAATATTTTTCCTTTTCATTCTCCTCTGTATAGTAATCTTTAAAACACCTAAGAAAAAGTAATTTATCTTCATGGACCTTCCTTCTCTGGGCTAAACTGTCGAATTTATTTAGTTTTTCTTCAGAGGTGCAATTGTTCAATGTTTTATTTCATTTTGTAATTTTCCCAGTTGGCAAGTTTTCTATTTATTTCAAAGTTAAACATGAGGTTACACTTCCCACTTTACCCACTGTACTATTTTTCTAAATGAGTTCTCTTCACACCTAAGGTTTCACATCCTCATTTTGCTTTATGTACCATATTGTGCACATCGATCTGAGCACAACTCACATATCATTTTATCTTTCTGCAATTTGAGCAGCTCCACATAACTATTCATTTTTGCCATGTAATATCTCACCTGCATCTAAATTATGTACCACAAAAATCAACTTTTCCTTAAACACAGAACCCTATCAGAACAAGGAACTTATAAAGCCCCCCCCGCCAAACCTCTTCGTTTCTGATTAGTCAACCAGAATGAACAATAACTCCTTGGTACTGGTGCAATTTAATTCACACATCCACGCAATAGATATTTAATAAGTTTCCATTGAAGAAAGAATCCCTTGCCAAGTAACTACAAGTAAAAGTGTGGGAGTGGAAAGGACCTGCAGACTGGGAGTGATACTCCAAAAGCTCTACTTCCTTTTAGGGCTGAAGAGTCAGTACAAACTAAGGGGAGCCAGGAAAGAGGGGCCTGGAGAAAGTCTATGTTCCAAAGTAGTTTTAAGCTTCCCTGTTGATAACACAGGAACTCAGCTTTCTACCTCCCCTTAAGCAATCTGGCCAAGCAGACTCAATTACTAATATCGATTGCTTTATTTATAAAGATTTCATGTTTAACCTAAATTCTGAGATGAGTGTGGAGTATACCATTCAAGATACTGAAATGTCATGAGATAAAATGTCCCAGATTAGAGATTTCCTGTTTTATAGTCATCATATGCCATCTGCTCATACTTACACAGCGAGTTACAGAAACGCAAAGGAAGCAATTCTTCAACAACCTATGGTTCAAGCTGTTATTTCATTTGTGTAACAAAAATTTGAAATCTGCTATTAAAAATATATATGTATGCATGGTTCAGTGTAAACCTTGAACCAAAAAAGGCTAGAATAATTATTGGTTTGCCTTCCCACAGATACGTGGGTGGACCTGGGATATAATAAAAGAAAAAAACCAGTTCATGTTATCTTCTCTAGTAGATATAAGACCAGGCCCAGAAAAGGAACTATTCATCAAAACAAAAATAACTTTGTTTTCTGACTTATTAAAAAGAAATTCACTTTACTAAAAAAAAAAAATTCTAAAATGTGCCCGTTAGCCCCATAATTACTTACAAAAAGATGAGATACCTACATAAACAATTTCCCAAGATTTGTGAAAAAGGAACAAGGGAGATCGTAACTTCAAAATAATTTTTAATTTCAAGTTAATTGGAGCTGTTTTAGTATTTTTAAAATGAAGTATAGTTTGTATAATATTGGACATGAGGGACAATCTGACTCAGCAACATTTCCTAAGTAAATAAAGATAGTAATTAGAGAGAAGGATTATTTATGAAAGAGATTCTTAATGTTGATGAAACAGACTTGTTTTATAAGAGAAAATCATATAGACTTCTATTTATACAATAACATTTTATTTAGTTCTATTTCCAGTGTTTTCCAACTTTAATTTCCTCTTTCAATTTATAAAAGTAATTCATGGTAACAAATTTAAATAGGCATAAACAGAGGTGAAAGTACAAATCTTAACACCCTTGTGTAAATATCTGTACTTACCGCTTTGAGGAGGGAGCGTGGCTGTAAAGCATATCCACCAGAGGAGCAGCCTGGACGCTGAAGCCAGCGGCACACTCACCTGTGGAGGGCCGGTCTTCCATCTCTGACACATACCCTTCACCCTGGTCCTCCCCTTTGGATTCTTGCTGAACCTCTCCCTGGAGTTACCAGGAAACAAAGAGAACTTTAGAAAGAGATTTACTATCGGCAAAGTCATTTTACTTGCATGGAGTATATGAAGGCTGACCTTAAGGTGAGAAGAGGTCAATTGTATAAAGCTATAAAAGAAGTTAGAGAAAGGTGATTTAACTAGACCTAAGTCAATGAATTCTTGCCAACAATCTTGCTGGAGAACTCTTAACATGGTACCCCCCAAAAAAAATGAAAAAGCAATATACTCAATTCTAGATGGATGCTGTATTCTTTTAAAACTGTTAATTAATGAAAATGGCATTCTAAATTTTACTGATTGCTTACTGAGCTAGGGACTACACTAAGTGCTTTACATGAATTGTCTCATTTAAACCTCAAACCTTTAAGGTAGGGGCACTATTATTCCACTTCAGAGAAAACTGAGATTCTAAAATGTTCACTAACATGCCTAAGGTCACACAACTAATTGGTGCTAAAACCAGGATTTGGATCCTGGTAGTTGAACTCTCTGGAGTCAGCCTATGTGCTCTAACCACTCTGCTCTGCCTCCCTGTGCAGAGGACCAATCAGACAGCTGGTTTGTTATTCACTAACCTCTTCATTCTCTGTGGGTAGTTCCTGAACTGCACAAGTATCTGAGGGAGCTGGGGCCACCTGTGGCCTTCCATTTTCTCCCAGTGACTTCTTCTCAGCTACCAAGGGGTCTGCCTTGGCTGAAAGTTCTTCAGGATCTCTGCAGGGCTCCCCTTCTCCTTCAATAGCTTCAATTTCCCTTCTTTCTTGTTGTCTGGTACCAGATGAAGGGCAGCAGCCTTCACATGATTCTTTGCTGCTAATGCATAATGGCTCCATTAAATAAGCTACCTGCAACCATAGTCTATTGTTAGATACATAGGAACACCAAGGGAAATCATCATCTACGTATCAATGATGTCACGATTACAATGCCACTGTGATTAAGTCTGAGATGGCAAATAGGTTAATTCACTCCATCACTTAAATTTTATTAAATATCTTATATACACAGATTAGTTGCTAGGGACCTAACAGTAAGAAAGATAGGTATGGTTCTTGCCTCTTCCAGGAGCTTATGTTCTAATTTTTCATCTCAAGTGTCAACTCTGATCAATTGGGAGTGACTAGCAAACTACTGAAAATTTTGTCTGCTACAATGCTGATAGAAGTGGCAACATTTGAACTGGATTCTTGCTGATCTTGGCGTAGGTTCTCCCAAGTGTGTGCAGTTGCTTCATAAATATAAACCCTCTGTCCTATTGTTTATTTCTGATACTCAGCCCATAACCAGGGTAATAAGGACACTGTAAAATACTGCCTTGAAGTCATATAATAATCTTCAAAGAGTTTGGGCAAGTATCACCTCCCATGACTCTGAAAGAATGAATTGCAAGAATACTCTTACAAGGCAGCCCTGAATACAGAAATTTCACTTCCTATGACTCAGGGTCCTAATGACTGGGATTTTAGAGTATTTAGTCAAAAGTACACATTTGGCACATATTTTGTGTTAGCACCAAGTGCTGAAGACACAGCAGTGAACTCAGTCCCTGCCACTGTGGAGCTTCTATTTCAGTCAACAGTATTAAGAATGGCAGAAATATGCATAGGTAAGCATTCTCTTCGAGCTTGAGACTCTCCCTACTTTGGAAATAATGGCTCCCATTACCTCAGAGAGAAAGTGGAGGAGATTCTGACTGCTGACTTGCTCTGCCTCTTCCTGAGACTCCTCACTGCCTCCGTCCCCCACAAGCAGCTCACTAGGTGCTCTCCCTGGGCTGCTTTCCTCTAGTTTCTCAGCCCCTGGCTCCTCAGTTTCCCTCCAGCTGCCCATATCAAGATCCAGACTGGAGTCCCAAGAGCTGAAGAGGGACCTGCAGTCGTTGCTCAACTCAGAGTCATTGGGATAGTCTTGTTCAGAATCCAACCAAACCCATTCACGCCCCATCTGTAAATACACAGAAAAAAATGCATTAAATTCACTCGAATCAATATTCCTAAGGCATTTGCTTCTCACAAGCTCAGTAGAAAGACAAGGGGCCAGAAATTTCTTTCTACTCATCAAGTGTAAAAGCTAGCTAAAGGGAGACATCAAGAGACAAAATGATCTCTTGTCATAAGGAATAAAGAAAAAGCCCATGTCAAACAGTATAATAAAGATTACCCAGTAAGTATTTTTGCGATTTCTTCATACTCCAAAGAAGGGAAAGAACTGGAGCATAAAGAGAATCCTCCACCTCAAATCACCTTTAAACTGCAAAGCAATAAATATGAGGGACAGGGGATATTTTCCTCATCGTAGACATTCTTAACCTATCAATCATTAAATCTTCAAAACATACTTTAAGATTACGTGGTATCCTTCGGGTCATACCCAACTCTCCCTTCTCAGAATGAGAACGGCAACATCAAGTTTTGTAAATATCTTCAATGCCTTAATTATACTACACTATCCTGGTTTTCTTACCCCCTTACACCTTTCAGTAAATTCATCATCTATGTTCTTGCTTGGTCCTCTGCTTCATTAATACTTCCTTTAAAAAAATATATACTTTGAGGTTTCAAATTTAATTTCTATTCAGGTGGCGCCCAAATCTCTCCACCTTTACTTCTTATGTGCATTCTGGTCGCATTTCTCTACGTACCCAAAAGTCAATGCCCTTTTGGTCCCCTACCACCTGCTTCAACTCAACATTTCAAAAACTAAAATCACTTATCTCCAAAATAATTTGCTCTCCCCAATTTCCTTATCACCATCAACACTATTTTCTTGATCCTGTTTTGACTCTTCCTTTTCTTGTATTCAGTAGGCAAGTCCGCATCTCAATTTTCTTCCACAATTTTTCTCACTGCCCATCCTTTGTTCCTGAATAAATGCCATAGCCTCCTGTTCAGTTTCTCTATCTTTAATTCAATCTACTTTCAACAAAGCCTCCCTATTCAAGGCTTTATAATAGCGATCATCTCGATACAAATTTGTCTGCAAGTCCTCCATAAACTCAGCCCATTCTGTCCTCTTGGCCTGATACCTGTATTTCACAATTCCTTAATACGATCCCTGTTCTAGTACTTGTCTGGTTACAGGCCCCACCACAGATGCCTACTTCAACTTCGCCTGCTGAGCTCCTTCAAACCACCTTCTCTATCAACCCCAAACCTGTCTTTTAATGGACCTCCTCCGCCACATGCTTCTCCAACTTTTAGGGCTTCATTGCTTATACCACATGCATGTTTATAGGTTGCCTGGAGAATATACTGTACTTAATTTTCTAACTCCTGGACTGAACTATTTTCTATCACCTCACAAAGACCATTTTCTAGCTCCTCAGCAGCCTAACAAGCTTTAAAAAGTTTTATTTAAATCTAAAAGATCAGTGACTTCTATTTATCTTTCTTAAACACATCTTTCTCAAGAAGGCTCAAAGTATTAGACAATACCCTATTACAGTAATCTCCATCTCTTTATATTAAAAGGCTCATAAATAGTTCATTTGACTCAGTTAATTTTTATTTAATAAGAGCAATTGGAACACAGGTGATAAATTTGGTAACTCTTAAACTGAGTTTAGCCTTCAAGTAACGTTATGAATTCTAAAATACACAAGAACCCTAATCATAGAAATAGGTAGGAAGGAAATGGTAATATACTGTCCTACAAATACCATCTGCAAAAACAGTATTAAGGACAAAAGTCCTAGATGAAGGCCAGTGCTACCTATGTCCATACTTTAATCTTCTTTAAGCAATGCCATGAACAGAACTCTGAAAACCTTTAAGTTTTCCCAAATATCCAAGAAAAGCTTAATAGGATAGTCTTTATTGCACAATACATTATCAATTCAATCTTGGTTACTTACCTTCTCCGAGCTGTAGCAGAACAGCTCATGTTTTAAGACAACTTTCCCTAACTGTATTTGCACAAATGATGAAAGTTATGCAGAAGAAGTCACAAGGTACACACACACACACACACACACACACACACACAGAAAACACCAAAGGCCAGAGTTTTCTTTCCGAGTTTATTGTGTACACACACACTTCACAGGTGTTTTTTTTTTTTAAAAAGTCTGTACACTTCACAAGACAATACAAATTAGCTACAATCTGCTAGCTACACATCAGGACATTAACATAGCCCATGACTTGTGCCCTAAAACAGGCAATTGTGTTATTCCAACTCTCTGAGAGAGATTTTCCCAGCTCATGTTGCATGGCCCAGGTGCCTCTTCTTCTGTAACTTCCACGTCTGGAACTGGGCCCACAAGCCCAAGCTCTATCTTGTTTACTTCTTTTCCATGTTCAGCTTAATGAGGGTACTCTGAGACTTCACTTTTTCATCTTCATATCTGCTTCAATGGCACAGCGGCGCCCTCTGGTACCCCCATCCTAAATGACAGGCAGACAAAGAAAGGAAATATGAGTGTGTTGTTTTAAAAAGTGAGAGAAGGTATAGGGATTTGGTTTTTTTGGGGAGAGGGGAATCAGCAGAAAAATCCAGGAAATGAGGGATGTATATGTCTTCCCATACAGTGGGCTAAAAATCACCTGGTAGTAGTTTGTGAGAGGATACGTAGTACACAGTACCTTGTTCCTGCCCACTACAGAGGTCACTGGAGTTCACCGGGGGTCCCACAGAATGACTATTAGTCATCCCACCCAGCCCCCAAATTATGTGCAAAGGAACAGGAAGAGTAAAAGGAAGGTGGGAGAGTCAGAAAGGGCAGTGGATAGGGAGATTCTTGGCTAACATACCTGTCCAGCTGTCGGTCCCTATAAGAAAGGCCTTTCCTGCAGACTGACCCTGGCACTAGTTCCCTAGCACCTCCTGACAGTTGTTTTCCATGAGATCTGGACAATCAGAAGGCTTCTTTCCATCTGCTGCTCTCTCCCTGTAGCCCAGCTCCTTCCTCTTGGGCAACACTTTGCTGTCTTCAATAGATAAAAGGTCCTATTAACCAGCTTTGCAACAGCCAGCCAGTAGCTTGGGAATCCAGTCACTGTTGCAGGCCAGTAAGAACGGAGATTATACTGTTCTGTCTGTGGTACAGGCTGAGGCCTGTAGGCAAGAGGAACTAGTGAACATTTTTGCTGGGCCAGGCCATTTTTACATTTCTAACATGCAAGGACTCTAGAATTTTTAGAGCTCACAAACACAAGTTGCCTTTGAGGCAACAGTAAGGACAAAGATGCCACCTTACGTTTGTAGAACACTTTAATTATTTTTCAAGCCAGTTCCATACCAATGATCTCATTTTATCCTCACAACATCCCTGTGAGGTAGGCTGGACAGGTACCTCATTGTATTAGTTCCATCACAAAGATGAGGAAAGCAAGGGTCCATGAAATAATCCAGGCAGTTTAAGGTCATGTGGTTTTCTAGCCTGAAGCCCTTTTCATTTGATCATGCCTCAGTACCCCATAATGAACAACACAGAGTCAGAGGGTCGTTCAATTCATGAAGGAAAGAATAAAAGTCTTTAGTTAGCTTTACTAAGCTTATCTCTAATTCCACCAGCCACTACTGTATGCAGTGGTCATTTTTATGGACATCTTTATCTTAAATTTTACTGAGTGTCTGTGCATCAGGAATCAGTCTTGCAGTTTAATGTTAGGGGAAAAGAAAAAAACTATGTGCTGAGTATCTGCCAATACGATGAACACTTTTTAAAAGCCAGCTAGTTGCTGCTGCTCTGAACAATCTTCTATTTGTAAGAAAAGAATTGGCAAAAGGTGGAGTCAAGAAACGAGGAGCAGGTGCATCCTACATCCTTATGAAGAATACCTCATTTCAGCCCAGTGAACTCGTAAAAAGTCCCTACCCAGCCCACACACACACACATGCAGAAAGACAGGAATGCAGAAGAGAGAGTTTCTTACTCAATGACCTGAATAAACAGAAGTTCATTGCCATAGTCTGCATGTTGGATTTCCCTCTGCCACCCACCCCCAGCAGGAGCTGAGAATCTCTGTGGCAACACCACCGCTTGCAGCCATTCAATACTTACAAAGAGAGAGAGAAGGAAGGCGGGAGAGCCCATGGGGACACTGTCCTGTCAGAGGACAAACAAACACTGATCAGGTTCCACGGAAACTCTCAGCCGCAAGCACCCCAAACCTCAGGACAGAGACACAAGCACCACACACACCGAGACAAAATTTTAAAACTCAAGAACAAGAGGAAAGAGATCCAAAAGCAATCTGGCCATTATGCCTCTGGAACGGGACCTGATGGTCCCCAACTGCTGCAAGCTGAGTCATTCCCCCACCTTGAGAGCACTGTCCCAGAGGAATTAGTAATCCGCTCCCTCGGCTCACAATGTCTCCCATGTGACTAGGACTTCCAGTTACAGCAGGTCTCCTCTGTTTGTATGGGAGAAACCACCACCATTCTAGGATCTATATGTACACCATTGGAATACAGAAGCCTGGCAGTAACATAAGGTTCTTTGGATGCTTCAGACTTCTAGCACTGGCACACAGGCCTTTCTTGGGCTCCTCACCTTCTCTGAAGCATCCTGTTTGCGGGTAGAATCTCTCCCTCGAAGACTTTTAGCACTGATCCCAGACTCAGATGTTTGCATAATCAACTGTGTGGCCAGGAATTGCTGCAGGGAGAAGAAACACAGTTGGCCCTAGACCTGATCCAGTGGGGAGGAATTAAAGACACCTTAGGTTTTGTAAATAGGACTTCATATAGTATCCTTCTGCAATCAGCATTTCAAATACTTCTTGACTGATTAGAAGTTTAGCATACTAAGTTTAATTCTAGTTGTGCATGCTCAAGAATTGGAAAATGCCTAATAGCTCAACTTTTTTTCTTCTTCCTTTTTTGCTATAATATAGGATCAAAATCTCTATGCTCTGAGAAAGAGAATAAAACTAGATGAATCGGGGGTGGCCGGTTAGCTCAGTTGGTTAGAACATAGTACTAATAACACCAAGGTTGCTGGTTCGATCCCCACATGGGCCACTGTGAGCTGCGCCCTCAAGGAAAAAAAACAACTAGATGAATCAAAGATCATCAAGTAATTTAAGTAACTTGGCAAACTCTGCAGAGACAGACCACATCCCTTCAAGTTCAATATCCCAAAGGGTACCTGGTAATGCAACTACATGACAGAAGCAGGTTATCTGTGATGAAAAGGGAGAGGATATTTGTTGATTGTCTAATATGTAGATACTTAACGTAATCAAAAATATACACTCACCATTTTATAAGAATTTTATTAAAAAAACTTCAGGAAACTTGCCCAAGAAAGGTAGACTATTCTCACAGCTCTTTTACCAAACAAACCAACATGAGAAAACTAACATAAATCCAACAAGAACAAAATTTCATGTTCCTAACTATTCCAAGTAAAAGCCACAGCACCCCTTCCTGACAGCAATATGAATCATTCCCTTATTTTCATTTAATCCTTGCTAAAACACTAAAGGTCCTCAAAGTACCTGGATCTGCTCCAGGACATCTCGCTGCATCTCTACAGCCATGTGATAGACATCATGGTCTGAGCTATTATACATTACAGCATTCTGGAACATCAGCATAATGTCACGCTGAAATTCAGCTGTGCTGCGGATCAGTCCATTTTCAATGTTTTTCTTAATAGTTGACAAATCCATAGGCCTGAAAAAAAAGGATTGGTAAATGGCAGCGGAGAAAGGAAGAGGACTCAACTGGATCCCTGAATATATTATTACCATATATAGGCCTTCTCATATATTCCTTCAGTCCCAACTGCCAGGATTCAAATACCAACCCCTCACCCTGAAACATGTACTTAACCCAAAAAACAAAGTCAGTCTGTATAATAAGCACTGAGAATGGTAATAACAGGGGTTAATTCTTTTAGACTATTATTGGTCATCCAGCCACTGAAATGATCAGTTTAGTACTTGATCACCTTTACTAAACTGATCTTTACATCAAAAACATTTGCTTTAAACTTACTGTCTAAAGCAAAATCCACTAAGACTGGACAATTTACAATCCAGAGAAGTCAGCATGCTGAATGGATTATGGCTTACCTCTGCACAATGCTGTGGTAGCCAGGTGCTATGTCATCTGTAACTGGCTGCAGGAAGACATTGGCATACCTGTCCAAAGAGAATAAGGTGCTATTACTGGCTTATCCTTCAAAAGCACAGGTGAGGGAACTTGACCTAAATAGCTAAAGGTTGTAAGAGCCACTGCCACCAGTCTTATATATAAGCCTACTCAGACTTTTTTCTAGTTACCAACAATGAGGAGGAGCAGGAGAAAATGTTCCTACTAACTGGTAAAGCCCGCACTCACCTGTGATTAGCTGCAGCTCTCCATACAAGCATGATGGCTTTCTTCCAGATTTTCTGTGCCTGAATAGCCTCCTGGTCCTCACTACAGACAGAACTGAAATAAAAGAAATACGTAAGTAGTTCTACCTGTTTGACAAGGCCTAAGTCAAAAACAAAAACAAAAAGCCCTAAATATTTCTTGTCAACTACAGGCATATCTCGTTTTATTGAGCTTCACTTTACTGTGCTTCATAGATATTTCGTTTTTTACAAATTGAGGGCAAGACCCTCCTCCACCAGCAAAAAGATCATGACTCGCTTTATTGCAATACTCAGTTTACTGCACTGGCCTGGAACCAAACCCGCAATATCTCCGAGGTATGCCTGCATTTGTTCCAAGCCAAGAAAGGGAAGATGAAAAAGTAAGATAAAAAAAAAAGATCCTCTCCTACTTCTCACCTTCACTGCCTTGACCTCGAAAAACTTCAGATACTCACAACTGTGAAGAAGCAGGGCTGCTGGGGATGGAGTCTGCCAGTGTGTGGGACTGCAGCGTAGCATTGTGTATGCTAAAGCCATCATCACTCTCGCTCACAGGGGGTTCATTATCCATCTCTGACAAATAGCCTTCTCCTTGATCTTCTTCCTTAGGCTCCTCTAGGCTGGCCGCTTCACTGACTCCATCTTCCTCCTCATCCTCACCTGGGGCATCCTTAGACACAGTGTGCTCCAGTTAACAAATGTAAGCACAGCTATCCAGCAAAGCGTCATTATAACATGATCTGGCTTTTGGGTCAGATCAGTTCTAGAAAATGGCCTCACACTGCTTCCTGACTGAGCCCTCTATCACTTATACTACCATCTACTTACAGACACTGATCGATGAAGTAAGTGAGAACCTGGACAAAGAAAAGACCAGGATCCTTTCAAAAGGAAGAAAAAAAAAAAAGCTACTTAAGACCAAGCTAAGAGGTGTTCCTTCTTTCCCCTGCTCTTGAGAGGAACTGTGACCCTGGGTACAAAGTTATCAAAAATAGTTTTTATTTTGTGTCTTATCTGATGGAGCAAGCTCACATCGCATTGTTTTACATCTGTTTGTTACTACTGCTTTAGTAATTCTAAAAAGAAAATTTTGGATGATTTTCTCTGGATAGTATAATTAATAACCTGATTTCTTATGTTTCCCTGGCTCTGATATCCCTATTCACTTCAAATCACTCGGAACGTATCAAAGCTTTTTGTGCAGTATATGCAAAGAAAGGTCTGTGGTGATGTTCACAAACTCTTTCAGATGGGAAGCACGTGTTGCCATCGACTGTTCTCCCACTGTGCCTGACTGTCCACTGCAGCTTTCCCCATGCAACTCCTTAACCAGTCTCATCTCAGAGAATAAAGATGCCAATTTACTGAAATTCATTAAAAAGGTCGTGCTATAGGGAAATCTAGTCACACAGCAAGAGGAATAAAGAAAAGTCTGAAATACCTTTATCTGGCTTCCAAAAATAGTCCCTGATTCTTCTTTCAATGAGTCTGCAGAGGAGAGAAAGACTACCTGAAGATTTTTCCACCTTAGCCTTCCCCTTCCTATGGACATTAATTCCCTGCAGCTCTCCTTTCCATGCTGACCTATTCTACCTCTCCTACTTGCCCACAACCCACAATCCCTCAGCAGCCAAAGCAAATGATTTCAACTTAGTTACAGAATACAGATTTCCTGGCCTTACTATTTACCTGACATTTCAAATTTGTGCTGAGACTCTCCCTCTAAAGGATCTTCAATGGGATTTGAGCCTTGTGATGGAGACAGCATGCTTTCCGGGGATGCCTGAAGACCAAAAAGAACAAATACCTTAAGTACTGGTAAATCACTACTTCTTACTTACACAATTTTATTCTTCAATGATAATAAGGCTATAGAAGAAATTCTATGTTCTACCCATGTAATATTCTAATGTGTACTGTAACAGAAAGAGGACATGTATATACCTATGCTAAGAACCGGGTCTTATATTAATTTTTGCTCCAAAAGACGCGTTAGAGCTGATGGTCCGGCTAGGTCTTATTTTCGGGAAAACATGGTACGTATAGCACTGATCACACCAATGGGCTTTAGATACATTAAACATGTCAGAACTCAGGAATGCAACAAACAAAACCAAAGGCCTAAACTGTCACTTCTTTCCTAAGGTGTAACCCTCCATCCTCCCAGCCCTGATCTTAAATACCTCGGTCTTCACAGTTGTAAGTGGAGTCTCATCGCCTTTCCCACTGGAAACTTCTGCTTCAGCAATCTCTCCATTTACAGAACTTCTGGGTTCCTCGTCTAAGTCCTGACTCCTGAGTTCTGGTGGCTCCATACTTGTGCCTGGAACAACTCCAGCTACGATTTCAGCCCCTGAAATGCCTTGTTCTGGTT
Organism: Rhinolophus sinicus; assembly: GCF_036562045.2. Lineage (NCBI taxonomy): Eukaryota > Metazoa > Chordata > Mammalia > Chiroptera > Rhinolophidae > Rhinolophus > Rhinolophus sinicus. The sequence goes on from NC_133759.1 coordinate 80,155,605, forward strand.
CTGCAGGTTCCATTTTGATCTCAACACTGGGTTCCCTGATGTCCACCAGTTCATGGATTCCTTTGTTTTCTGATTCCTCAAAGTCCAACCTCTCTTGCTTGACCGTCAACTCTGGTGCAGGGAGAGCTACTTGCTTGTCCCGCTCCTGCTGAATAGGGTGTTCCCAGGGGCCAGGCAGAGACTGGGGATCATCATTCTCTTCACAGAAAGACAGTGCCGCTTCCACTGCCGCCACATCCAGCACTTCAGGATGATCATCCACCTGTCCCATAATACACACACTGCTGAAGTCACAGAAAAAGCCAAGAAGCCCAAGTCCCTCGATTTTGTTAGTACTAAATGAGATGGCCTAAACCTGCAGCTTCTCTCTCCCCCTTCTCTATGTAGTAGAAGCAACCAATGGACAGGCACCTGTCCTGTGTGAACCAGTAACACAGGAATGGTTGGGGAGAGGACTAGTATGTCAGTACCAAAGGGTTTTGGAACTATAGAGATGGAAGTTGGCAGAAGCAGTAGAGTTGTTTATGTAATTGTTACTACGAGAAGCAAGAAGAGGCTGAGGAGAGAAGCCTATATAGGACCCATGAGATTCTTTTGGGCTGTGCTGAATAGTTACCTTATCCTCAATGATGGCAATGATGTCTCCAACAGTTTCAAAGTCCAGCTCTTCACCTGTGTACGACACAGCAATATCCATCTTCTCAGCCAAATCTAAATCTTCCTTCCCATCTATGCTGGGAGGCTTTGATCCTCCAGAAGCCTCTGCCACTCCTGATCGGAAACATTCTTCTTTGATAGAATTGATGATCATGGAGATTTCACTGCTATCCATGGAAACAGTCACAGTATGTGGATCCCCCACAGCCTCCATGGGAACACAAGTGTCAGGCTGACTCACTGAATAACAGGAAGAGAAAATCACCTCAGAAGCTTATTTCGTACCATGTGACCACCTGGAGATTACACCAAGGCTGCAGACAGATGTCAAGTACTCATACACTAAAGCTCTGAAAAAGTTCTTACATCTACCTATGTTTTCTTCTGTTTTATCTAGAAAGTAAGGTAGGAACACATGTTCAAGCCCACTTCAATGTGTACACTTAGCCTGTTTCCCCCAGCACGTAAATGCCCACCCACTTCTTCTCACATCTTGTTTTTTCCTAAGGTTAAAGATGGCAAATGTCCATGGAGAACAGAACAGAAGCGTCTGAATTGGAGCTGATGCTCTTGGTCACCTGTCTCTAACTGAAGCTCAAGATGAAATTTTGGACCTAGAGGCTGCTCAGGGCGTGGGTAAGGGACGCACCTGGAGCTACACTCTCAGGAGTGGAGACAGCCGGAGCAGAGGATGGTGCTGGCAGCGCAGGCATCATGACAATGGTAGCCTGGGACACAGACTCTACAGGGGGTGGCACAAGTTTAACTGGAGGTTCACTGGCAACAGTAGTGAAGGAAGCAAGAGGTGTGGTGAACTGTGTAGGACCAGCTTCTAAAAGCCGGGAAAGAGTGGGAGCACCTAACAGACAAAGAGGTACACAAAATGAGGTAAGAAGGAAGCACATGTACAAGAAGCAATAGCCACTTTAAGACTCAACCAAGAAAATTTTTAGTCTCGAAGGATGAAAGCAACTCCTCTGTTGAGTAAGTTCATCATCTTTATCCTTACTTTCTCCAACCTTACTTAAGATCTTCTGCTAAGTTAGGAATGACCCAAAATACTGGAACACACAATGTATATGAAAAATGGGTGGCAATTTTTCCTCAGAAAATTAAACATAACAACAAATTGGTATGAATAAATCTGTCACTTACACTGAAGTTAAACGTGTCCACACAAATTCAATATGCCAACATTTAATATGTTTGGTATTTTGTCAAGTTTATTTTTTGGCTTTACATTTTATACTTAATTCTCACTATAGCCTTGTAAAGTATATATATTACAATTAATAAAAGAGGAAACTGAGGCTCAAAAGTTACCTATCCAAGGTCACAAAACCAGTGTGTGGTGGGCCTGAGACACAACTCCAGTTCTCCTGTTCCACACCTTAACCCCCATTCCATAGCACCCTTCCATGATTTTGCAAACCCCAGAAAAGCAGCCTCACTATTAACTTCACTAGGCCTCTCATCAATATCTATGCTGTGGTCATCCAGGGCTATCAATATTTCAAAGGTGGAATGGATTTAAAATCTGGGACACAATGCGGTTTAACATCAATGTAGCTCCAAGGTTGGGCTTTAAATCTAGGATTAACAGTTACTTAGTAACAAAGGCTAGAAACCACAAGGGCCATCAATGCCAAGCTCAGTATCTCTGAAGTAAAGTAGATAATGGAAAAGTGGTGACTTACCTGAGGCAGCAGGGGAGGCTGCAACAGTGCTGGGGGTTTGCTGCATCTCCCCACCATGTATCATGGGAAGGACCCCGCCTACCTCCAGGAGGACACCTGTACTGTTCAGGTGTCCAGAAGCCATTTCACTCTCATTTACCTACCAGGGAAGAATAGAGGTGAAGGCTACACTCAAGCTTTCCTTTACTACCACTTCCCAAAAAAAGCTCCAGCAGTTGACCAAACTTCATAAAACTAAAGTTAATATCCAAAGAGAATAATTTTAGACCCAAGGGAAACTCTAATTTTCAAAACTTTTAACAAGAGTTCTCTGGAGAAGAGAACCAAAATAACAATGGTTTCAGATACCTCAGGACCCAAGGATACTATCAACTTACTGTGTTGGGTTTTGTTTTTTGGGTTATTTTTTTTCCTTAATTAATGTTTAATTAGGAAATCTATTCCTGTTTTGAACTTTTTTTCCATGTCATATTTTAGGTCCCAGGCACTCCCTTCCAAAGTACTAAATCACCACAGCTCTCAAACACCCACAGAAGTCTCCATACCAGTCTGGGGCTAGTAGGCAGGAGGCTGCCCTTCTTCAAGAGCTCTGACAGCAGAGGGGAGGGGGGTGGAGTTGCTTTCTGTCCAAGCATCTTTTTCTGGGGTGAATCATCTGTTACTGGGGTCATGGGGGCTTCTAAGGGTGCAGAGCCTGGAGGAAGGGTGTCAGGAATCCCAGGAAACGAGGTGACTGGGGTACTCGGCAAAGTCCCAGGGGTTACCTAAGAGACAACAGAGAACCTTTATCTGACTTCTCAAACTCTGGAAGGTTCCCTACGAATCTGGATGGATTAGTGTGTCTAACTATTACTTTATTAGTCCTGAGAGGAATTGCCCAGAAACCCTCTACCCCTCCTGCTCTCAGCCACACCTTTCTTCCCCACAATTTTTTCTTTTACACTCTAACCCACAATGATCCAACCATTCTGCCCCACCTTCCTTTTACAATCTCCTTACCCACTACCAATATTATATTTACAAGGTCACAGTCCCTTATTTTAGCAGGAATTTCATAAGACTAGCACACTTAACACAATTCCTTGACATAGTCTTTTACCTATCTCTCAAAAGGTCAAAAGCTCTATGTTTTCAGGTCCATCCTTATCTTAGAGCACAAAACAAGGTAAATTAAGTCTTTAGTATTCAGCCCAAGAGAGGAAGTTGCCTCTAGGCCAAAAGTGGTTTCCTGATCACTCAGCTCTCTGCTGGCTTATTGCCCCTTTGCTGATTAATTCCTGCAGATGGAAATATACTCACCCCAGAAGTAGCCTCTTCCATAGTGGTTGCAGTCAAGTCCCCAAGTGGATAATCATTTCCTGGGGAGGCAGAATCTATAGGAGAGCGGACCATCACAGTAGGTAACCTCCGAGGGGGTGTTTTTACTGCTTGACGAGCTAGAACATATGAGAGAACAATTTCTAAGTCTTCAAGATTAAATGAATGAAACCAAACACTCCCTGACTATTATATAATAAAGGACAAATAGGGATGTTGCATTACTAAAACAGCATTATGAGTTGGACTAGAAAGCTTTAAACACTTCTACCAGTAAGGCAGGAAAACTCACCTAAGGCAAATTCTCACCCTAAGCAAACGTATTTAACTATTCAACTATCCCAAAGGTCCTTAGAGTAGGAAAGTGGTTTAAACACCTCTCAATATCCTCTTCAGCAACTTATTAAGATTCTGCTTTTAACAAGAGGGAAAGACCTCATTAGCTCACAGCATATATTCCTAGTTACAAAAGCTTAAGTCCCTCCCCTTATCCAGTGACTGAGCTAGTGTCACTTTTGACACACCTTTGACTTCTAAAATCTTAATTATGTTCACTGTCTTATCAAGCCTTTATGTCCTAAAAGATCTAGTGTGACCTGAGCAGAGCTCATTTTCTAAGTTTCTTCCTGGACATAAAAGGATGTTTTTATTCTGGTAAAAGAGATGATGACAGAGAAAAGTGTGCAAGTAAATTGGAATTAGTAAATTCTGTTACAAAATATTTTTCAACTGTCATTAGCATGCAGTACTGTAGTCAGTTGCTAAATAGTCACTAGGTTCAGCTTACCCTGATATGCAGCATCTGTAGCCTTCCTCTTTACTTCTGCCTCTTCTTCCTCTAATTTCTTTTTCCTAAAGGGGGAATTAAGGGTTAGATCCTAGCCAGCTCTAGCTCCTCCACCATTCTCAATGCCCTCAAAAGGAAATTTTTTGCCACGCTAGCACTTTCTGGATGAAAGGCCTAAAAAAGAAATCCTTATCAGCAAAACAGGGAATTTCGAGTGTACTGCTTAACTACCAGTTCTTCACCCACACAAACTAGAGCCACTTGTAAGTTAGAACAAAGTCATGTTCTCACATTGAAATGTTCCATCACATTATCTTCTAGAACTCATTGCCCCCTCCCAGCTACCAGGCCACTCTGCAGTTTTGCCCTTCCAGAATCTGTCAAGTCTAAAGGAATGACAGATGGAGGAAGTAAGCCAGATAACTCAAGGAGAGAAGGGGGTAAAAAGAGAGAAAGGAGTATAGATAGAACAATATAATATAACCCACATCGCAATGTCATTGCAAAGCTCATCCAGTCTGCTGTCCATGTGCCCAGCTTGAATTAGTTCTGCATCTCTTTTCAGCCGTCTGTAGGAAGAAATAATAGGTAGACTGGGTTTTTTAATCTGCTATTTAAAAAATTCTGAGCAGTATTAGAAGTCAGCCCCCTTTGTCTCTCCCAACCAATTGGTATCTCTCTGATAAGTACCTATATTTTTCCTGGGTTTCCTTTATTACTTTCTTTAGTTCCTCAACTCGTTCAGCAGTCAGTTTCCGAACAATGACATCTTCAACAGTTTCTACCACTTCTCCCTTTTCACCCCGTTTCCGTCTGTGGAAAATTAAAATAAACGCATACATACTTGAGTAAGAAAACATGTTTCTACTCCCATGTGCTTTCTTTGAGCTTTCTCTACCACCTAACCACAGGTAACTTCTCTTATACTTTTTTTTTTGCGTAAACCCTGTTGTTTATTGTGTGCAAGTATATACCACAGTATGGCCTCCCCCCAGCACAACCAGAAATCAACATAAAGAAACAAATATACAGTGAAAGACTTTTGTATTTAGAATTAGCCAACTGGACTCCGTGTAGGTGATCCCAATGTTGGCAACATCCAACGCATCATAGTCAGGTGCCAGGGGAACATATGTCTTCTTCTCTCCATCAGGCCTGATCCGGGTGTTGACCTTGGCCATGTCAATGTCATAAAGCTTCTTCACAGCCTGTTGGACCTGGTGTTTGTTGGCCTTGACATCCACAATGAACAAAGTGTATTGCTGTCTTCTATCTTCATGGCTGACTCAGTAGCTAGGGAGAATGTGATGATGGCACAGTGGTCAAGCTTGTTTCTCCTGGGGGCGCTCTTCCAAGGATATTTAGGCTGCCTTTGGGGCTGCAGTGTCTTGGGCCTTCGGAAGGTGGATGACATCTGGATCTTCTTTTTTGTGTGGCTGTGGACACCTTTCAGGACAGCTTTCTTTGCCTTCAAAGCCTTTGCTTTGGCTTCGGCTTTGAGAGGGGCAGGGGCTTCCTTCTTCGCTTTTGGCGCCATCTTCGTGAAAAGGTCTCTTATACTTTTATCATCCAGTAATATGAACTGATAGAAAACCAGACTTCCTCCGTAAACACTCTCCACTAAAAAGACTTAACTTAAATACCCGGCTTTGTACTCACTTTGGGGTCTCAGTGGTCTCTAGAAGTTCGGAGTACTGGGAAGCACAATGCTATGTGAAAAAAAGTGAAAATAGGATGAGCAAACCTGGAAAGGAATGACCTTTCAAAGTTCCAACATACTAGACTGAGGTTCAGAGAGGGGAGTTATATGTAACACGAGTGCTTTCTAGAAGAGCAAATTATTTTGCAATGAAATCAGATCAATGGCAAATATTTACAGCTAATATCTACTGAGTAATTACCACATGGCAAGGCACTGTGCTAAATGCTTTACAAGTATTACCTCAACTGAATCTCTAAAACAATCAGGAACAACTTTATCTCTACTTTACAAAAGAGAAAACTGAGGATCATGGCCCAAAGTTTTTAAATGGAGTCATCATACGACCTAGATCTGTCTAAATCCCAAGCTTGAGCTCTTAACTGTTACGCTACATTGACAACAATAGTTTGTAATACAAGCATATACTGATGGATTAGCAAACAAGGGAAAAGTATTCTCCTCTTCACGGTATTAAAAAAGCCTTGTGATTAAAGGGCAGGGACTGGAAGAGAACCCACTTCACATCTCAAAGACTGTTCTCAAAGAGCACTTGCTTGGGAACTTACTTTTTGAGAGAACCAGTCTGGAGGGCGGCCAGGTTCTGCAAATGGTTTGATTGCTCTGCTAACTGATACCCTACAAAATAAGAAAAGCCTTATGACACAACAGGAAAAAATACAGAGGAAAAGTACCCTGAGAGTTCAAGGTTTGGAGTAAAAACCTGCCACTGAGAAGCATACTGGAATATGTGACTATGGAAAATGACACAAGGACTTGAAAATCATTTAGAGGGAAAGAGTCATTGCTAAAGTTTTCCTAAGTGATATATTTCCTGGGTAAAGCGAAGGTATTAGAACCTAATAAAGCATCATTTCTGTTCATTTGGGAAAATATTTTTATATTGATTTTGTTTTTTTAGAAAAGATATGCCTTTTGAAAAGCAATCTGTAATTAAATATTACAGACCCAAAAAAGTATTTTTGATCCACTAATACAGCTCCTAGGAATGTAATGTAAGAAATAATTTAACGAAGGAAGCAAGCACCAAGAATGCACCATGTAGACTTGATCAGATTGATGAAATTAGATTTTTTCCTAAATGGCTGCAAGAGGTTGTTTAACTTAAGGCATTTCAACTCTAAGAAAGAGTCCGTAAAAATAACTTTGAAATATATATGATATGGGACATGTATAACATACTAATAAAAGGTGACATAATTTTCTGCTATGATGCATCATGCAACCTTTTTAGAAGTTGTAGGTATAAAGACTAAGGAACAGGCAAAAATGAAAATAGTTCCACTGGAATGGGATCAATGAAGAGTGTACAAAGGCTTCAATTGTATCTGTTTAAGAAAATCTGAAGGAAACATGATAAAATATTAAGATTTATATTCAGGTTATATCCAAGTACTGGGTACATGGCAATCTATGTTATTCTCCATACTTCTCAATGTGGGTGAAATATTTCATAACTTTAAAAAGTTTTAAAATTTTGTGTTGGAATAATGGTATCAGAGCTCCTTTCCTTTACAAAAAAGTTTACTTAACATTGTTATACAGGTAGCTATAAGCAAAAAATAAAGTTTGATACATAATTTACATCTTATACTGAGAAAAGCCCCAAAGGGATCAGATTTAAATGTTTAAAAAAATTTAACCATGAAAGTACTAGAAGAAATCACAGAAAAATTTTATAATCTCAGACCAGATAAGAACTTTCTATTTATAACACAAAATCCAGGGGCTGTGAAAGAAAACTATTAATAAACTACATTTTAAAAGTCTTAGTGTAAAAAATGTAAGCCATAGCCAAATGGCACATTGCTTTCAAAAGAATGCATCAGGGGCCAGCCCGGTGGCTCAGGCAGTTAGAGCTCCATGCTCCTAACGCTGAAGGCTGCCGGTTCGATTCTCACATGGGCCAGTGGGCTCTCAACCACAAGGTTGCCAGTTCAATTCCTCGACTCCCGCAATGGATGGTGGACAGCGCCCCCTGCAACTAAAATTGAACATGGCACCTTGAGCTGAGCTGCCCGAGCTCCCGGATGGCTCAGTTGGTTGGAGTGCGTCCTCTCAACCACAAGGTTGCCAGTTCAACTCCCGCAAGGAATGGTAGGCTGTACCCACTGCAACTAGCAACGGCAACTAGACCTGGAGCTGAGCTGCGCCCTCCACAACTAAGACTGAAAAGACAACAACTTGAAGCTGAATGGCACCCTCCACAACTAAGATTGAAAGGACAACTTGACTTGGAAAAAAATCCTGGAAGTACACACTGTTCCCCAATAAAGTCCTGTTCCCCTTTCCCAATAAAATCCTAAAAAAAAAAAAAAAAATGCATCAGACAGTTCAAATGGCTAATTTCCCCAATATATAAAGAGCCCCCCAAATTAAAGACGACTAATAAACACACGGAAAAATGGCAAAAAATCAGTTTACAGAAAAGATGTGGCTCTTTAACACATGAAGATAGTTAACCTCATTCATCACAGGATAAATGCAAATGAAAAATATGAGAAATATTTCTCACCTTTTATAACATTGCCAAAGATAAAAAAACACCTAACACATTCTATGAACCAGGGCACAGAAAACAGATACTCTGATATGTCACCAACAGGAGTATAAATTCAAACAATCTGAATACAGCACTTTGAAATATTTATCAAATTTTATAAACTCATATATTTTTTGATGCAATAATTCTTTCAGTTTATCTTTATAGCCATAAAACAAAACCATGCATGTTAAAAAAAAAAAGGGATAGATTTTCATATAGAGATATAAAACAATCTATAAAACATAGTACTAATTTAGAGAGAGGAAAAAAACAGCAGCAAGGTAAAAAAACAGTATATAACCATTTGTGCTTAAAAAAGAGGGGTAGAAAGAAAATGTATGCACATACTTGCTCATATATACAAAAGTAATGCTGGAGAAACACAAGAAACTGCTAACACTGGGAGATGAGGCACAGTAATGGGAGGAAGACACTGTACCATTTTGAATTTTGAACCTTATGACTTAGTACTTCCTCAAAAAATAAATACAATTTAAAATTTCAAAGTGTTTTATACTATTTTCCTAATAAAAATGTGACGAAATACAAAATTGCATTGTACTTCAAACCACTTAAACTGGTGGTTTGTTTAAAAGAGTTCAGTTTATAATGGGGGGTACCCAAAGAATGTATACACGACCTGTATTCATCTTTTATCAGTATATATTGAGTATTACAATTTTAATAAGTTTTTTTCTTTCCTAAAATGTATATACATTTTTTTTAATATCCTCTGTATTTGAGCTGAGATACATTTAAGTACAATCCGAGATTTATCAAATTAGTGTGATTCATTTTTCCTTGGGGTTTACCATTTATTTTGACTCAAGAACAGCTGCTATCTAGAATATCCTGGTTTCATCTTTGAAAACTTATTTTGTACATATGTAAAGTTGCAGAAATGCTAATTGTGACCAGTAATGGTGATTTGGAAACTCATTTGAATGGTTAAAGAAGTAGAGATACACCATATAAATACCATGTGTACATTAAGTAATTATAAGGCTTAAGACAATTAAAAAGTGTCCTTAGATCCTTGGGGGGGGGGGGGGAGAAAAATGTTAAAAATGAAAAAGAATGTATGTCCCGGTAGCAAAAAAGATTGGAAACTTACTATCTGGTACTTAAAAAGAAATATCTGGTACTTAAAAAGAAATATTGGGGGGCAGCCGGTTAGCTCAGTTGGGTAGAGCGTGATACTCGTAACACCAGAGTTGCTGGTTCGATCCCCGCATGGGCCACTGTGAGCTGCACCCTCCACAACTAGATTGAAATGACTACTTGACTTGGAGCTGATGGGTCCTGGAAAACCACACTTAAATAAATAAAAGTTAAAAATAAATAAATAAATATTGGAGTGTCAAGAGAATTCAATAAGCAAAGAATAGTCTTTTCAACAAATACTGGGTACTGGGACAGTAGATATCTACACACAAAAAAGACCCCTGCTTTGGAATATACACAAAATTACCTCAGAATGGATCAAAGACCTAAATGTGTAGAGCCAAAACTATAAAGCTCTTAGAAAACATAAAAATAAATCGTTTTTTAGCTATGACACCAAAGCACAAGCAAAAAGAAAAAATTGGACAAGTCAAAATCAAAAACTTTTGTGCTCTCAACGATACCAATCAAGAATGTGAAAAGACACACAAAACAGGAGAAATATTTTCAAATTATCTGACAAGGGATGTATGTCAGATAATATATAAAGAATTCTTTAAACTAAGTAATAAAAATAAATAATCCAAAGGATCTGAGCAGACATTTCTCCAAAGTAGATACACAAATAACTAAAAAATACATGAAAAGATGCTCAACAACATTAGTCGTGAGGGAAATGCAAATCAAAACCACAATGACATATTTCATATCCACTAGTATGGCTATAATCAAAAAGACAATCATGCTGTTTAACATACAGAGAAACTTGGCCCTCATTTATTGCTGGTGGGATTGTAAAATTGTGGGGCCACTTTTTGCAGTTCCTCAAAGTTAAACACAGACTTACCATGACCCAGCAATTCCACTCTTTTAATTCAGAGACTAGAAAACATATCAGCACAAAACCTCATACATAAATGTTCACAGCAGCATTAATTATAATAGTCAATAAAGTGGAAACAACCCAAATGTTCATCAACTGATGAACGGATAAACAAGACGCAGCACACCCATACAGTTACGTACTTATAAAAAGGAATAAAGTACTAATACATGCTACAATACAAACCTTGAAATTATAATGCTAAGTGAAAGAAGCCAGTCACAGACCAACACAAATTATCAAGATTTCATTTATATGAAATGTCCAGAATAGGCAATCTAGAAAGAGAAAGTAGATGAGTGGTTAAGCAAGGTGGAAAGGAGATTGTAGAGTGACTGATGGTTGCACAACTCTGTGAATATACTAAATTCTGTGAATCTACTGGGCTAATTTTATAGTCTGTGAATTATATCTCAATAAAGCTGTTAAAAGAAGTAGTGCCTAAAGGTTAGTATGATTAACTATAAGCTTCCATTAGTATAAAAAAATACCCAACAGTTTCAAAGACCCAAGAAATCAGACATCCTAGATACCTTACCAATTTTGATCTCCACTCCTCATGACAGAAGACGCTAAACACAGCTTCTCTCGGATGGACCATGGTTCTGTGGGGCCAGTACTCAGCAGCTTGTGTTCTGAAAGGAGAGAGGGCTTACAGGCAACCACTGAGACCCTAGTTCTAAGCCTCAAAGGGAAACCTAAACACCTAATACAAAACATCCCAACTTGTACGGACAAAGTGAGCTACTATCACCAAATATTGATTTTTCACCTCGCTAGTAAAATATCACCACTGGGGTGGTACCTATTCACTGCGTGTGAATTGCACTCCGAGCATCTGGCAAAATATTTTTTGTTCATGACTACTCTGCTTTATATATATAAAAAAAGAAAATGTCAGATTTAAGATAAAGCTGTATTTCCGAATGGCTCAGTTTTAAGAATACGTACCTACTTTATCCCCATTTGAACACAAGGGTTTTTTCCCCATGATTCCCAGCGGCCACTCCCCTACTGCCCCGCCTCCTTCTTAGCATAAACTTGTTTACTTTTTTTCAGTAACTCACTACCCATCCCCCCTTTAGTCGTCGGGCCTAAAAGACATTTTCAATCCATGAAACCGAGGAAAATGGCTGAGATGCAAGAAACGCAATTTCCCCAGTGGCAGAAAGGGCTCTTGGTTAAAACATCCCATTTCTGTGGAAGACAGGGTACGGGCCTCACAAACGTTGGTCAGAATATGAATGGCTCTCGGAGATATGGGCTGCTCCGTACGGCTCACAACACGTCTTCGTCTGCACGCCCGAGTCTTCCAGAGCACCTTTGTCGCTCACCCCACACCGCTCCCAAACATACAAGGATTCGCTGAGCTGCTTCTCTCAAATCTCCGCGGCCTCCCTGAGAAACAAGACCCTACAGTTCCGGACGCCCCCAAACATTGGCCTTCACAACGCCGACGAGCGCAGGTCGCTGAAGACCATGGGCTCTCTGGAAAATCATTTATCCTACTCCCTAAGCGTGTGACAGAAATCTAGTGCCTGGCCTCGGCTCTACAAAGGCCTTCCACGCAAAAGGAGCGCAGATACTTACTGCCCGTTCCCGCCGCCATCTTGGTCTCGAAGTCTCCAACCCTCGAGGACAGACAGCCTGGTAAGGCGGAAACCCGAAGAACTCTGGGCAACAGAGTCCGGGCGTTTGCTTGCGCTGCTTCCTGGGAAATGTAGTCCCCATCCGTCACCCCGAGAAGAACCAGCCCCGTAAACCAGTTCTCTTTTGCGCTCCTGGGAAGGAATGTGCTAAAGAAGGACAGAGGATGGCGGCTGAAGCCTCAGGACTTCCTTTTGGGTTTTTAGCAAAGAAATGCCTTACGGTTCAAGAAAAACTGTTAAGCGGGAATTAAGTGACCCAACCCCAAACTCCCAACAGTTGGTAACCCGGACCCACTTTAGAGTTGAGAGGTCAAACCGGAACAAAGTTTCTTCCAGTCTCGCCTGCCCCCTTTCCTTGTGCTGATTGGTAACTGCAGGCTTCGCTGTCTGATTGGCGGAACGAACGCAGCGCGTAATTTAAAACATTGTATCAGTAACAAAGGTACACTTCGTGGGGGAAATTGTGCTCTCCTACCGCCAAAACCCGGGTTCCGCGTCGGCGTGTGAGAGGGCTGGTACCAAAGGAGGAATAAGTGTCTCGTCTTCAGGTGAGTGTGCGACTGTGCTGGATCCCAGCTGGGGTATTAATTCTTGCCATCATTGAATAGGCTTTCAGAAAGCCGAGCTGCCGCCATCCCTTTTTTCTTAATACCTCTGTCCTCACTGTGGGCCTGGGGCGAGGCTGGAGAAGGAGCCTAGGGCTACTGACAACACCTCCACAACACGGATAGGCGAGGCACCCTACTTGGGGCATGACCTGCTTTTGGAGCCGGTATCTGTTCATTCCTGTTAGAGGTCGAAATGCCACCTCAAACTGGATTAAATGATTAACTCCTTCTCTTATCCCCTTCCCCTCTGGTAGTTGAAGGGAGAGGAAGTAGGGATTCAGGCAGAAACCAAAGTGTTCTGGGACAAGGCAATTGTTTCTTACCTAGAATTTTCAGCCCCTCTGTCCCTTAAGGTCCTCCTCCCTACCCACTCTTGTCTCTTTTTAGACCTAAGCTGCCCCTGCTGTCATGTCGCAAGGGATCCTTTCTCCGCCAGCGGGCTTGCTGTCGGATGAGGAGGTCGTAGTCTCCCCCATGTTTGAGTCTACAGCTGCAGATTTGGGGTGTGTGGTACGCAAGAACCTGCTGTCAGACTGCTCTGTCATCTCCACCTCCCTGGAGGACAAGCAGCAGGTAAAGGAGTTGGAGAGTGGCTTGGGGGGCAGAAAGTGATATCCTCAGCCTACTAGTTGTCCATACTGAAAGTAGTATAAGGTCACTAGCTACTAAAGGGTCTAAGAGATCAATTCAAAATTAAGAGCATGACAAGTAAAAAATGTAGAATTGTGTCTATAAGAGCTGTTGTTTGCATTGCATTAATGAAATATACTCAAGTGCATATTATCAGTTAATCCTACAAGGGAAGGATGATGGTTATTTCTCCTTCACCATGAGGCCCAGACACCAGATCATACTTCCTTTAAGTAGGTGGAATGTACATTCAGGCTTTAGTATCAACTGTAGCTTCTATTTGTGGAGCCTTTCTGCTAGGCTGGGGTTTCTCATTATTGACACTTGGGACCAGATAATTGTTATAGGGATCTGTCCTGTGCATTGTACGATGTTTAGCAGCATTCCCGGCCTCTACCCCTAAATGTTAGCACCTTCCCTTTTGTAACAACCAAGAAACCTGTCCTGACATTGCTAAATATTCCTTTGGAGGGAAATGGCCTTGATTGAGAACAACTCTACTCAGAAAGCTCATCTTTTGTAGAAAAAGTTTCATGAGAGTAGAAGCCTTGATAATGTCCCTCGTTGTGGACTACCAAAGCCTCTTAGAGTTCCTGGGCCATAGTAGGCAGATCTTTAAGTATCTGTTGAAAGAATTAGGTGGGTACTGGTATTAACCCCATCTACAGATGAGGAAAGTGAGGCAAAGAATTCAAAGAACTTGTTCAAGTTCTCATAGATGGGATTTGGACTCAAATTCAAGTGTGTCTGCCTCCATAGTGCTTAACTACTGGAATATCATATGCTGATTTTCATCCCAGTCTCCAGTTCTAACTCAGATGACGTGGCAAATCAGGTTTGCAGGATACTGAAGAGACAGGAAGGTGATAAAGTAGTGAAAAAGTCCATGTGAATTGGAATGATTATGGAACCAAAGTGTAGCTGCGCAGACATTTGAGGTGGAATGAGGGTAGCGTTAGCATGATTTCTAGGAACTGTGCTATGCTTGCCCATCTGCTCAGAGATAAGTGCTGAGATTAATCTATAGTTCCGGCCTGAAATTCTGCCATAGGTTCCATCTGAGGATACGGAAAAGGTGAAAGTATACCTGAGGGTCAGGCCCTTGTTACCTTCAGAATTAGAACGGCAAGAGGATCAGGTGAGTGTCTGAGGAGGGAGAGTTCAAGCTGGAACGATGCAGTACAGAAGGTTTCCAGGAATGTTTCCTTCGGTGTCAACTGTTTTCTCCCCCTTCTCAGGGTTGTGTCCGTATTGAGAATGTGGAGACCCTTGTTCTACAGGCACCCAAAGACTCCTTTGCCCAGAAGAGCAATGAGCGGGGAATTGGCCAAGCCACTCACAAGTTCACCTTCTCCCAGGTATGGAGTTACTGGTTGTGGACAAGGGACCAACATGTAGGGCAGCTTTATTCCCTTTAGAAGGAAAGACTTTTATTTGATTGTGAACTCCTTATATGTGTATGTCTATATATTGGGGGACCCTTGTTATAAGCTAGTCAGTGTGACAAGTACTTTATGTGCATTAAGTCACAACAACTCTATTATTTTCATTATTGTCCCTATTTTCCTGACAAGGACACTGTGGCTCAGTGAAGGTAATGTTGCTAAAGCCATGTAGCTAGTCAGTGGTAAAGACTTGACTCTATTAGGTTGGTGCAAAAGTAATTGCGGTTTTTGCAATTATTTTTAACCTTTTAAACCGCAATCACTTTTGCACCAACCTAATAGATCCACCTATCTCCAAAGCCCATGCTTGTGACTATTGTGTTGCCCATTGTTTGTGCAGCATTGGACTTAGTTGAGAGCACTTCTTAAGTATTTGTTAATTTAGATGAAAGGTGGACTGGTTGAGTCCTCAGTGCTTAGGGAGCAGCTGGCAGCACTGCAGGATGAAGCTGCTTGAGTATTGTCCAGAGCCAGCCACCGAGGAAGAGATGCATCTGCTAGTTCTGCACAGGAGGCAAGAGGGAGATGAAGGATGGGCCTCTGAGAAATTGGGTCTGTCTCTAGATCTTTGGGCCAGAAGTGGGACAATCATCCTTCTTCAACATGACTGTGAAGGAGATGGTAAAGGACGTACTCAAAGGGCAGAACTGGCTTATCTACACATACGGAGTCACCAACTCAGGGAAAACCCACACTATTCAAGGTGAGTAATAGGCCCTACAGGATTGCTGATTGACCTGTAATGATACAGCGGTACCTCGGTTCGAACGTCTCCATTGACGAACATTTCGGTTTACGAACGCCGTATATTTTATGGACCTATGGTATCATTAGATAGTAAAATTCATGCTAAATTTGCAGTTTTAGGGGTTGATTTTAAAGGTCTGGAATGGATTAATCTATTTTGCATTATTTTCTATGGGGAACCCATGCCTTGGTTTTCGAACGTTTCAGAACTCGAACAGTCTCTGGAATGGATTATGTTCGAAAACTGAGGTACCACTGTATTGTCTTTGCCCTCTGGTGCTGCCAGCTGAGGGAGAAAGGCACTTGCCTCAGCTATCCATCTTTCACATGCTTCCAGGTACTGCCAAGGATGGAGGGATCCTGCCCCGGTCCCTGGCTCTGATCTTCAATAGTGTCCAAGGCCAACTTCATCCAATACCTGATCTGAAGCCCTTGCTCTCCAATGAGGTAATCTGGCTTGACAGCAAGCAGATCCGGCAAGAGGAAATAAAGAAACTGGCCCTACTAAATGGAAGCCTCCAAGAGGTAAAGTATTAGTGTCCACAGATGAGGGGATGGGGGACAAGTCTCTGGAAAGTTTTGTATTATTTTCTCCCTGGGCCCCTCCAGGAGGAGCTGTCTACCTCCTTGAAGAGGAGTGTCTACATTGAAAGTCGGACGGGCACTAGCACCAGCTTTGACAGTGGCATTGGTGGGCTCTCCTCCACCAGTCAGTTTACCAGCAGTAGCCAGCTAGATGGTACGTACCATGACTGGGCTCTATGCCAAGTAATAATAGAAACCCACTCCCTGCTCCCATCAGCTGCGAGGGGTACAGGTAAGAGGTTGCAACCTGAGCTCTGCCTGCTGAGGCCCCTGCAGGCCAAATGGAAGGTGGACTACTTTATCCTGTACATCTGCTTCTTCCCCAGAAACAAGTCACCGATGGGCACAGCCAGACACTGCCCCCATAAGTGTCCCTGCAGACATTCACTTCTCCATCTGGATTTCCTTCTTTGAGATCTACAATGAACTGCTTTATGACCTGTTAGAACCACCTAGCCAGCAGCGCAAGAGGCAGACTCTGCGGCTGTGTGAGGATCAGAATGGCAATCCCTATGTGAAAGGTATGGGAAAGCAGGGAGGCTGGCCATGAACCCCGGAAGGGATTTGGGGAGACTAGGAAAAGTTAGGTGCTCCCATCTTATGTATGTTCTTCTCTCCTTGGCCTTAGATCTCAATTGGATTCATGTTCAGAATGCTGAGGAGGCCTGGAAACTCCTGAAAGTGGGTCGTAAAAACCAGAGCTTTGCCAGCACCCACCTGAACCAGAACTCTAGCCGTAGGTGAGTAGGTTGTGAGTCAACCCTTCACTGTATTCCATGAAATACTAGTCCTCTGCCTGGGTATGGAAGATGTGCAATGACTTTTCTCTTTTAACTTCTAGTCACAGCATCTTCTCCATTCGGATCTTGCACCTTCAAGGGGAAGGGGATTTAATCCCCAAGATCAGTGAGTAAGTTTTTCCATTTAGAAATTTGGGTTTCTTGGCTATAAATGGTAGTAGGGGGAGGGGGAGGGAGGTCATCAGAGGAATCACTTCTGTTAGATTCTTGCTCCCCTTCCTTGGGTAGAGATTCTTGGTGGGTTCTCCCTCTCCAGAACTATATGAGGGGTTGGGGGACCTTATGTCAGATCCTGTCTGTCATTTAAGGTTGTCACTCTGTGATCTGGCTGGCTCAGAGCGCTGCAAAGATCAGAAGAGTGGTGAGCGGCTGAAAGAAGCAGGAAACATTAACACTTCTCTGCACACCCTGGGCCGCTGTATTGCTGCCCTGCGCCAAAACCAGCAGAACCGGTGAGCTTAACTGAAAGCCTTGGGCTGGGATGGCCTGGAGCTCTGTGATTTACTAAGAAACTTCCTGGTCGCTGGGGATGATGCTAGGATACCCAAGGGCTGGAATTCTGCTCACAGCCCTGTTCTCTCTGATTCCCTGCCAGGTCAAAGCAGAACCTGGTTCCCTTCCGTGACAGCAAGCTGACTCGAGTGTTCCAAGGCTTTTTCACAGGCCGAGGCCGCTCCTGCATGATTGTCAATGTGAATCCCTGTGCATCCACCTATGATGAGACCCTTCATGTGGCCAAGTTTTCAGCCATCGCCAGCCAGGTAAGAAGCTGTAGTAGAGGTATGATGGTTGTACTCATTTTGGACTGGTACCTTTATTTAAGAAAGCTAGTACGGGCTAGTTATGGATTCAGTTACGATTTTTTTTCTCCTGCTAGCTTGTGCATATTCCACTGGTGCAAATGGGATTTCCATCACTACATTCATTCATCAAGGAACACAGTCTGCGGTCATCTCCCAGCTCAGAGACAGGAACTAAGACAGACCTAGGCCTTGATGACGACATTGAAAATGAAGCCGACATCTCTATGTATGGCAAGGAGGTGCGAATGCAAGAAAGCTTTGGTGCAGAAACTTGATGGCTACATTTCCCATGCTGCCCTTCAGATGGGCCTGTGCCTTTTGGGGGGTCAGCTGATGAACTCTGACCTATGTGTCCCTCCTAGGAGCTCCTACAGGTAGTGGAAGCCATGAAAGCACTGCTTTTGAAAGAACGGCAGGAAAAGTTACAGCTGGAGATGCACCTCCGTGATGAAATTTGCAATGAGATGGTGGAGCAGATGCAGCAACGCGAACAGTGGTGCAGGTACCAGCTGAGTGACCCCTCTGGTTTGTCACCTGGACCAGAGAGTGGGAAGTAGAGACTAGGATGGAGTTGTGCCTCCAGATCTGTCCTCCAAGCTCAGTCTCAGAATCATCACTCACTTTTCTTTTCTCCTCTGACAGTGAACATTTGGACACCCAAAAGGAACTATTAGAAGAAACGTATGAAGAGAAACTAAAGATCCTCAAGGAGTCACTGACGAGTTTTTACCAAGAAGAGCTTCAGGTGCGTTCCCGTGAACCAGCCCCAACTGGCTACTCGGTTTCCTGCTGCCTGCAGTAAACAGATTTTATAAACTGGTAGGGGCAGGAATGTATAACTCGCTTTGCTCTAGTACCCCTAGTGCTCTATATGTGTTAGTCTGTGTTTGGTGAATTTTTTAAGGGTCTCATTGGCCAGGAAATGATATAAGTGCTAACAAACAGGCTTTCAGGATGTATCAGGGAAGGTTTTTGTCCCATTTTTCAGTCACCTGCTCCTGCAGTGTTTGTCTGACTGTGGGTGCCTTCTGCTTCCCTCTTAGGAGCGGGATGAGAAGATCAAAGAGCTAGAAACTCTCGTCCGGGAAGCCAGGCAACAGCCAATGGCCCATCAACAATTAGGGTCTGAATTGTCCCTACGGCGCTCACAAAGATTGGCAGCTTCTGCCTCCACGCAGCAGCTCCAGGAGGTTAAAGCTAAACTGGAACAGTGCAGAGCAGAGCTAAACTCCACCACTGAAGGTGAAGAAGGAGAGTGGGCAGGAAGCATAACTGGCTCAGGAAGATCTGTTCTCCAAACTTGGGCCTTTTGACACCAATTCCAACATAACTTCCTTAACTCTGAGCTACATTCCCCCTCACCTTTCACTCCAGGATGCACGTGCCCTCACTTTTTATATTTGCTGCAAGCTATTATTAACTCAGTTAAAGAGTTAAGTCCAAGGTTAGAAAGCCTACATATTGAAGTTTCTTGTTTCCTTCCCTCAGAGCTGCAGAAATATCAGAAAATGTTAGAACCACCACCCTCTGCCAAGCCCTTCACCACTGATGTGGACAGGAAGTTAGAGGAGGGCCAGAAGGTAATCAATCGTCTGTCTATTACCAAAGCTCTTACTACCTCAGGCCGTTTTCCAACGCTATATCCCTGCCCTGGTTCGTGTGAGGATAAGGTGTTTTTTATGCACAGTCCTGGAGAGTGGTGACCTCACTTGTCTGCCTAGCCTCTAGTTTTACTTCTCTATGAATGGCTGGCTGACTCCTCCAGATCATGATGGCTGGTTGATCCTGGCCAGCTTAGTTACTACTCCTCCTTTTTTCAGAATATAAGGCTGCTGCGCACAGAGCTTCAGAAACTTGGCGAGTCTCTCCAATCAGCAGAAAGAGCCTGTTGCCACAGCACTGGGGCAGGAAAACTTCGCCAGGCCTTGACCACTTGTGATGACATCTTAATCAAACAGGTTAGGACAGCTTACATATCCCCCTCTTCCATCAGCCCACTCCCGAATATATATGAGAAGGAATGAGGAGCCGAAGAGAAAGGTAAAGATTTTCAGGCTAATCTTATAGTGAGGGGAATTCCTCTTCTTTACAAAATAAAAATGACTAGTCACTGTGCTAATTTATAGGCATTTTCTCTGTTACAACAATCCTAAGGTAGATAGTATCACATTTCACCCAAGATGCTTAGATTGTAAGAAACTATTATTTTATCTACCACTAAGACAAAACACTAACAATTAAGCTATGACATTTGTCATCAGTAAATACATCCTGATTCTAGAGATATTAAGATGTAAAAGAAAAAATACATCGTAGACTAAATATAGAAACAGGAGGTTAACTTATTCAAGCTCATATCACCTTGTTAGAAAATGTCTTTTTATCCAATGCTGTTTGAGTCTTAAATACTCCCTATTCAATTATAAGCTCTAACCTTAAAGAGTTAATCTTTATAAAAATAGTTTAGTAGTGGATGACATGTATTACCTTGCCTTCTTATTGCTCTAATATATCAGACATAAATGTTTCCTGTAACTCTATTGCTCTTCCTTAGGATCAGACCCTGGCTGAGCTGCAGAACAACATGATGCTAGTAAAACTGGACCTTCGGAAGAAAGCAGCGTGCATCGCGGAGCAGTATCATACCGTGCTAAAACTCCAAGGCCAGACTTCTTCTACCAAAAAGCGCCTTGGTGCCAACCAAGAAAACCAGCAACCAAACCAACAGCCTCCAGGAAAAAAACCATTTCTTCGAAACTTACTTCCCCGAACACCCACTTGCCAAAGCTCAACAGACTGCAGCCCTTATGCTCGGCTCCTGCGCACACGGCGCTCCCCTTTACTCAAATCTGGGCCTTTTGGCAAAAAATACTAAGGCTGTGGGAAAGGAGAGAGCAGTCATTGCCCTGAGGTGGGTCAGCTGCTCAGCTTAAGAAATAGGTCTCTTTTAAGCTTCACCATGTATACCTGGAACTCTATCCAGCATGCAATATTCAGACACTAGTTGTCCCCCCTCCTGTAATATAATCACCTGTGTAATCTCACACTTTTTTACTTATATGGTTTCTATGCACACAAAAGTTATATTAAATAAAGATACTGTTCACATTTTTATTTGAATTCCAAATTTAGCAAAATCATTAAAACAAATATAAAAAGGCAGAAAAGTTTAAAATCAAACACCATTCAGGCCCATGGGAACCTTGCACAGGAATGGCAATAGAGAGCAGTAACTAGTGTACTGCAACCTAAGAAAGCTTGGAAAGAAATGAATTCAAGGGACATTAGATATTCTAAACCTTCCTTAATATAAAATGAAGTGAGTGGGTAACTTGTTCTAGAAATAAGAACAAAGAAAGGCTAGGCCTAGAGCTCAGACTAATCCATAGCATCTACTGTACAAATTCATTACAGCAGACATAGTATAGTCATAGCATATTACCTCCTACTGAATATAGATGCACAGGCCTGAAACCCTCCAAGAGCACATCCAAGAATGATTCCCTTTACCTTGTCTCATCAGATAAAGGCTGAAAAGAAATTCTGTTGGGAGATAGAAGGAAAATAAACAATCACGTCAAAAATACCTATTGAAACAGACCAGCTTGAAGTGAGTTTATTCTTATCTGTACAGTCACCAGATATTCCCAAATGTCCATGAAATTATCTGTAATCCTGTCTCCTTGCTTTGCTTTAGTAGGGGTATAGATAACTGTAGACATCTCATGCCCTCAGTGGAGCCCTTCAGTTCCGTGCTCACTGAGACTCTTGCCCCTTTTTTTCAATCTCATTCTAGTAAGTTACTTCCAATTTGAAAGCTTCCAGGAGACTTTTCAAAACCATGTTTTGGAAGAATGTCTCCCTAGAGTAAGAACAAATGTATAGCTTCACTCCATTTAAACCCAATCTCTAACATCAGAATAGTCACACTTAGCAAATCCAAGAATGACGAGGTTATGTCTATCCAGTGCCCTGACCTTCCCAGGGTATCCAATGCCCCTACCATCAACAGAGGGTAGAATGGCAGACTTCTCCCTTGCTCACCTCTCTAAAGAACTCTTCCACTCCCAGCATCATTAAAACTTTGTTCTGTAGCCTTGCCTGTGCTAAAGTGCTATTAAAGGGACATTTTGCGGCGCGCTGGGCGTCTGGGAAGAAGTCCAAGATCTGTAGCCACTCTGAACAGAAGAAAGACAGAAGTGCTTCTAACTGGCAAAAGACAATGTCTCTTCCTGCCAGGATTCTTCTGTCTACTCTGAAGGTGATTCTATAAACTCCCCAAGGAGCTGTTTCCATCTGATAAAAAGCTAGGGCCTTGGAAGAAGACGTGGCCATTTTTTATATGGAGGTAAGGCTCTGGCAATGTGGTTATCTTGAAAGCAGTTACTATGGTGTGACTGAAGACAGGTTGAGTGGAGAGACTCTGCGTGTGGGAGTGTTGTTAGCAGACAGTGAAGCCGGGAGGAAAAAGGGAGCAGGCATCTCGGTGGAAGGAATCTCGCCTTGGTTCCGAAGCTGCAGGATTTGCCGGAGCAAGGCCTTACCTTCTTCCCGGGTCTGAAACAAAGGCAACTGTTTCTAAATATGGTCAAGGCTGGTCTAAAAAACAGGTTCTAAAATACTGATGTGTAAGTTCCACAGATCAAGGTAGCCTTTCCACTTACTTTCTTAACCACTTTCTACCCTCAGATCACGGTAAAGATCTTATTTCGAGCCTAAAATCCAAACCCTTTATTAAAGAATTGATACTCACATCATTGAATGCACAACACTTTTGGGCACAAGTTGAAGCTTCATCCCACAGCTTGCACTTAAAATAGTACTGTGCCAGATAGCGGAAAGCAGTGCTCTCCTCCAAGTGTTCCACTATTTCCTAGAGAGGGAAAGCAGGAATGACTGAGGTGGTAAGAATAAGATTGGCAACCCAGTTCTACTCATACCCCACACACATACCCCACAGGAATAGATATCTTGGATATATTTGATGTAACATTGGGCAGCCTGTTCTGACTCAGTCAACTGTTCATGAAGCCTACAAAAGAAATTGGTCTTTAAGCACAAATCAGAACTCAAAACAAGCTAGTGATAAAAAGTAAAAGCACACAATTAAGACCAAAAAAAGACAAAACTTAGACAAGTACAAATTTTGACATAAATGCCACACTGGGATCCAGAATTAGTGCCCAGATGTGATGGTTATTTTATCAAAGCTTAGAATAATTAACTCTGTTACTGGTGATGGAGGGAGAGTTAGTAAATACTTAACGATAACACACCTTTGTAGAAATTCTCTGGTAATACCAAGTGAGATTAAAAAAACATACCAAGCAATTTAGGTTTTTTTCTAAGAATCCAGAAAAGAACTGGCAGGAATGAAATCACATTTAAGAACTTCTTTGTTGACTATTTCTGAGTTATTCCTTATTTTCCTGGTCCTTATTAGGAGGAGATCAATACTTAAAGTAGTTTTCCTAGACTGCTCTGACATGAAAATTTCATTTCATTTCGTTCAATTCATTCTTGGCTCCTTGCCTAATAGGAAAGCAATTCTCCCTTCAAAGAGAAATGGCATTCTCTAGAGTCAAGACGGCTAAATTTCCGGACCAGTATACATACACCCTGCAACATCCCCACACTCATATAGACTTTAGAACATGCAGGACCCACCATACCAGAGAAGCTAAGAGAAATATCAGTAGCATTTCACTCCTTTCACTCACTTTGCGAGTTTCACCAGAGCCATTTTCTCCACATCGCCCACAGCGTAAGCTCTCCAATAACACTGTCAAAAAAATAAACTGGTCACTCTTTGACCAATGCCCCATGTGCCATGACTAATCACATAAAGGCTCACGTCCTACAAGCCTCCAAGAACTCCATATCTGCAGGATGCAATGCATTTTCACTAAATCTGATAGGTCCAGGCTATATACTGACATTCCCACTGATGATGTCACCCCCACTTTGTTTTTTAGCCCATGCACCTCTAAATATTCAGATTTCCCTATGTAGATATACCAGAATGAAGGAAAGTTAGAGCACAGATAGCCCAATCCTTCATCCGAACAGCAGATTTCCACTCAAATTCTCCAGGACCCAATTTCAGGTACCTTTTTGGCTTCCACTAGCTGATTGAGTTTTTCATAACATTCTCCTAAAGCAACCAGCATACGAGAATCATTGGGCCTGAAAGAGAATAGGAACAGGCAGTTTGAGCAAGGACTTTATAGAGAACTAGAGTCCTCCGGTGAGGAACCACCGCCATCATCACTACAGTCGTCCCCACTTGTCCGCAGTTTCACTTTCCAGTTTCAGTTACCGCAGTCAACCGCAGTCCAAAAATATTAGGTGGGTGCAAAAGTAATTGTGGTTTTTGCAATTATTTTTAACCTTTTAAACCGCAATTACTTTTGCACCAATCTAATAAATGAAAAATTCCAGAAATAAACAATTCTAAGTCTTACATTGCACACCATCCTGAGTAATGTGATGAAATCCATCCAGGATGTGAATCATGAATCATCCCTTTGTCCAGTGTATCCACACTGTGTATACTATCTGCCAGTTAGTCACTTAGTAGCCGTCAAAAGGAAAAGTATCAGCCCTTCCCACAATGAACACTGTCAAGTGGCCAGACTTACCGAAGCTGGTGGGCTCGTCTGTAATAATAAAGGCAATAAAATGGCATCTTAAGGATTTCATAGGTCTGCCCGAGGCCATACCAGGCTCTGTAGTCCCGCTTATTGACCTCAATGGCATGTCTAAGAAATGGAAAAGAGACTGGTAAGAGGGCAGAATCAAGGTTAGTGACTTGCAGGCTCAATAAAGGCTCCTAACATCACAGCCACCGGCTCCACCTCACCCCCCACTAGCTCACCTATAAGCCTGAATAGCGGCAGATGTGTTCTTCATTTCCATGTACTCATGTCCCATCAGTGTCCAGGCCCCAAGATACCGAGGATTCAATTTCAAGGCTCTCTGGAAATATAAGGCTGCTTTCTCATGCTGAGAACGCAAACTATAATAATTGCCTGATTGAAAAACAAAGCAAGCAAACAAAATATATATATGCACTTATACGGTGGGAAGTTCGCAAACTTAACTGTCCCACCCGTGTATTTGTGTGCGTGTGTGTGTGTGTGTGTGTGTGTGTGTGTGTATAAAACTAGAAAGGTAAAAATAAAAGTCTACTAAAATAGACGGCACTCCTCAGAGTGGGCATGAAACCATAACCCATTCCCCCAAAGTCCTTGCAGAACAGCCAAATTGTACACAAGGGGTATATCAGCATTCCCTTGGGAAATATGTATCATCTATCACACAGTCTGGTTTTTTTTTTAAAAAAGTATTCCCTAACACTGCAAGTTTTTCTTCATTTTATTTCATCTGAATATAGCATTTATACACATATTTTCTTAACAAAGGGTAGGAAATTTCTAGTTAGCTCTAGATTGGTGGTTTTCCAACAATATTCCTGGGTTCTGAGGACGTACCTCAAGGGTGAAATAGGTAGTTTTGAACTCCTTTCTCCCATGGAAATCAAAGCAGTTTTATTATCATTGGTCTTAAAAAGAGCAAGTGAAATATTTTAGGATTCTGTGAAAGCTTTTATTTGAAGAAAGGGTTTAAAAGCCATCTGTCTTATGTCAATCGGTAAATGAATAAACAAAATGTGGTATATAGCCAAACAATGGAATACTAGTCAGCAATAAAAACGAAAGAACTATTAATACATGCTACAATATGTATGATCGTCAAAAACCGCTAAGTGAAAGAAGCCAGACAATAAGGCTAAACACTGCAAGATTCCATTTGTATGAAATTTCTGGAAAAGGCAAAACTATAGAGATAGAAGATAGATCTGTGGCCACGAGGGGATGGGAGTGGGACTGACTGCAAACAGACCCAAGGAAACTTTTCGGGGTGAAGTGATGTTCTAAACTGGATTGTGGCTATGGTTACACAACTGTATAAATTTACAAAAACTCAGGAACTATAAATTTAAAGCAGGGGAATTTTATGGTGTGTAAATTATACCCCCAAAAAGCTATTTTTTTTAAAAAAAAAGAATGAATTAGAGCTATACCAAGACTTGAAGGGATTTTTTTACAAGATGTTGTTGAATGACAAATGTAAAATGTGGAGAAATGTATATAACAATCCTATTTTTGTAAAGCAAATATCCCATTAAACTCCACATATGTGTATATACATTTTTATGTGATATGGAACATACTAACATAAGTATCTTGAAGGAAGAAGGGAGCAGCAAGCCAAAAAAAACCCTGCACTTTAAAATATCTCCTTTATGTATAAACTGCATGTGCATAAAAAAATAAAAAGGTAAGTTTAGCTGTATATATACTAACTTGCAGAGATCATGATATACTGTCAGGTGGAAAAAGCAAACTGCAAAGAAATTATATGATTCCATTTTGATAAAAACCAAGTAACAAAACCTCCATATATGTTTTTTTTTTTAATCGGTCTAGATTCAGCTGTTAGTTTGATGCAGGAGAAATCATTTATAGCAATTGTCTGTATCCTATACCTGATCATTTAAGTTCAAGTTCATGTTCACTATACTAGGCAACTTACATTGTTATAAGGACTTTGTATATATTAATTTATTTAACCTTTGCAATAAGAGAAGCTTCTACTATTATCACTTTATGAATGAAGAACTACAGCACAGAGAGCTTAGGTCCAAGGTCACTCAGCTAGTTAGTAGCAGAACCAAGATCTAAACTTAGGCAGTCTGGTTCCAGAATCCGAATCTTAACTATGCTCTATGCTGATACATACATACATACATACATACATACATGTCTGCATCTCAGAGATTGGAACTCCAGAAAAGACAAAGAAGGAAGCAATCAATTCACATTAAGCCATAAAAGCAGAAGAAACAACTAAACAAGTATGAGATTCTTGTCATCACTCTATTCTTAAGTTGTTTCATTCTCTCTTAGGTCTTCAGTTTCTTTTTTTCTGGGGAGAAAGTGAAAGTTCCTTTCACGTCCTCTGAACTGGCTTTAATGTGAAAACTGAAGTGTATTTTGTGTCATATTTAATGTTTCTTAAGTTTTAGGGTAGGAGGGCTGAATTCAACAGACATATATTGATCATATGTCAGGAACTTTGCTGGGCATTACAAATATACTGAGAAAAAAACAAACACAGTTCATTAAGGAGTTCACCTGAAATGATTATTAAACGAACAAGAAATTCCTAAATCATTACTCTTCATATGTATGTCTCCTTTGATTTTAATTGGTTTTAAGTCAATAGGTTAAAAAAAAGAACTGCTCATTATCTCCCCTCTTGATACTACCTCTATTTCCTTTCTTCATGTAAAGGGCATTATTATCAATCTGGTTACCCAGCCACCAATTCCTGTTTCTTCTACTTCCTAAATATCTTCTAAATCCAATCGCTTCTCTCCATTCCTCCCAACAATACCTCCTCATCTTAGGCTCTCACCAGCCCTAGACTGGATTATTTCAAACGCCCCTAGTCTTGCCCTTTTTCTAATCCTCCCAGCACATTGTCTCCAGTCACCATTTAAAAATGAAAATCTGAAAACTTTCATCCCTCTCTGGTTTCAAATCCTTCAGAATACTCCTACTGCCTTAAGAATAAAATCCAAACTTTCCGCAAGACATAAAAGGCTCTTCAAGCTCGGGCCCCTTTTTGTACATTCCCACCTCCCACTCCATGCTTCAGGATGCTGAACAATTTCCAGCACAATGTCTGTTTCCCACTTCAATGCCTCTGCATTACAATGCCCTTCCCAAGTCAATCTTCTTCCTTATTGAACTGTTTCACTACTGCCCATCCTTCAAGCATCACCTTCCCTAATGTCAGACTGGACTACATACCTTTCCTATGGACTCCCTTAGCATCCTACATTTACTTCAATCACAACACTCGATCCACTATATTACAGTTGTTTCCTTATTGGCCTTCCTCAACAGGTAATTAGGATATGTACTGCAATACAAAGCACAGTGCCTGGCATTCAGAAGATGCTTGAAGGTGTTTTCTGAATAAATTGGAGTTCCACCCTCACCTTAATGGACTTTATACTTTATTCATAATGCCCTGATACTGAAAAGGTCAGTTGTTCCTACTCCTACCTATGTTCCCATGGGACTTACTACGTCTTTTTAATGCTTATTTCCCATACTAGACTACAACTTCCTCAGGGGCATGAAATATTTATTGAATGATTAATAAACTGAAACTCTATCAGTTTATTAACAACATCCTGACCTAGAGAGGTACGAATGTACGATCTTGATGCAGTGTCACCAAAGACCCAGAAACGGGTATCTCCCTTTCATCTCCGGGGAACCTAGGCTTTCAATAACAACCAACCAAGCTTACATTTACCCAGCAGTGGCCAGTCTTCTGTTTATGTCAACTGATTATCAGGCACACTAGTGTGGCCAAGTACATAGGACCATGGTTCTCAATGTGGGATGATTCTGACCCCAAGAGTTATTTAGCAATATCTGCAAACATTTTGGATTGTCACAACTGGAGGAAGGGATCTAATGGCATCTATAGGTAGAGGCTAGGGATACTGCTAATATCCTACAATGCATAGGACAGCCCCTCACAAAAAAACTGCAGCCCAAGATGTCACTAGTGCCAACAGTGACTGAGACACCCTGATACAGAGAAACATTTCACAGGACTGGGAATTCTTACAAACATTTCAGTAACACTAAAGTTTAAAATATACACACTTTTGATACTCACTTTTCCACTGTTTATGACAGAGGAATAGTTGCACAAACATGCAAAAATAAATGTACACATACTCAGATGTTTCCTGAAGCAGTTTTTATATTTACAAAACATTGGCCACAACTTATATAATAGAAAATAATAAAAATGATGGCACGTCTACATAATAAAATACTCAATAGCCATCAGAAATACAAATCTAATCAAATATATGGTGATGGAAGGAGAACTGACTCTGGGTGGTGAACACACAATGTGATATATAGATGATGTATTACAGAATGGTACACCCGAAACCTATGTAACTTCACCAACAATCGTTACCCCAATAAACTTTAACTAAAAAATAAATTAAAGGGGCCGGCCCGGTGGCTCAGGCGGTTAGAGCTCTGTGCTCCTAACTCCGAAGGCTGCCGGTTCGATTCCCACATGGGCCAGTGGGCTCTCAACCAGGTTGCCAGTTCAATTCCTCGAGTCCCGCAAGGGATGGTGGGCTCTGCCCCCTGCAGCTAAGATTGAACACGGCACCTTGAGCTGAGCTGCCTCCCGGATGGCTCAGTTGTTGGTTGGAGCACGGGCTCTCAACCACAAGGTTGCCAGTTCAATTCCTCGACTCCTGCAAGGGATGGTGGGCAGCGCCCCCTGCAACTAAAATTGAACACGGCACCTTGAGCTGAGCTGCCGCTGAGCTCCCAGATGGCTCAGTTGGTTGGAGCCTGTCCTCTCAACCACAAGGTTGCCGGTTCGACTCCCGCAAGGGATGGTGGGCTGTGCCCCCTGCAACTAGCACGGAAACTGGACCTGGAGCTGAGCTGCGCCCTCCACAACTAAGACTGAAAGAACAACAACTTGAAGCTGAACAGAACCCCCCACAACTAAGATTGAAAGGACAACAATTTGACCATTGTTCCCCAATAAAGTCCTGTTCCCCTTCCCCAATTAAAAAAAAAAAAAAAATCTTTAAAAAAAAAATTAATTAATTAATTAAATAAAATGTAATATTTAAAATGGAAAAAAAAAAGAAACAAATCTAAATGTATTAACATGAAAACATGGAAAAGATATATTGTTAAGTTAGAAAAAAATGAAGTTACAAAGCAATATGTATAACGACATTATTTTTCCAAGAAAATTGTATGCACACACCCACCCACACACACACTTTTTAGTATTCACACAGAAAAATATTCTGGAGTCATGATCACTAAATAATCTTGGGAATCGGATTACGGTGAGCTTTCACATTCCACGGTATATAATTTTGTTACCTTTGACACTTTCACAGTGTTGGTATTTTTACATTTATATTACTTACAATAAAGAGAAATTTTAAAAGAAAAATATAATGACTCTTACCAATTACACAGCACGTTTCTACACGGTATTTATCAATCTCACAGAGGTTGTGAGCCAGATAACTCAACTCAGATTTCATGCTCTAGAAGAAAAGAGAAAGACAATCTAAGCATGAAAAAGGAAACGCCTAAATTACTTTCCTTGTAGCTAATGCAACTGGATGACAATCCAACCCAGATGAAAGCACAAAAGAACTTAATCAAGTCCAAGTAAAGGAAGCAGCTCACCCTGACATAAAGAAGGTTGGAGAATGTGTCCATATTTTCAATCCTGTAAGGGTCTTGTTTCCTTAGCTCATTAAAAATAGAGAGGGCTTTGTCGATATCTGCAGAAAGAAGATAGTTCAGGAAACACAGTGCTACTTCAAGGTTGATGGTATTTTATTTTGTCCTTATTCACTCACCTCTGATATTGTGATAGGCAACTGCAATTTGGGAAACAATATATGAGCTCTTAGAGAAGCCCACATCAATGAGATTCTGATACTTTTGCAGGGCCTCCTCTATCAACTGCAACTCTGTGTATATATGAGCCAGAAAAAACTCTTTCATCCAGGTGTCTGGCAGAGACAGGAACTTCAGCTGGCAGCAGGAGAGAGAGGAACACACTTAATATACTTTGGCCTCTCCCAAATGAACATGAAGGAACTATTTTTATTGTCTAAAGGTCTTTATCACCAAAATTTTATTAGAGCACTTAACAATGAACACAAGGCAGTTCAGTTATTAGGACTTACAAGCACAATAGGGAGGAATGCCTAATTGAGGAAGGCTTCAAAGAAAAGATAGGATTTGAGGTGAGTCTTGGAGGACAGGTAGACTTGAATAGAAAAAAAGGGAGAGGAAGAGTAAAAAGACATTCTAGGTAAGGGCAACGACATAAATAGAGGAAAAGGAGTCATGATGAGTGTGGGCAGAGAGGATAAAGAAACGAGCTTTGTTTGAGGGGAACCTTTGTATTGGGAAGTAGTGGGAAAATAAGACTGAACTGGTAGGGTGGGTCCTATGGTGCAACAGTAAATGGGATGCAACAGGAAACCATGACATTTTTTTTCAAGAGAATGACATGATGACATGGATGATTTAAGAATAAACTTGGACATAAGGAATAGAGTCACTGGAACTGTAACAGCCATATATGATGTCAGAGGGGTAGTAGATTGGGGGAGGGCGGGTTATCACTTTGTGAGGGGTATAAATGTCTAACTATTACATTGTTTTGTACTCCTAAAACTAATAATAATAATAAAAATAAGCTTGGAAACAATATGCAGGGTGGCTTGGAAATAAGAGTGTAAAAATGGGAAAGCTAGAAAGAAAGTATTACTTAGAAAGAATCCAAATTGGAAATGAAAACCAAGATGGCAAAGGAAACCAAGAGAAAGACATGCAGAAAGAAACCATAGCAATGTCTAGTGACTGAGTAAAGGGAGATAAGAGACAAATATGACTCTAAGGCATTAAGACTGGGTGTCTTGAGAAATGGTGATGCTAATGAGAGTCTATTAAGTTGGGAGGAAGAACGAGAATCTAGTAGGTAAGATGAGAAATTTGGTTTTGCGTATTTTGAGTTCAGACATAAAACAAACTTTCAGTGAAAATCTAGTAGGCAATTAGAGATAGGTGAATACAAGTAAACCAAGATAAGATTTCAGACATGGATTTAGTAGCATATATCATTATTGGGGGGAAATTAATCAGCTTTTGGCTCTTTAGAGCAAACAAAAGGAAATGTGTTATCACTTTCATTAACTACTGAAGAACAGCAAAGTAAACACTATAGACAATGTTCTCTAATAATGACTAATAAAATATTACAGTTTATAAAGCAATGTCATATACATTATTTCATTAATTAACAAATCTTTAAATCTTTAGAGTCCTATGAGAGCTCAGCAGACTTTAAAAATGTTTTTATGGGGTGGTTGGTTAGCTCAGTTGGTTAGAGCATGGTACTGATAACACCAAGGTTACCGGTTCGACCCCCACATAGGCCACTGTGAGCTGCACTCTCCTTAAAAAAATAAAATAAAATAAAGTAAAAACGTTTTTAATACAGTTTTTGCTATCAGAGAAACCTTTACTATAGCAACTTTGGAATTAGGAAATTATCATAGCATTTGGTCTATAAAACAAGTTACAGTAAAACTTAAATGTGAAAACATGAATATGAAAAGATACCCTAGCACAAGTGGATGCAAATCCAACAGCAACTACCGAACAAGAGCTAGACAGGTATCTTTCAATTGAAGACCTGAATCCCAACAGTAAGAGAGACTAGAGAAGGAGCAAAGAGCTAGTTATAATCAAAGGCTTAGCAAACCTCTCTCCCCCCACTCCATTATTACAGAATTACAAAGACGTGGAGCACAGGGTTTTTCACTTAGCTCATCTCAATTTACCATCTCTTTGTCTGTAATCAAGTTACAGAGTTCTAGCCAGGCTCCCCAATGCAAAGGCAAAACATGAGTAGCCTCCACAAACACATCAATGGCCTCTTTCACCAAGTCCAGTTTTCGAAGCACAACACCATACCTAGGAAAGAAGGATTAATCACAGAAGTTAATGCTCTATAACATCTCTCTTTTACTCAGGAGAATATGTTATAGAAAGTTCCAAATTACTCTAACACTTACAGATAAAGGCCAAATCCATCAAGTTCCCGAGCCTGGTGTTTTTTGCTGAGCTCTACTCTCAATTCTCTAAGAGCCTCATTTTTTACTTGTCCTTTTTCCAGAGGGCCTACAAAAGAAACAAAGTCTCTGATCTAAGAGAAGACTGCTGGTCTTCATTTCATAGACCTAGATAATCCCTTTGGCATCAACCAGTTACACTTGAAACTTCTAGCAAACACTCACAAGTGCTCAATGATATCTTACACAATTCATTTACTTTATTCCAAAAATCACAACTGGTAACTGGTCTGCAATCATACTTTGTTAGGCTCACACAGGTTTTGAAAATTTTTGAATTAGTTACCAATGTTTAAAAATCAGAAGCCTCAACTAAAAATCTGAATTTCCAGCTTCAGGATACAGAGAATGGGGTAGGGCCAAGGGAAGAAAGCCCTGACCACACCAGGCCACAAGGCAGCCCTCGCTGGAGCTGGGTGACAACCAGCCAGTTGTGCTCTCCAATTTCCAACAGTCCTCCTCAGACCATTTCACACATTTATATTACTTGTCTGGCTCCTGTAGGCATTTGTATGTGCAACCCCTGCTTTAATCCTAAAAGTAAGAGAAAGAAATTCATACCTAGGCTATCAACTGTTTCATCGTCCTTCTTCTTTTCTCCAGACTGTAAAAGAAAATCATCAAATAGGTACTTTTTCAGTTTATTCTGAACTTGTTCTAAAACTAGCAGCCTGATTCTACCTAAAGGGTCCAAGTCCAACGAAAATGGCACCTCTCATTGGTCACTAATTTTAAACAACTATTCAGGGGCTCCCACTGGTCAAATCTGGAATAATTTGAGTACAATAATGAATTACAAACAATTGCAAATATAGGAATCCTTATCTGATACCACATAAACAGAAAAACAAATGGAGAAGGGAAGGGAAGGCTCTTGGTTAGAGTAGAACGCCAAGTGGTGAATAGTAAATGGAAAGAGTGCTGAAGAAGAAAATCATCATTTTGCAAGATATAAAGAATACTTCAGGGCCAGCCCGATGGCTCAGGTGGTTGGAGCTCGATGCTCCTAATGCAGAGGTCATCAGTTCGATACCCACAGGGCCAGTGAGCTGCGCCCTCTACAGTTAAGACTGTGAACAGCAGTTCTCCCTGGAGCTGGGCTGCCATGAGTAGCCGGAGGTTGGCATGAACTGCCATAGGCTACCATGTGCCGCCAAGAGTGGCAGGCTGCCATGGCGCCCCTAATACTAGCATGGGCCAGGGAGCTGTGTCCTACACAACTAGACCGAGAAACAACAGCTTGAACCGGAGTAGGCGTGGGAGGCGGAAGAGGGGGATTAGGGGTGTGGGGGGAGAGAACTCCAAATCAGGAATGAAAAAAAAAGAATACTTCAGGTAAGAATTAACAACGGATTTCCTGACTAATGCATATTTAAGTTGTTGACTTTTTTTTTTTAGCTATCACAAATAATACTTCAATGAAAAGCCCTGTATATATATATCTCTGTGCACATAATGAAGTATTTTCATTGGACAAGTTTTTTAAAGTAGAACTGTTTGGTCATAGTATTCCAAATTGACATACTCTGCCAAAATTGACTTCCAAAATGGCTGTACGAACTTTTACTCCTAAAGTCAGGTCTACGGCCCCACACCTTTGTCAATAATGAATATTATCAATATTTTTAACATTTTTTTATACTATCATTCTTTTTATTTTACTTCTGACATCTTCTTTATTATTGTAAAGTATAAAGTACATTTACCAAATAGATTGTTGTTAAGCTATTTAAAAGATTTAACTTTTTCCACTTGGTTCTAAATGTGGATGCTTCACTGAAGGTAAATGGCCCTCACCAGATATCTAGAATACATGTACAGGAAATAGGCTTTCTTGCTATTGCATCCATGCAGGAAATGTGCTGCCCGATCATACTCTTTAACATCAAAGTAAGCCTTGGCCAGGGTGTAAGCATCCATATCCTGGGCATCCTCCTAGAAAAGAGACAAATTTATGTAAGTGGTTGGGAACAGGACAACAAAAGTTCTAGTCAAAGAGGCATATTCATTAATTCCAAGATGTAAGAAAAAATAATTATGTTCCTCCTCCCAAAAACCTAATAGATTTATTTATCTACTTATTAATGAAGTAAGGTCATAGAACCTTTTTTTTTTCCCAAAATAAAAAGTTGGGGAAAAATGAAACTTTAAAAAACTAAACCAATACACCCAGAAACTTGTATTGTTTCTGCAAATGTAGTGGGAAGTTGCACAGGCTTTAGCATTAGGGACCTGGATTCAAATTCTGACTCCTTGATTTCCTGGTTTCATGACCTTAGTAGGGATGTTAACTTCGCTTCCTTGAATATTCATGTCTCCATCTGTAAAATGGAGCCAGTAACACAGATTCGATATGAGGAAAAAGTGAAAAAGTCATGGAAAATGTCTGGCATATTTGATATTCCCTTCCTTCTCCAGGCTTTTAGATTCCTACATAAATGCAATATATTGTGCAGTTATTTATACTTTTTGTATTTCAAGAAAGTTTTGGTATGTTAGTATCGCAAAAAGCATAGAACACAGCTATTAGTCTCTACGTAAAAAAATGCATATTTAAGTTAAAAACATACAATCCCCCCAAACTCTAGAGATAAGTTGACTAAAACTTTAATAATTTAATTCTCCTCATTCTTCTTGCCCCAAATATTACCAGCACAAAACTAGAACCAAAACATATTCAGCGTTTTTTTCATTGGATAAACATGTCTTAACTGTGCCCATTCAGCTTAGGATTCTGGTGGCCCTTTTCACATCCACTCACTATTTGCTTATTTCTTCCCCTGCCCTCTCTCACCTGCATTATACCTTTTGGAGTAGGAAATAGTCATTGTTTTTAAGTGGAGGTAAAAAAAAAAAAATCAAGAAATGGCATCTTTGGGAATAACGAAATGGGTTATGACGAAAAGGATTCAGACTGCACAGACTATGTAAACATATGTACTACAGATCATACATAAAACATATTCATATGTCATTTAAGTCTCTCAATAGCCCCATACAGTACATACTATTAACCGCATTTCACAGATGAGGAAACTATGGTTCAGGAGGTTAAGTAAGTTGCCAGTGTGGCTGAGATCTGAACACAGAGCTGTCTGAATCCAAAGCCAGTTTCGCTCTTCTGTAAAAACCTTTGCTTCTTCTTATCGTTAGGAATATTGTCTACAATGGGCTACAAAACCAAAAGGCTGAAATCTTAATGACTGTTTACTAATTCTCTCCAGCTTAAGAGCACCACCAAATCCTTCGAAGCTCAACAGAACCACTCATATAAAATCGCTTAAAGCACCCAGTTCTTTAAATGCTTGAATTTCCTCTACAAACATTCCTGCTAAGCAGTCTGCTGCTCCCCTCCAGTGACAGGTCACTCAGTACCTCTTGGGTTGATGGGAAGCGTTTGCTGTGAAGAAGTCCTTACCTCTGTAATAGGCGGAGGCGGCTGCAGCTCGGCCAGAGGCAACGCCGGAAGGGAGAAGGCCAACTCCGCGGACCTGGAACACCCCCGCAAACTGAATCAGCTCCACAGGACCCCAAGAGTAAGGATCCAAGCCCGGTCCCTTCCGACCCCAACATCTCACCATTTGCTACTGTGCAGTAGGCCACGCTCCCGGGTAAGGCCGGCGATGAGTAGCAGCTGCTTTTTAATTTCTCGCAAATTTGAGAAATCGCCGCTCGCTGACAAAACCTGTACCACCGGAGCCGTCAGGGCCACCGGGACTACAGAGGGGTTCGCAGCCATTTCCCCGTCTCGGCCACTCCAGCCAATCACCAGCGACAATACTAGCTGTGCGTCTGCTCCCAAAACGTCGGCCTGTTATTGGTGGGCTCTTGCTCCAGAACAACCAATCAGAGACCTCTCTTCTCTGTACGTCACTAAGAGGCCGGGAAAGAAGAGCCAACTACATTCCCGATTGGCCAAGAGCTACTGGGGCGGGAAAGTTAGAAGCAGGAAAGGGAGGGGAAAAAAGACACGATTTCTCCGCGGGACAGAGAATATGTGACTGGGAAGGTGGCGTGGGAGTAGGGGGCAAGAAAAAGTGCAGAAGGTGGAGTGCCCTGCACCTTAAGGGTGATGTGATTGGATGAAAGATAGAAAGAGTGTAGTTGTCAGCAGATCCTCTGCCACTGGATAACCAAGTGATGCATGTGTCTAGCAAAGATGACCCGTATAGTACTCTGGATTTTTTCTTAAAGTAGGGAGATCTATGGCCACAGGTGGAAAATCCTTCCTCTATTATCCACCCTCTTTCTTACTCCAGGGTGGGAAAGAGAGCTAACATTAACTGAAGGTTTATCCTGTGACAGGTTGTGTACTTTTACAAGCATAATGTAGTTTAACCCTTAAAACACCTAGTATATGATATTCGTATCATCCCAATTTTACAGATTAAAAAAATGGAAGCTCCAAATATATGGTGATGGAAGAACTGACTCTGGGTGGTGAACACACAATGGGATTTATAGATGATGTAATGCAGAATTGTACACCTGAAATCTGTGTAATTTTCTAACAATTGTCACCCCAATAAATTTAAAAAAAAAAAAAAAAGAAAAAAAAAAAGGAAACTCAGCGAGTTTCTATCACTTCCAAGGAGAGTCTAGATTATAACCTAGCTCTAACTCCAAAGTCCAGTGTTCTTAAACATTACATAAACATTTTCAATTTTTTTGTTTTTAGCCCTTTTGTAATATGATTTTACCAATTCGTTTGGGAATTTTTTGAACTTTTTGTTATATGGAAGTGATTTTAGGTAAAACATGTGTTTTAGATGAATATATATTATTAAAGATTGTATTACAAAGTCAACTTTATTGTACCATAAGACATATTAAGGCAAAATTCTTTTTTCTTGTTTCACAAGTAATGCACACTTTATATTCATTTTAAATTTAGAACTTAAAAAGCATTATTTATTAGCAAATACAAAAATTACCTTATACATCTACTCGTGTATATTCTGAATATAAACCGAATAAATACACGTAGAATGAAATGTAACTGTCTATGGTGACAAGGAGAGAATTCTGAGATATCCAAAATTAAATTACAGTAGGCCAGATGGTGGAAAAAAGATAAAAAGGGGTTAATCAGTTAACAACTGCAGTGCAAAATCAACGTAAGACTGCTTGCACTCAGTGTATTTTGGAATTATTAAACTAACTTCCAGGTGACTATTTCTGAAATTATCTAAAAAGAAAGACTAGCCAGGCACTGTGGAATCCCAGGAGCCTCTGCTTCTTGTTTACACATGAGCTTTAGGGACTTTGGTGCGGAGCCTATTCCAGAACTAACCCCATTCACCTTCTCCCATCCCCTTTGTCTATAGCGAATGTAAATCCTTTCAGAAGTTTACATCTTCTCCCCCACTTAATGTTATAAAAACCCTTGCAAAACTCCGAGATGGCATGTTGTCTTTCCTACATAGCCATGCTGCTGGTGGTTTAGACTCCAGGCGCCAAGACCGGTCTTTTTTTGCTAGCCATGGCCTAATAAACCCTTTCTTTTAAAAAGACTTGAAGCTGTGGAAGTTACATTTTTTGTTTAACAATGGCATTATAATAGTCAAATAATGCTTTTATGATTTGTTTAGAATTCTTCCTTTTCTCCTTTAAAATATAAAATTGTTTATTTTTATAATTGTATATAATTTTATTATTTTTAGTTTTTAAATAAAAAAAAATAGAGGGCATTTCAAGATGCTTTTGGCAAGTAATACTCTACAGATGACACATTTTGGGTGTAGCCAGTCTTTTCTCCCAAAGAATGAAAAGCTAAATTGGATATAATTTTCACAATTGTTTTTTTACAATTTTTAAAATCATAGTTGTTCTGACAGTATCATTACTTTGTGTTATGTTTTTCTTTATGTAATGTTATATAATATTTATTCCTCCCCCACCCTTCCCCACCACTCCCTGCTATTACATGGACTTTGTAGCTTTCTGTTTTATTACACATTTTTTTCTATTACAAAATAATGTATGATCAATACAGAAAACTTGAAGAATACAGTAACCATAAAGAAAAAATATATACCACTACATACCTATTAGAATGGCCAGAATCCAGAACACTGACAACGCCAAATGCTAGCGAGGATGTGGAGCAAAAAGAACTCTCATTCATTGTTGCTGGGAATGGAAAATGTACACTTTGGAAAACAGTTTAGCAGTTTCTTACAAAACTAAAACTCCTCTTGTATATGATCCAGCAACTGCACTCCTTGCTTGGTGTTTACCAAGGGAGTTGAAAACTTATATCCACACGAAAAGCTGAGTAGATGTTTATAGCAGCTTTATTCATAATTGTCAAAATATGGAAATAATCAAGATGTCCTTCGGTAGATGAATGGATAAATAAACTGGTCCATGCAGACAACAGAATATTATTCACTACTAAAAAGAAATGAGCTATCAAGCCATGAAAAGATGGAGAAAACGTCAATGCATTTACTAAGTGAAAGAAGCCAATATGAAAAGTCTACATATTATATGACTCCAACTATATGACATTCTGGAAAAGACAAAACTATGGAGACAGTAAAAAGGTCAGTGCTTGCCAGGGGGCAGGGTGAGATGAATAGGCAGAGCACAGAGGATTTTTAGGACGGTAAAATGACTCTATGAGACTATAATGGTAGATACTCGTACATGTCATTATAGACTTATCCAAACCCATGTACAACACCAAGAGTGAATCCTAATGTAACTAGATCCTAATATAAACTAGACTTTAACACTTAAGTTCACCAATTATAACAAATGCACCACTCGGTGGGAAATGTTGATAATAGGGAAGCTCTCTGCATGTGTGGAGAAGGGACTATAGGGAAATCCCTGTACTATCTGCTCAAGTTTGCTGTGAACCTAAAACGCACTAAAAATATAAATCCTATTAAATAATTGTAAATAAATACAACATTATCGTATAACTCTCACCCAAATGAAATCACTGGTTTCTGTGTTGTTTTCACCTATCTGTGTACATAGCTTCATGCTGTCTTGTTGCCCACCTTTGTCACCTGGTAACTCACTAGGAGCATTTCCCCAGGATAATAAATAATCTTCTACATCATATCCTTAATGGTTTCATGGTAATCCATTATATGGATGTACCATAAATATACATAACCAGCCCCTTGTTTTGGACTTGTATCTTATAATCATGATTTTTGAAGCTATATAATACTCAACTGAGTAAAAATAACATCATTTATTTTTTAATTTTTCTCATTGTCACATATTTATATAACTATTGACTTATTTTAAATCACAGTACATTGAGCATCTTTGTGCACAAAACACTTTTTTCTTTAATATTTAGGATTATTTCCACAGGATAGATTCATTAAAATAATGGTGGAGTTTTCTCATTCTGAAGTGTCCATTTTATTGAACAATTTGGAGGACAAGTACTTATATATAAAGATAAACATTCATGATTAGAATGAAAAATTCAAATGACTTTTTAAAATAACAATTTTATTGAGATGTAATTCATATACCGTAAAGCTTACATTTTGTGAGGTTTTTTAAAATTTAGATTGGGGAACAATGTGTTTTTCCAGGACCCATCAGCCCCAAGTCAAGTCATTGTTTTCAACTAGTTGTGGAGGGCGCAGCTCACATGGCCGATGAGGGAATCCAACTGGCAACCCTGTTGTTAAGAACTCATGCTCTAACCAACTGAGCCATCTGGCCGCCCCA
This sequence comes from Rhinolophus sinicus, assembly GCF_036562045.2. Lineage (NCBI taxonomy): Eukaryota > Metazoa > Chordata > Mammalia > Chiroptera > Rhinolophidae > Rhinolophus > Rhinolophus sinicus. The sequence goes on from NC_133759.1 coordinate 80,196,152, forward strand.
AAGTTTACCTTTTTAATGTGTACAATTCAGTGGTTCACCACTATCTAATTCCAGAACATTTTCATCATTCCAAAAAAGAAACCCCATGCCCTTTAGCAGTCACTTCCCATTCTCCCTTGCCTCAGAACCTGGCTATAGTTTCTCTTTGTAGCATTAGTTTCTGAAGCCCAAGAGATTTCTTTTCCTATTTTTTTTTTTTTTTTAAGATTTTATTGGGGAAGGGGAAAAGGACTTTATTGGGGAACAGTGTGTACTTCCAGGACTTTTTTCCAAGTCAAGTTGCTGTCCTTTCAATCTTAGTTGTGGAGGGTGCTGTTCAGCTTCAAGTTGTTGTCCTTTCAGTCTTAGTTGTGGAGGGCGCAGCTCAGCTCCAGGTCCAGTTGCCGTTGCTAGTTGCAGGGGGCGCAGCCCACCATCCCTTGCGGGACTTGAGGAATCGAACCGGCAACCTTGTGGTTGAGAGCCCACTGGCCAATGTGGGAATTGAACTGGCAGCCTTCGGAGTTAGGAGCATGGAGCTCCAACCGGCTGAGCCACCGGGCTGGCCCCAAGAGATTTCTTGATGTGCTAGATAAGATTTTTTGATTAGATGAATGCAATTCACATATATGTTCAAGAAAATTTGCAGAATTATCATTTGTAAACTCCTCATTAACTTTCAACATCAGGTTCCTTATGCTTGGAGTCTTTAACCATTATCCATTGTGGATAAATTTTTAATGTATATATAACTCACAATAAAACACTACAACAGTGAAAACCACCATGGAGGCTTCCAGTGTCCAGCTGAGTAATAAACAGATTCATGCTTGTCTGATCACCAGGAACCACCTCACATTTGTTCTTTCAATCACTCAAGACTCACACTATTTTTCTTTTCAGAAGGAAAATACTTAAATAATTTTTATTTGTTAAATGTTTAAAAAGTGAAAGTCATAATTACCAACTTTAATGATGTGGACCCTCCAACACCTTTGTGAACCCCTGAACGCCACTTTTTTGCCCCCCAACACCACCAATTTCCACCCAATTCAAACGTGTCTCATTTCAAGCTAACATTAAGTATCTTTTTACCTTTCTTCTCCTCTCTCCAGAGGTAGAATGGTGGCAATGATAAGGGTTCTGTATTAGGAGGCAATGGAGTGTAGAGCTCGAGAATGTGGGCTCTAAGCCATACAAAGGTTCATACCCGAACTCAGCCATTAATTACTACCTCATGATCATGGAAATATCACTTATTCTATGTCCTTTAGATTGTTCATTAATAAAATAAGGATCATCAGAATTCCTGCTATTCAGTTGGGGTGAGAACTCAATGACATAATCCATGCAATATACGAATAACAATTTTTACCGTATAATAAGCACTGGACCCTGAAAGCTATTCTTGAAAACTTACTGTCTGCTGAGATTTTTACATATGTTATCACTAATTCTCGTGATAACACTCTAAGGCAGGTATCATTATCCCTATTTTACAGAGTAGCAAATAGACTCACATAGGCAACTTATCTGAGGTGACCTCAAACTCTGTCTAACTAAACCCCATATTCTTCCACTACATTTTCATAATGATAAAAAAATTAATAATTCATCTTATTTGTGTGTTTTGCCATTATAAAGAATTTTCAAATGTTCTTTTACTGACTCCTGTGAAGAAGACATCATTTCCATTTTTGGACAGATAATAAGACATATTTTATAGAGTTGCTATGATGATTAGAGATATGAGCACTTAGTGGCCATTGCTATTTCTACAAGGAGACAGACAGCATGGTTTAGGGATTACCCAGCTATTCAGTGGTAAAGAAACCAGGACACTGTGTTTCGAATTCAAGCCTCTTCCCCCCTATATAGCTGCCATCTAGAAGCAGCCTAGGTATCCAGAAGAGCTGAAAAACATCATGGTCTGAACACATCTGTGCAAATCTCCCCCACCCCCATTCTTCTACCCACTGGACCTCAGTTTTCCCCCTTGTAAAATGGTACTGCTGGGCAAGATGACTTCCAGGATTCCTTCTGCCTCTGATAATCTCTAATTGGAGATTGGGACTCTGATTGCCTCTATGAATGACATCCTCGGTTTTGGTTTATTAACAGTAGATAAGTAAAAAGGTAGTGATGCATGAGGAATTAAGAAGTCATAGTTATGGCTGGGATGCACATTTCCTCTCCCAGGGGAAGCCTGTGAGCCCCTTCCAGAAATCAGGTTCCGTTTAAAGTCAGAGACCTCAGTCTCGCCTTACCTCATCTACTTTACAACCAGGACCCTCCCCTCTGCACGATATTAGACAGATCCCTTGAAGGGGAGGAGAGGTGAGAGGAGACCAGAGTTCTAGCCCCCTGTCCCTCGGCAGATCTCTACACTTTAGTCATAGATTGTATTTTCACTTGTTTATGTCTTGTCACTGGTCAAAATGCTCCCTCTTAAGTGTGCACAAGGACACGCAGCCAAGCTAGCCCAGCAAACAGCCTCCAAGCTCAGGGGATAGTTCTCCGAGAGCAGACATTCACCCATACCCTGCTGCCCTGTGGCCCCATCCAGTGGCCCAGACCCAGGAAGGGAGATGACCCTAGAACTTCATTTCCCCAAGAGGGTTAGTGTCCTTGGCTTAACAGCACACCAGCCAGGGACACACTTGTAGTAAGTGTTCGATAAACACTTGCTGAACTAAATCTAGAGTTCAGGAGAAACTGCACAAGTACACAGCTGTTATTAATGACCCTGCAGGGAAGAAAATGTAACCTTATCAGAGAAAGAAGAAGAGAGGAAAGGAAATGTTTAACATTCACGTTAACTGATTACTGAGTACCTGATGTGTCATTTCTTCTGATCCTCATAATAGTCCTGTGTGGTCAACTACTAACCATCACTGTCATCACCCGTTTTACAGTTGGAGAGCTTCAGTGACTTGCATAAAGCCACTGCTCGTACAGAATAGAACCACAATTTGGACCCAGGTCTCTCTGATTCCAAAGTTCATGCCTATTTCTATTATACCACAGAGTTCTTCTATCGGAAAAGAAATTATTTTATTTGTAAAGATGTATGTACTCTGATGTTCATTGCAGCATTATTTATGGTGGCAAAGACATGGAAACAACCAAAGTGTCCTTTGATAGATGAATGGATAAAGAAGATGTGGTACATATACACAATGGAATACTATTCGGCCATAAGAAAATATGAAATACTGCCATTTGTGACAACATGGATAGACCTTGAGATTATTATGCTAAGCTAAATAAATCAGACAGAAAAAGTCGAGAACCATATGATTTCATTCATATGTGGAATATAAAACTGAAAGCAGGGGCCGGCCCGGTGGCTCAGGCGGTTAGAGCTCCATGCTCCTAACTCCGAAGGCTGCTGGTTTGATTCCCACATGGGCCAGTGGGCTCTCAATCACAAGGTTGCTGGTTTGACTCCCGCAAGGGATGGTGGGCTGTGCCCCCTGCAACTAGCAACGGCAACTGGACCTGGAGTTGAGCTGCACCCTCCACAACTAAGATTGAAAGGACAACAACTTGAAGCTGAACGGCACCCTCCCAACTAGGATTGAAGGGACAACAAATTGACTTGGAAAAAAGGCCTGGAAGTACACAGTGTCCCCAATAAAAGTCCTGTACCCCTTTCCCAATAAAAAAATCCTTAAAAAAAAAGAATAGAATTATTTAAAAAAAACCTGAAAGCAACAAAGGAACAAGATAAGCAAATAAAGAAACAAAAACTCAAGACACAGACAACAAGTTAGTGGTTACCGGAGGGTAGATGAAAATAAAAGGGGTCAAATATATGGTGATGGAAGGAGAACTGACTCTGGGTGCTGAGCACACAATGTGATATATATATAGATGATGTATTATAGAATTATACACTTAAAACCGATGTAAGTTTACTAACCATTGTTACCTCAATAAATTTAATTTAAAAATTTTAAAAAAGGAAATGCTGGAGCTGAATAACTCAATAAAAGAGATGAATAATGAAATAGCAAACTTAGGAAACAGAGCTGACCAGATGGAGGAAAGAATTAGTAATATCGAAGATAGAAATCTGGAAATGCTACATGTGGAAGAAGAGAGAGACTTGAGAGTTAGAAGAAATGAAAGAACTCTACAAGAACTATCTGACTCTATCAGAAAGAGCAATATAAGAATAATGGATATACCAGAAGTAGAAGAAGGGAACAGAGAGCCTATTCAAACAAGTAGTTGACCAGAACTTCTTCCCAAACCTAGTAGCTATAAAATGGCATAGTGCAAAAAGAAAAGAAAAAGAAGGAATTCTTTAAAAGGAACAGAATGGAAGAGAGAATGTAAAAAAAGGAGAGGAAGGGAAAGAAGGGAAGGGAGAAGGAAACAGATTGACAGTGTGTGTCACTTGGGGGAGGCTTTTAAAAAACTGATAATGTTCTATTTCTTAATCTGAATAGTGGGTCATTAGTGTTTCTTTTAATATTCTTTAAAGTGTACTTACATACTGTATGCTACATATAAGCACACCTATATACTGTATATGATACAATATATCTTATTTCACAATTTAAAAAAATAGAAAACAAGAAGACTAAAAAGTAAAATATTCCAAGAAGAATTAGAAGTTGCTAAATACAACTCTAACCACAAGCTTGTCACATACACAACTTCAGTCACGTGCTGTCCCACCTAACATTCTCCAGCTGCTCTTGGAGCGTGTGGTAAGATAACTATTGACATACCTGAGGCCTTTCTTGGGAGGCCTTTCTTGGGAAAAATTCGGTTGCCTTCTCCTGCTGTGATTCCTGCTGTGGCCAACAGATGGAGCCATTCCCTCCCTCCCTACTCTTCAAACTGCTTAAGCAGAAAAGCTGTTGCTTAAAAGCTTTGTAGTCCAGGGATGGGAGGACTCTGGCCATTGCCAGACACTAGAGGCCAAAGAAGGGTGAGGGCTGACTACTACCAGGAAGAATTTATTACATATAAACCCAGTGAGGACTGAAAGAACAGTCAGTTCCCAGCAGGGTTTCAGCATTATTAATATTTTGGGCTGGTTAATTCTTTGTTGGGGCTGGAGGAGGGCTGTCACGCGCATTGTAAGACGCTTAACATTCCTGGACTTTACCCACTAAATGACAGTAGCATGCCCCTCTCCTAAGCTGTGCCAACAAAAAAATGTCTCAGACATTGCCCAATGTCCCCTGGGGTGGGCAGAATCACCCTTAGTTGAGAACCACTGGTTCACAGATATTAATGGTGTTGGGTTAGGGTTTATATAGAATGGAGGATGTACTCTGAGGGCCACCTGCCCCCAAAGCCCAGTTACCAATGCTTGGGAGTTGGGGGAAGGCCCTTAACACAAGGAAACCAGCAGCCCTCACCTGATGAGTAGGAAAAGCTGAGGGAGAGAGCACGTGTGGAGTTGAAACCCTCATAGTTAGGATTGCTCTGTAAGGTGGGAATTATTTTTATCCACACTTTAAAGATAAAGAAACTGAGGCTCATAGAAATTAAGCAACTTGCCTGAGGTCAAACAGCTAGGAAGTGATAGAATTGGGATTCCAACCCAATCCTTATCTCCAAAGCCTTATGCTGCAACGTTGAGACTCCTGAAAACTTATCTTTCATTTATTTATTTATTTATTTATTCACTCATTCATTCATTCATTCATTCATTCATTCATTCATTTATCCATCCATCTGCTTATTTAACAACTACTTACTTAGCTCCCACTATGTGCAAAGCTCTGGGACTAGAGAGACAAATGAAACAGTCAATCCCTACACTCACGGACTTTGTTGTCTGTCTAGTGGAAGATAAAAACAATAAATGATCATACAGGAATTATTCAATAACAGTTATGATAAGAGCAGTGAGAAAAAAGCTTAGGGAGCTATGTGTGCTAGGATGTGGGCAAAATTAAAAAGTTGAAAATACAGATGGACATTAACCTGCCTCCCTCCCTGAAGCTTGGGAAAGGTCCTCTGGGGACAAAAGATATGAAGATGACAAGGCAGCCTGAGCACAGGGGAAAAATGTAATTTTAATAGCCGTGATGGTCATCTAAGCTATTATGGCCCCATCTTCACTGATCTAAGCTCATACTTAAATGGAAATTTACTTGAAAAGCCCTTTCTTTGCATAATGGAAAGGCAGACTTGTCCAATTCCATCTCCCCAAGGTAATGGCCCCAGGATATAATGGGAGGCCTCCTACCAGCCCTGCTTATCACGGGCTCACAGCCTGGGTATCCCCCTTCTCAGTGTCCTTCATCTCTGTTACTCAATAAGGTCCCCCTAAGGATGCATCACCTCCAAGGTCACTGCTGAGAACTGTTAGGAAGAGGGAGAATTGTCAGGCTGACATCACCGTGTTGCTCAACCTCTTTATCTCAGGAAGATGATCCAGAAAGTCTCCCTCTGCAGGGGCAACAGGCTGAGCCTGATGGCAGCAGGCTTCCCACCTGGCAGGCCAGAGAGGTGGCTTCTGCTGGACAACCACAGGACCCCACACCCAGGCCACCCAAGGTTCCAAGCTGGGTGTGGCTCTGTCTTTATCCAACCTGACAACTCCTGCTTTCTCTCCCGCGGAGAGGGCTAATTCAACAAAATTAACAATACCACAAACATTACAAAATCCAGAGAAGAATCATATGTTTGTATTAATTAACGGCCTGACATGCCTCAATAATCCATTTTTTTCCCTATGATTTAGGCTGCGAACTTTTTTTGTTTTTAATTTGAACCTTTCGCTTGATCAACCCTGACTCACAAGAACTTCCTTTTGTTTTTTTTGTTCTTGTTTTTTGGTTAAAGTACAAGATGTATACAATAAAATGTAAACAGTGTACTGATTTTAAGTGCACAGTTCAATGATTTTGTTACATCTGCACATACTCATATAATCACCACCAAGATCAAGATACATGTATTTTCAATCCACAGTTGGGAATCTGTGTATGCAGACAACCGACCTAAGTTATATGCAGATTTTTTTACTTCATGGTGGGTTGGCCCCTCATCCCCATTGTTCAATGGTCGCTGTAGAACATTTCTCACAGGTGTTTACTCTTATTACAGCTTTATTCCTAATAATACCATTATTAGCATTACCTGAGGTCCAGGTCTTGGGCTAAGTGCTTTATATACATACCGTCATTTGATCCTCGCAACAGAGTACTACTGTCATCTCCATTTAAAAGAGAAAGAAACTGAAGATTTGAGAATTTTAATGCCTTGTCAAAAGTCACCCAAAGAAGCAGGTGCCAGCCTGGCCCTTGAACCCAGGTCTGTCAGACTCCAAAGCCCACATATCTAAACACTGCTTTACCACGGGACACCTACTGGCACCACTTCAAAGTAACCTACTGTTTCCTCCATTTTTGTTTTATTTTGCTCACGTTCTCCAGAAACCTCTGGGCTCCCATTTAAAACTTGGATGGCATAATCTCCACTCTCAGCATACCCCCTCCTGCGAGCTCAGTGCCTGATTCTTGGCCCCTGAGGAAGACATCAGAGGACCCTGTATGAGCCCACGTTTCTGAAGGCCACAGTCACCAGTCTGGTGGGCCTGTGGGACCTCCCTGAGAAAACAGCACACTTCCCCAGCGTCCACAAGTGTAGAAAGCCCAGCTCAGAGACTAGCTCTTTATCTGGAGTCAGAGTGGAAAAATTATGGGCTTTGGAGTCAGATCGTCTTTGGTTCAAGTCCTGCTTCAGCCATTTCCTAGAAGTGACCACGTGCAATGTATCTCTTAGAGAGTTCCCTCGACTGAACTAGGAGAATATTAAGAAAATCTTGCTCATAGGGCTGTTCGGAGAATGAGATGAGATTGTGCTGTGCATACGGTAGGTACACAAAGGTTGTTACATTGTCAACAGGCACAACGGCAGGCATCTGTCCACACTTGCCAGATTACCAACTGGGTCCAGCTCAGAAAAGAATCAACCACAATACATTTAGGAGAGGTGGTAAATGAAAACAAGGGTAAGGGAGAGGAAGGGAGCCAGGAAGATGAAAGATCTGGGCAGAGAGAGACTGAAGTCCAGATTGAAAGTCCTGAGCCAGCACCACAGACTCGGAATTGAGTCTTTGCTGAGGTGTCCTGGCTACTGAGTGCTTAGGTCTCCCAGGCAGCTCATCGCTTGCTCCTACCTACTCAAACATCCTCCTGGTTGTTGGAGCCTAATGCTCCTAATTTTGGAGCCCTTATCTGCTTTCCCCTGGCTCTGTCCTTGAAGTTGAATCTGGTCCCAAATTTCCAGTAAACACATTTCCACATGAGTGGCCTTATGCTGAGGTGGCATCTAGCTCAGTCCAGGTTCCTTCTGCCAGGGGACACACAGAGACAAGCAATACCCCGCCTCCCCCACCACCACCACCACCAGGCCTCAATAAGAAAAGTGAATCTTCTCTCTCCTGCCTCTCTAACTTGGAGAGGCTGACAAGGATAAATCCCCTCCCATCCACACTGACCTAAGAAGAAGAAAAATCATGAGTTCCCATTTATTGATCCACGCTGGTGGTGGGGTATATGTGGTTGCCCAGTTGCCCAAGTGACTAAGTGCTAATTGCTTTGCCTAGTTTTTTCAAACCCTCGCGACAACCAAAGGAGGGCAGTGTTATTTCCTCCATTTCATGTGTGAGAAAACTGAGGTTTTGAGAAGTTAACAGCCATGGCACAAAGCCAGTGGGTGGCCAAGGCAGGATCCAAACCCGGGTTTATCTCTAAAAAAACTTGTTATCTCTAATACCTAGTACATTTCCATTTGAATTAAACTTTTGTAGTAAATGCTAATGTGCCAGACTCAGAAATGAAGAAACCAAGTCTCAGAGAAATTTAGCAATGTACCTGCAATCACATAATTTTTCCTTTGCCTCGTTAACTCTGCTAATCTCCCACATCCCTGTTGACTGCCCTCAAGAAGCCTCTCATTTGTTGCCTCAGATTGGAGCTGATTGAGTAAGTGTCCCATCTGCCTGTTTGCTCCCCCATGGTGCCTAATATGTGCCTGGCTGTAGCCTTCAAGCTTAGTCAGTGCATGATGATTGAAACTAATCCCAAGTGACTGCCAGAGTGCCTCCTCAGTCCCTGCCTCTGAGTGTCCCTTGGGCCCAAAGAAGGGTGATGACCTCAGATTGGGCCAAAGGCAATAACCAGAGTCTGCTGCATCTAGCCTGGGGGAGCAGCTAGAAGGCCCCAGAGCAAGTCTGATTTAATCCCGTAATGGAATGTGATTCAGATAAGGCTTTTATCAATCCTTCCTGGACTGTGGGGAAAAAAACGACTGTCCCAGAATCACGGAGGGATGCTTGGTGTCCTGGGGCCGTCAAAGGGTCTGTGAAGGCCTGGCTCCACTGGAAGGCCTAGGGGAAAGGAGAGGTGTCAAGGGACACTCAGGGGTATCTGACTCAAATTTTCATGACTGAGGGAACAAGAGGGAGAGGAGGAGGATGGGGAATCCTTATGTTCAGGTACAGAGGCCATCAAAATCTAATAACACTTAAAATTATAACAATAACAGGTATTATTTATTAGGCACTGTACTAAGCATTTAAATGCATTCCCATCAAGTCCTTACAATATGCCTGTACAGTAAGTACTATTATCATCCTTATTACAGAAGAGGGAATCAGACTCAGTCAGGTAAGTTTCCTGCCCAAAGTCTCCGGTTGCTAAAGAGGGAGAGATGGGATTTACACCTAGTCCAGTGCCCTCCATCCTCGCCGCGGTGCCCATTGCCCAGACACAATCACTCTCTGCCACACACTCCTTCACTCCCAGCATCTTTGTTTGCCAGCACCTCATTTGCTTCCTTCCTCTCTTCCTGGAAGAATTCCAGGAAGCTTTATGTAACCACAAGCCGCAGGCTTCCCATCACGCCAAAAGGGAAGAAATAAGGGATAAAGCAAGGGGAACTGACCAATCAGGAGCAGAGGGGCTACATACCCCCACCTCCCAAGCCCCAGGGGCAGCCGCACCAAAAGCAAAGTGAAGACTGGCCTTCTGCCAACCACTTTCTCTGTCCCTCGCCCCCTCCCCTAACCCCAGCCTTCCCACTCTCACTTCTCATTTTTTCTAGATCAACTTTACTTTCCGGGCCCTTATTTCACTGGTCTTGTTCCTCTAAGAACACTTCTAAGTACCCACTGTTAGCAATAGACTAGGAATTCACCTACCTTGCCAGAGAAGAACATGTACAATGCAATATTAATAGTCATAACAGCTAACACTGAGCACTTACTATATGCCAGTCACTTTTCTTTCATTTTGAGCTTGAAAATGCAGGCAGAAAAAGCAGTAGCTTTTATGTCAATTACAACGAGATTAAGTCAGACAAGGCAAAGGATTCAGAATGGGCCAAGATCGGGTTTCAAGCTATGCCTCAGTTGTATCCGAATTATTTTGAACTAAAGGCAACAAAGACCCTGCAGACTCTACAGAAACTTTTACTGCCCCCGCTTCACTGTCTAGAAGAATTTAAATAAGGAGCCTAGCCCCGCAATGAGTGAAAACTAGAAATGACTTTTTACCTATCTCTATGGCAGAACAAACTAACAATTACTGAACACTTGCTCACCCTGCAATTATCTTCTGAAGCCCCGAAGTGCGTTACCTCATCCCTAACTCAGAAGGTCTTATATACCCATTTTCCTTTTTCGTCTCTGAACCTCTCATGTATGTGAGGTCTCTGAGTCTCTCAGGTAGGTGGGGTTCCCATACATATGTATGTATCAAATTTGGCTATTTTCTCTTGTTAATACGTCTCATGTCTGTTTGATTATTAGGCCACCAGAAAGAACCTTGAGGGTAAAGAAACGTTTCTTCCTCCCTCACATAATATTCCATAAGCTTTCTCTATGTACTAGGTCCGGTACCCTCTCAGGAGACAGAGGAGCATGGCAACAAAGAACGTGGACTCAGGGCTCAGGCCAATTCGATTCTGAGGTCAGCCACATCACTGACTAGCTATGCATTTAGAGAAAGCTATTTCTGAGTCTCAGTTTCTTCATCTATAAAATGTATATAATAACAGTTCTTATCTCCTAGGCTTGTTGAGAAGATTAAAGAAATGATGTGTGTAAAGTGCTTAGCAAACTCCTTGGCCCCTAATAATCAATCAATATATAGCAAATATGATTACTTGTTAAAATAACGCTCAGGTGAAATAGCTAAATAATGACAAACTTTTTTTTTTTAAGCTCTTCAGACCTAAGCAGAATTTTTTTTGTTTTTCAATTACATAGTTGTAGCTGATTGGACTTAAAACTACCGTACGCATTGGGACCAACAGGTCAAGGGCTTACACGTCGCTCTGCCTACTGCTTGGAAGAGTCTTTGGTAGGAGCTGTTATAATGGAAATGGAATAGAGATGAGCACATATAGATCTAAATACCTGGACTTGGGCATGAATTACCACTGAAAGAGCCAGAGGGGCAGCATTTCTGCGTTTGTTTGCTTCATCTATTCGTTTTCTAGGGCTGCTGTAACAAAGTACCACAAACCAGGTGGCTTAAACAGGAATTTATTGTCTCCAGTTCTGGAGGCTGGGAGTTCAAAATCAAGGTGTCAGCAGGGCAGGTTCCTTCGAAGGGCTGTGAGAGAAAATCTGTTCCAGGCCTCCCCACTAGCTGGTGGTTTGCTGGCAATCTTTGGCATTCCTTGCCTTGCGGAAGCATCACCTCCATCCCTGCCTTCATCTTTACATGACATTCTCCCTGTGTGCTCCTCTATATCCAATTATCCCCTTTATATAAAGGACACCAGATGTACTGGATTAGAGACCACTCTATTCCAGTATGACCTCGTCTTAACTAATTACATCTGCAGTGACCCTATTAACAAATGCGGTCACATTCTGAGGTACTGGGGGTTAGGACATCAATGTATGACTTTGGGAGGACACAATTCGTGTCAGCATTCCTTGATTAAATTCATGGCCTCAAACTTTTGTAAATCGAAGAAGTTGTCAGTGTTTCTTCCTGTGGCCATGTTGAGCTTCTAAGTCCAGGAACCCGTACTCTCCACTCTTCTCATCTGTTTTCTTTTCAATACTTCTCCACCATTAGAATCCTTTTAAAAATCACCATTTTTACTTTCTAAAACTTTCAAACTGCTTTTCAGTCCTGTGATGACCATACTGAGGGCTCAATGTTAATTCAAAAAATTGAATAGACATGAAACTCTGAGAAAACCACAGTGACCATGACCCAGCCCCTCCCCTCGTAAAACTACTACTAGGTCAAGTGAATACCAGAGGATTTACTTTAATTTTAGAGTACTTTACTTTAAAATCTGGCTCCAGCAGCAAGCCTTGTCATATCTTCGCAATCATACTAGCTAATATGTCAGGCACCAGGCAATGAATTTTACATGCATTATTCCATCTAATACTCAGATCTACAGCATGAAGTGGGTACATTATTATCCCCATTTTACTGATAGGGATAATAGACGTTTAGAATTGTACATTCTCAGATAGCCTTTCCCCCCTTTCCCTGTTTCTTTATCTCAATGTAAGTGCTCTTAACTCCACCAATCCTTAGTCTCTCAACATCCTTTTAGAAACTACATGATCATGTAATGCAGTTTTTTGGAGAACTTCCAGGTGCTGTTGCAAATCAAACATTTTGGGACTTTCAGTATAGTTACAAAATTTCCAAGAAAACATGGGGAAAAAAAGGTTTGTGATTGACACTCTGTTTCATAACTGATCTCACTGATTTGTGCTTTCTAGTTTACTGAGGTAAGGGTGTGTATGGAGTATATAAGGTCATTTCTAAGACGACCACTAAAGTTTTTTTAAGAAGCATTTTTACCTCATAAAGGGACATGTTGCCCTTATCCTAGTGTAGTCTCTTTTGATTGTAAGGAATAGAGATGCACTTATGCTAGTACAAGAAAAGTTGAGGGGCGGCTGGTTAGCTTAGCTGATTAGAGCGCGGTGCTCTTAACAACAAGGTTGTCGGTTTGATCCCCACACGGGCCACTGCGAGCTGCACCCTCCACAACTAGATTGAAACAACTACTTGATTTAGGGCTGATGGGTTCTGGAAAAACACACTTAAAACAAATAAAAGTTTAAAAAGAAAAGAAAATTTGAGCATTATTGGTTGGGTGCAGACTGCATAGACTCCAAAGACAGGAAATCAGCACAGCTAGGCCTCATGGAACTGAAACATCATCAGGAACAGGGCCATTTCCATCATTTTCACACAGAATAAAGCTAAATCATCCATAAATTGTATACACTTCAAAATGGCAGTACTAATTTTGGAGTCTACATGATTTCCCACAATTGATTGGTTCACTTCCCAGGAGAGGAATCTGATTTGTCCTGCTTAGGTTAAGTGTTCATCCCTGGTCCAATCAATAGTGGTTAGGGGAGAGGATCCATGGTGCACACTTGGCTGTCCAGGTCTAGCTTTTCGGCAGGGACTATGAGTGAGAATAGTTCCTAGAGAAGTGGACCATGGGATGACAAAGCAAAACATGTATACCAGCGAGTTCTGGAGACCTGGTTCCCCAAACGCCCTATTTTGTTCCAAAATATTAGCTGGAAGATAAATTTTTGAATAATTTTAATAATGGCTACCATTTCTTAAACTCTCGCACCAGTAATTAATTTAATCTTCACAACAACCCTTCCTGAGAGGCATTATCATTCCTACCTTACAGATGAAGAACCTGGGGCTCAGAAAGTTTAAGTGAGAAGTAGTCAAGTCACTAGAATCAGAACCTGGATCTGTTTAACTCCAAATCCTGTGCTTTTAACTTCTAGGAGCAGGAGACTTATGCTATTGTGGTAAAAAGCAGTTTTCAGCTGCTGACCGAGCTTAACATCATAACCTCAAATATATTTGTAAGGTCTACAAACTTCCTCAAATGGTATTTACATCAATGACTCATGTGAACCCCCAGCAACCTGTGCAGTAGACAGGGCACTCAAATGAAGTGCCTTGTCCATGGACACAGGTGGGATTCCCAGCCCCAGGTTCTAGGCTGTGGGGGCTGAAGACCTGATCTGCTCTCTGCGGTTGTTCAGTCATCAGGGACAGTTTCTGGCCTCCTGGTTCTTCCGAATCATTGGAGATTGTGTAGGTTAAGAAGCTCCTCTTCCCAAATCCCATTGCCACCCTGAAGCACCCATCCCCAGCAAACTTCAGCCTCTGTAGCCCCTTTGCAGATCATAGGAGATGGTACCCCCCTTCCCGGCCTCCCCTCCAAGTTCAGAAAGGAAAGCACAACAAGGATTTCTGGTTCAGGGAGAAAACTACCTCCTTTACACTTGGCTTCTTTTCCATTAAGATTGAAAGCTGCAAATCAATCAGGAGAAAATTGCCCTCGGGAGCGTTGAGCAGACATCTTTGCTCAAATCAGACTCTGGATGCGTGTGTCAAAAGTACCTCACACTCTCATTCATTGCCAGCCAAGTCTCTGGGGCAGTGCAATTGATTTAGGAGCATTCACTCAGATCTAACATTCACTGCACACATCTTCTGTATATTGTAGCTGTGATCCAACCATATGATTACTACTTCTCACTCACTGGTCCAATGGGTAAGGTGAATCTACAATGTGATAAGGAGAATGCTAGGGACAGAGCTGCTGTCCTCCACACTCCAGGATCACGGAGCTAAGAAAGCTGAAGGTACTAAAAATTCTCCAGATGTTAAGGGGGTGGGGGAAAGAGCTATCATAGCACTTCTACCACATGCCAGATGTTTGGCATACATTAGTTGATTCAGTCTTTACAATAACTCTAGTAGGTAGATGCTCTTAATACCCTCATTTACAGGTATAAACAACCTTTTAAGTATGGAATATAAAATTTGTTAAACAGAATAATAAATTATGAATAGATTCTATGAGGGGATCATTATCTTTAAAACTAATTCCTCTCACAGAAAGGACCTGGGAAGAGCTCTCTGGGCATGGTGGTTAAATGGTTATCACTCTCTTACTGCTTGCCCCACTGTCATCTTCTGTAAGAAACTTTAAGCGTACTTTTGTGGTCAGACAGATCTGGATTCCAATCATGGCTCTTACGGTAATCAGGAAAATGAATTCACTGTAAGAGTGAATACGGAGAACTCAACACTGTGGCCACTCAGGTGATGGAAGAACTTAGAAGCCAAACAGGGGAACATGAGGTTACCCAGAGATTAGCAAGAGCAGGAAACCACTACCACTCCTGGTCTGGAGGCCAAAGGAAGGAGAGGGATTCAGAATGAGGCAACCCCTGGTGTGCCTCTGTGGTATGCAGATTGTTTTGAAGGAAAGGTAACCAAGACCCTGCGGGCTCAAGAGAAACTTACCCACCCCTTAACTATCTAGAAGAATTTAAATGAGGGGCCTGGGCTGTGATAAGAGTTATCACCAGAAATAACTTTTTATGACCTTTCTCTATTGCAGGGCAAACTGCTAATTACTGAACATGTGCTCTCTCTGCTATTACCTTCTGAAGCCCCAAAAGGCCTTACCTGATCCCTAGTGAAGAATGTCTTATCTACCTCTCTTTCCCTTTCTGTCTCTGAACCTCTCATGTATATGGGGTCTCTGACTCGCTCCTGCATGTGGGGTTCCCACATATATATGTAATTAAATTTGGTCATTTTCTCTTGCTAATCTGTCTCATGTCTATTTGATTATTATACTAGCAGAAAGAACCTTGAGGGTAGAGGAAAGTTTCTTCCTCACCCACACTGCCAAAGCTGGGGGTATCCTGGCTCCTCCTGTCCTCAGCCCTTCAAATCTTGTGCCAGTGACTCCCACTGGTCAAACCCAGACAAAACCCAGCTAACAAGGAAGCCTGGGAAATGCAGCCGGGTGGGAGAGGGAATGGGGGTAGTGGGAGTGGTCCACTGTGACAGAGCATAAGAAGGGGAGCAGTGGATCTGAGGCCAAACAGCCAATGATGGGCCCAGCTCTTGCTAGTTTCAAATTCCTCCTTTATAAACTATTTCTATTTCACAGGGTTGTGGTGAGAATTAAAGGGGCAAATCTAAATAAATGTTAGCACAATCCTTGGCATGCACTGTGGAAGCAGCTGTTAATTTTTCCCAGATGGGAAAACCAAGATTCAGACAGGTTCGGTGATTTGCACAAGGAAACAGTTCCAAGGCTGGGAGAACAGGGTGACCTTGGGCAGGTCACTGCATTTCTTTGAGGCTCAGTTTCCCCAACTCCCTGGGTTACCGAGGGGCTTCATTCTTCCTGCAACTATTTACTAAGCACCTGCCATATTCAGGGCTCTGTGGGTCCAAAGCAGGCCCCCACAATTCTTGCTCTCTTGCAGATTACAATCTGGTTCTGAGAAAGACATTGACCAGAAAGCCGTACGAGTGATGCCGCGATAAAGGCCATGAAAAAGACGTGAGTATTGGGAGGATGGGTTACACGGTGGCCCAGCCTAGTCCGGGCTGCTTCCCTGTGCTAAGTTCGCTGGACCTGAAGGAGGAGCGGAAGCGGGCTTGGTGAGGAGCCAGTGCAGAGTGCGCTGGGGAACAGCTCAAGGAGCATTTTGAAATGTTTAAACGGGTGACCCATCCATCGTGCCTCCAGTCTCCCCAGGGTCAGGTTGCGTTATTCTCCCGGTAGGACCTCCTGAATTCCACGCTCCGCATCCTGCCCGTCACAAGGACTCCGGACGGCACAGGCGAGGGTGCCCTTCTTCGGTACCTGCCCTGCCTGGCAGAGCACCGAGTCCTGCCCGGGCCACGGGACCCAGGCACAGCTCCCGCGTTAGGCGGCCCTGCGTCCCGAGCGGCCGCTGATAGTCCGCTAATGCGTATCGAATTTTTGTGGAATTCGGCCCATCGCCCGCGCAAAAAGCGCAGCGGCGGCGCTGCCAGAGCCTCTTAATTCCCTTTGCATCGATCCCGCCGTTAATGACATAACGTTCTCCCCTAATTAACTGACAACTGCATTTGGCCGCGCGCCTCCCCCGCACGCCGCCTGCAGCTTGCCCACCGAGATTCCGCAGGCGCCCAGGAGCCCGCGCACTTGCAGGGCGTGAGTCGCTGCAGTTACGCCCTAACTAAACCCAGGGTGTTGCGACTGGGGTGGGAGCCGGAGGGAATAGCCTTTCAGGTTTTGGATGCCCCTGCCATCCTTACCAGTCCAAACACGTTTGCTGTTATGTTGTTGCTGACTGTGTGTCAACACTGGGCAAAAAGCACTTAACATATTTTAGCTTATTCCTTACCACGACTCAAGAGGCAGAGAGGAAATTGGAGCTCGCAGGTGGAGGAGGAACAGATGCGGTGACCAAGGATATGCAGCAAACTACTGAGGAAGGTGGGACTCTCATCCGTCATACCCAACTTTGTGCCTTTAATTCCAAGGCTACCTACTACCCTCCAACATGTAACTGATACTACACTAAATACGGTATGAACTACCGTGTTTTGGGGAAAATACGACCTAGCCGGACCATTAGCTCTAATGCGTCTTTTGGAGCAAAAATTCATATAAGACCCGGTCTATATTATATTATATTATATTATATTATATTATATTATATTATATTATATTATATTATTATTATATTATATTATATTATACCGGTCTTATATTAATTTTTCCTCCAAAAGATGCATTAGAGCTAATGGTCCGGCTAGATCTTATTTCCGGGGAAACAGTACCTGCAAGCATGATATACTAAGGGTTTTGTGGTATGGTTATAATCTGGGCAAGACCTTTTCATACGCATTACGGATAACTGAAATGATCTGGCTGTCACTCACTGTTTTACTCTGATTCACTCTTCACCCTGGTTTTCCTGCCTTTATTTTCATTTTGTTGTATTATGTATTCTTTTTTATAAGCCACCTCAAATCTCTTCTGGGATAAGGCAGGATAAGAAAAATATATACTTAAAAATTAAACAGATGAAATAGCATTTCAAGTGTCTGGCCAATAAGTCATTAAGTTGAATTGGCATTTGAAGGTGAGGAAACTGAGGCTGGGCGAGGTTCACGAATTGTTCCAGCATGGCAATGACACTTCAGGACTGAAAACTCTGTCTGTGCTCTGTCTGCCATCTCCTCTTTTCTTCCACTTGCTGGGAGTCACCTTCCCACCCAAGTTCCTGAGATCTCATACTGTCCACTTCCAGCAGGAGAAATCCAGATTTGGCCAGTCCCTAACACCCAACAATTAAGTAAATATTTGGTCAGTAAATCCCCCAGCCAACCATTTCCTCTTCCTGTCTGACAAACCTATTAGGTGCCACTTTTGAGAAACAGGGTCCATGTTTTTCTAGATCAAGAGACTGAAGTGTGGCAAGATTAAGCAATTTGCTTGAATTCACCCAGCTAGTAAGTACAGTTGACCTTTGAACAACACAGGTTTGAACAGTGTGGGTCCACTTATTCATGTATTTTTTTCAATAAATACCTGTTGGAGTCACAGATGTGGAGGCCCAACTGCATGCATTGATCTATGCCATTTCCTATGGGGAACCTGAGCATCCTTGGATTTCGATATAGGGGGGTTCCTGGCACCAATCCTCCTTCGGATACCAAAGGACAACTTAAGTTTATGGGGAGTCACAAGATATATCCAGGTTTCTTGCGCGGGGGAGGGGGCAGGGATGTTAGCCTCCCTAACCCCCACATGAATCAAGGGTTGACTGCAGTTTTGCTGAGAGTCAAATCCAGATCAAGCTGGATCCACTTTCCAGTGTACTCTTTTCACCACAACATGCTTTCATTGAACCAGAGAGCTGCATTCCCTAAGACGTGACATGTAATTCCTGAGGAATTAAGTATATTTGATTTGGCCTAGGAGGGAGTTCATTTCTGGGCTCCCTCACCACAGACCTTCCCGTATGGAGAAGGGGGGGGGCTTGGATGCCAGCCTGAATCTGATGGTCTCTTTCAGAAGACACAAGGAGGCTTTGTGATGGAGATTGTTAAAAGGGCACAGGCAGAATCTGCCTGGGGCAGTTGGGAAATGAGGCAAATTTCCTAAATGTCATGCCCACCACCACTGAGAGGGAGGAATGAGGTGACCTCCCTTCTGACATCCCACTATGGGATACTGCCCGTCTCTATCTGTTGAGCTTCTCTTTATCCTTTGAGATCTTCCTAAAATGTTGCCTCCTCCATGAAGCCCCCCACGATGAATTAACTACACCTCCCTCAAGAGTCTCATAGGCCCTGGATCACAGGTGCTTTCACAGTGTGCACACAGCCTGCTTCAAATCCACTTGTCAGTGATTAGCTGTGTGAACTTAGACAAGATTTAACTTCTAGACATCTGTCTCTCCATCTGTAAAATGGGAACAATAGTGCCTGCCCTCAGAGGGCCATTAAGAAGTTTAAATTGAATTATGCATGTGACATGAAAAAATATTACCTATGTATATTCATGGCCGAAATCTCTCCTCTGAGAAGCATGGAGAGAGAGACAAGACAGAGTCTTTAGGGGTGGTTGCTTATGTATACAATACAGAGAGACAAATGGGAACAGAGAATGTTAAGTTTTGCTGTGTATTTTTTTAGACTGTGACAATATTATTTAAACTTTTTTCAAATATTATGGGATCAAATATATGGTGATGGAAGGAGAACTGACTCTGGGTGGTGAACACACAATGGGATTTATAGATGATGTAATACAGAATTGTACACCTGAAATCTATGTAATTTTACTAACAATTGTCACCCCAATAAATTTAAAAAAATAAATTATTTAAAAAAAAGAAATATTATGGATGCCAGATTGATACCACACGGAGATGAGACCATGAGGCAGTTCAGTTTTAAAGAGGATACACATGTAAAGCTCTTACTGCAGTGTTTGAGTCGTACCAAGGGCTCAAATAATGATGTCTCTCACTATGATTTGTCTCCACCACAAAACTGGTCTTCGTCTTTATGCCAACTTATTGCCTGCCCTTCCCAGCCCATAAGTGCTCAACAGGAAGAAGCCTTCATGGGAAACCAAAAGCCAACCCAAGTCTGGGAAGACCAGACTCTTAGAACAAATGCCCTGACACTTCAGCTGACCACAGCAATTGGTAGTGGGGGTGGGGTGGGGACAGCTCTGCTGGTGTCCCTCCGTGGGGGAATAGGCTCTCTCTTCCTGTTTGTCACTATTCCCAGCCCAGATACAGGCTCACTTCATCCTCTCACCTACATACACTGATCTCTGTGCTCTGGAATGTCACCAAGGTGTCGAGGGGCCATGGAGCTCCCCGTGGCCAGGGATCCCAAGCATGCCAGGCCAGAATCCTACATACCAGTTCTTCAGGACCCTGCCTGCTCCAAAGGGCGGGCTTTCACAGCAGCAGCTCTGCAGCTGGGTGTGCAGAGGAGACCTCTCCCTCAGGACTGTGGGATGCGGAGATGAGTGAGAGGAAGACTGGGGGGGCGGGGAGGGGGCGGGGGGGGGGGCAACTTCCTTCACAGAACTTCACTCACAGCAGACCACTTGTCCCCTCATCCCCAACACTCCCTGCCTTTTTCAGTCTTTGCATTTCCTCACTCTGATCTCTGGGGTGCCCTCCCCCATTTCTGCCTAATACTGTAAACCCTACTCACTCTAACAGGCCCAGCTCAAATACCTTCTCTTCCCGGAAACCATCTCTGCAGCCTGAAAGAGCTTCCTCTGACTCCATGCCCCTCATCGTGGCCTCTACTGTAATTTAGGAAGTGGGGGTCTCACCCCAAAACTGGATAAATATGATGTGGGTCAAAGAGTGTTCCTAGGAAGATTGAGGTTTGATTTCTGGATCAGCCACTTGTTAGACCTGTAACCTTGGACAAGTTGCTTGGTCTCTCTAAGCTCCCTGGTAAAATGGGAGAAATAAAATAGGATAGTTCTGAAAAGTAAATGAGATGATGCTCATTAAGCTATTAGCAGGGTGCTTTGCACACATTCAGCTCTTAATGTTAGTGATGATTGTCTCTGTCTCTCTTCCACCCTCACACCCACCCACGGTATGTCAGATAAGGTCATGACCAGCTCAATAGCTGAAGGTGGAATTTTACTGTAACAAGTCTGTCAGGTTCCAGATGTGAATAGGCTTCCACCTGAGAGAAGCAGAGATGCTGAAAAGAGACTGGAACTTCTGAGAACCCAGAGGTCCCAAGAGAGGATTGAGGGTGAGAGCCTATGGTTGTTGGTCAGATGGGCTATGTATAGAGACAAAGATGGAACGTTATCAGACAAGGATATAGCAATGATTTTGTCAGGGAGGAAAAACCTTTTCGTCTAACCTCTTAGAACTGGGGGCCTATGAATTAAGCTAACAAAAGACAGATTGATGGGATAAAAGGCACAATTTTTATTAATATTTACCTGCAAAAAAGAAGTAAAATTCAACTAAGACTCAGGGTTAGACTCGGAGCCTTATATACACTTTTAACAAAGGAAAGAGGGTTTGGGCTCCAAGGGAAAATAAATTGTGGGGAAGTGACTAGGAAATATACGGGGGAAACTAATGGAAGGTAAGGGCTATTTAAGTAATGTCTATTTATGCACATTCCTCTTGGAGTTGACTTCCCATCTTCAGTTATGCCCTGCTTTCTGGCAGATAAGGGGAGGGCAGAGAACTCTTCCCATCCCTATTGATTCTCAATTGCCCTCAAATCAAAATAATCCTTATGCCCATGTGGCATGTTTTGAAACCTTACTCTTCAAATGCAAGGACCAAAAATCTAGCAAGCCCCACAGAAGCAAAGCCTCCATCTGCAGCCATAAGGAACCTCCACTCAGATCTAGCTCCCAAGGTGGTTCTCAGAACCAAAGGAGCCACAGCACCTGGCCTGTGTTCATTCCGACATTCCCATCCCTTCAGAGCATCCAAGAAGGAAGCTCAGAGATGACACTCTGAGGCCAGGGAGAAAGCCACAAAAGAAGCAAAACTGGATCTCAGGTGATTGAGATCCACCCCTGACAAGAGCCTCTGCTTTTTGGGTCTTGGTGAGCCACAGTCTTCTCTGAGAACCGCCCTCCACTAATAGGCCTGGGGTCCTGTAGTTATGTTAGTAGCACGTGGATCCGTTTCCTTTACCCAGCTAACAGACCTGGGATGGACCCTCAACCCAGAAAAGCCAATCTAGAACCTGTGCATAGACAATCAGATTTTCTGTGAATTTTGAGTGGGGATGAGAGCTCATTTACCTGGAAAGTCATGCAGAGGAAGTAGGTCTGCAGAGAGAATGAAGTAGATGGTCCATGATGTCTAGAACTTCAACAGATGGGGCTCAAGATTGGTTCATGATTCACCAGTTCCAGCTCCCCCAAGGTCTGGCTGAACTTCCTGGATTGGGTTGCGTGACATTCCCCTTTTATTAAGTAATTTCAATGTTTCTGTTACTAACAGCCAAAAGGCCTTTGGCTCCATGACTTGTTCAAGGTTCCTGGCTTCCATCCTGGAGTTCAGATCTTGAATAGTGAGTCTCCCAGGGGCAGCCCCACGTAGAATTCAGCCCACGGTTAGAGGCAGAGCACCACTGTTGCAGGGCTGGGAGCAGAATACATAGTACCCACAGATCCCCTCCCAGAAGTAATAATAATACCTTTTACTGAATGTTCATCCTGTATCAGGCACTATGAGTATTATAATTATTTCCAGTCCTCAAAAACAATTCTGAGTGGTTTAAAATGTGTTTACTATTATCTAACTTAAATATACATGGAGCTCAAAACAAGCATAAATTCCTCATGCTTATAACCTTTTATAGAAATAGGAAGCCAAAAGATTGCCAACCAAAACCATTTAAATTGATATAAACATTAGCTGATATTGCCAGTTTTTTAGTTAAATAGTTGATACTGTATTTATTAAAAACAAAGCAAACAAAAACTGTAACCCTTTAAGTTAGGTATTCCTATTGGCATCCCCACTGTAGATGAGGCAATGGTAGCTCAGAGAGGTAAAGAGTATTTCTCAAGGTCACACAGCTGAGTTTTATAATCAGCCAGGATAACTGAAGCATCCAGCTGCCCATACTTTGGGCCCAGCTGCCAGAGTCCCGGGGCTGCCCCTTCACTGAAATGGCAGCTCATGAGTGGGCAGGAACAGATCTTGAAAAATACTCACAGCTTGGCACAGAGCAAGTGCTTGTTAAAGGCTCACTGACTGAATGAATGAGTAAATTTGAAGATAGTTGTTTAAAAGACTGCTATAATTCAGCACTCTCCACTTACCAGTGCTGCCAGCAGCCCTTCCCACCTTGTTACCCAGAAGCTAATCTAATGGCATTAACCATCCCAGCCAGCCAGGATACCATTAAAAGTTTCAGTCCAGCCACTGAGCCCCCACCCTGGGTCTTGGCTCTGGGCCCTGGTCTGGTTGTTTACCAGGAAATTTGGACCTTCTTCAGAGAAAAGCACAGATGACCTATTAGTCTAATTCAAGCACTTAGCGAGGAATAACTGTACCATTCACACCCTCAGCCCTAGGCTAATGGAACCAAAGCAAATGGAGAGGACTTCATGGCTCAGAGATCTTCCTGGGAGGGGAAGCAGGGAAGGTCTGGCCGGTGCCCCACTGGGGTTTGCAGGCACACAGGTTGTCTGGGCATTTCCCAGGACAGGGTGGGCTATGCGGATACAAGAATGTACAGGGAGAGGCTTCCCTATTCCATCCACCACTGTGGCAGCTCCTCTGCACATTCTACCCCTGGTCACTTCCTCATTGCCTTAAAACTTGCCTGGGAGAAAAATGGAAAGACAACCAAATATCCATCAATGCAAAACTTGTTAAATAAACTATGTATGTAGAAATACGCATTCATACAAGTCCATCTTACGCAGCTAATGAAAAGGATGATGTAGCTCAAGCTCTACTCATGGGCACTGAAAGATGTGCATGACAACACTTTGCTATGCAGGGTCTGCCTCCACTTATGTAAAAGGTATACATACCCACAGATTCTCATATGTGCAAGGAGCAGGTCTGGAAATTTGAGAGTGAGATTTTTAAAGACTTTTACTTTTGCCTCGATAATTATTTATATCATCCAAATTCTCTACAAAAACCTTATACTATAATTGCTAACTTTTTTGCGTTCTTACTGTGTGTCAGTCACAATGCTTTCATATGGATTATCTCATTTATTGGGAGGTGGGTTCTATTCTTTTTCTATGTTACAGATGTGGAAAATGAGGACCGGAGAGGTTAAGCCCAAGGTCACATAGCTAGTGACTGACAAAATCAAGTGTTGTTGGAGGATTAGAAGAATTAATACATGTACGTGCACACAGTAGGGGCAAAGTAGTACCTGGAACAACAACTGAGTGTTGTCATTATGATTATTGTATAGCACTTATCACACTGCACTTTAATTGACTGTCTCATCTGTTCCCCTGCTCTGGTTTGTGAAAGACTTGAAAACAGGATCTGAGCATTAATACCTTGGAATCTCCTGCATTTACCACAGTGCCTTGCAGAGCCAGTATTTATCAGGTGCTTATGGAAAAAGTGAGTGAATGAGTTAACAGACAAATGTCCACAGCTCGGTAAATATATTCTTCCAGCTACTTTGCACTGGTGGCTGTTTCCTCATCCCAGTGAGATCAAGGCCCAGTCTCCTCTTTCCTCTGGCCCCCTTTATAATGTGGAGCAGACCAATCGCACAGGCAGGTGCTCAATAAATGCTGTGGCTGACTAAGGACCCCCTCTCTCAGCTGCTGTGACAGATCCCAGGCAGTATCCCAAAAGTGGCTGGAGCTGGGAGAGATACCAGGTCCACAGCCTCACATAAGCTATTTTTAATTCCAACTCCATGTCAAGTACACAGAAAGGCTGAGAAACGTGCCTGAAGTCACACAGCAGTTGGTGGCAGACTTGCTGTGTCTCCCGGTCACCTGGTCTGGGTTCTGTCAAATCTCTGGTTCTGTATAAATTCACAATGTGAGAAAGGAGCAAAGTTTGAAGTCAAAACGTTTAATCATGATCCAAGAGGCTAAGGGGACTTTGGGACAGTGGCAGGAAGACAGCGAGGCCCAAATGCTCCTGGTCCTGATGCTCAAATGCTCTGTAGGATCCCAGGGCAGGGCAGGCAGTGGGTTCCCATCCCCCTTCAGAGGAGACAAGGAGGCAGGGGTCCAGCTTTCCTAACAATGGGGGGTGTCTTTCCAGGCTACCTAGGAACACAGCCCTGCTGACCTGGAGAATGCAATAGAGAACAACTGATTTCTTTTTTTTTAAAGATTTTACTGGGGAAGGGGAACAGGACTTTATTGGGGAACAGTGTGTACTTCCAGGCCTTTTTTCCAAGTCAAGTTGTTGTCCTTTCAATCTTAGTTGTGGAGGGTGCTGTTCAGCTTCAAGTTGTTGTCCTTTCAGTCTTAGTTGTGGAGGGCGCAGCTCAGCTCCAGGTCTAGTTACTGTTGCTAGTTGCACGGGGTGCAACCCACCATCCCTTGCGGGGAACCGGCAACCTTGTGGTTGAGAGGACGCCCTCCAACCAACTGAGCCATCCCGGAGCTCAGCGGCAGCTCAGCTCAGGGTGCCGTGTTCAATCTTAGTTGCAGGAGGTAGAGCCCACCATCCCTTGTGGGACTCAAGGAATTGAACTGGCAACCTTGTGGTTGAGAGCCCGTGCTCCAACCAACAACTGAGCCATCTGGGAGGCAGCTCAGCTCAAGGTGCCGTGTTCAATCTTAGTTGCAGGGGGCAGAGCCCACCATCCCTTGCGGGACTCGAGGGATTGAACTGGCAACCTTGTGGTTGAGAGCCCACTGGCCCATGTGGGAATCGAACCGGCAGCCTTCGGAGTTAGGAGCATGGAGCTCTAACTGCCTGAGCCACCGGGCCACCCCCCCCCCACCTCCCCCCCCCCCCCCCCCCGAGAACGACTGATTTCATAAAGCCTGCTGATCCTGCGGGGCAGGAGGAAGGGATCAGGAAACAGCTTTGTAGCTCTGGTCACCACCAGAAGAGATGGCTAAATGTGGTGACCAGTTCCTAAGGAGGAGCAACCTGAGTCAGAAGTGGAGGGAATGAGAACTTAGCCAGTCAGCTCCTACTGTGGCCTCATCTGGAGCAAACTGGACATGCGGTGGGGGGGGGGGGGGAGCGTTGGGGTTGTCACGTTGTGTACTGCACCTCCTTCCTGATGCTGTCCTTTCTTCACCTCTTATAGGCGGCAGGTCAGCCCTAGGTGTAGCAGAGGGGAAGAGGGCCTCCAGGGAAGTACAGCTACCCGAAACTTGGGAGCAGAATCAAGGCAAGTGTGAAGGAGAACAGAGACGGTACCCAGGGCTCTGGCCTCAGAGCAGGGCTTTTTTTCTGTGGAAGAAATGCAGTGGCGTCATCTCCACCCCTTTCACCACCTCAGCCTCAGTCAAGGTGTCCATTAGAGGTCTATAGTATCCAGGAAACAAAGTCACCCCCCTCCATCCCCTTGTCTGCCTTTCCTGGGTTCCCCCAGATGGTTTGGTAAAGGTAAGAGGAGTGTAATAGAGGAGGTTCTACCTGGTGTTCCATCACGGGTGAGGCCTGGGAGAAGAGTTGGCTATGCAAACGCATCTTAGCTGCAATGGCCTCCGCTGAGGAGAAAACAGAGGATAGACTGGAGGCAGGTAGATGTTGGAGAGCTCTCAGGCTCCCAAGGAAGGAACGGGAATGTCTCAGAGACCTGAAGACACAGAAGGGCAGGGGGGTGGCAGGTGGGAACAGAATATTGTCTTATTCTGCTTGCTTATTCCTTGAGCTGAAGAGTGTTCCTGGGGTCCAGACAGGTAGCACAGGCAGCTTGGGGGTCACTCAGAGAGCAGCAGAAGAAAGAAAGGCCCATGCTGGGGTGATGTAAGCCTACGCTGAGGAGGGGGCTGCTCCTAACAGGAGACAGATGGAGCCAGTGTGGCCCATCACGTTGACCTTTTCCTCTGTGGATCCAGCTGACCTGGCCACGGGGAGGAGGCAGGTGGACGATACTCACTGAGGCAGGAGTTGTGGGAGAAGGATGCTTCCAGCCGCTCACACTCCTCCTGCAGGTTACCACTGCCTCTGCAGGTACAACTTAAGGCAACACTGGTGTTGTCATTGCTGACAAAGTTGGGGGTCATGGCAGTGCCTGTGGGGTGAAGAGGGGACTGTGAGGGCCTAGGCCAGCCCCGACCTCAGCTCCCACCCTCTCCCACCTGACTCAGGAGCATTCCATATGGGTTCAGTAGCCAGAGCATTCTCACACGCAGGGCTGGACAACCTGTGGGCTCCCTCCACGTATATCCCAGCCTCACCAATCAGCCCCGTGTATGCCAGCAGACATCTGGACTTGTCCGTAGCACAGGTCCCTCGGCCGTCCATGGAATGGCAGTGGGTCTGAAAATCTGCCAGGCGAGATCTGGAAGAAGGAAAATTTCAATGGTCCCTATTGAGGGTCTGGCCTGTAGACGTCACCTTGGTGTCTCTTTAGTTGACATGCCTGTCTTCATGCCAAATCCTCCTCTGCCTTTAGAACCTGGCCCAGGGCTTCCTCCACAGTGAAGCCTGCTCCAGTCACAATGAAATGCATTACCACTCCAGTCCCCACAACATACCACTCCAAATCCTAGGATTATGGAGTTTCTTCAACCTTGGTTTCCTCCACTATAGAGATAGTGGATTTCTGTGAGAATGAAATAAGAGAATGTGTGCATAGCATTTAGCATAGTGCCTGATACTTAAGTGTTCAAAAAATGTGAGATGTTGTTATTATTAACATTCATTCTATAATAGGTAAAGCTGGTTATCTTTGGATGATGGAATTATGAATATGTTTTTCTATTAATGTATACATTTCTACAGTTTTCCTTACATTTGCTTTGTTAGATTGGTGGTTTACTCTTCTGTCACCCCCACTCAAATGCAAACTCCTTGAAGAAAGGAACAATATCTTAA
The DNA here is from genome assembly GCF_036562045.2 of Rhinolophus sinicus. NCBI lineage: Eukaryota > Metazoa > Chordata > Mammalia > Chiroptera > Rhinolophidae > Rhinolophus > Rhinolophus sinicus. Next base: position 80,223,978 of record NC_133759.1, read on the forward strand.
ACATCTAGTCCAGCACTTGTTATGTAACAGTAATAGTAATAACTACCAGCACAACAATAGGCAGTATGGCAGAGGAGTTAGGAGCACAGACTCTTGGCCAGACTTCCTTCAGCCCAAACTTCATTAATAAACCTGACTTACCACCTGGGTGAACTTGAGCAAGTTATTTAACCTTTCTCTGCTGTGGTTCTTCATTTGTAAACTGAGGATGATAAGAAAATAAAAATAGCACTTATCTTGCAGGGTTCTTGTGAGGTTTCGATGACTTAATACATGATAAGTCCTTAAAACAGGACCTTGCCCATAGTAAGTAGTAAGTGTTAGTATTATGATTATTGAGAGCTCTGACAATGTAATATTTCACAGAAGGGGAAAGTGGGACTCAGAGGTTAAGTAACCTGCCCAAGGTTACAGAGAAGTGAGTGATAGAATCAGGTTACAAAACAAGGTTGGTGTGATTCCCGGTGTCAACAAATGTCACTTGAATGGATGATGACTTCAATTTGGTGAGTGTTTTGTCCAGAGAAGGCAGAAAAAAACCAGATGAGAATTTGGTTGGAGAAAATGTATCAAACACCTTACAAATCTTCATGCCCTTTGATTTGGTAATGGCCCTGGTAGCAACAAATCTGAAGTAATAATTAGATTTGTGCACAAAGATTGATGAATAAGAGTGATACTTATCGCAGCCTTATTTATAGCAATAAAGAAAGCAACCTAAATACCCAACACTAGAGGAATGATTAATTAAGGTATGGGGCATCCTTGGAATGGAATGGAATACGAGGTAGGCACTTAAAAATCAAGTTGGCAAAGGAGAGTAAGGGACACAATAAGCACACCATTTCTTGAGTACTTATCTGCACCAGTAAGTTAAGCACTCTACACAAATTACGTAATTTAACTCTCGCCCAAATCCTACGAGGTCTGCATTATTATCACAGTTTCTACACAGGACTAAGTGGAACTTTAGGTTAAGGGAAAGAATTTTGGGTTAAGTGATAGGCTCAAGGTCACACAGACCCAGGATTTCAATTCACGCCTGTCTGACTTCAGAGCGGCTCTTCACCACTACTATTCCATACTGCTTCCACAGGAAAATGCCCATGAACTATGTACCATACGTGCAAAAAAGATACAATATAAGATAGAAATATATTCCCAAAATGTCCAATTTGTTTATCTGTATACAAAAAAGACGGGAAGAAAATGCTCCCAAAGGTATGGTAGATAGATTATCTTCAGGTGACGATTCGGAGTGATATTTTTATACATTTTTCTATTTTCTGAAGTTTCTACACAAAGAAAAAACTATATATTACTTTTTTGAGAAAAGCATTTCAGAAAATATCGAAGGTAGCTGCATGGTGACGTCAGTGCACGGTCCCTGGCGGGCCAGCCCCAGCGCCGCACGGGAAGGCTGCCTGTTAGGAGTGGTGCACACCCTGCCCCCGCACCCAGCCCTCCGCACCTGCACAGGACGTCGGAGAGGCAGCGGTGCCGCAGGTCCAGGCAGTTGGGGGTCCCAGCCGGCAGCGCGCAGCTGGGGGCGATGGTGTTGCGCCGGCGCTGCCCGCAGCCCAGGTCGGACGGCGCGCACGGGCACAGCAGCAAGCTCTGCGCGTGGGGCTCCGAGGCCTTCTCGAAGAAGGTGCGGAGCTGCCGCTGGCAGGTGTGGCGCTGGCAGCGGGGGCCAGAGCACGCTTCCCCGTAGGCCTTGCGAAGCCGGCCACACTTGCCATTAAGAGTGCACAGCATGGCGAACTTGAGGCAGAGATCCCAATCTGTGGGGAGAGGGGTACCAAGTCGCTAGTCCTCCGTGACTTGGTGCCACTTCCCCAGCAGCCCCCTCCCCACCCTCTGCTTTAACAAGCCTGGTCGTAGGGGTAGGAAGACAGGGAGGACTGCCCTGAGTAAGCCACCCCTAATCGACGAACTATATCTGGTATCCTCCCCATATCCTGCTTCTCAGCTTGATTAGGTTCAAAAAAAAAAAAAAAAAAAAAAAAGCCATGCACTATCTAACGCTCATTTATCTAGAATTCAAGCAGCCAGAAAGCTCAAATAACCAAAACCCTTTCCAAAATCCTGTGCATTGAGTGAGATGTCATGGTGGAAATCATTGCCCAGAGACCCTACAACAATCTGAGGCACTTTCTGAACTGTCCGAAACAGACGCAACCCAATTCTATTTAGGATTTTTGTTTTGTGTTACATCTGTCTGTTCTGCTCAGTATTAATATCACCTGCATGTCTTTTACTGATTGATGCACCCATGAAAGTCTCCCACACTATTGAGTCTTAGGAAATTAGGGTGATATTTCTACTAACAGAATATTCCAGAAGTCAGAACCATGGAGTAACAGGAACAGGTAATTCCTGGGTTCCTGTCACTAAGAGTTTTGTTATATATAAATCTCTGTGCTTTTCTTCCAAATTTCTAGTACATAGGACTGTATAACAAAACTCACATCTTTCTTAAAAAGAGAGAGTGTGTGTAATCCATTATAATTAACACGACAGTTTCCCTTTCCTGAAAAACATACATCCTAGTTCTTGCCAGACCAAGTCACCCCTGAGGAGTTTCTCTCTCTCTCTAATCATTTTCCTGCCCAGCACCTCACCCATCCCATTAGAATGGTAGAAAACAAGCAATTTCCTAGTCTTCAGGGACAAAAAACTACTTTTGTGGCTGCCTTGGATGAGGATAAATACTCCATTTCAGCACATTTTTTTTCTGGGGCTGCTGCCACTCCCACCAAACCCTTTGTAGAGAGACCCACCTTTTGAAACCCAGGAGCCCTAATGGGCTCCCTTCAAATGCCTCCCTAATAACTATCGCTGTTTGATTACTCTGGTGAGACCAGACCATGCCCCACAGCGCAGACTCCCACCCTACACAAGGCTGCTTTAGTTACCTGGAAGGTGGAGGACTCTGTCCCCATACAAGCCCCCCCCGCTTGTGTTCCCCACCGGCCACCCCGCCTTCAGTGTTCAGGCCTGGTCCTCAGGCCCCAGCCTCTGTTTGCCCTCCACACCTGGTTTGAGCTTCTTCACTTTGTTGGGATTCATTTTCCAGGGTTTTCTGGTCACTGTGTCTTCGTAGGGGGAGACATCCAGCTCATAGTCACCTAGAGACAAGGTGAAGAGCACCTGAGGACAGGGCTGGGGGCAGGGGCAGGAGAGGCTGAGGCTGCTGAGTCAGACCTCAAAGCCCTGTGGAAAAAAGGGAAAGGCACAGTCTCTACCTAACTACTAACTGCAAGCTGTGCAGGGGTGAGGAAGAAAAACAGGGACATAAAGGTATAGGCTGGACTTGATGAACAAACTGGGTGTAGTAATAAGAACAGTAAAGCTACCATGTTGAACACACTGTGTGCTGGCCTCTATGATGTAAGTGAAAACAAAATTCATATATATATGGAAAGGGATAATGTATTGTATACCATGTTTCCCCGAAAATAAGACCTAGCCTCACCTGGTCTCTCTCCCGCCACAGGGGACCCCCTCCCCACAGAGTGCCGGATCATGAACAACTGTATCCAGGCCAGGAAGAATTAATATAAGACCTGGTCTTATTTTGCTATAATACAATAGTGGGTCTAATATAATATAATATAATACAATATAATATAATACCGGGTCTTATATTAATTTTTGCTCCAAAAGACGCATTAAAGCTGATTGTCCAGCTAGGTCTTATTTTCGGAGAAACATGGTGTATGATCTCATTTAATCCTCCTGAGAAGGCTGTGGGTAGGTAAAAGAAACAGGATGAGAGCGGTTAAGTTACTCAGACTCACATAAGCTAAGAAGTGGAGCTGAGGTTTGAAACCTGACTGCAGAATCCCCGCTCCTAACCACTAAACGTATTGCCTGTGGGCCTATAAGCAGGCAATGGGACTCTGTCTTGCTTTCTGTTGCTAGTGGAGAAGGGGCAGTGTTGGACTGTGTTCCAGGCCTGACCACTTGGCTATGCAGATGCATTGCATGCTGAGGAGATGGAAGGGAAGCCAGATCCCAATTGAACCTGACTGAGAAAAGCTGAGAAGGAAGAGACAGTGATCTCAAAGGAAACACATCTCTCTCAGTCCCCCCATGGGGCTGTGGGCTCTTTAAGGGGGCTTACTAGGTCTTATAAAATCACTGCATAGCTCATCTGCATGGTAGGCGCTCACTAGATGTTGATGAATAAATCTTTTTGGAAGAGAGAGAGGTGAGAGAGGTGAGCTTGCAGGTCTGTCACCCAACAAGCCTTTAGGAGGGAAGGAATACAGATGATGTCAGGCAAATAGGAGGGGATGAGAAGATCTGATTCTCTTAAGGGAAAAAGGGGAGGCAAGAGAATCCAAGTAGAAGTCTCAGGAGAAGTTCTGAAACAGAAGTGGTTAGGATGAGGAGTGGAAGGCAGGGGAACAGGAGTGCGGTAAGTTGTATTGCTGTTTGCATTATTTGCCACCCAGCCTGTGGGAAGATCGTACATCCCCACCTATTGCCATGTGGCTTTGAGGCCCTCTATGAGAGGAGTCTACTTTCCCATTCCACTGTAAGGCTTTGCCACATGACTTGCTTTGGCCTATGGATGGTGAGCTGCAGTGACGTAAATCACATCTGAGCAGAAGCTGTAAGAACCATCACATAGTTCTGCTGTTGCTCTCCCTCTACCAGCCTGGATCCCCAGATGAAGATGGGTAGAGCCAAGGCAAAGCCAACTCACGGAAGCTTGTAGTAGATGTGTAACGTCAGCAAGAAATACGTTTTTGCTGTTGAAAACCAGAGATTTGGGGGTTGTTACTGCAGCATTACCTAGCAAATTCTTATTAAAAATGCAATTGGTATCTGGAAGTGGAGTGCTGCAATAACAACAACAAAAATTAAATATATGGTATTGGCTTTGGGACAGAGCAGTGGGTAGTAAACTTGGAAGAAAGATGACGTACTGAACGAGCTCGTGCTTTAAAGGGAAGAAACTGAGAAACAGAATATTACTAGCATGACTTGATTGCTATTGGCTGCATTTGGCAAGGTACTCCAAGAAAGATAGAAGCTCACAGAAGAACTCGCCAATTTGCAAATAGTGAGGAAACAGAAAAGGGAGAATCCAGAAACTCTAGGACTTGCAGGATTAAGAGATGCAACTGCTTCTCATAGTCAAAGGGTAAAAGATAACATTGAAAAATGCTTTGAGTAATAAGGTCTATTACAACTCAGCTTTGGAACAAAGAGCAAATCAAATTTGTGGCTATCATGCCCTTTCTGGCGATTTCTCATTGATTACGATGGTATCCAGTAAATCCTGCCAGTTGTACAAACATGCTCAGGGAAAAAAGACTAGTGGCTCTCCCACAGAAGCCTGATAAGGGCAAGGTCATTCAGTCTAGAAAGAGATGCATGTCTTGAAAAGAATTATAGAAAAAGGCCACTACTCGCACAGGAGGTGACAGAAATCAAAGTATAAAAAGTAATTATGTTTTGAGACAGTTGTACTGCTAAGAGTCACCAGTTTGGATTAAAAGAGACTGTGACTATTTGAAACTTAAAATGCCCCAACATTCCTCAGATAGGAAGCAAGCTGAGAATGCTGTCTAGTCCCTGAGCAGGTCAGAGTCTCTAATGCCCTTTACAGGTGTGGCCAAAGAAAATACAGTGGGTCCTTGAATAATGTCATTTTGTTCAATGTTCTTTTGTTGTAATGTTGAGGGGAAAAAATCAATTCTCAGCCTGGGTCACTGTCTGTGTGGAGCTTGCATGTCCCCCATGTCTGCTTGGGTTTTCTATGGGCATTCCAGTTTCCTCCCACATCCCAAAGGTGTGCATATGCGGTGACTGGTGTGTCTAAGTTGCTCCAGCGTGTGTGTGAGTGTGTGTGTGTGTGTGTGTGTGTGTGTGTATGCAAGCGCATGTGCACGCACCCTGCAAGGGAAAGGCATCCTGTCCAGGGCTGGTTCCTGCCTTGCACCCTGAGCTGCTGGGATAGGCTCTGGCTATCCATGACCCTGAACTGGAATAGGGGGTTGGAACATAATTATCTTACTTGTATTTATTAATCTTTCTTAAATGTATGCATAGCTCACTTTCATTTCAATGTTTAATATTAGAAGTGTTTGGGTCTTTATTTAGAAGTTTGGCAATGTTTTTGAGACCAGAAATATGCCATAGGAACTTAACTCTTGTTTATATCAATTAGTCTGTGGTAAAATTGGTTTCATGATATGTTGTTTCACTTAAAGTCAGTTCCCAAGAATCTATCGATGACGGCGTTAAGTGAGGACTTAACTGTAATGGAAAAGAAGGACCTCCCAGAAAGCTGGGCCAAGAGTCCTGGATAGAGAAGCTTTCCCTTGGAGCAAAAACAGGGTCTTATTAAAGAACAACACCTGCTCCCAGGGGAGATGGCCCTGGTAACATTTGTCTAGCAGGACTTCAGAGTTACTATGAATCAAAGTCTGTTGTATGCCTCGAATCCCTCCCCTTTCTGAGAGTGTTTTTCGTGGTTCTCCTGTCCCTGTTCCATAATTGTATATTGAGTATGTATGGGAGGCAGATGACTTGTCTTTTTAGTCCATACATTTCTAGATCAAGAGGAGCCATATCCAGAGCTGATGTAGAAATCATCACAAGATCCTAGACTTGGAGCCTGATGTCGTGTTTGAATAGAACTCTTAGGGCATTTTCCTTGGAAAGTGGGTAGGCACATTTTGCTTGTGGAAAGGAAGAAAATGAATATTTTGATCAAGTGGTGGACTATGGAGATTGCATTATTGTTTCCACTCATTTTGCCCTCCCTGTAAGATTATATATCCTCACTTATTGCCATGTAGTTTTTAATGTCTCCCTGTGGGAAGAGTAAACCTCCCCTCCCCAGTGATGTCAGGCTTGTGTGCTATGTGATTTGTTTTGTCAATGGGATGTGAGCAGAGTATTTTATGTAATGGGATGTGAGCAGAGTGTTTTATGTATCTGAGCAGCTTTTAAATCCATAACATGGTTTTGCCTTTGCTCACTTCCCTCTGCTATGAGAAGGGAACATCCCAGATAGAGGCTGCACCTCCAAACTGGATCCCAGAATGAAGGGGGCACATGAAAGAGCCAACACGGACATGAGCAAAAACTAAACCTTTGTTTTGCAAGTCACTTCTTGTACAAGTAAACCTTTGTGGCTACAGCATAGTCCAGTAAAAGCTGACTAATACAGAGGGGTCCATGGGAAGAGTCAGAGGAAGCTCTTCTCTTTGGCTCTTCCAGTGCCCTCTTTTACCGTCTGCCTGACTAATAAGTATCCTTTCTGTTAAAGGCTGGACCAGGACACTGCCTCCCAGTCTCTCTGTACTTATGGATTACATTGTATTTGGAGCCTGTTTGTGGGTTAAGACCATTTTCCTCCACCTCCTTCTCCATACCCTTCTGTTCTAGGAGCTCCCAGGTTGGGCCTTCGCCTGGTTTGGAGCTCTGCCAAGAAGCAGCTACATGCCTTCAGGTAAGAAAGGGGGAAGTAGAAGGAAGAGAGGACAATGTTGGGGGACCCAAAAGGATACTGCCAATTCCTCCCTCCACCTCTTCCTGATGTCACATGCAGAGCTTCATTGTCATCAGTCAGAATCTACCATGGGGCTCACATGCTGATTAAAAAACAACACCCAAGTGCCACCTTCCCTAGCTTTGTCCACTCTAGGATGGGGCCTCACCAAGGCTGCGGGCAGGGTGAACGGTCCAGTAGATGTCCAGGCAGGCAGTTTGGTTCTTCATGCGCCGTTGGCATGTACAGCTCCTCAGGGAGCTATTCCTGAGGCGTTGTGCTACCTCCAAGCAGTCCTCAGAAACTGAAGGCTCCTCTGCAGGTGATAGGGTGCTTGTACTAGAGGTACAGGACTTCAGGTGGTGGTAGGTAGCATTGCAAGTGGGATCGGCCTGGCACTTCTTCCTCGCCTGGATACAGTTGTTCATGAGCTGCCCTTCTGTGGGGAGGGGGTCCCCTGTGGTGGGAGAGAGACCAGGTGAGGCTCACATAAGGTCAGAATAGCTACCTGGGAGTACCACGTCCTAAGGTGAGGTTGGGGGGATTCCAGGTGAAGCCTTAGGCAGGAAGGTCTTGGGGGAACACACAAAAGGCCTTTAGGAACAAGTGTCAGGAGAAAGAAGCCTAGCAGGAGTGGAGAGTCTGCAGCTGTCATGATCTGGACAGAATAGATCAGGCCCAAGAAGAGGTGGGGGTCTCAAGAGAGGCTACTCAGCCTCCAGGGAGGGGGAGGCGGACAGGTGTTTGAAGCGGAGCCTGATGACCCTTCCAGGCACAGATACCAGTGCGTTGGGCAGAGCTATGTCATGGGCAGGGCTAGCCTCATAACCGGAGAGCTGACAACATGCATGGGCATGCTCAGTGAGAGTTAGCGACAAATCTGAGTCATTTAAAATATGCCTTACGGTGGGAACTGCTTAGGGTTGGAGTGCGGAGCTTTTACTGATTCTGTCACTCAGTCAGGAATTCCAAGGTTAGAGCTCAGTTCCAGAGAAAGGCCTTCCATCCTAGGACTTAGGGTCACTATCAAGAGGTAACATACCATCATCCCCCCAGTTTTTCAAGGCAAAACATCTACAAGTCATTCATAATTCTCTCTCTCCTTCACATCCTAGTTCAATCCAACAAGTCCTGTCAACTCCACAGCATATTTGGAATCTGTCCACTTCTCTCCACATCTGTTATTACTACTTCCTTAGCTCCAGCCACCATTAACTCTTGTCTGAACTACTGCCAAGATTCCTTGATTCTGGGTGGCCGGATGACTCAGTTGGTTAGAGCGCAAGCTCTGAACAACAGGGTTGCTGGTTCGATTCCCACGTGGGCCAGTGAGCTTTGCCCTCCACAATTAGATTGAAGAAAACAAGCTGCTGCTGAACACTCGGTGGGGCAGCCGGATGGCTCAGTTGGTTAGAGCGTGAGCTCTCAACAACAAGGTTGCGGGTTCGATTCCCACATGGGATGGTGGGCTGTGCCCCCTGCAACAAAGATTAAAAATGGCGACTGGACTTGGAGCTGAGCTGTTCCCTCCACAACTAGATTGAAGGACAGCTACTTGGAGCTGATGGGCCCTGGAGAAACACACTGATCACCAGAATAAGATTAGTTAACACACCCTTCACCTCACAGAGTTACTATTTGGTTGTTGTTGCAGCCATCTTTTTTAATGACTTTTTTTTAGGCTGGAAAACATTTTTATTAAGGTAAAATTCATGCAACATAAAATTAACCATCCTAAAGGCTACAATTAAATGGCATTTAGTACATGCATGATTGTTGTAAATCATCACCTCCACCTAATTCCAATACATTTTTATTACCCCAAAAGGAAATCCTCACTTTAATGGGAAATCCACACACCATTCTACTTTCCTCCTAGTCTCTGGCAACCACTAAACTGCTTTCTGTCTGTCTCTACAGATTTCCCTAGACATTAAAATGTAAATAGAATCATACAATATGTAATCTTTTTTAAATTTATTTTTTTGTTGGAAGCAGCGTGTTTCTCCAGGGCCCATCAGCTCCAAGTCGTTGTCCTTCAATCTAGTTGTAGAAGGCGTACTTCAGCTCCAAGACCAGTTGCCTTTTTCTTTCTTTCTTCTTCTTTTTTTTTTAAAGATTTTATTGGGGAAGGGGAACAGGACTTTATTGGGGAACAGTGTGCACTTCCAGGACTTTTCTCCAAGTCAAGTTGTTGTCCTTTCAATCTTAGTTGTGGAGGGCGCAGCTCAGCTCCAGGTCCAGTTGCCGTTGCTAATTTCAGGGGGCACAGCCCACCATCCCTTGCGGGAGTCAAACCAGCAACCTTGTGGTTGAGAGGACACGCTCCAACCAACTGAGCCATCCGGGAGCTCAGCAGCAGCTCAGCTCAAGGTGCCGTGTTCAATCTTAGTTGCAGGGGGCAGAGCCCACCATCCCTTGCGGGACTCGGAGGAGTTGAACCTGCAACCTTGTGGTTGAGAGCCCACTGGCCCATGTGGGAATCGAACTGACAGCCTTCGGAGTTAGGAGCACGGAGCTCTAACCGCCTGAGCCACCGGGCCGGCCCTCCAGTTGCCTTTTTCAATCTTTAGTTGCAGGGGGGCGCAGCCCACCATCCTATGTGGGAATTGAACCAGCAACCTTGTTGTTGAGAGCTTGTGCTCTAATCAACTGAGCCATCCGGCCGCCCCTACAATACATAATCTTTTATATTTGGCTTCTTTCATCTATAATAACATACTGTTTTTGAGGTTCATCCACATTGTAGCATGTAACAAGTACTTCATTCTTTTTAAAATGGATGAATACTATTTCATTGTATGAATATACCACATTTTGTTTATCCACATATCAGTTGATGAATATCAACTGGGGTTGTTTCCTTTTGTTGTTGTGAACTGTGCTGCCACGCACATTCATGTACACGTATTTGCTTCAATATTTGTATTTAATTCTTTGGGTGTACGCGTATACCTAGGAGGGGACTGCTGGGGCATATGGTAATTCAATGTTTAATTTTTTGAGAAACCACCAAATTGTTTTCCATAGTGGCTGCACCATTTTACATTCCCACCAGTAATGTACAAGGGTTGCAATTTCTCCATATACTTGCTGACTCTTGTTATTTTCCTGTGTTTTAAATAGCCATCTTAATGGGTGTGAAGTGGTATCACATTGTGGTTTTCATTTGCATTTCCCTAACAACTAATGATGTTGAGCACATTTTCATGTGCTTGTGAGCCACTTGTATGTTTGGTAATAAATTATTTTGTTGACGTATAGCATACAGAAGAGTGCACAAATCAAAAATGCACAGTTCAATGAATTTCAAATTGAATATGCCTACTTAACCAGACCCCAGATAAAGGACCAGAACATTGCCAGCACTCCAGAAACCCTTTGCCAGTCACCATCCCCTCAAGGAAACCAGCCTCTTTATTTCTAACATTAGAGATTAATTTTTCCTGTCTTTCAATCATGCAACATGTGCTTTTGGTGTCTTGGCTTCTTTAGCTCAACATTACGTTTATGCAATTCACCCACACTGTTAAGTATAGTTGTAAGTAGCTTATTTTCGCTGCTGTATAGCATTCCATTGTGTGAATGCAACAATTCTAATGCTGATTGGCGTTACATGGGATCAGCTCATTTCTCTGCTTAAAGTGCTCCAGTAGTTTCCACTGCACTTAGGTTAAGATCTAGTTTATATACCCTGGTTTACAAAGCCTTGTGAGACCCGGTCCTGGCCCACTTTTCTAACCTCACCTCCTAGCCCTTTCTTCCTCTCCCACTTCCCTCTAACCACACTGGCCTTCTCTGTGGTTGCCACTACCCAAGACAAGCTTGTATCCACCTTAGGGTTTTTGCCCTAGTCTTTCTTTGTGCTTGGAATGCTCTTCTCTGTGATCTTCACATGGCTGTCCAGCTGTCCTCTTCTGGTCATTCAGTTTGCAGTTTAAATGACATCTCAGAAAGGACATCCCCAACCAACCGTTGTGAAATAACCTTCTAGCAACTCTAACACATTATTACTCCGATTCTCTGCATAGCACTTATTACCACTTGATTTTTTTTACTTGATTTTTTCTGATTATCTCCCCCTTTAGACTTCCATGTCTCTCTTATGACTGTTCTGTCACCAGTGCCAAGAACACTGCTTGTTCTTTGTGAGCTCCTGCTATTGAAGAAATAACCAGATAACAGAGACATCCTGTGAGCCACCTCTATAATTTATCTGGGCTCTTTTCGTCTCCTTACAATCAGAGACCCAAAATTAGGAGGGGCCTCAGAGTTTAGTTAGTCCAACCTCCTCTTCCAGTCACCTGTAATCAATTAGATTACTCAGTAAAATGCAGATTTCTGAGCTCCATCCCAGAATTACTGAATCAGAATCTCTGGTGATAAAGCTTGAGAATCTGAATTTCAGGAAGTTCACCAGAGAGTAGCTTGAGAATTGGTGCCATATCCAATGCATAAATAAAGGCAGTCTCAGTAGTAACGATTTTTCCTTTTGCTTCAGGCTCCAATATGCCTCAGCAGGACATTGTTACTCTTTCTATTTAAAATTTTGATATTCTGTTCATCATGAATTTGGAAGCATTAATTTTGATTTTTAAAAATATTGCATTAAAGTATTCTTTATCTTGACTGCTGAGTTTCTTGGCACCCTCTTCACTCACCTTACCTTAGTCCCAGCCCTGCCTAGGATATTTTACTTCACTTTCTGGACCTTAATTTCTCAAATGTAAAATGAGGAGATTGGATTAAATCAAAATTTCTCAGTGGAGAGGATGGAGAAGAGAAAGGTTAGGCCCCTTTAGGGGTATATCAGAATTTTCAAAGGAAATGTATGGTTCAAAAAGCATATTTGAGGGGCAGGCGGATGGCTCAGTTGGTTAGAGCGTGAGCTCTCAACAACAAGGTTTGCGGTTCAATTCCCACATGGGATGGTGGGCTGTGTCCCCTGCAACTAAAGATTGAAAGCAGCAACTAGATTTGGAGCTGAGCTGCGCCTTCTACAACTAGATTGAAGGACAATGACTTGGAGCTGATAGCCCTGGAGAAACACACTGTTCCCCAATATTCCCCAATAAAAATATTCTTTTAAAAAAAGCATATTTAATAATTTTATATGTTGAAGATAAAAAAACAGCTTTTGAAGTTTCAAAAAAATTATTTAAGGAAGGCACAAGATTTTTATCTTTACCAAAAAGGGGACATGAATTTAAACAGTTTGAGAAATAAAATGTTTCAGATGTTACTTCTGGTAGGCACCCAGTAAGTACTTGCTGAAAGAAATGTAGCAGGTCCAAGTCTTATTGCTTTAAATGGACTAAATATTGAGTTGTAACAATTTTCAAAAGTAAACCTCTCTAATTTTTTTATCTGATAGTTCACCAATTCTGAGCAGTGGTAGATTTAGGGGCATTGCAGCTCAGAAGATGATAGGGGGCCACATTAAATTTCCTCATGACACGGTGGGGCTTGTTCCACTTAATTGGTTAATGAAGATTATTTAATATTTACCCCTGATCCTGACATGCAGCCATACCACTAGCATTAGTGAAATTTCCTGGGTCGTCAAATCAAATCAAATCAGTGATGTCTCGCTGCCCTGATTTATTGAGGGAGTCATTCGGTACAAACTAGTCCTTTCCCTCCTTCCTTCCATACCTGTCTTGCAGCCAAGATTACGTTTCTCCAGTACTGACCCTGTGGGCTGAGATCACCAGTCTACACGCGCTCTCTGCCTCAGGATTCCCTCCATGCAGGCTCTGGGCAGGAGCCCAACGATGGGATTCCACACACCGGTCCTACTCCCAAAGCCCATGAGCACATTCCCTGGGATCATGGATCCCAGGCTGCCCTTCCTTGGGGGAATGACATGGTTCTAAACCCAGACCTTGAATTACATATTCCATAAAACACCTGTGTATCTATAATTGGGGAAGGCACTGTGCTGGTCAGCTTTCAGGGGAAGGCCGTCTTGCCCAATAGGAGTTTTCTCCTCTAATTAAAATAGTTAACAAAAACTATATCCTGAAGGGAGTAGGCTGGTGCTGAGCAATATTCTCAGCAATACAACCACATAACGATGTTGGCATGTTCTGGCAGTAGCTTACAACCCTAATTTTGACAAGGCAGTTCTAAGGAAAACTCCGTTTTCTTTATCTGTACCCAGCGTCCACATCCCTAGTCCTTACAGGGGTAGAAGAGATGAAGCCCGCATGGAGCAAATGGAGCGCTGCTTCCGATTCTCCCCGCCCCCAGACATGCTGTCCTGGAAGTGGCCTGGCAGCTGGTAGTTCTGTGATGGTGCAGACGCACCTCAAAAGAGGGACGAGGGAAAAGCTGGAGCAAGGAGATGCTGGGGTGCCCTGGCCACTGCTGGCACTCCATCTGCAACAGCTCAGACACTATTAGGCATGGAACCCACTTCTTCCCGCACCCCAGGCTCCCTTATCTAGTTCCCCAGGCTCAGAGGGACAGACGCCTGGGACCAGGTGGCAGTGTGGTGTCTGAGCCCTCTGGGTAGAGGCAACCGGGGTCCTGCCTACACGGTCCCCTCCGCTCCCCTTAACACCCTGTCCGTATTGGGCTCTGTGTACCCACAGACGACACTCACCGGCTCCGGGCAGTAGCGGCAGTGGTGGCAGCAACAGCAGCAGGAGTACAGGTGGCGGTGGTCGCGGGTTCCGGGGGCGAGCCATGGCGGGGAGCGCACGCTGGTGTCCACCCTCGGGGCGCTCTGTCTGCACGGGGTGCCGGGCTCCCCTCGCTCCTCGAACTGGAGCTCTGTGTGCCGGGGGCACCTCCCACCGCCGTCTCCCGCCCCTCCTCGCAAGCGGCGCCGACACTCTCCCACCAGGGTCCTGGGCGCCGCCCTCCAACTCCAAGCGGACTACACCACGCGTCTTCTACTGGACGGAGAAAGCGGCCGGGGTGGGGGCGAGGGAGCACAAGTGCCCCAGGAGGGGCACGGAAGACCGTGCTCTACCAGGTCCGCCCACCTGTCGTCGGCCGCCCAGGCCACTTAGGGAAGAATTCGGCCTGAGACGTTGGGGAAGCTGCCGCTGGAGACTCGCCATCTGGGGCATCCCCATCTCTATCCAAAAAAGCACCCTTTCGCACACCCCCACTGCACTACCACCACAAAATGAAATCTGGTGACAAAATTTGAATAAACCCGCACAAGGGCATTTCTAGTATATTTTTTTCTTAGGATTTGCACACATCTATGATTTCATTTTCCTCTCATAAGTATCTTAAAGGGTAAGATTCATTCATTGCCTTTCACCCCCAAGATTTTGTAAAGATGGGTACCAGACAGGTGAAATTGCTTTGCTGGGAGCAGACCAGGGGCCAGATCCCAGGACCTCTGCCAGACTAGACTCCAATCAAATTCGGCCCCTTCAGTGTCATGAGGGTGGATGGAAGGATTAAACCCCCTACCCCCAGACTAAATAGCAGGGATTCCCCTGGAAGAAAGGCAAGATCACTGAGGAAGTTGACTAGCGAGACCATTTAGGAGCCTCATCATTTTAAATAGCTAGGAAACACCAAAGCACCCAGAGCCCAGGATTTCTATCCAGAGCCACAAGGGTATTTATTGGGCCTAGGGCTGATTCCCACCTGCTCCCAGGGTAAAGATAGAGGCAAAAGGAGTTGAATGAGAACTAAGCAGTGCTCAGAAAGAAAAAGAGGTTGATGAAAGGACGTAGAGTGTTTCATCCCCTAACTCTCCAACCAAGCCCTTTCACTGCCACAGCCAACCTGGCGGAGGTCCAGGAGGGAGGGTATTGAGAAGCGCAATATAAACCTTTGAGATTTATTGGCTGCTGCTTCTGAATATGGCCATCCTGCTGTGGCCTCTGGGGGGCATTTGCAGATGTAATCAGCCCAGAAAGAGAGTCATTCCAGCCAGGGGTGTAAATCACCCTTCACAAAGCTAGGAGAGAGACATGTGGGCCTAGATAAGGAAGGAGACTGAGGTGGCCTCTTGTGCCCTTTCCTCCCTTCTCCTGCCCAAGGGGAGCTGGTGCCTGAGCTGTAATGCACTTTAAATGGAGTTTGTGCTTCATTTTAATCTATATCTTCTCTGCTAGTCTTACAGAACTGTGAAAGTGAACATCTGGCTACTCAGCTTTTGCACAGGGCCTGTGTTCCCCCAGCTCTACCCTACTTTTAATGTACCTTTCCCAATGTACCTCCCCTCCGGTAAGGTTAGAAAGCCTGTACCTGGGGAGCTAATAGCCCCCACTTTCCACTCTGACAACAGTTTCAAAATGGAGTTTTGGGAAAGAGCTGAGACCTACAAGTCAACAAGGATGTGGTATGGTAAAGGGGTGCCACCTCTGCTCTCCTCTCTTTCAGCAACAAAGCCAAATCAAGTTTAGGGTCGGAGGGTAAGTTGGGGAAAGGCGTTTGCTCAGGGTGCCTACTCAAAGTCTACTCAATGCTATCCCCATGGAATGAATGGACCAGGAATGGAATGAGGTCAAACTGAAGGGCTGAGAGCAATGCCCAAATCCACCTGCAAGAGATCAACCTTTTTGTGAGAGTAAATGAGATGCCCGACGCATATTTTGGGGCACTGGGGTAGAGAGCCTGACATCACTGGGCCTTGAATGAGGAATGGTAACCAAAGATAGGGGAGGGTTGAGGAAGCCTCTGCAAATAAATATGACTCCAAGACTAATATTGACAGCTCTTGCAGCACACCCTCCCCCCACCAACCATGTTCTTTATGACTGCCAACACCTGCTAGATAAGCAGCATTGCCGCTGGGAACCTTGTGGATAATGACAAATGAGCCAGTCCTTTCTACAAAGATGATGTTACTCAGCCATCATTCAATTCAATAATGTCTTTTGAGACTGATTATGGGTCCAGCTTTGTGCCAGGTACAAAAATGGTTAAGACACAAACCCTGCCATGGCAGGCATTGCAATCCACTGATCGGGGCTCCAAGGTCCAAAAACCCTGTACCTTACTCCTCTTTGACTTGTAATCTTAGTTCTCGGCTTTCTATCCAGCCTTCTTTCAGAGTTAAACTTTACTTCCTGCTGCGACCCTAACCCAGGATATCAGCAATACAGTGAATAATAGTTAAGAGCATGAGCTTTACAGACTGCCTGGGTTCAAAGGCCACTTCCAACACATGCTGGGTGACCTAGGCACATCACTTGGTTTTTCTATGCTTCAGTTTCTTCACCTGCAAAATTAATGATAACAGTATCTACTTTATATAACAGTCATGAGGATTAAACAAGTATATATTGAGTAAAGGGTTTAGCACAGTGCCTGACACATAGCAAGCACTGAATGGTGATATCATCCAGGGCAGCACGCAGGAGTTATTCTGTGAACTTGGCCAGCCCCACCACCCAATTGCTGCGTTGGAGCTGGAGGCTACAGTTCTTCCTTTCGCTGAATATGTTAGTGGGCCAGGGGTGGGAACAAAGAATCATTTTCTACCTTGTCAGTATCTTGAGGGCAGGGACTGTGTCCTATTTGAATATCTGTGGTACTTAGAATTGACGACCTCAGATATACGTGTTTACAGGAAGTGGTGTCTTCTTAACACTCGTCTGAACTGAATGGGGAAAGAGAGTCTTCCATGCTTCCCACTTTATGCTCCTGAGAAGGAAAGGCAAATGCTCCTCCCTTCTTTAAGGCAGAGGTCAGCCAGGTCTGAGGCTGATGACCAGAAGCAGTTTTTAGTCCCCAAAGTTTCTATGCTTTATTACTTGACCTCATGATGGACAAATACTAGTTGTGCAAGAACTCCAGAGCAGAACCCCCTTAAATAGCCTTGTGCTAAGGTCTATGGGTGGGGGTCTTAGTGTCTGTTCTCAGCCTCATCTCCCAAGCCCAGCAACCCTTATGGCCCTGACTTCTCAATAACCTGTAATTGAGGCTTACATGTTCAACACCCAGTACAATGCCAATTCTAGAAAAGCATATTGTTCTTTGATGAGAACTTGGTAACAGCAAAATCCATTAAGTGTACAGACTCTGGAGCCATATAGCCTGTGTGTAAATCCCCACTCCACCACTCACTAGCTGTGTGATCTTAAAATAATTTCTTTATCTGTAAAACGTGTATAATAATCAGTATCTGCCTCACAGGATTGTTGTGAAAATTAAATTAGTTTATATATACACGAGTTCATAAAAAGTCTTGCATGCAATAAGTACCTGAAAAGTGTTAGAGACTATTATTATTGTTCCTGAAAATAACATGAATCAAGTCACATGGTATCTATACAATGGGAGGATATTATAAGGAATTATATGGGAAAATGTTGCCTTTTAGGCACATATAATTTTTCACAAAGTAGATAACTATTAAGTTTTTTTATTTTTTTATTTATCTAGTTTTTTTATTTTTCACTTATTACTAAAATATAAATGCATGTTTACCAGTCTCTTCCCAGGTGGGGGCTTGGTTCTACCTTTCTGGGGAGAATTATCAGGATAGGTAGGCAATGAGTCAGGGACCCCTCCTCACACTTTGAAGTGGAGGTGCTTCTAGCAGTTTCCTTCTCAGGCTACAGGAGTTCCTGATTGGTGGGAGTAAGTGTATGGGGGTGGGCCAGAGGGGCAGCATCTTTCCCTCAGCCATGCCCCCACCTAATGTAGCAGCAGCTTTCTCTCCTTTTCCCCCCAGCCCTTCTGAGCTCTGAGCTCAAGGGCTCAGGGAGAAGGCTGGCTCCAGTAGCTGACTTAGAGAAGACAGCAGTGCCCTCTGCTGTGAGGCATGCACGCGGCACTCCAGGAGAAGGGCACTGGAGAACCTGGCAAAACTCAGTCCAGCTACCACTGCCCCTCCTTCTCGCCCGCTGACTTTTAAAGTCTCCCTGCTCCAGAACCTGGGAAGATGTCGTTTTTTGCCTATTCCATCTCAGCCTAGGCTTCAGGGCCCTTTGTCCTTTTCTGGTCCTGGGCTATCACTACTACTAAGTTAATGCCAGAGAGTGACAATGGTTACAATAAATTCCGCTGCCACCCCAGGCCAAATACAGCTGGGTCTCATTAAGCAGACAAAGCATACTCACCTTAAAGAGCTCTAAGGAAGGAAAGCCTGGCATATTGCTAAAGAATACTGTTTAAACTGTCTTTCTTAAGTCTAACTGACCTTGCTTGGCACTTTTTATTCTCTTATTCCTATCTTCATATAACACAAATCTCTACTTCCAACCACCCTAAATCCTGACCTTGCCTTTGTAAGATGGGCAATGGAGTGGAGAAAAGTTTGGAAAATGGGAGAAGTCAAAACTCCATTGAGGCTGTAGATAAAGAGCCTTCAAGACAAACTCAGACCTATCGCCTGCCTTAGAGAATGCCACCGATCTGGTTTCTGAGCCTAGATACCAGAGTGCTGAGTCTAGGTATCTGTGAGTTACTTTTACATAACTCGTAGCATGGAGTTATGGAAAGGAAAAGCCTGGAATAATGCTGAAGAATGCAGTATAAAAGGTTTTCTTTAATTCCAGAGCAGTGGATCTCAAGTCTTGGTGTGATTTTTAAAACCCAGATTTCTGGGCTCTAACCTCAGAGGAGTAAGGCTGAGGTGGGGCCTGAAAATTTGCATTTGAATCAAGTTCAGCCAATACTGATGGTCCAGGGTCTAAAATTTGAGAACCACTGGTCTAGAGAAAAGTGCCTTCATCTTGGTTCTGAATTAGAGGTGGTTTTATCTTTATGTCTGAAAGTGTTTAATTTGGTGATCATTATTTCCTTGTATAAATCTTCCAGGAGCATAATAGGCTATCATTCTACATCTCTCATTCTACAATGTTTATTTTCCCATTTTAAAAAAGAAGGGAGGGGGGAACAAAGAAAGGAAGCACAGAGAAAGAAGTTGGGCAGCTCTGTTGTAGAGCCAGAAGCTCAGGGAGAGAAGCTGGCTGGCTTGTGAGAAGACACAGTAGTTAGGGAGAGAATGCAAAAATGCTTCCTGAAGCAACACACATCTTGGTGCCACCCAAGACAACAGCCTTAGAGAGCCAGCTCTAAGACTTCACCACCAGCCAGCAGAGCTGCTCTTCTGAAACCTAACCAATCCTCAGGCCTAGGATTTCATCAGTTTGGCAGCCTGTTGGTTTGCCGACATCTTTTAACAATCTTGAGTTTAGCCACATGGAAGATGGTCTCTTTTTGCCCAGGGTTTCTACAGTATCTTTTGGTGACTCCTAGGCAGCCAGCTGCTGATCTGTTATCATGGGCTCACATCCTTCACCAGTAAGGCAATCTGCTTCTGCAGCTGTCGCTCCCCTTCCACTGCTTTGCTCTGGCTTCGACACCTCAGCAGGTCAGCCTTATGGTCATGGTGATGCATAGGACAGTAGCCCTGTGGTTCACACAGCTCCTGAAAGGTCAGGGACAGAGTAAGGGATGCTCTAGGCTCCTGAACTCTGCCTATGAATAGAGAGGCTTCTGGGAATGGCCAAAAAGGAGCAGCAGTTTCTTCTCGGAAGGCTTTGCAGGCCCTGGGAGTTGCATGCTGAAGTTGGCTCCCCCAAGTCTGAGCTTCCCAGTTGCCCCACATGCCCCATCTTTACCGTATATTCTGGAAAGAAGTCTCTGTAGCCCCCATTGAGGATATATAGCTCTGGATAGTACAATGCAGGATACTGGTTCAGGGCCCTGTCCTGTTCTCTCAGACAGCGACACCTTTAGAGAAAACGCAGATAGGTGAATAGAAGCCAGGTGAGCATTCCATGGGCCATTTACCAGGGAAGGGGAGAACGAACAGACTATCAATAACCCCAGTGAGCACCTCCAGAGCTCATTCTTTTCGCAAAACAAGATCTAAGTAGCACCATTCTTTCCCCTTTCCTCTATTGGTGCCTAATTCCCAATACTTTTTCTTTCACTGCTCCAAACTTTTGAATTGTAGAAACCCCTTTCCTCCACCTCCCTAACATTCTCCAAACTATAGTGAAGAGTATGCATGCATTCATTCTGTCTAAACTGGTCTGGGAAGGTTCCCTGTCTGTAAGTCCCAACTCAAGATCAATTTCCATCACCCACCCTACCCTGTGTAGACACTCACATTCGGGGTCCTCTCTCTGAGGAGAATTCACAGTGGAACACGATGATTATTCTTCTCTGGGTACCCAAAGGGACAATAGGTGTCTTCAGAAAGAAGTTATACAGTTCTTCCTGACTGTACAAGTTTAAGGCTCCCTGTAGAAGAATTTTAATAAGTATTTTCTCAAGGCCTGTGGATAGAGCCAACATTTAGAAATAACTGGGGTATCACCTTGGAATATTTGGGCCGAGAAGGTTAGACTATAAGCACTTTCAGAAGAGAGAACTAATTATATCTCTTTATCTACCTCCAGGGCCTGGCATAGAGCTTGGTATGTAGTAGTTGCTCAACAAATGCTCGGAGAACTAAACTGCCTAATGTGGAGGGATCACAGTGAGGAATGTGTGTGAGCAGTAAATGTTTACAAAGGGCTTCTCGGTCCTTGGATTAATGTTTTTATTTCCATGTAAGAGCCTTGGGCTCCTACAGAAAAGAGGGAGATTGGTCTAGGAGAGAAAGGGAAATTGCTCAAGGTATACAGAATTAGAACAGGAATGAGGACTTACAGCTTTGATATGCTCCAAATGTATATCTGCCCTGGTTCTAGAGTTCATAGGACTATTTGTCCACAGACTCTTCTTAATAAAGAGCTATCGCCAGCCCCTGCCCTGCTAATTTCCCCAATGTAACCTCACCTGAATGTGTCCTCCCAGGTACTCATATGGATAGCGGCAATCGATGATATAAAACTTCTCAATCAGACCCTGGAATTTCCCCGACAGTAAGGCAGCCACCTGCACAGAAACTATGATTGAATACCCTGCTCACTGTTAACTCTGAGGGAGAGAAGAACCAGTCACACAGTTTCCGATTTGTACTCCCTTTAGTCACCTAGGATTTCCACTGTATGTCCAGCCTCCAAATTCCCCCTATATTTGAAATGTGGCAATGGTTCAGTCCTACCCCACATAAGAGGGTGAAATAGGAAGTGACTTTTTGGAGAACCAGAATAGCTGGTATTGCCAGGATATCAGGGAAAACCATAGTGAAACTACTCATCTGGAGGCAGGCATGGTTGAAATCAGTCTCTCAAAGACACTCAAGGACTTCTTCACTGGCATAGGTAGTAGCTAGAAATCCCAATTTTGTAAGAAGAGATGGGAAATGGTTCCCCACCCTCAAATGTGAAGGAAGAAAGCAAATGTTTTTGAAAAGAATATGGAAGAAAAAGTTTGATACCCAGAGGAGGAATCTTAAGCTACTTGTAGGAGTATAATTTGGTTCCTTTATGGAGAGAACTTTGAAAATACATATAAAAATAAATGTAATTATACTTTGACTCAGCACTTTCTTTTCTAACATCTTAAGTAAACCGAAAAGTAAACGAAAATGTGGCATGATAATATTCATCTCAGCATTGTTTTAGGTTATCAAAATATTACAAATAACGTAAATATTCAAAAATAGGGATTTGGTTAAATAAATTACACATGTCAACATAATAGAATATTATATAGTCATTAAAAGGATAATATAGATATCTTTTTATTGACAGAGAAAGATGTTTATAATGTCTTATTAAGCTAATTGCAACACTGCATGTTCTTCATGACCCTGTTTTTGTAAAACATACACCAGAATAAAATCAGGAAGACCATAAGGAAAACATTAGTAGTGGTCATCTCTGATGGCAAGATCATGGGTGACCAAATAATTATTGCACAAACTGGGACACTTTTCAGAGTGAAAGAGAACACTTTAATAATTACCTGGCACTAGCAGGTGTAAATGAAATTATAACATGTAAACCAGGATGTAAGGTCACCCAAATTGAGTGATGATTCTTTTTTCCTTTTGGGGTTTTTGCCTTTTCTTTTCTTTTCTTTTCTTTTCTTTTCTTTTCTTTTCTTTTCTTTTCTTTTCTTTTCTTTTCTTTTCTTTTCTTTTCTCTTTTCCTTTCCTTTCTTGCCTACTTTCTTTCTTTCTTTCTTCCTTTTCTTTCATAACAAGTATATATCACTTGTTTAATTAAAAATGAAGGTGACGGAAGCATGGGATAAAAGGGAGTCCTTTAATACAGCTTCAGCTGAATAACAAGCCTATGTTAATGAACACAGTGAAAGAGATACAAATGGAAATGGGGATTTTCAGGACAGAACAGACCAGATGGTAGCTTATGTAACCAACTACCATCTCCAGAAATCTGCTTACTGTTTCTGGGTTGATGTACTTCAGATCTTGGTGTCGCCCTGACACGGTTGGCAGCGCACATACCTAGAAATACCCAAGAGCTGAAATAATAGCAAGTTTTTTTATACTCAAATTTGAGATCAAACATCCATACATTTTCTTTCTTTCCAAATGACCTTTAAAACCCCAGATGACTTAAAAAAATTGATTGTCTCTATAATGTGCATTCTATTTCTAAAAACTGCAACAGTTCTATTTCTAAGGACTGATCCCAAGGAACTAACTGAGGAAGTGTACAAAGTTTAGATTTCACTACAACTATGCCCATTGTGGTATACTTCACAAGGAAAAATTATAAAAGTAAATTATTCTACAAGAAGGAATTTATCAAGAAACTACAGGCAGCCAAAAAAATGAAATATTGTGCTATTAAAAATGATGAAATGATGAAGCAGACATGAGGGGAAAAAAAGTTCCTGATATAGTAAATGAGGAAGAACCCCAACAGATCACAAAACAGTATAAACTGTTTTTGTAGAAAACCAAAAAATGTATTTGTGTGTATACATGTGTGTTTGTGAAAACAGATAGAAAAATGTCTGAAGGGATATACACGAAGAGGTTAAAAGCAATTATATTCTGGTTGATAAGATTTGGGATAGATTTCATTTTATACCTTTTCTGTAATAACCAAACATTATTTATGTAATTTAAAAAGATATTTTTAAAAAGAAAAAACTTAAAAAGCCTCATACTTTCCCCATTGCTCTGGATTTTCCCGGAATAAACAGGAATATGTTCTCACTGGAAAGGCTTAGGGCCTAGAACTGCCGCCATAACACTTTCAGGTTATCAGAGAGTACTTGGTGAGGATGTGTAATTAATTATACCTAGTGTCTGTCCTCTGTAAACAGAAGAAAAGATTCAGGCTCAAAATGAATAGATGTAATATAGGAGGCGTACAACCACACTCACCTGGGAGAAATCACCTGTCAGGTACTCCTGCTTAGAATCTTCCTCCAGCACCTGAGTGATATTAATGTCACAGAGAGAGACTGTCTTTAGAACTAAGCTCTGGAAATGACAAGATTCTCCCCACCCCCAATTTTCACGTTAAAGTTTTAAAAACCAGAGGATGGAAGGAGTGGAGAATCATTAAAAACATGCATACTCTTTGATCTAAGAATTCCACTTATTTTCCTAAGGAAATAAAGATATGCACAAAGATTTTGCTATAAGGATGGCTATCCCAGCATGTTTATAATAGAGAAAATTATCAATAAATTAAATGTTCAATAACAGGGTCTTGGTTAAACAAACAAACAAAAAATACCAGATATTATAGATTAATATTAGGCAATAAAAAGAATGTTGTATATTAATTTCATTGACATGAAATAAATTTATGACATCATTAAGTAGGTTAAAAATATTTTGTAATACCACTTTAATAAAAGAAAAACAATGGCATAGAAAAGTGTCTGGAAAAACATACATCAAGTGCTAACTAATTATCTGTGGCCTGTGGGATTATGGGCATTTGCAACAGTTTCGTTTTGCTTATTTGCATTTTTTATACTATCATATACTGATTTTATAAAACAGCCAAATATAATTAGATTTTTAAATTTTTTTAAGGAAGGTTATTTTGTAAGCTGAGAAGGCAGCCCCATTTCCTCATGGCCTATACACTCCTCAACACACAGAGGCCAGCTACTCTCTATACCACTCTACTGCTCTTGTCAAGGTTATCAACAATTTTCATGTTGCCGTATCTAACAGTCACTTCTTTAGCCATAATCTTTCTGAGCCTCACAGTGGCTTCCACTGACTTGGCTAATTCCTTCTTCCTTGGCTTCAGTGGCACCTCCTAGTTTTTTAGTTTCATTCTAGTATAGGCAACACTTATACTAAAAGAACCGTGAGGCTTCTACCTCTCTGTTGCTCCTTTTCAATCTTCTTTGTTGGGCCTCCTCACCTATCAAACCTCTAACAGATGTTGGATTAATCAGGGCTACGTTCTGGTCCCTTTTTATCTCTTCACCCTTACCATAGGTGATTTTTTTTTCCCACCCATAAATTTAAATTTTTCCTCTATGCTGATGACTCTCAAATTTCTATCTCTAGTCAAGAGCTCTGTTCTTATTTCCAGACTTCCATATCCAAATACCTGTTTAACAATTTTTGAGGAAATACTAGGTGATATGGCAGTGAATAATAGAGTAGAAGAGACAGACAAATAAATATACTCTATATTTGTATGTAGTGATAAATGTTTTATGTAAAAAGCAAAGAAGGATAAAAAGATAGAAAAAATATTGGAGCTGGAAAGCTTGTCAGGAAAGGTCTTTCTGATGAAGTGACATATGGGGAGAAATGAGACTGAAATAAGGGAGAAAATCATGTGTTGCCTGTGGGATGAGAGTTCCCGGCTGAAGGAACAACAAATGCAAGGGCCCTGTTGAGAATAGTAAGGCCAATATGGCCACATTTAGTGTGGTACCATTTTTAGAAAGCTCAAAAACTAAGTGAGGCAATGCTATAAATCAACTATACATAACAAACATCGATAGAACACTGCACCTAACAACAGCAGAATATACATTCTTCTTGAATATATATTCTTCTCCAGGACAGACCATATATTAGGTCATGAAACAAGCCTCAATAAATTTTAAAGTACTGAAATCATACAAAGTATGTTCTCTGACCATAATGGAATAATTAGAAATTAATAACAGGGAAAAAAAAATCTGGAAAATTCAGAAACATGTGGAAATTAAACAACACACTCCTAAATAATCAGCGGGTCAAAAAAGACCACAATGGAAATTAAAAAGTACTTTGAGATGAATGAAAATGAAGACACAACATACTAAAACTTATGGTATGCAACTGAAGCAGTGCTTACATGAAAATTTATTGCTGAAAATGTCTATAATAAAAAATAAAGATTTCAAGTCAATGACCTAATCTTGCACCAAAAAAGAAACTAAATCCAATACAAGCAAGAAGAAATAAGAAAAATTAGAGCCAAATTTAATGAAGTAGAAAATAGAAAAACAATAGAGGAAAACAACAGAACCTAAAGTTGGTTCTTTGAAAAGATCAACAAAATTGATAAAACTTTGGTTAGACTGAACCAAGAAAAAAAGAGAGAAGACTCAAATTACTAAAATCAGGAATGAAAAATAGGACATTACTACCAACCTTACAGAAACAAACAAACAAAAAGATCATAAGAGAATACTACAAACAACTATATGCCAATGAATAAGAAAAATTAAATGGGAAAACTCCAAAAAAAGACATGAATTACTGAAACTGACTCAAGGAAAAACAGAAAATCTGACTAAACCTACAAAAAGTAAAGAGATTGAATTAGTAATTTAAAAACTTCCCACAAAGAAAGGCCCAGGCCCAAATGGCTTCACTGGTGAATTCTGCCTAACATTTAAAAAAGAAAAACCAATACTACACAAATTTCCAGAAAATTTAGAAAGAGAGAATTCTTTCCAAATAATGACATCATTGCACTGATATCAATACCAAAGATACTACAAGGAAAACAAAACACTAAAGACCAGAATCTCTCATGAACACAGATACAAAAATTCTCAACAAAATTTTAGCAAATCAAATCCAACAATATAGAGTAACCGAATGGCTCAGTTGGTTAGAGCATGAGCTCTGAACACCAGGGTTGCCAGTTCGATTCCCACATGGGCCAGTGAACTGTGTCCTCCACAACTAGACTGAAGGACAACGACTTGACTTGGAGCTGATGGGCCCTGGAGAAACATACTGTTCCCGAATATCACCCCCCCAAAAAAAAATTCAACAATATATAAAAACAATAATACACCACGACCAAGTAAGGTTATCACAGAATGCAAGGTTGTTTTAACATTCAAAAATCAATGTAATTCACCATATTAGCAGGTTAAAAAAAGACAACTCATACGATCATCTTAAGAGATACAGATAAAGTATTTGACAGAAATCTAGTGTCTGTTCCTGCTAAAATGTCTCAGCAAACTAGAAATAGAAGGGAACATCCTCAGTCTGCTAAGGGGCATCTTAAGAAACCTGTAGCTAACATCAGACTCAATGGAGAAAAACTGGATGCTTTTCCTGTAAGATTGGGTACAAACGAATGGGTGCTCAATAACTTTTAGATTGTAAAGGAGTCCTGATACCAAAAAATTTGAGAACCATTAGTTATGAAGAAAGGAAAAAATTGATAATACAGGAGAGAGAAGTAATACTACAGGGACAGACAAGAGGAGATACTTCCATCTCAGTTTTTGCAAAGTGTTTACAATGAATGGCCAACAAGGCTCTACGTGATCTGTCCTCCTGCCACCTACTCCCTGGCCTCATCTCCCACTCTGCACTTGCTCACTTTGTTCCGGCCACACTGGCCTTCTTGCCATTCATGAACATGCCAAGCATACACCCAACTCAGGGGCATTGCACTTACTTTTCCTTCTGCCTGATAACTCATTCTTCCTGATACCTATTTGTTTTGCTCCCCCTCTGCTTCAGATGTCTGCTCAAATGTCATGCTCAGAGAGGTCTTCTCTAATCTATGCAACCTATCAAAAAAGATCAACTCTCACTCCACCCCACCCCAATCCAGGTTCTCCCTATTCTCCTTACCCTGCTTTTTTACCGTTGTATTTTTACCATCTGCCGTATGATAAATGTATTTGTTTATCAGTCTGTTTCCTCCTGACTAGAATGTAAGCTCCATGACAGCAGGGACTGTCTTGTGTTGTGTTCACTACTGTATCCCCGGCGTTATGAAGTAAACGAATTAACAGAATGCAGTGTGAAGAAGGGGTGGGGGGTTTTGTATAGGAGCAGGGCCGCTCCATACCCTATAACGAGAGGGATGGCAGGTGATACGGGTATCAGGGCAGAAAGGGTGCTACATTTGGTGAGAAAAGAAGGTAGTTTTCATCTGATTATTTCCGTTTTCTCTTTGAAACAAAACACTTCAAACTTAGCATGTCTAAAGTCATCCTTGATCCCATCCTTCCTTCACAGTCTATAACCAACCCATCACGTCCTATTGAGTCTATATCCAAAACACATTTTGAATTCATCCATTTCTCACTGCCTCCATACCCACTGCCTTAGTCCGAGCTACTGGGCTACCGAGCTACCAGCTCTCACTGGGGCTATTACAATAACTCCCTACACTTCCCTGCTTCCAATTCTTTTCATTTTTTTGTCCTTCTAACTCTTAGTCCTCTCTAACCCATTCTTCATCCAGGAGCAAGAGTGGTCTTCATACAACAAAACAGATCATATTATTCTCCTGAATATGCTTCCCAATGCACTTGGAATAAAATCCAAACACTCCCCAGAGCCTAAAGGCCCTGCATGATGTGTCTCCTAACTACCTCTTCTTTCCCACCTCAGATAACTCTTCCCCTCACTCACACTGGCTTCTCAGTGTCTTGAACACCAAGATCTATTCAACCTTGGGACCTTTGCACTTACAATATTCCCTCTTCATGGAGTGCTCTTGCTTCTACCGTGGTCATGTACAGTTCCTTCACAACTAGAGTGGCCAACTCATCCCAATTCGCCTGGGACTTTCCCAGTTTTAGCACTGAAAGTCCCATGTCCTAGGAACCTCCCCAGCTGCAAAAAAGCTGTTCTCAACTAAATATCTCCTGCTCAAGGAGGTCCTTCCTAATTATTCCCACGTAAAGCTTCCCTTCTCTGAGTCTCTATCTCAGTCTCCATTTGTTTCCTTCATTACACTTGGACAATTTGCAATAGTTAAATTATTTCGGTTGTTAAGGCAGTCATTTGCCATTTGGCTACCAAGGATCCTATTTTAGTAAAATCTCAAATTAGATGGAAGGCAGCCCTGCCTCCTGATAAGGAGACCAAATGGGGACAGACATTCTTTTTATCATTTTCTTATAGCCAACTAGACATTCCTGCCTGGATTTCGAACCTTGAGGAGAAACACAAAAACACAGGGTTGGTTGAGACTTTTATGGTTGCGGCATCATTGTGAAGAATATAGTGGGTGGCAGCAAATGTCCCTGAGCAGCAGAGTCCAGCAGCAGGTCAGGTTATGTTGTGTCAGGGGCCAGTAGTGGTGACACTGAGTGTCCAGCCAGCGAGTGGTGGCATCCCGATCACAGTGTTCCCACAGTAGCATTTGGGCCAGGCTTTACCTGGTTTTCCAGTCTTATTGATTATTCTCTGAGTTCCTCAATACCCTCCAAAAAAATCTTTTCTCTGTTTGATGTAAATAGAATCAGTTTCTGTTATTTTCAACCAAGAACTCTAACTGGAACATCTATTAACTTGATAAACATTGTTTTTTGTTCTTTGATGTCTCCCTGACAAAAATATAAACTCTAGGAGAGCATCAACCTAGCCTGTTTTGTTCACCATTGTATCCCCAGTGCCTAGCACCATGCCTGACATTTAATTGGCAAGCAATACATATTTTTTAAATGACCAATCAGAAGTCACTAACGTTTCACCAGTCTCTGAGGAGTTCACTGCCTTATAAGGTACCTATTTCCATTTAGCATCAAAGAGGTAAACCAATAACAAAAAACCCATACCCCTTTTCTAATCTAATTAGATGTTAAATCTAATCAGAGACCAAAACCCGCCACTATGTATGTTCTTCATCAGTGTGCCTTCAATTTGAAAATGACTTTGTAAAAGTCACAGTCCAAGAAAATGAGCCTACCATGGGACTTAATATTTTTTTAAGACCAACAAAATAAATACTTAACAACCATATGCTATTCTTCCACATTAACCAACAAAACTCTCAGAGTATTTCCTGGGGTCAGTCTATTTTAAATCCACTTTCCTACACTGTCTATTATACAATACAGACAGATGTTTCTGAGTCTATGAAAGACCTTCAATCAGCAAAGAAAGATTCAATTATGTTCACTGTACTATACTTCTAATTTCATAAAAGCAGATTAACACACTTTAGACAAATTTCCAACAATAAAACTGAAAATATAAGATCTTTCTTTTTAATCAACATTCAATTCAATTTATTAGATTAATACCAGTTGAGATCTGACCATGTTCATTACATTTTACAAATATGAACACTAACATATATTTGCAAAAGCAACACAAATATTTATTTCACATTGTTCTTTTTTTTTCTTTTCAGAAAGCCTAACAACCTTTTCTCCATGCTAACTATCCCTAACTTGCTGTTTTTCCACAGATCTCTAATCTCCATTATCAGCAAGTCTTCAAAAATGTTTGTCTCACAAAGGTCACTGTCAATTCTCCCAATACCTATCCTGCCCCTTTCGATTTCCATCTTGGGTCTATTGTTTTCCCACAGACCAATGAAATTAAAACAAAACAAGATTTAATACTGTTATAGAGTAGTGGCTCTCAAACTTTAGTGCATCAAAATCACATGGAGGGATTGGTAAAACACAGATTACTGAGCCCCACCTCCAGTTTCAGATTCAGAAGGTCTGGGCTGAGCCCATAAATTTGCATTGCTAAGAAGTTCCTACCTGATGCTGCTGCTTCTGCTGCTCCAAGGACCATAGTTTACAGAGGGTTCTTGGCACACTGATGAAGACATACATAGTGGCAGGTTTTGGTCTCTGATTAGATTTAACATCTAATTAGATTAGAAAAGGGGTATGGGTTTTTTGTTATTGGTTTACCTCTTTGATGCTAAATGGAAATAGGTACCTTATAAGGCAGTGAACTCCTCAGAGACTGGTGAAACGTTAGTGATTTCTGATTGGGCACTACCCATTATGTAACAGTAGCCAAACATGGCTATTTCCATTAATTAAAACTCAAGAAAATTAAAAATTCAGTTTCTCAATTTCACTAGCCACAGTTTAAGTGCGCAATAGCCACACGTGACTCGTGGCTACTGTACTGAACAGACATAAAAATCATTTCCATCCTCTCAGAAAGTTCTACTGAACAGCATTGTTCTAGATAACTGATTCATCATCCTTTTTTTTTTTTAAATTTATTGGGGTGACAATTGTTAGTAAAAGTACATAGATTTCAGGTATCATCATCCTTTTAGCACTTTAGTTCATTCAACTTTCCCAACCCTATGCAAAAAGCAACTAGCATTATTTTCTGTCCCCAGGACAATTTTTACCTCCCAGGTATGTTCAGCAGGAAAGGCCATACTATTGCTAAAAATATAAGCTCTGGAGTGAGGTAGATTTTAGTTTAAATCCTGGCTCTGCCACTTGCTAACTTTGTGACCTTGGGTAAGAGACTTGACCTCATGGCCTATTGCTCTCCTCTTACAAACGGACAATACTACTCATCTCTCAGGACTGGTGTGAGAATTCAATGTGATGATGGCTGTAAACTGCTCAGTGCACGGTGCCTAGTCCATTCTAAATAGTCAATAAATAGGAGCTATTATTATTACCTGGCTCTCATTTTTGCTTTCCGCTCCAGTGCCCACTACTACCTTCAACACTAAAGCCCATACTAACTCTTCACACTCGTACGCTGTTCACTGACAACCCTATGGAGAGTATGACTTCATAACTCCTCAAATCTTTGCACCAAGCTTCTCCTATACTCTACATTAGCCTCTCAGCAAACTGGGATTCAAAACAAAAAAATTTGCAACCATCCTCTTACTTCACCACCATGAGTTCAAACTTGCCATGTTTTCAAACTGACTAAAATCTCCCCTAGTTCTCAAAAGTTTCTAAACCAGCTGCTTTATAACTACCTCCTCAGCAACTTGCAATCACATTACTCTTCTTACTTTACCAAGTCTAGGCAGAGACATTTGGCTCCTTATTCAAGCTTTGATTCATCATCGTCTATTTCTCTGCTGCCTTCACCATCACCTAGGCTGCCTGGATCCCCTTTTCATCTCCCACTGGCAACCTCCAACTCTCAATCACCCCTGGAGTTCCAAAGTCTCCAATATTGCTTTCAGGCAAGAACACTCTTGTAGGAAGACACTATTCCAAGCCGGTGTATCTTATAGGACCTTACAAACATCATTTTATCAGCCTTTTAATAAGTCCCTTCCAGTTTCCAAAAGTTCATTATGACCTTCTCCACGCTCTTCAAGACCCTCACCTCACAATCTCCTCTGAGTCATCACATTACTTCAACTTTCACTTTGTTGAGGACATCAAGGCCATTGAGCATCTCTCATCAACCTGTCTTCCTAACGCCACACATTTTGGGCCTTATACTACAATGATTAAGCACTTACACTATACTACACTATAATAATTAAGCACTATCAATTGGCAAGTATTGTTCTAAATGCTTTATGTGTAATTAACTCATTTAATTCTCACAACAACCCTATGAAATAGTTATTAAAACTATTTCATTTTTCTATAATAGATCAAGAAATTGAGGCATAGGGAGAGCATATGATTTACCCAGACAGGTAAAAGTGGCAGAGCCAAGCTATGAACCAGGCAGGGTGGCTCCAGAGTCTGTACTTTCTAGACCACTATGCTCTAGACCAGTATTTCCAGACCTCCATGGACTCCCATGCTCTTGACTTTTCCTTCTAATCCCAGATAATCTCAATGTCACCCTTCATTTTGGGCTGGGAATGATGATCAGACAGGGTTAGTTAGCCTTAGCTATTATGTTTTAATTTTTTACAAGGAGAATATATTCAAGTATAATGTGTGCAACAAAAAATGTATAAAAGAAATCACTGCAAAATTAAATTAATCAAAACTGTGGGACTGGTATAAAGGCAAACATATACACCAATGGAATAGAATAGAGTCCAGAAAAAAACCCCTAACATATATGATTAAATGATTTTCAACAAGGGGGCCAAGACCATTCAATGAGGAATAGACAGCCTTTTCAATAAGGGGTGCTGGGAAAACTGGATATCCACATGCAACAGAATGACCCTGACCTAACACCATCCACAAAGTTAACTAAAAATGAATCAAGACCTAAATTTAAGAGTTAAAATGATAAAACGCTTCAAGGAGTTTCTGTTTGGGGTGATGAAAAAGTCCTAGAGATGGATAAGTACATTCACAATAAGATTAAGGTACTTAGTGCTACCAAACCATACGCTTAAAAATGGTCAAAATGGTGAATTTTATGTGTATTGTATTTTACCACAGTAAAGAAATACATAAAATGAGTAAGTACATAAAATTGATCCCTCTGTGTTTATTTGTTTACTTACTTACATTGTTTATCTTTTTGACTATAAAAAATATAAATAGGAGCTCCATGAAAATTAGGAATCTTGTCTGTCTTAATCATGACTCTGTCCTCAGTTCTAGTACGTTAGTTAGTTTCATAATAAATATCTATTGACTATTGTTTCAGCTTACATTAGTTTTTATTAAAGATTATAAAGCATGTGGAGTGTTACAAACTGCTTTTAATACTTTATCATAGTCACAACAATCCTATTAAGGAGATATTTTTTATTATTATGCTCACCATTTCATAAATGAGAAACTGAGGCCTAGAGTGATTAAGTGTCTTGCTCAGGGTCATAACACTAAAGAGAATAAGGACTAGAATCCAAGCGTTCTAACATCACTAAATCATATTTGCTTTGCATAATGAATAAATTTAAAAACACACCACCACATATATTTGTTCCAAAGAAATGAAGTTGATTCAGAAATGCTAAATGCCTCAGAAACCATCTTTAACATATTAATACCTGGTCGATAAGCCATAGGTTTCAGATACTCCTCTCAGTGATATGGGGAGGAAAAAAGAAAACAAATAAATATATTGTAAAATACCTGAAAAACCATGCTAGACATATTCTGTCCATTACCATTATTCTGGAGGCATCGCTTACACCAGATTACACAGATAGTAATCTACTCAAACTACTAACTAGAACCTTGTCATCCAGCGGTAGGAAGGGACCCATAGTGACCTGACAGCCGATCAGTCAGGTAGCCCTTAGAGTGTAGAGATCATATCTTCTACATCTCTGCAGACCTATCACTTAGTACAATAACTGAAACGTATTAGATAAGTAATACTGTTCATTTAAGAATAAAGGAATGTGAAAAATGCAAAGATACCACCAGAAAGCACATACCTTGGCCTCTTCTTGATCTTCTAGGAAAAACTCTGTCAATTCATCTGAAATCTCCTCTGCCTGGTCTTCTTCTAGTTCTGGATTTTTGTCCAATTTTGGAATAGTAGTGATGGGACTGCCCAGATATTCACTTTCCACCAAGTTTCCATTGTCCTGTCAAGTATATTGACAATATTAAAAATTATCCAGAACCCTTACCTTACACCATATACAAAAATTAACTCAAAATGAATCAAAGACCTAAATGTAGTAACTAAAACTATAAAACTCTTAGAAGAAAACACAAGGGGAAAGCTTCATGACATTAGATTTTGCAATTCTTTTTTGGATATGATGCAAAAGCACAGGCAACAAAAGAAAAAATGAACTTCATCAAAATTAAAAACTTTTGTGCATCAAAGAATACTATCAAGAAAGTGAAAAGGCAACCTACAAAATGGTAGAAAATATTTGCAAATCATATATCTGATAAGGAATTAATATCCAAAATATATTTTTAAAAAACTCCTACAACTCAACAACAGAAATAAACAGGACCTGAATAGATATTTCTCCAAGAAGATATACAAATGGCCAATTAACACATGAAAAGATGCACACATAACTATACTGATTAGAGAAATCAAAATCAAAATGACGATGAGATACCACTTCATATCTGTTAGAATAGCTACCATAAAAAAAAAAACCCAGACAATAACAAATGTTGGAAAAGATATGGAGAAATTGGAACCCTTGTGTATTGCTGTGGGAAATGTCAAATGGTGTAACTGCTATGGATAATAGTATGGTATTTCCCCAAAAAATTAAACACAGAATTACCATATGATCCAACAACTTCATTTCTGGTTACATATTCCCAAAATTTGAAAGCAGGGATTTGAATTGAACAGAGATTTGCATACCAAGGTTCATAACAGCATTAGTCACAATAGCCAAAAGATAGAAACAACCCAAATGTCCACCAACATATTCATAGATAGACAAAATGTGATATATACATTCAATGGAATATTATTTAGCCATAAAAATGAATGAAATTCTGATACACATTACAACATGGATGAACACTGAAGACACTATGCTAAGTAAAATAAGCCAGACACAGAAGGACAAATGTATATGATTCCACTTACACAAAGTACCTAGAGTAGTCAAATTCATAGAGACAGAAAGTAGACTATAGGTTATGAGAGGCTGGGGGGAGGGAAGAATGCAGAATTATTATTTAATGGGTAGAGAGCTTCAGTTTTGAATGATGAAAGAATTCTGAAAATGGATGGGGTGATGGTTGTACAACATTATGAATGTACTTAATGCCACGGGATTGTACACTTAAAAATGGTTAAAATGGCAAATTTTATGTTATGTATATTTTACCACTTAAAAAAAAATACTAAGGGCGGCCCGATGGCTCAGTTGGTTAGAGCGCGAGCTCTGTACAACGGGGTTGCCGGTTCAATTCCCACATGGGCCAGGGAGCTGCACCCTCCACAACTAGATTGAAGACAACAAGCTGCCACTGAGCTTCTGGAGGGAAGGCCGGATGGCTCAGTTGGTTAGAGCGCCAGCTCTCAACAACAAGGTTGCTGGTTCAGTTCCTGCATGGAATGGGGGGTTGTGCCCCCTACAACTAAAGATTGAAAAAGGCAACTGGACTTGGAGTTGAGCTGCGCCCTCCACAACTATATTGAAAGACAACGACTTGGAGCTGATGGGCCCTGGAAAAACACACTGTTCCCCAATATTCCCCAATAAAATAAAATAAAAAAATACCACACACATAGACAAAAAAGACTATCCAGTAATTTACCACGCTCCAAGTCTTCCCTTCCTCCATGAAATAAAAAAATCTGAAACATGATCAATTTTATCTACCTAGGATGGTATATGTTAAAACGGCTTTCCCATAGGGTTGAGATTAGAATTCAATTTCTGGAGTTATCTTGAGTTCATGGTTTACTAGAAACAAATGAGTGTCTGGATAACTTACTACTCCAGTAGCTAAATGGACAAAGGACACAATCATTCACTAGAGAAAATATACATGGCTAATATTCACATGAAATCACTACTAATTAGTTTTAATGTAAAATAAAACATTTTACCTAACTAATTAGCAATTTAAAAAAAAAATTTATTTAAGTGTGTTTTTGGACCCATCAGATCCAAGCCAAGCAGTTGCCTCAAACTAGTTGTGGAGGGTGCAGCTCACAGTGGCCCACGTGGGGACTGGACGGGCAACCTTGTTGTTAAGAGCACTGCACTCTAACCAACTGAGCTAACCGGTCGCCTTCTAATTAGCAATTTTTAAAAAACTACAAATAACTTATCCAAATAAGTCATGAATTACTCAAAAAAATATAAATTCTTATAACTTTTTTGGAAGGAATTTGGTAATATATATCAAAAATCTTTAAAATATATTTATACCCTTTAACCCAGTAATTATAATTCTTGATACTAATCCTGAAGAAAAAAATCTGAAATGTACTCAAAGATTTATGATCAAAGAACTTACTTGATAGCATTATTTGTAAAAGCAAAATTTGGATTCCACTAAGTGTCCAATAATAGGGAAGGACATATGTAAATTACGGCCTATTTATCAGAATAAAAACATCCATTAAAAAAATAATGCTTTTTTACAATAGCCAAGATTTGGAAACAGCCTAAGTATCCTTTGATGGATGATTAGATAAAGATGTGGTACATATATACAATGGAATACTACTGAGTCATAAAAAAGATGAAATATTGTTATTTGCACCAACATGGATGGATCTTGAGAGTACTCTGCTAAGTGAAATAAGTCAAACAGAAAACGACAAGAAGGGTAAGAATACACTTAAATGTGGGATATAAAACAAAAAGCAGCAAAAGAACAAAACAAAACAAAAACCAGAGATACAGACAATAGAATGGTGGTTACCAAAGGGTAAGGGAAGTGGGGGGAGGACAAAGAATGTAATGGGGGTACAAATACATGGTGACGGAAAGAGATTAGACTTTGAGTGGTGAGCACACAATAGAGTATACAGATGTTGTATTATAAAGTTATGCACCTGAAATTTATAGAATGTCATTAGGCAATGCTACTCCAATAAATTTAATAATAAAATAAGTTTACTAAGAGTTTTAACTTAAAAAAATAGAATACAAAGTTATAAATATATGACTTCAACTTTGTAAAACTGTACAACATAGTTAAAAGATTAAAAAGAAATGAGGTAAAATGTTAATAGTGGTTTTTCTATATGAGGTAGTGATTTTCTTTTTTATACTTTACTATATTTTTAAATCATTTTCACAATGGGCACATAGTACTCTTAAAGTCAGGGGGAAAACACTTAAAGAATAAAGTAGAAAATTTTAAAAAGGCCTAAGAATTCTTTCTGCTCCTTAAATTTAAACAAATAAAAAGATCACAGGACATACATCTCCTCTCTTTCCCAGCTCAAACTATTTCTCCAACCCCTTATCTCACCCAAGACGGCTTAGAAAAATTCGAAGGGTCATAAGTCCAGATCTGCCACGGCATACCCCACAGCACCTCCGCTGACCCTTGATGAGGATGGCCAGTGACTCACCAGTAGAGAAAGGGGAGACATGTAAGGCCCCCGTGGTCTCTTTCGAAACTTCAGGTTCCTGGGCTTCAAAGTGTTTTCCTGCATAAGAAAAACTACATTGGCTAAAGGAAGAGAAGTGTCAGTAGGCCCTGCCAAAAACATTTCATCCCATGAAACCATGAATAACCCTCATGGAACACATTAAAAGTAATCAAGTTTGACCCTATATCCTAAAGATACAAATTATGGTTTGGAATTGATGTGTGGTATATAGATTTGCTTTGGAGGATACTAATTTTATGTTCACAAGCCAAAGGAAGGGAGGAAAAAGAGAGCCTGACTGGGAAGGGGATGGTGAGACTTTTATAAAGTGAGTAAGGGAGATGAGGACAGTATTAAATCAAGAAAAACACTAATTAGGACAGCTGAAACCATGGGCATAACTTAGTTAATGTGAGAAAAGAAAAACAGCAGCTATCTTTCATGGATACTGACCTGGAGGACAGGGTGGGAGGCAGGGAAAAGAAAAAGATGGCTAGAAAAGTAGATAGTTGAAGAGATTAGTTAGAGAATTATCTTAGTAATTAATTAGGTGGCTCTGGAGAGGTCAGTTTCAACTTGGAACTGAAGGATGGCCTGAAGTTGAAATAAAAAAGTACCATGGCTTTCTCTGAATGGGGCTACAAAGCTAGACTAAGGAAGAAATAAGAAATTATTATCTGGCTTTTTTTTTTTTAAGTCCTAAATTCCTTACACTACAGTAACAGAGATTTCGTAAGTATGACAACCAACTATGGAAGACTTAGAGCTAGGTTTCCATTCTAGGGTCAAACCTTAAAAAGAAACAACAAAACAAACAAACCATAAAGAATTTTTTTACCTATAGTGATACTGTTTGCTTGCCTAGCATACTGAGGCATAAACAGCTCTAGGACTCATGAAACAGATGAGTTGCTGCACTCAGATGAAGAAAACTGCTAATGTATCTAGGTTTCCATTAAACACTCACATTTTCTTTATTGGTAGATGAGCTACATATCTCATCTTTCTTCCTGTTACCATGGTCCAAAGCATTCGGAGTGCTACAAAGCAGCTGTGCCTATAAGATACAAGAGATCATTTTCTGAGAATATCTAGCATCCTCCAGCGCAGGTGACCTAGAAACCCTCTGCTTCCCACCTGAGAAACAAACCCAAACCCAAGAAAGAAGAGCTACTCACTGGGCTGCATTTTATGAGGTGCTGGTGATGATTCCTGCAGATCAAAAAAACCACCATCGTTTAAGCCCCAAATACTGTTTGGTTGTTCATCTGTGGCTTAGGACATCCCAATTTTCCTTTCTTCCATGCTAGGAGCCCTATACCTAATTGATATGTCTCTTCCAATAACAATATGTAGGGTGCTATCTGTGGTAAATATTAAGACGTTGAGTGACATCCTGGGGATAAGGCCTTCATTTCACTTGCATAACCCCATATACAGATATCAAAGATAATGAATTTGTCCTTCATTTTATGTAGACATCACTAACAATTTATGAAGTTCCCACTATTGGGAGCTAATATTTATTTTGTCATGAATTTCTATTATCCCTCCCAGGAGTTCATTAGTCTACATGGGTCAGGACATTTTAAGCAATTCAAAGAAAATACAAGCAATACAAAGTGAAATTTTCACATGTATTGATAAAAATAGTCATGGAAAACCTTCCCTAGTGCACAAAAATGACACCTAGTTCACCTAAACATTGAAGGATAACGTTCTAAAAAGATTAAAACAGTCAAATGAAAAACTTACAGTAAGTTTAAGAAGTCGAATTAAAATTACCTTTCATTCCGTGAGTATTCCTTGACTGAAGATTTTAAGATCTCCAACAAAGAATCCTCATGAGTAATAACAATAAACATGATAAAATGCTTGGAAGGTGCTAAGGATTAAATTTTCATTGGCTAAAGGATTAAATGAAAATTTAATCCTCACAATAGCGGTTTATAAGAAGTACTGTTATTATGCCCATTATTATTATTTCTTTATCATTAAAAAAGAAACTGAGGTGCAGTGAAGTAAAGAAACTTGTCAGGGTCACAGTTAGTGAAGTACTAAGCCACTGGAATCCAGACACTGATTTCAGAGCCTACACTCAGCACTGTTAACCACTAAGATACTGCACTGCTCACATGCATGTAACAGCGTATAGCTAAGTGCAGTATATACCATTTTCCTCCATTTTTAAAGATAACACTGATTGTGTGTGATAGTTAAAATGAATAACCCTCATTTTCATGACACTATTTAGCTCTGGGAAACTTAAAAACCTTTCAACGGAAAGACCTAGGCCTCCAAGCTCATTATACCCAAAGTGAAATGTTCTATACTCTGACGAGTTTGCATAGGATAAAATCCACCTGCCAGTGCTGAAAAGGCTTTAAGCATGAGGTTCATTTAACAAAGAACTCACATCAGAGCTAACTGTATTTCCTGAGGTCCTGAAGAATCCAAGTGACCTGCAATCAGATATGAAGTTATTCTTGTCCATGCATCCTGTCTTCCTTCTGATTTTCTTTTTTACCAGTAAGCCATGTTAATTTCAAAAACTGACTTTTTGAACACCAAGGTTTTTGATAACTATTAATTTCATGGTACAAGGTATAAATTAGTAGAATCTTAGGAATTTGCATGTGTCACTTAAAGAAAAAATGCTGGGAAACTGTACTAATTTACAGAGATTTTTCTTTTTTCATGAATAGAAAAGAATGCTTACCACTCTGGAAATCTGAAATTAGAACAAATACTAAAACAGTTGACTAGTAAAAAATTCCTTTAGGGCTGAGACCCTATAAAAACGCAAGAATTAGCTGACAAAGTATTTATGTTGGTTTCTGTGCCTCTGCTAAGATTACACTAGGGTATAAAATTGCTCCTCTTAACTACTACTTTCATTCCCATCAATCAGTGAATTTCAATTTACACCATCAATCAGTCAACACAGTATACCTTCCTGTTCTAATTTTTCAAATGCAAAGTGACTCCTATTAATGTTATTATCTTTCTCTTCCCGTTGGCTTGATCATTCTCCTCAAAAATCTTATAGGTACCCACAGACTTCCAACTTCAAGGCTCTCTACTTACTTTTATTACCTTCCTATTACCCTGTCCTCTCCCTTAAAAGTTATTCTTTCCCTTGAAGCCTTTACCATCCTTCTCCCTACCAGTTTCATCAAGGTGTGCAGAAGTGGTAAGCTGTGTGGCAGACATCTCCCCACTGCTAAGATTCGAAAGATCAAGGCAACATCTTGGGGTTCCTCTGTTGAGACATAATAGTACATCAAGATTCCCATTAGGATGTAATATCCTTAAAAGGCAAAAATCATGTTATCCTCTTCATTTGAAACACCCCTCAATGACTCTCATATAACCTGAACAGTGTCCGAATAAATCTGCTTTTGGAAATATTTCAGACTATGCTGAGAAAAATCTCCCACCTTTTCTCTACTCCAACAATCTGTATCTCATTTTCTCCTCACCAACATATGGTATTGAGACAGTATAATTTTTTTTAAATGAAGACCAAAGTTTATTAACAGAGGTGGGTATTGACCCCACATCGTCTGTCCTGTGCACCATAAGCACACAGATTTGATTTCTCCCTGGAGTCTCTAGTACTTCTCAGGTCTACAACTCTCCAATTTTGTTTGCTAGCTGAGAATCAGGGTATGGCATGATCGGAATTTAAAGTACAATAACAATACCACTAATATTAATACTAATAAAAGGACCAATGCACAATGCAATAGAGTTTTCAAAGACTTTTCCCAGACATCACATCATTTGATTCTCACAAGATCCTAGTGCGGTAGGAAGAGATGATAATTTCTATGTCACAGAAAAGAAGCCTGAGAGTCAAAAGGGTCACATCACACGGTTAGCCAAGGGCAGAGCTAAGACTTAAACACTGATCTTTGAGCCAGAATTTTATTAAAAACTCATTAGCTGTTTAGAAAAGCAAAGGAGTGAAGGTGTGAAAAGTAGATTTACCTAGACAAAATGCTTAGGTTTGCAAAATCACCAAAAAGTTTGTCCACTGGAGTTCTAGGAAGATCTGGACAGATGGTAAAGGAAGTGTTTTTCTCCAGGAGCAGGTTTAATATCTTCCTCTGATGGGACCTAAAACTGGGTCCTGACTCAGGACTTCCCTCTTCGCTTGTGGATGAAAAGAGTTCGGCAGACATGGTGTCCGAGTACACACTGAGAAAAAAATAAAATCTGGCTAAGAGGAGGACGTCACCTATATACATACATCACAGATCGTCCATAATATAATATAACATAACATAACATAACATAACATAATAATATAATATATAAGCAGCGGCCAAGTGGTCAGTATTTGTAGGAGAGTCATCCCCATACGGTGACAACACTTGGCTTGAAGGTTAACTTGCCTGAAGCGGCTTGGCCTTTTTGTTGGAACCTCAATTTAACGAGAGGTAACCCCAGGACTCTAAAGAGGAAATGAAAAAGGCATTTGTCTTGTTCGGGGCCACACAGCTCGTGACTCCTGACCGGAAGGAACTCAGGTCTCCTAACTCTCGACAATGCCAATTAGGTCCCCTAAACTTCCGTCTGTGGGGCCCCGACGGGGCTCTGAGGTGACAATGGGGTGATTCAGGCGCAAACAGCTCCGAGCTTACCTCAGGTTTGAGTCTGAGATTTACCTTCAGGAGGAAGGGAAGTGGATGTAGATGGGGTCAACCACAAGCGAAGACCAGAGCAGAATTAAAGGTAATCTGGGGAAAGGTGGCAATTAACCAGACTACAATTCTGCTTTTTCACTGGGTAGGTCGGAGTCAGACTTGGCCGCTTCTCTCGGGTCGAAGCCTCGGAACAAGAATATAAACAGCCACAGGCCTTGACCATTCAAACCTTCCGCCCTCCCAATAACCTATCCCGCTCGCCTCTAAGCTGCGTCAGCCAATCTCCGCACGCACGCCCAGAACCCCCTCGGCCAATCGTTTGGCTGGTATATCAACCGGAGGCGGGAACTTGAGCTGGAAGGAATACAATTTACCCCGCCTCACACCCAGAGCAGAATGCCGATTGGCCCACTAGCGTTCGGCAAGGGGCTTAGTAAGCCCCGCCCCACACGGAGCCTGGAGCACCATTGGCTCTGCCTCTGGCCAATCGCCACACCCATCTTGAGCTCTCCGTTTGCTCAGCCCCTTCGTCCCCGGGAGATTTAAATTGCACCTTGCTCCGCTGTCCACTCTTTAGGTTAATACCTGAAGACATTAGTTTCGATACGAGGCTGTTTTATGCGTTTCTTTTTCCTTGGTTCTTTCTTGTGTTGTTACATGGACCTTTCCCTCTTAGTTTGCTAGCCTTCCGCTGGAAGTGGAGCATTTGCCGCCGGTGTGGCAGATGTGGCGAGACAGGTGTGTGTCTGTTTATGCTAAACGGCATTGGCCCCTTCCAAGAGGTTTCCTTGTTGGGTGTCCCTTTTAGCGTCCAGCATCTCTGAGATGCTAGGTTATGTGAGTAAAGGCAATTCCTTTTTACGGAAAGCAGAGGAGTTGAATCATCTCTTGGCATCATCCTCATCAAAGTCCAAAGGATCCCAAACTTTGGTTGTTTATGGAAATTTGAACACTGGCTAGGTGATAGTAAGAATTTATTCTTAATTTGGGGGGTTTGCTTTTAAATAATCCCATGGTAGTGGTGGTGGGTATAGATGAAACAAGACTGGCCATAATAATTGGTTGATGGGTAACCAGGGGTCCATCATGTCAGTTCTCTCAAAGTTTAGGCTGCATACTAATCACCTGGGGGATTTTGTTAAAATGCAGATTCTGATTCAGTAGGTCTGGGTTGGGGCCCAAGATTCTTTACATCAAACAAGCTATCAGCTGATGCTGATGCAGCTGCTACAGGGACCATACTTTGAGCAGCAAAATATTATGCTATTCTCTTTACTTCTCTGTATGTTTGAAATTTTCTATAATTAAAAAAAAATGTTTAAAATAATCTTGGGAGCTCTTTAAAATACAGACCTCCAAAATGAAGATTCAATAGGTCTAGAGTGTGGCTGAGGAATTATCAAGGTCCCCAGGTGCTACCCCTGCAGATGGCTTGCCGTCCACACTTTGAGAAACATATCAGAAATGCAACTTTTACCTTTTAGAAACAGTAAGTCAGAAATACAACCTTTATCTGGTGTCAGGATCTTGGTGGTAGTAGTAGTGGCTGAGAGGTGCAGTGTAGCCAGCTGGATTTTGCCCTAACACAGATTCATCTGTAGAATCTGCTTCCCCAGGAAGGAGGTGTGTGAAGATTCTTTGTCCTCTAGGATAGAGATGGTAAGTGTGGGAGTCAGCACAGAGCCCTGC
The DNA here is from genome assembly GCF_036562045.2 of Rhinolophus sinicus. Lineage (NCBI taxonomy): Eukaryota > Metazoa > Chordata > Mammalia > Chiroptera > Rhinolophidae > Rhinolophus > Rhinolophus sinicus. The sequence continues at coordinate 80,267,746 of NC_133759.1, forward strand.
CATGCCAGGTGAGTGAAAATCAGGCTGGGGATTAAGGGAGGGTGGGATGAGTTGATTTCTGCTTTGATAACTATAATCACACTTCATGGAGCCACTATATACTTCTCTGCAGGTGGGAGGTAGAGACAGATGAAATTGTCCTACAACGGAGGCAAAAGCAGATAGATTATGGCAAGCGCACACCTGGTTACCAGTGCTTTCTGCAGCAGGTCCCCAAGTGAGTGCCGTTGTGCATAGTCACAATAAGAGAGTCAATCAAGTGGCTTTGGTTCAATGTCAGGTGATGGAAAAATACTAGAATCTGAGTGCTCTCACAAAGTTGCAGCATTACTAAAACGAATTATCCTGCAATCTAGCCCCCAAATTAAGTTTCCAAGATTTTTTCCAAATGGAACAAGTTATACTTGGCACATCAGACTTTTTAAAAAAGTCTATCTTTAAAAAAAAAACTACCCATGTTTTTGGATAATGAAGTTTCTTTCTTTCCAATCATTTTTACCTCATGCCTCCAGCTGACGTGGCTAATTGCAACATACTTGCCCAATTACATGTAAATTTGCATGCTTACATACAAACTAAATGTATGAAAAGGTAGAATGTATTTGAACAGGATATCGAATACTGTCTTTTATATCTATCTTGACTTCTGAGGGAATTGGAATATATAATTTACCATTTCCAGAAGAAAGAATATTAGGGAATTAGGAAGGTGATGTTTAATCTGATTGAAGGTTTATTTTTTTCTGTTGAATCAAGAGAATTGATCATACCTTATTCTCAGAGACTCCCTAATGAGTCTCCTGTTTCACTGTGATAAGCAGTGAGCCGTGCCCCCTCACCTTGACCTCATTCTGACACATTTGTCATTGCCAGGACACAGCGACAGCCAGGACTTCACCCTCAAACACCAAACAAAAACAGGAGGTACAGCCGCCGCTCCTGGGATGCCCAGATCAGGCAGTGGAGAAGAGCCCTACATTCCTGGGATCCCCCCAGCCAGCCTCTGCAGGGCATGGGAGCTAAAGGGTGTGTGCACTATTCTTGGTTCCTTTCTTGAGTGGTGAACTGAGTCCTACTTCTCCCCCACTTCGCAAAGATTTAGCTTTCACTGGCTGTAAAGGGAGAGCCTGAATGAGATGCATGTTTCTCTGACTCTGCTGCCTTCCCAGGCAGGAAATGAAGAGTCTCTTAGAGCCAATGGATTCCACCCTTTTGAATAACCTCCTGGATGACTGGTTCCAACCCCTGGAATCTTCACAATATGGATGGAGCCCAGAGGGAGCCCAGGTAGTATCCTCTGCTGAAATCCATTGGAGCAGGCTCAGAGATGGGGTCTGGTCCAGGAGGTCACAATTAAGATGGGCTTCAAGGTAGTAGTCCAAGAACAAAACAAAGAAAATGGGGCAGCAGGAAAAAAATAGCATGACATGAATTTAAAAACTTGAGAAAAGTGACATAAGGAGATTTAATTATAGTTAGTAACAAGGGGAGTTGGGCTGCACTGGGGGCTATTTTATACTTGATGAAAAGTGTATAATTTTCCTTTGAAGTGAGGCCTGAAACTTGACTTGCAGGGCTTGTTGTTTTTTAACTGCCTCAATTTCTGTCAATGTTTTGCAAATGAGCCAATGCTAACTTCTTATACTCAATCATTTTAGTAAGCATGGTTAATAATAAAAAGGGGGATCACCTAGTGCCGAAGACCAAGGGCTTTAGAGCTTCAGACTCCTTTTATTTTTTTAAATACTACCTTTGTCCACCACATGGACAGTCACTTATCATCTGTCAAATAAGGAGATTTTGTCTCATTTGATGATTGTAAGCAAAAATGAGAATACATATTTAAAGTGTCTGGCACATAATAAGTGCTTTACAATAGCAATTATTGGAAACCATGTCTCCTGTAACTTCATGGCCCCTACCCCTGCTCCTTCTTTTGCCAAGGGAAAATGTGCAGGGCAAGGAAATGTGAAGTACATCTTCCCTTCACCCACCATTTTCTTAAGTACCCACTTTTCCTCTTCTTTTCCAGTTTGCAGACTTGGTGGCTCCTGCCTTCTCCCTTCCCTGGCTCTGTGAAGAAGATCCCCACCACTGGTTCTACGTTCTGGCTGATCACAGTTACTTATCTGTCCCAGACTTGAGTGAGGCACAGAATATTTAAGGAAAACAGATGTCTTTCCGGGGCCTTGTTGCCAAGTGTAATAGTGAGGGTTTACTTGCATTACTGTTACTTTCCAATTGATTAAAAAAGAAATCTAAAATCCTGCCCTACAAAAGAGATCACAACAGGGAGGCATTGTTTAAAACCTCTCCTTTTTCCATCTTTTTGCCTGTCTCTCTAAATCTTCTTTGATAGCTGAGACCAGAAACCATCTAGCTGTTCGCCAACCTCTTCACCTACTAACGGCTACATTCAGTCTCTTCAGAAAGGACTTAAACTTTGGCTGAGGTGGGAGGTGGTGGCAATGGTGGAGAGGTAATAAAAGGTGGTTTCCTCTTCCTGAAGAGGAACTATAGCAACATCAACATCTTTTCCCCATCTGCCTGTTTTCCTCCCTCCTTCCTTCTCTTAAGGAAAGTGGTCCAGCTGTAACCACCGTACTCCCCCCACCCCCCACGCGAGCTACTGAACCGCCTATGATGTCATAATCACAATCCCATTACCTCATCCTGTTGGGGGGGGTGCGTAGAGGGAGGAGAAGGAGTGAACAGCCCTGGGCCCTCCTCAGCTTTACTAGGTGTTTTGGGTAAGGGCTAATTACAGAACCAAATGGAAACGGCCCCGCAACTGTTACAAGTCCTGGATTTATGAGGTTCGAGCCGATCCGGCCCCTGGAAGAGGGGCTCCTGGGACACAGAGCAGGCCCTAATCGGCGCTTGGACTACCCTTCCCAGAATCCTTCACGTCACGGACGGGTCCTCTGCTGGGGGAAGGGGGATTCCTTCAGTAAGGTGGCCCTAGAAAGCGGGACCGGAGAGCAGGTGAGAGGAACCTTGGCTAATTGTAGTACGCGGCCCGAACCGATTAGGGGGCTGTACTTGGGCCCATGTAGGAATGGAGGGTGGGGGCTATGGCTTTGTTTACCTTCGTCTGGTACGGCCTCCCCCGCGGGTTTCGAGGTATGCTTCCAACTAGGCCGGTCCACCTTCTGCAATATTTTGGAGGGGGTGACTCGATAATGAGGAAACCGTCCTCATCCCTAAATCAAGAAGCCGGGCTCGTTCCTGACAGCGTTATCCAAGAAACACTTTGACAGAGAAACAACACGGGTCTCGAGCCTCCCGAGGTGGTTCAGGAGAACTCTGTGAACCGGAGCGATCCCCCCACTCTCCTCAGAGGCCTGTTGGTTCGCGCCGGCGCCTTTTAAGGGCACCGTGGGGCTAACGGAGCGCTCAGAGCTGCTCCGGCCGCGGCCCTGGGAGCTGAAGGAGCCGCGGTAGGTGGCGGAGGGCAGGTAGCGCTGGGGCCTCGGGGCGGGCACCTCGGCCGTCCGTCCCTCCTTCCCCTCCCCCAGCCCGGCCGCCTGCGCCGCACGGCTTCGCTAACCGCCTCCGCGGGGAGAGCACGGGACCCGGTGGGGGAGGGGGTGGCGGAGTGCTAAGTCCCAGACCTTCTCCATCCCCCGAGTCCTGAGTTCGCTTCTCGCGGCCAGATGATGGAAGCTGATTGGGAAGAGGCGAACGACACCCCCTTGAGCGAACCCTGGCGCGCCCCCCCCTCCCGGGGCCAGCGGACGCCCCATGCCCCACCCCGCGGGGACAGGCAGGGCAACCGAGGGAGAGGTTTAAGATTGGAGGGGGGCCTAGCCTTTTGCTTCTTCATCAGGGTGGGGGGAGGGGTGCTCCCCACTTGTTACCCCATCTCCCCCAGAGCCATATGGGAGAAAAGCAGTCAAGTCCCCACTTACCTGTTCATGCACCTCCCTGCTTCCCTCATGTTTTCTTCCAGTCTCTCCCGGAGGTGTGGGGCTGGGACCTGGGGAAGGGTCCCCAGGGGATTTGTGACTCTCCTCCCCCTTGGCCTGACTTGATCCTACCTTCTCCAGGTTTCAGCACAACCTCAGCATCCCTGAAACCCGAATGTCAAGGGTTACTGCCATCCAATAGGAGATGGGGTGGGGGTCCAACCTTTATTTTAGGAGGCCGATGGTGGAGGGAAAGCCTGGATTGCGAGTTGGGCCTGGTGGGGTTCTGGGGAGGGCCTTGCGGCCTGCTGCTCTGTAGAGGGCTGAGCCCCGTGCCAGTTGTTAAGCTGAGAAGTTTTAACTTGTTTAGTGAACGTTCAGGGCTGTCTCTACCCCTCAGATATACAAAATGGAAGGGGAAGGAAGGCGGCATGAGAGGGCTTCTTACACATTTTTCTACGCCTGCCTGAGAAAGAGGAGGCCCCTGGCGGAGCTGGTTTGCCTTCTTTTGTGTCCTGGTTTGATTCCTTATGGCTTCCGTTCTGTTCCCCCTCTCAGCCTGGCCTGTTTTAGGAAACTCAGGCTGAGAGTATCAGTTGCGTGGTGGTAGTTGCATTGTTCCAATTACCGCCGTGTGTGTGGCCACATCCCAACAATTAAAATGCAGAAAAACACGAAATCACTCTCTTCTCTTGATCCCAGGGAGGGCTGGGAGTTTGCTGTTTGGCCAAATGCCTCATGAAAAGCTTGAAAGACTTTTGCTTCACTCTCTGCTCCTCATGGCTGGTCAGTCAGAGGTCTGGGCTCTCTGGGGTAAAAGCCTGCAGTTAGGTTCCCTCTCTGGTTGATCTTTGAGGGCAGAGTTAAGAAACCAAGAGCAGAAGTGATATAAGCTTTAGCTTCTCCCACAAGCACATAGGGGAAGCAGCTGAAGGGAGCTCTCAGGAAGCTGGAACTTTGTTCAGGGTTGTAATAATTATGCATGAAAATGATAGTTCACTATAATGACGATTGACTTCTCTCACACCTTTCTTCCCCCAAACTCCAAGTACATCCATGTGTATTTCTTTGATTCCTTGTGGCCTGCTTCCCTCTGAAGTGGGATTGGGGTAGAGATGAGTCCTTCTATTTTGTAAAAGTAGAAAGTGATCTGCCCCCAAGGTCACAGAAGAGCCCTTTAGGGTTTCTCTTGCTATGTAGGTGACATCCGACCAAATAGATAAACCCGATTGATTGCCTTCTTGTCTTAATGATATCATCACTATGGCCTTCTGAGGCCTTGTAGAGCAACAAATGGGAGGGGTGAGAAACTGCAGCCTATGTGGACTCTTGGTTTGTACAGGCCAGATGGTATGCTTTTTACATTTTGATATTTCATGTTATAGTCCCTGTGACAGATTCAGATTATATTATATGTTTTATATGTGGGTCAATTGGGACCAAGAAAGGTTAAATGATTTGCCAAAACTGCCACAGCAAATTGGATCAAGACTTAGATTTCTTGATAGTTCTCTCTACTAGCGAATGCTACCTATACCCTCTGGTGAGCTGTCTGCTGCTGGTCATTTCTGGGAATAGGCAGAATAGTATGGAGACACTAGGTTAACCTCCCCTCCTCCCTGGAACAAGGCCCCTCAGGCAATGGTGTGGGCTTGAAGCCTGTTCTCTAATAGAATTAGTTTGCTTCTACCAAAATTAACCTGAGAAAGAGTCTTGATTAATTGTATTCATGGTCTTAGATCAAGCTAAAAACTTGCTTGAATGAAATCATAGAGTTGTTTTTAACATCTGTAGAGTTGAAATGTAATTGGAATTACCCTGGTACCGTTTCCTTATCTTCTCATTTTATAAGAGAATATGTACAGTGTGTTAGACAACTGTAATACATCAGCTGGTCAGGCTAAGGAAGAACTTAAAACCTTATTTACTCTGATCGGTCTGAAGCAGAAAGTCATTCCTTGCTGCTCCTCCCTGTTCCCTATTATTATTACTGTAGTTTAGGAAAAGGGTACACTGCTTTTGACTGGAAAATAAAAATATTGGGCTAATCAGGATGGAAGTGACCATTTGGGCATTCTTCTCACTCAAGCTGTTTTCTAAGTGGTGCTGGTATTCTGGGTAGACAGCGGAGCATGAACCAGGTTAGGAGTGGCTAATAGGTTTCAACTTGCCACCTCCAGTTCATTTTTCTGCATATCTGGAGTGCCAAGTTTAGAATGTGTCTACGGCTGTGTTTAGGCTTAACAGGAAAGAACTGTGATCAATTAATGATGTCTGCCAGAGGCCTGGCGTAGGGATGCTGTGGTATGTGTGCCATACATTTTCCGCCTCTGGACCAGGTACATCTCTAATATCACTTGGGGCCGGTCCCTCTGTAATTGGCAGACTCAGCAGGCATGACTGGAGAGGGAAGTCCCAATGGTGCTAGAATGGTGCTGCAGTGGCAGAAGACGGCTCACGAGTGAGGTCTGGAAGAACGAAAGGGAAGACATCCATCATTTGCTCCAAAGTGTGCAAGTCAAATCCTGGGGAGAATCATGATAACCCTGATCACTGAGCAGCTACAGAAGCAGACTCTGGATGAGCTGAAATGCACACGCTTCAGCATCAGTCTGGTAAAAGACCAGTCTTCCTGCTTCTCCACAACCCCATCCCCCTTTTTTCTGAGGCTGTTTGTTGCTACTATTTCACCCTTGTCCTGTGCTATATGAGTTATGGTACTTGTACTGGAAGAGCCCACTGAAAGCTCAAAACCCAGCCCAAAAGGAAGGGGGCAGGGATTTTTCCACAGAATGAGAAAGGACACCAGAACTTGGGTGGAGAAGGGTTTGACATGTTGGAAAATGTGGAATATTGTTTTTACTCACTAACTTCAGGAAGAAAAAAGAAGATGAGAACACTTAAGAGTCCCTAACATCCCAATAGCCCAGCAATTGCAGGGGTGAGCTGAACAGGGCTTCCTGGAAATCTGTGTCCTGAACCTGAATCATGATGGGTATTCTCTCTCTCTCTTAGCCTTTGCCTGATCATGCAGACATCTCCAACTGTGGGAACCCTTTCCAGCTTGTGCCTGGTAAGGTGGTGTGTTTGCGTCTATGTGTGTATGCCCATGCCTCCATCCACATATTTCTTGCATTGGTTTCCAGTGTCTAGGACTAGGTAGCCTACCTCCACAACTTCCTTGCCAGGGTCACCTTGTGAGATGGGTACTTGTCTCCGTTTTACATATTAGCATGTTACGTTACATTCTTGTTTTATACAGCTGCATATTATTGCACTGTGGGGTTGTACCGTAGTTTATGTAACTGATCTGTTGGTGCACATTAGGTTATTTCCAATCTTTTGTTATGACAAAACCATAGTGAATAAATAACCTTGTACGTGTCATTTTTCACATGTAAAAATGTATTTGAGGTATCAATTCCTAGATTATGAATTACTTGAAGGGTCTGATCATGGGGGCATTTGGATGGAGGCATCACTAGAGTACAACCAGAACTCTTAACCCGTGCTGCTGGGCCGCTGTACAGCTTGTTTTCTTTTCTGGGAGACCTGGCAAGGGAAGTGTGTTGGCAAAAACCTCTTCATTCCGCCTTTTCCTGTGGTTTATTAAATGCTTACTGAAAGCCAGGTATTTGCTGTAAGTACTGAGCGGGACACATGGTCCCTGCCCTCAGGAAGGTTAGTAAGGGGCAGAACTGTTGACCAAAAATGTCAAGTGTGGTTTTCTCCCTCATCAAGTCTGACTCCATATGCTTGCCAGTTGCTCCAGATATCTAGCCTCTGCAGAATTGCAGCCAGCTAACCAGAGGAGCCTGCAGTCGGTCCTTTGTCCCTTGATGAGCTGTTGCCCAGAAATCAGTTTTGGTTAGAATGCAATGAGGACCATTCCTTTTAGTCCATTTCCCCTTCCATCCCTTAGTCTCCTAATCTGTTTGGATTTCAGAGCAGGCCTAGGGGAGTGGAATCAATGTATACAGGTGGCCAGACTCGAACATGAGTGACATAAAGCCTTAGGGTTTTGCAAGCACGTTTCACCGTCAAAAGGCCTTCTGCACCCTATTTGCCCTTCCTAGGAATGAAAATGATCTCTTACCTGCATGATTACCTCTTAATCTCTTGCAGTCCTAACTCCTGTCTTGGTGCTTTTGACACATTGGAAGGGGAAAGGCTAAGGAAGGAGAGTATAGGCCTGCCTTTCACAACCTGGGGCTAGGGGTTTGGGGAGCAAAGTAGGACTAGGCTGAGTAGAGTGCGGAATGAACAGGACACACACACACACGTTTCTCTTGTTTTACATTTGAGAGGAAGTGGCAGGCTGTATGAGATTATAGTTTCAATTTCATGTGATTCTTCATAATGGAGACAGAATAGCAGAGTGGTTAAAAGACCCAGCCTTAGCATCAGACAGACCAGGGTTAGAATCCTGCTTTGGTCATTTGATTGCTGCATGACTTTGGGCAAGTTACTGAACTTCTCCCATCTGTGAAATGGGATAATAGTACCTACCTCGTGAGGTTTTTGGGAAACCTCCTATAAAGTTCTCCTTACATTGTGGGGTTCATAGTAAGCCCTTAAAAAATCATTAATATTATTTTTATTATGAATGCTTTCCAGAAGGTGCTTCCTGGAGGGGCCTGCCCGGCTGTTCCTGTGCCGAGTTCCAGGACAGCCTGAACCTCAGCTACCACCCCTCAGGCTTGAGCCTGCACCTCAGACCACCCAGCCGGGGAAGTTCCCCACCGGAGCAGCCCCTCTCCCAAGTCCTAAGCCCTGAGCCCCCAGACCCAGAGAAACTTCCTGTGCCCCCCGCCCCTCCATCCAAGAGGCACTGCCGCTCACTCTCAGTGCCCGTGGACCTGTCTCGCTGGCAGCCGGTGTGGCGGCCTGCCCCCTCCAAGCTGTGGACTCCCATCAAGCACCGGGGCAGTGGTGGAGGGGGTGGGCCGCAGGTGCCTCACCAGAGCCCCCCGAAGAGGGTCTCCAGCCTCAGGTTCCTCCAAGCTCCCAGTGCCTCTTCTCAATGTGCCCCAGCCCACAGACCCTACAGCCCCCCTTTCTTCAGCCTGGCCCTGGCCCAAGAATCCTCTCGACCCTGCGCTGCCTCCCCCCAAAGTGGCTCCTGGGAGAGTGATGCCGAGTCCCTGTCACCTTGCCCACCCCAGCGCCGCTTTTCCCTGTCGCCCAGCCTGGGCCCACAGGCAAGCCGCTTCTTGCCCTCTGCCCGGAGCTCCCCCGCATCCTCCCCAGAACTGCCCTGGCGACCTCGAGGCCTCCGCAACCTTCCCCGAAGCCGCTCACAGCCTTGCGATCTGGATGCCCGCAAAGCTGGAGTCAAGCGGCGCCACGAGGAGGACCCCCGGCGGCTGCGGCCTTCCTTGGACTTTGACAAGATGAATCAGGTGCGACCAGCAGGACTGGGGAAGCCTGGATGGGAGCACAGGGACTCTGTTCCATAGTGTCACTTTTGAGCTGCCCTGGTTCTATGCCCCCCTGGCAGGGCCTCCCCTGGAGCTCCTTTCTGTCTGAGCTTTTGCTAGGGTGATCCACCATCCCAGTTTGCCCAGAACTGTCCCAGTTTTAGCACTGAAAGTCCCATGTCCTATGAAACTGCTCAGTCCTGAGGGTTCCACAGAATCTGGGGTGAAACCAATGTTAAACCTTCCAACAGGGATCCCAGAGTGTCCTGGTGGAGGCACCTTCTCTCCTCTCTGAGAATGCATAAGCCACAAAAGTGCCATCATCAGTGCCCCACCCCTCCTTGTGCTCAAGTCTTGTTCTGCCACTGGCCCTTCAGTGCTTTAAGAGGGTCTGTGAGAGCTGAAAATGGGCTGCTGCAACATTCATGTGTTCAGCAAATGTGTTTTGTCTTGCCAGTGTGAGTGCAATTACATGTACTTGCCTACTTTTTCATATTCTTCCTCCTAGACCACTGGGTCACAAACCGCTTTGAGAACTTACACACTTATTTAGAGTCATTTGTCCAACCAGCAGCAAACATTTATTGAATGCCTACTATGTACCAGGCTCTGACTAGGCCCTCGCAGCATGGTAGTTAAACAGGCAGACGATATTCCTGCCCACGTGAAGCTTATAAACGAGCTTCTAATCTTGAATCTGATAGAAACTCTGGGCTCTTTTCTCAAAGAAATGTACGTGTATACTAAATTTTCCAAATTTTTTCAGGGAGTTCACAAACCTCACCCTAAAGCCTAACACTTCTGCCTTTGAGGGCAATTAAGAAGGACACTTTGAAATACAGCTTGGCCAGGGCGCTCTGGGATGTTAGTATCTTCCTTTGCGTTGTTAACTTTGTTGTTTGTTTGACAGAAACCATACTCAGGAGGTGTCTGTCTCCAAGAAACAGCCCGGGAAGGCAGCAGCATCTCTCCGCCGTGGTTCATGGCCTGTAGCCCCCCACCCCTCTCTGCTTCCTGCAGCCCCGTTGGGGGTTCCTCCCAGGTGCTGAGTGAAAGCGAAGAGGAGGAGGAGGGGGCCGTGCGGTGGGGGCGGCAGGCACTGAGCAAGCGGACACTGTGCCAGCAGGACTTTGGGGACCTGGACTTGAATCTGATTGAGGAGAACTAAAACTGAGAGGCTACTTCCTGGGGCCACACAGACTGACTCTCTTATGGCTACTAACAAGTGTCGAGGCCCCAAGACCAGGGGCCCAGCCTGGGAATGGGGGTGAGTGGAGGGCTCCGACTCAGGGCAGCTGGAAATCTTCTCGCTCCAGGAAGCTCGACCAAGCTGAGAGACTGGCCGGGACAAGATAAACGGAGCTGGTGGCGGGAGGGACATCCCCAGAGCAGACCCCTCCCATGGCGGCCCTGAGTGTGAGTATCCCTGCCACCGAGAGAGCGATGGGCAGGGAAGGAAGGGGTCTGCTGACCCCAGCTCGGGGAATTTCACTAGCCCCTTTGCTTCAAAGGGCACTTGTGTCTTAGAATTTGGCCAGGGTGGGGGGTTCATTCAGCCTCCTCGGAGAAATTGTGTGAGAATGTGTGTGTGTGCATGGGAGTACACTTGAGGAAAGATGTGTTTGTGGAGCCTTAGGGAAGGAAGACAGTTGCTCCTTAACAGCAGAGCAGCATGATACCCCCCAGGATCTTGGGTTTTCATGGGACAGTGCACTTGTTCAAGGAGTTAGAAGGAGGGCACCAAGTTTTTCTTTTTTCTAAGTAGCTCTGGAACCAGGCTTGTAATACGTAAGCACCACTGGCTCTGCACTGGATTCTGCTTGGGGGTACTGCAGGTTATTTTAAGTGCTGTGACCTCAGCTAATGGTCTTTTCCTCAGGCCCACCCCCTCTAGATAGATTTAGTACTGGGGCTGGAGAGGGCTCTCCACATTGATTCTGAGCTGGCCCTTTTTTCTCATCAGATTGCCTAGATTGTGTACAACCTGCCTCTCTCTCTAACTAGATGCAAGCACATGTGGGTAACTGAGGCAGGGTTGAAGGGCTCCATCTCTCTTTACTGACAGGACCTTTTCCCCCTTAACCCTTTGACCTTCGAGGGTCAAGAACAAGGAAGGAAGGCTCTTTATTGCCCCCAGCGTCTACTGAGGCCGACCTGTAGCAGGAGAAGTGGCATTTAGTCCCCAGCAGGCATGGGTGAGCTTATCCCCAGCACTGCCCTTTGGAAGCAGACTGCAGGGAAACCTGTTGTTGTTATAAGATCTGCACCCAACCTCTTTCTGAGCTGCTTGAGAAATGAGGAAGGGGATGTCAGCATTTACTAGTTTGCTTGTCTTCCACTCCTGCCAGGAAATGTTTATTTGCCTCTAATTAGCCCTGAGAGACCTCCGGGAGGTTGGGGCTCACTGAGGGATTGGCTGAGGATGTGTAAAGCTAAGGCTGTGAGAAGCAGCTGGGAGTTTGTTGTTGTTGGATTGAGTTTCCTTTTTTGTTTCTCACCCACAACCGGAGTCAGGGCAGCAGGTCCCAGTGGCCACACTGGTAGCTTGAAGGACTGTGGGAGCCTTGGTGGGGCTGGCACCAGTGGAGATGCGTACTGAGGCTGCCGCCACAATAGCTTGTGAGGCTTTGCCAGCTTTGGTTAGAGCCTGCATGAATGGATTGGACCTGCCCTTCCTGTTTGTTGGAAGAAGGGCACTTTCTCTTCAATTTCTAGGGTTTCTTGGGACCCAATTTCTCATGTTAGAGGAGACCAAAGTCTATTTGTTTCTTCCTCATGAAATTGATCCTGTCATTTTTCTGGGTCTCCCACTTTTGGATAGAAGCATCAACCAGGCTCCAGCCTCCTCACCTCCAGTCCAGAGGCGTTGGTCATTTCTTCTCGAGCTTCTGGCCCTCAGTGGTTCTACCCTTGCAGGGCTCCTCCCCTTCTGCTAGTTACCATGTGTTACCAGTGAGCTACTAGGTCTCTAGGGGCCTGAGAGAGGCTCTCTGGAGAATCCAGGGAAACTGTGAGCCCAGGATTTGCCCATCCTTGGTTTCATCCCTCCCCTGGCTCTTCTCCCTCTTTAGGCCATAAATTCCCTGGTGCCAGCTTCTTTTCCTCCTCGGGCATTCTCATCCCTGGGCTCTCTGTTGCAGATTGTCTATGCCAGCTACCAATAGGCCACTGGCAGTGCCAGTGGGCTCTCTGCAGGTCTATGCTGAAGAAGTGAGGGCTGTAGTTCTGCCTCCACCCTGGCTTCCCCAGACACCTAGGGCATCATCCTTAGGTGAGAAGGTCTACAGATAACCATATTTGAATTCCATTACTTTTAAGACCTGGAAACTTAAACTAGCTGGAACTGTCATCTTGCTTCTCAATCTAAGCACCCATGACCCTGGGACAAGCCTTTTCAAGAAGTGGTTCATTTTGCTTTACACAATAGATCTGTTCCAACAGTTCTGTGTAAACCAAATGCTATTTTTCGATGCATTTGGACTGCTGACCATTAAAAGCAGCCTGTGATTGCTTCTTTTGTAAAGCAAGCAGCCTCCCTCTCTACTTTAGCTGTTTGACTATTTGGATTTTCACATATTGGGCTTACCCAGAGTGGCGCACACCTCTACAGGGCTGTGGTTGACGCTGGGTAGACATCTGCATTTGTGTTGTGCGTGTGGTGTGGCTGACCCGTAGGTGAGTATTCCTGCGTGTGTGAGTGAAGCCACTCCCAGGCTGGTGCTCTCCTCCTGTGCCCGGTGACTGCCCAGTGGCAGCTCCAGCTGCCCTTCACTCCCACCTGCTGCCAAAGTCCCTGTGCTAATGGGATTACAAATACAAAAAGTGGAAAAAAATTTTTCGTAAACTTTGTTTTATATTAAAAATCCATAAGTCTGTGTGTGTGTTAAACATGAGGTCCTGCCTCTGTGGCTGTGTTTGAAAAAATAAAGTTTTATTAGAATAATCCATTTTCCCAAGCAACCTTGTGTACTACAGTGTCTTTTTCCCTTCTCCACAAAGAAAGGTGAGGAGGAAACGGAGAAGGCCACCTAACTCTCTCAGCCCCTTCCTCTACGGTATGGCTGGGCCTTTGCCCTTCGAGGGCAGTCTCTGGTCCCGAGGCTCTTTGCGGCCACAGCAGTCATAGCCTGTGGCCCAGGCTTCTGTTAAAACTTTGGCTATTTCTGGCAGTCTGGTCTGGTCTCTGTTTCCTTATACCCGTCTCCTCTTCCCTACTATCACTCTCACTTCCAGCAGGTTGAAGTCAAGTATTAATACATTCTAGCTCCCTCAGAATGCTTGTTGGTGCAGGCAAGGACTTGTCTAGATTGGTTTGTAGGTTTTGGGAAGTGGGGAGAAGGTAGCATGGAAGACTTGACCAGGAATCGTTCTTATTTAAAAGTTTTCACATGTTATGTCCTGGGGAGATGGAGATTAGTCAAAAGAATTTAGATTACAAAGACCTAGGCAATATCTCCATCCTAAATATATGGCTTTTGTAAAATTATCCTACCAGCAGAGCTGCTCTTTTGCCCTAGAAGGTGGTATTTTCCCTAATGCTTCAATTTGGAATGTTCATTTGCTGAAAGAAGCTGTGTGGCTCACTCTCTTTAGACCTTTCTATTCCACCCTTTCTTCTCCCTACGCTAGCATTCTTCCAATGTGTGTGGGTGAAGTGTAGTTGCTTAGAGATCCAGGCAGGAGCCTCTGTCCCTAAGGCATCGCCTTTCTTTGCCGGTTTGGTGCTGACTTGCCAGCCAGCCGGCAAGAAGAGTCAAGTTGCTTAGCCTCCGTCCCAGTTTCCTGCTTCAAGTTGGTGGCACTCATCATTGAATACCAATGAAGTGTGCAGGACAGGATTGGCTTGACTACCTGGAGCAGGACCATTTGAGGGAATGAAAATACACTCTAAAAAGAGTGGGAGTTGTCACCTGCCCTGGAAACAAAGGGGAGGGGCTTAGAGGAGGTGGGGCAATGGCATGTGGTTAAAGAAGCTCAGTATTACAGGTGTTTTCCTTCAAAATTGCTGTTCATTTCACCTGCTGTTTGAGCAGAGGTAAAGTTTAAACATCGAAAATAACTCCCACCCCTTCTTCTGTTCAGTTTTTTTGTTGTTGGGTTTTTCCTACTGTTTGTTTTCTGTGAGGCCTAGTGTGATTTCATTTAGCATTCCTGAGGTCCTGCTAATGTAGGAACGAATGTAAACTCTCTGAAGACCAGCGTTTTGTTTTATTCAGTGTTGTGTCCCAACACTTTGAAAAGTTACTGGCACATGAAAAATGCCTGCCATGTTTGTTGAATGAATTTCCCACCTTTGCCTTCCAGTCCCTGAGCTTAGGCACATTTCTGTCTCTGGTACTGGAAGAAGCCAGCTTCAGACACTGGGGCAGTAATTAGAACTCCATATGGGAGAAAATCGCACTGGTGAATTTTGATAGAAAAGCTGCAAGGCAGCTAGGTCCTATATGAATTCACCGTGATTCCACTTCTCCCAACTACAGCTCATGGACCATGCGCTTTAAGAGGTGTCTCTTAGCCCAGAAAAACATTCTGAGTCAGGCCTCAGGTTGGCTATGGGAAATGGAAGTTCCAAGGAATAGGGAGAGAAAAATCCAAGGAAATGTTTACTTGGGCTCCACAGGGTTGGTTTTCGAATGACTTCCCTATATGTTTTGTAGTTTACTAAAGTCAGTACTTGGTACCCACCCCCCACCTCTGCCCCCAACCTTTGCTGCAAGAAAAGTAGGTCAAGGGTAAAGACAAGGTTATGGACAGATTACTGGGTAGGCACATAAGTCTTGGAGAAAGAACCAGCTACTGCTCTTTCCTGTCTGTAGGGCAGATCATTAGAAGAAATAGCCACTTTTAGGGTAACAATCATGGATTATTACTAGACCCTTTATCTTTCTAGTTTGTATACTCAGTCTGTGCATCCATAAGACCATGGAACCTGTGCTAGTCTCTGACATGACCAACTTAATTATTGAGGTCTCCCATTGCCTGATATGAAAACCCTCTAGGCAAAAAATTCAGTATCTCTCCGTCTCTACAGTCCCTTTTCTAACAGGAGCTTTCAGTCTCCCACACCTGTATTAAATGAATTCAGCTAGAAGCGGTGGGGTTTTCTCTGTCCCCAGCCCCACTATTTCCATGGTAAGATAAGGTGCTATTGGATCAGAAAAGAATCTCTTTACAATTGGTCTCTTTCCAATTCTTCTAAAACTTGAGTTGAGAAACACCTGGACTTAATAACATTGGTAGACTTGGAAAGGGGAAGAAGCTCTATGGGTTCAAGTCACAGTACCAAGATGTTGGAAGCATGTTGGCCTTCAGCCAATGGGAAGACTAGCATTATCACATCCAATGGATGTAACACATTGGTCAATTGGAAAGGAACCTATGAAGTACTGATAGTACAGAATGGGATGGTACCGTGTTATGGGCCAGTTAGAAGAAAGATATTGTGTCCCTTGGACCAATGGGGAGAAAGTTTCTTTAAAAAAAATGACAGAAAGTGTAGTGCATATTTTCAGGATAGGAAACCAAAGAGCATGGGGCGCTAACATCTTAGCTCTAAACATCCACTGTCTAAGTACCTTGCCACTCATCCCCCGACCCCAGTAAAAGTATCTGGTGTTCCAGGAGCGTAAGCTAAAGCCTTCTCAGATATGGGACCCCCTGAAGGAAGGTTGGGACCATGATGGTGCCCTGGGGAACTGAAGTACCCGCCCAGTTCCCCACCCCAGCCGAAACTGCAATTCCCCTCCCTAACGCAGGGGGCACTGCAGGCCCCGGGGAGATTGGGGCGGAGCGCTGCGAGGGGCCCGGAGCTGCCGCCCCGCTCCGGAGCGCGGGGGGCGCTGTGCGGGGCCCGGGTTGCGGCTCCGCTCCCGGCCACCGGGGGCGCTGCGCGGCGCCGGTGGTTGGTGGTAGCTGTTGGGGGGGTGGGGGGGAGCCGCGGCCGCGGGTGGTGCGGAGGGAGGCCTTGCGGGCGGATCGGGCGCTCGGCGGAGAAGGTGGTGGGAGGCGGCGGGCGGGAGCGCGGGTCAGGCCGGCCGGCCCTGGCGATGGCGGACGCAGCGGCCTCCCCGGTGGGCAAGCGGCTGCTGCTTCTGTTCGCGGACACCGCGGCCTCGGCTTCGGCCTCGGTCCCGGCGGCGGCGGCGGCGGCGGCGGGCGGAGATCCGGGGCCTGCGCTGCGCACTCGGGCCTGGCGGGCCGGCACGGTGCGGGCCATGAGCGGGGCGGTGCCCCAGGACCTAGCGGTGAGTGGCGGCCGAGGCGGGCACTCGAGGCCGGGGCTGCGGGGCCTGCGGGCGGCCTCCCCGGGGGCCTTTGTGAGGGGGCGGTGGGGTGAGGGTGACCCAGTTCCGCGCCCCCAGATCTCCTCAGCGCCCCCCACCGGCTCCTCAGCACCCCGAGCTCTGGCCGGCATGGCTTCCGCGTCGGGGTGTGCGCCCCGGTTTCCCCCGGGGGGCGGCCAGGGCGCCAGAAGCTGCTGCCTCCACCCGGCAGGCCCCGCCTCCTGAGCGACCCTTTTTCAGCCTCCCCCCCCCCCCAACACGCCTTTGGAGCAGGCTCCCGAACCCTGGGCTCCCGGGCCCCTCAGAGTTCAGCGGTTGCTGCCGCTGTCCCTGGAAGACGTGGACCTGTAGTCCCCAGCCTCTCCCGGGAGACCTGCGCCCTGTTCTCTTCCTCCCGGAGCCCCGAGTGGGGCGGGAATGTGGGCAGTTGTGGGAGGCACAGAGGCTGCAGTTGGAGCTGCTTGGGGCTTTTTTATCTGGCAGTTACTTCCTCCTTGTCTGAGCCGGGCTCGGCCTGGCGGTCTCCAGAAAGACCAGCTCTCGGGACTGTCGCGCTCCTCTCTCTTTGCGCTTCTGGGTGACAGGAGCTGCAGTTGTGACTGTTTTTGATAAGTTTGAGATCTGTCTTGGTAGCCGAATGGAGCAGCTGGGTGGTGCTTTTTTGCTCTCAGCTCGGCTACTCCCCCAACCTTGGGAGAGGTTTTGTTTTGAAACTTTGTTGGGGCTTGGCCGCTTTTGGATACTTGCCTTGGTGTATTTTGTGATTAAAGTTGTTTAGTGTTAGAATTTAACCAGCATTCGGGGCTAGGGTGTGTTATTTTTGTTAATGTGGCGGCAAAATATGGTCTGAGCTTTGGCAAGCCTCCTTAGTTCCTCATTCTGATAGCGACCCTAGCTTTTCTGTTGAGATCAGGCTAATGAAAAACGGGGATTCTTTTGGAATGTAATAGGTCATCAGGCAGAAAGTTAATTTTCTTGATGAACTTGCTTCTGCAGATATTTTATTCGCTATAAACAGGAAGGCATTTTGCGAGATTTAATAGTAGTATTGTAGGTTTCTATTATTTTTCTACCTAGTGAACAGCGGTGTTCGACATTTTTTCCCCGTGGTAGGCTTGCGGCTGGCTGAGGCTTTGCTTCTGCTGCTTCAGTTCCCTTGCTTTGATCTTTCTCCATGCTCCATAAGAAAAGGCTGCTTGGACATTGATGAGGCTTCAGTGGCGCAAATTTGTAAAAAGATACCAGGAATCTAAGGGTGTGACGGTGATGATTAAGGAGATTTGCATTTAAATTCCTCTGTTCTTTCTTTAGAAAGAAGATTGCTTTCTAGGTTGGGATGGGGGGGGGAGAGGTGTCCCTCTCAGGTCCAGTAATTTACTCTACCCGTTTGAATGGAAAACATACTTAAGATCCACCATTATATGTAAACTTGGTCCAAAGGCCTAGTCTGCTCTAGCTTTTCATGCTGAATTTTATTTTCTAGTTGTTTCCTCCATTAGATGAATTGCGAGTGAGCTCTGCACCTGAAATGGCCACCCATTCACTTTGTTGTTTGCTGGGTTCCCTAAGGGCAGAGGTTTTTGAAGCTCACTGAAATGCTGGACACCTTCTATGCTAAATGCTGAATTAATTTTACTGCTGGGCCCATGGAATTGGTTTCTCAAACCAAGTGCGAGTTGCAATGATTCTTTGTAAATGTGTCTTGTAAATTCTTGTGCATTACAACTGTGTTGAGGTCTTGCATGGAACTGTATGCATATAGCCAAGGCGCATTTGGGTTTTGAGAAGACACTACGATTGTCTTGTATGGATAGCTAGGGACATAGATGAGAAAACAGCCACCAAACAAAACTTATAGAGCCTTTAGAAATTTTCACCAGCTTGCAAAACTGCTCAAGAATTGCTGTGGCTATAATGAGATTCTGTTAATGACAATGAGCAATATAGAATTAGAACTGGCCGTTTGTTTTCCTTTTTCATTAGAGATTTCCTTTGGACCCTAGACATGTGGGCCTTTCCAATTTGTACCACACACGGTAGTAAACACAACCGTCTTCCAATCAAAAGTGTTCTTCCTGTACTCAAGGGTGGAGTTTGCAAGCTGCTGGCCTGTGATTGGGCAGATTTTCATTCAGTTATGTTTAAGATGTTTTCAGGCATGCTTGGTTTTGAGTAATGCATAGCAGGGCGCCCCCCTGTTAAGGATGAGTAATTGAGGGTTGGATGAATGAGTTTTTGAAGTGATTGAAAACACTTCTCAATTTTAGGCTGCATTAATATCCTCTTTCTAAATACTTTCTGATTCAGAAATCTTTCAGAATATTGTCCTGATCCATTTCATGAACCCCCCCCCCATTTTTTTCTTTTTTTTTGAAAACTGTATCAAAGCCATGTGCTACCTTAAGATGAAATAACGAGAAAAGGAAAGTCAGGATCCTGTTGATTGGGAGTTTTGTTGATAGGTGAGCATCTTCATGAAAGCTATGCTGACAAATAATTACTAAGTTTTAGATTAAGTAGGAAAACAGCTCTTCCTCACCTCATAGAAGAGTAGCTTTATTTATATTGCAAAACAGGCCTGTTTGTTTGTTTTAAGTCTTGTTGCAAAATTAGTTTAATGGATTTTTATGTGTTTATCTCTAGTTCTTTTCTGTCGTCTTAGTGTACCTGAATCATTACTGGTCCATATAAATTGCAGAGACCTTGGGACCTTCACAAATGTTGGTATTGTTATAAAACTTACATTTTGCACAATGTCAAACAACCGAAAGTATACACAGGAAAAGCCAATGATATCCATCCTTAACCAGCTCTCACTTACCAAAGAAGGCTTTGTTCATCTTTCAAAATTTAAAGGCATTCATATACAGAGGGTTGCTTTTTTTAAGCAAATGCATAATATGTTATTTTCTTTTTTCCATTTAACATTATACCATGAGCATTAGAACCTATAGGTCTTTATCATCCTATTAGATAACTACATTATATTCCATAGAATGGCTATACCGTAATTTATTCAGTTGTTTCCCCCATTATTATGGACATACAAGTTATTTTAAAATGTTTGGCACTACATACAAGATGAAATAACGAGAAAAGGAAAGTGCAGTTAATATACTTGTACATATACAAGTATCTTTTTTTTTAACTTTTTTATTTTAAGTTTGTTTTTCGGGACTCATCAGCTCCAAGTCAAGTAGTTGTTTCAATCTAGTTGTGGAGGGCGCAGCTCACAGTGGCTCATGTGGGGATAGAACCAGCAATCATGTTGTTAAGACCACCACGCTCTAACCAACTGAGCTAACCGGCCACCTCCTTATACGAGTATCTTTATGTAATCATGGGTTTGTTTCTGTAGTTCAGCCATCAAGGAGTGGGATTGTTGGGTTAAGGAGTATATGTATTTTTTATTTTATTAGGTGATAACGGGTTATTTTCCAATAAGATTATAACATTTCATACTCCCACCAGCAGAGTATGCATGTAGTGCTTGTTTCCCTTCATCCTTGCCATCACTAGTGTCGTTTGTCTTTGTCATTTTTGGCAATCTGATGGGTGAAAAATAGTATCTAGCATTGTCATAACCACTAGTGTTTTTCTATATTTATTGGCCTTTTACATTTCTTTTATGAGTTATTTATGCCTGTCCTTTGCCCATTTGAAAAAAAGTTGAGTGGTATTATCACTCTGTACAGGTTATGTGCATATTTGTGATATTAACCCCTTTACCTGTCGAGTGTGTTGCAGTTATTTTCTCTCATTTGTCTTTTGACTTTGTTTATGGGTTGCTTTGCCACACAAAAATAAAATTTTTATATCATCAGATACTCTTGGACTTTTCTTAAAGGCTTCTGTGTTTACTTGCTTGGGAAGAGTTCCCCCACCTTGAGCCCATATAATTTTTCTTCAAATTTTCTTTCTAATGTTTTCGTGTATTATTTATTTTTACCTTTAGATCTTTGGTTCATCTGGAATATTTTTATAAATGTCATGTGAGGTGGGGGGGGCCTAATTTTTTTCCTACTGAGTAACCAATTGTGGCAGCACCAGTTTTATTAAATAAACCATCTTTTCCTTGCCGTATGGTAGAATTAAATAATGCTTTTAGTAGCATTAATTTGTTTTAAATATGTATCCAGAACTTGCATGAAAAGTGAAAGCATATCTGCCTTATTTTTTTATCCCTTAATCTTTCATCTTTATCTAGGGAAAAGGTAGACTCTAAAATACTCCTTTCCTTTGATTTGAGATAATGTAATAATTGTAGCAGTGTCCGGGCTAGTACTATGTTTCTTCTATCTGGGAGTCTTCCAAGAGGAGTGAAAGTGTATCTGCCTTATTTTTTTACCTCATCCTCCAACCTTTCCTCTTTGTCTCAGGTTAGGTGGCCTTTAAAATACCTCTCTACTTTGTTTCTAGTTATTTAATAACTATAGTCAGGCCCAGGATAGTACCATGTTTCCAGTGTACAATCTATTAGTATTTATTCTCAACCTATGTTCAAACAAACAGTATCCTTAAGTGTCCTTTTCTTGCCTATAATTCCAAAAGTTAAATATCTGAGTGATGTCATGATATCATGCTGTTTATTGAAGTAAATAGAATATGTTTTTGTGGGTCAGTACAATTTAGAGAACTTCAAATAAAAATGAGATTTTATAAAAGAATATTTAACGTTTAAGTGTGAACCCACCTAAGCACACTTTTCATCTTAATGCTCCTCTTACAGCAAGGGGTCTATTGAAACATTGAGCCCACCTTTGAGTTTTTCAGGTAGTCAAGTATAGTTCATTTTTTACAAAAAGTTTGTATTACGTGTAATTTTTTTTGCCTTAACATTTTTTTTGCCTTAACATTACTCACTACTAATTTTTTTTGCCTTAACATTACTGGAATCATATTTGGCACCCCAATCCAAGGTTGATGATTTTTAATAGCTCTATCTTAAATTGTCTTTGCATTCTATTTATTTCATTGCTGTGCACATTAAACTCTGGTCATTTTGTCCAGAGTCCTCTCCCTTTACTTCACAACCAGATCTTTTCTCCTAATTAATTGCCCATTTGTTTCTAAGAGTTGCTTCACTAACTCCCCACCTGCCAAGGACTTACTACTATTCCCTCCTTTAGTACTCATTTGCCTAGTTGTCATCCCCAACTTGTTCTGTTTAGTTTCTCCCTCCCCCCCCCCCCAAATGATGGATAAGTAACTGGCGTTTTCTTGTAGTGGTTTTCTCAGCAACAGCTGGGGTGGGTTCCTGCAGGCTGTGCTTCCACAAGGCCTGGGGGACATAACACCTGTTGCTGCTTCTCAGTTTTCCACTGCCTTTGACAGCTTGGTGGTTTTTAAGCCCTCTACACCCCACTAACCCTACTGCCAAAGTGTCTTTCACCTTTGTTCTGTACATGGGTGGTACAACCTGCTTGATAGTTTAGTAGTGACTCGTATAGTATGACCTCTCTGACTTCGGCAAGGGCAGAAACTCGAGTTTTCGTGTGTCTTCAGGGGTAATCAGGCACTAGGGGACTGAGTCTCACTAACCAAACTCTCTGGAGACTGATTTGTAAATCCACATGTAAGGTTATTAATTTACAGTGGTAAATACACCTATCCAGAGATCTGCACAGAGCCCCCTCCTGGTCTGCTCAAGAGACCAAATTACAGATAAGAAGGATCCTTGGTGTGTGCAAAGAAATCAGACAAGGAAAATTGGGTGTTATCAAACGGATATTTACAGCAAGCAGCCCTGATTTAGAGATCCTCCACTTTCCTAGTACTTTTTGGTTTCCATTGCTTTGTTACCCCTTTTTTATCCTTTGCTTTTAATGTTGTCGTCCATCGGAATCCTTTAAGAGAAAAGAAAGCTTATTTTTTTTTAGCCACCCACCTCTATAAAGCCATTCTTAATCTCCACTGTGTGTGTGTGGTGTTTTTTCCCCTTACTCCTTTAACATTTTGTGGGTGCCTCTTTTGGAATATTTATCACAATTTTTCTTGTTATAGATATATAGTTTATCTCCCCTACTAGATTGTAAGTTCATCAAGAACAGGAAACATGCATTTTCTATTATTATTTTAAAAGGCCTTCTTTGACCACCCTATCTTAAAAAACATTTAGAAGCCAGCATTAGGTTGTTAACTTTCACTTCTGATTTATTATGGAATTTCTACTCTGTGGCCACCTGGTATAAGGTATTTATATTTATCTTTAAGCCTTTTTCTTTTATATATGTTTATTAATATGGACTCACTACTAATTTTTTTTGCCTTAACATTACTGGAATCATATTTGGGACCCCAGTCCAAGGTTACATTGTCCATTGGTTTTTGCGATTTACACCCGAGTCAGTTTGTTTTTCTGATTCTCAAGTAATGCATGCCTATTATACAAAATGTAGAAATTATTTTCATAAGAAAAATATGGTTTTTGTAGTGTCACAACCAATTAGAAACTGCTGTTTATATTTTGATACGTATTCTAAACTTTTTTAGTATTGTTAAAAGGTGAATGCTATATTTTCAATTTTGAGTTTTGCTTTTTCACTTAATGTGGTAATTATTTTCCTGTATTACTAAAACTCTTATACGATGGGCGATTTTAATTTTCTTGGTGCTTTTCTGTATTTTCCACAGGTAACATGTATTGTTGCTTTCATAATTGAAAGGAAAACAATAAATGCTCTGTAAGAAAATCCTATAATTTTTATTGGCTGGATAATTTATTTAACTAGTGACCTTTCATTGGATATTGAAATTGCTTTAGATTTTAGGCTTTATCATTAATTCTGTGATGAACATTTTTATGAATAAAGTCTTTTCTGTGTTTACGGTTATTTCCTAGGATTATTGCCAGGAGTGGTATCAATGGAAACACAGAGTATACACGTACTTAAGATTCTTTATATTTATCTCTTTCTATATATATATATATATACACACACACACACACTCATATATATATACATATAGTTTTCTTTTTTTTTTGACGTCATACCAATTTATAATTTGACTAGTGGTATGAATTTGTTTAAGGAATACATGTTTATCAGGGGCCCATAGTCTGCTACTGTAGGCATTTTGCACTTTAGTTTAATCCTATGACAATCCTGTGAGGTGCTTAGACACTCCCTATTTATAGGAAAGGAAGTGAAGCTCAAAGAGGCTAAAGTAATTTGCTCCTAGCTACATGCTCAGAAATGGGGAAGTTGGGATGCAAATCTAAAGCTTTGTGATTCTAAAGCCCCTAATAGCACTATGTATACTTAAGTTTTGATTGAGGTTATCCCTGTGCTATTCAAGTATTTAACATTTAATTTATTGAGGATGTGAGAAAATTGGAAAAAATTGGGGATAATTGTTAGAAAGCAATTTTTGTTTTTTAATACACTAGTGAAGATGTGCTCTCAGAAAGCTATCTCTTGATCAAAGACACTATGGAGAGAAAATTATTTTTTATTTGAAAAGAGCAGTGTTCAAAAAAGAAAGAACAGCAGTATTCTAGATATGCATCATTCCCTATCTTGGCTGTCAAGATATCCTAGTTTTGTAAAATCACTTGTAGCAGAGTTTATATTTTGTTTAGAATGTAGGTAGGAAAACTGGAAAAGAAAATTTAGGAACCTTGGGAGTTAGCCTTCCATTTCTCTTACTCTCTCATAATCATCACCATATCCAGTTATTTTTATCTCTAATTCCTCAAATGTACTTTGCTTTTCATTCATACAGTCTTACTGATTTAAGCCTTTTTCATCTCTTTCTTGGGCTATCATTGCTTTGTAATTGGTCTCTCTGCCTCCAGTTTCTTTCCTCTATAATTTGTCTTCCAACCTGACCCCAAAGTTGATTCTTTCCCTTTTAAAAAATGTTAATTATACAATAAAAGTAATATATGAATACATATTTTAAAGGAAAAGGAGGACTATTTACTGATAAGGTTAAAATAGCATTACCCCTCCAATCCCAATCCTCCTGTACCCCCAACTCCCTAGAAATAATCTGCAACTTGTTGTTTTCCACATGCTATATCTTGGAGGTCTTTGCATGTTAGTTTATTTGATACACCTCATTTTTAAAAATTCCATGTTAGTTCATTGTATGACTAAAGGCTGTTTAGCTATCCACCTAATTATAAAATACTTGGTAATTTCTATTTTAATTTCGTATTGAAACTGAGTATTGAGACGTTTCTCCTCCCAGGTGGCAGTATCTTTCTAAAACACATTTTCCCCCCGCCTTCCCTTAAAGCTATCAGTGGCTCCCCCAAGGCCTGTAGCAGGCAACATAAACTCGCATGTGTCCAGGGACCAGGCTGTGAGAAACAGCTGGGTGACAGACCAAAGGGTATAGGGGAGAATTGGCAACTCCAACGTGCAGACACTGCCTAAAGATGTTTCAATACATATTAAAAACAAACCAACAAACAGACACTCTGCTGGCTGAACAACACAACTTTGCCACCAGGTTTCAATTTAGTACCCATTAACATCCCAATCAGAGCCCTTTACAGTTTACTCTTTTCCTCCTAGAGCACTCAATCTGCTTTTCTGTTTCTCTGCCTTTGCACCTACTGAAAAGTCTTTCTCTACCTTCTCTGCCAGAACAATGCATCTTATCTTGTAAGACACGGCTTGTCTACTACCTCCTCTCTGAAACCATTCTAGTTTCCCAAGGCAGATGCCTTCTCTAGCCTAACATAGCAGGCTCAAATCTTTATTAGTGCCCTTATTACATAGCTCTGTACCTCGTAATGATTTCTGTCCCTATTGGCTTATCTAGGGTGAGTCCCTCCTGCCAAGTGTTACCTTATTCACCTTGATATTCTTGGTACTGCACACACATACATAAAAGGCATTCTGTTTTTGTTGAGTGGGTGAATAAACATAATTTTATTTATTGTAAGAATAGCCTTATCGAAAACCAGACTCCAAGCTGATAACATGATTACATGATAAACATGAACGAACGCCTGTATTACTCAGATTACTGCTGATTTTACCAAACTTTGGGTAACTTATTTGATTTTTAAAGAATTTGAGTTTAATGTCACTAAAATGAATGTAAATCACATATAGACCATAAAAGGAATTTTGAAATGAAAACACAGTTTTACCAACTCTCCTTGATTAATGAAATATTTTGGGTTTTAGCAGTAGCATGTAGTACTATTTGCTAGTTTTACTCTAATAGTAGAAAAATTTTAAAGACAAAAAAAAAAAAAACCCAAAATGTTTTAATCCTGTTCTGTTCAGATGATCAACCTGCCTTGGCCATCTCTGACTCAATCCAACCACTACCATTGATTTTTGTTAGTGTACAGCCTTTCTTTCTGACCTGTGGCCTGGCTACTGTTATTTTAAGTTTACATTCTATGTACTTTGATCTGAAATGATTCTTTACATGTTCTAACTCCTTCCATTTCTCTTGTTGGAGGTGAGGCACAGTGCTAGGACTAGAAATAAGCCTCACTGGTGGGAGAACATGTTCACATATATCCACATTCCATACTGCTATCCAAACTAATTCATGTTGTTAGCCTGGAGCTGTTGTTTGATCCCAGAACAAACAGCACTCCGTTGTTGTCAAGTTAAACGTTTTATTCCCTATCCTTTGCCCAGGCAGGTTAAGAGATAATTGCCCTTATATTAGATGAAGTCTGGCTTTCAAATATTTCAGCATTTCCCTGATTACTTCAGATATGTGATAATAGGATTCCTGAATATTAATTTTTAAATGTTTAAGTTCTTAGTACAAAGAATAAATATCATTGACTTAGTGTTGTTCTTGTGTTTGTTTGTTGGTATGACTTAGAATTTTGTGACTCCTGTTGATTTTTAAAGTGATTGGCAGATGAGGACTGCAGCACAGCTCCTAGCTGTCAGTCACCATGGAGCCTCAACCCCTGGCTTTCTAGTGATGCCCAGTAGAGTACTGTCATTCAGGGTCAGATTTTAGCCTGGGCATTAAACAGACTCCATATGCTCCTTTTCACGGCTGGCAAGGTCTCGTCTGTCTTCCAGCCATCACCTCCTCCTGACATTAGATAATCTAATGGTTCAAAATCCAGGTCATTTAAAAAATGTCCCTTCCTAGATATCCAGCTAGTCATGAAGCTCGCTGATAGGACTCATGGAGTCTCATGAGCACCAGTACTTTCCATCCTAGCCTCACTGTTCCCACTCTAGGTCATGTAAGAATACCTTCTATTCCCCCTCCACTCTAATCCATCTGCACCCACTGCTAGCTAGCTGAGCTTGCCTAAAACCCGCAGCTCTACTCAGAGCTTGACCTTAATGAAACCTCTTAATGGCAACTGCATATATACACACTCACATACTTACCCACACATCTCCCATGGGCAGCTGCGTGAAGCCCAATTTCTTTATCCCGGTACTATGGGTCTTTCACACTGACTCTTAGTCTTTTCAGTCTGATCTCCCACTCCTTCCCCTCTGTCTGAAGCTCCTGCCCATCCTAGAACTTAATGGGACTTTTTTGGCCTCAGCCTATATCAGTCCCTCTGCACCCCTGAAGTGATCTCTCCTGCCTCTGAACATCCCCCACACTTTATTTTACTTTATTTCTATTTATCTTACGATTTCTTTTTATCCAAGTAGTGCTTTCCAATTGACCAAAGTGCTTTCAAATCCATTACTTTATTTAATTTTTACAACTAGTCTGTGCAATAAGTAAGATAGGTATTGCTTATCACAAGGGAGGAAAGCAAGACTTGAGGAGGGAAAGGTGACTTTCCCACGTTTTACAGTTAATGGAAAGTGGAGCTGAGACTCTAATCCAAGCCTCCTGGAACGTAAGCCCCAAGCTTTGTTCATTATGCTGCTACCTTTCTTGGTGCCTGAGTCTGCGCTTAAATGTAAGTTTGAATATATCTCTTTCCAGTTGCCTGCAAGTTACTTGAAGTTGTGTTTTACTCCCCTAGAAAATACATATGTGTATGAGTGAGCCCATTCATATATTAAATACAGTGCAGTTCAGTCAGTGTTTGCCTTTTTCTCTGTAAAAATCAGGCTTCCCTTTTCGGAGCTTTGTTTCCCCATCATGTTTGTTTGCTTTTTAATAGAAGTGAAACTCATACTTGGTATATTATAAATAATAGAACTAGAGCTTCATATAAGGAATTTAATTTCTGGCATAACTTTTCAACAGTGCACTTCAATTCACAAGTATTTATTGCCTGTGAAGAGATTAAGCCTTGCCAGGCTACTGAGCAATAGTTCACACTTTTCAAGTATAAATAGGCTGAATTTTCACTTTAACTATAATTTTTATGTTGATTGGATGAGAACATACATTCCAACAAAAGCTGTTATGAATTCAGTAACGATTTTAATGGATTTGAATTTTATTCATTATATAATCTCATATTTGAAAAATAATACCTACATGTACAAGAGCTCTAGTATTCAGTCTGCAGGAAATACTTGGGGCCCCTAGTACCTACAGATCTTCTGGTAACTCCATGGTTTCCAGTTGGGAGTCACTGCTGTGGGATTCTGACAGTGCCCTACATCACTCATTATTACCCTAGGAAACTTCATGTGAGAAATTTCTTAAGAGAGCCAAGTGGGTGGAAAAGCGTTGCTTCCCTGAGTAATTGCTTTATGTTTTCCTTTTAGACAGTGAGAACTATGTAGCTGACCTTCTCTCCATTTTCAGATTGGCCTTCAAAAGGAAGCTCAGAGCTAAATATATTACTCAGTTATATAGCTGTATAAAATCTTTATTGCCTGCTTAAGTTTTCCCTTTTTACACTTTGGTAGTGACTTCCTGTTGTAGTTTGCTTGGCCCTGATTTTTTAATGTATATTTTATCGTTTTATTGTGTGTGTTTCCCCAAAGCCAATTAAAATTCTTTGAAAATGAAGTGGAATGTAAATAAATACTCTAGCCCTTCTTTTGTGACCAGTTATATTTTAGACACTGGACAGGTCCTAAATATTGATACTTATATGCATATATCCGCCTCTTTATGCTGTATTGAATATGCTCAAAAGTCAGAATTTATGTGGTAAAGCCAAACCTAAGCATACTATTAGAAAAATGTGGTTTCATTTAATATGAATTGCTTTAAAAAACAAACAAACATTGCAATATCTACTTAAGTATATCCCAAAAAGTGGAGTGTGTCTTCTCAGAGGAAGCAAAGCGTTATTGTGACAACAGCATGCCTCTGCTAGCAGATACTAGCTCACTACTGGCAATGGCACTTAAATCCATGGGCAGGACTGGGGAGGGCAACTATTTTTTTCCCAGTGTTTATATCCTTTTGAATTTTGCACCATGGTGCATACACGTATTACCCATTCAAAAAAATTAATAAAAGAAGTTCATGGTC
This sequence comes from Rhinolophus sinicus, assembly GCF_036562045.2. Lineage (NCBI taxonomy): Eukaryota > Metazoa > Chordata > Mammalia > Chiroptera > Rhinolophidae > Rhinolophus > Rhinolophus sinicus. The sequence continues at coordinate 80,296,708 of NC_133759.1, forward strand.
ATTTTCAGTAAAAGTGTAAAAAATTTCTCTTCTTGCTTATTAGACTGTGAGCTCCTTGAAACCAGGAAATGTGCTAGATTTCTCTCTGTATTCCTGAACCTAGCACAGTGCCTTGTACATAGTAGGCCCCCAGCTAGTGTGCACAGATGTGAATTGGAAACTAAAAGTTATCAATTTCAGTAGGATCACAGTTAAAAATTACTGACTGAATAACTCATGCCTCCTTAATTCTGACCCCCCTTTTCAGCGTGAGGCTTTCCTGGCTCTGCAATATAATTGGTTTTTATTGAAATCCATTTTTTTAAAAAAACCTTGTAAACAAGTTAGGATTTTTTTCTAGTCAGTTGTTCAAAACAAGGGGTTTATGTTTGTTTACATATAATAGTAAGATTTTTCCAAATGTGACCTCCAAACTGCTTGTTATCTCTTTTTGCAGATCTTTGTAGAATTTGACGGCTGTAACTGGAAGCAACACTCCTGGGTTAAAGTTCATGCTGAAGAAGTTATTGTGCTTCTGCTGGAAGGTTCTCTAGTATGGGCACCCCGGAAGGACCCGGTTCTTGTCCAAGGCACTCGCGTCTCAATTGCACAGTGGCCAGCCTTGGTGAGTGACTTTCATTAGCTAGGAACATGTTCGGTCTTTACTCCTAACTATAACTGGTATGTACCCAATAGCTAAATTCTGTAGAATTCCCAAAACTCCACTCTTAGTCCTTAACACACTTTTATTCTGAAGTTACCAATGCAAAAATAGGGAGAGATCTTTTCTTCTGTGTCTTCTGAAACTTTTTATGTTAGGTATTTGATGCTTTTTGTTTCTAAATAACTTTTCACCTTTAGTCTTATAAGGCTATGAAACAATGTTTGTAATCCTTAAGGTCTTTTTTTCTATAGAAACTTTTTTTCCAGCTTTGTTGAGATACAATTAACATATAACATTGTATACGTTTAAGATATACAGTATAATGATTTGATATACATATATATTGTGAAATGATTACCACAATAAAGTTAGCTAACAAGTAGTCCATTGACTCAGGTTTTACCTTTGTGTGTGTGGGGCCCAGGGTGAGAACTTAAGATTTTCTCTTTGCAATTTTAAAATATAAAATACAGTATTATTTACTGTAGTCACCATGCTATGCATTAGATGGCTAGAACTGACTTATCTTATGACTGAAGTTTGTACCCTTTGATTTCCCTCATTCCCCCCACCTCTGGCAACCACCAATCTACTCTCTGTACCTATGAGTTCAGGGTTTTTTTTAAGATTTTATTGGGGAAGGGGAACAGGACTTTATTGGGGAACAGTGTGTACTTCCAGGACTTTTTTCCAAGTCAAGTTGTTGTCCTTTCAGTCTTAGTTGTGGAGGGCACAGCTCAGCTCCAGGTCCAGTTGCCGTTGCTAGTTGCAGGGGGCGCAGCCCACCATCCTTTGCGGGACTCCAACCGGCAACCTTGTGCTTGAGAGGACGTGCTCCAACCAACTGAGCCATCCGGGAGCTCAGCGGCAGCTCAGCTCAGGGTGCTGTGTTCAATCTTAGTTGCAGGGGGCGGAGCCCACCATCCCTTGCGGGATTCAGAGGAATTGAACTGGCAACCTTGTGGTTGAGAGCGCACTGGCCCATGTGGGAATCGAACCGGCAGCCTTCGGAATTAGGAGCACGGAGCTCCAACCGCCTGAGCCCCCGGGCCGGCCCTATGAGTTCAGTTTTTAAGATTTCACATATAAGTGAAATCATACAGTATTTGTCTTTCTTTTTCTGATTTATTTCACTTAGCATAATACCCTCAAGGTTCATCCATGTTGCAAATGGCAGGATTTCTTCCTTTTTTATGGCTAAATAATATTCATGTATACACACACAAACACACAACACATTTTCTTTATCCACTCATCCCTCACTGGTGACTTGGGTTGTTTCCATGTCTTTGCTATTGTAAATGCTGCAGTGAACATGGGGGGGGGGGGGGGGAGGGTGCAGTATCTCTTTAAGATAGTGATTTAATTTTCTTCAGATATATATCCAGAAGTGGGATTGCTGGATCATATTTTTAATATTTTGAGGAACCTGTACTGGTTTACCAATTTACAGTGGCTTTACCAGTTTACATTCCCACCAATAGTGCAAAAAAGTTCCCTTTTCTCTGCATCCTTGCCAGCACTTAACCTTATGTCTTTGATGATAGCCATTCTGACAGGTATAAGGTTATATCTCATTGTGCTTTTCATTTGCATTTCCCTAATGATTAGTGATGTTGAGCCCCTTTTCATGTACCTGATGGCCATTTGTATATCTTCTTTGGAGAAATGCCTTTTTGGGTGATTTGCTAATTTTTTAACCAGTTTGGTTTTTTTGCTATTGAGTTGTATGAGTTCCTTAAATATTTTGGATATTAACCCATTATCAGATATATGACTGGATATATTTTCTCCCATTTTTTACATTGCCTTTTCATTTTGTTGATCATTTCTCTTGCTGTACAGAAGCTTTTTTAGTTTGATGTAATCCCACTTGTTTGTTTTTGTTTTTGTTGGCTTGTGTGTAAAGGTTTTTTTTAGTCTTGTTTTCTGAAGTCGACAAAATTATGCAACAGCATTTAATTCTAAGAGTATCCATTTGTTTGTATCTATCCTTGTTAGCAAAGTATTGGCATAAATAGTTAACATTTTTAACAAATCTCATTGTTCTGTGGCTAACCAAATGAAATAAATAACATTCAAAACATATTTTCTATCTATTGATTATCCATATCATCACTTACTACACTCTTTTTTCATTTGTTTTTAAGGCCACTTTCCAATTGAACTTTTAGAAGAAGCTCAAATGGATATGGGCCCCTGGGTGACTGTAGGCTATTTATTTATGAAACAGTAACATGAATTTACCCATGCATATTTATACCAGTGATTATTTTAGAAATCTCATAAAGATTTCAGGAGTTCTAGAGATGATAATGGTGTAATTCTTTACTCAGGGAATTTACTGTAATTTAGCCCTCGTGAAGCTATGCAAGATTAGTCAGATCTCTAGAGAAAATGAGGAATTTCTTATTCTTCCTATCCTTTTTAGCTGCAAATAAGAGTATTGAGCTGACTTTCTGCTCTAGTTTGCTTTTTATGATTATTTGTGGGGCAGATGCTGGGTTGGGAATGTTTCCAAGGACTTATGCTTTAGTTCATCTGTATTTACTGAGGTGAAAGATATGTTTATAATGGATATTTTCTCTGATGTTAGAAATTCAATTGAATTGTTATTTTATTTTCCAAACTCTAATCAATTTCTTGTCATTGTACTTCACAGACTTTCACTCCCCTAGTAGATAAAATCGGTTTGGGTTCTGTGGTTCCAGTTGAATACCTTCTGGACCGAGAGCTTCGTTTCCTGTCAGATGCTAATGGGTTACATCTGTTCCAGGTACTTAACACTTGCTCTAGTCCTAAGCTTATTTCTGTCCTTGCTAATTTCTTTACTGAGTATGAATACGGTTTTTCCCCTTTTCTTTTAGCATTGAAACAAAGTACTTCCTCTCAACAATTCCCTGTGCCTTTTACAGTTTCTCTGCTCCCTTGCAAAGTACGTTTGATGGCTGAGGCTTCTTTCCTCTTCTACACACCCCACCCGACCCTAACACCACACTTAAGATCATAATTTTACTCGTCTCCTCAAAAGAGGTGGCTTCCCAGAGGTGACTGCTTCTATAACTGGAGTCTGAGGGGCCTACATTCATGTCAGTGGCAAGGAGGCTGGGAGTTTGGGCTGGTCCTGGGCAGCATCAAATATTGCAGAGCTCAGGTATCGCTTTAGTTACAAAGAAAAGGGGTAAGTTAGTAGTTTAAACAAACTAGCATCTGAGTTAGAGTTTCAGAATGTATAGATGGTAATATTTGTTACTCATTAGTAAGGATTATCGTCTGAAGGTTAAAAATTAGGAGACTTCTAAGATTTGCTGTTTTATTGAGGCAGCTAAGAGAAATACGATTATACCTAAACTGTTCTATGAAATATTAATGATGATTTCTTTGTTGATGTTTTCCTCCCTCATTAGGCCTCCCTCCCTTTCAGCAATCTTGCTATTCAATATTCAAATCTTTGTAATCCTAGTGCTTATATGAGTAGGCACTCAGTAGATGTTGGGTAAATATAAAAATAAGCAAAAAGATTTACATGGAATAAAATGTTTTGTGGTCTAACAAGTATGAGAAACACTATTTTTTTCCTACATGTATTCTCAGAGCCTTTATATGCTCTTGTAGAAAGATACAGTATATAATATTTCCTACACATAATTGATCTTAGCATCTTTATTTTCTCCAGAGCATCTCATGAGACTAGGGTTTCTACAGAACATTCTTGGACAAATGCTGATATGGAGCTCCTCAGGAGTATGGTTTTTCTCACCTGGTTAGATATTATTGTAATTCATTTTAATATTCAGTTGTTTTCTTTTATTTTTACCAGATGGGAACAGATAGCCAAAACCAGATTCTTTTGGAACATGCTGCTCTGAGAGAAACAGTTAATGCTTTGATCAGTGACCAAAAGCTGCAAGAGATATTCAGCCGAGGTAAGACTAGGTAGTCTTCTGACCCTGAATTCTGAATCAGGTGTGTAAACAATGTTGAAAGTGATAGAATAGGGAGGATACTGTGCAACTCTAAACATTTATTTGTGCTTGTCTTCTTTTTGTGGGTAAAGAGTATCTCCAGTTAGCTCGATCTGTAGAATAGATTAGAAAAATAGGATCTCACTCAGACTACTGTTTCCTCTTTATATTGTGTTTCACATACACAGTTTTGTTGTGGTTTTGTTTAGTTGTTTTTTCATTTCTTAAATATTCATTAAGGAGCAACCTTAATAAATATGAGCTAGAATAACTATGAACTAGAAAAATCTCTGCCCTTGTTGAGCTTACTGCCTGTAAGGGTCTCAAGGACTAAAGACTGTTAGCACCAACAAAGAACAACTTAGAGTGCAAGGTGTATTCATAAAGGAGGCTGTCCACAAACTCATTCGCATTAACAGCATGCTACTTTTTAAGAGTGCAAACAAGAAAGAATGTTTAGCTTTTTCCAGTTCAGATACAGATTTGCCCAAGATTCTACACAAAGGGTAGACACTGCTTCATTCATCTTTCCCTTCATGTCGTTCATCCACTCTCTTCCTTTCTGAACCTCATGATGATCAGGATTTTCAGTGAAATACGGTCCTTGGTTCTCTTTTGTCAAACTAAATCTAAACAGGTAGAAGTAGGAACACTGATCTATTTAGAGAAAGAGAGTATCAGGATAAAATGATGTTTAATCAAGGAAAGGTATGGGGAAGAAAGAATGTGAGGAAAAACTGATAGAAGAAATCGAGTGGACAGAATGAAAGGTCTAGAGATGTGTATGAGTATGTATAAAATTAAGCTTAATTAGAGCTCTGAGAAATACTTTAAGTAAGGATTTAGCTATATAGTCTCAAATGTATAAGTTATGCAGGAGAGAGAAACTATCCTTTGAGGACCCGCTGAAATTACCAGCTGATAAAGTAATATCTTGGAAACTCAGAGTTCCTAGGAAGATATGCTGTATTTGTTTGGACTATTATTAGTGCAGAGGCTGGAAACCTCACAAATTGAACTGTGCATCTACTATTATTGAAAGTTAAAGAGCAGAGTAAAAATGGTTATATCATTCCTATGGTAACTTAACAAAATAGTACCTTCAACTGACTGGCCTCCCACTTTTATTATGTAGGTGTCAGACAGGTCTGAGTACATTTTCATACTACCTGTAGTTTTTGATTTGTAAGCTCTTTTCTCTTCCCTGTATTACTTCTAGAATGGGAAGACTGAGATAAGGTGGAATCAGAGGCCTGAGAGAGTCTTAAGAAATCTCTAAATAAATTAAATTTACAAAGGTCACTGGGGAAAACTATTTGGTTTGTTTTTAAATTGCCAAGTATGGTAAATCTGAAATTGCTCATTTATTCAACTCCATACAAGAGAACTGAAAGTGCCAGATATTTACACCATATAGTTTTCCTTCTTCTTTTAGAAACAATTACGAAATACTTAGCCAAAAATGTTCAATACTGATTGATATTCAATACTGACTGATCTCTCCTTTAGGTCCCTACAGTGTTCAAGGTCATAGGGTCAAAGTGTACCAGCCAGAGGGGGAAGAAAGTTGGCTCTGTGGTGTTGTAAGCCATCAAGATTCCATCACCCGTCTTATGGAGGTGTCTATAACTGAGGTAAGGCTCAGTGCTACTTCCTCTAAGGTTCATCCATCCCCTTACAGAGGGTGGTGAATAGAAAGGGAGCATTTCACATGTGTAAGAAGACTTGGGTTCCATCTGTGGCTCTATCACTTAATGACTGTATGACCTTGAGAAAGGCTGTTCAACTTTCTTAACCTCAGTGTTCTCGTATATAAATTAGAGGTAATTAGGGAACCCCATACACACACACACTGACCTCATAGCATTGTTTTGGGAAGTGAGAATGTATTTGAAAGTGTTTTGAAATCTATAAAACAATATACAATTGTGAAGTGGTATTATTTTATCATTTGTAAAGGTTAGTAGTAGTAGTCAGTATTTGCTTTTGCAGTGCTTATGCCACTGTCCCTTAGATACTGAAAAAATTGTTTCTAATGAAGTAAACAAAAAAACAGCATTTAGAGTTATCTGGAGAATTGTATAGGAAAAACAATAAATGAGTGTTTTGAGGCAAATAAATACGTATTTTTGATATATTTGAATAGGTTTCAGACTTGACCTTAGCAGTCACATGTAATATAAGCATACATGATTTTATTTATTTGAGTTTTTAAAAAATTATTAATCTTTATTTAAAAATTTCAGACAATGCACATACATAAAGTAGATTTTGAAAGCCATCCCTTCCCCTTCGCAAATATCACTACCCTCAGTAGTAACCACCACTAATAGTTTGATATATGTTACATATTCTTCCAAATATCATGTGTGTATAATATTATCTATTTGTTATATAAATCATACTTTAAATTAACATCTTTCTGTGTAAATATATGTAGACATCTGCCTTGTCCTTTTAAAATAGGTGCGTACTATTCCACTGAATGGATGTATCATGACTAATCTAAAATTAATGGACATTTAAATCATTGCCAGTATTTTTACTAATACAAATAATGCTGCAGTGAATATACTTGAACATATATCACTGTTTCACATTATTGGAATAAATTCATAGGTGTGGAATTGCTAGGTCAAAGAATATGCATATTAAATCCCACCATGTCAAATTGGCCCCTCCCTAAAGCTTTTATTTTTTAATAGTAGAGTGGTGCTTTTAATGATTATTGGTTCTGAAGGTTTTTGGTTTCTGTAATGTACATAATAGGAAGGTTTTAGAGATGCAGAACGTGAAATTAACATCCCTAAAAGAGACTCTTGGGCAGTTAACAAATATTTGAATGCGAATGCTTACCATACTCCAGACTTTATTTCAGATGTTATTCTAGAGAGTAAGACAGTTGAGATCCCTGCTCTGGTGGAGCTTTCATTTTAGTAGGGAAGTAGAAACAAATAAAGAGATCATTACATAGATTAGAAAAATACATAATTATGTTTTTGGTGGACAAAGTATTAAATCTTCCCCCCCCTCTTTTTCCTATAACCTGTTATCTTGCTCCTGCTGTAGAGTGGTGAGATCAAGTCTGTAGATCCCAGACTGATTCATGTGATGCTGATGGATAATTCGACGCCTCAGAGCGAGGTACAGTAATGGACTGTGTCTGAGCAGACTCATGCGCTTGCATTATGTTATTATGTAGATTCCTTATGTGTGTGTTATCCATGGATGCCCTTTGGATTTCAGCTCTGGCCACTGTACATCTTCCTTTCTCCACAGTCTTGTCCAGTTAAGGGAGGATAGTCTCAAGAAAGAGACCTAGTCTGGGCAAACCCTTTTAATCACGGCTATATTGCCTAACTCTTTTAAAATCCATAGCCTATTTCTTCTTACATTCTTTTAGGATAGGTATATTTGAAAGATACAGTAGACATTTAAAGCTGTAGTAAGCAGTGGTAATATTCATGATCTACCCAGTAATAAGAAATGGAGAAGCTACAGCCTTTTTTCTTTTCCATTAGGTGGTAGTGAGCTCCAATGGAGTCTGAAATTTCGTATCCCAAGAAAATCAAATCAAACAGGTGCCTAGTTCAGTGCTCAGCACACAGTGGATTACTCTATAATTACTGTGAACCAGGCCAACTCTTGGTGCATTTAAAATTATCGTAGCCCACAAAAATGTACATTGTAAATCAGTGCCTGAACCAATCAAGGAATTCTATGTGATTTTCCTTTAGTAGAATATTGACAAGTACAGCCAGCTGTCCACATATTCTCATAGTCTCTTAGCGCCTCTAATATTGATGCTTTGGCCACTCCTGCTAAGTAGACAGTTCTTCCTCATCGTCTTTATCCAGTCATGCATGGCTTCAAGAAGCAAGATAAGGGAAGAATCAGGGTTAAATGAAATCGTTCTTTACTACATATTATATTACCACAAGTAGGATAAGTCTCTTGACTGTGTTTACATGGCTGAAAACACCTTTTTGATGGTGTGTTGGGCCCCTTTTTGCTTCCTTATTCCATTTATTCAGTAAGCTACTATTATATGCCAGGTACTGTTCAGCTGGCTAGATATAGCTGGGGAGTACTGGTATCAATGTCCTAGGCTGTCTGCTCACATGTGAGTAGCTCACCGTAAGTAGGACATTGAGTATTTACTATAAGTTGTTGCTCAGCGGGGTTGCTGTGAGCCAGGCTCTGCTCGTTGGCCAGGTGAGTTAGAGGTGAGATCTGTGGTTTTCAGCAGCAGGTCTGGAATCTTCCCTAGTCAGCTTTGGCCATGACGTGACTACCTTCTTAGCTCACAAAGCACAACTATTATTGACAGTTCTGCCAAGTTTTATAGTAACCCTTCTTAGAGATCCATAGTCAACCTCATCTCCTTGAACAAGTGAGCAAGAGGGGAGATTTCACTGATCATACTTTTGTAGTTTACAACAATGAAAACTGGATGGTGATAGAGGTTGAAGAAGGGATAAAAATGTTTCAAAAGGATCAAATGAAAATAATTCTTAGCAACCAAAAATAGTTCTTGAATGAAAGATTTAGAAACTTAGGTTAATATTACCAAAAGTATGTGGGAAGTAGAACTTTGAGCTTTGATTAAGAGTTGTAGAAGGAAATTAAAGGAGAAAAGATGGAAATGAAGGCAGAAAAAGAGAAGGGAGGGAGGGAAATACAGGAACTAGAACTGGCAAAAGAAATCTAAAATTTGAAAAAGTTTGTTGTAACAGCTATAATAATGATTACAACAAAGCTACAGATCTGCACAAAGAATTTATAAATATTCAAGGGCAGTTAAGAGTAGATTTATTGTTAGTAAATATTAATGGCTAAATAATTGTCACTAGCTTACTGCCACCCCCAACACATTATCAACAAAGTAAACGATCTGAAAGTTACCTGAAAAAGCTAAAAAGAATACCTGCTTCATGATGGGATACCAATCTAAGAATGTTTCAGACAAGTTCTTGCTGCACAAAGGTTGCTTGAGAGAATGTTAGCTGTGTCCCAAGCCCCTCCCCCTTTGTACTTCTTAGGAAAGAAGATGGGAATTGCCCCTTCTAACCTGTATCTTTTAAGCTTATCTGGCCTCTCAAATAAGACACAAGTAAGATATTATGAGATAGGCTGAAATTATTGGAAGAGCTAAGAGATTTGATTGTTTGGGCAATGAACCTGCCTTTTTCGCTTTGCTCTAATGCTTTGACATAAGGTCAGGAGATATTTTTTTTGCTTTTTTATAGTGTCTTTAAGAGCAATCCAGACCTGTCTCTTTTGGGTTCACTTTTCCTCTGGTCAGACTCAGAAATGCTGGTTTTCCTATTGTTGTTACCAGTTTTTAGTGACTTCTGGAGGAAGAGATTTTATACTTCAATATTTAAAATGCCAGTTTCTGTCAAACAAGGAGATAAATATGAAATAAAGTGTTTTTCCATCAAGGGACAAATGAGATCCCAGCCTAGCTTTGGCAGTCTATGTTCTGCAAAAGAAATTCTACAAATTTTTAAAATCTTCAAAAAGTTCATTTGAGGAAGTAGTACATTTTATTTAAGGGAAGGTTTGCCAAGTGAGTTAATCTCTAGTGACCGTTATCTTGAATATGTGTGTGTAAATTGAGTCATAGTAAGATTGGAGCTTTTTCACAAAGGGGAGGTCTTAGAGCTGGCATTGGCACTTGGCAATCTGTGCCTGCTTTGATTTTCTGCTTCTAGACATGGGAAAGAGCTAATGGTTTATGGTTTTCACAGGATGGAAAGTCCCTTGTAATAAATCTCTTTTGAATTTTGTTTTGTAGGGGGGTACGTTAAAAGCAGTAAAATCTTCCAAAGGAAAGAAGAAGAGAGAGAGCATAGAGGGGAAAGATGGCCGGAGGAGAAAAAGTGCTTCGGACTCTGGGTGTGACCCTGCATCAAAGAAATTAAAAGGAGACAGGGGTGAAGTAGACAGTAATGGGAGTGATGGAGGTGAGGCGAGCCGAGGGCCCTGGAAAGGAGGGAGTGCCAGTGGAGAGCCAGGGCTGGATCAGAGAGCCAAGCAACCACCGACTCCATTTGTCCCCCAGATTAACCGCAACATTCGCTTTGCCACTTACACCAAAGAAAACGGCAGGACTCTGGTGGTGCAGGATGAGCCTGTAGGTGGGGACACACCTGTACCTTTTACTCCATATTCTACAGCCACAGGTCAGACACCTTTGGCACCAGAGGTGGGTGGAGCCGAAAGCAAAGAGGCAGGAAAAACACTGGAACAAGTTGGCCAGGGCATGGTGGCTTCAGCAGCTGTGGTCACTACCGCCAGCTCTACCCCAACCACGGTGAGGATCTCAGACACTGGCCTTGCAGCAGGGACTGGGCCAGACAAACAGAAAGACAGCCGGTCGCAGGCCCCAGGAGAGGTGAGTTGTTTCAGGGGCAGATGTGCAAGATTTGGGTTCACTCTTTCACCCTACTTTGTTGTTAACACATTAAAAAGTATCTCAATTGTCACAGGGAAGGAGTATTTCTGAGATGTGCTTAAATTGAACTCTGGATAGTCCTTTAGTGCTCATTGGGCAAATGTGTATATTTTAATAACCTTTTCAGCTCTTAAAAGTCACTTGAACAGTTAGGCTAATCAAAACTGATCATACAACCCAATTTAATGAAATAAGAGATTTGGTGGAGAATCTTCTTAATTCAATTATCTGTTTAGTTCACATGGTGGTTGAGCCTCCACCAGGATCGGGAGAGGCAAGGTTAATGAATTACAGTGATGGTAGTAGTCAACACTATAATTAAGGCTACGTGAAAGCTCCTGTTACCAACCCATGCTTTCAGTTCATCATTTTCTATGATATTTTCCCTTGAGATTGGGCTTCTTTCCATGATTTGATATGGCCCTAAATTTTTCTTAATCTTTTTAAGCTAACTTAATCTGTTTAAGCTTTACCTGGAAAATTTGATAGAATTAATCACAGTAGTATCCAGTTTACTGTTTTCTTTAGCTGATATGCATGTATCATTGCTGAAATTGAACTTTTGTTAAATACAAATTAGCATTAAGTTGACTCCCCAGTCAAATTTGAAACAATATCAAAATCAATTCACATAGTCTTCTGACTCTTACTTTGGTCACCAAAGTATGATTCATGATGTTTAGTCATATTTTTTCAAGCTGGAATATGAAATACAAAGATAAAATGCTAAATGATTTTTTAAAATTATATATAGGAAACTACTGTGTGCTAAGTACTGTATATTTTAAAGAATTGAAATCGCTATTTGAAGGAGCTCACATCCTAAAATGGAAACATTTTAGGTATAACAATGCCAGGTAAAACATGGAGTATGCATTTCACCTGATTTCTTCCCCTCCCTAGAAAATGCAGTTTGTCAATCCCTAGTGTGTAGGGATGGGGAGAGAGGTGAAATGTTCAGGCAGAGAGAAGAAGGCCTGTAAATGCAAATTTCACACTGTTCATGGTTTGTCCTCTTAGTTGACCAGCATTCCCAAGAGAACAAAGTGAGGTCTTATGTGGATTTCCAGTGTGTGTGTGTTGTCATATTGCCCAGATTAATTAAAATCAACTCCATGTCGAAGGCAATGTCAATGTAAATGGGGATTACAAAATAGACCACATTTTACACGCTGCAAGGAGAGCTTCACTGAGTGCTGTTATTGTTGGGAGTAGTAGCAAAGCTGAATAGATGAAATGTGGATTCAAAGGGCATTTTCCATACAGGTTGGAGAAATTTCTGTGACCGCATCAGTAATTTTGTTAATGTGTCAGCCTAGGTATTCTCCTTGGGATAGGATTTAAAAATACAGACATGGATGTTTCCATTATGATGTCAAATCAAGAAGTTTATAAACTTCTCGCACTAAAAACTTGAGTTGAAATCAGCTTGTCATCACTTTCTTATAAGAAAGGGATTTGGAATTTAATCATTTGAAGGAAAATGAAAGACCATCCAAATTGGTCTTCATTCATGTGTGTATTTATTTTTAAAGGGTAACTTTAGTAGTGAAACCTGAGCTACCCATGCTGGTTCCTTGCAGTCCTGCAGGTGTCAAGGCGCCTGGCCAAATCCTGCTAGCGAAACAACTGCAAAGCCTCAGGGCTGTGTCTGTCTATTCCCTTCTTTTTTAATGGGAATGGTTGTTGGTTAGTGGGAAGGAAAAGAAAAAAGAATAATGAACTCTAAAATGCCCTGAAACTGTCTCTGTAGCAAATGTCAGCTGGTGAGCTGCCTGGTCCTCATGCTTCTATGCTGCCCTCAAGCGAAGTCTTAAAGTAGAATCCTCTTGCATATTTAAAGAATACCTTAGGTAAATTGAAACTTCCCCCTTTTTTAACAAAGCCCTTTTGTTTACCTGGAACTTTTTTTTAAATTGTGGCAAAGTAACATGTAACATAAAATTTGCCGTTTTAACCATTTAAAGAGTTCAGTTCTGTGGCATTTAGTACATCCCCGATATTGTACAGCCATCACCACTGTCTAGTTCCAGAAATTCTCATTGACCCCAAAGGAAACACCATATCCATTAAGCAGTCATGGGATAATTTTTATTTCCAGTGTTTCAAAGTGAATGTTTGGGGGGACCATCCTCTACTACCTGAAGGTTAATTGTTTTTAGTACTCTATGGTTCGTTAGTCAAGTGTTAAGACCTGGGTTTTATTAAATTAATAAGTATTACATAAGTGCTCATACCTACCTACGGATGTTTCTGTGTATGTACTGGTATATGGGTGTATAATATATGCCCTTCTTTACACACACACCGTTTATTCATATGCATAAGTTAACTTTTTCAAGGTGAAAGAAGGAAAGTATTTTTTCATTGTGCAGTTTGTTATGCTTAATGCTTTTGTTGGGTGGGCATATCAGCATCTACATTGTTTCCTGTTTGGAGACTTGTTAGATCCTGGTGGTAACACAAGGGTTCAGTATGCTTTCTTTAATTTAGCATCTTTAGGTCTAACTTTATTGAAACATATTCAGCTTTTAGATTAACTTGGACCCATAAATGAATTGCCAAATTCCAAAAGGACCCATCTTTGGGAGTTTTAAACTAATAAAAGAATACTTTTCCTTAACGTACAATGGGCTCATGGGGCTGAAGTCACTTTTGTAAGATGGGGAATTTGCAGTAGCTTAAATAAATCAAAACTTCAACAATAGCCCCTAAGGTCATTGAGGTAGATTACTATTACATGGTCATTTGGTATATTTCAAAGTAAAAGCTGATGTCTGTTCAGGAATCCTTTTCACCAATTCCCTGGTGGAGCCATTATTTCCAAAGAGATACTAGGAAGCCTACACAGCTTCCTAGTGCTGTGACAACCAGTTCACTAACTACCAAGGGAGTGGCAGGATAAATGACATCCTGCTATGTCTAGCTCACTTTGCTAAAGATGCTCTCTGTGTGGTCTGTGGCAGGTTTGTTCCCTAATGCTGGTGAAATCTAGTTATAAGAGCAGTTTTCATGGAATTGTAGGAGAGAAGTTGATTGACCTTACAAGAAATGTTGGCCTAGGTCCAAGAAAGAGATCATACGGTTATAAAGAGATGCCAGCATCACTAACTCAAGCTGTCTTCTTTTCAGAATTCAAGAAATTCTGTTCTGGCCTCTTCTGGATTTGGAGCGTCTCTTCCAAGTTTATCACAACCTTTGACTTTTGGAAGTGGGAGGAGCCAATCCAATGGGGTTCTTGCCGCAGAAAACAAACCTTTGGGCTTCTCTTTTGGTGGGAGCTCTGCACCAGAGTCTCAAAAAGACTCTGATCTCTCCAAAAACTTGTTTTTTCAATGCATGTCCCAGACTTTACCCACCAGTAACTACTTCACTACCGTTTCGGAAAGTTTGGCTGATGATTCCTCCAGTCGAGATTCATTCAAACAAAGCCTTGAGAGCCTGTGTAAAGGCAGATCCACTCTTGGAGCAGACACTAAATCAGGCTCTAAGGCTGGCAGCTCTGTGGACCGGAAAGTGCCTGCAGAGTCCATGCCCACCCTCACACCAGCCTTCCCACGGAGCCTCCTGAATGCCCGCACCCCAGAGAGTCATGAAAATCTATTTTTACAGCCCCCCAAACTATCCCGAGAAGAGCCCTCTAACCCTTTCTTGGCATTTGTGGAGAAAGTTGACCATAGCCCTTTCAGCAGCTTTGCATCTCAGGCATCAGGTAGCTCTTCCTCTGCTACCACTGTCACCTCCAAGGCAGCACCCAACTGGCCCGAATCTCACTCCTCTTCAGATTCGGCATCTTTAGCAAAGAAGAAAACCCTCTTCATCACAACTGACTCTTCCAAACTGGTGCCTAGTGTTCTGGGCTCCGCTCTTACCACCGGGGGTCCGAGCCTCTCTGCCATGGGGAATGGCCGCTCCAGTTCGCCCACCAGCAGCCTCACCCAGCCCATTGAGATGCCTACTCTCTCCTCCAGCCCCACGGAGGAGAGACCAACTGTGGGGCCCGGGCAGCAGGACAATCCCCTCCTCAAAACCTTTAGTAATGTCTTTGGCAGGCACTCAGGCAGCTTTCTGTCCTCCCCAGCAGATTTTTCACAGGAGAACAAAGCTCCTTTTGAAGCTGTGAAAAGGTTCTCACTGGATGAGCGAAGCTTGGCTTGCAGACAGGACTCGGACTCCAGCACCAACAGTGACCTGTCAGATATGAGCGACTCTGAGGAGCAGCTGCAGGCCAAGACTGGCCTGAAGGGGATTCCAGAGCACCTGATGGGGAAGCTGGGCCCCAATGGGGAACGCAGTGCTGAGCTGTTGCTGGGCAAAAGCAAGGGGAAGCAGGCCCCCAAGGGCCGGCCTCGGACCGCACCCCTGAAAGGTGATCCTGCTGGGGCTCTATGTATGTGGGATTGTCTCTGGCACAAGTCTCCACTGCCTGTTGTGTTGTTGGGCAGCTGAGGCCCTCCCTGTGGAAAGTTCTATCGTCTCAGAATCACATAGCCAGAAGGCCCTAACAGAGGCCCCCTCACCGGGCCTGTTTCAGGGCAGGATTGTCTCTAAATTGGCACTAAGAGGGGGTATGTGCCCTGCAGAGTGATAATCCCACAGAGGAAGATCTGTGATCTTCTTGGTAGTCTGTCTGGTCAGAAACTTCTTCCTTGTGTTTTTCTGCTTCCTTTTGGTCCATCCTCTTTAATTTACTTCAGGGGAGTTACTGAGTATTGGTCTCCATTCTCACATAGCAGGCTTTTACTGACTGGAAGCAAAGAGAATCACTCCTCACTTTGCTTCTATCTGGCACATATATCAGGTTTTAATGCCTTTTCCAAAAGCCATTAAATCCTGTGGTGTGAGGTCATGGTCCAGAAGTGTATGCAGGCTGATTGGAAAAAAAAGTGAGGTGGTAAAAGTAGCTGTTGTCATTAGAGACTGGTGTCCCATGAGAGCCCCCGGGCCCTTGAGTAGTAGAACAGTCATCCCGTGAGGAGCTCGAGGCAGATGGTGGCTCCCTTCTGCCTTCTTGGGTTTTCCTCACATGTGCCCACAGTTGTTTCACTATAATGGGCCACTTCCCACAAATTCTCCGTGGTCCTTAGCTCCCAAGTGAAGCCTCTTTGCTCCCTCTGCTCCCTTTCTGTTAAGGATGGCCCTGACGGGCATACATCTAAGCAGTGCAAAGAGGAGTGACCCAGGTCAGGACAGGTGTGTCCGCAAAAGGATCGTGTTATTGCATCTCGTCTATACCTGTCACAGCCAACCATTTCTCCTCCCTCCCTTGACGTAGTTGGCCAGTCAGTCCTGAAGGATGTGAGCAAAGTGAAGAAGCTGAAGCAGTCCGGAGAGCCCTTCCTACAGGATGGGTCGTGCATCAATGTAGCCCCTCACCTGCACAAGTGTCGTGAGTGCCGCCTGGAACGCTATCGGAAGTTTAAGGAACAGGAACAAGACGACTCGACGGTCGCCTGCCGCTTCTTTCACTTCCGGAGGTACCCAGACTTCTCCTTGGTCTCCTGCCCAGCTCCCACTGGTGATGTGTAACTCCCATTGTTCCTCTGCATCTGGAAACATCTCACCATCTTTCTCTTCGTTTTCCTTGCTCCTCTGCTCTCAGAGTCCACTGCTCTGTCGTAGTAGCCACTTAGTTGTTTGGATGGCGAAATGCCATGTGGCTTTGTCCGTGAGAATTGCAGTTGAACAGTCTCGGCTGCCAGCTCCTCAGCTACATTGAGTTATTCCTAACTTGGGTTCCATTTGAAACCAGTGGTATAGCAGCAGCAGGACTCCGTTTTATGTTTTGAATCTGCCTGACCACTCACTCGCCTCTTCAGTGATAGAGTAACTGGAGTCCCTTAGAAAGAAGGGAAAGTAAGATTAGGAGAGAAAGTGAATCATCTTTGAATTAGAGATAACTGATAAATCCTAGGAATATCCCCTGATTTTACCAAACCACAGCTATTTAGTTACTTTTCTTACACTTGATAAACTTAGAAGAGGAATTTCTTCTAAATGATCTTTAAGAATCTTTAATTTTTAAAATAAAGAAATCCAAATGGTTTATCCACACGGTGTGGATTCACTTATTCAGCAAATGTTATGTTGAGCACATAGTGTGTGCTACTCATTGCTCTGGACACTGAGGGTATTAGTAGTGCACAAGACCTCAAATTCCAGTCCTTGAGAGGTTTGCATTATAGTTGGGGAGGCAGACAGTAAATAAGAAAAAAACTTAAATTAATGGTATGTCATCTGATAATAAGTATGAGAAAAATAAAGAAGGGAAAGAAGATTGAAGTGTGGGGAGACTTAGAGAAGCTATGGTGTTAAAGAGGATAATTTGAGAAAGTTCGATCTGAGTAAAGACCTGAAGGAGGTGAGGGAGTTGGCCACACATTTTTCTGGGAGACAAATATTCCGGGTAGAGGGCACAACAAGAGCAACTGTCCCAAGGCTAGAATATCCCTGGTGTGTTTATGAAGCCAGAGTGACTAAAAAAGTAAGCAGGGAGGAAAGGAGTTGAGGCCAAAGAGTTCATGATGGGTCCAGATTTTAAAGGGCTACTCTCAGGGCCCTGGCTTTTATGCTGAATAAGAATCATTGGAGGTTCTGAGCTGATGAGTGACCCTGATGAATGTTTTAAAGCAGCACTGTGACAACCTTCTTGAGAATAGATTACATTGAGGTGAAGGCAGAGGAAAGAGGTTATGGCAATTATCCAGGTGAGAAATGATGGTGGCTTAGTGCAGGGAGGTAGCGATAGGGGTGATGAGAAGTGGTTGGATTAAGGATATATTTTGAAGATAGAGCCCACATGATTTTCTGATGGGTCAGTTGTGAAGTATGAAAGAAAGGAGTAAAGGATGATTCTACAGCTTTTGGCCTAAAAACTGGAAGAACGGAGTTTCCATTTACTGATAAGGAGATTTCTCAGGGGAAAGTAGGTTTGGGGAGGAAAATGGGGAGCTTTAATTTGGGCATGTTAAATTTGAGGTGCTTATTAGATTTCCAAATGGAGGTGTTGAAAGGGCAGCTGGATATACAACTCTAGAGCTGAGAGAAGAGGTCTAAACTGGAGGTAAGAATTTGGATGTCACCAGGTATTTAAAACTGTTTGAGTCTAAGCCTGATTGATAATCGTGTAAGAAATCACAGTGTAAATAGAGAGGAGAAGCAGTCCAAGGACTGAGTTCTGGAGCTCTCCCACATTGAGAGAGGGGGAGATGAGGAGGAGCTAGTGCAGACGGCTGAGAAAGAACAGCCAGCGAGGTATCCTGGAATACAACTGAAGAGTTTATCCTGGAAGGTGTAGTGAACCGTGGCAAATGCTCCTGATTGGGTCAGGTAAGATAAGAACTGGAAGAGACCATTAGATTTAACAAGAGGGAATGACCTTGTCAAAAAGCTTTGGTAGATTGGTGGGGGGAAAGCGTGATAGGAGTGGATTAAAGGAAAAGAGAGCTGGCAACATCAGTATAGACAACTCTTCCAAGAAGCTGCTCTAACAAGCAAATAGATGGGAGCAAGAGTGAGCTGATACGGGAGCACGAGGATTTTTGAGAGAGCAAGTACAAATACTGACAAGAATGATTCAGCAGAGAGGAAAATAGATGATGTAGAAGAGAGAATTAGTGGAGGGATGCTTATGAAAGGATAGGATGTAAAGCATAGGTGGAAATATTGGTCTTTGCTGGGACCTAGTTCATTCATTGTAGCAGATTAGATGGAGTCCATGGGCCCAGCTGCAGGAAGGTGTGGTAATGTGGCCAGAGTTTGTGGGAGTTCTCTTCTGGCTCTTTGTATTTTCTCAGTGGAACACTTAACAAGGTCTTCCAGGGGAATTTTGGAGGTTTGAAGAGAAAGGAGAAGATACGAAACGGGCATCTAGGAGAGGGAGTGCACCCTCTGGATTGTGACTGCCAGGCAATAGTAAGGGAACAGCTGATGTAGGTAGACATGAAGTTACAGTGTGACAGTGAGCCTGGCTCTGAGTTTTTCTCTGACCTAAGTATTAGCCAACCTTCTTATTAGCACAAAGAATGCATACTATTAGGTTGGTACAAAAGTAATTGTGGTTTTTGCAATTTTTTCCCCCTTTTTCCGCCTCCACCCCCCTACTCTGGTTCAAGCTGTTGTTTCTCAGTCCAGTTGTGTAGGACACAGCTCCCTGGCCCATGCTGGTATTAGGAGCCTTGCGCTCCCCCCGGCTGAGGCAGTCGGTCACCAGTCATCGGTCGCTCATGGCAGCTCTTGCCAGCTGCCGGCCACTCATGCTGGCCACCGGCTGTTGCTGGCAGCATGGCAGCACAGCAGCCCGCGGCAACCCACGGCAGCTCACGCCAACTCTGGCTGCTCACGGCAGCCCAGGTCCAGGGAGAGATGTTGTTCACAATCTTAGCTGTAGAGGGCGCAGCTCACTGGCTCATGTGGGAATCGAACCGGTGACCTCAGCGTTAGGAGCACCGCGGTCCCACCACCTGAGCCACTGAGCCTGCCTGCAATTTTTTTTAACCTTTTAAACCGCAGTTACTTTTGCACCAACCTAATATGTTGGTCAGATATGGTGAAAGTTCTTAATTCAGCCTGATGCCTGTTAAGTCTCATTTTATTGTCTTTTAGGTCCTAGGATTTTAGTGTATGTTACTTTGCATGACTGCTGCTATTTGACTGTTTTCCTTCCCATCTCAGGTTGATCTTCACTCGAAAAGGGGTGCTCCGTGTGGAGGGGTTTCTGAGTCCCCAGCAAAGCGACCCTGATGCCATGAACCTGTGGATTCCCTCTTCCTCCCTAGCAGAAGGGATAGACCTAGAAACCTCAAAATACATCCTGGCCAACGTTGGGGACCAGTTCTGCCAGCTCGTGATGTCCGAGAAGGAGGCCATGATGATGGTGGAGCCACACCGTAAGGCACCCTCTTGCTCATCTTCCATGCACTCCTCGTTGAAACTTTCGTTTTCTTTTAAAGGGAGGAGTGGAAGGACTGGCAGATGGCATTTTCTATAGAATTAATGAGTGATAGGACTCCTTTGTAGCAAACTATATAGGCCCAAAGTATTTAGGCCCTAACTATATCCAGCAGACCTCACTCCTTCAGTCTTTGACAGTTAAACCAAAAACTTCTTCCCTGCTTACCTTTCATTTTTGTTGCACAGCTACCATAATACGCATTTTGATCCCTGTTTGGGTTTGGTTCTGAATATTTTCAGCTCGCTTTGAACCAGTTTGTATTACTAAGCAATACTCTCTGATTTATGCATAGATGAAGTGCTGTAGGGTGCCATGTTTCACACCTAGAACCTGCATTATTCAGACATTTATGACATTTCCATGTCTGTGAGATACTGGACCCTATTTCCAGACTAAGGGAAATTGTGCTATGAAATTATGCCCTACATTTCAAGAGAAGAATCTTCTTATTTCAAGCTCCCCCAAATTAAAAATGTTACGATATTGTAAGTGATACCATGAGGCATTCATTCTCTATTGACCCTTGTTCAGAAATATTAGAAATTTCATGTATTTTGTTTCTCTTGCAATTACAGAAACATACCTCATGAATTTTTTAGTTTTATCATTGGAAAAAACAACTTGAGTAGGAATCATTGTGTCTCTGGGGTTTTTGCTATTGTTGAGGATGGTCAGTGCCAACGATATTTCTCTTCGTCTTTCCACCAGAGAAAGTGGCATGGAAGCGAGCTGTGCGTGGTGTGCGGGAGATGTGTGACGTATGTGAAACAACTCTCTTCAACATTCACTGGGTTTGTCGCAAATGTGGATTTGGGGTCTGCCTTGACTGTTACAGGCTCAGGAAAAGCCGTCCACGCAGTGGTAAGCAAATATTGTACTTTGCAGTTCTAAAGGTAACCTGTCAGTGTGTAGCACTTGGAAATTGAAGCAGGAATGGGTTTGTGCCCCGTCTTTAGCTGTTTCGCTTCATTCTTTACAATTGCCAGTACTTCAGCCTGGTTGGGAAGGCTAAAACAATCCAAGAAGGGTTATTACTCATCTTCCTTGTTCTGTTTTCTTTAGTAACATCTTTACTGAGATAGAATTCACATGCCATAAAACTCACTCTTTTAAAGTATACAATTCAAAGATTTTTCCTATGTCCTCAAGGTTGTGCAACCATCAACACTATCTAATTCCATTGTTATCACTCCAAAAGTAACCTCGTACCCACTACTAGTCTCTCCCCATTCCTGAGTCCCCTTCAGCCCTTGTTAACCACTAATATACTTAACTGTCTCTATAGATTTGCCTATTCTGTACGTGCCAAATAAATGGAATCATACAGTATTTGGCCTTTTGTGACTGGCTTCTTCACTTAGAATACTGTTTTAATGCCCCATGCATGTTGTAGCACATATCAATAATTCATTCATTTGTATTGCCAAATAATATTCCATTGTATGAGTATACTACATTTGTTTATCCATTCATCAACTGATGGGCATTTGAGTTTTTTCCACTTTGGGCTATTATTAAAAGTGCCACTATGAACATTTATATACAGATTATTGTGTGGACATATGTTTTCAGTTCTTTTGAGTATATATATACCTAGGAGTACAATTGCTGGGTCCTATGACAGTTCTATTTTAATCCTTTTTGGAAGTGCCAAAATGTATTTTAAAGTAGTTGCACCATTTTATAAACCCACCAGCAATGTATGAGGGTTCCGATTTTTCCACATCCTCACCAACACTTGTTATTGTCTGTGTTTTTTATTATAGCGATCACAGTGTCTGTGAAGTGGTATCTTCTGATGTGGTCTTGATGTGCATTTCCCTAATGACTAATGACATTGAGCATCTTTTCATGTCCTTTATGGCCCTGTGTTTATCATCTTTGGAGAATGTCTATCTAAATCCTTTGCTTCCCTTTGTTCTTGCTTTATCTTATGATACACCAAGAATCCTTGCTCCGTGACCTCCTCATTCTTCCCTCTTCAGAGATATAGTGTAACCGTTGTGACTGGTTTAGAACTTAGGCTACTGAGATTTGAAACCTACTACCACCAATATGGTGTCTTGGGCTAGTTACTTCACCCCTCAGAGCTTCAGTTTTCTTATCCATAAAAACAAAGATAATGTGCGTACTTCTCTCACATCTCTGTTGTGAGGTTTAAATGAAATATATATGTAAAGTGGTTAGCACAAGGCCTGACACCCACTACTTACTACATGGTAAGTAGCTGTTAGATATTCCACTCCTGCCCATGAATGATTAACTGCTAGGGAATTGCCCTCCTGCCATACACAGTAACAACAGACAAAATATATGCAACCATGGTTTAAGACATTGGACAACAGGCAGCATGAGTCTGCCTGTGAGAAGGGAAGAAACATGGTAAACACTACAATTGCCCCAGTTTGCTGCCTGGAGGCAGTTTCCAGGCTGTAGCACATGGAAAGGCAACTAAAACAGAGTCTGGCAATCTCACAGAGTTGAGAAAGAGATCAGTCTGAGAACATTGAGGCAGAGTGCTAAAGAGGTCGGAGCTGCATAGAGAGAGAACCCCGAGGTCTACAGAGAGATCACCTCCATTTTTTGGCTATATAGTGATCTGCACATGCATGAGATGAAACTCCTCAAGGCTTAAGAAAGAACCCTCAGAAAGCAATTGGCTGAATAACTTATAGAACTTGCAATTTGTATTCCCTCCAGCCAGAGTAGAGAGACACTGGGTAGAGTCCAAAAGGGTCACACCTTAATAGTGGAATAAAGGTTTCTCTGGGGCTTCCATAACAAGGTATAAAGCAAGCCCTTGAAGGACCAAACTGATCCACAAGTTACTTTACGTGCCAGACTAAAACCAAATATTCTTTCAAGGATCACAACAAAATCCAATACTCAGAAACATAAATGTCATAAAGCTCTGTGTTCAGTCAAGAATTATCAGATATGCAAAAAAGCAGAATATTATGACCAGTAATCTGGGGGGAAAAATCAATAGCTGCAAACCTAGAAATGAAGGTAGTGATAGAATTAGTATAAAATGACGTTAGCAGCTTTTACAAATTTTATAAATATGCTTAAGGACATAGGAAAACGTGAATATGACAAGTAGAGAAATAGAAGATATTTAAAAGACTCAAATGAAACTTCTAGAGATGAAAAATATCTCAAAAAAATTAACATCACATAGGATTAATAGCAAGACACTGCAGAAGAAACAAACAGTGAGCTCACAGCACTAGAAACTATCCAAAACTAAGCACAGAGAGAAGAAAGACTTCAATTTATACATTGAAGGAGTACCTTACTGAACTACAGGAAATGGTAGGCAGTCTAGCAAACGGATAATTAGGGTTCCAAGAAAGAGAAAGGATGGGAGGGCAGAGACAAAAAATATTTGTGCATTTGTAGTATTTTGGCTTCATT
The DNA here is from genome assembly GCF_036562045.2 of Rhinolophus sinicus. NCBI lineage: Eukaryota > Metazoa > Chordata > Mammalia > Chiroptera > Rhinolophidae > Rhinolophus > Rhinolophus sinicus. The sequence continues at coordinate 80,320,146 of NC_133759.1, forward strand.
AGCCAAAACATTTCCAAATTTGAACAAAATTATAAAACCACAAATCCAACAATCTACCTCAAACAGAAGAAACGTTGAGAAAACCATACCAAAGCACATCATAACCAATTTACTGAAAAAAGTTACAAAGGGAAAAGAAGCAGTATATCCACACTACAAAATTAAAAGCAGTCATTCAGGCAGAAGTAAATGATAAGGAAATTTGGATTTACACAAAGGAATGAAGAACAACCTCCATGATCAATATGTGGGTACATATAAAGACTTTTTTTCTTATCTTTAATCTTTTAAAAGATAATTGTTTAAAGCAGAAGTTTTAACAGTGTATTACAGGGTTTACAATGTATATAAAATTAAAATATGTAATGACAGCACAAAGGAAATGAGGGGAAAATGGAAGTATGGTTTTATAGGGGTCTTATACTATATGTGAAGTGGTATAATATTTGAAGATAGAATGTGATAAGTTAAAGATACTACAAACCCTAGAGCAAGCACTAGAAAATAAAGCGGTGTTGCTAATAAGCCAAAGGTAGAGACAAAACAAATCATAAAAATACTCAATTCAAAAAGAGGAAAACCAAAACAAAAAAATGAGACAAATAGCAAGACTGTAAATTTATACCCCACAATATAACTACATTAAATATAAATAATTACATTCAATATGAATAAACACTAAAAGAAAGATATTGTCAATTTTTTTTTTAAGAATGAAATTGGAGGATTTATACTACTTCATTTCAAGAGAACAAAGTCTAGAAACAAACCCACACATATACAGTCAAGTGATTGTTGACAAAGTTTCCAAGATAATTCAATGAGGAAAAAGATAGTCTTTTCAACAAATGGTTCTAGAATAATTATACATCCATATCCAAAGAAATAAAATAAACTTCTGTTTTTATACCATTGCAAAAAAGTAACTCTTAAGTAAATCATAGTCCTAAACATAAAAGCTATAAAACTGTAAAAACTCTAGGAAAAAAAATGGAAGAGAATCTTTGTGTCCTTGGGTTAGACAAATATATCTTAGCTGGGACACAAAAAGCAAAAGAAAAATTTAAATCATCAAATTTGAAAACTTTTGCTCTTCAAAAGTGTTAAGTAAATGAAAAGGCAAGCCACAGACTGGGAGAAAAGATTTGCCAATCACATATTTCCTGAAGGACTTCTATCCACAATAAAAACCTCTTACAACTCGATAACAAGAAGTCAAAGAACCCACTTTTTATTTTCTCTTTTTCAAAGAACCCAGTTTTTAAAAGGGCAAAAGATTTAAACAGATTCAATAAGAACATGGGAAAAAAGATATCATTATTCATTAGGGAAATGCAAATCAAAATCATAATGAGAGACCACTGTATCCACTAGGATGGCTAAAATTTTAAAAATTTACAGTACCAAGTGTTGTGAAACATGTGGAGGAACTAGAAATCTGAAACACTGCTGATAGGAATGCAAATCACTTTGGAAAACAGTATGGCCATCTCTTATAAATTTAAACATAAATTTAGCATATGATCCAGCATCCCACTTCTAGGTATTGGTAAGAGAAATGAAAACATGTCCATGCAAAGACTTGTACTTGAATATTTATAGCAGCTTTATGCATAAGAGACAAAAATTGGAAACAATCTAAATGTCCACCAGCTGAAGAATGGGTAAACAAAATGTGGTATATCCATACCAATACCACTCAGCCATAAAAAGGAGTGAATTACTGACACATGCAACAGTATGGTGAATCTCAAAATCATGATGCTAAATGAAAGAAACCCAACATAAATGAGTACATACTATATGCTTCCAGTTACATGAAATTCTAGAAAAGCAAAACTTGAGTATTAGAAAGCTGCTCGGTGGTGACCAGGGGTTGAGGAAAGGGTATTCACTGTGAAGCACTCAAGGGAACTTGAGGAAGAGAGATGGAAATGTTCTATATTATGACTGTGATAGTGTTTATACAACTGTGTACATTTGTCGAAATTCATTGAAGTGCAGACCTTAAATCATTGGACTTATTGTATGTAAATTATATCTCAGTGAAGCAGACTTAAAAAGTTAGCTGTTACCTTCTTTGGTCCCTGAGAAAACTGGTCTTTGGAGTCTAAGAGGGCTACATCTTGTGACCCCATAAAATAAGTAAAGGCATTTCATTTCTCTTTCAGAGACAGAAGAGATGGGTGACGAAGAGGTTTTCTCCTGGTTGAAGTGTGCAAAGGGGCAGTCCCATGAACCAGAGAATCTCATGCCCACGCAGATCATCCCTGGCACAGGTAAGGAAATTCCTTTTTTAGATTTGGTGGGGAAATGTTTTTAATTGAGATAGAATTCTCACATCATAAGGTTTGGTGAAATGGTTTATCTCAGCCTGATTTTTTTTTTTTTAAGCCTCATCAGATTTTTCTGAGAAATGGAATCTTTAGACGTGTGTTAGAATGTATGCAGCCACTGCACACACTTTCCTTCCCCTTTCTGGTTGGAGATGTTGGTTACTGTTCCAGATACCATTTTACATTCCCATGGTTGTCAGGACCAGAATAGAAAAAGCCAGTCCCCACGTTGCCAGAAAGACCTTTGGTTTTAGGTTCATAAAAATCCAGCTGAAGCTAATCAAACCTCCGAATCAAACCACGAAAAAGGTGACTTAACAGTAGGAATAAGTGGTTGTGTGTGTGTCACAGCCCTAGTTTACTTCAGTGATTCCTCCAGAAAGTCTTTCCAGCTTGCACACTTCCACTAACACACATGCATTGAAGGTGGTTAATATGCAAAACTACTGCCCATGTTCTTCTCCTCTAAAGAAAGCCTGGGGTGTAGGGGGTGGGAGTCTCTGGATCCTTTATACCCCAGTGCTTCTAAGCAATAGAACAGTAAAGTACATAAACCTCAAGTGTACGTCTCAAAATGTTTACTCTTCCACTTTAAGGAATCTACCCCTAAAGTTTCTTCTGGCGGACACCGGGTTAAGTTTTCCAGAGGAGGGAAAGAGTGTGCTTTAGTGGTTAAGAGTACACAGAACTTGGGGCTAGGAATACCTGGGTTAAATACAGCCTTAGTGCTTCCACTGACCAACTATATGTACTTGAGCAAATGATCTAACTTCTGAGTCTCAGTTTCATTGTCGAAAACTGAGGGAAAAGGCTGCTGTCTCATGGAAATGTGGTAAGGATTGATGGAGATAATGTTAATAAGGTCTTTAGCACAAGACCTGGCACATACAAGCATTCTAATGTTGTTATTGTTGTCTTTCTCCCAGCTCTTTATAATATTGGAGACATGGTACATGCTGCCCGCGGCAAGTGGGGAATTAAAGCAAACTGCCCTTGTATTAGTCGGCAAAACAAATCTGTGTTGAGACCTGCTGTCACCAATGGGATGTCGCAGGTAAAGTGGTGTGTGTTTGGGTAGAGTTGAGTGAAACTTAAGTTCTTAGGAAATGCCCCATTTTCTCCTCTGTTGTCCCAGGTTTTCCTGCAATTCCTGAGGATTTAGGGAATGGTGAAGCCTTTCTATAAAGAGCCTAAGAAGAGTTACTCAAGGGACTTCAATTCCCCCTGAGTGGTACAAGTGTCTCTTCATTCATCTTTAAAACCAATCCAGGCTTAGTTAATAAATGGCACAAAGAGATTCTTTGCTTCTTGTCAAGATTTATACCTTAGGGTCCTGTGTAGATGAAGAGTACAGGCAAGGTTACTAGGAATACAGTCCTGTCTATGCTTGGTCCCTGTCCTGGTCCTGTTAGGTACGGAGATACGAAGATTGGCCTTCTGAGCCAGGATCATCCTGCCCTGAAAGCATTCCCAAGCCTCCAGACCTCCAAAGAGAGCAGTGGTTTTCTCATTGCTCTCTCAGAGGTGGAGGTCATTCCAGTTTGATGGTGGCTATTTTGAACAAGAGGCTGGTTTTTCAACACACACACACAATTAACTGCATACATTTGGAGGCCCTTCCAGGAATGCTCCCACTAACACAAGGTCAATAAGAGGCACAGGGATTGATGCTGATGGACCTCGAGATACATTATCAGTAGAATTGCCATGTTAGAGCAAATGATATGTAAAATTCAGTAACAGAATAACATTTATTGAGTTTATGTGTGCCCGAAACTATCCTAAGCTCTTTGCATGTACTATCTCATTTAATGCTCAGAACAGCTCTGTAAGGTCGAGTTCTAATCACCGATTTGCCATTGCAGAATTTGAACGTCAGATATGCTAAATAAAAATTTTAAAAAAAACAAACCTGTTTTATTTCCAAGGCTTGTTTACTGCTCTTTCCATAGAACCTAGTGTAGTTTTCTGTCACATCGTAGGACTCAATAATTATATGATGAAGGAATGAATGAATGAATGAAATAGCAGTTTATGGGGCAGTTGCAGATTGTTTTTCCAGACCTATTTTGTGTGAGCAGGTATTGCTATTTGTGTTTTATTTTTTCTGCACAAGGACTCCCCTCTAACCATGTTGGCCTCCTGTGCTTTAGCTTCCTAGCATAAACCCTAGTGCCTCTTCTGGAAATGAAACCACCTTCTCAGGTGGAGGAGGAACTGCAGCGGTAACAACTCCAGAGCCCGATCCCAAAGCCGACAGCACTGACATCAGAGCCGATGAGCCTCCCAAAGCAGACAGTCTGGCATCAAACAGCAATAGTGAGCTAAAAGCCATCAGGCCCCCTTGCCCTGACACAGCCCCACCCTCCTCTGCCCTGCACTGGTTGGCGGATTTAGCAACTCAGAAGGCTAAAGAAGAAACAAAAGGTGAGATGAACACAAGCCTCTGCCCTGCCTGTGGGTGGAACACTTGAGTTATTCTGGGATTCTTCCAACTCACACATTACCATCCACATTTATGAAACATGCCACTTGCTTTCTCTGGCTGATCACATAAAATGAGGGAATCTCTTTCAACTTCTTTGTAGAAGTGGAGTTTTTTTTTAAAGTCGCATGGCTGGGCTCTACCCCAGACCTCTTCAGTCAGAATTGATGCAAGATTTTTAATAAGCTTTCCAGGTGGCTGTGTTATGCAGCCAGAATTGAGCGCGAGCCCCCGTGTTCAGTGGGCACCAGAATCACCTGGGGAATCGTACAGAATGCAGACTCCTGTGCCTACCAGCACTGTCACGTGAGGCTCTCTTAGAGTGAGACCAAGAAGCTCCGTTTTTAACAAGCACTCCAGGGGATTCCAATACAAATGTTCTGGAGACCCACTTGAAGAAACACTGTTAGACAGGGAGGGAGACTAAAGATGGATGGGAACAAAAGAAAGTTTGAACTCCAGATCTGGAAGAGAAAGGAAGAAGTAGGGGAGCTTCTCCTTGGCCATAGTCATAGCTCATCAGGCTTGGCCCAGACAACCCGTATGCAGTTTTGGGGGGCAGGGGAGGGAGGAGTCTTTCCTCCTTCCCACTTGGCTGATTTTTAGGAGTCAGTTGCCTGCTGGGTGTTCCTTGTCGTGCCTAATGCTGTTCCCGGTTATGTTCTTACAGAAGCAGGGTCCCTGAGGTCGGTGCTCAGTAAAGAGTCTCATTCACCCTTTGGGCTGGACTCGTTCAACTCCACTGCAAAAGTCTCTCCGTTGACTCCAAAGCTTTTTAACAGTCTGTTACTCGGTCCCACTGCCTCCAACAACAAAACCGAAGGCTCTAGCCTTCGAGACCTCCTTCACTCCGGGCCCGGAAAACTTCCTCAAACCCCCTTGGACACAGGCATACCCTTCCCCCCGGTCTTCTCTACATCCTCAGCAGTAAGTGTCTCCTCTATACTTCGAGCATTTCCTGCTTTTCCGTGAAAGAAACTTCACAGAGCTGATAACTGGGTTAGAGGGTACGTGGGTGACTTGTGTTCTCTCCATTGTCCAGCCAAAAGGTCTTTAAGTTTGGGGAATGTTTGAGGTCCTTTTAAATAGTGAACCTTTTGTGCCACATTAGGAAGTTGGTAGAAATTGAAGTATTGAAATTGTTAGTCATCTGTAGAAATCACTTTATTTTCTTGAAAGACATTAATTTTTTTTTTTTAAACCTAGGCAGTACCTATTGTAATCTCTTGGATATCTAAGAGACACCTCAAACCTAACATACTTAAGACCACGCTCCTGATCTGCCTGTAAGCTATCTCCTCTAGTTTCCCTCTGTTGGTCAGTGGCATCTCCATTCTTCCAATTGCTCGGCCAGAAATCTTAGAGTCATTGGGACTTCCCTCTCTCAACGTTTCATAATAGTCTGTCAGCAAACCCTGTCAGTTTGATGTTCAGATGTATTCAGAGTCCACCTATTTCTCATCAGCCCCACGGCTTCCTCTCTGGTCTGTGCCAATATCCTCTTGCGTGAATTTTTGCAGTAAACTCCTTATATAGGTCCTCTTTATTCCTTCCCTTTCCACTCTAGTCTGTTTTCAACGCAGCGGCTAGGAGATCCTTTAAGTCAAATCATGTCACCTCTGCCTAAAATCTTTCAAGGGCATCCTGTTTCTCTCATAAAGCAGAGTCCTTTCAGTGAACTGTAAGGCTCCAGCCCTCTCTCTGCATCTTCCCCTCACTTCTCTGACCTCAGCTACCACTTTTCACTCTTGTTCAGTCTGCTCTGGCCGTGCCCAGCTTCTTGCTGTTCCTTGAATATGGCCCAGCAAGCACCCTCTTCAGAGCCTTTACACTTCTCCTTTCCTCCACCCAGAACTTTCTTTCCCGTGTAATCATGTGGCTTGCTTCATCATCAGCTTCCTCTCCTCCCTCCTGAAATGTCACCTCCTCAGTAAGACTTCTTAGATCACCCTTTTTAAAGGTCCATCCCACTCCCATCCTCCACTCATAACTATTTTCTCTACACTTATTTTTTCCATAGCACTTCTTTCCATCTGACTTACTGTGTGTTTTATTTATTGTCTGTCTCGCCTCTTTTTAAAGGCATTTTTGGCTGTTTTATTCACCATATCCCTAGTGCTACAGTGCTTGGTTCATAGTAGGTGTTTAGTAAGCATTTACTGAACAAATGAATTCACAAGGTACACAATTTTAAAGAAACAGTGAAGTCTCCTTCCCACCATTGTCTCCTAGCCACCTGTTTCCCTTTCTGGAGGTCACTGTTGTTTCATGAGTAGTCTCTCTGTGATAATAGCATGTGTATATAGCTTTTTCCCCCTCTTTTTACACAGAGGTTCTACACAGTTTTTCTGTTTTCAGTTTATATATGTCGGAGATCATTTCCAACAAGTACATAAATGTTTTTCATTCTGTTTTATGATTAATGGCTGAAATTTGATTAGCTGTGGGTGGTTGGGCCCTGTACAATGTGGGTTATTTGTTTCTCTTTTAGGTAAGTGACGTTAAAAAAATTACTTGGGCTCTATTTTTTTGTACTTGCTCCAAGCCCCAGTTTTCCTTTTTCTTTTTCAATTTTTCCAGAATGTTATATGATCACATGTACTCTGCAGAAATAATGGTTAGTGACACTTCAGGCATAGGATTATCAAGTTGATAAAAGCTCAAATATTGCATCCCTTGGGCATGCTGGCCATAAAAAAATTGATAACCCTCCAAGTGAATGATGTTTTTCACTCAGTCACAGCATTTTGTGATCCCTGTGGTCTATGTGCCTATGCTTAAATGCAGAGCTATTTTCTTAGGTGTCAGATCTCTTGAGGCAGAAGGGATCTTCCTGTTCTTTCTTTCATAAATGTAAAGCAAATGAAGGATAGGGAAATTTAAGATACTGACTTAATAGACTCCTCCTTCCAATTATAAAACTCATTTCAACAATTTTTATGAACTCTAATGAAGTAGATCAGAACTCCTTCATATGAACACAACTTGCAGACTTTTGAATGTTCTTCTCATGTGGCCTCCGTCAAACTTACCTGATGGATTTGTGTCTGGCAGGGAGTGAAGAACAAGGCCAGCCTACCCAACTTCCTTGACCACATCATTGCCTCAGTGGTGGAAAATAAGAAAACCTCAGATGCTGCAAAGCGGTCCTGTAACTTGACTGATACTCAGAAGGAGGTAAAGGAGATGGTGATGGGGTTAAATGTGCTGGACCCCCACACCTCTCACTCCTGGCTCTGTGATGGGAGACTTCTGTGTCTCCATGACCCCAGCAACAAAAACAATTGGAAGATCTTCCGGGAGTGTTGGAAACAAGGCCAGGTAAGCAAGAATAAGAAGTTCCCTGGGCTGGCTGCCTGCCTGCCTGCCTGCCACACCTACCAGGAGAGTTGCAGTTCTCTCTGGGAGATCTTTGGCCAGGGAGATTTAGACATAAGTAAGTTCATTGTACACAGCCTTGCTACTTCAGTTTTCTTGGGTTTCTAAAAATCGGAAGATTCCTAAAAACACATTATGGATTTTGTTTCTAAGCTGTGTGGCTCTGTGTTCTTAATAGGGCAGTTGAATTTCTGTTAGTTGGTGATCTGATCTTAATGACACCTTTAGAGGAAAATCCTTAAGTGTGATGTGGGGTGCGGAGAAGGTGGGTGGAAGCAGGTGGTACTTTTCTAGGTAAATGTTTCAAGGCCATACAAGGTTGTGCAAGGTTGTGTGATAGTGTGATAATACTGGTTTTTTTTACCTTAGCAGGTGCTTAACAAAGGGGGAAGTTATGGAATTGTCTGGATAGACTTTTTTTTTCATTCTCAATGTGAGGAAGTATTCTCAAAGGTGCTTTTATCTTCTCACCTCAAAATAGTGGTAGATACTAGGGCAACAGAAGTGATTTCTATGGTATGTTCCTAGGGTGTGAATTGAGTAATAACTGAGTAGGAGTAGTTTCCCTTTGCTGCAGCTGATATGTTGAAATCCATAGATTCTGAAACTGAGAAGGAACAATAAATCATCATGGAGAAGAAGAGGTGATCCCCAGGAAATCTTTCTATTCCGTCCCTTAGTCCTGAGCTAAAAGTATTTCCTAAATGGGGTATTTTTGTTTCCACAGCCAGTGCTCGTTTCAGGGGTACATAAAAAGCTCAAGTCTGAACTCTGGAAGCCAGAAGCCTTTAGCCAGGAATTTGGAGACCAGGATGTGGATTTGGTGAACTGTAGGAACTGTGCTATAATTTCTGATGTGAAAGTTCGGGATTTCTGGGATGGCTTCGAGATCATATGCAGTAAGTAGCTTTGATATCTAGTTTAATAATGGAAGACTGGGAAATAAGCATGTATATGCCCGCCCCCCAGAATAACAGACTATATCCTCTTGGAGGGAAACACATTCTTTCCTGGTGCCAATCAGGTAGCTCACCTGGCAGTCACTTGGCTCCCAGAGCACACCTGAGCTTAAGCACGTGATCCCACAGGGTTTGTGGAGCACTTTCACTCTAAGAGAGGGGGATAAATGTAGCATGTACTAAAGCAGTGCTAACAAGGCCCATCTAGTCCGTTTTGGGAGTTTACAAGTTCGAAAATAAGAGCTGAGTCTTCTAAAACTTGTAGTCACTGGAAGATCAGGCAGCAGCCAACCCAGCAGATGTTTATGGGAGTGCTTTCTGTCTTCCAGAGCGATTAAGGTCAGAAGATGGACAGCCAATGGTGCTCAAACTCAAGGACTGGCCTCCTGGGGAAGATTTTAGGGACATGATGCCAACAAGGTCAGTGAACTTACAGTGGGTCATCTTGAGAGACTTTTTTGCCTTGCCAAAGCCATCCCAAAAGTAATCACAGAAAAATGAACTTTGCCTCTTCGCTTTTTTGCTCCCGGTAACAAACTAAGTCATCTTTCCTGTTTTTTTGTAGGTTTGAAGATCTGATGGAGAACCTTCCTCTACCAGAATATACCAAACGAGACGGCAGGCTCAATCTGGCCTCTAGGCTACCCAGCTACTTCGTAAGGCCCGATCTGGGCCCCAAGATGTACAATGCCTATGGTATGAGAGCCAGACCATGGTGCCCTTTTGGGACACTGTTGTTCCCATTTCACCTTGAGAGGGAGTGTAGAGATGATAGAGGCCAAGTGCAGGTGCTAGGGAAGTTCACAGGATCCAGGAGAGTTTTGAGTGTGTTTGCTTTTGTCATACTGGTTTGCGTAATATCTGTATCAGCCCAGTCCATAAGCTTGTAAGTCTCCAGGAGTTAGAAAGTTTCCTCTCAAAAACTTTATCCAAGGAGATAGGATTCTTAGTTTTTAAGAGATGCCGTAAAATAACAGTGACGAAGTCTGGGTACCATGCTACCCAACCAGCTCTTTGTGAAGTCTCAGTAATGTTCTAAGTCACTGTGAAAGCCAAGCTTCATTTGAATGTCACTAATGCCCATATCTGTTTTTCTTTTGAAGAAGAAATCATGGGGTGGGGGGGAGTGGAAATGGTTCAGTGGCCAAAGCTAACGATAGTGTCAACCACCAAGCTAGAAGTCTTAAAACGGTAGAAAAGAAATGAGAATAATTCCTTGATGAACAGCTATACTTCATTCTCCCAATGTTACTCATTTAAGAACATCTTTGAGTATGTTTTCACTCGCAGAGTTTCTATGGATTCTTCAGAATATCTCCTTTCACTTTGCATATCTTCCTTTTACCTTCAGGCTTGATAACAGCGGAAGATAGAAGGGTTGGCACAACAAATCTTCACTTGGATGTGTCTGATGCAGTTAATGTGATGGTGTATGTTGGGATCCCCATCGGGGAGGGTGCTCATGATGAAGGTACGATTTCTAGAACCCCCACTGCTTCAAGATGGCGAGGTTTGGCCTCGGGAGTAGAATTGGGTATTTTCCTCCTCAGTCAGGGCCAGTGGCTTTTGCTTAAATCTCGACCAGGCTTGATTTGTAGTAGGTGCCCAGTGAATGCTGCTAGACAAAGGGAGGGTCTAGCAGAGAAGAATGCTACTTGTGTATCTCTGACCAGTCATTCTCCTGGAAGTGCTGCCTTTTTCCACTGAGTGTGTAGCATCACAAAGGGATGAAGAAGAAAGGGGAAACCAGCCTACATGGTCCATCAGCCAGATCAGCTGTCAGGTGACAGATGATAAAGCCAGGTCACTTGCACAGAAATGAAGCATGAAAGTGATATTCTGCTGCATTTGTACTCCGTGCTATCTGAGTTTAAGATTAATATGTGTTAATTATGGAAATTATAGAAAACATAGGCAGTTTTAAAGAAGAAAATAAGTAACTCAAAATCTCAAGGTTCAGGGATAATCAGTGTCATTACTTTGGTACATTCCCTGCCACACATTTGCTTTTGATGCCACACACCTGCAGATCCCTCCGTTGTGTCACCTTTAAGGGATTATAACAGATAAGCATTAGAAGCTGGCCCTCTTAACTCGCCAGAGAAGCTTTACACTTTGTGGCCTTAACCCCATAGAATCCTTAGAGTTCGGAGAGGTCTTGAGAAAATATGTAGAGTCCATCTACTTGCAGCAGGAAATAATCTGTAGTTTGAACATAAGATATGGCTCCACAGTTTGAACAAGAAATATGATTTAAAGGAAAACTATACCTCTAAAAAATGCTGAGCCTCTACTAAGTAAGGAAGATTAATTACGGTCACTTCTCCTATGTATAGGAAACTTAGACCAATATGAGTTTTGATTCTACCTTATATTACTCCACAGAGTTGAGAATAGTGGAGATGAAACTCGTTTGAATTAGACATTTTGCTTCACTCAGAGGTACTAGTTACATTGAAAAGTGGCATTTTGTTCTTTTCAGAGGTACTCAAGACAATTGATGAGGGAGATGCTGATGAGGTGACAAAGCAGAGGATTCATGATGGGAAGGAGAAGCCTGGTGCTTTGTGGCACATCTATGCAGCCAAGGATGCAGAGAAGATTCGGGAGCTGCTCCGAAAGGTATGCCCCAGAGTGGGCTACCAGTGCACAGGTTAAGGGTCTGGGGGTGCTGAGACAACCTGCCTTGGGTTTCTTGTGTGGAGTCCCTTAGCATTAAAGACCTGTACCTCTTGTCAAAACTCCCCAAAGGTCTGAATCTACACCTAGAACAATGTAGAATGGAGTAAAGCAGAAGCTTTGGCCCACTATGGACATTGCTGTAACTTGTTAGATTTATGCTGTTAATAACTTTTATGTATTCATTGATTTTTCTGTCTTTGTGTTTGGTCATGGCTTCAGGTTGGAGAAGAGCAAGGCCAAGAGAATCCCCCTGATCATGACCCAATTCATGACCAAAGTTGGTACCTGGACCAGACCCTCCGTAAACGACTCTATGAAGAGTATGGCGTGCAAGGCTGGGCCATTGTTCAGTTCCTGGGAGATGCCGTCTTCATACCTGCTGGAGCCCCACACCAGGTGGGTTCCATCTGGTGGCTGGGTTCCACAGTTCCATGAGCTTCCTTATTTCTGAGTTTCCTGCTAATCTGGCCATAGATACAAATGTCTGGGTTAGACAGATTGCAGATTGCTCTTAAACTACTACTTATCTTTTGCTTTTTAATTTTCTTCTATGTAATTTTAAATGCTTATTAAAAATTTTTTAGACAATGGAAGTCTCCAGCTCAGTTCCCTGTGTCATACCCCTTTTAAATCTCCTCATCCTGCCTTCCTCAGACATAGCCTACTGTTAACAGTTTGGTATATATTTTTCCAGATCCTTTTCTGTGCAAATACTAATGTTTTTATTTATAAATTTATACTTAGAGTTTTTCTGCATGTGTTATTTTTATAAAAATGGACTATTATAAGTATTTCTAAAGTTTTTTTTAATTTTCTTTAACCTTGTCATGGACATTTTCCATGTATTATTGAATCTCTAATGCCTGATATTTTCCCTCTGTCCTTTTCCCCTTCCAGGTGCACAATCTATACAGTTGCATAAAAGTAGCAGAAGACTTTGTTTCTCCAGAACACGTAAAGCACTGTTTCCGCCTAACACAGGAATTCAGACATCTCTCTAACACTCATACAAACCATGAGGATAAACTGCAGGTAAATAGCTCCTCTTTCACTTCCACTCCGTCGTCTCATCTCCTACTCAGCTACACACACAGGAGGCACATTGTGCTTTCAGAGCGTTCTCTAGGAGGTATAACTGGGGAGAGATGATTAGGGAACCTGTGTGCGGGTATGGAGTCCTCCCTCCAGGAAGTATTTAATCCAGGACTGATTTGGTTTTAGAGATGACTCATCTTTTAACCTAATCATTCCCAGTGTGACAGTGCTCTGTTTCTCTGCCCCTGGGAGCTACAGTGTTTCGGTGTTAGTAACTATGATTAGGCGACTTCCCCCAGTCAGGCGGAAAAGCACTGTGGCAATTTGTTCTGAGCTTGTTTCTGAAAAGGGCCCATTTCTCTGAAGCTGCTTCTCACAACAGATTTCTGTGCAAACTCAATTCTTCAGAGCCCTGCTAAGGACTGCTATCTATGTCCCTAAAAATTGTATTCGCAAGGGTGAGGATTGTTTTCCTCTTAGAGATCTAAGCTAGACAATCAAATTAGGTTTTCCTCTGCTCCCTAATGGATTGGAACTTTTAGGGCAGAATTTCATTGTTAATACACTTGGCTGCTTTAGTAGCAGAAAAAGAAGAAAGAATAAGGAAGCACGGTTCCCCGCACAGAACTTTAGCAATCTGAATATGCACTCTCCCAGCCTCTCACTTGTGGCCTGTTTCCCTCCATCATGCCTGTGGCTCAGGTGTGTCTCCTTTGGTTAGTGACTGATGAGGTTGGAGATTTTCCTCGTTTGCTGATAGATTCAATCACCTCCAACCCCTGAGTCTGATCTATTTTACTATTCCTTTTTCAAAATTACGGAACATTTCAACCATAAACTTCTTATACAAAATACAGTCACATTGATAAATAAATAACAGTGATGTTGTAGATATAATGCACATATTCAGGCATAAATATTTCAGACCTTACCTCCACTAGGTCTCTTACGTCTCACAGGTCACCTCCAGCATTCCCAATCCTCTGTCACTGCTGTATTTTGTTCTGCAGTACTTTTTACCATCTAACATACTTTGTATTTTATCTGTTTGCTTCTATCCCTACTAGAATCTAAGCTATTTAAGCTCCATGAAAGCAGGTATTTTACTGTTTTATTCACTGAATTTCCCTAGCATAATATCAGACACATAGTAAGTAGGTACTCAGTAAATATGTGTTGAATTAATACAAAAAATTTAATGGAGAATAGCACCAGGGGGCTTGTGTGCCCATCACTCAGCTTAAGTAATAAAGCATCATATATGTACGCACATATGTACAACATAAATACACACAACTACATTGCTGAAGTCTCCATGTCCCCTTCCCATTCCATCTCCCCACTTTCCTTCCCCAGAAATCACCATCTTGGTTTAAAACTGTCTTTAGCCTGTTCATTGTAAACTGTCTTTCGGCCATTCACTTCAATAACGATTACTGTGTCTTCCTACTTCATACATAATGTGTGTTCCTTTTAGTCAGTAATCCTACTTGCCCACTGTGGTTTTATTGAATTATTAGTTACAGGACCTTAGGCAGGGTTCTTAACCATGGAACCTCGGCTTCCTCAGTTTCTCTTCTATAAAATGGGGATAATAATAAAATCTACCTCACAAGATTATGATAAGGATTAAATGAAAGTCCGTATACAGAGCTTAGCAGTAGTGCCCAGCACATAGTAAGCACACAGATGGTGGTGATTATGTAGTCTTTCAAACGATTTCATCATTCTTTTTTGAATATGGACCTTACATCCTACATGAGTGGTAAATAACCTATGGGGTTGATTTGGGAAGCACGCAATCCTGGTTGGGGGATTTCCTCACTAATCAGTAGGCTTATAGTCAGTGTAGAACGTACGTTTTCATTTGCAGAAGACAGCATGGGGCTGCCACACACTGACTGCTGTTTGCTCTCTGCAGGTGAAGAACATCATTTATCATGCAGTGAAAGATGCTGTTGGCACCCTCAAGGCTCATGAATCCAAACTGGCAAGGTCTTAGGCATCAAGAAATTCCAGACTCCCCTGTGAAGCAGGTCTTTCACTCACACACATACAGGGAACGGCAGGGTTCTCTGCTGGAGCAGAGGCCCTTCACTCGGAGCCAGTGTGGTCAGTATTACAAACTCTCCAGCCACTCTCGTCTACGCTGCCTCAACACTGAAGGTTGACACAGGAAAGTCGCACTGTTCACACACACAGTTTCAGACTCCAAGCCGAGGGTGCCACATTCCCATCCTGTGGCCTTCTGGGACTCTGAATTGCCTGAACATCGCGGGGCTTTCCTACATTCTTGTGATTTGAGATTCATGGAAACCCGGAATGTGGGCACACCTTTCTTTTCTTTTTCTCTTGTGCCTAGTGAAGTGGGAATGTGTTTGGAGGTAGAGGGAATTATATAACTGGTACAAGTAGGGGCTCATTGCTAAACATGCCTGGTGGAAGCCTGACAGTGTCTCTGCACGTGACCTCTGACACAGCCCATCCCAGGAGACGGGGTAAAGCCATTCCCCACAATCTCTCCCGTGAACACTGGAGTCTTGCAGGACCCGGGGAGAACCCACTGCTTTTCCCAGGAGGCTCCAGGATTAGGAAACGTGTGTATTTAGTGAAAAATAGGTTTGTAGTGAAATAGTTACTATTTCATGAAAGTAGATATTTTTAGAATTTTTGAAATACCACAGTTGTTTTCCTGGTTTATGAGGAAAGGCACATTACATTTAGTCTTCCTTTCGATAAAACTCTTTGAAGAAATATGATTTTTAGAAATCAACTGCCCATTATAGCACAAAATCAGCCAAAGCAGAATTTAAAAGAATTGGCTTTTTAGGATTCTTTTAGTTTCTCCCCCTCCCATCTCAGTCCTATCTTGAGGGAACAGCCACCTAAGAAAATAACTTTGTCATGTCTGAGCTGTGGTATTTTCCACACATACACACACTTCAGGAACCATTTCCACCTACTACCAGCGTTCCCTTGGGACTCCTCTTACAGTTCCAAATTCGAAGGAAAGTTGCATTTTCCTACATGAGGCTTTTTGTTTTTTGGGTTTTTTGTCCAGAAATATTTTCAGCAAAACTTTCCAATTCAGTGGAGTTTTATTAAGAATTTATTTGAAAATAATGGAATTCATTGGCCCATGGGTACATTGGAAAATGTATCTATCTTCTTTCCAGCTGTACTGTAGTGCCCTGCAGGCTTGTTTATATGTTCACACTTACTTTTTTTTTTTTTTAAATAAAAGTCATTTACTGTAGAATACTTTTAATTTCACTTTCTGTATTTTAATTTTGTTGAAGGGCTGATTGGGATTTCCATGTTCTTATTAAAAATCTAACAAATCTGTTTGGAGTGGATTAAATTTTTCCTGTGCCAGCTATTAAAATCAAGGCCAGGTGGAGGGCAGGGTTGGAGGTGGAAGATGGTTCATTTTCAGATCATTACATTGCTGCATCCCATTATTAACCTTTGCTTCTGAAGTTGTGCCCAACTAGGAGAGGGAAGTGCCAAGTCATTGTGGTTTGTGAGAGCTTGGGGGCAAGGGTAAGGGACCACATGAGTTACAGGGTGGGACGAGAAAGGTTTCCCGTAGTTTCTGCTCAGTGATTGGAGTGGGAAACATGGGGTCCTACCTTCCTGGGGCAGTCTGGGGGGAAAAGGTCATGGAGGATGACCTGAGCGAGGCTTTGAGCCATCAGTGGTGGGGTTCCTCAAAGCAGGAGGCCTGGGCTGCTTACAAAAGAAATGTGGCTCTAGCTCCACCTGGGAGTTGGTGGGGGAAGACCCAAATGGGATTTATTTTTGTTTATGAAGCAGCAATGAAACGGACAGATGATATTCCAATTAGAAAAGGCCTTTAGATGAGGAAGTTGTAAAGAATAGCAAGAGGGGTCATTTGAGGCTGTTTCTCTGGAGCCTGTTGGAAAACACCTTCCAAAGAATTTGAGCTTAGAAATACAATTATCAGGGTGGACATAGGTCATTGTATGGTTCAAAGATACTGCGTTTGAATAGGACCATAACTGAAATGCAGAGCTCTGAGCATGTCCTTTCAGCCTGGATGGGCATGGTTGGTGCTGTGATCTCCAGGAGGATTACACCTCCACACAAAGGCGTGACAAATGCAAAAGCTTTGAAATGGGACAGGAGAGGAAAGCAATGAAGGGAAGGGAGTGGGGGTTGGAGGTTTGTTGGTTTGGTAAAAATCAGGAGGCCGGGTAGGCTAGCCTACATTATGGATATAAATGTCTTCAGAATTAGGGCATCTACGGCTGCCAGTGCTTGCTGATGGGGGTGGAACTGGAGCCCCTGGCTCCATCTGCAACCTAGGCCCAGGCCTTTGAAGGTCTGACTCCCGTGCCCCAAGGTATCCACCTTGAGAGCATAGTGTTCCCTGCAAAGCTTAGGAACTGACAACCCTGAACAGGTCAGATGTGGGGGAGGTTCTCACAACTGGGTGATTGCTGAAGGTGGAGAAGGGCTGAGGTGGACAGGTGCAGCTCTACCTTTGACCTCAGGAATTCTTGGACGGGTGTCTTTACAGGACCTGTGATGGGGGAGGAGGGTTTGCTAGTCAGCAGTTGGGAGAAGTAGCCTGTTTAAAGTAGATGGGGTTCAGAGAACCATGACTTAGTGGTTTTGTGACACTTGGCAAATTACTGAACCTCCAGAAGCTTTCCGTTTCCTTATCTTAAAAATGAGGATAATTATAACCTCTGCCTTAGAGGATGGTCGTGAGGGTTCACTGAAACAATGCAGGGGAAGCACTGAGCATAGGGCCTGGCACACAGTAAGCACTCAAGTCATAGCTGTTCTTCCTCGTGGATGTTGAAGCCTTTCAGCCCAAGGTGGGCAGGGCAGGAGAACGGCTGGGCTGTCAGGATGGAACCGTGAAGGCTTGGAACCCAACAAAAGTGAACGATTACCGGTAGAAGAAGGCCGGGCACTGAGGGTCAAAGGCGCATGCCCGGCGACAGCAGGTGCGGGGGGCGCGCCGCCGCTGCCGCGGCCTCCCCTTTAAGAGCCGCCACCGCCCACGGCCCGCCGCTGCGGCAGGGACCTCCCCTTTAAACGGCGGCGGCTCAGTGGCCCCCGCGGCGGCTGCTGCTGCGGCTGCTGCTGCTGCTGCGGCTGCTGCTGCTACTGCGGCTCCTGCTGCCGCCACCGCTCGACCTCCGGCAGCTGCATCCTCGGCCCGGGCCGGGTCCCCGGCGCGCGCCTCGCCGCCTCGCCATGGTGTCTTGGATCATCTCTCGGCTGGTGGTGTGAGTGCGGCGGCGGCGGGCGCGGCTGGGTGGGAGGAGGGTGGGGGTAGGGGTGGGAGTGAGGTGGTGCTGAAGCCCGGGGTGGACCACTCCGTGGCCTCAACAGCACGGTGACATAAAGGCATGTCATCCCTATTTGGGGTCCCCAGGGACATGGAGGTGTGGGACCCCGGACTGGAGGGGGAAATACTGAGGAGCGTGGCAGGCCTGGCTTCCCACCCTTTTTAATTTCCCTGCTCCTTCGCCTTCCCTCATCCCAGGGGCTGAGCACTGCGCTTGATTTATGAGGGGAGGCGGGCATGTCCCTTCCCCCACCTACCAGATCGGAGCTGGAGGAGCTGCTCAGACCTGGGCCCTCATCTCCCTGGAGCATAAGAGCTAATGGAAGAGTGGGAGCAAGGCAGGGCCTTGTCATTCCATAGCTTAGGGCCATAGCAGCAGCCTTGGTCTCCCCAAAGGGCTCAGTTCTTCCTCCCTCTTCCACTGACCATCAGGAGATGGGGAGGAGGGCATATGCTCTGAAGGCCCCCCAGGGACGATGTCTGAGCGTCAGGAAGCAGAGATGCTCGGAGGACAAAGTGTGGGAGGTAATGGGGAGGGAATATGAGTGTGCTCGGGATTGTGAAAGTCACAGAGGGGAAGGCGTTAAGTGGCCTTCTTTCTAGGCTCTCAGCCACATCTTGGAGCTATGCCCCTGCCACCTCCCTCAGGCTCCAGGAGGGAACCCTGCTCCCACAACCCCAGACTTTGTCTGAGGAGTCCATCCCCACCCCATCTGCACAGGCCAGTTCGGAAGTATCCTGCCTCTATGAGGTGGGTCCATGGGGAATAGGCAGTACCCCCACATTGTCAAGGGGCTGGGCCTGGCAGGGGCTCCACATGGACCTCAGCCAACCCCTCCCCCAGCTCAGGACCCTGCCCCTCAGCCTCCACCATGGGGGCTGACACCCCAGAATCCCCTCCCTGCTGCCTTCTTCCCATTCGTTGCTGTCATGTGCATATGTCCTGGCTTCCTCTAGACCCGCTGGAGTCTCCTTGCTTCCTCTCCTCCATCCCACCCCAGAGGGCGTCCAGGGGGCTCATTTCATGTGGTCTTCAGAGTGGCTGCTGCTCTTATCTCCATGTGCTCCCTGAGGGGCATTAGTCCTCTCGTCCCCTCACCTGCGACCTATAGATGGTCTCTGATGGAGTCACCATCAGGTCTACTCCAGCCAGGGTCTTCAGCCCACGGCCCTTCCCTGAGCCTGGTCCCAAGAGTGTTTACATGGGGGAATACTCCTATTTGCCCTTCCCAGGACCTCCTGCCCCTATGTCCTCTGCTCCCCAGGTCCCCAGGGCCACAGTGTTGTCTCTGACTGCCAGATGGAGTGCCCCGCTAGGCAGTGTCAGGTTCCCTTGCAGACCTGGCCCTACCCAGCCGGCTCTGCGAAAGGGAGGTAGATGGTTAGGGCAGAAGAGTGTGAATGGACATGGTGTCTGGAGAAGACCCCTCTATGGCAGTAACTAGATCCCCACTCCCATATGTTTGTGCATAACCAAGGATCATGGCTGAAGGGACTATATTGGACCCGCTGGGTCTTTCTGTATCTCAGGGGCTGGAGAAAAACTGATCAATAGAGGGGAAAGGGCATCACCCTAGCTGGCTGGGACCTCCATGCTTACATATCGCCTGAGTCTTGACTGCTTTGACCTTTACCCCTGACCTGAGTTCATCAATCCAGCTGTTGTGGCACTCTGGAGTCCTGTCCCTGCTCCCTTTACCTATCCAGGGACTGATGCAGAGCTGGGAGGGACAGGCCACCGCTCTTGGCCAAGGGGCCCAGTAACCATGCCTGCCTCCCTAGGCTCATCTTTGGCACCCTGTACCCAGCCTATTCTTCCTACAAGGCCGTGAAGACAAAAAACGTGAAGGAATATGTGAGTGTATGACCCTTCATCTCCCACCCAACCCACATGGCAGAGATAGGGGAATGACAGTGGGTCACATTATATGTGGGGTAACTTTGTACCAATGCTGTTGGCACTAACGAGACCCTGGTTCATAGGAAGTTCCTGTATGTGCCTTCCCCCTGCCCTGGTATGACCCTCAGGCAGAGTTGAGGTCCTGAATATCCCTTCCCTGCAGTACCTCCGCACAGTTGACAGGCAGAGGCCCTCCAGGCCCCAGCCGACGCTGCCCTCTGTACCCTCAGGTAAAGTGGATGATGTATTGGATCGTCTTTGCCTTCTTCACCACGGCTGAGACGCTCACGGATATCGTGCTCTCCTGGTGAGGTCCAGCACGCCCTCCCTGCATCTTGGGCTCCAGGGCCTCTGACTTTCTCCACCCTGCCAGCAAACAGAAGATTGAGACCCAGGGTGGAGACCGCAGTTCCATGGCTTTCTGGATTTCCACACCCCCCCCCCGCCACGCCCACCCCGATCCAGGCCTTGTTTGATCAGCAGAATAAGAACAAACATAACCCCCACATTTCTTTCTGGTGGCAGCCAAAGCACCACAATAGAATTCAGTTTCTGCCAGACCTTGGGCATGTCACAGCTCTCTAGGCTCATTTTCCCTATTTGTAAATGATTCAGTCCTAAGCACATTGGATGCTTGTATTTCAAAGACATTTTCCAGGCACAACTAGATTATGTGTAAACACTTTGAAGACAGGGAATGCCTTCATCATCTGTATATTCACAGTAGGAGCTCAGAAATGTTTATTGAATGGACAGATGCCTTTTGGAAGCGAGAACTAACATAGCACAGTCCATTGGGAGTCAAGAAAAGAGCTTTACAGAGAGGTAGAAGACAAAAGATCATTGCATTTGCAGATTACAGTAAGTCCTCACTTAACATCGTTGGTAGGTTCTGCAACTTTAAGCAAACCGATTTATAGCAAAACCAGTTTTACCACAGGCTAATGGATACAAATAAGAGTTAAGTTCTTATGGCATCTCATCGATGTTGTAACAAAACGACGTTATTCGAGGACCTGCTGTACAAGGATCTATGTCCTTTGAGAAAAATAGTTTTAGCAGAGCAAGGTAATTGGGTTAAAAATTGAGGGCAGTGAATGTAGCTGCCTCTTGACTAACAAGCAAAGGAGAGAGCTTTGTTGGTGTTTTTGTGAGAATGTATGAGACCTGCCTGCAGGAGTTTGTGGCCTGAGAGAGGGAACCATGGGAAATGGAGGATTCTTAAAAGCAGGGGCATGTCATGGCAGTGAGGGATGGAATCCAGAGCACAGCTGGAGAAGCCCCCATCTTCTTCATGGGAGGAAGGGCAGGAGGAGAAGGGGGTGAGGATGCAGGAGTAGATCTAGAAGGTTAGGGAACTCGCCTTGGAGTTGACCCCAGGACAGAGGAGTTGGGGGGGAGGTCTTCTGTCAGGTTGAGAGGGCCGAGGCTGAGAGAAAAGGGCGAGGGAGCCACTGCTGAGGGGAATTCCTGTTGGGCTCACTTCTCACCTTCCTGCTTGGGATCTCAGCCAAGCCTCCCAGTACCCTTAAGATTAGAAATGACCGGTCTCCTGAGCCACATGGGGACCCCAGTGCACTGAGGGGTGGGGGCCGGCCAAGGTCGTGCAGGGGATCAGGACACCTGACTCTCTGCCTCGGCACATGCCCCTTGCCTCTGTCCCCTCAACAGGTTCCCCTTCTACTTTGAGCTCAAGATCGCCTTTGTGATATGGCTGCTGTCCCCTTATACCAAGGGCTCCAGCGTACTCTACCGCAAGTTCGTGCACCCGACACTGTCCAACAAAGAGAAGGTTCGCCCCCACTCTGCTTCCCAGCCAGCCACAGGCCAAGGCAGCCCAGTGCCTGCAGCCACGCATATGCCTGGCCCTCCCTGTGGGTGCCCAGAGCCTGAAGTGAGCTGGCAGGGCCTGGCCTTCTGTAGCAGGCGGTGCCTTTGTCCAGGTGTGAACAAGGGCAGGGTAGGGCCTGGCCAGTAGGGCCCACCCCCACCTCTTCCTCCTTCCCCTTTGACCTCTCAGGAGATTGACGAGTACATCACACAGGCCCGAGACAAGAGCTATGAGACCATGATGAGGGTGGGCAAAAGAGGCCTGAACCTGGCCGCCAATGCTGCGGTCACAGCTGCTGCCAAGGTGAGATGGGGGTAGACCCACGCTCCTGGGGGCCCCCCTTTTTCATCTCATCCTCCTGGTCAGGCCCTTTGCAACCACCCTGTCCTCAGGGCCGTGAAGGTTTGGGGCTTGTGCAGCTCAGGGTTCCAATCCTGGCTCTACCCCACTCCAGCTATGTGACTTCTACTCTTCAAGCCAGTTTCCTCATCTGTCCAAAGGGAAAGTATGGCCCCTGTCTGTCAGTGCTCCATAGGACTGGGTGAGGACAGTGTGGGGAAGGCACTGAGCCCAGTGGTGGCCCAGTGCCCCATGGTGACCTCTCTCTCCACCCCGCCCCTCCCTCCGGTCCTCCCGGTGCGTGGTGGTGACCCTAGGGCCAGGGGGTGCTGTCAGAGAAGCTCCGAAGCTTCAGCATGCAGGACCTGACCCTCATCCGGGACGAGGACACATTGCCGTTGCAGGGGCCTGACGGCCGCCTCCGACCCAACCCCGGCAGCCTCCTGGACACCGCTGAGGACTTAGGTACAGGCAGGGCCTGCCGTTTGCTGGGCGGGGGGCGGGGGGCACCAGGGCTCAGAGGCGGCCAGGTGGGAGCAACATCCAAACCCCTGTTCTCCTTTGTCCCCACAACCAGGAGATGACACTGCCCTGAGTTTACGGTCTAGCACACATCAGGCAGATCCCCGGACAGAGATTTCTGAGGAGGATGTGGGAGACAAGGCCCCCAAGAGGGTCAAGTCCATCAAAAAAGTGCCCAAAGCTGAGGTGAGAGCCCAGCCAGAGTTTGGGGGGAGGCGGAGGGGGTTGTGACTCCAGGCTGAGCACTCTGTCTTCCTCCCTCCTTCCCACAGCCACTGGCTTCCAAGACGCTGAAGACCCGGCCCAAGAAGAAGACCTCTGGCGGGGGCGATTCGGCTTGAGGTCCCAATGCCCACAGTCTACAGAGCCCCTGCTCACACTGTGTGCCCACGTGTCCCGGCCCCAGGCCCCTCAGATGGCTGTTTCTCTGGAAGGGCTTGGAAAAGAGGAGGGAGCCATGCTGGGGGGTGTGAGGGTAGAGGATGGACCAGGAGCTGAGGACTGAGCCACACAATGAAGTGGGGCCCCTCAGAGCCTGAACCGCCATTCCAGCCCTCCCCGCTCCAACCCTGCCCGCCCACCCAGTGCCTTGCTGAAAACCATGGCCATCTGCTTCTTTGGGGTCATAACATGCCCCTACTGCTCTCCCTGGTCAGGGGTGGGAGGCAGTCACAGCCCTGATGGACCAGAGTTGGGCCTGAAGGCACCTGGGGGCGGGGGGTGTGGGGAAGGCCTCAGGGAACCTGGGCAGGGGCTCCAGGCCACAGCTGTGAATGGAGCAAAGGGGCTTAGTGTGTGCGTAAGTAACCAGGATGGCCAGGCCAGAGCTGTAGCTGGGGGTACTGGGTATTGCTCTGTGCTATGTGTCCCCACTAAAAAGAGGTGGAGTTCCAGGGATGTGAGATTGAGTGTGTGTGTGTGTGTGTGTGTGTGTGTGTGTGTGTGTGTGTGTCTTTCTGGGTCTAAGGCTGAGGGGATTTGGAATAAATGACTTTCCCTCCAGCAACAGCCACCCCCCACCCTTAGCCCCACAGTCAGCTGTCCCTTTTCTCCCTCTCAGCCCTCCTTCCTAGTTTCTGAGGCTCAGAGGACCCCAGCCCATGAGAGAATGGGGCTCCAAGTGGGGGTCCTCTCCCCTCCTCCTCTGCCCTCAATTCTTTTCTGCCTCCTCTCATTCCAGCCCTGCCCCTAGACTGGAAGGTCTATAGAGGCCCCTGCTGAGCCAGTTCCTTTCCTCCCCACCTAGGGGCCCATCCTCCTTTCCCCCAGTCCTCTCCCTGTGCTAAGCGGAGTGGGGGCATGTGAGCAGACCCCTATCAGAGCCCAGCCTTTGCCCCACACCCTGCCCTAGCTTCTGCCTGTGACTTCAGTCAGGGCCAGGAGGAATGTGGGAAGAAGAAAAAAAAGTGGGGGAGCCAAGGGGCTCCCGATTTTGTGGAAAGTGGATGCTCATTGGGCCTTTGGCACTGGATGAGCCAATAAACCAATCTCTGGCACCTCATTTATTTTGGCCTCTGTGCTTTGTTCTTATCCTACCCAGTCCACAGGTGGAAGGGACCTGAAGTGTGAAGCAGGGCCCAACTGTGGGAGGAAGGAGGGAAATGGTCAAACTGAATGCAGGGAGCTCTCATTTCCAAGATAAAAGATAGGCTTGAGTGGGTTCGGTACGGCAAAATGGTTGTGGGGTTTAAGATAGAGCCAGGGGACAAGGAGGGCTACGAGCCCCAACCCTCGTCCTTCAGAATCTTGCCCTGAGACCCCCTTCCCTGAATAGGCTTTCTGGTACACATAGAAAATGCCAGGTATAAGTTCTAGTGACAAAGACCCCAGGGAGGCTTCCCGGGGAGAGGATGGGCTGCTGGGCAGGGCTGGAGGGTTGGATGGCCATAGTGCCTAGAAAGGCAAAAAAGTGATGGAGGGGAACTGTGAGCCAGAGACTCTGAAAGGAGGATGCAAGTGGGTTGAAGGGAGAGGTAGAGATGGGGAACCAGCCCCCTGGTTCCTGTCTGACCATGGGAACAAAGAGGACAGGTACCCAAGTACTAGGGCCAAAGAGGTAGCCCATGTGGCCCCAGAAGGGAGAGGTCGAGCCCTGAGCTGCAGGACATGGGTTCTGAGCCCTTGGGAGGGAGAGCCAAGGCCATAGGGGCCAAGAGGCACAAATAGCTCGAATGAGACCCTGGAAGGCAGAACTCAGGAGAAGGGAAAGGATAGCAGGGAAGTAGAAGCAGCATCTGAAGATAAAAGAGTGGAGAGGGAGGCAAGTAGGAAGGAGGGAGAAGGGAGCAGAGAAAGAGCAGCTCAGCCTTGTGGAAGGAAAAGGGAGGAAGCAGAGCATGGGCTGGGGTGGGGGGGTGGGGGTGGCAACCTAGCCCTAGGCTCTGGCCCCAAGGTCAGCAAATGCCCCTACAACACGTCTTCCTCCCCCCTCCCTGGCATCACAGCAATGTCCTCCTGCCACACTTGAGCCAAGCCGGCCAAGAACATCCAGAACTGAGGTCACAGTGGAGGTGGGGGGGGTGAGATAACATTTTCATCCTCCCTGGAAGCTTCCAGTCAACAGCCCTCTCAAGGTCATTCCTTTGGGCCTCTGAGCAAATGGCCCTTTTCTCTCTCTCAGAAAGAAGAGGCAGTGTCAGGGCAGAATTCAGGGGAGAGACTCTCGTTCTAGAAAGCTCTCCAGAGAGTAAGATGCTGCAGTCTCGTGCTAGCAGCTACCATATGGTCAGGAAACCAGGTTAGGCCCTGTCTAACCTAAATCCCATTGGCTGCACGCACACACACACACACACACGCACACACACACACACTCAGGTACACACTGGTACCCACAGTGACCGGTAGTTAAGGATGTCACTGCCAGATTCTGCATTGCCAGGATCTCCGTGCACATCTGGCTTTCCCTGTGTCAGTAGGAATATGCTCAGATTTCCAAGCTCATTGGTCCGTTGCCATGGAAACATTCAGCCTCCAAGAACTCGGCACAGGGCCTGGCCCCTGTGGTGCAGGGGAGGAGAGGAGAGATGCAGGGTGACAAAAAGAATGGGTGGAAAGGCTCCTAAGAAGAAGCTGGTGGGACACATCTGGGTCTAAGTGACCATTTGCTATCTCATTCCTTGGGACAACCTGTCCTCTCCCCTCTGCCTCAGTAGATCCCTTTAGGCCAGGGGAGTGGGGAAGAAAAGCCAGAACAGAGGTGTCTGGCTAGAGATGTTTGAAAGGTGCTTGATCACTGCCTGGGTCCCCAGTGGATATTAAGAGATAATTAGCTTTGGAGTGGGGGCTGAGGTCTAGCCCTGTGTCCCACACCCAGACCATGTTGGGGAAACCGGGCAGCCCTCCAGGCCTGAGGTTTCTGGCTAGAATGGCCTCAGGCATGGAGCTGCTTCAGCTGATTCCCCCTCCCTTTCTTCTTTGTGCCCCATACCCAGAGAACCTGCTTAAAATGGGATTTCCAGGCCATGACGTCAGAGGAAAGCCAGCATCTCCAGCTTGTTACAGCTCTTCCTTCATCAGCAGAGCTGAGCCCAGCCTTGCTCAGCCTGGAGGAAAGGGGGTGTAGACAGAAGAGGCAAGGGCACTGGGGGTGCTGGGCCACGGTCCCCATATCTGTGGCCTCCAGGAAAACAGGGAGAGACTGTTTCCAGGCCAAAATCCACTGCTGGCTTCCCCATTGTCTTCGATTTCAGCAAGTACGTGATCATCTCCCTCCCAAATTACCCCAGTTTTTCTCTCTCTGAGCTGGGTTAGGCCTGCCTGGAGAAGGAGGGCACCTCAACTCTTAGAGCCATTTGAGTTATGCCTGAGAGCTTGTCCCTTATCTAGGCTGGAGGCAGGTGGGAGGCTTGCCTGCAAGGAGGGAAAAGCCCACTAGGTGGCGCAGCTCCCTCCCAGTGTGGAATTCCCTGGCCTCTGCAAGGGACAATCTTTCCTGCAGCCATTCCACCTACCATCTGGTGAGCAAAGTGCCCCAACTCCCTGGAGTTGGAGGTTCATAAAGAAAGCTTTCTTGCAGGTAGACAGGACAGCTATAGATTCTCAAGCAGTCACTCCTTAAGCCCAGCCTGTGTGCACAACCCCTGCCCACTCCCCACAGGAGGTCAGACTCAAGGGCAGGTACTCCCTTTAGGTAAGAATCAGATACCCTCCTGGGAGCAGGGAAATTGCCAGGCTGACCCAGGGAGGGCGCTGCAGCCTAAGGGACATGGCATCTAGAGAGGCTACTGGAACTGATTTCAGGGGTCAGGTGGGGAGAGAACTCAAGAGGTGGAAATGGTAGGAACTTGGGAGAGGCCAGTTGGGTCCAGAGGGAGGGAAGCTCATCTGGCTGCAGGATTCCCTGTATATGAGCTCCCTGATGGCCACAGTGACAGTCCCAGGCCTGCCCCTGCTTTCTCGGTCCCCTGCCCCTTCCGTTGTTTTCATCTGGGGTACTGTGGGGTTAAAAAAGAAGACAAAGGGGGCCGGCCTAGTGGCTCAGGCGGTTAGAGCTCCATGCTCCTAACTCCGAAGGCTGCCGGTTCCATTCCCACATGGGCCAGTGGGCTCTCAACCACAAGGTTGCCGGTTCAACAAATCAAGTCCCGCAAGGGATGGTGGGCAGCGCCCCCTGCAACTAAGATTGAACACGGCACCTTGAGCTGAGCTGCCACTGAGCTCCTGCATGGCTCAGTTGGTTGGAGCGCATCCTCTCAAACACAAGGTTGCCGGTTTGACTCCCGCAAGGGATGGTGGGCTGTGCACCCTGCAACTAGCAACCGCAACTGGACCTGGAGCTGAGCTGCGCCCTTCATAACTAAGATTGAAAGGGCAACAACTTGACTTGGAAGAAAGTTCTGAAAAGTACACACTATTTCCCCACTAAAGTCCTGTTCCCCTCCCCCAATTTAAAAAAAAAAAAAGAAGATGACAAAGACTCTAATCCCCAAACCCTGGAATCCCAAGGTATTTTTTCAGGACCCCAGGCTGGGGCTCCTCAGTGATTTATCTTTCCTTAACCTTTCCCAAACTGACCCCACCAGCCCTGCATCGCCAATAAGTTACTCTCCTTTTGTCCCAGCCAGATGAGTGATCAATAAATAATGCTGCCTGAAATATTGATGACGAGTTTTACACCAGAATCCCTTAGCTGTGCCTGTCATTGAGTAACTTGAGAGCTGAGAGAGAAATGCATAACCCCCAGAAAGTTCTTTCCTGTCTCTGCTAACAGAAGGTCTTCCTGATTTCGACCTGTTCCCACCTCAGCCAGAATCATGATTCACTCCTATCAACTAAGAGGAAAGGTCCCCCAGAGACCGACTCATCCAGTTCCCCCATCCCCAGGGGGGGAAAGGATGGGATAAGCTAAACCAAGCAGAGACCCTTCTTGATACCTGTGTCTCCTATGATGCTATTGAGATCCCATTTCCTCTGTTCCATGTCCATCTTTGACCTGCCAGGTCCAGATTTCTGACAGGCAGCTCAGGACACCTGCAGCTTCCCCATCCCCACTTCAACTATTTACATGCCGAGCAGAAGGGACTTAGGGGCTCCCAGACTTCTCTGGCCTAGGTCACTCTTATCTGGTTTTGTTCTCCCTGGAAGAAGAGGAGTAGAGAGGAGCTGGAGGAGAAGATAAACGCTCTTGAGCCCATCTCATCTGGAGTCAACGCTGTTTGCCTGGCCCATTCAAATCTTCGCATGCACAGTGCCTTCTGCCCAGCCATTCTTGTTCTCCTGCATCACTTGGTCAGCCTCTGCACGTGTTGCAACTTTTAGCTTAAATGTGACTCCCTCAGTCCACTCCATCTAGGCACCTCTCTTCCTCCTTGACAGCACACATTACCCTGTTTGGTCGTTGCCTGATTCACCACCACATTGAAAGCTGGGGCATCGGTGATGGCTCTAGCTGGTTCACCACTGTTTCCCCAGCGTCTAGTACAAGGCCTGGCATACAGTAAGCACTCGGCACATTTTCATGAAATGTTCGAATGATGTCCCTGCCGCACTCCTGGAAAAACACCAACCTTCAAACCTCAGCAACTGTCTGCTGAGCTGTTTGCCTGCCCGAGGATGGGTGTCTGTGTAACAGCAGCGGCCCAGATCAGACCCCTCCCTCTGATTGCCACGGTATGTGCTCAGGCTCACCTGCTCTCCTTTTTTCTCTCTCACACACAGATGGGAGTCAGCTTTCCAGCCACATTCAGTTCTCACTTTAATTCAAAAGCTAAATTAGGAAGAAGAGCAGCTTCACACTCCCAATTTAGCCTGGGAGAGAAAAAGGGAGACAGCTTGGATGTTGCCAGGGAAAGGAAAAAGTTGGTTGTGGGGTGGGGAGTGGTGGCAAACACACTCAGAGCCCAAGAGAAGACAACGAAACCCCCACAACCCAGCTCCTAAAAATAAATCACCCAGAGCCATGACCCCAGAGTGACCCCTATAAAGCCTCTTTCCTATCCCAGTCTAGGGGTGGGGTAAGGGGAGGCAGAAGAGACTCTGGTTATCAAAACTACCCAAAGAGGGAGATGCTGCTGCTTTGGTCACTGGGAGTGTGAAACCAGGAAGTGCTTCTTAAATCTAACTTTAATCTCTCTTGTGACAGTTGAAATGGATGATGAACAAAAAGAGAGTCCACAAACAGATACTTGCCCACTAACACTCATAGCGGCATTGTTCACAGTAGTCAAAAAATGGATACAACCCAAATGTCCATCACCAGATGAATAGATAAACACAATGCGGTATATCCATACAATGGAATATTATTCAGCCTCAGAAAAGAATGAAATTCTGCCACATGCTACAACATGGATGAATCTCGAGAACATTATGCCAAGTAAAATAAGCCAGTTGCAAAAAGAGAAATATGATTCCACTTACATAAGGTACCTAGAAAAGGCAAATTCATGGAGACAGAAACTATAACAGAGTTACCAGGGCCCGAGGGGAGGGAGCAGGATAGGAAATAATTGTTTCATTAATTTCAGGTACAGAGTTTCTGTTTGGGGATGACGAAAAAACAAAGTTCTAGAAATGGAGATGGTGATTGTTGCACAACACTGTGAATGTATTTAACGCCACTGAATAATTTGTACATCTAAAAATGGTTAAAATATGTTACGTACCACAATACATTTTTTTACCACAACACACTTTTTTATCACAATACATTTTTTTTTTTTTTAAGATGCTGAGTCCAACGTCAGCTTTAAAACACAGTCATCCAGCTCTCTCCGCAGCTGCATCAAAGGAAAACCAGGTTCTGTACGCGGCAAAGATTCCCCTCCCTTTGGCTGCTGATGGGAACAGAAGTGCTACCCTGCCCAGGGCAAAGCCAAGATCCCTCTGCGATGGACACCGACGATGTTCCTAGGGAGAGGAGCTAACTGTCCCTCCCTCTTGTCACCACTTGTCAGTGTGATCATCTGGATGGAAGCTCTTCCTCCTGGTTCCAAGCGCCAGCTTCCTGTTCGGTTACTCATTTTGATGTTGCCCTCCCATGTGGGTGGAGGAAGGGGATGTTTGGAGAAGGAAAAAGAGAGGACCCTTCCATCCAGCCTCTCTGACAACACCATGGCCACTGTACCAAGGGAAATAGATGCACGTTGGGTCGAACTGCCTGTCAGTAAAATTGGGTGTCACTTTTTTCTTGCTCTGTGCCTCTGACTGGGAGGCCCCTGAAGGGCGTCTGTGATAGTTGGTGCTGATGCATCCATCCCTCACCCGCTCTCCTGGACTATTGCATGGTTTCGTGGCTGGTCTCACCACCATCCCTCTCTTACCCAGCCTCCTGCCATTATTGTAAAACGGCCAGTTGGCCGTTTGACTGCCTGGGAACCGGGTGGGAGCTGGATTAGGGGCTGCTATTGTCGCTGTGCGCCCCCTGTGAGAGCATGGGTCACACTGTTGTACTTGCTTGTTTATTAGCCTGTCTCCTCAACGGCAACAGGAGCACCCTCCTTACTTCTGTTTGTGCCTTTAATGCCTAGAGCAGAGTGATGTTTGATAAATAATTGTTGAATGAATGAATTGAAATGATCTGTTCACATGTCTGTCTCCCCTAGTCTACTTGACTCAAGAACCTCTGTGGGGTGAAAGTTTTTGTCTGATTCATTCTGGGACCCCAGACAACAGTTCTTGTTATCGCCTGGGGTTCAGCTAGAAGCTTCTGAAGCCAGACTGTCTGGACTGGAGCCTTGGCTTCACCATTGCCCAGCTCGACCTTGAGCAAGTCACCTCGTCCTCTCTGAGTCTGTTTCCTCATCAGTGACATGAAGATGAGAATGCATTGTGAGGACAACGTCTGTTGAGTGTTTAGCACAGAGCCTTGTCACATCGTAAATGTGTCCTGGGGGGGTTAGAGAATGCATCTAGAGATGAAGGAAAATCAGGGAAACAAGCACCACCACTGATTGCTGCGTTCTGGTGTCGTCTGGAGGTGGGGTGGGGGGTGAGACCAGAGTGGGGTAACCCCAGGGGTTGCCTGCCCCCTCCCTCCCCTCCCCTCACACCAGGTCTGCAGAGCCCAAGCTCCCCCACAGCCAGCTGAGCAGCCCCGGCTCTGGGAGGTGGTGAGGGGCCAGAAATAACCGTGGTTGCTATTCCTGCCTTTCTGGGCTGGATGGGAACACTGCCTTTCTAATCTAAAGGCTTCCTGCACATCAGTGGACTCTTATGTAATGCTCCCCTCCCTCTGCCTGCCCAACGAGCTTCCAGAGATTTCTGCAGCCAGCTTTGCTGCATACTCAGCTAGGGGTGGTGGGGGGAGCAAAGAATTCACCACAGGCTGGATTGTCCTCTAAGTCCAGGGTCCTGCCTGTCCCAGCCCGGGAGAGAGGCCACCCAGCATAGGGCAGAGGGCTGAGTCCAAGGACAACAGTTGTTTTCTACATCTGCAGGGCACTCTGGGGCAGAGGGGACCTGGAGAGCCCTAAGTGTTCCCTCACCTGCACCCACTCCCTCTTCCCTTAACAGACCCTCTGTGCCACTTCCCAAGTTATTATGCCCCTGTGTCTTTCACTTCAGGCCTAACCTAAGTCTCTGGCACATGACCTTCAGGCAGACTCTGAGGACAGCAGCCCAGACCCCAACTCTCTCAGGCAGACACCTCCCACCCTGGCCCTGAGCCAAGTCCTCCATGGTCCCTTCCCTACAGTCCCTGGGTCCCACCTGCAGCATGCCAGGCACTCTCTTCAGAGTCCAGGGGACACCACCCCACCCCACCCCCGCATCCCTCTGCGTGGGTCCCTCTTAGAACTTGCCTGCACCTATCCTAGGACTCAGGGTTCTCCTCTGGCACCCATTCCCCATCTGTAATTGGAGTAGATGAGATGGCTTCACACTCCAACACTCTGGATGATTCTCTCTCATCTCCCCTTTCTCTATTTCTCCCCACCCTCTTAGGGCTCCTTCTGTCCCACCCTATACCTGGTCTCTTCAGGTTTCTTCTAACCCCTTAAGACCCTCCCTGGTGTGGGCACAGAGCTGCCCCCAGACCCACCGGAGGCCCAGGCCCTTCGTGTTTCCGACAGAGCCTATCAGCCATCGGAAAGTGTGACGGGCGCCTCAGACAGAACCAAAAAAAGAGTCACTTCCTGAGCCCCGCGGCTGGCCACAGCCGTGGCAAACCACAATCTGAGCGGCACATGTGGGTGCTGACGTAGCCTGGGGCTGGGGAAAAGGAAGCAGCAATGGAAAAAGGGGCTTGTTTTCGTCTGAGAGCTGTAGCCTTCTCAGCCCTGGGTCAGGTGTCTGAGACATGATGGTTCCCACTGGCTTTCTCCTGGAACCCCAGCTGCCATAGACAAGTTCAGTTCTTTTCTCACCTCTGTCTCCTCCTCTTCCTCCTCCCCTATTTATAAGGAAAGTCTGAGCACAGACAGCAGCTCAGGCCTGCAGATCCTCCGAGGGCCTCTTACCTTTCCCAGGGCTTCTGGCACCAGTCACTCGGCAGGCAAGGTCTGACAGTCTCATCCTTAAGCGATCTCTGAGGCCCCGTGGGCACCCAGACTGAGGTGCAGGAGTGTCTCAGAGCCTTCCTTCCCTCCAACCTGGCTTCCTTTAGGCCCCAGGCCAGTTGTCCCATCAAGGTTGTTGGTTACAAGTTGGGTGCTCACAAACCCAAGCTGAGATTTGATTCCTTGGAAAGGGACAATTCTTTTCACCACGTCTCCTCCCCTTCCTGTATCCCCAGGCACAGCAAACAGAAGGATGCCACTGGCCAAAAGACAGACCAGAGGAAAGTGGGGATAACTCAGATGTCCCCAGCCCTGCTGCTGAGAGGGCAGGCCCGCAGCATAACCCTACCCAAAACAGAAGCTTTCAGGTCTTCTCTCTCACTGATTGTCTCGTCACAGAGACCGCTTAGGTCCAGGCAGTGTGTAGGGGCTTTGAACCAGCTCCTCTCATTGTTCCTGGGTAGAAGCTGCCTTCCAAGGGCATACACCAGGGAGACTGGGCAGGGTTGAGAAGGCCCCCTTCTCTTCTGTATGAGCTGTAGAGGGTAGAACTGGGGAGATGAGAGTGCAGGGTTATAGGGACATTCTCACTGCTCACACCTTAGCCTGAAGCTCCAGCCTGATCATCGCCAGGCCTCTTTCCCTCCTGAGGCCTTTCCACAGCTGTCCCTTTGCCTGGAATGCTCTCCCCACCACACTCCTCTGTGCAGAGTTGGTTTCCTGTCATCCTTTGTATCTTTATATAAACGTCACCTCCTCTGAGATGCCTTCCCTCATCTCTCTAGTATATGATACTTACCATAACATGAACTTATGCTTTCTATTTCCATGGATGTTTAGTTCCACCTATCCCACTGAATGGTAGTTTCCAGGAGGGCAAAACTACATCTGCCTTCCCCATGTGGAATCCCCAAGACTTAGCACTGAGTCTGATATAAGCAGTGGCCAATACTTTTTTTTTTTTAGAGAATGAATGTTTTATTCAATCTTACCTCCTACTACTTCCCAGTAGTAACCTTCTCTCCTCCAGCCCATTTTTCCCAGAGAGACTACACGTGGACTCTTCACCACTCCACCCCCAGCCCCGACTTGAAAGTACCTCTCACTTCCTCAGCACAAAGTTTGGTTCTCATGTCCTTTCCCTAAAATCTCTTCATCATCCCTTCCGTCTTCCCAGACCTCTGGAACTTTTCCCTCCTCTTATCCCCTATGTCCTTTGGTGTAACTGACTTTTGGTGGCTAATAGGACTGCTTCCTACTTTTTTTAAAAAAAAGTTTATTGGGGTGACAATTGTTAGCAAAGTTACATAGATTTCAGGTGTACAATTCTGTGATACATCATCTATAGATCAGATTGTGTGTTCACCACCCAGAGTCAGTTCTCTTGCCATCACAACATATTTGATGCTTCCTATTCTTAATTCTCATTGAACATGGAATCCAGGCTCCTCCACCCAACTGTAAGCTCCTTAGGGACGGGGGCCTATGCCTTAGGCCTTATTCCCAGGCCTTGCCCACAGTCAGTCCTCAGAAAAGCTTTTTGTTGTTGTGGATAATGGGTATATTAGTCAGAACCTCCTGGGTTGTGAGTAACAGAAATTGAAATGAGCCTGTTTTATGCTATTAAATAAAAGACGAATTCACTGGCCCGCTTAACTAAAATGCCCAGGCTGTATCTAGAGACTTGTTCTCTGCAGGAATCTCTCTTCTCTCTGACTTCCTCTGCACTTGCTTCATTCTCAGGTAGGCTCTCCAGTCTTAATAGCAAGATGGCCTTCAGGCTCACATTCCAATGGCTGAGTACTACCAGGGAAAGAGAATTCCTCTTTTTATTTTTATTTTTTTTAATTAAAGTTTATTGGGGTGACAATTGTTAGTAAAGATACACAGGTTTCAGGTGTACAATTCTGTAATACATCATCTATATGTCACATTGTTCACCACCCAGAGTCAGTTCTCCTTCCATCACCATATATTTGGGGATTCCTCTTTTTCCAGAGTTCCAGAAGTCCCAGAAGTTTCTCATTGGTCTGGTTTAAGTTGTGTGCCCATCCTGACTCAATTGCCATGGCTAGAGAGGTGGAATGCTCCTAGACTGGGGCATCTTAAATGGATGGCCGGGCATGGGTGGGACTTCTACATCTAGGATGGGGTTATCCTTTTCCCAACCACATGGATTGGGGTGGTTCCCCAAAGGAAGTCGCTGGCTGGGGAGTAGTTATGAAAAAAAAGGCGGGAGTTGATGTTGGGCCCGCAAAACAAAAGATGTAGACTATGAGATTTCCAGAGCCCAGCTTCAGTGAGGACCTTAAGATACCTTGGGTCAGCTTGCACATTGGAATGAATGGGAACCAGCTTGCTCTGGCTGAAAAAGGAGGATGTGCTCTTGGGGTTTGGGCAGCTCTCCAGGGACAGAACAGGGATTCTAGGCTGTAGCAAGAAGGATTCAGATTAGCCCTTCCACACAATATCCCCTGTGTTAGAATCAGAATGTTTCTCCCTCTTTGTACAACTTTTTAGAAAAGGGTCACTGGGGTGTGCTTGGAAGCTGAGGATGGGTGAACTGTGGGTGACCCTATGGGTCAAAAGCTCCTGAAAATAACAATAGGTACTGTTTACTGGATGCCAACTACAAGGCAGGCACTGTGCTTTGGGACTTCACAGATGGCAGTCCATGTAAGTTTCAGACTTCACACACTCCTTCCATGTGGGTATCATTAACATTAGCCCTATTTTACAGCTGAAGAAAGCGAGAGAGAAAACGCCTGGCCAGGATACCCTACCAGGGTGTGGCGAAATGGGCATTCAGACACATGACCATCTGATCCTGCCTAGGGTGGCCTTCGTGCCCTGCAGGAGGCCCCAAAGAGGTGCATCACTCCTGCCCCTAATAGACGACTAGGTAGGTAGGCAGTGGGAGGGGACCCCTACCCGACCCTAAGCACTTGGCACGGGGAGCTCAGTCCTACAGCAGACAGACAAGGGAGTCCTGGTTCATTGCTGGATTCCTTAAGCAGATTTTTATTCAAAAATGTTGGAGGCGGGGGTGGTACAGAGGAATGAAGCCCAAGAGTTACCACCCCCACCCAACCCTCCATCCAAATCCCTTGACCCCGACCTCCAGGTGTCGTCAGCACCCGCCTTCCAGACACACACTTTCTGCTCTTTTTAAATTCAGAAAAACACCTCTCCTTGATTCAGAGCTAGAGATGGAGGCTTCCGCTCCCGGAATCGCTGCTCTCTTTGGGGTGCACATTTGACTACGGGGAAGAAGGAACGGGGAGGGCTTCCCTGTTCTCATCCCGCTCCCGGAAGATCTACGTGAGGGGAACGTTATCCCGCCCCGAGTCTGGTCGCCTCGGCGGTGGCGGCTCCCCAGGGATTGCAGGGAGAGCCCAGGCTGCGGCGCCTGCTCAGTTCGCGCTTACTGCGTCTCAGGCTCCCCCGGCTTGGCGCGGCGCCCAGCACCGGAGCCGAGAAGGAGGGGCAAGTAGGCGGCGGAAGAGCCCGCTTGGCCAGGGGATCGCGGAACGAAGCTGGAAGGGGCCTCCAGGGGGCAGCATCAAGCCGCTAAACAGGTCCCCTCTCCGTGCTAGCCTGGGGTCTGCACACAGCCCATAGGGAAGCCCCCCGTTTCAGTGTCCACCCCACCTCCACCTGTTCTGGATAAAGATGGCACAGTCTTCCCACCACCACAAGGACCCCCAAGTCCTAGTGGGAAAAGGACTCAGGTCTCTCCTAGGGCAACCAGGTTCCCTTATCTGGCCACCCAAAGGTGGTCTCTTCCCCGGATAGGACCAGGGAACAGCCTTTCGGTTCTGGTGGCGCAGAGGTATCCCCACGCTCCAACATCCCATTGGCAGATGGCGGAGAAGCAGGCGCTCACCGCAACACACAGGAACCCAGGAACCATCTGGCTATTATTTCCTAGCCTCAGTTTCCCCAGTGACACTTGGAAAGGCACCGAGTCGTTGGTCGAGGCACGAGGTCAAGGCCCCGCCTCTCCTGGGCGGCCTCTGCCCCCGCCAGCCCAGCCGCTCCTCCCCTTCGCTCCCGCCCCGCTCCCACGGTCCCAGAGGTGGGCGGGCGGGCATTGGATGACGCCGGCAGAACCCGGGCCCGACTCGCCCTCGCCCCCGCCACGGGCCGGGCTTCCCCAGCCCAGTCCCCGCCGGGAAGCCGCCAGAGCCAAGATGCTCCCAGTTCTCCGCGCCTGAGCCCTCCCCGCCTGGGCGTCCCCCGCTCTTGCGCGCGTTCGGGCTCCCCGCTAGAGACCAGAGAGGAGGGAGGAAGCCAGGGAGCAGCAAGCAGCGACCCGGAAACGCCATATAAGGAGCAGGAAGGATCCCCCGCCGGAACAACCCTAATTTGGGCAGCGCCTTATTTGGAGCGCCCCGATTTGGCCCAGCCGCTTCCGGCTCGGGAGGAGGGAAGAAGGCGGAGGGAAGGGGCGGGGGCAACCTCGGGAACTCCGGGGCAGTTTGGGCCCAGGAGTCCTCCGCTGCGGCTTGATCCTCAGGCTTTCTCGAGGCCTCGGCGCCCAGGATGCGGGAGCGGGCGCCGTGCCTCGGGTTCGGGATGGCGGTGCCCACTGCTCTCGCATAGGGGGCTTCACGTCACTCCGGGTCCTCCCGGCCGGTCTTGCCATATTAGGGCTTCCTGCTTCCCATATATGGCCATGTACGTCACGACGGAGGCGGGCCCGTGCTGTTCCAGACCCTTCAAATAGAGGCGGATCCGGGGAGTCGCGAGAGATCCCAGCGCGCAGAACTTGGGGAGCCGCCGTCGCCGCAACCAGCTACATTCGCCGCCAGCTTCCGCCGCCCAGGACCGGCCCCTACCCCAGCCTCGGTAGCAGTGCCGCGTCCACACCGGCCGGCGGCGAGGGCAAGCCTGGGAACCCCACCTGCACTCTCCACAGTGTGTCCCGCGCCCCGCATGTGACCCGGCCAGGCCCCGAGAGTGTGTCCCCCGCAGCTCCAGCCTCCGGCTGCGCCCACCCGCCCCAGCACTAGCTCTCAAGCCCGCCGGTCCCGGATGGCCGCAGCCAAGGCCGAGATGCAGCTGATGTCCCCGCTGCAGATCTCCGACCCGTTTGGCTCCTTTCCTCACTCGCCTACCATGGACAACTATCCTAAACTGGAGGAGATGATGCTGCTGGGCAATGGGGCTCCCCAGTTCCTCGGTGCCGCCGGGGCCCCCGAGGGCAGCGGCAGTAACAGCAGCGGCAGCAGCGGGGGCGGTGGAGGTGGAGGGGGCGGCAGCAACAGCAGCAGCAGCAGCGCCTTCAACCCTCAAGGGGAGGCGGGCGAGCAGCCCTACGAGCACCTGACCTCAGGTAAGCGGTGGTCTACGCCGAATATTAGCCCTTTAGCTACCATCCTATCGTGCAGTCCTTCCCCCACGGCCCTTGCAGCGCTCCCTTCACCGCAGCAGTGCTCCTAGACCTCAGGGATGCAAGTGGGGTTTCCCTTCCATTCCTCGCATCCCCAGGGTCATGTGTTAGAGGGATGCCTGGGGACATCACCCTCCCCCACCCTCCTGGTCCCTAGCGGTGCTCAAAGGAGCGAGCTTTTGTTTTGGATGGAGAGCTCTGGGGCTGCGTGGGTGGGTGGAGGTGGGGGGGAGGGCTTGTTTTGATGAGCAGGGCTGCGCGGCCCTCCTCCCCGCCAAAGGCTTGCCTTGCCTGCTTCCTGTCCCCAAGGAAAGGCCGTGATCCGTGGCCAGGGATGTCCCGGCAGCCCGGGGTAGGGGACGCGCACTAGCCGTGGCCGAGGGGGTGCTGGCGGGAATCCCTTGGCCGCGCAGCCGCCGCTGCGGAGCGGAGCGCTGGGAGCTGCAGTGGAGGGGGATTCTCCGTATTTGCGTCAGCTGTTGTTGAAATGGGCTCTGCCGCTGGAGCGGGTCCAGGAACATTGCAATCTGCTGCTATCAATTATTAACTAGCTCAGCAGTCAATGGTAGCCGCCCGACCTCTTGCCTGGCAGCTCGGGTCCTCCTTGCCCTCCAGTGATTGCTCTCCAGTAACCAAGCCTCTCTCTCTCTCTCCTGTCAGAGTCTTTTCCTGACATCTCTCTGAATAACGAGAAGGTTCTGGTGGAGACAAGTTACCCAAGCCAAACCACCCGGCTGCCCCCCATCACCTACACTGGCCGCTTCTCCCTGGAGCCTGCACCCAACAGTGGCAACACCTTATGGCCTGAGCCCCTGTTCAGCCTGGTCAGCGGCCTCGTGAGCATGAACAACCCACCAGCCACCTCATCTTCAGCACCATCTCCAGCAGCCTCCTCTTCCTCTTCAGCCTCCCAGAGCCCACCCCTGAGCTGCGCCGTGCAGTCCAATGACAGCAGCCCCATTTACTCAGCTGCACCCACCTTTCCCACGCCGAACACTGACATCTTCCCTGAGCCACAAGGCCAGGCCTATCCTGGCTCAGCAGGCACTGCGCTCCAGTACCCGCCTCCTGCCTACCCTGCTGCCAAAGGTAGCTTCCAGGTCCCTATGATTCCTGACTATCTGTTCCCACAACAGCAGGGGGACCTGGGCCTGGGCACCCCAGACCAGAAGCCCTTCCAGGGCCTGGAGAGCCGTACCCAGCAGCCTTCACTCACTCCACTCTCTACCATCAAGGCCTTTGCCACACAGTCGGGCTCCCAGGACCTGAAGGCCCTCAACACCACATACCAGTCCCAGCTCATCAAACCCAGCCGCATGCGCAAGTACCCCAACAGGCCCAGCAAGACTCCCCCCCATGAACGCCCCTATGCCTGCCCAGTGGAGTCCTGTGACCGCCGCTTCTCCCGTTCAGATGAGCTCACCCGCCACATTCGCATCCACACTGGCCAGAAGCCCTTCCAGTGTCGCATCTGCATGCGCAACTTCAGCCGCAGTGACCACCTCACCACTCACATCCGCACCCACACAGGCGAGAAGCCCTTTGCCTGTGACATCTGTGGAAGAAAGTTTGCTAGGAGCGATGAACGCAAGAGGCATACCAAGATCCACTTGCGGCAGAAAGACAAAAAAGCAGACAAAGGTGTTGTGGCCTCTTCTGCCACCCCCTCCCTCTCTTCCTACTCCTCGCCGGTGGCTACCTCCTATGCCTCCCCAGTCACTACCTCTTATCCATCCCCAGCCACCACCTCATACCCATCACCTGTGCCCACCTCCTACTCCTCTCCTGGTTCCTCGACCTATCCATCCCCTGTGCACAGTGGTTTCCCCTCACCCTCAGTGGCTACCACATACTCCTCCATTCCCCCTGCTTTCCCGGCCCAAGTCAGCAGCTTCCCTTCTTCAGCTGTCACCAACTCCTTCAGCGCCTCCACAGGGCTTTCGGACATGACAACAACCTTTTCTCCCAGGACAATTGAAATTTGCTAAAGGGAAAGAAGAAAAACGGGAAAAGGGAGAAAAAGAAACACAAGAGACTTAAAGGACAGGAGGAGGAGATGGCCATAGGAGCGTTTCCTCTTAGGCCAGATGGAGGTTCTCAGAGCCAATCCTCCCCCTCTACTTGACCCCAGGGTCAGCCGTGGAAGGTCTGTTGGCCAACAATCCTTTCTGCCCACTTCCCCTTCCTCCCCTACTCCCTTTGACTTCAGCTGCCTGAAACAGCCATGTCCAAGTTCTTCACCTCTATCCAAAGAACTTGATTTGCATGGATTTTGGATATATCATTTCAGTATCATCTCCACCATATGCCTGACCCCTTGCTCCCTTCAATGCTAGAAAATCGAGTTGGCAAAATGGGGTTTGGGCCCCTCGGAGCCCAGCCCCATGCCCTTGTACAGTGTCTGTGCCATGGATTTCATTTTTCTTGGGGTATTCTTGATGTGAAGATAATTTGAATATTCTATTGTATTATTTGGAGTTAGGTCCTCACTTTGGGGGAAAAAAAAAAAGAAAAGCCAAGCAAACCAATGGTGATCCTTTATTTTGTGATGATGCTGTGACAATTAAGTTTGAAGCTTTTTTTGAAACAGCAGTCCTCGGTATTAATCAGAGCATGTGTCAGAGTGGTGTTCCGTTAACCTTTTTGTAAATACTGCCCGTCTGTACTCTCACATGTGGCAAAATATGGTTTGGTTTTTCTTCTTTTTTTTTTTGAAAGTGTTTTTTTTTTTTTTTTTGTCCTTTTGGTTTAAAAAGTTTCATGTCTTGGTGCCTTTTGTGTGATGCGCCTTGCTGATGGCTTGACATGTGCCAGTGTGAGGGACGTGCTCACCTCTAGCCTTAAGGGGGGCAGGGAGTGATGATTTGGGGGAAGAAGCTTTGGGAGCAAAATAAGGAAGAGGGCTGAGCTGAGCCTCGGTTCTCCAGAATGTAAGAAAACAAAATCTAAAACAAAATCTGAACTCTCAAAAGTCTATTTTTTTAACTGAAATTGTAAATTTATAAATATATTCAGGAGTTGGAATGTTGTAGTTACCTACTGAGTAGGCGGCGATTTTTGTATGTTATGAACATGAAGTTCATTATTTTGTGGTTTTATTTTACTTTGTACTTGTGTTTGCTTAAACAAAGTGACTGTTTGGCTTATAAACACATTGAATGCGCTTTATTGCCCATGGGATATGTGGTGTATATCCTTCAGAAAAATTAAAAGGAAAATAAAATAGCTGTGGTTGCACATGTCTTTCCTGGGCTAGGGGGCGGGCTCTGCAGTTGCCATCCCTGTCCCCTTTGGGGGTTTGAGGGCTTTTACAGAGACAAGGGTATTCCAAACAGAGTCGTGCCCACTGTGTGTGACTGGATTGAATTCTTTACGAGGACTGGGTGTGGGTCTCCTCTTCTTGATTCTGGGCCTGTTCCTCCTCAATCTGGTGGGCTGCAGCCTTATGTTGGTTAGTTAAAGCTGAAGAAGGCCAGAGGGAGGGGTGGGACATGTGGGGTCAGAGGCAGTGCTGTCCCCATGGCCCCAAATGTTCAACCAGCCCTGCCCCCATCTTTACCCCCAAAGGTTGGGAAAGTCTATGTTCTTGGGAATTCCTGCCATATACACTTGGGGGAGATAAGGGGAGGGGCACAAAGGCTTTGGGAAACAAGAACAGCTGGAGTTGACTCAGCCTCTCCCATCCTCCATGTCTCCAGAAACCTAAGGGTAAAAAAGAAGCCTAGAAGAGTCAAGGGCCAGTTCTCAAGCCAAGAATCCTTCCAGGAAGAAATCTCATCGCTT
Organism: Rhinolophus sinicus; assembly: GCF_036562045.2. Taxonomy (NCBI): domain Eukaryota; kingdom Metazoa; phylum Chordata; class Mammalia; order Chiroptera; family Rhinolophidae; genus Rhinolophus; species Rhinolophus sinicus. The sequence continues at coordinate 80,362,052 of NC_133759.1, forward strand.
GCCAGCTGGAGCTGCCATCCTTGGCAGCTTCCGGGACACGGGACAGAATGGGCAGGAGTCTGGCCTGGTGTCTACGATTCCCATCCAGACCGACTCTGTACCCGCTGTGTAGGAGGCCCGAGGTGCTAAGTTCCTGTGGCCCCAGCCCCTGAGGGTCTGCTCTCAGGACCGGAGCAGTCCTTGGGGGCTCATGAGCATCTGTCTATTCTGTGAGAGGCCTTGAGCTGGCTACAGCAAGTCAGATTGTCAGTTGAGGAGACAGAGATGTAAGCCAAAAATTATAACATGGTATTATGTTACATAATATGGGCAAGCATGGGGCTCTAATGCAAGCACAGAGAAGGACACAACCCACCCAGGGACTTAGGAAACGTGGAAAAGTTGAGTTGGAAAGGGTAAGTAGGAGTCAACCTGATTGACTTGCTTTGTGTGTGAGGCAGGAAGGGTGTTGGCTGAGTCTTTGCTGGGTAGTGCTACTGAATGGAAGCACTACCTCCAACTCTGATAACGAGTTCGTGAATTGGTTAGACACCACCATCCATTGGTCAAATGGGTGCAATGGATTTGGTGTCCTGGAATTCCCAAGCCTCGGCTGTCCTCCTAACTTCTGACTCCCAAAATCAAGGACAATGAAGAATCCTGCTCCTTACCTGGGTCTGGTTATCAGGCCCTGAGTGAAGTCAAGGTCTCACCTGCCTGCCCTTTTTCTCCCCCCTCTGAGAGTGTCCTAGGTTACTGATGGACACCTGGGGCCAGGGGGAATTCCAGCAATTCCCTGGAATCGACCCAATTCTTTGTCTTCTATTCTAGCCTCCCCCACCCCCCCCCCCCCCCCCAGCATTGTTGATCTCTGCTCTATCCCATGATACCAGACTCCTCAGACTAGAGCAGGGGTAACCAAGCCACATTCTCTAGCAAAGGGCATGTCCTTGTGAGCCTCCTGGCAAATCTGCCAGGTCCTGATGGGACAATATTTGCATTGGCATACCTCTTCCCAGCCCCACCTACCCCTCCCCATCTCACTCTAGACCCAGGAACACAAGTCTATGCCTGCAACACATTCTTAAGAATTTCTCCCACATACTCCCAAGAAACAAAACACGGCAAGCATAAAATATGAAAGAAGGAGCAAAGAGAATCTGTTCCTTTAAAGCAGAGGGTCTCCTATGTTATCACCGTCACCAGAATCAGATTCCCACATCTCTGATTCTTCAGGTCTGGCTCGGTCCTGGAACTTGCCTTGACAGTAAGCACCCCAGGCGATTCTGATGCAGATGGCTTGGTGAGAAATTCCGCCCATCCTACTAGGTAATTTTTTATGAGTCCTGTCAGCAGGGTATCTTTAGGTTCTGACAGTCCAAACTTAAGTTTCTTGGCATGGTTAAAATAGGGCAGAACTCACAAATTGCCCCATTTTACAGTCCTATGGTATAAAATAAAAGGAAACTGTTCATTTCAACTCCTGCTTCTGTGAGGGAAATGTGAAACCAAGGACACAGGGCAGTGCAGATAAAAGCTGTCATCATAAAGGCTGAGGTTTGGGAAGGAACCCAGATAATGTTGAACAATTGATTGCTACCTTGGGGACATTGTCTAGGGCTTCAGGAATGTGAAGAAGGACAGAGAGGAGTGGGGTGGTAGAGGAGAGAGGCCAGGGGAACTCCTCCAGCAAAGGACAGGTTCATATTCTGAAGTAAAAGAAAGAACCAGGTCCTAAGGACCCTTGATCCTTCCCCCCAGTACCAGAGAGAAATATTTTTTTCTTGAATTTCAGGAATGTTCGGTCTCATCCATTTTGAAAGATTCTACACATTCAGGATGGGGCTTTGCCTGGTTTTCAGGCTATGTTTGAGGTGTGCTTCCTTCTACCTCCCCCAACACAGAGACACCTCCCCCCCAACACACACACACCAAGAAATGAGCAATATAGGCTCAGAGGTATCCTCTGCAATGTCGCACTCTTTCCCCATTCCTGCTGTTTTCTCTAGTCCAGACACACTTAGGGCAGTTGTGAGAGGGGAAGATGGTGCAGAGTAAGATCCCAGGATCCTAAAGAAAATGAGGCCAGGTCTAACAATCAGGTGTCGAGCAAATAAGATTTCAGCATTTTACCCATAAACTTTTGAGTGCTAATAAGATTTTTGCACCCAAATAGCAAATCTGACCCTCCACTTCGGTAATTTTTCCTCCCATCTCCTTTTTCTCATTACCAGAACCTAGGAGAGCCTTTTGAGGCAAAGCTGACTCAAGACATTCTCTTAGGTCAAGTTGGTCACTCAGCTTCTCAGATCCAAGTAGAATTGTCTCATCTTCCTTTTCAGGGAGCTCTCTCCAAGAAGCCCATTCTCCTCAGTACTTAGGTTGTTTTATTACTATTATTATTATTATTGCAACTTTATTGAAGTACAATTGATATGCAGTAAACTGTACATACAAAGTATACAATTTGATGAGTCTTGACATATGTACACAGGTGGTGAAACCATCACCACAATTAAGATAATGAACCTAAGACTATACTTTCAGGGGTCATTTCTATAGTTCGTTACTAGAGAAGTTTCTCTGATCGTGTAGAGCACCTGAAACCACGAGGAGGAGTTGCAGTGTTCTCTCCTGAGTGTTTGCAACTGTCATTAGCCATTGATGATCGTCCTTCTCTTCCTTTGGAAGAGTGAGAGGGAGAGAACGCAGGCTGAGTGGTTTCAGTAAAAAAAAAAAAAAAAAAAAAAAAAAAAAAAAAAGATAATGAACCTATCCACCACCTCCAAAACTTTCCTTGTATCACTTGGTAATTTTTCCTTCTTCTACTCCTGTCTTCAGGTATCCACTGATCTACTTTCTGTTGCTGTATAGATTGGTTTGCACTTTCTGGAGTTTCATATAAATTGAATAATTCAGTGTGTAATCCTTTTGGTTTGGGTTCTTTCACTTTGCATCATTTGGAGATTCATCCATCTTGTTACGTTATGTATAAATAGCTCACTCCTTTTTATCACCGAGTAGTAGTCCACTATGTGGCTATAGCACAATTTGTTCACTCTTTCACCCGTGGAAGGACATTTGGGTGGGTTCCCTTTAGGGCTACTATAAATAAAGCTGCTGTAAACATTTGAGTAAAAGTCTTTGTGTGGTTGTGCCTCCATTTACTCCAGAGTCCTCCATTCCCGCTCTTTGTTTCCACCGTGTGTCCATTTACTCACTTTCTTCTTATTCAAAGGATAATCACCCATCTCCCCCCACCCTCGAAGAGTCAGAGCCCAGCCTCCTAAGGGGTTTGCTTCATTAAAGCTTTCCCCCCAATTAACAGAGCCAGCCCCTACATCATTTTTATTGCTCTACTTCGAACTCCCTCCCGTTTGTTTATAGCTTCTTGGTTTTATTCAGCTTGGCAAAAGTACGTGAGTCCTTGGTGATACTTTTCTAAAGAGAAAGTATCTGATAGAGGGTGGGCTACACATTGATGAGGCACTCCTGCCTCGAAAGGAAGAAGGGGCTAAGATCAGATGATGTGGAATGCTACCCCAGGGGACTAGTCCTAAGAGGTTATGTGTACACTTTGCTTTTTATTACTGTCTCCTGGGGGCTCTTCCCCTGATGGTGTTCTGCAACACAGGCCCCATTCACCCACTAGTTGTCACAAATCCTATCCTACCACATTCCCACCTCTTAGTTCTGAGATAGCGAGTGATGCAACCACAGCTTCTCTCTCTCCTCTTTGGGCCCTGGGAGTCTGGGACTGTGGAGCAGCCTGAGTGAAAAGGGCAGCTGAAGCCAGAGGCTTGGTCGTGGTCTATGTTCCCAACTCTGATAAACTGGCCCCTGCTGCCTGCCTGGGTATGTGTTAAGGTTGGGGTGACTTCATTTAGGAAATTATCTTTAATAATTAGTTTTTCCAGACAGACAATAATAAGTGTTGGTGAGGTTGTGGAAAAAACTGGAACCCTCATACATTGCTGGTGGGCATGTAAAAATGGTGCAGCCGCTTTAGAAAATGGTTTAGCTGTGTCTTATAAAGTTAAGAACACGCTTAGCATATGACCCAGCAATTCCACTCCTGGGTATCTTACCCAAGAGAAATGAAAATGTGCTCACACAAGGATATGTATGCAAATGTTCATAGCAGCATTATTCATAATAGCAAAAAACTGGAAATGATTGAAATACCTATTCGACTGGTGAATGGACAAACAAGATGTGGTACATCCAAGTAATTAAATATCGGTCAGCATGAAAAGGAATAAAACATGGGTGTGTGCTACAACACGGATAAACTGCAAAAACATTATGATAAAGAAGATAGGTGCATAATGTATGACTGCATTAATATGCAATGTCCAGAAAAGGCAAATCCGTAGAGACAGAGAGCAGTGACTGCAAATCTGTTTGTTATTTTGGGGATGATGGAAATGTTCTAAAACTGGATTGTGATGTTTGAACAACCCTGTACATTTACTAAGTCAGTGGCTGGTATACTTAAAATGGGTGCATTTGATGGTATGTTAATTATACCTCGATAAAGCTATTTTTAAATCCTTTATACCGCAATAAAGGTAGATTAAAAAAACCTTTTGCTTCCCTATCTTTGCGTGCCCAGCTCCAGGTGGGTTTCCTAACTTTGATTCCACACTGCAGACCTCTCCTCTAAGACCCTGGTGCTGATTTGCAAACTTGCGGCCCAAGAAGTGGCCCTGGTGTAGTGGGGGTGAAGGCCCTCCTAAGACTCTCACTTGGGACTCATTTTGAGGAAGGGATATTCATACATCCAGTGAGGCAGATGGGTGGAAATGAATCAATCTTGACGTGTCTTCACCCATGCCCATGACCCACGTACATCAGGCAGCCCAGCTGGGCCAGAGTGCCTCCTCAGCTCCCAAACAAACCCAGAAGTTGCCCTTTCCACAAAACCAGAAGTGGGTGTCCTCCTCAGAGAAAACAATCTCAGTCTCCACAAAAGCTAATTTCTCCTCAGAACCAACTTCTCATCCTAGAACCTTGTCAGATCTAGTGACCATACTCCTGAGAACCAGACTTCATCTTATTTACTGAGCAAATTAACGGAGCACCTACAGTGGGCCTGTTGGTATAGGAGATTTGAATGTGTTCTGGAGGAAGGAGAAACCAAACCACCCCAGCCTGACAACCATCTTTGACTCTGTTTAATTTGAACTTTGAATTCCCTTAAACTGTCTTCTCAGGAATAGTCAATCTCCTCCAGCTACCTTATTAGAACCAATTTTTAGTCACCTCAGTACCAAAGTTCCATCTCAAACTGTCCTCTCAGCACCACCTATCTAATATTCTCAGGTCCACCTGACTTTTTATAAGGATTCTCAGGTCAAGCCTTCCCCAGCAATGTCTTTGGGAGCATTCTTAACAAACACAACTTTGATTGCCCCCAAGTCCCTATAAAACAGAAACTCTCCAGTGGTGACAGCTTCCCCTCCCATTACAGCAACCTCAGAACCAATTTTGTCCCCTTGGATTTGTGATGGCTTGCCTAAATTGTCTTCTCAGAATCATCTTTCATTGTCTTCAAAGCTGGATTTCATTTTTGGCTAATGAAACTACCAAGGCCCTTAGAATTTTCTTCTCAGAAGCATCGCAGCTCTATCCAGAAAGACTCAATCGCCTCGGGCCCAACTGTCAGGCTTCATAATGCAAGTCTTTAAGTTATTCATCCATTGGCCTCAGGTTCCCCATCTGTTTAATGGGGGGAAATTAAACAGAAAGAAGAACATGAATTTCTTTTTTGATTACAAAATATAAATTCATGTGTGAAATATAAAAACACCTTATCTTTTTCACACATGGTGAAAGGAGGAAAAGCACTTTGACATAAGAAGCTGTCACACACTGAGGGAGGGACAATGAACTGGTACAGGCTTTCATGAGGGCAATTTCAAGAGCATGAACCAAGAGCCTTATAAGAGTTCCTGCCCTCATGCCTTCTTCTAGGACTGCTGTTAATTACAGCACTATTCATAATGGAGGAAAACTAGCAACAACATAAATGTCCTATGGGTAATGGCTGAAATAAATTGTTATATGGTAAACTATGAGGCAGTCATTACTATAAGTCATGTTTTGAAATAATTATTGACCTGAAAAAATGCCCACAGTATGATACTAAGTGACAAAGTAATACATGAAACTTTATATGACATATTCCAATTTTATAAAATACATGCCTGTACACACACGCATACATCAAATGGTACGGGTTGTTACTTCTGGTGGGATTATGGGACATTTTTATTTCATATTTTATATTTTTCTGTATTTTCCAAATGAGCGGGGATTTTTTTTTTTAATCACCAGAAGAAAGTCATTTTATTTATGAAAGGAGAAAATTAGACTAGGTAAGCAAATAATTATGTTCTAGAATCTGGTGTGATGTAGGGTTCTTTATGAAGGTCCTCTAATGTAGTATTCTCTCCCCTGCAATTATCTGCCCCTTCAATTGTAAGGTGTAAAAGAAAAGTGCTAAAAAACAAAGAAAGGAAAGATTTTCTCTAGGTTTTTTGCTGAGTGGACACAAGTTGGCTGTTTAATATTCCCTGTAGGTGGATGGTCTGCTCGGGCTGGCAGCATAGAAGCACCAGTGAGCTGCTGCTGGTTTCTAAATTTTGTGGCTGTAGGTTGTTGTCATTGTTGTTTTAATTCATAAAGAGTAGTTATTTTATTAGCTTGCCAAGCTCCCTCAAAGTTTTCTTAGAGAACTCTTGAGATCTTGCCCCCATCCCTGAATTATCTCCCTATCCCCATTGCCAATATACAACTCAGGCATACCACTGTGTTTCCCCGAAAGTAAGACCTACCCGAATATAAGCCTCAGTTAAGATCATCAGCCAGATGGACGCATTTAGTATGTTATGACGATGTTCCAGAAGAAGATGACATGACTATATTTGAATAAATGTAGATTGTTGTACGTGAAAAAATAAGATAGCCCCTGAAAATACGCCCTAATGCTTCTTTTGGAGCAAAAATTAATATATAAGACCCATTCTTATTCTCGGGGAAACAGGATACTAGGCTCAAAGTCTTCTTCTTAAATTTCTTTCTTCTGCTTATTACTGAGTTGGTGTTAACCAGGTGGTCTTGTCAGTTATTCTTGGATCAGACTGTGTGCTTTGTTGTGCCAGGATTGAACGGGCATGCCTCTGAAAGAAGAGCCCCAGTCTGGATGACTTTCCTGGGACCACACTCAGCACTGGGCCATCCAAAGTCTATGCTGCTCCTTCAGTCACAGTCCGTCATCCAAAAACTATGTGTCAAATACCGACTTTATGTCAGGCCCTGAACATGCAGAGATAAACAAGACAGAGTCTGCGACAGCGCAGAATTGGGTGGGGGCAGATTTAGAAATAAATAATTACCTTACAGTGTGTATGGAACAGAGAATGACTAATTCTGTCAAGGAGGAGGAGACAAAGGAACAGGTTGTAGAAGGAAGATTGGGAGTTCACAGGAGCACTTGCAGGCAGAGGGAACAGCCAGTGCAAAGGCAGACGGTCCCTTTGCTCAGGGACCAGTGAATGATGGTGGTGTGGCCAGGAAGTGAGGAGAGGAGAGGCAGGAGATGCTGCTGGAAAGACAGGTTGGGGCCAGATTTGGAAGGCTGTACTTTTCTTAGAGGCAACAAGGACTCATGTGATGTTAGAAAGAAGGCCGACAACTTATTTTGACCGTGTTTCTGGGTGTTTGAAAGTCTGCGCTGCTTTCTGCCTCCTTGGGAGGGTTCTGGTACCCCCGCTCCACTTCCAATTTAATTACTGTAATTGTAAAAGTAATGATAAAATAATTTGGGCTGGTCACTTCAGATTTTATACATGATCTTTGATTTCAGCTTTGAATAAAGTATGAGTCACCTCACACTCAATTATTCCATCTTATACCATTTTTCTGTCAAATAAGGTATAACTTCTAAATACGCTCCGATTTCATGGAGCCTTATGTTTTTTTATTGTGTAGATTTTCAAACATTCACGGAAGTAGGAAGGAATAGTGTAACGAACTTCTCTGTAGCTATCAAGCATGTTGGCAACTGTCAATTCACCAGTGATCTTTTTTCTTCTGCACTACCCTTTCCCCCCCACCCCACCGCACACTGGATAGTTTTGAAGCAAATTCCAGACATTATATAATTTCATTTGTCAAAACTTCAGTATATATCTTTATAAGTATTTTTTAGGTTCCTTTGATTGGATCAGGACCTGAAAAAGACCACACTTTGCATTTGGTTCTGTCTTTCAAGCTTCATTTCATCCACAATAATTCCCCATACTATTTATTTACTGAAAAAACTAGGTGATTTGTTTGAAGAATTCCTCACTCTTGGAATGTGACAGAGTGCATTGTTTCCCCCTGCCCTGTAATATTGTTCAATATGTCCTTATTCTATTCCATGAATCTCCTATACACTGGGCGTGACTCTAGAGACTTGATCAGATTCAGGTTCACTTTTTAAGTGATGCTATGTACTTGCTATTACAACATATCAAGAGACACATAATTGTTGGTTCTCTCTAATTTCCTAGATTTGATTTTTAAAATTGAAATACAATTCATTTAACATAAAGTCTCTGTTTTAAAGTGTACAATTCAATAGTTTTTAACATATTCAGTGTTGTACAACTGTTGCTACTGTCTAATTCCAGAACATTACCATTACCCCCCAAAATCCCATACCTGTTAGCAGTCACCCCCCCGCACCAGGCAACCGCTGATCTACTTTCTGTCTCTATGGATCTGCTTATTCTGGACATTTCATATAAATGGAATTATAAAATAGGTAGCCTTTTGTATCTGGTTTTGTCCACTTATGCATAACGTTTTTAAGGTTCATATATATATTGTAGCATGCATCAGTACTGCATTTCTTTCTTTGGCTGAATAATATTCTATTGTGTGCACGTACCACATTTTGTTTACCCATTCATCAGTTGATGGGAATTTGGGTTATTTCCACTTTGGGCTGCTATGAACATCATGTACAAGTTTCTATGTGAACATATGTTTTCCATTCCCTTGGGTGGTCTCTCTCTTTGCAACGTTAAAATTAATTGGTGGTTCAAGTATTATTGGTATTATCAAGTTCCCTTCAATTTTTTTTTCCGATGGATACTTTTATTATTTATTTCATAGATCACCAACTTCATCTCCCTCCCTCCCTACAATTGGACTTTCATCTTGTTTCCATGCTGAGTAGCGAAACAATGACAAAGCTAATCAGAATAAGCTACTCCAAAAACAGAACTAAGCCAACAGCTTACTTTCTTTCAACAGGCAAATAGAAATATGTGCACCCTAGAATGCACATTGTTTTAGTCACTAAGAAATTCCAATGGGATCTTGGAGAATGTAGGCAAATCCAAGGTGTGGTAAAGATGAGCTGAGACGCTGTGCAGCTGATTAAGGCTCCTGGTGCTGCATCACTTGGCCACTAGCTGAATCTTGCCATGGGGGAAGATTTTAGCTACTACCGAGTGGAGATGCGGAAAGCACTAAATTGACTTAGGGGATGTGCACAGGAACCAAAAGGCAGGAACGTACTAACCATTGCTGAGCGCATCCACCCTAGGAAGGACTTCACCTTCCAGGAGCTCTAAACTGGCACCACCCCCAGTGCTCACATGGCTGACTTTATCCTCCATGTTCCATTTGGCACAGCAAGTGGCTGTGTCCCCACCACCTATGATAGTGATGCAGCCTCTGGAAGTGGCTTTCACCACCTCGTCCATGAGGGCTTTGGTCCCTTGGGCAAAAGCTTCCCATTCAAATACACCCACAGGTCCATTCCATACAATCTGCTTAGCCCTGGCAACAGCCTCAGCGTACTTCTTGCTGCTCTCAGGACACAGTCCAAGCCCATTCAGCCAGCAGGTATGCCTGAGGCCACCGTGGCTTGGCCAGTCTTGGCATTCTCATCAAACTTGTCGGCAGTGACAAAGTCAACAGGCAAGGTAATTTTCACACCATTCTTCTCAGCTTGGACATCCAAGTCTTTGACAATCTTGGCTCCCTCTTCATCAAACAGAGAAGTGCCAATCTCCATGTTGCTGAGCACCTTAAGGACGGTAAAAGCCATTCCACCACCAATAATCATCTCATTGACTTTGTCTAGCATATTATTGACCAGTTGGATCTTGTCTGCAACTTTAGCTCCGCCCAGAATGGCCAGGAAGGGTTGCTCAGGGCTCTCCAAGGCCTTGGCAAAGTAGTTCAGCTCCTTCTTCATCAAAACACCTCCAGCTTTCTGTGTCAGGTTGACTCCCACCGTGGAGCTGTGGGCCCGGTGAGCAGTGCCAAAAGCATCATTGATACATACATTCCCTAGCTTGAAAAGTGAAGTTCGGAAGCCTTCTATTTTAGCTGGCTCGGCTTTAACCATGTTCCCAGACGCATCTTTTCCCTTCCCTTCTTCCTCCACATGAAAGCGAAGTTTCTCCAGCAGGATGACAGACCCAGCAGCTGGGTCAGCACAAGCTTTCTCCACTTCAGGGCCCACACAGTCCTTCAAGAACAAAACATCCCTGCCCAGCAGAGGTTTAAGTTCTACAGCAACTGGCTCCAAGGAGTACTTGTCAGGCATGGGGACGCCATCAGGCCGGCCTAGGTGACTCATAAGAACAACTGACTTGGCTCCATTGTCCAAGCAGAATTTGATGCTTGGAATGGCAGCCTTGATCCTCTGGTTGTTTGTTATGTGGTTGTTCTTCATAGGGACACTGAAGTCCACTCTCATAACGACCCACTTTCCCTTCACGTTCAGTTTGTCCAGAGTTGGCTTGTTAGAGAGCGACATCTTGACAATATAGCAGCAGCGAGAGGCCCGGGGCTCGGACAGTGGCGGAGGCGGCTGACTTAAGTTCCCTTCAATCTTTCACCCAATGGTTTTAGGAATCTCCAATGATCGCTGATCCTTATCTAAATCCATTATCTCATTAGAGGTTACCAAGTGATAGTTTCGTAATTCTATAATTTCATTTGCATTTGTTAGCCAGGATTTGTCTATAAAGAACTTACACCAGGGTGGCTGTTAGCTCAGTTGGTGTCGCTACTAACACCAAGTTTGCAAGTTTGATGCCCGCATGGGCCACTTTGAGCTGTGCCCTCTTAAAAAAAAAAAAAAAAAAAAAAAGGAAAGAACTTACATCTTTGGGGGAAAAAAGGCAGGATAAGTACTTGACTGTTTTATTTCATTTATCAAATAATGACATTTTTTACTTTTCTGTATGGAACCCTAATAAATTCTGGGTCTCTACATGGTCAAGGTGCTACCTAGAGTTACAAATAATGAATTATGGTCCTAGAACCAGAAAATAAAAAGTATTCCAATCTCTACTTGGGGAATCCATTTAATGCCCCACAGCAATACTTCGTAAAATTCCTCTTACCTTTCCTTTCTAACCAGTCTTTTTTCCTTCTCCCTCCCTAACCTAGTTCTTTATTATATAGATCAATTTGGCCTCTCTGCCCAAGTCCTTCTGTTCCCAGCCTCTTAAGCTCTACATCTCATTCTCTCTGTCTATCCAGCACCCTTTTGCCCCCATTCTGATTCTACATCACAAAAGATCCAGAACTGTGATGGCAAAGACCAAACTCTCTAAACTGGAAAGTAGGATTGGATTCTGAGCGGGAAAACTTTTGGTGGATGGGTAAGAGGAGAGAAAAAAAAGGGAGGAACACTCCCACTAATCTTATTTCCATCACATGCATTTTCTACAACAAACATGCATTAGATATGGTGGAATAAAAAAATAGAAAGTTTTAAGAATAAAAGCAGTGGTAGGGAAGGAAATGAACATTATTCTTTTCCACTCTTCAGTTCCTCTTCCTCTCCAAGACAGACTAGCTGCTGCGTAGATCCTTGACTCGCTGTTCCAGGGAAAGTGAAGTGAAACCTTCCCACTGACTCAGGATTCCAAGTATTTCCCACCCCCACAGCCCTGCCTCGGGGGTGGAAGTGGTGGAGTCTGCTTCTATAACAGTGTAGAGGAGCCGCTGGGAAAGGCCAGTGGGAGCCTGCCTGGCTAGAGAAGCTGCCGCTGCCTGGTCTCTCTGGTTAAAATCCCTGAGCAATCCATCCTCTTTTCCAAAAAGTAAGCACCTCCCTGGGTCTTAAGGAAACCTGCAGACGGTTCAATTTATATATTTTTCCATCTCTTAGGGAAATCTCAAGGCATGGGGAGGGTTAGTGAAGCCCTCTCAAGGTTTCCTCCTGCCTTGGGAGTATGTATGCACTGGAGACAGCCAGCACCGCAAGACACAGGGCCCCATGTTACGCAGGCTCACCTGTCCAGGCCCCAGAAATACTCTAGTGGCAAATCTGAACTAAATCAAGTGAACACTCCTGGCCAGGTGGTCACTTGTGTGACAAGCATTAGGGAAATGTAGGTGTGAGCAGATTTTTGTGGTCTCGGCCTATGTGAGCAGGAGCCCTGGAGGAGAAAACTTGGGGGCATCCAGGCAAAGTGGTCAAGCACATGACTCTGGAGTCACAGAGGGATTCTAATCCCTCTGCCACTTACTTTACTTTGTGATCACAAGCAAGCTCCCTACTTCTCTGAGCCTCTGTTTTTACCTGTAGAAAATGGACACAATGGTCCCATCCCATTGGCTTGTGGTGAGGATTAAATGTCTCTAGAATGCCAGGCCCTCTCACATTTATTGGGAGCTATTCTTATTGAGGAGCTCACAAACCTGTTTTCTTATCTCTAAAGCAGGGATAGCAGTAGGATCTACCTGAGGGAGGGGATTAAAACAGGTAATAAAAGAAATGTGATTGACATCTATAAATAAATATTCACTACTAGTACTATTAACATCTCACCTGTTTTGCTTGAGGTCACAACCTGTTAGTGACCTCTTCCTGCTGCTTTCTTCCTCACCCTGCTCCAGTTTCCAGGACATGAGAATTCTCATCTCTTTGGACAGAAGACCCTCAGAAAGAAGAATGACACCCAGAAAAGAGCACACAGGGCAAGGAGATGGAGATCCAGGGTCTCTCTCCTGCCTGAGACCTGCCTTTCCCTTCCACTGCACTCCAACCCATGGCTTTCCTACTCGTGTCTCTCCCTGGCAAAGCTCTGGCCCAAGGGTTCATTTTAGTGACTTGTATAATTTCCAAAGGATCAGTATTAATCTTCCCCACCCACAAGATGAGTGGCAGCTCGAAGCCAAGTGCTTCCCAGCCAAGGCAAGAAATGAAAGTTTCCCTTTTTTCCTCGGTGTCTCTCTCCCCCTCCCTTTTGCGGGGGAGCTGAATGTGCTCTCTCTGGAGGGACTGAGGGAAGCCGGAGCTGGCTCTAATGCAATTTTGCCTACATGAAGCTGGCAGCTGGGAACCACTTTCCCTCAGCTTGCCCTCTGCCGGGGAAACTCCATGACTGAGACGAGGCAGCTGGCAGGGGGAAGCCTCAGGTTTGAGGACGCCGCTGCTGCTGCTGTTGCTGCAGTGCCACTCAGGGCCACACAGGACCCCACAGGACCCCACTGCCATGGAGACTGATGCCAAGGAGCTCCTACAAAGGCAGTGCCTTGTGACCTGGGAGCAAAGATTTCTTTCTCAGTAACACAGTAGCCAATACAAAAGACCTAGTAGAAAGAGTATGGAATTGAGACTATGAAGACCTGGGTTCCAGTCCCGATGCCACCACTACATGTGATTTTGGGTTACGTTGTTTAAGGTCTTTGCCCAAATTTTAGTTTCCCCATTTGTAAAATGAGTGTTCTACTACCTCTCTCATAGGACTGTGGGAAAAATTAGTTGAAATAATGTATGGGAAACTGGATCATGAATGATGGTTAATAAATATTCATTTACTCCATAGAAGGACTAAGGAAAAAGGGTATCACTGGATTCTGGAGGCTTATCAGCTTCTTCAGAATTAAGCACCAGAGCTAGGGCATTTGTTGGGTGCCCAGTTTTAGTGAAGATGTGTGTTTATCACTCACCATGAGATCATGAGAAGCTCCCTAAATATCTTAGGCCTCCGAACTGGTTTCTCTGGGTGGCCGAGAATCAACACGTAGGACAGAAGGAACCTGTTCCTCAGAGATCCGATCAGCATCTCCTTTAAACCCTTTGCTGCCCTCCATGAACCAGTCCTGCTTTTGTGCCACCAGCATTGCATCCCCATTCAGGGGGAGGCCAGAATGACACAGCTACATGTTACCTTGTAATCTACAGTGGGGGGAAGGAGCTATGTCCCTGCTGGAATTGAAAAGCATCCTTGAGGGCTGCAACTTATACAGGCAAGGTTACCATGCCAACGACAGCCTCCTTGTCCAACAAGGATGAAAGGAAACAAGGCCGTGGGTGACACACATCTATTGTGTGTGTCCACAAATTTGCCTGGAAACTCTTCAGGGCTGCTAACTGCAGCTCAGCAGGATGGGGCTGTAACTGAGAGGCAGGAAGGTTCAGATTAGATTTAAGTGGGACTGCAGGACAGGCAGAACTGATGAGGGCAGGGCAGGGCCAACAAGGGAGGATTGGGAAATGTTTTGCTGAGATTGATACCCATCTCTTGTTGAAATGTGTGGGTGTGGTACTGCAGCAGGCGTGGGAGGGGATGGTGTCCTAGATACCAGGTTCTGGCTGTGATGGGAACTTCAACTTCCTCCAGGTTCTTTTTGACCCTGCCAGATATTTCAGGTCACCTATGCTGTGGGGCAGGTAGGTAGAGAAGAACAGCAGGCAGGGAGGGCAGGCCATTGGGGTTGGTGGCTGAACTGAGCAAGGGGAGCGTCAGAGCCACATATACATACACGTCTGGTAAAAGCACGGAATCTTGGCCCCAGAGATGCCAAGGAAGGGACCGTATGCCCCAAGGGGACAGGCTTCCAGGAAGAATGGCCAAGTACTCAAGCCTTTCATCTCCTTTTCTCCACACCCACTTGGGAAAGTGCAGAGAGAACCGAGGAACTGACATTAATTAAGCACCTACTGTAGACAGGCACTTTACACACACACACACACACACACACACACACACACACACATTTCATTTGATTATCACAACCCAGCAAATCAGGAATTATTATCCCTGATCAGAAAAGTGAGATTCAGAGAAAGTATCTTTCCCAGCATCAACCATCTGAGAAGCTGTGATTGGAGCTCCCTCAGTGTAAACCCCACAGCCTGGAAGGAAAAACTGTAGACTTTAAGGTTGCCCTATTTTCTTCTGGAAACATCTCTTCTGAATCCGCCAGCTCCTATTTAAGCCCATCATTCAGGCTCCCCAGCCCTTCATTCGGCTGGGAAGAGATTAAAGGGACACAGACAGCAGGTGACTGGGAAAACTCTCCTCCCCTCCCCCGCTTAAGATTGTTAAAATGACGGAGCTGTCACTGTGAGCCATGCCCGCTCCAAGAGGTGGTTAACGGGCATCCTCGCATTTTACCCCTTAACCATCTCGGAAGAGGAAGTTGGGGCTCAGAGACGAAAGCGTTTTACCCAAGGTCACAGTGCGTGGCGGAGCTGGGAATCCAACTCGGCTGGGTTAGGCGTCCAAGCCGGGTTGGATCCCCCGCCGCGCGGCCCGCGGGAGCCCCGGATTCCTGTAGCTCCGGCAAAGAGGAAATCGGGGGCGCAGGCTGGGGGTCGCGCTAGAAGGCTCGGGTTGGGGTCGCGGGCCGCAGCTGGGGAGGGGTCCCGCAGGCCGGGTCGCGGGGTGGGGGTGGCGCGTTGCGGCTCTGGCCCGCGGCGGCGGAAACGGCCTCCTTCCCGGGCGGGATCCCCGCCCCTGGGCCGCCCCCGCCCCCGCCCGCCCCTCGCCATGTAAGGCGCTTCCTCCCCGGGCCCTAAAAGGCACTTCCTCCCGTCCCGAGGCCCATACAAGGCGCTTCCTTCCCGGCGCGTCTGGCAGGCGGCCCGCGGGCGGCTGTGGGCGGGAGCCCGGCCCTCCGGGTCCGCCCGCGCCCGGGAGCCAGCGGCCAGGAGACCCACTGCCAAGGAGGGGGCGGCCGGCGGGACTGAGAACGCGCGGCCTGGCTCCATCGCGGCCCGGGTCTGGCTGAGGTAAACGTGGGACAGACAGGCTTGGGAGTCCCATGTTGGCACGGTGCCTTCTCCCATCCCCAGAAGGCCGAGGTTCCCGCAGTCCCCACGGATTTCACGTTCTGCGCCACTTCACTCTCTCATTTTTGAGCACAGCACACCTTGCTGGAGATCCTTCCGCGGCTCCCAGCCCAGGGCCTAAAGCCCAAATTCCTACGCATGATGTTAGGGCCTACCGCTCCTCGCCTTACTGCTCCTCCCCTTGCAGTTTGCAAGTCGGTCTTTGGTATGTCTCCCTTCCTCCTTGCTGTTTCTTGCTTCTCTTTGCCTTTACTCAAGCTGTGCTCTGCCGGGAATGCTCTTCCCACACCATTCTGGTAGAACTGCTTCATGCTTTATTTGGTTTAGACATCTGGCCACCTGAAATTCCTTCCCACTCCCCGTCCATAGACCTGTTATGCATTTAACACAGTATTATACATCCTTTATTTATTGAGACTGCACTTTGATCTTACTCATCTCTGCGTTCCTGGTGCCTAGCTCAGTGAGTTACATCTGAGCAAGGGGAAAGAGGGAAAAGGACCCTGTTTTCAGGCCAGCCACAATGCTGACCCAGGCCCGGACACATTGGATGGAGTACCTACCAACTCCACTTGCTAGGCCCCCCGTGGTCTGGAGGTTCGTGAGCCCCAGAAACCTACATGCAGTTTGACTCTGTAAGGAAAGTTGAAAGGATGGAATGAGGGGAGCCAGAGCTGGGGCAGGTGTACACCCACAGTGGGACAGAGGTCTGGAGCAGTGTACACTGGGTGTCCCCACCACACAGAATGGCTCCCCTTGCTCAGCCTGACAACTCTGGTTTATCCACTGCATGAACTGGCAAGCCTCTACAGGCCCTCTCTACAGCACCTCCAGGGGCGTGAACCTGGCCCAGCCACGTGTGACTACCGGAAATTTTCTGCCAGGAGATGATCAAAGGTCAGAGAGAACGACCAAATCTCAGCAGAGTTCCTAACCTTCTACCCCCCCAGCTCTTTCAGAGATGCAACATGTCATCTTTCTGCTGGGCCAACCTGTGAGCCCTAGATTGTTCTGCCTCAGATGAGGAAGGGAACAAAAAGCTCGGAGCTTGGGACAGAGTTGGGAAATATGCCAGGGAAGGGGCTTCTAGTGCCAAGCAGCCTCTGGGCTTGATCCAGAATAAATCACTCAGGCTCCGTCTGGCCAGGCTGGTGTGTACAGACACACACCCTTTGTTGGTCTCTTTGGCCCCAGGTCGGCTGAGTACCCGTAAGTTGGGGGCATAGATGATCTCTGAGATCCAGAACTGAAAGTTTAGGGGTTAAAATTTGGGGAAAAACAAAAACAAAAAAACAAAACTGGGTCTCAGGGCTTGGGCTGCACATTCAGGGCCTAAGATGCCTCTGGCCTTGTTTTCCCACCTAAGGCTGCATGCCCCCATCAGCCTCCTCTTCCCAGCTACCATCTAGGATTGTGGGTATTGTAGTCCAGAGGCCAGCTCTCCCCCCCGTCAGCCACCACCACCTTCTGCTTCAGGCTGAGAGGGCAACACTGGGTGAGAAGGCGGTGCTTGCTCCTTGCAGGACTGGGAGATCCCCAGCTGGAAACCAGCAAGCTATTTATAGGCGAGCCTAGCAGAGGGGGAAGTCCTTAGAGGAGCTGGGTAGCTTCAGCAGTCTCCTCTCCAGCCACAGAGTTTGCAGACCTCTTCTGGGCCTTGTGTTCTCTTCTGGGTGAGAGGGCTTTGAGCCTCAGAAAGGCCTATGAAGCAGTAGGGATTCTGGCAGGCTCCCTGCCTGGGAAGAATCAGATATTCCAATGGCCCTGGGGCCCAGCTTTTGGGCCTATATGGTGGGGATATTTGGAACCTGGGAATTGATAAGCAGAGACTCTGCAAAAAAAGCCTGTGTGACACAATATAACAATCACCTGGCATTTCTATGCATTTTTCTTCTCAACGAAATTACATGCTCTTTAAGGACAGGAATCAGACCTTCTCTTGCCAATGGTACCAACCCCATCTTCATGCTGTAACAAGTGATCTTGCCAAAAGGAAAACTAACCCCTCGTGACCCAAGACTGGGTTGGTTGTGACTTGTTCCCCCACCCACCCAATCCTCTGTCCAGTGCCCTGTGCCATTCCCATCAAAGCATCGAATCTTTGCTTGACTGGGTCCCCCACTAGATTGGGCCTTGTGTCTGCCTGTTGACTACTATGTCCCCATTGCCTAACACAATAAACAATTGTTGAATGAAGGAGAATAAATCTACAATAGCAAAAATCCACTCTTTGTGGAGTATTTGATACATACTTCATTGTCATATTTCATCACAGTGTTTTACAGACTGGAAAATAGCTTTTGCTATTTAAATATCTTTCACCAAGACTTTGATAAGAGGTAAGGAGCTGTGATAGGAATTGGTGTCTGAATTCAGAGCAGTGCTTAGGCTGTCTTCATGCTAGCACCCAGGAAGCACCTCTGGCTCAGAATACAATTTCAGGTTCTCAGCAAGGCCTTGAGGCTCAGCCCCTCCTGTGCCTGCTGGTCTGTCTTCCGGCTTCATCTTTCACCACACCCCACCCTGGTTCTCTGAGCTCCTTCCACACTGTTCTCCACTTACCTCAACTGTACTCATCCCACCCCTCACATGTTCTCATGCCTCAGATGTTCTTCCTTCTGTTTGCCTTAATGTCTGCTCCTTCATACACCAACCAGTGTCTTTAGAAAAGCTCTCTCTGGGCTCACTAGCCAGGTCAAATTTCTCTGCAGCAGACTCCCATGTGTGGCCTTCCCTCACGTATTAATTGCAATAGGGATTTCACACTCATTGGCGTGACCCACTAGCCTGGAAACCCACTGGGACAGTGACAGTGTCACTTTTGCTCCTGACTGTATGCTAGGGTCTAGCACAGTGTTTGGCTGTAGTAGGCACTTATTTTACGTAACAAATGAAACAAAAACTTAGTTTACTTAACAAAACACCCTATTTTAAACTTGAAGAAACTGAAGGAGAAGTAACATGCCGGAGGTCACATCACTAGTAAGTGGTGGAGTGGGACCTGGACATCTGGCTAGTGTCTGTGTTAACTCCCTGCATTATGCTACCCGTCCACCTGTGAAATGCTTTTTGAAAGTAGAGAGTAAGGAAAGAAGGGAAGAAGAAAGGTATCTGAGAGACAAAGGTACTCCCCCTCTTTTCACTCTTGGAAGTGCAGAGTTGGAGATGAAGAATGAAAGATTACATTTCACCGAAAAAGATATATGAAAGCTAATTAGCACATGAAAAGATGCTCAGCATTAGTCATCAGGAAAATGCACATCAAAACCAAAATGACACCAGCAGCAAACAACCCAAAAAGGAAATTAAGGAAACAATTCCTTTTACGATAGCGTCCAAAAGAATAAAATGCCTAGGAATAAATTTAACCAAGGAACTGAAAGACTTGTACACAGAAAACTACAGAACATAGCTGAAAGAAATGAAAGACCTAAATAAATGGGAAGACATCCGTGTTTATGGATTGAAAGACTTAATATTAAGATGGCAATACTACTGAAGGAGTCTACAGATTCAATGCAATCCTTATCAAAATTCCAGTGGCCTTTTTTGCAGAAATGGAAAAGTTGATCCTCAAATTCATATGGAATTGCAAGGAGCCTTCCCAGTACCTCGATGTATTCACCAACCAACCAGAAGCTCTCTGAATCCCATTTAGGGGTTTTTATGGAAGTGCCATTACTTAGGCATTGATTAAATGGTCTTTGGTGACTAACTGAACTTCCAGCTCCTCTCCCTTGGGGTGGGGCTAGAAGTTCCAACCCTGAAATCATGCCTTTCTGGCAGCCCATCCTGACGCTATCTAGGAGTCCCCAGCCACCAGTCAGCTCTGCATATGAGACACTATTACTGGAGATTTCGAGGGTTTTAGGAGCTGTGTCAGGAACTGGGTACAAAATCCATACACAGTTGACCCTTGAATAACAACCTGTGTCTAGACTGGACGAGTGCAGTTTAAACCCACATTGTTCAAAGGTCAACTGTATTTTTGATCTGCCGATGGAGGGCTGAGTAATTATACACGGATTTTCAACTGTGCGGGTGTCAGCACCTCTAGTGTCACTCTCCTTTTCTGGTCTCTAGGCTTCCCTGGAAATGGGTTTGCCCTCTAGGTTTCCTTTGGGTGAGGGTGAGCCCAGGCAGGGAACCGCAGTAGAGTGGAAGAGCTGGAAGTCTTGACAGGGAAACCTAGATGGGTCTAATTTGGAACCCTGGGGGCTGGAGAAGCAAGTTAATCTACATACTCAAGCCAAACCTGACTCACAGGGAAGTGACTTCAAAACAGCTTTCATAACCCAACCTGGATGTTGGCCACCTTTCTCCTCCCAACTTTGTCTTTGGCTTCACGCTGCTCACTCACTCTCTCTGATCCTCCCTTTTCGCATCCCTAACAAGGGGGAGAAAAAGACTTAGATGAAGAATAACAAGGTCATCCATGTGTTAAGAGCACTGAATTTGGAGTTGTAACCTTAGGTGCTCATGTTGGTTCCGCTATTTTGCCGCTTGAGCATGATAGGTCATGTTGCTCTCTGGGCTTCAGCTTGCTTATCTCTTTAAGGAGGGGATTGGGATGTACGGCCCCCTTCAGGTGCTAAAATAATGATTCCTTAAGAAGTATGGAGCAACACAGCTATAAAAGGATGTGGCTGTAGACAGAGGACTAGCGTAATGACACTTCTCCTTTCTGAGAATGGGTCCTAGGTTCCCAGGTATAGCTCTTGCCTTCTTCCCATTGTCCCCAGTTGCTTGCTGAGCTAGGAGTAACCCACCCCCCAGCCTTTGCTCGATACTGCCTCATCTCACCCAGCACCAGTCCAACTCCAAAGCCGATCTCATCTCTGAGGCATGTGACAGAACATGTGACAGCAGCTCCTCCTGGCCCTGCCTAGGCTGCTCTTCCAGCTTGGGCCCAACTCCCAGGCTCAGCCCCCTGGCTCCACTGGCTGATTCAATGTAGGGATTTCTCCTGAACTGCAAACCCTGTAGCAGAATTAACTCTTCTAAATGCTGGCCTCTTAGTCAAACCCAAATTCTGAGTAAAAACCAAACTTGAATATTCAAGAATCAAACCCAAGTTGTTTTAAACACATTGTGAACCAGTTAGAACCTAAATGCTCATCACCCTGTTTGTTCTACAATGGATATTCATGATGACCCTAAACTATGACAGTTAAATGATGCTCTTATGTTTTTCTTTTGCATTGCACCCCTTGATACTTCAATGTATATCTCCTAAGAAAAAGGGTATTCTCTTACATAACCCGAGTACAGTTATCAAATTCAGATTTAACATCGATACAATACTTTTATCTATAGTCCACATTCCAGTTTCGTTAATTGTCCTACTGACGAAGTATTTAAGAGCAGGAGCAGACGCCCTACTCGCTGAGAAATTCCATTACATGCGTACATCCTTCTCTGAAGATGCTGGTTAAATTAGAGGGATCCTGTGAATCCAAGGGAGTTCCTTTCATCGATCCTCCACTGTGGCTGTGGATGAGCTTGGCTGACCAAAGTGTGTGTATTGGGGAAGGTCAGAACATCCAGATAGGTGTCTTCCAGATGCAATCTGAGCTGTTGGTTGTCTCTGAAAGCACAAGAGTTGGTGAGGTGACTCCACGTATCTTCTCAGCAATACCATCAACTTGAGCGAGGAATGACTTGAATTTGCATTGGCTTTGGAACCAAAGAGACTTGTCTTCGAGCCCAAGATTTTGCCATTT
The DNA here is from genome assembly GCF_036562045.2 of Rhinolophus sinicus. Taxonomy (NCBI): domain Eukaryota; kingdom Metazoa; phylum Chordata; class Mammalia; order Chiroptera; family Rhinolophidae; genus Rhinolophus; species Rhinolophus sinicus. Next base: position 80,383,862 of record NC_133759.1, read on the forward strand.
AGTAGCTTATGAACTTGGATGGGCAGATATAAAACAGTATCTACCTCATTGTTTTTCTAAGGATTAAATGAGATAATAATGCACATGACACAACACCCTGCCTGGTGCATGGTAACTATGTCGAGAAATATTAGTGGTTATTTTGTAGGTGGGTAGCTCAAAGCCCAGAACGAGACTCCTGGGCTCTCCTCTGTTCACTCATCCCTACTACCTTTGGTAGTTTGCCGTCTCCACTTCTCCCATTATAAGGGTAAGCTTGTCAGAACTGTCCACAAGCAAATTTCTTCCACAGCCAGTCTCCTTAACTCTAGCACCACCTCGTGGTTTGCCAGCGCAAATTCACCCTGGCTGCTTCCGGAGGAATAAGGTTGGCAGTGGTAGGACCGCCAGAGCAGCTCCCATTTTTCAGTCCTTGCTAAGGGCCAGGCACTGTACTATGTATTTCACATGCCTTATTGCATTTAATCCTTACCATAATCATAATGGAATAGACATTGTCACAGACAGGAAAATTGCTGCTGAGACATTAATTTGCCAAATCGCACTGGCAGAGGCAGTTACAAATCAGGTGTCTTGCTCACCATGCTATCCTAATGGCATGGAAAGGCTCTCTAGATTCACACCCTTCCTCACACTGACAGGGAAAGAGAAAGGGACTTACCTGAAATCACAAGCCCAGCTAACAGCAGAGCTGGAACTAGAGCTGTTTGTCCAGAGCTGACTCTGCCCTGGGCTATTCACTGGGCCTCAAGATGACCCTGACAAGCAATTTCAGACTATACCTGAAACAGTTCCCAGACAGGGTTTGGAGTTGATTAGCAGAGAATCCTAGGGATAAATTGTTTTCCCATGTTCCTGTTGTTCTGCCACGTCCTCAGTCAGTTTGCACCCAATGCTTCCACACTCCTTGGCAGGTCAATTCCTATGTCCCTGGAGGCAGAGTCCCATCAGAGTGGGACTTGGCAGGTATGAGTCCCAGCAGGCACTCACTCAAATTGGCAACAAGGGAGAAGCTGGCACAAGGCTGAAAATTCCACCCTGGCGCTCAGCCCTGAATCCACTGCCTGTCTGGGAGCATTGTGGCATGAGAACGAACTGGAGAACAAAAGATGGCAAGTGCTGCAGGCCTCTACAGGCAAGCCCCACAGCCCACATACCCGGCAGCACTGTGCTATCTTCCACCTTTTCACTTCCAACAGCATGTAGGGATGCATTAGGAGGAAATGCATGCACGAGCACGTCTGCCGCGCCCCGAAGGTAACTGGGTTTCAGCAAGGCTATAGATCAGACGAGAAAAAGGGCGCAAGTATGCCGAGAAAGTAGTGACAGAAGAAGTGCCATTATGGGTCAGTTTTATTTAAAAATATATCTTAAATCTGGGGAAAGCAAATCATACATCACCCTGGTTCTTCAACGAGGCTCCCTAAACTACCAACCACATAGGAGCTCCAAGCACCTTAGCCTTCGGAGAAAACAAATCCTCTTCTGTTCTTGACCTGGCCTAGCAGTGCCCCTACTGCGCCAGCCTCTGACTTGCTCTTGGATGAGGTTATTTACTCTCCTACACACTGCCAGGTATGCAGGATCAGGAAGAGTGGGAGACTTAGCTTTTGCTCTTCCATCTAGACCATTCTACCGACTCAAAGGCAACCGATCGAGAGTATCAAGTTTGAAATCAGGCCTAGGATAAAATTTGGTTTGCTACCAAACCTCTTTTGGCTTGTTTCATCACCTGCAAAATGGGGCACACCATCTACCTCCATGGAATGTCGAGTTACATGGGATAACATACTTGCAATGCCTTAAAAAAAAAAAAAAGGTGCAGGTTTCCTTTGGCATGCATGTGGAATTGGGGAAGATACAAATTAGTTTGGCCCCAGCAACTTGAACCTCCTTCTTGATGTTAACTTTGGGATCATGACCTCAGACATTCTTTGCATGTACCTTTCCACAAGCAAGTGTGGTGAAGACAACTAACATCTAAGGCTGAGAAGTTATCAGCCATGACTAAACTGACACATGCCTTGGAGAGCTCACGCAGTCTCCACATTCAGACCTTTCTAGGAACAGTCCTAAAGAATCTCAAGCACACAAAGTATATTCTTAAATATGGTTTAATACTCTTCTCCATTTCTGTATATCACAACACCAAGATTTTGCTGCTTAGGATCTCTCTGTAGAGGCTATAGAGAATGCAAAGGCTACGGTTTTCACCCCCTCTTATTTATGTGTTTGTATGTGTAAGTGTAATACATATCAGTATATATTGATACACACATCAATATATAATGCAATATATATCACCGAAGAGAACACATTGATTAAAGAAATACAAAAATTTGGCATCATTTCCAAACTTAAATAGTAAAAATAAAAACTACAAAAGGAGCTGCATACCCTAAATGTATCATGTGAAACAAACATATTCAAAATGTAAATTTACATCCAATTTCTCTGGTCTTGTCATATCACATTAGACCCATTTACAATGGCAAAACCCTAAGTTACTGCTGCGGAGAGCACGCTTGCTTGCTCTTGGGTGTTCTGCAAACAAACAGCAGAGCCCAAAGCAAAAGCCTGTTCCAGTGAAGCCTCCCGCGCTGGTGAATACCAAAGAACTGACTCTTCTGGGGGTTGAGACATCAGGTTACACATTGACAGACAGTCATTTGGACCTCAGAGTACAGTGTGAGAACCAGAAACTTTACATTTAAGACATACTCCCTTCATTCAAGTGAAACAGGATTATTGGAACGATAGGCAGGTCTGCAACCTGGGAACAAGGAGCTGGTTCAGACCAATAAAGCTACAAGTGACTGAGTCAAGTCAGTGAAGAACAGCAGTCAGGCACTAAAGTGTTAAAAGTACCCAATTTGAAGACCAAGTGCACCCCACTTTCCTATCAGTGTGGGGGTGATACCAATTGACTTTTAAAACCTTTGGTCCTTCAAAGTCCATTTGGTACACACTTTTTTCCATTGCTACCACTGGGCACGTCCTATACACTTTGTTCACCATCACCACCTCGGGCACGCCATGACCTTGCACGTCAGCTGGGGTCAAGTCCGACTCACAGCCCAGCTGTGAAGCATGAGCTTCAGGTTTCCAGGCCCACTTTTGTATCCAACATAGTTAAGTCCTTGGTGCCAAAAGCTGTGTCCCATCCCTTCCCGCCCCTGCCCTTCCCACCCCTCTCTCATAATTTCTCATGAGAGGTACTTGCAAGTCCCATATTCGAAACAGATGCTCCAAACCCCACCAGGTTAGGGGTTTATAATTACATGCAGTCATACATGTCTTGTCTGTCGTTCCTGTGAAAAACCTTGCAGTTCATTTTTAAAAAAATCAAAACATTTTCACATAATCTCATGCCATCCAACACAAGGAAACACGACCCACCTCCCTTTTACCAAGGACAGACCCAAGCAAAATAAAATAATTCTTTAAAATTCTTTGCTTCCACTTATATTGCATGTTTTATTTCTCCCAATCCCAGCAATAGCACAGTAGCCCCATCATATCCATCCCAAACTGGTTTCTAGCAGGATAAGATCAATGGAACCCTTGTCAATGCAACTGATGCTAAGGGCTCCCAAACCCCGGGCACAAATGCTCCTGGCCAAACAGATGGAAGGAAACAGTGCAATGGCCCCAATGCTTCATGTGTCAGTTTGACTTTGCAATGCAATTTGCATCCTTGAAACTGACAGTCTGTAGGGGAAGGGGTAGTGTGAGGGAGTGAAGTTGAAATTGCCTATTAGCTCACCCTTTCAACATTAAACAAGAGACCAAGAGAGAAATGGTTCCAACATTTCACCACGTATATTTCTTCTTATGCAGTCTAAGCTGAGAATGCCATGTAAATGGGTCACTGCGAAATGCAGCAATTTAATTTTTTCCAATCAAAATAAGAAACAAACCAGTATGATCTCATTTCTATTAACTTTTGAAGGTTTACAGCAGTTAAAGTATTTTTGCTTCTATGTATGAAGGTTAAAAAAATCATTTTTTCATAAAATACAAGAGCAACCAATTTCACCATCGAGTAAAAGTAAAAACTGGGATTCTTGTTTAAATTAGTCCAAAGTGGCATTTAGGAACTTAGTTGTAGGCTGCTGCGCTGACACCATGACAAACCAAAGTGTAGGGTTGGGTCTGGTTTTGTTTCGGTTTTCTTTTCAATATCCAATGCTCATGGATTAAGTTCTGGAAATGTTCCAATTGTAAGGCAGGGATCTGTTTGGATTCCACCACGGGTATGCTCCTTGGGTTGGATGCTGGAGGGTGAGGCACATTTTGCCGGACCCATGTCGACTACCTAGTAGTCATCAAGGTCAAAAAATTCATCGTCTCCTCCTTGGTATTCCATTCCCTGGAAATCTACTCGGTACCGCAAGATACCTGGGGACAAACCAAAGAGTAAATTACCCGAGTTCACGGAGAGGTTCACTCTAATAAGGGAAGCCCAATTCCCTTGCAGAATTATGGAAAGCAGAGGTGATTAAAAAATGGTCCCAACCGAGGAACCTGCAGCCATGTGCTGCCTCAACCTCCTGCCTCAGGGGACGATGAGATGAGCACATCTCACTGAAGTAACTTGACATTGGGATGTCCAGGAAAGACCTTGGCCTGAGACGCTGGCTTTGAGTTTAGTTTTCTAATTGGCTACTCACCTCCAATTCCACCAAATCCTTTCACAAACTGGGATCCTTCTTGTGACTTATCTGTGACAATTTCCAATGTAGCTCCGAATTTTTTATAGTTGTTAGCAAACCATTCCAGCAGGGGCATGCTCTCAATTAGTTCATGTTCTTGTCCTGTCTTCAGGGGCGACCATGAGATACAGAAACAATGGGATTGGGATATATCAAGATTCAGCGACCCTCACTCCCCTGCCCGCCATTATTCTCCCCTCGTGTGTGTAAATCTCTCTAAGTGAATTCTGGTTTCTGGTGACATAATTGTGACAGCATAGAAATTCTGATTATTTCAAACAACATTCCTCCCCAGGCTCTAGCCTCAGTAATGAAATGTCAACACACACTTAGCAGTTTTTCAACTGACGGTTCCTGTTGTCTCTAGAAGTCAGGTTGTTGTAAAGTGTTTCTAGGCAGCACTAAATTAACAGCCCAGAAGAGACATTCCATAATTGCTTTTTGAAGCAACCTCGTAAAATATAAATTCCTCCATTTCAGAATTTGCGGAAGCTACCACTTAAAGGGATCTGTGCTGGGCAGGTGGCACCTTAAGCTGTGGTGATGCATTTACACCAAACCTGCAAAAGAGCTGATATAGTAAATGAAGAAAGCAGCACAGGTTTCACAGCGCAGGAGAGGCACTATTCAATTACGTCTTCCTCTCTGCTATTTCAAGGATGAGAATGTTTAACTACTTTAAAAATAAGGAACCACAGTAACCATGACTTGGCCTCTGGACTGGCGTGCGGCAGATAGGAGCTGACCACCCCGTTTCCCAAGGCGGGCACTATGCTGCCAGTGCTCTAACATATGAATTTATCTTCCCCTGCATGTTATCACTAGCCAAGAAAACGATCACATACCTCTTTGTCTGTGAAATGAGATTTATCCTTCTCTTGTTCTGGAGTTAGATAGAGAATTTTCTCCTCTGTAGTATTGGGGGGAAAAATGTGTTAACCTGCTTCTCAGATACTAACAGGTGTAGTACCATGAGATGAGTTAGGCTGGATGAAAGGGCTCCTAAACGCATTCTATCAACCTTCTTGTCATAGGATTATTCAGCATGCACTGCATGTCTACCAGGTACATCACTCCTATCGTGAGGAAACACCAAGACATTCCAGATACAGTCCTTGTTCAACGGAAACTTAACAACCTTAAGTAAACATTTATCAGTTCAAGCAGAAAAATCTAAGCAGGAATATGCTACAGAATGAAAGAGATGGGAACAAGGTACAGATCTGCCTTTTGATCGCTCCAGCAATCAGTCATCTTTCCCAAATCTCCACCCCAAGATTCCTGAATATACAGGTCAGTAACAAATAGCAATCTTATTTTCTAATTCTCTTACCTTCTGTGCCTTGGCAATGAAGAACGTATCTCATTATATCCAGATTTTCATAGACTATTAGAATCTCTACAGCTCCCATTTCTAAAGCCTTTAGTGTATCTTCAACTCCAAAACAGTACTTGCCCGTATCCTGGCTGATTTCATCAAAATATCGTCCTGTGATTAGGGACAGATCAATAAGGACACATATTGAAGTTTCCTTTGTAAGATACAGACCCTCTTACACTCAAAATGACAGAGAGAGAGAGAGAGAGAGGGAGGGAGGGAGGGAGGGAGGGAGGGAGGGAGGGAGGAAGAGAAAGAGGGGAAAAAAAACAACTTAAAAATGAGTAAGTGCCAAAAGTCAGTGAAAAATGATACCACTAGTTGAGGCTCCAGAAACTGACTCTCAAGAGATAATAGTTGGGCCAAACACAGAACCATTTGGAAATGTGCATTTGCTCAGTTAAATCGGTAACAAAACCACACTAATCTTTAATTCGGGCTCTCTATTCATCACTGTTACAAAGAATATCAATATGGGAAATAAGACTGAAGTTTGGTTCCTATTGCCAAAGGGTAAAAATAGTGAAAATACAAACATATTTATTATAACTAATGACTAAAGGAAGATGGAAAATAATGACTTCACTGAAGATCTTAATAAAAATGCGAAATCTTCCTCTTTTACCTTTTCACTGTCGTGTTTTACACATACAATTATGTACATACATGTAAAAACATTTCACAGAATAAGTAAGTTGCACTTTACTGATACCTATTAATTTCTTCTCTTGAATGAACTTCACGTTGGAGAGGACTTCAGTAGATAACTCAATAGCTTGGTTGAATCCATTTTCACCACCATAGGATATATCAACTAATTTTAAAACTTTTGATTGCAACCTCTGACACAATGAAAAAAAAAACACACCACACCATAATTAGTATTTCAAAACACCTTTAACAAGACGCACTACCTCTTAATGGCATGCAAAACTCAGCAATGTGATCACCGAAGTCTAAAGACGAAGGATATGGGCAAAGGGCCCAATTTATTCATTAGCAGGTCTCAGTGAGCAACACTGCCAATCACATCACACATTCTATTACATCTGTGAGAGGCTAACTCATGTAACACAAACAAAACTCAGTTTCTCGTGAAGGAAAGGGAGAACTACTAGTTCCTGCCATAAGGTGGTAGACTACAAGACAGCTTCTTTGGTGAGTCTTCTACCTGGATGTTGCCCACACCTGCCCTGCAAGAACACCTTGGGGTTTTATGGCTAATCCACTGTCATAAGCCAAAAGATCTTTCTGGAATAAATGCTTTAGGCTTAACTAGCCCTGTCACATTGCAAAGAGTTTCACTGCTTTACTTACCTCCAGGAATAAATCAGAATAAGGAAAAACCAGCTCCTAGTTTCTTTGAAATCAAACTCCATTTTAAAGCCAAGTATGGCAACCCACTCCACCAGGGGACCACACAGGACCAGAGAGAGCCTATCTAAAAATGGCAGATTTCAAGAGTAGGTCCAGAAAAGCACTGGGGAATATTTCTTAATAAATACCCAGAATCCCACCAACTCAGACCTAGGTTTTTATGTGGAATGCATCACTGTAAAAGTGAAACCGACGTGCGTGTCCCAGTGCTCAGAGGACTCGCCACTCCCAACATAACGGAGCCTTTACGTCTCACTTACCTGATCAAACATATCAGATTGACTTAGTTCAGTTTTAAAGTCAGCTGATCCAGCTAAAACGAGACCAGCCACATTCACTTTGTCCCCAGAAATAAACAGCTGCACAGCAGTCTCAGCTACTTTCCGAACATAGTTATGTCGCTTTTCCATTCTTAAACGGGCAAAACGCAAGGCGGACTGACCTCCTCTACCTTTGACACAAAAGTGGTGAGAGGGAAAAGTCAATTATTAAGAAGTACAAGATGCCCTGCTAATTAAAAACTAAACAATCATGCTATGACCCAAGATAAAGACAAAGAGAAAAAGCACTATTCCCTTAACTAAATGTTTAGCATAAACCTTTACTCATTTTCAGAGGGTGACTAATTCTCTTGTCGAAAGAAGAGCCACAAGCACCACTAAGTCATAAGTCATTTCATGATGCTTCTCCCATCATCTGGATTTACTGTTTGTTTCCTTACTGCTAGCACAAAGCAAATGGGCTCATGTTCTCTTCCTATATTACCATGTTTCTTTGGGAGATCCACAGTGAATTTGTGCAGGACTTCTCTTGTGTTTCCTTGGAGTGTGCCAAAAAGTGCACCACTACCATCTATTACAATGAAGCCAAACTTGCTATCATCCGAAAGTAGTGCTGTAAGAGCCTGAAAAGCAAACGCAAGTACCATACAATAAATCCCAAAGCTTTGATAGATAGGGTCAAGACAAAATCCGAAAGGCCATATACAAGCCCTTTAATCCCACGCAGAACGGTATGAGTACTACAGAAAAACCATTTTATGGAGTAATTTGTAGACTTTAGCTATGAATATGTAACTCACATACACAAATTTGAATTCCTGATGCAGGAGAAAAAAAAATATTGAGGTGAAGCCTTTCAACAAACCTGAACTGGGCACACCAACTATACAACCCATACAGAGTTATAGGGCTCAAATTCTTCCTACCCTCTAATTTGATTTAGTCTGATGGTAGTCTACGGAACGTAATGTTAGAATTAAGTCTAACCTCTGTAAGTTAACTTTCTGTTACTATTAATAACCCCAGCATTAATAGGCAGTATTCATTATAGAATATTTTGTAAATCAACTCCAGGAGTACATGTGTACAAAACCCAGAAACAATCTATACAAAGATCTTCTAGTTTTGAAATGTTTCATTTATCTCCTATGTCTTGAACATCATTAACGACAGAAGATATAAAAATTTTACTTTAAAGGTATTATAGCTAATGATACTGAATTTTTAGGGGGAACCCCTCCTTCTGGGTTAGCATTATATCCCTGTATTTCTGCCTCCTAAAAGAGCAAATATTTAAGTAGTCCTGAGACTCGTATAAATGGGTAAGAATTTTCGTGATGGGGTTTGAATACTATAGGCTTGGTAGATGGCTAATTGCTAGGTGGCAGCCTCTTCAGAGCCAAGAAATTATTGTCCATTTCATTTTAACTAAGGAAGAAAACAGCTCCTTCAAGAATTGACCAGAGAGCAGATTAATCACTAAGAACCAATCTTTAACCAAACCATGCTTGATAATTAGCATTAAGACAAATATTGCAATATTAAAAATTTTGTACATATTAAAAATTTTGCTTTACTGGAATGTTAGGTAGCTTGATTAATTTAGGTTTTCAACAAGACTGCTCATTAAGAAATAGACCTATCCCTCATAAAAATGTATAATTATCCTGATTAAACAGGACACAAATTGTGTTGTGCAGTATGCCATATTCACATCTAGTTATTTACATATCAAATGAAGCCAAAATAAAGGTAGCAACAATAAATGATACCTTGGAAGAGGAGTTAAGGTTTAGAAAAGTCAATGGGGCTACCTTAATAAGTAAGCTAAAGCTATTAATAGATAACATGAGTACCAGGTAGTTTTTAAATGAACAACATTCAAAATTGGCTTTCATCAAATCAGATACAGGTAAATGGGAAAGGGTGGCTGAGACCCTCCTCAATGAAGCTTTTGCCAGGAGGAGGCTGTGATAGTCAAGAGTTCAAGAATAGTCTCAACCATCTATGCAACCAAGACCCAACTGGAATTGCACTTCCTGCCAAGTTAGCAAAAATCATCCACTGTAAACTGTGTCAACAAATGTCAGTTCTAATTCCACTGTAGAGATTTTCCCCTAGGTCGATAAAAGGCAAGAGACTAAACTAGGAGCCAGCTGCGAATTCCTGATTGTTCTACTGTTGACTGATTTAGGTCACTCTAATGAGGTTTCCTTTCCACCCTTAAAGTTCATCTTATGACACCTCTGTCACTCAAAAGTTTCATGGGAAAAAAAGCTCTTATAGTTCTGCTACTAAAGATTTTATAATTTGTGAGCATGAAAACAAAGGGTTCAAGGAATATGGGCAAGTACCATGGGTACATAGGGTACATAGGAAAAATGAAGATTAGGTACCAATTATTTCTTCACTTCTAATTAGTTCTCCAAACCCAGTTTAGCACTTTCCTCAAACATGCTAAATGATTATGTCATTCAGCGTGTCATAATAAATGTAAACACTTCTGTTTTTTAAAAATAGCCAGACTTGTGAGTGGTACAATGATTTAAAAGACAGTCTGGCAATTCCTCAAAAGATTAAACATAGTTGGCACAGGAGTCAGAAATTCCATGCCTAGGTATATACCCCTCAGTGAAAACATGGTCATACAAAAACTTGTACATGTATGTTCAATGCTGAACAGTGGAAACAACACAAATATCCATCAACTGATTAACAGATAAATAAAATGTAGTATATCCATGAATAGATAAAATATGGCAAATGTTATTTGGTAATAAAAAGGGATGATGTACTGACACATGCCACAACATAGATGAACCTTGAAAGACGATGCTAAGTGAAAGAAGCCAGTCACAAAAAGCAACTGTATGAGTCCATTTATATGAAATGCCCAGCATAAGCAAATCTATAGAGACAGAAAATAGATTAGTGGTGGCCTAAAGCCTAAAGCTGAGGGATCTTGGGGTGGGATGGAGTGGAAATGGGAAGCGAGTGATTGCTAAAGGGAATGGAATTTTTGGGGGGTGATGAAAATATTCTGTGCTTGAACTTCTTACCTCTGTATGGAATTTGTTGTCACACAAATACAATGATGTATTAATTGGTTTGAAAGGTTCAAAGTCAATGTTGACTTTCTTTTCCTTTCCTTCTTCTGTTACAATTGTACCACAGTAAACAACCAGGCCATTTGGAGGTACTGCGAAGAACACAAACAATTTCTCTGCTTAAACCCACAGCCAATTTTCCTCAACAAGAAGTGTTCCCACAGCCTTCTGTCCCTGCCCCTTTAAATCATAATTTAAATAAGCAGAAATATCTGTTAGTCTCTCAGGCAGAATTCGCTCCTTAATTTTTAAACTTACTCTTGAGATGTTTTAAAAAGGATTTTTCCTTTAAGTACAATAATTACGACTTAACTTCCAAAAAAATAACAAAAATGAATTCCAAGACCAAAGTGACACTGTTGATGGCTGGCTAAAGGAAATGCTAGTGACCAAAAGCATCACAGCAGGATCAAAGTGGAAAATATAACCAAGACAAAGTAGAGGAGGAAAATGATCAAGGTCCAGATTACCTTTGTTATAAAGTTTGAGTCTTTGTTGTACAGATGTAATGGCTCCCAGGACTGAAAGGCGGTTTACTCGTGACTTAATGTTAGATGCAGTTCCAAACTCATCTGCTAACATTTTTGCCACTCGTGAAATCTGGTCTTTGGGAGGAATAATCAATGATATCATGCTTGTGCCATTGCTGTGGAAGAAAGAATAACATTAGAGGTTCAAGTACCATATTAAGAGTTTAAATTCATGTGCACAATTAGTAAAGGGAACTAGAGTGAGATGCCCCTAATAGAAATAGATCCTTCTCAAAGAGACCTGGAAGGTAGGGACTAAACCAGTGTAATCAAAGTATTCCCAGAGTTGGGAATAATGTTCAGAACACGGTAGGTGCTCAATTATTTGAATGAATATTAGCTATGTAACATTAGCTATGTAAAGAAGTACGACACTTTAAGAGATGCTTGGGAAACACCTTATTCCCCAATGACAAAGAGAGAAGCTTCGATAAGGGGGTTGGAATTTGACAGTCCATGGCAGAAGCTTGGAATCTTGTGGTTCTTCAGTGGGAGATGCCATCAAAGGATGAAGTAACAAATCTTTCCAAAGTCTAGACAAAATGCAAATCAGTATCATCCCGTGAACCCTTTTCCTTTAAATTCCTGGCTCACCTTGAAAATTTGTAATCACCAACTTAGCACCCCTAATGGGAAAGGAGAGCTTCAGAATTCACACAAATATCCCAGGTAGGAAATCTCTCTCACACACACTATCCCCCTCCCAATAAATAAGTAAATAAATTCATTCTGCATGTGTTTTACATAATAACCAAACACCAGGACCAACCTTTGAACTATTAAGAACACCACCAAGGTCCTGCCACACAGAAAGACCTTTTGAGCAGCCTCTAACCTCAATACTGATGCCAGCAACATCTTTTTTATCTACACATTCTCAAGATATTTACTAGCATCACCAGTTAAGAAATACCTCATTTGGATATTCCTAGCTCTACTTAAAGCAAACATAAAACCACATTATTAAAACTCATCAATTCATCATTAATCATTAGGGCAAGGTAAATCAAAACAACCACTTCACACTCATTAAGATGGCTGCTACCAAAAAACCAGAAAGTATTGAGTTGGCTAGAGTGTGTAGATATCGGAACCCTCATGCATTGTGACGTTAATAATAAATGGTACAGCCACTATGGATTACAACACGGCACCTCCTTGACTAATTCAACACAGAATTACCTTATGAGCTAGCAATTCCACTTCTGTTTATACACCCAAAGGAGTGAAAGCCAGGAACCAAACAGATACTGTCATACTAATGCTCATGAGCAGCAACATTCACAATAACCAAAAAGGTGGAAACTCAAATGTCCATCAGTGGATGCATAACGATAAAGAGAGTTCTGGATATTGGTTGCACAACAAAATAAATGTACTTAACATTAAACTGTATACTTAAATGGTCAATTCTCTTTTATTTTTAAAGATTTTTTTTTTAATTGGGGAAGGCAGATCAAAACTTTATTGGGGAACAGTGTGTACTTCCAGGACTTTTTTCCAAATCAAGTTGTTGTCCTTTCAATCTTAGTTGTGGAGGGCACAGCTCAGGTCCAGTTGCTGTTGCTAGTTGCAGGGGGCGCTGCCCACCATCCCTTGCGGGACTCGAGGAGTTGAACTGGCAACCTTGTGGTTGAGAACCCACTGGTCCATGTGTGAATCGAACTGGCAGCCTTCAGAGTTAGGAGCACGGAGCTCTAACCACCTGAGCCACCGGGCCGGCCCTTAAATGGTCAATTTTATGTTGTGTGTATTTTGACATAATACAAAAGTTAAAAAAAAAAAATTACTTAGTCTGTTTATATGTCAAAAAAAATTGAAACACATTGCCTTTAAAACAGTTCTCAACCTTGACTGCATATTAAAATCACTTGGGGAGTTCATTCTACGTTTACTTTTCTGAAAAGGGACTTACATAGAATATGTAAATAACTCTTACAACCCAACAACAAAAAGACAACTCACATGAAAAATGGGCAAAAAGCTTGAATAGGCAGTTCTCCAAGATATATACAGGATGTGGAGAAATTGAAACCCTTATTCAATCCTGTTGAGAATGTAAAACAATACAATATTTTGGAAAAGTCTGGCAGTTCCTCACAAGGGTAAACACAGTTACCACACGACCCACCCATTCCACTTCTAGGTATATAGGAAAAACGAAATTCAAGGGAAATGAAAACATGTACACACAAACACTTGTGCTCACTAAGGCATTATTCAGAATAGCCAAAAAGTAGAAAAAACCCATGTCCAACTAATGAATGGATAAACTATGTGGTATATTCATACAAATACCATTCAGCAATAAAATGGAGCAGATACATTTACATTATACCAGGCAGAAGCAGTCACAGAAGACCACGTATTATATGGTTCCATTTATATGAAATGTCCAGAACAGACAACTTAGAGAAAGGGACTAACTTTCCTAGAGAAAGGAGAGTTAGTTGATTGCTAAGGTGGAATGGGGAATGACTGATAACTGGTATGGGGGATTTCTTTTGGGACTTATTAAAATGTTTTAAAATTATATAGTGTCGATCACTGCACAACTCAGGGGAAAAAAAAACAAGAAAAAAAACACAAAAACCCGAGAATTGTACACTTTAAAAAAGGGAGCTGGCCGGTCCAGTGGCTCAGGTGGTTGGAGCGCTGAGCTCCTAAAGCCGAGGTCACAGGTTCAATCCCCACATGGGCCAGTGAGCTGCGCCCTCTAAAGCTAAGATTGTGAACAATGGCTCTCCCTGGAGCTGGGCTGCTGGAGGTTGGCATGAGCTGCTGAGGTTGGCGTGAGCTGCCGTGGGTTGCCACGGGTTGCTGTGCTGCCAGGAGTGGCTGGTGGCCAGTGTAGGTGGCCAGCAGCCAGCGTGAGCTGCCGACTGGCGACCGACTGCCCCAGCCGGAGGGAGCGCAAGGCTCATAATACCAGAATGGGCCAGGGAGCTGTGTCCTACACAACCAGACTGAGAAACAATGGCTCGAACCAGAGTGGGCAGGGGGAGGGGTAAATTTTATAGTGTATAAATTACATCTCAATAATGCTGTCATTAAAAAATACCTATGGGAGGGGCCGGCCCAGTGGCTCAGGCGGTTAGAGCTCCGTGATCCTAACTCCAAAGGCTGCCGGTTCGATTCTCACATGGGCCAGAGGGCTCTCAACCACAAGGTTGCCAGTTCAATTCCTCGAGTCTCACAAGAGATGGTGGGCTCCGCCCCCTGCAACTAAGATTGAACACAGCACCTTGAGCTGAGCTGCCTCCCAGATGGCTCAGTTGGTTGGAGCGTGGGCTCTCAACCACAAGGTTGCCAGTTCAATTCCTCGAGTCCCGCAAGGGATGGTGGGCAGCGCCCCCTGCAACTAGCAACGGCAACTGGACCTGGAGCTGAGCTGCGCCCTCCACAACTAAGACTGAAAGGACAACAACTTGACTTGGGGAAAAAAAAAAAGTCCTGGAAGTACACACTGTTCCCCAATAAAGTCCTGTTCCCCTTCCCCAATAAAATCTTAAAAAAATATAAAGAAAGCAAAAAATAACACCTACGGGAAAGACTCAGTATGTAATAGGATGCTTCCTTTTAAGTCTGTCTCTCTTAACCTGACAGCTTACTAGAAAAGCCAGAGAATGATTTTTCCTTGCAAAACGTTAATTTGTTTACTAAATTACCAATAAATTGTTAATTTTGTTTTTAAAAAATATTGTCAAGTGTATAAAGAGAACGAGTAGCAATATGAACAGAATCGAATCTATTCCACACATATACATAGGAAATTAAAAGCTGTAAATTTGCTCTGACCAGATCTAATGGCTGGCTTTCTTACAATATCTACAGTATACATTGAACCAATTTATATTTTGAAGGCAAAAGTTGATCTGATATGAGCCAAAGCATGTTAAGAAATGTGATACCATTTTACAAAATGTTTCTACTTGATACTTAACAAAATCTGTAAGAAAGTGACTTCCTGAGATTCTTATAGATTATGCCCTTAAAGGTTATGACAAGTCTAACCACTGTTAAGTATTGTCACAGGGAAACGGGTTGGGGTTTTCTTTAGGTAAACTGGGAAAACTGTCCCAAATGCCTAAACTTTCCACTAATTACCGAGCTTGCATAATTTCACAGTAGTCCAACGTGCTAACTTTAATCAAATTTCAAATATCCAGTGTCCAGGGAAAGCTGGGAAGAAAAAAAAAATAGATGGGTAAAACATCACATCAAATGGGACTATGTGCCAAGTGACTAGTAAGAAAGAAGTGAAGAGTCACAGTCAGGGAACAATAACAAAAATTAGAGAAAATTCCTACATTAGCTTTGTAACTACAGGTGTTTAAAAACTGAAAATGTCTGGAAACATCTTCATATACAGTTTCCCCGAAAATAAGACTTAGCTGGACAATCAGCTCTAACGCGTCTTTTGAAGCAAAAATTAATATAAGACCCAGTATTGTATTGTATTATTGTATTGTATTATATTATATATAAGACCCGGTCTTATAATAAAATAAGTAAAATAAGACCGGGTCTTATATTAATTTTTGCTCAAAAGATGCATTTAGAGCTGATGGTCTGGCTAGGTCTTATTTTTGGGGAAACACGGTAGTAAAACTAGTTTCATAAATGTACACCACAGAATTTGTTTCTCCTCAGCATTAGCACTGGAAAGGAACTGCACTTACACAAGACCCTGCCTTCTGAAAGTTTTCTCCTAGTGGTCAATTCCACAGGTCCTTTCATCAGACAAGTTTTCTTTACAATCAGACAAACTGGTAATCTAGCCCTTCCCACTATCAAAATCATTACTCAGACTGCCAGCTGTTATTATAGCTCCCAAACCAGCATTGTTTCTGTTGGGTTTTCTATTCAAAACCTGGAAGACTGGTTCATAACCTTTGTGATCCTTTCCCCAATAAACCGAAGTGTATTTATTATACATGAGGTAAAGTATGGTGTGCGCTCTGCTGCCACCCCATGGATAGGGAAGCAACTATTCTAGCCGAATCAAAGAACCAAGCAAATTTATGATAAGCAGCTTCAGTTGTCATCACAAACACAAGCAAAATGATCATAAAACAAAGCTGCTTCCAAGAGACACTTCATATAAGATAAAGCTCCAAAACACCACACACGGCCCAGTTTTCTTCCCCCACATGTTATTCCCAATATTCAAATCAGTTAAAGTTTCAAATATAGTACTGACAAACCAGAGTGATTCAGAACAATCTCTTGCTCACATGCACACTATTAAGTCAGGGGTGTTGCTCTCTAAAATGTTTTTCATTTTAATTTCCACAGCACAACTACAAAAAAGGAACTTTTAAAACCAGGACAAGGTGCCTAGAAATCAAAAGATCAGACACAATTCTAACTATGGCCACGTTCCAGTTTCTGAACTAGATGGAAAAAGAATTCCCATATGAAATAAACTGGTATCTTCTATTACAAAAAAAAAAGGCCCTTTAGATCCTATTTTTAAGCAATCAAATGTAACAAACTGCTTTTCTTCCAATAATTTATCTTGCTAGGCTTCTAAAGAGGAATTTCCAAAGAACCTTTCTGATTCTTTTTTCTGGAGTTATGTCAAACCATACAGGCCAGGAAAAGGAGGAGAAAATGAGTTTGCTCTTGGAGGGGCTGGACACAGTGGGCAAGTAAATTTAACTTCAAACATAGTCTAGATTGTAGGTACCCGTCTCTACACAGGGGTTACCAACTTAATACGTAAGATGGGGAAAAAGAGGACAGATACGTTGGACACAGGTGTTGTCAACTTTTGCAAATACATTAATATGAAAAATAGAAGATGGGGAAAAAAGAAGATGGATATTTGAATACTGACTTTACTGGCTTGTGCTTCCTTTCATTTGAACAATCTCAAGAGAGCATATTTTTCCACTCTACAGGCTCTTGGGATCTTTAGGGACCAAGGGAGTTATTTCTCAAAAGAAGGGCTCAGTTTTTAAAACTGACGTGCTCAGATTTCCCGAGTAGTTTCCTAGGAGATGAACCAGCACAGAGGCAATCAGTAGGGAGTAGAATGAGAAGGGGCTCTAAGGATGGCAGGAGCAAAGGCTCAGGGAGTGAACAGGCACCAAAGCCCAAACCCTAAAGGATGGAAAGTTTGAGGCTAAAGAGGATGTTGGAACAAATTAACCCAGTGAACCCAAAATGCCTGAAGGAAATCCTTAAAGATAATCATGTGGCGGACAAAGCAAGGACCTTAAGATAAAGCATCTATTTACTTCCTACTGCAGATAAAAAATGGCTCAGAAGTGAAGCTTGCCAAAAATTTTTGTTTGGTAGATTTCTACCAAGTTGCTAAATCTGAAACACTACTTCAAAGTTAGTCTTGGCCTCTTAAACTTACTCCTTTTGAACTCTGAGTAATGTTCAAAAAATTGCCTTTCACTAGTTTCCCTTTCTGACTCTCCCTACCTTGTCTGAGGGGAAGCTTAAGTTTCTGAATTCAGCTTTATTGTAAGACACTTGACTGGTGAAGAGGAAACAAGGATTATTAAATGTACAGCTCCTATTTTAGAAATTTAAGGGCTACTTTTATAATCTCTGATGTTTTGTATCTTGGGTGTAATACAAGCAGATTAAAATTTTTCCAGGAAAGCTTCCAAATAAAATAAACACTCATTTATCCCCCAGGCAAGACAACCAAAGTTGTCAGACCAGTTTGTGTAAACACCAAAATAACATCAAGGAAGCTGAGTATTTCATTTTAAAGTAGAGTGAACAACCCACAGGGGAGAATGAGAAATAAAGCTAAGAAGCTGCTGGCTATGCAGACAAACTACACCCCTTTTTAATTTTAAGAGTTTTCACCCACTCTTCTGCTTTGTCACTATATCCCTTATTCCAAAATCAAAGATACTCATTCCAGAGCGAGTGATTATGAGGTACAGCAATGATTTACACGCAGGTTGTAAAAACTGGGCAAAGCAAGAAACAACATATAACAAGTCACGTAAGGCTTCCAGGGACCTCTTGTTCTCATCATTTTAGAGACACTTTCCCTTGCCGAAGAAGGGTTCACCAATGTTTCCAGAGAGGACTAACTTCTGAGAAATAGAACAGCTGGGAGACAGGAAGTAGTAGTTGTAAATAGACTAAATACGGAGAGTAAATAAATAAAACTAGCCAAAACTCAGGAAGGAAGAGAATTTAAAGAAATAGCCGACAAGCTTTTCTTTCCCTCGATCTCAGAGATGGTTGAAGGAACTGATTCTCTTCCTAGGATAGGTTAGGGTAACACCACCAGTTACTCAACCAATTCAAGGTTTCAGGGCGCCTGAGCACTATGGACAGGGAAACATTTATTTGGTATCTGAAACTGCCAGGATTGAATGGTCTCTAAGGAAGAAAACTCAAGGTAATCAGAGCAAAGCCTGGGCTGTGGTGTCTTTGTATAACTTCAGGGCTCTTAGAGTTTCAGCCTTTAGCAACAAGGTGCCTTCTGGTCAGGCAGGACATAAGAATGACAGGCAAATAAGAAAATCTAGGCACTCTTTAACCTGTAACTATCTTATGAAAGTTCATCAAGAACAATTTAGAAAGGCAGGTGGGGAAAAAAATGTGATTCCCACAAACTTGTTCACTGACCAATTTGCACGAGAACCCCAAATCCTTAGAGATCTTTCTAAAATCAAAAAAACAAACAAACCAAGTAACAGATACAAAAAAAATCTCCCCTTCCTCTACTCTAATTCAACAGCTCCTGAACAGAAAAAGTGAGGGTGGTGGCGATTATTAGCAGGAGGGAGTCTCAATTTTTAAATAGATTGATTAAAATAGAATCATATAAATTCCAATGCATAATTAGGATTGAGAATTGATGTGTCTGACTTGCTTTCTTTGCCTCTGAGCAAGCTCTCTAGGCCAGCTGAAATCAGAGATTCCATGACCTCACCATAAAGAAGAGCAACTCAGAAGCCACTTCCTGCATGTGAGCTGCTGTCATTTACCCTGCCAGTAACACAGGGAACTGTGACCACTCAGAGATGTCCAACTTCCTCCAGCCAGAACACTCACTCTCCACCAAATGCCCTACTATCCATTCCATCACTATGACATAATAGAATTACTTACAGGTTAGAACCAGGAACATTTTAGAGACTGCCTACTATGCTTTCTAGTTGGGATTTCGAGTATATGCTCCCAAGAAGCTTTTAGCTCAGTGCTTGCTGACTGGTTGTGCCTAGGATATGCATGGCCACACCATTTTCAAGCTCACGAAGCTTAACTTGAATCCCAGTTAGATCGTCTCTGGGAGTTGCTAAGCTAGCTGCATCATGAGGATCACCAGCTGAAAAATCAATCAGCTTATCTTCCATTTCTACTCCCTTTGTCCTTATTTTCTATTCATCACTGGTTTTCCATTTTTCTTCTTTTACCAGAGACTAAAGCAATCTTTTTGATATGGGTTTAATATGGGAACAGTACAGGAGGGTGGTTAGGCGCAAGCATACGTCTCCGAATCAGACAGATGTGGGTTCGTGTCCTGTCCTACCTGTGTGACCTAGGGCAATTACATAAAACTGGGCCTCAGTTTCTACTTACTTCACAAGGTCATGAGGATTCTCTAAGATAATATATTTCAAGTGCCTCGCGTGGCTAGTAGACAGTGCTCACTAAATAGTAACTGAATGGAACTCCAGCTCCTTGCCCTTTAATAGTATAATTCAGAAAGAATTAACATCCTATCACAGCTAGAAGGGTGAAGGATGGGAAGGGGGGACACGATACAATGTTAGGCGGTGTTGAAGTCTTATTTGAATCTGAGTAAGTCCAAAGAGAGATAAGAGCTGACTTTGTGAGTGGTGGTGATCACCTTTATTAGATTATAAAACTTGCCAAATCTTCCAATAGAATAAAAAGTACCAAACTAAAAATGCAGTTTAAAACCATATGGCCCAAAACACTAGAAACTGTTTTGTAATTTATCATAAGGAAGAAATACAGAAATTTATTCCCCTCTAAAACTTTAAATAGTTAAGTGGCTTTATCCTACAGTCGTGTCATGGGTTCAGTTTTTTGCTATACCTAGAATCAGTCACTTCAAAATCTGACCTGTTTTCTCTTCCATCAAGTATCAGTGAAACAACACACTGTGTAAGCCAGAGGTCTAAGCTTCCGGAGGGCAAAAATAAGTTTAGCACATAGTGGATGTTCAAACATTTTGATGAATGAATAAATACACCAGAACTTTATTATGAATTACCAAATAAAATACCTATTAAACACTTGCCAATCTTTGGAGAGGAACTAACTTGTGCCTGGAAATGACTAAATGTCCCAGCTTTAGCTTTACTAAAGGCTCAAACCATAAGAGAATCAACACTTCAGAGCGTCTTCTTTTGCCACCCTTAATTTTGTTCATCCCCAACTTGATCCCTTCCACCCACCCAATATCATCTATGATGCAGGAAGGAGTTGGCTGTGGCTGCCTTTTATAAAGAGCCTGTAGAACACCAAGCTAGGAGGGAAGATTCTGTTACTGTTGAAAGAAGCTAGACAAAATTACCTGAAACTGGTCTGTGCAACTGACCATAGGGTTAGATGCCTTTACCAGATGGGAGAAAGACCAAGATCTGAACATATGGAGACATTAAAGCAGCCTCTATCCTAGAGGACAGAAACTCAGTTGTCCCAAAAATTTTCAGCAGAACGTTTACAAAAGTTGAACCATTTTAGTATTTTATCCTCAAAAGTATTAGGATTACTCAGTCATCCAAAACAAAAATGTATTTTGTCTAGTGGAGTATTACTTTTCTACAAGTACAGGCTTTAGTTGGCCTTAAAAAAAAATTCTAACAACTTCACAAAGTTAACCTAGTGGAATATTCTACCACAGAGCAGCAGAAGCTGGAAAATTTCTCTAGTCCTCTCATATAAGAGCAAAGCAAGAAGATATTAGTCACAACCAGCATTAGGGACTCACTACCAGGGCTCTACACGGGACCCTATAAATGAAAGTCTACCTCATATCTTTCTTGACCACTATGCAAGTACTTTTCCAATAAAAAAGCCATAGCCTTCCTGTTAATCATTTTTCTGTACAGAAATGAGCTTCTGGGGAGGGACTGAAAAGGAAGTTATTTTCATCACCATGGATGCTCATTAAGAAAAACATATTCACTACCCAAGTTCTTCCTAGAATAGATTTGCAAACAGCATGCCTGTTTACCTTTTATCTTTGCTTCTGGGTCTCAACACACCTGCTCCTTCTAGTAAACTGCAAATCTCCTTGGACAAGAGTCCTCCTTTCAGAAGAGAATGGGAGATATTTCTATTCAGCAAAGGAATACTAATTACAGAGCAAGACAGTGTGGTATAACAGGATCACAGGCTCTGAAATCAGAAAAGTACAAATAGAATCTAGCACTGCCCCTTACTAGGCTGTGGCATTAATCTCTCCCTACTTCACTGTCTTTGTCCATGAAACGGCAGTAATAGCTTTCCTTGCAGGGCTGTTGTGAGGAGTCAAAATGTATGCTATTCAACTCATCTTCAGAAAACTCATCTTCAGAAAATCAAATTTTACTACTTGATTAAAACACATCTCAGCCATGAACCGCTAACCCAGTCTTTCCTGAGGATCCTTCCTTGCTTAAGTGGAGTCATAAAGACCTAAGATGTCAGAAAATGGGGTAGTCAGAAAGGAAAGCTTTTTTTTCCCCAGTAAAAAGCTAATGTCCAGAGGTGATAAGGAATTAATGTTTGGGGATCCGTATATTTTAATTACTTGCAAACTAGCTTATTTAGGCTAAAAGGCAAACTACGTTAAGAGCGTCTTAAGCTCTCTCATGCCAACCTTCCCAATGAGGCACGTGTGTGCAAACGCTCGGCATTGGTTCATACCTTGACAGCTCACTGACCATCAACCAGCACAAAGCTTTTGGATCAAATTTTAAGCTAACTGGCTTGGCTTTTCATCAAGAATGAATTTCAATTACAATTTCAAAGTTTCAGATCAGTTACCGTTTCACTCCACCACTGTATCAGCCAAATAACACCAATGCCCAAAGTAACATTCTTTGACAACACCTGCCTTGCCTAGGAAATCTGACTGAGCAGTTACAAAACGTCTTTTAATTTTTGACAATGTCTAACACCTTACTCAAGACCCAAATCATCTGTTTACACTACTACACCCACTTCAACATGTATTGTGTTATTCTGTACTTATTACTATGGGGCTGGAAATGGTTCATATCATCACTCCAGGGTTCTGTGTCAGATCACGTTCTCACCATTATTATACATTTTTTCCGAAATGTCTAGTGTCCAACTCACAGCAGATGTTTTATGAAGCTTGTCAACTAACTGGTTAATAGCAAAATGGCATTTGTAGGCTTCATTTTTCATATACCTAGACGTAAGTTTGGGGAAAAATCTAATTTAAAAGGCCACAGATACATGGCAGGGAAAGACAAACTTTTGTTTTGACTAGAATCATTCTTAAGGAGACCTTAGAGGATCAAATGATAATGTGAAAACAAAAGTTACAGGAGTAATATCGCCAAGTTATCTGCATGACAAGAAGTAGTGTCAGGCATCTGAAAATGTCAAGTCCTCTGAACTGGATAGAAGGCTGGTGAAAAGACAAAAGACAAAGTATACACTGGATGAAAGCTACATGACTGAAAACTGGTGTTAAAATACGATATAAAGTAACTGAGAGGGTTAAAAAATAACAAAGCAAGTATAAATACTTATAAGGCACCTATTATATACAAATTAAGTAGATGAAAGAATGAACTGGATTAAAGCACAGAAAGCTTTAATGTCTATCAGTAAAAGAATCAAATCTGTTTTGTTCTTTTTATCTACAAGGAGAATGATGAAATTATGGTTCTTAATTAAACTCAAATAAGAAAAGAAACGGAAGTTTCCTTTTCTAATAGGCAAGGGTTCAAAGTTTATCCAGCGGTATAAGATAAAGCTGTTATCAGAGGGAACTTCATTATGCTCTCTGAGAACAGTGCTTCAGTGAGAAACCCCATCATTTCCCACCTAATGGAACAATCTGAGAACCTCCCTAATCCCTTCTCTATCACTAAGAGAGCACGCTGCTGAAGAATTGATAGCTACAGAATGTATCCCAGAAAGTTCTATTCTGAGATCCCTGAAGGATAGGCGGGACTCAGAAGAAATTTCTGTTGTCCCAAGTTCTCAGTTGGACAGTTCCAGCAGTTGGTCTAGGGAAAAGAGATGAATTTCTCCTGACTCTTCAAACAGGATCAAAGACCATTGAGGCCTGTTGCAAAACTGCCATTTCAAGTTTTCTCCCAATCAAACACCTTCCCAGCAAAAGGGGCTGCACTGAGCACAACCTCAACCCCAAACTCAAAGAAAAATGGCACTTGCTAAAAAGGGTCCAACTGGTTTGTGTGGGGTAGTGGGGTGAAGGATGGGGACCAATAATCCACATTGCACTTGGCCTTAAATGGTATTCTAATTAGGCACTCTTGTTCACCTAGGAGTGTGTCCAGAGTAAGCCTTCCTTTCCTGGAAGGATAAGTGTATCTGCTATTACAATGAGAAGTCTGTCAAGAGCTGAAATTCAAAGAGAGTAATTGTTCATTAGGTTCACAGTGCATAGAACACCATGCCAGAATACAGGGCTGTTAGGACTAGTTTTGAGTTGAGGCAGGCAGCCTATGATACTTGGAGCAGACTGAGGAACACCACTATACCCTATCAAATATATTCTTATCTTCCCCCTCTTCCCTTTACTACCTCATTAGGGGATGGGGCAGAGGAGAGGATGAAAAACTTCCTCTTTAAGAGCCTGAATGCTCTGGTATCTGTGTGAAAGACTATGGTGTATCCCATTAGTTATAACCAGCTTAAGGACATACAAAACTAAAGTAAAAATAAAAGTACCTGACATCCACCATTTTGAGAATGTTCTAAGTATCATTTGGGTGAATGTTCTATTAATCAAAATTTTTAGTTGGGGAAGGTACTCAAACACATTTAACATACTTTAATTTATTCAAATCATAGTCATCTGTCCGTATTATTTATCTACAAAATTTTTTAAAAACCTATTCACCGATCTCTCAAAATTACTAACTTTTAATTCAACACAACGTGAAGAATTTTGTAGAGCTTAAAAAAATTGTTATAAAAAATATATTTGGTCTTTGTCTACTGCTTTTGACAAAGCTCCTAAAACCCTTAGAATTCTAAGTGATGGGAATGCTTGTTATTATTTATAAGGAGTTCCTTTGGAGCACAACTGAGTTTATGCTAAGGAAGTGATTTATGGTGGGGCTCCTGCATAGCCTCAGGAGGGGGGTTGGTCAACCAGAAAGACTGTGCCAATCCAGGGTTGGAACTTTCAGCTCCATCCAAGGACTTCAGGGAAGGGGAGGCGGGGTACACACTGCCAGTTAAACGCTATGAAAACTCCTGAACAAGATTTATTGAACTTCTGGGTTGGTAAACCCAGGTGGTGCACCCCGTTCCACAGGGGCAGAAGAAGCGCCTGTACTCGGACCTTTCTGGACCTTGCCCTGTATACCAATTCATCTGGCGGTTCATCTGTATCCTCTATGGTTTAATAAACCATTAAACATAAGTAAAGTCTTTCCCTGAGTTCTGTGGGCCATTCTAGCAAATTATTGAACCCCCAATTTATAGCCTGTTGGTCAGAAGGGGAGGCCAGATGTCTCATGTGGGGCAGTCTGGGACTGAGCCCTTCACCCTGTGAGATCTGATGTTAATTCCAGTTAGTGTCAGAACTGAATTGCAGGACACTCAGCTGGTGTCTGCTAAGAATTGGAGAATTGCTTGGTGTGGGGGGGGAAAACCCACAAATCTTGTATCACAACTATTTAGAGTAAAAGAGAACAGTTTCCCCTCCGAGAGTTGAATTTGGGGGCAGGTAAGACAGCCACGTACAGCCAGGTACTTTCTACTTCCTTCAAAGTCAAGGTATCTACAAGATGTTTTTAAGCAGAAAGCTTTAAAAACAAAACAAAGAAAAAAACAACCCAATGACCACAGCAGAAAACCCAAATGAAGTTTACAAACTGTGCTGATCTTCAAACATGGGTTACCTGACCGAGCCCTCATTATATCTGAAATATACAAGGTTCCCTGCTGAAGTGAAAAAATATTCCAACACCAACAGACACAACTTAGCCCAAACTAACCTTGTCTGCTCCTTTGTCACATTCACCACTGTCCTTGGCTAGAACAGGCTTTTACTACCTGAAAACTTTAAAGCTTCTAATATTTTCGGGACTGTCTCTTGCCAGCTCAAAAAACATTAGGAAAAAATAACTAAATTTTCTCACCTACCATTCACCTGCTTTAAGTTCCTTACTCAGAATACCTGCAACCACCATTCTATTCACATGACCCTAGTTCCCATTTTGGTTTATGTACACATTTGTCCTCATTAAGCCAACAGGGGAGAATATATCCGGAGCAATCAGAAAGTGGGAATAAACTACCACTAACTTTAAGTGGGACTTATATATAGCTGAAGAGTTGGCTGGCCACTTTACTAGCACACACAGAAACTAACATTCAACGAGGCTTATAGCAGAAACTAAATAGGTTTGTTTCACCCAACTTAAATTCAAGTTATACAGTTAACACCCCTCTCAACTCAAACAATTTTATTAATCCACCAGTACGTTTCACTATCTAGTGCTAATAACCATGCTTGAACACAACCTGTTTTCTTCTGAAACCCAGACCATCCCCCAAACACCAGCACACACAGATAATTCACTTTGCCATCTAGTTTGTCTTTAAGGTCCACTACATTTCTCCTTAAAATATTTTAGTATCAGGTAAAGGAAAAACATTTCTCATTGTACACTGTGATAATCTAAATAACCTGATAATAATACAACTCAGCCATGAAAATACAACCTTGGTATTCCCGAAAAGAAATTGGTATGTACTGGGAAACTTGTGAGCCAAACAGAATAAACTTGTGACTACCTTACTGATACCCAGAGATGGCCAAGGTTTTAAATTTTCATGCGCTCAAGATGCAACCAAATCCTGAATAAAAGCAAAGTAGGACATGATTATCAACCACATTGTTTTAGAGGAAGACTACTCCCCAGCTATTTTAAACAGCTTAATACTGTCTAAAATGCCCAAACTAACTCCATTATATGGAAGAAAAGTTGTTGTAAGAACTTCATTTAAACTTTACTAATCAAAGAGGTAAAGCCTTTAAAAGCTTTTAAAGGGGAGCTTACAAGTTTCGAGTGACTCGGTAACATGGTTAGGAACAAATTTAAGAATGAGCTTCCTTCATCAAGCAGTAGAAAGGAATGCTGTTACTTATTAAGCAGTGTTATTTCTTCAATGTTACTTCACTGAGACAACAGGCGACTATGGTTGTGATTTTATATTCTAGACTTCTTCAGAAAGTATAATGTATGCAAGTTGTAACGTGTGAACCTGCCTCAAAATTAGAGAACAAACCTACAGGTCACATTCAACTTCAAAAACTGCAACAACAGCAATTTATAAAAGCCATACTCAACTGAAGGATTCAAGTAACACAACTGAATATCTTAGTGAAACAAAAGAACTCGGCTAATTCCTGGTAGTGCATCATAATGGGTCATGACCTATATTACCCTTCCTGTGAAGTATTCTCACACTTGGGGAATAATTATTTATTCTATCTGGCACAGCACTATCTGTGTTCAAGTTCCTGTAAGATTAATATATTAACTAGGTCTGAATATTCTATTAAATTAAAAGAAACACAAATCTAAAGAACAGAAAATAAGTTGCTACCTTCAGTTCATATTAAACAGTGAGCAGAAGCCCAAGTCACTGAATAGGGCCAAACTTTCAGAAGCTTCACCTCAAGCAGAACTGTCTGTCACTAATTTATTAAAAACAAAACACAGTGGCAAAACCAGTCTGTTAACCTTGTTGGGCCTTCTGTGGAACTAAGTACACCTTATTTCATACAGTAGTAACAATTATGAGCTTAATTAATCCTATCATTGCAAGTCTACCAATCAAGGACAAACCTGGGCTGGAAATCAAAACGTTCAATTCCTAGGCTGAAAACAACTTTCATAATGACCTGAGGCAAGTCACCCTGCTATTCTAAGAATGCTCAGACACACAAATATGTAATGTTCCAAACAATTTTTTTTTTTTTGCCACTTCCTATAAATAAAAAGTTTCCATGACTGGGAAAGGAACAAAATAATTAAGTGAGAAAACAGGAATACCTCTGATACACCTTCCCCAAACGAGTTGTTATTTTTAATTTAAAGAGAGCATATAAAGCCAGTTTTAACTTAGTCTATCCTTCCCATTGTGGGCACACCTTGTTTCTTATCAAATTTTACAAAAGGAGACTGAAAGCCCACCTAATTCAGTTCTCAATTTCAGTAAGCATCAGGCACCTCTAGCCCCAGAAGTTCCAGAGAGGCCAAAAGAGACCCTGCTGTTGCAATTCCTATTAAAGGCCCTATAATCCAGATTTTCCCCCTGGACATACAAATATAGATTTGTCAACCAAAACCTCCCCTACTTCTCCATCCTGCACACATTGGGATTTTCAGTTTATATGTGGGTCCTGGAATAGCTAAACCCAGGAAGCTCCGGAGTAATTAGAGGATTTGGGGGAAGTCATCTTGGGAAAGTTTCAAGACCCAGAGAAATCAAGGGAAGTCGAAAAGAGGTTATCCCTGACCACCTCTCCTTCCTGCCCCATCCAAATTTCACCCACACCGGAGGGAGAGGCCATTTTAATGAGTTCTGGTTGAGGAACGTGAAAGGAGAGAAAGAGAGGAAATAAGAGAAGTACGTTTGGAAACGAAGGCCAAGCCCTTTTCCCCCACATCACCCAAGTTGGATGGCAGCACCTGGAACTCGACGAGGCAGGAACTGAATTCAAGGGCCTAGGGGGGGTACAAAAGTAGCAGTGGCCTGCCACGAGTGGTCCGAGCCCCGGGAGCGGGCCCCTTACCCCCAAGCGGGGGAAGAACCCCTTCTCGGACCAACCGCGTTGACCCTCGCCCCTGGATAGGAGGCAACTACACAGAGGTCCAGAAGGCGGGAGTTGGCTAGTGCTTGGTTCTCCTCATCCGGCCATGCGGCGCGGGGGCGGCCATCCTGAGGGGTCCTGGTACCAAGAGGGCAAGGGGGGGCCGGACGCAGCGCTCACCCGCGGGCCGCCTCCAAGCTCTTAATGAGCTTCTTGATCTTCCAGATCTCCACGTTCCTGTCGGCAGCACTGGGGTCGTCCGCCATCTTCTCGCCTCCTCCTCCCTAGAGCGGCCCGGCGGGGCCCGGAGACACCAAGACCACAGAGTTAGCGCCGCCGCTGGGGCAGAGCGGCCCCCTTCCTTGCCACCCCGGAGAGGCCCTCCTCTTCCCGCCCCGCGCGACCCGCTGCGGTGGTCGCTGGCCTTTCCCTCCCCCTGGCTTACCTAAGGGCCCAGTCCTGGGCGGCAGCGGCTGCTCCTCCCCGGCGGCGGCTCCGCGGCGGCGGCTCTGACGTAGGACACCGGTTCCCTCTCTCCAGGCAGCTGCATGTGTTGCAATCCGCTCACATGGGGCCTGTGACATCACTTCCTCCGCCAGAGGCTGAGTAGAAGTCGGCGGGCGGAAGGGAGGGGGGGGTCTGTACGGAAGAGGGAAAGCTCTGCGCGCGCCGCGACTTTCCATTGGCTCTCTGCGCCGCAGCCTACAATGAGCTTACCGATTGGCCACAGCTGGGCCGCGCTGCCTTGTGAGGTAAGGCCGGGGGCGGGGAAGTACTGTCTGTTTTCCGGCTCGGCGAGCCGAGAGGAGGAAGCGGGCGGAAGCCGGTGGCTCTCGCGAGGATTTACTTAGAACCCTGCCAGGCTCGAATGGGGGCGTTTCTTAAAGGGCGAGGTGCGTGGGTCTTCCTGTTTTCCATCCCTCCTTCTTGAATGGAACGGACTTCTAATGGTCTGCGACGCGCGGCTGTGCCCTCAGGTCGAGCCAGTGCGGTTTGAATTGCGCCTGAGAAGCCTCAAGCGCCGCGCGCCTTCACAGCTGACGAAGTGCTCCAGCCTGCGTGCATCACGGCTGTCTGGACTGTAGTTCAGACTCTCGGCCAGACTCGGTGTCTGGATTAAGAAACTTCCCCCGGGGGGTCTGGGACCCCGCCACCCGCAGGGGCAAAAGAGGCACGTTCTGTCTCGCCCTGGTCCTAAGACGTGTTCACTTTGGACCCGGGACTTTATGGGGGGCAGGGGTAGAAAACGGGCTGCCTTAGGTTGGAGACGTGAGGTATCTGATCCCTCGAAGGGTTTGGTCTGAGCTGTTGAGAGTGGAGATGGGGAGAGTGTTGAAGCAAAATGGGCAGCTGTAGAAGATAGAACTTTATTTTTTTGAGTTAGGATTTTTCAGTAGGCTACTTTATGTTTCTCTTCACGTCAGCTGGGTTCATTCAAATATTTGGGCCCAAACTGTGTGCAAGATCCGGTTTTCCAGAGGATACTGAAGTGAACCAAACAGATAACAGTGCTGACCTTCGTGGAGTTTTCAGTTTAGTTGGGTTTATAACCGTTTGTAATTTTATACTTTTGTGTAATAAAATAACTGCACAAATACATAAATACTTAAGACCGCTGTGAGAGTGTAATGAAAGAGGGCCCAACGCTGGAGTGAGACCCAAAGGATGAGTAGGAGTTTGTCGGGAAGGAGCATGACACTTTTGGAGAACTACGAAAAAGCCGGTGTGCTGGAGCAAAGTCAGGGATGGGAAAAATGGCTTAAGAAGGAGGCAGGAGACAGAGCATGTAGGGCCTTGAAAGCCAGGTTAGGAGTTAGGCCTCTTGTGAGAACAATGCGCACCTTAAAGAGTTTAGAGGTGGGGAGGTGACCTGAAGGTATAGTTACGTTTTCTAAAGTAGACAGGTCTGCTTGAATTGGAGAGAGCAAAGCGGTAGCCTGGGTATCATTTTGGCTGCGCAGTGATTCATGTGGGAGATAATTGTAGCTTAACTAGGGTGATGACAGTGCAGAGGGAAGTGAATATGTGGGGGTTAGTATGTATGGGACTGGGTGATGGGTTGGATGTGAAGGAAGAGGAAGAATGGCTCCCAGAGTACTGAAATGGTTACATTTCCTGAGATGGGAAAGAAGAACAGATCATTGAATATTTAATCTTGGGTCTGTTAAGTTTGAGATTGCTTATGAGACAAGCAAATGGTCATGTCAGGCAACTGCACGTGTGTGGGCTTTGAATCTTTTTGCATGTTTTTGTGACCACACTTTGGAGATGGGGGTATTACCCCTATTTCATAGATTGGGAAACTGAGGCAAAGAAAGGTGAAATGGACTTGCTTAGAGTCACACAGCTAGTTTATGGCTTCCAGACTCCATGATCAGTGTCCAGTGCATTTTATCATGCAACAGTCCCATTACCTGTATTTCCATTGGATGAGGACACAGACTTCTATAGGGCAAGTCTTTTTTCCCCCGCAGCAAATGAACTCCCAGGATAGAATCTCTTCTTTAGGTTCCATTTTGTAATTCTCAGCATATGTTCTCTCATTACATAATATTTATTGTACTTCTGTGTGCCATTCACTGCGCTTAGTAATGGGCCTTCTTAAAGTAAATAGCCATAAATACTGGTTACTAACTGACTAGGTATCTGCCATGTCCCTAGCTTTTCCCTACTTCATTCCTCTGCCCCGATTCCTACTTTCTATACTAGATCGCTTTGGTCTACCTTTCCTGCTCATTTTCAAGTGTGTAGTGTTGCTTCAAGTCTGTGTTTGATGGCCTCCCAGGCTTTCTAGAAGCTCACAGGTGTGCTTTTCTGCGTGATTCATAAAAAAGCAAACATGGTGACATTCCAGGTAGAATTGTTGTTTGTCAACTATTGAATCCTTGAAATTTGGTGATTGCCAAGATATGCAACTTGCTTTTTAGAATAGTCTAAACCCAGGCAGTTTAACTGTAGCCCCCAAAGGTTACTTGCCTATGTAGTTACTGCAAATTCACCATCTCTGCATTTATTATTGGAAATCAGTGCCTTAGAGGCAAAGGCTGACATGGATCTCTAGCAGAAGAGAATTGGGAGGAATAGAACAGGGATGCTATTTCCTTCAGCAAAGAACCTTTTTTTTTAAACTTAAATATATTTAAGTGTGTTTTTCCAGGATCCATCAGCTCCAAGTCAAGTAGTTGTTTCAGTCTAGTTGTGGAGGGCACAGCTCACATGGCCCATGTGAGGATCGAACTGGCAACCTTGTTAAGAGCACTGCACTCGAACCAACTGAGCTAACTGGCTGGTCGCCCCCAAAGAGCCTTTCTTTTTATTTGTTTATTTATTTTTAAAGATTTATTGGGGGAATATTGGGGAACGATGTGTTTCTCCAGGGCCCATCAGCTCTAAGTCATTCTCCTTCAATGTAGTTGGGGAGGGCACAGCTCAGCTCCAAGTCCAGTCACCGTTTTCAATCTTAGTTGCAGGGGGCACAGCCCACCATCCCATGTGGGAATTGAACCAGCAACCTTGCTGTTGAGAGCTCACGCTCTAATCAACTGAGCCATCCAGCCGCCCCTGCGGAAGTTCAGCAGCAGCTCGTTGTCTTCAATCTAGTTGTGGAGGGCACAGCTCACTGGCCCATGTGGGAATCAGACCGGCAACCCTGTTCAGAGCTCACGCAGTAACCAACAGAGCCATCTGGCCCCCCAAAGAGCCTTTTTAAATGGGACCATGACCAGCCAGTGTCCTGGAGGAACCTCCTATGATAATATAAAGGTGATACAGATTTTTTCAAAATGCCATATGGCACACAGGTTGTCCTCTGAAAAATGAAGGATTTATACTTGATTACCTCAGAACTTCCCCAACCCTAATGTTAAGTAATAAAGTTAAATACTGTATTGAGGTATAGGTGACATCTGTGTCATCTATAGTGGGTGAGAGGAGAGGGATGGATTGTTTTGATATTTAGCACACCAATATCTTTTTTTTAATAACTTTTTTTTTTAAAGATTTTATTGGGGAAGGGGAACAGGACTTTATTGGCAGGACTTTATTGGGGAACTGTATATTTCCAGGATTTTTTCCAAGTTAAGTTGCTGTCCTTTCAATGGTAGTTGTGGAAGGCGCAGCTCAGCTCCAGGTCCAGTTGCCATTGTTAGTTGCAGGGGGCGCAGCCCACCATCCCTTGTGGGAGTCAAGGAGTCAAACCAGCAACCTTGTGGTTTGAGAGCCCACTGGCCCATGTGGGAATCGAACCAGCAGCCTTCGGCGTTAGGAGCTCGGAGCTCTAACCACCTGAGCCACCGGGCCAGCCCTAGCACACCAGTATCTTGAGAGTGCAGTGTTGTTAGGTACAGAATGAGATCATTAGTTGCTAATGTGAAGGCCAGCTCAAGAGTAGCCAAGGTGAAGAAGACAGGGAAGGGATGGTTGTGGGAAGGTTTATTAAGGGCTCTTCCAGAATTTGATGGGATTGTTAAAGGAAAGACCTCTGGAGTTAGGCAGCAGAAGGGTCGAATCCTGACTCTGCTCCTTACCTTGGGCAAGTCACTTCTTCAATCTCACAGGGTCTCAGTTTCCTTTCTGTTAAATGGGGATGCTGCCTATTTTGTGGGACTGTTGTTGGATTAAATAACTTGTGTAAAGTGTCTAGTCCTGTTTATAGCAAGCACATGTCATCGGTGAATGTTAGGTCTCTTTTTAGTTTCTCCTAATTTGTTTTGTCCACATTCACTATTTTCCATACTTTTTTTTTTATTAGTTTCAGGCGCACAAGACAAAGTAATACTTAGACATTTATCATTTATATCCCTCACACTGTGTCAACCCCCCTCCCTCCATCCACTGTCCCTCTGACATCGCACACAGCCATTACGTTTCCACTGTCTCTATTCCTAATGCTGTACTCCGCTTTTGTAAGTATATACATCTGTATATATATATATATGTATGTATATATATGTGTATATATATACATATATATGTGTGTGTATATATATATATATATATATATATATATATATATATATATATATATATAAACTTGTAGTTGACATTCATTATTGTTCAGCTTCAGCTTTAGGTGTACAATGCAGCAATCAGGCATCTACATCATCCCTGAGGTGGTCTCCCTAAGGAGACAAGTGTCTATCGGATACCCTACAAAATCTTTACAACATTATTGATTACATTCCCCAAATTAACTTTTGTGACCCCGTGGCAATCTTGTGGTTACTGACTGCTTTCTAATCCCCTCACCTTCCCCCTTATCCCCAACCCCACCCTCACCAAGCAACCCTCAGTTTTTCCTCTATGTCTCTGAAACTGTTTCTGATTAGTTCATTCACTTATTCTTTTCTTTAGATTCCACATATAAGTGAGATCATATGGTGTTTGTCTTTCTCCATACTCATTTGTTGAGGACCTGTGACACATTCATCGTTTTCCTGCAGAAAATAAAGTTGAGAGACTAAAGGTACAGCAGATTCATAGTACAGTTTCTTTTTTTTTCATAGTACAGTTTCTAAGGATTTTTTGTTTGTTTGTTTTGGGTTTTTTTTTAAGATTTTATTGAGGAAGGGGAACAGGACTTTATTGGGGAACAGTGCGTACTTCCAGGACTTTTTTTCCAAGTCAAGTTGTTGTCCTTTCAATCCTAGTTGTGGAGGGTGCCGTTCAGCGACAAGTTGTTGTCCTTTCAGTCTTAGTTGTGGAGGGCACAGCTCAGCTCCAGGTCCAGTTGCCATTGCTAGTTGCAGGGGGCACAGCCCACCATCCCTTGCGGGAGTCAAACCAGCAACCTTGTGGTTGAGAGGACACACTCCAACCAACTGAGCCATCTGGGAGCTCAGTGGCAGCTCAGCTCAAGGTGCCATGTTCAATCTTTAGTTGCAGGGGGCGCTGCCCACCATCCCTTGTAGGATTCGAGGAATCGAACTGGCAACCTTATGGTTGAGAGCCCGTGCTCCAACCAACTGAGCCATGCGGGAGGCAGCTCAGCTCAAGGTGCCGTGCCCAATCTCAGCTGCAGGGGACGGAGCCCACCATCCCTTGCGGGACTCACGGGATTGAACTGGCAACCTTGTGGTTGAGAGCCCACTGGCCCATGTGGGAATCGAACCGGCAGCCTTCGGCGTTAGGAGCATGGAGCTCCAACCGTCTGAGCCACTGGGCCGGCCAGGATTTTTTTTTCCTGTTGGAAAGAGGGAGCCAGTGAAATATGTCTCTGGGATCTTCCCCCCTGCTTTAGTGGCTATTGTGTTAATAGTTGTTAGAAATTTGGAATTTTTCAGAGTTAGAGTTTAAAATACTGGGTATTTACATACCATAAGTATATCAGGGGTCCCAAAAAACTGTATACACATGACTTGTATTTATCTTTTGTTATCGATATGTATTATTACAATTTTAATACAGTTTTTTTCCTTTCTTAAAATGTGTATATGTGTTTTTGGCACCCTCTGTATTAGTAGAGTGAATGACTTCTCTTGGGTATCTTAATAGTTACCTGTGTTTTCCCTGCCCCTTATCCTCAAAGAGTTACATATAAGACTTTGTTAAAAGAAATGTTTCTGTGCTTAGAAAAGTGAAAAATAATTTGAAAAATCTCTAGATTAGACTATCTCTAAAGGATTTACAACTTCACGAAGTAGATGGAGATCAATAAAGGAATGTCTAGTTTGCCCTCAAGTTCCTGGCTATACTTAAAGCATAATGAATTTGAGGAATGCAGTTTTGTAGATTCCACCCTTAAAAAAATAAATCTTACAGTAAGTAAAAGCCAATGAAGAAGACCTAAGCTATGGTAGTACAAGATAAAACTCAAAAAGATTTAAGATTTGTGTAAATTGACATAAGACATAGTTGCTTAACTTAACTATGGAGCTCAGTGTGTGTGTGTAAGTGACTTGAAATGGGCAAGTGTAAGGTATCATTTTCTTCCCTGTGGACACCCTGGTGGTGAAATGTAACCCTTCAGTGGGAGGGAGGACTACAAGTAAGGAATGACAGCAATTTCCTCTCTAAATGACTTCTTTACCAAACATCTTTACACGAATTTGTAGATTTGTTAAATTAAGCAGATAGGCCATTAAATGCTTTACCCTGTAATGATTTTCAACGTTAAGAAAATAATGCACAGAATTTTTTTCTCATTCGTTCAGTTTTAGAAAAAAAAATTTTTTTCTTTTTTTAGAATCCCTGTTCTAGGGAGCCCTCACTAGCTGGAGTAGGTCTTCCCATAACATGAAAGAATAATTAGGGTGAAACAGAACCATGCCCTTGGACCACCTGGGGAGAAGGTAAGTGCTTAATGTTTTCAGTGGTGCCTTTTTTGGCTCAATAGGATACTTGTTGAATAGCTAGACAGATGCTAATCTTTTAGTTCAATTCCATAAATATTAATGTGTACCATTGTTTTGTCCAGCACAGGCATGAAACGCTGAAAAATTTTCGATGTAATGCAGTCCTTAAATTTAGTCTTTTTTTAGAGGAAGAAAGAACATAGGAAATTTAAATAGATGACAGTATAAAAGAAGTGGCTATTTACAGGACTGAGGTAGAAATGAATAACAGCCTGCAATACCTTGTTATATCAGTAAGAAAGGCAATAAACAAAGACTGTTAGGGTCTTTTTAAAAAGTACTCAGTACTTTTTGTTTTTTATTGAGGTATAATTGACATACAGCATTTCAGATGTGCAACATAATGATTTGATATTTGTATAAGTTGTGAAATGATCACATTAAGTCTAGTTAACATCAGTCATCATACATAGTTACCAATTCTTTTTTTTGTGATGAGAACTTTTAAGATCTACTCTCTTAGCACCTTTCAAATACACATTATAGTATTATTAACTATAGTCACCATGCTGTATATTATATCCCCTAGACTTATTTTATGGAAGTTTGTACACTTTGACCCCCTTCACCCATTTTGCCCACCCCCACCAGCTCCCACTTCCACCCCCACCACCCTTACCCCTACTCTGGCAACAACCAATTCTCTGTATCTGTGAACTTTGTTTTTTGTTTTGTTTTTTAAGTTTCTATATGTAAGTGAGATCATAAGGTATTTGTCTTTCTCTGTCTGACTAATTTCACTTAGCATAATGCCCTCAAAGTCCATACATGTTATCACAAATGGCAAGATTTCATTCTTTTTGTATTGCTGAATAGTATTCAATTTTGTGTGTGTGTGTGCATGTGTGTGTGTGTGTGTGTGTGTTTCACATCTCCTTTATCCATTCATCCATCAATAGGCACTTCAGTTGTTTCCATATCTTGACTCATAAATAATGCTGCAATTAACATGGGGGTGCATATATCATTTTGAATTAGTGTTTTTGTTTTCTTTGGATAAATATCCAGAAGTGGAATTACTGGATCATATCATAGTTTAATTTTTTTGAGAACCCTCCACTGTTTTCCATAGTGGCTGCACCAATTTACATTCCCACCAACAGTGCATAAGTGTTCCCTTTTCTCCACATCCTTGCCAACACTTGTTATTTCTTGTCTTTTTTATAATAGCCATTCTAACAGGTGTAATATCCCATTGTGACTTTGATTTGTATTTTCCGGATGATTAGTGATGTTGAACACCTTTTCATGTACCTGTTGACCATCTGTATGTCTTTGGAAAAATGCCTGTTCAGATCCTCTGCATATTTTTGATTGGATTGTTTGTTTGTTTTTATGCTATTGAGTTGTATGAGTTCTTTATATGTTTTGGATATTAACCCATTACCAGACATACGATTTGCAAGTATTTTTCTTCCATTCCATAGGTTGCCTTTTTATTTTGTTGGGATACTTTGCTGTGCAGCTTTTTAGTTTGATGTAGTCCCATTTGCTTATTTTTGTTTTTGGTATCAAATCCAAAATATCACCAAGACCTATATCATAGAGCTTACCACCTGTTTCCTTCTAGGAATTTTATGGTTTCAGGTCTTACAGTCTTTAATCCATTTTGAGTTCATTTTTGTGTATGGTGTAAGACAGTGGTCCAGTTTTCTCAATATTATTTATTGAGGAGACTGTCCTTGACTACTAGGATCTTGGCAAAAGAACTCAAGGGCCAAAAGAAAGAAGCTCCTAGAGGCAAAAGTTAGAGGAATTTGAGCTTCATTAAGAACAACTGCAGGGCGGATGGGTGGCTCAGTTAGTTGGAGCACGGACTCTCAACCACAAGGTTGCCTTGTTAGACTCCTCCACTCCTGCAAGGGATGGTGGGCTGCGGCCCCTGCAACTAGCAATGGCAACTGGACCTGGAGCTGAGCTGCGCCCTCCACAACTAAGACTGAAAGGACAACAACTTGACTTGGAAAAGTCCCAGAAGTACACACTGTTCCCCAATAAAGTCCTGTTCCCCTTCCCCAATAAAATCTTTGAAAAAGAACAACTGCAATGAAATGAAACACAAAAAATAAGTTAAAATCCATGCGTTCACAGTGACACCCAAGAAGCTGCATTGGTCTCACCTTTTTTTCTTTTTTAAGGTATGTTTTTCCAGGGCCCACCACCTCCAACTCAAGTAGTTGTTTCAATCTAGTTGTGGAGGGTGCAGCTCACAGTGGCCCATGCGGGGATTGAACTGGCAACCTTGTTAAGAGCACCGTGCTCTAACCAACTGAGCTAACCTGCTGCCCTCACCTTTAACTAATACTGTAGAACCAACTCATTCTGAAAACAGGTACATAAAGAAGCCTTTTCCATATAAACTGTATCTAAGGGGAAGTTTCTCACTGTAGAGGTATTCCAACTAGAAAATGAAGAAAAGCTAGAAGTAGAGTAGTATACCATTAATGAAATTAGAGGTCTAGGTAATGATCTTCAGTGACTGCTAACATCACAGTAGAGCCAACCAGCATTATGTACACACTGATGGAAGGACACACCACCTATTCTTGTCAAAAACCTGAACTTGAATCAGATCAAGCAGGGATGGAAGAGCATGTTAAATGACCTCATGGGAGTACAATCTGTGCAACGTAGAATGTAGGAGATTACAGGACCAGTAGCCCAGTTTCTTCAACAAATAAATTGCAAAGCAGGGGGAAAAGGCAGGGAAACCTAGGGAGCACTTGAGTTCTTGCTCCCCGGAATATGTCGTCAGTCTGGCTCAGATAAACTCTTATAAAAATTCAAAAGAAAAAAAAAACAAAACAGGGAGGGAAACCTATAGTTTGAAAAAGACTTATCAACCAGTATAGGGTGTGGCTATTATTTGGCTCCTGACTGTTCAGCAGTTGGAAAAGTTATGAAACAATTGAGAAAATTCGAACATTCCAAGTGTTTGCTATTGAGGAATTTTAAATTTTTTTAAAGATGTGATCATGATGTATTATTTTGTAGAATAATCCTTTTAGAAGTACATACTGAAATGTTAGAGTAAAACTATGATTTCTGGAATTGTTTCAAAATGATCTAATGAAAGGTGGGGTTAAATATAATAAAAGTGTAAGAAGTTGCCATATTGAACATTAAAAAGTTAAAAAATAAAGTGTAAAAATTGGAGTGAAACAGCCAGTGTTTCACTGGCTGAGTGAGGCTTCATGGAAAAGTGTAGACCACGGATGCTTAAGTAATGCAAAAGCAAGATTGAGGAGATGGCAAATGGCAGAGGGGACAGACTAGCAGGGTATGACTTAAATTTCAGCCACTTAGACCAGTGAAGTATTATAGATTGATTTCCCATTTAGGAAATCTATGGTTCTTCACCCTTTCTTGGTCACAGATTCCTTCAAGAAATCAGTAAAAACAATGGACTATTTCCCTAGAAAAATTAATATTGACAATCTTGCATTTTATAGTCAGTGGTTTATGGACTTCTGGAAGTCCCTCGTGTAGACTCTCCATCACCATTGCCCGTAAATCTGCACACTCTGGGTCAGGGCCTACAAGAACCTGTTTCAGAGCCTGTGATTTAGGTGGGATAGTTTGTTTCCTGATCTCACTCAGAGTTGAAGCTTGTAGTGACTTACAGGCTGGTTTAGCTGCAGTGTCCTCTTTAATGGGAAAATACATTTCTGTTTCCTGACCTGCTGCTGCAGGTGGCTTTGATGATGATGTATCAGGTTTAACCACACAAAATTGCTGATAGTCAATGTTTTTGACCTACTGAAATGGCTGTTTCAATGGTTCTTTCTGTAATTGCTGAATTACCTCCTTCATGCTGTTCACAGATTAATGTAGGTCACCCTCTTTCTAGGGCTGTCACTCACTTCATTGTTCTTCAGATATTAGAGGACAGGAGAGGAGGGGACAGAGCCCTTACAAAACAGCCTTAGGGCTGAAGAATGGAGTCACAGTGGTATCGGAAATAGTGAAGGGTCTTTGCTTGAAGCAGTTTATTTCCAAAATTTGTGTTGTCTCTTCATTCTCAATCTTCTTATGTACCATCTGTACGAACTTGCTTTTATCTTTGCTGCTTGTTGCTATAGATAGAATCTCTAGTATAAATGTTATATTTAAAATTAGGCTACCCCCACAAATTACTTATTAAAGGTTTCTTTATAATGAAGTATGGAGCAAAGCATAGAACTGACATCTCCCTGACAACAATGCATTGATAAAGACTCAACGCCTACGTAGTATTCCTCAGTAATGTGTACATGACTCTGAACACAAGGAAATCATCAGGTGACTCCAAACAAAGGGCCATTCTGCAAAACAGATGGCCTATACCCTTCAAAAATGTCAATGTCGTGAAGAGACAATAAAGGCAAAGGAACTATTCTTAGATAAAAGCAGATATACCAACTAAATGCCATGTGTGATCTTTGATTTGATCCTAGATGAAAAATAAAGTTCGAGGATATAATTGAGACAATTAGGAAATATTTAATAGGGGCTATATATTAGATAATAGTATTATATGTGTTCAATTTCCTGATTTTAATAGTTTTGGGGAGAATGTTCTGTTGTGACGTGTGCTGAGATATTTAGGTTAAAGTTCATCATGTTCAAAAAAACATATAAAGCACGCACAAGAGTGAGTGTGAAGGAGTGCAAATGTGCCAAAATGCTAATTGAATCTAGATGAAATGTGTGTTTGTGTTCATTATACTATTTCTTACAGCTTTTTTTTTCCTTACAGCTTTTCTAAGAGTAGGTTTGAAATTCTCAAAATAATAAAGTGAGGAAAAAGTTAACTCTGCCTGGGTAAATAGCCAATCTAAGTTTTTTCAAAATCACATAGAAAAATCAGCAACAGAATTGGACTGTACCTATAAAAGAGGGGTGCAAATTTATTCTGATCACTCCTGTCTCCCTCCCCCTGTCCCGCTTTCTGGGCCAGGAAAACTTTGGCCACATTTAGTCCTCTAACCATTACTATCAATTTCTCCTTGGCTTTCTCTAATTAGGAATTTTTCTTTACTAGTAAGGTTCTAGTTTCTGGGTTTGGTATGTTGCCCCTAGTACTCTTGACAGATGAGTACATAGCTTAGGTATACTTTTAAAAACAAGGGGACCTTTACCCAGTTTTGGACAGTGGGAGACATTCACTAATTTGATGCAAGATTTGAGTGCTTGTATCATTTGTTCTAGTTGTTTGGAAATAGCTGGGAGCTGTTTCTGGCCTCCTGGAGCTTACAGGTGGCTGTCAGTCCTTTTGGGCTGCTGTAACAAAATAACAGACTGGGTGGCTTATAAACAGAAAATTTTCTGTTCTGGAGGCCGGAAGTCTGAGGTCAGGGTGCCAGTATGGTCAGGTGAGGGCCCTCTTCTACATCAGACTTCTTGTATCCTCACATGGTAGGGGGGGACAAGGGACCTCTGGAGCCTTTTGTAAGGACACTACTCCCCTTCATGAGGGTTCCACCCTCATGACCTATCACTTCCCAAAGCCCCTACTTCCTACTACCATCACCTTAAGAGGTTAGGGTGTCAACATGTGGATTGGGGTGAGGGACACACAGAAATTCAGACCATAGCAGTGAGGGAAGGACAAATTAGGTGGTAGTAATTGCTATGAAGAAAAATAAAGGTTAAGGATAGACAATAGCAGGGACTTGAGGAGGGGGAATTTTAAGTGGGGAAGACTACTTGGAATAATCCAAGTAACTTATACTAAGTGGTAGGAGTGGAGATGGTGTTTCTGGATGCACTTTGAAGATTGCTAAGATTTGTTCACTCCAGGTTTATTTGGTTTGGGCAACCATAAACAGCACATTTAACTGGAAAGACCAATTTAGGAAGGGAAATCTTGACGTTCCTTTGGGACCTGTCAAGCAGTGTCAACACAAAAGGGAGACTATCTGAAGAAAAATATTTTTGCCTTTCAAGGCTGTTTGCGTTTTATTGGTAGGTAACCGGAACCGCTGTTATGTTCGCTATACATAGGGCAGCTTAAAATAGGTGTGGGTACCTATCCAAGCAGCCCTTCTCCCTCCTTCCTAACAGAACCCACTTTGTTCAGGGGATGCTTGGCTTATCCGATTCCAAGAATGAATCTTGAATCCTATCAGCCCGTAGTTCTTAATTTGGGGTGCTTTGGAAGTCCTTGAAGGGCTTAGTTATCGCAATGATTAGGAGACACTAGAGGTGTTTAGTGAGGACCAGATACTAATCTTGTCACACACCACAAAACAGTCCTTCGTAAAGAATTACTGCACATCCCATAAGGATCCCTCTTGAGCCCAGAATTTTTCACATGACTAAAAAAGTTGAACAATTTTCCAGGAATGTAAAATTTCCTTCACATTAGAGCACTGTATTGATTTTTTTTTTAAAAGCTTTTGTTGGGGAAGGGCAACAGGACTTTACTGGGGAACAGTGTTTATTTCCAGGACTTTATTGGACAAGTGTCTTCTTTTCCCCAGGACCCATCAGCTCCAAGTCATCCTTTCAATCTTAGTTGTGGAGGGCGCAGCTCAGCTCCAGGTCCAGTTGCCGTTTTCAATCTAGTTTCAGGGGGCACAGCTCACCATCCCATGCGGGAGTCCAACTGGCAACCTTGTTGAGAGCCGCGTTCTAACCAACTGAGCCATCCGGCTGCCCCTTGATTTTTAAAAATATATATGAACTTCATTTCTAGTATCACCAGAAAACATAACAAAAGGAGGCATTACGTTGATGGGAGGGGGGGGGCTAAGTCCATGTACTTGATTGCTAGATTCCTTTAGGTGTGGCATGGGATAGTAACCCATGAGACATGAGGGAAGTCTGATGGAGGACCTTTGGGAAATAACACTTGATACAAGAAGGATGCATGTCACCTTTCTGCTTCTGAAGTTGTCAGCAAGTGATAATTAGAACTACATCAGAATTTGGGACAAGGAAACTCGCTGAGGATGAAAGAACAGAAATATGGGAAGACTCAGTTCCCCATAGTGAGGCACTGAACTTGTACCTTAGGGCTTTTGCTCCTAGACATATATAAGCTACTTAGAGCTGAAAGTAACCTGAAAATAGTAGCAGCCCTGGTTTTCATGGTAGAGAAAAGATCTAGACTGTTTTAACATTCCAAACAGAAGATGGGTTGTAAGAGAAAAAAACTAAACTCTAAACTAGATTTGTCCTTGGTGACAATGTTTATTATTGAATTATACTAGTCCTTCCAAATCTTGAATTTGCATTTTTAGCCTGTGTTAGAAAATCTTGTATTTCACCTGAGTGACTCTAGGTCAGGGAATTGGGAAGTATAGTGCATGTTATATTCTCAAAGCTAAATCTCAGAGCCTCTCCTCTCACAAACAAGATCAAGATGCTTTTCATATTTATTAAAAAAAAAAAAAAATTCCAGGATGGATCAAAAAGAACAATCAAGGATACAGGTGCCAGACATAGACCAGAAGGTAGCTAGAAAAGTATGCCTTAGGAAAATTAGGAAGCCTTATGACCTTGTTTTAAAAGCTGTCCCTAACATAAATAGCTTAGTTTTCCACTGATCTAGCTTCCCCTGCTCTACCTCTGAACATGGCACAGCTGGCTTGCCTTGCAAGGCCTCAGTACTGCTGTACACAGGCTGGTACAGCAGTACTCAGATAACTGGAAGTATCTGCATCCCCAATATGGTCTCAGCTAATTGGAAGTATCTCCAACCTCAATATGGTCTCATTCCAGGTTCCTCACTACCTTCATTGTATGAGATGGTTTCAACCCTTGAAAACATGGCTACTTCAGCACAAAACAATGTTTTTATAATGATCAAGAAATCATCTTCCCCCCTTTTACGTGCAGCTGGAAAATGATAGGCTAGGGACAGAACATTGTGAACTTTGCACTGTTGGAATTAACACTCATTAAATGATCATTAGCTAACAGTCACTAAATTTACATATTAAGGAAATTATATATAGAATACTGCAAAAACACAGTAAGACTGAAGTTTGCCCATTTCTGCTCAGGAAGTCCCTTCATTCCCAAGCGTCATAATGTTGTCCTTTTGGCTCCAAAGCTGACTGCTATTACTGCTTCTCCTCCTTTTGATCTTCCTTTTGTTCCCCAGCACCAGAGCTTCCAGAGCCTTCTCGCTCAGATGCCATCTGTTAAGAAAACATTTGAGAGCTACTC
Organism: Rhinolophus sinicus; assembly: GCF_036562045.2. Lineage (NCBI taxonomy): Eukaryota > Metazoa > Chordata > Mammalia > Chiroptera > Rhinolophidae > Rhinolophus > Rhinolophus sinicus. The sequence goes on from NC_133759.1 coordinate 80,427,761, forward strand.
ATTAAATGCTAAGGTTGACAGTTTGCTCTATGATGAACTAAAATAAAAAATAAAGGAGCCATCCATGTCCTGCCCATTCCACACTCCCTCCTTGTGCACATAACAGTGGTTTTTGTGACTCCTTCTCTTTGACCTCACCATCTCCCCCAGAGTAGAGTCAAGAAGGCAGGAAGGGTTATTTCCAGTACTCCCAGTTCTATAAATGGCTATGCAGGGAGCCATCCGTGAGTAATCAAGAGCAGTTATACCAAGGTTAAATTAGGAGCAAAATATTCACTGAGCAAAACACTCTTCAGTCCTTGTACCTTTTTGTATGCCATTTCGAAGAGCTTCAGTGACGCTTGCTGAAGGGAAGATGCTGCCTGCCTTATGTTTTCTCCAGTTTCACTATCTTTCCGAGCCAGGAGCTCCCTCATTTTGGAAATCTCTTCTTTTAGCTTGTTGCACTTAAAAACAAAACAAAACCCTCACTTTTTCTGTTTCTTATCCTATTACATGTAGCAGTTATATTCAGAAACATTTTTTTAAACAACTAAATCCTATCAACACCCCCACAGATGAACAAACTTCACTGGCCTTGGTGACAATGCCTCCAAACTTCAACTATTATAAAAAAGGCTCACCTCATCAGCAGGCAACTGGTCCTTGAATTCTTCCATCTTGCTTTCTGTGTCATGAATGATTCCTTCAGCCATATTAACTGCTTCAACTCGTTCCTAAGAGACAAAAGAAATGTAGTATAAATGAACTTCTCAATCAACCAGTTTGCTGCACGTCCTCACTAAGCAAGACAATATGCTGACTGCTGCACAGGTACAGTAAACACAGTAAAGGGGAGAAATCACTGTGGTCTGAGGTAGTCTGGGATGTCTAGGAGAGATTTTAGCTGGATTCTATAACATGAGAATTGATATGGGAAGACTGAGAATAAATAAGAAAGGCCTTCCACACACACACGTTATGAGCAAAGGGGGAGAATGACAGAGTGAGGGTAAGAAGATTAAGAGATCAATGGCACGTCTTAACTCGCACTTTCACCTCCCAGCTGAAAAGGCAGAAAGTAATCACCTTCCTTCGCCTGTCTTCCTCCGCATACTTCTCTGCGTTTTTAACCATATTTTCAATATCATCTTTGCTTAACCCACCAGAAGACTGGATCACAACTATAGTGAAAAGAAAGCATTTAGTTACTTGCCAGGTAAAATATTGTCTCTTCCTCTATTAAGAACACTCCTGCTCAAAATAGCCAATCTTGATGTGAATTCTGTATGACAAGAACACCCTGTCTGTTTATAACACGCAGAAAGAAACCAAGGGTCTGATCTATACAAAGACTATCCTGCCCACCAAAACTTCAGCTCAGCAATCAAGAGGCTCAGTGCTTGCCTGTTTTGGGGAATAAACACCACATCTGTCGATGTGAATCTGATAACTGAGGAGAGAAAGGGCAAAGAGGACTCATCATCCTAGAGGGTCTTGCCCCCAACAGAAAGGAACAACAAGGTCCCGTACCTCACTCTCATGGTCTGATAAATAAGAACACTTACTCTGCTGTTCGCGTCCTGTACCCTTATCTTTGGCAGAAACATGTACTATCCCATTGGCATCAATGTCAAATGTAACTTCAATCTGTGGAACTCCACGAGGGGCTGGGGGAATTCCAATCTGAAATAAATAAATACCCAGAGTAAGCTCCTCTCACAAGGAGGTCCAGTGCTCTGGTTCCAGGAAGGAACAGACGATAGTTTCACTTAATTAAATGTACAAAAACAGAAGTTTGTAAGTAAGGGTAGTAGTTTCATTGCCTGAAATAAAAAGGGCTCGTATCATTGAAGGCTGGCTATAGCAAGTAATCGTTAACAGCTGTATGTACCTGGGGACAGCGTTCATCTCACTAAGAACCAATAAGTAATACTGACTAGAAGCCAACAGTGTCAAGTGTCTCTTAAATTACTAATCAGGAACTTCTCCTAATTAGCATTGTTTACGACCATTTCCCTGGCACTTATAATATTCTTGAAGTTCCTAAGACATAAGGAACAAGCAAGACTTTCAGGTAAAAGCTGAAGCCATGGGTATCCAGTTCTGTAAGTCGTCTGCACTGCATGTTAAGATAACACAGATTGTGTGTGGCAGCAGTGTATGGTAATACTCTTAGGGGTTAGAATATAGTCTAAAAAAAGAATGAGGAGCATACTGAGGATTTCCAATACCTACCAAAGTAAATTGTCCAAGAAGTTTGTTGTCTCCAGCCATCTCTCTCTCACCCTGACACACTTTAATCTCCACTTGAGTCTGACCATCAGCGGCTGTAGAAAACACCTAGGGAGAAAAGAAACTTTCTGGGTTGGCAGTCTGATTAAACTACTCCCCTTACACAGTACAAGCCAAAGAAAGAAATTCGCATCCCAACGTTGGGAGAGTCCTCATGTACACTGTTTTCAGAACAAAGACTTATGTCTTTGCAGGGAACAGGAGTAGGATTAGCACAGCAAAAGGGCATGCAATAGCTATTGTTTCTACTAAGCAAGCGCACTGTACAAACATGCAACACTGGCCCAGAAGGCCTCAAGAGGAGCTAAAAAAGCTGTTGAAATGTGCTCGTCTGGGGAAACAGGTCAGAGAGAGGATTTTGTGCTCAAAGGAAGTCACTACATACTTTTCTTCAAAATATATTGACAATGTATCATTGCACAAACAGCAATAGCCAATTTCCAAAATACGTCAAAATTGGGCAAGTCAGGAAATAATTCTTAATCCAAGACCAAGCCATTGTCCAAACAGCTCTGCTTGGTATCTCAAAACGCCCAGCATTCACCCATAAGACAAGCCCATTCCCCAGTCGTAACCAGGCCATTCTTTTTAATGTCTCTGAGAACAGAAGAGTATAGGGAATTTAGTTCCAAATGAGGAGACTCCTTTTGGCAAATTATTTTAATCCCGTAAAGGAGAGAATATTAATGCCTTTCCTACAATCATCACTGCTGGCTGTTAGGTAAAGAGAACTATTCCAGGAACAAAAAGAAAAAAGAACAAGAGTCTTACCACCCACACTCAACTAGTATGGTCTATAAAATAAAAAGTGAAGTTTTCTAGAAAAAGCTCAGAAAAGTGGCTACAGTCACATCGCTCACAGAACCTAGTATCTCTGTGACAAGGCAGGGTGGGGAGGCTCTTACCTGGCTTTTCTTGGTTGGAATAGTGGTGTTCCTGTTAATAAGTTTGGTAAACACACCTCCCAGAGTCTCAATACCCAGAGAAAGGGGAGTGACATCCAGGAGCAGCACATCGGTGACATCACCCGCCAACACACCTCCCTGAATGGCAGCTCCAATGGCCACAGCCTCATCGGGATTGACAGCTTTACTTGGGGATCGGCCAAAGAGATCCTGCACAGTCTGCTGAACCTGAGCATTAAGAAAAAAGAACCTGTTGCCCACTACTCAGAGCGAGTACCCAAGAAGGGGAGACAAGCACGTGTGTCCCACGACCCCAGTAAATGACAGGACATGTTGCTTCAAATCCAAGAATGTTCACTCAAATTACTAGTATTTCATAGTTGTTCTTGTTTATGATATAAGTGTATCATGTAGTTAACACTCATACTTGACTCATGAGTATCTCATTCATAGCCCTTTTAAATTTGGGAAGAATTTGCGTTGTTTCCCATATAACACATTAAATTGGAAACAGAGGGTGCACAGCAAGGGGACTTAGAAATTGTATAGCTCAAGTTCTTTTCTACATATCAACTAAAAACCAACTTAAAAGAAGTGGTGGTCATTCAGTAATTCAATATTGGTGCTAATGTGGGGATTATTCCCCCCGTTTAACTAATGCTAGGAAAAAGCACTATCTGAATAGCATCTGGGACAATCTGTTAACATAAAGATATCCTCCTGGTTCAAAGCCCCTCTTTTTCTCTCCAGGTTTATTCTGTGCATATTTTCCTAATCCCACGCACTCCAAAGGAAAAATTAAGAAAATATCACAGCCCAACATAATTCTATGAAAGCTGTAACGAGTTGCATCTTCAACAAGTTCTGTGCTCAGTCAGTAGTTTTCCACACACCTGTCTTTTCAGAATGATGTGTTGAATAAAATGCATCACTGCACAATCTTTGTTGAAGAGTCGTGATTAGAAACCCCGAACAGGATGCTGCAAAATTGCCCCCAGAGGCAAGGTTTTAAGCTATCTCTGACCTCAAACTTTCATTTCTAAAAACTCTGCAAGACTTAAGTTTAATATCCTCCCTGTTACCATCCCAAAGATATTTTACCCTTCCCAATCCCTTTTCTTACACCCTTAAATTTAAAAAAGAGGCTGAACTCTTTAGTTAGAGCACAAATTCATCCTCCTTTCAAGGTTACCATGGAAGAAAGGCCACATATTCATATGCTTACACAACATAAACCATTTGACCCAAGTAAACACTATGTGCTGGACCTCTGCTCTCCATGCCAAAAATTCCATGGCTCCATACCTTGGGCATTCTAGTCATGCCACCAACAAGAATTACTTCTCCTATGTCACTCTTGCTGACTTCTGCATCTTGCATGGCTTTCTGGCATGGGGCAATAGTCCTCTTGATTAGCTCAACGACAATCCCCTCAAACTGAGCCCGGGTCAACTTCACATTCAAATGCTTGGGTCCAGAAGCATCCATTGTAAGATATGGCAAGTTGATGTCAGTCTGCAAAGGAAGCAGGGAGACCAGTAGTGGTGAATTTTCTTTATTATTTCAATTAAAATAAGACCACACTCTAGGACAGGAAGACTTTGATTCACAGAGAGGGTCAGACATACTTGTAACAAATAGTCACTAAAGACAGTGACTCTAAGAGTCAATCTCAATATAAAATATTGAATGTCAATTATAATTGAAAAATAAAAAAAAATTAGCTTAAAAAAAAGATTAAACCTTTTTTCTTCTGAAAGGTAAACACTAAAATATCTGTTACTAAACAATGAAGAACAGAGTAGACAAGCAGGAAAAATTCTTGTTCAGGTGATGAAGAAATTTTCTGCCACTAAATATACATTAAGAACCACACTACTGTTTTTTTCCACTAAGTTTTAAAAAATTCCACATACATGGAAAAAAAATCCCCAAAACATCAAAGGTATGCTCTGAAACAAATAACCTGCCACCAAGCCAGGGCTTTGTAAGTTTCAGGAAGATGGTTAGAAAGCTACAAAAGAAATGCTACAGAGAACTACAAGAACTGACTTTACTGCCATCATATCCACAGAAAGCAGTTAATACTGCCACAGTCACACCATGTTACATCCAGTATTTAATAAACCCCAAATCCTCATAAGGCATGGGTTAAGAATAGACTAATAAGGGTCACTGGTTGGCTCAGTTGGTTAGAGCACAGTGCTCGTAACACCAACATGCCGGTTCGATTCCCACACGGGCCAGTAACCTGCGCCCTCCACAACTAGATTGAAAACGACCTGACTTGGAGCTGATGGGTCCTGGAAAAACACATTGTTCCCCAATATTCCCCAATAAAAATTAAAAAAAAAAAAAGAGAGACTAACAGAACTAACCACTAAACATACTGAAACAGGTGCCCCAGATGTAGACCCTTAGGAATAGAATTACCTTATGCCTCTCCTCCAACTTCACATCAATGCAAGGCCAACAGAGAATAAAGACTGAGGAGAACAACTTTTCTTCAGGTAAGTACCTGAAACACTTACATGCTTAACAAATGGTGAAAGTTAACACATCTTCTATAGAAATAGTGATAGTGGGTATTGCTTTAAAGAACACCATTGGCAATTTCCCCCTTTCTTTGCAAAATGTTACTAACCCAAATCAGAAAATAGAATTTAATTATCCAAACCAATGTGATCCCATAAAATTTTGACAATGGCAATGTTCTACATTCGTGCTGTTCAACTCAACAGCCACGAGCCATGTATGGCGGAGCACCTGAAGAGGCTAATACAACTGAGAACAGTTCTAAAATTTTACCTAATTTTTTTAAAAAAAGATTTTATTGGGGAAGGGGAACAGGACTTTATTGGGACAGTGTGTATTTCCAGGACTTTATTGGGGAACAGTGTGTTCTTCCCAGGACCCATCAGCTCCAAGTCAAGTTGTCCTTTCAATCTTAGTTGTGGAGGGCACAGCCCACCATCACTTGCGGTACTCGAACCCACAACCTTATGGTTGAGAGGACGCGCTCCAACGCTCCAACCGAGCCATCTGACCGCCCATAAAACTTTACTTGTCAATACCCACATGTGGCTACTGTATTAGTGCAGTTCTATATGCTGTAAGTTAGTAACAACTCCAGGGCACAACCCTCTAAAACCAGCTCATCAGCTTTGTCCCTCAGGTCTAACTAAATATCTCTCACCCTCACACTCTACTCCAAGGCCTCTCTCACCAGCTGGTGCGCTGCAACACCCTCCCAACCACAGCCACTGAGGCGGCCCTCTGCCACAGAATCCCTCCCCACCAAAACCAAATCTGCACTCCACCTCAGCCAGAGTGCTTTTCATAAACCCAAATCTGACCATGTTACTGCCCCCAACGTCAAGTGTTCGTGGTTTATACTTATTCATCTCAGGACAGACACCAATCACCCATCTATAAAGCCTCTAGCCTCATATTCCATGCTGCCCCCACCCCCGCACTGGTCTGCACTTCAGCCACACTGGCCCTTTCTCAGATCTTTACCCCAAGGGCTCATATTTAATTGAGCCTTTATCTCTTCCTGATTAATTCATCTTTCAGAAGTTCCCCTTCTTATGTCAAACACCTCTGTCAACTGTCAGGTTCCTCTATTATAATTATAAATCTAACCATGCCTTTCTACCACGTTAATAGCTTACATTTTTAGTAGTTACTATTTATTACACATAGCTTAAGCATGCTACATATCTATATTAGGAATCCTGGCAACTCTAGGGGGGGAAAGTAGCACTATTATCTCCTCATCTTAGTTATAGATAAGACAAAAACGTTAAGTAATTTAGCCAAGGTCACACAGCTAGTAAGGAAATAGGACTTGAATCCTAGAAGTCTTGCCTGCAGAACCTCTTTTAACCTCTACATTACTTCTCATTTCACATTTAATATGATGTTCTAAATAATGTCCACCTCCCCAAACAAAACTGTCAACTCCATGAGGGTCGTGTTTCTAGGAGTTTATACTACAGATTTACAATCACACATGCACAATGTACAAGGATGCTCAATACACCTTGCTGTAATAGCAAAATGCTGGAAAACTACCCAAATGCCTAGCATTAGATTACAGCAGGTCTTTGAGTAACGTTTTTTTGTTGTTGTTGTTCTAACGTTTTAATATCGATCACACGCCACAGGAACTTAATTTTTGTTTATATCAATTAGCCTGTGGTAAAATTGGTTTTCTTATACATCATTTCACTTAGTCGTAGAACCTATCAACCACATTAAGTGAGGACTTAACTATACAGCCATACTAAAACCACTAACCTCTCCCTCCAAAAACTGTCAGATCCCTGGGAAGACTTACAAGCTAGTCTCTGGCAATGTCACAATATTTCTACCGTAACCCTACCCATCATGTAGCAAAGTTCTGCCACGCTCTATGACAGCATGGAAGAGCAACACCATCAACATCATGGATGACTTTGTACGACTTGGGTCACTCCTCATTATTACTAAAAATCCAGGTTTGATGGAAGTTAATACCTCTTCCCTTCCCAGTGGGTCATCAAACAAACAACCAGTCAGGTGCCCCGGTTCCCTGCTGCCACCGAGAACCTGGAACTAGATCTCCTGCTTTCCATCTTGTTGCATCTCTGACCTGGGCCTAACATGCTTTCTACAATTCTGTTTAGTGGTTTAAGGCATAGTGAAGCTTCACTTCTCAGAAGTGGAGCAGCATACGCTGACACCTTAAACAGGTGCTGAGCAAATCTGATACCCACAGAAGGGAAAAACTTGCACAGGTGTATAAACCCGCCTTCAGCCAGGTTTCATAACTCATTTTCTAGATTGGTGACCCAAGTAATTAAATGAGAAATGATTAAGAGTCACACAAAGAGGTGTCATGAGTTAAGTGAAGACAGTAGCAGTTGTGCGAGTCTGTTTACAGGTTAGCAATTCTAATTTTGCACACTGCTAGTCTAGATTTTAGCTTCAGTATATATAACCTCTGATTTGGGTGGTTAAGAAATTTCCATAAAAAAATACTACTCTTGTTCATGGAAAGATTTTTACCACCAACCAGAAAACTGTAAAAAATTAGACCAACATTAAAGCGATTAGAACCCGCTACTTAAGTCAGCTCAGGCTGAAAAGTCCATCAAGACTGCTGGGATCTGTCCCCGTCTCACCTGCACAGATGAGGAGAGTTCACACTTAGCCTTCTCAGCAGCTTCCCGAACCCTCTGAAGTGCCATGTTGTCTTTGGTCAAATCAACCCCTGTCTACAAAGTGAAGACACACAATACCGGTATTAGTGAGGTAATGATCACATTTACACTGCAGCGGTAAGCTGCAACAACACAAAATAGAGCCTTACCTTTATGAACAAGTATGAATTACTTAAAAATCTGTAGGGAAAAAAAACCACCTATGCTAAAAAAAGCTATCTGTACCTGCAGGGCTGAACTTAGCTCTTTCAAGCTGTAGGATTCTAGCTCAAAAAAGGAGTTCCAGAATTCCTTTTCCAATATTGTATACAGAATACCATATCCTTCAATCTGTTGTTTATTCCCAATCTAAAGCTCCAGTAACCAGAATAGTTCAGTCCACACATGAAACTGAAGTGCAAATATTTCAGTGCTCTATTCAGCAAAAAATGATAAAGCAAACAGCAATATGAACAAGGAAATTCTCAATATCCTGATGTCTACATATTAGCCATTGGTAACTAACCTCTCTTTTGAACTCCTTCACAATATGTTGTAGCAGGGCCTGGTCAAAGTCTTCCCCACCTAAGAAAGTGTCTCCATTGGTGGACTTCACCTCAAATACTCCTTTCTGAATTTCCAAGATAGAAATATCAAAAGTTCCACCACCTAAATCATATACAGCAATGCTAGAAAGAAAAAAGAAAGCCTTAAGGAACAAAACCTATTTCAACAACCAAATGAACATAAACTTGGCCAAGTCCCCCAAGGTGTAATTATTATTAAATTTGATAACTGCCCAAGTAACATCTGTGTTAACACGTGGCCCTAACAGCTACACATAAAATATACATACAGTTGAAATGAAATAAATTCACTTAAAAGCAAAATTGACAGTATTCAACCACTCTTTTGGATAAAATACTTGCCGACATACATATCAAAGGGGGAAAAAATGAACATGGACCAGTACTTATGGAAAAAAAAAGTAAATAAAGGAATGGTTTTGAAATGAATGAAAAACACAGACCATACAGCCTTGAAGAAAGTCAAGGTGGTATATTTTTAGTCTAAGTACAAGGCTCGATCACTAAGAAATAAAGATGACTTAGGATAAGTCTCGCGGTTCCATGAACTTAGTCTCACAAATCTAGGTGTTTACTGCAGACTTACACTTTGTCTTCCGATTTGTCTAGACCATAGGCCAGAGCAGCAGCCGTGGGTTCATTAATCACTCGAAGCACATTTAGTCCAGCTATCTGGCCAGCATCCTTCGTGGCCTGAAGAAAAAGAAAAGGCATTTTCCACTGTTGTGTCCCAAGTACCATTAATTTCTAAATAAAAGTGCTAACTCACCTGTCTTTGAGAGTCATTGAAATAAGCTGGGACTGTGATCACAGCATTTTTTGCTGTATGCCCCAAGTAATTTTCTGGAAAAGAATCAAAGAATGAATTCAATTGTGAGATTCTGTCAGATGGAATAGGTAACAGAATCACTAATGCAGCCTAAAAACCTGTGTCATCCTCTTGGAGCCACAAAGAGCATTCATCTGTTTTTCAGCATGTGACCTACCTAACATGTAGAGACCTTGTAGGAAAACACTCCAACTAAAGACTGATTGAAAACCCAAGATCTGGGTCAGCCCAGTGGCTCACGTGGTTGGAGGGCCATGCTCCTAACGCTGAGGGTCGCCAGTTCAATTCCCACGTGGGCCAGTGAGCTGCGCCCTCTACAGCTAAGATTATGAAAAACAGCTCTCCCTGGAGCTGGGCAACTGCCAGCTACTGTGTGCTACCGCCAGCTGCTGTGTGCTACCGTGTGCTACTGTGAGCAGACTATGAGCGGCCGGTGGCCATTGTGAGCAACCAGCGAGAGCTGTAGTGACCAACGACCGACTGCCTCAGCCGGGTAAGCACAAGCCTTATAATACCATCATGGGCCAGGGAGCTGTGTCCTACACAACTAGACTGAGAAAAACAACAGCTTGTACCAGAGTGGGGTGGAAAAAGGGGGGGAAACCCCCAAGATCTCACCTTTAATATTTTAGTGAAGATTCACCAGTGACTTAAAACAGCCACTAGTTTCTTCAAATGGGAAGTTCTAAGTTTTACCTAACAGAGACAAAAGCTTAATGTGTAATCTTTTGGCCTTCAATACTCTAATCCCCTATACTAGAAAAAAAGAAACGAGAAAGTCACCATTAGGAAAACTTGGAAGATAAATTCAATCTGCAAGGAAAACACAAAGAGTAACAAATTTTTGCCATTCCTAGGATTTCTATATAAAAGCCATCACAGGCTCAACCAAGGGACGGACACTGGGGTATGAAAGCTAGTAATCTGAGAAATCACCAGTTCTTGGAACTTTCCTAGATGTGAACTAAACCTCACCTGCAGTCTCTTTCATCTTCATCAACACAAACGCGCCAATCTGACTTGGAGAATAGAGTTTTCCATGAGCTTCAACCCAGGCATCGCCATTGGAGGCACGGACAATTTTAAAGGGAACATTTTTGCTGCAAGACACAAAAATTGTATGTGAAAAAACATGCCAGTACAACCTACCACGACGAGGTTACCATACATCATGAATGTCCACCCTCCATTCCCAGAGATCCACGGCCAATGACAACTTCAGAAATTCATTTAATGAAAACCTTTAGAAAATAATCATTAACATGTAAAAACATCCTGATGAAACCTCAATATTATTTACTTCCCACCAAAAAAAGATTTATGCAGCTGCTTTGGGAAACGATTAGTTACCATTTGACCCAGCAATTCCATTAATAGGTATCTAACCAAGAGAAATGAAAACATGTCCACACATAAACCTGTATGCAGGTGTTCATGGCAGCACTATTTATAATAGCTAAAAAAGTGGAAACCCAAAAACCTATTAAATAACATGGATCAACAAAATGTAATATATATCCACAGAACAGAGTATTATTTGGCTAGAAAAAGGAATGAAGTACAGATACATGCTGCAGCATGGAAGAACCTTGGTGGAACCTATGCCATTATCTCCCTTATGAGTTTAACACCAATTTACATGGTCCAGGAATGACAAGCCAAATCTTCACATACCGTGTCTATACACAGCAAAGATCTAATCTATGGAGGCAACAGTGAATTTTTTTGAAGATATCCTTTTGGCAGGGGCAGGGCTTCCCCCCCAGTGACATGTAAAATTACTAAGTAAAGTGCTACAGGGATCCTGCTGAAAAGATTCTTTGCAAGTAACTACACTTTTGCTATTACTCACATGTCTTTCTGGACTTCAGGGTCATCATATCGCCGGCCCATGAGACGCTTGGTGGCATAGAATGTGTTGTTTGGGTTGGTGACAGCCTGTCGCTTGGCTGGCATGCCAACAAGTCGCTCACCATCTGTTGTAAAGGCCACAACTGAAGGGGTGGTTCTGGCACCTTCGGCATTCTCTAGCACCTAAAACTCCCAAAGCAAGACAGAGAATGAGGTTCCAGTCACCACCAGTGTCTTTATATCAATCATTTAAGACAAAACAGGTGCCAAATCACAAAACAAATGCTCAAGAATAGTACTAACTGGCACACTTTTCTGCTCTGTAAATACTGATACAGTAAGTACTTTCTGTTGGAGTTAGACGTTTAAAATATATTTAGTGGTTTACTTTGAAACAACGTATAACTAAAAACAGAAAAAACTGGATACATGTAAACCAGATCTTTCATAGTCAATTAGAGACAAGGTAATCGTTTCTTCCACACAGAAAATTAAATCTACTTCTCATTTTTTTGTAATGGCTGAAAGTTTCAAGAAAAAAAAAAATTTGCCAAGAAGCAGTTCAAGAATATCAAGTGCTCTAAATCTTAAGAATACAGTGGGAATAAACGTTTCATGAAAAGAGTAAGGCGTGGTAAAGGGCTTGGGAAACTGGGTGAAAAAGGTGAAGGGATTAAGAAATACAAATTGGGGCGGACGGGTGGCTCAGTTGGTTAGAGCACGAGCTCTGGGCAATAGTTGATTCCCACATGGGCCAGCGAGCTGCGCCCTCTGCGAATAGAATGAAGTCAACGAGCTGCCGCTTAGCTCCCGGGTGGCCAGATGGCTCAGTTGGTTGGAGCGCGTGCTCTCAACCACAAGGTTGCTGGTTCGACTCCTTGACTCCCACAAGGGATGGTGGGCTGCGCCCCCTGCAACTAACAACGGCAACTGGAGCAGAGCTGCGCCTTTCACAACTAAGATTGAAAGGACAACAACTTGACTTGGAAAAGTCCTGGAAGTACACACTGTTCCCCAATGAAGTCCTGTTCCCCTTCCCCAATAAAATCTTTAAAAAGAAACAAAAACACAAATTGGTAATTATAAAATAGTCACAGGCATGTAAAGTACAGCATAGAGAATATAGTCAATACTGCTGCAATAACTATGTATAGTGCCAGGTGGGTACTAGATTAATCAGAGGGATCACTGTCGGGGGGATTCATTGCATAACTTATATAAATATTTAACGACTATCCTGTACACCTGAAACTAATGTAAAATAATACTGAATGACAACTGTTACTGAAAAAAAAACAACAAAAAAAGAAAGGGAGGCTTTTGAAGAATAGCCTTTACCACAGCAGGAAGCTCCTAAGAACATGCTTTACTTAGCTTAGGATGCAGCCCATGTGTTATATGGGGCTCCACTCGTTTCTCAACTGTTCCTGTACCTCCAACCTTGGTTCAATTGACTTATAAGAACGCAGGATTCTAATTACAGAGTTATCAATAGTGCAAGCCATCCCAATGGATCCTAATGGTAACTTAGTCATCTTACCTCTATACCATGAGAACACACTTAAATCCCGGGAAGTCAAATCCATTTAATTAGCACCATGCAATTAAGCACAAAGGTTCATCTCATAAGAGTCTTAAGAATGTAAAAGCAGCTTTTCAAATGTCCCTTATTTAAGCCAAAGGACAAAGAATTTCAGATTGGATAGTAGCTACCATGACATGATCCAGTGCTTCCAATCATGCTCACCTTTGCTTGTTTACCTTCCATAACTGCCACACAGGAGTTGGTAGTACCCAAATCAATACCAACAACTGCTCCCTTGATTGCTTCTGATCTGTAAGACATTTAAAACAATGCCATCAGTTATCACCTTAATAGTGGTCTTCAACATGCTGCAGGAATACCTAAGAAAATATATGATGTTGTGGGAAGCGGCACAGTACATAATCTATAAATAAATAGATATATCTTTTTTTTGAGTGGAATCATTAATCACAAATTTAGAGACTACTGCGCTGGGGTTTAATATTTCTCTCAAAGGAAATGAAGTTATACTTACGCATAGTCCCGCCTTGAAACAATTCTAAAAGTCTCATGACTAAGGCCATTCCAGCTATCCTAAAAAGGAAAAAAATTGCATCAGCCATCAACTACATATAAAAACTTGAGTTTTTTCCAATTGTACTTCTGAAGGACACATGAAAGTTTGAAACTTGCATTCTACTAAGTGGCTATTGTGTATAAAGTATACTGACACGTTTCTGGTACTGACACAGCAAACAAAAGTAATAGTTTTTCAAGTAAAGCAGATAAAAATGAGTAGATATAAATTTGTCTTGAGTTACATTACAACAGGGTTTCTCAACTTTGGCACTACTGATTTTGAACCAAGTATTTGTTGTAGGGGGCTGTTCTGTGCATGGTAGGATGTTTAGCAGCCTCTCAGGTCTCTATCTCTAGAAGCCAGTAGTGTGGTTCCCTAAATTCTAACACCAAAATTATCTCCAGAAATTACCAAATATCCCTTGGGGAGGCAAAACTGCCCCTGGTTGACAATCATTGCATTAGAAACTACTACTCAGACAGGTCTCAATTTGTTAGGAGCAGCATACACCTAAGCCCTATGTGTGTACTGCAGGTACAGATTTAATTTAGAGACATTTCCCCAACCAACTGCTTTAAAAGAACTAGGAAGGTCTAGAAAAAATTTTTTTTTCAGTAGTGGCCTCCAACCAGGATCAAAGACCTTTGTTACAATCTAACCTCAGGACACTTCCAGGCCTTTCTTTAACCCCACCTGAATGCAGAGACGAATATTCCAATTCTCCAAAGATGCATGTTTTTGGTCTTACATGATAATGAACAACCACTCCATGGCTTTCTCCTAATTTGCTTACTTCTGAAATAACTGAAAAGGACAATCTTACATCAAAGATTCTGGGTATAAGCGAAAAATTGTATCTTAATTTTTATTGTTAAGGTGCTTTCTTCTGTCATCTCAACATAGCAACGGCGTCCTTGTACACACTGTTTTACAGAGGGGAACAACAGTCGTCCCTGCGACTTGTAGGTGAAAATAAAAACTAGAATAGTGGTTTCCTTCCAACTAGAATTGCGTCCCTCGCCCCCAGGGCCAAACATGTCCTATCTACCACAGATCGGACTATCACGACCACTATTCGTTACTTCGTGGAATAAGACTACGATCGCGAGGGGTGTGACTCAGCAGGGCCCGAGACACGGAGGGAAACCCTGAAGTAGGCCTTAACTAGCAGCGCTCATTACTGAAGGTCCGTTATCTTCTCTCCTGATCTCTCCCAGAGGATTCTGATCCTGAAGGAAACGCCTGCTGCACCGAGGCCCAAGGCCATCAGCGCCTCGGTGAAGGCCCGGCAGTTACTTACCTGGTGGCGGGCGACCGTGGGGCCCCGAGAGGCTGCAGCTCCGATAAGACGGGCTGCCGCGGCCCGGCTGGCGCTTATCATGGCGGCTTGGTGGTGGAAGTGCTAGGCAGCAACCAGGACCTCGGACAACCAGGAGCTGCGCTGCGCGGTGGTGTAAACTCTTCTGGAAACCTCCAACCACGTGGGGTGGGGGGCGGGGGTGGATAGCTGCGGCCTGGAGGCCCGCTCTTCCGCTAAGGTGCTACCTGCACTGCCTGACCAGAGACTATCTGACCGCCGCTTCCGGAGTCAGGATGTATGGCTAATACGCTCCGCAACATGGTGGTTGGGAAAAGTTTATCCTTTCCTTCTGGCTGCGACAGATCTGGGCTCAGTGAGAGGCGAGGGGGCTAAGAGAGGTATAAAGGCAATACCTTGGACAGCCCCGGTCCTCGGCGGCAGCAAAGACTCAAGGTCACACGGGAGAAATTGCGAAACGATTACAGTCTCCTTGCGTCAGTTGCGTGAGAGGAGGGGCCTCTTGCGCCTGCGCACCAGGCGTCCTGCTATGCGCCTGGAGCGCATGTGCTCAGGGAATGGCGGAAAACGGGGGTGGAGTCTAACTACAGCGCTCATTGGATGCCCCAGCGCACGAGCTTGGAGCGTAGCCGGGAGCGAGCTCGGGCGCGTGCACCCTCCTCAGTCGTTGACGTTTACCCTGCTGCTGCTCCGCGTGGGTAACGCATCTTGTACTGGAACTTTGTTCAGTGTAAGCCTCAGGTTCAGAACCTTTGTTGTTCGGCGCCGTGCTTCGTTCGTTTTTCGGCTGCCTGTTGCTATTGCAGTAAGTTGAAATACAGCTGATAATGCAGACGTTAGACAAAGTCATGCTGTGTTTTACCACAGGTATCGCTACCGTAGCAGTCTTTCGTTCACACCCAACATAGAGTTGCATTAGGCTAATTATCGTGAAAAGAGAAAAAATACTCGAGCTTAGGCTCTTCCCCGACCGGCGGTGCTGGGCCTCACTGAGGCTCCGCAGACCCATCTGAAACCTTGTAATGGTCTCTCGAGACAGGCTATGGTTTCTGTAACAAGATGGCCACTGCGCTGTGACTAGTTTCAGATTTTTAAGAAAAAGAATTCAGTGATTCACCAAATATGTACTGAAGTGGCCACCATGTGTTAGACACTGTTCCACGTGGTGGGGACAAAATTGAAAACAAAACGTTGAATTTACTGATAACGGTGAGAGATTGGGCTTGATTTTGGAAATGAAGCAATTTGTCCTTCAAGCCTTAAAGTCCCATTTCAAAAGAAAGATACTCCACTATTAAGTATCACCACTGTGTGAGGAATTGTGGAGGAAATGTCGGAAAGTTTGGGAGGGAAAGAAGATAACTGAGGAGTTCACGTTGTAAGGGGGATGAAAGTGGGAGTAAGAAACAAGTCAAGCATAACACTGACATAGGTTATAGACTTTTTTTAGATTTTAGATTATACAGATTCTATAAAAAAGAAAATGCCCCCCCACACACACACACTCTTAAGTGTTAGCTCTTGTTATACTATCCTCCGTATTCTACTTAACACTCATTTCTCGTTTTTTTTTAATTCCCTCAGAGGTAGACTTTCCTGAGGTTATCAAAATTAGTGATCCCTATTTGTAGAGACTAATATTCTAAAACAATATACTGATTCAAAAGAACATAGAGAGGAATGACAAATAATATTAAACATTGAAGCAAAATTGGAATTGAAAACTTTACATCCTTATGTTGTATATGACAGGGAGGGAGGAGGGCAAGTGGAATAATTGGAGTAATTGCATTCTCATCACTTCCCTCTTTCAAATGGTTCTCTTAAGAGTTTGTTTTGTTTCGTTTTTTCTTTTTGTTGCACACCTTTAAAAGCCACAAAGTGTTAATCAAAAGAATCCTGGAATGAAATGGTGTTAGCTAATGGGTGTCTGAGACCACAATTCTGTGGGTACATGTATGATTGAAGTTCCTGGTTTCCCCAAGAGCCTAGCAAATTCTCTCCATGACCACAAAGGGGATGTGGTTGCCCTAGATATTAAAAGCAGAAGCCTAAGAATGGGGCTGTCTTATATTTGCCAGTGTCAAAGGCAGGCTTCCGGACTGCTTTGCAGACTAACATGGCCTACAGCCTGAAGGCTTGAAGAAATAAACCTGAATCTAAAAAGAAATAGGATAGAAATGAATTAGAACAGAGGGTAAGATCCACAGCTAGGTGGCATAATTCTTCACTATAGAGTACAGTACTGTATTTCATTTCTCTGTTGTCATCTCACTGTTACACTGGAAAGTGAAAGGAGCTGGCACATAATTTGCATGTGGGAAAATGTTTACCAGACAAAATAGGTGGCTGTCCAATACCTGTGCATACTGTATTTGAAATTGTATTCTAATTGGCATGATTTTTATTTTAGCATATTTGAAGACAGGAAACTAGTTTCAGTTTTTAAGTATTTAACTCCCAGCCATTAATATGAATTGTTATTAGGTAGTAACCACTAATATTTGTTACGTGTTTACTTAATTGCCACATATTGCCCTAAACACATTATCTAATGGAACGGTCACAACAATGGTCTCAAATAAATACTACTGACGTTCCCATTTTGCAGATGTAGAAACTGAGGCTTAGGAAGGTTAAGTGTGCTATATAGGTCACATAATTAAATGATAAAGCCAGAATTTGAAGCCAGACTGTATGACTCCAGAACCTGTACTGCTAACCACTAGGCCCTGCAGCCTCATAACCAAACTGGGTCTGATCTTTTACCTACACATACATAGAGGATGAGTTTTGTAATACTGGCCTGACCCATTATTAACAATAGTTATTTTAGGCAATGGAATAAAAGAAATATCTTTTAAATTTTTAAGTAGTTTAGGTTCCAGGACAACTATAAAGAAAGTTCAACCTGTAATACAACTCATAGGATCAAGTTTGTATTTTTAGAGCAAAATCTCTTTAAACTGGTGACTCAGACGATGTTTTATTCAATCTCACCAAAGATGGATATCATGCTGTGTCACCTTCTCTCTTCATGAAATAAAAATGTGGCATATTGCAGGGATTTGTCACTTTTGTTCTCCTTGGAATTTCTCAAGTACCTGTAGCAGACTTCACACAGTTCCCACTTTTCCGTTTTGGCATTAGCTATACTATATTGGAGTACATTACACAGTATTACTCCGTTCAAGCCTGATTCAACAGAGCTTGCCTCAGTGAAGCGTAGGAAGTATTATGTCAGGTGATGTCTCTGTCCCCAGAAGTGGTGAAATTTATCAGGTTTCATTTTATACTGAATGTCTGGTAACCCCACAACCTGCCCTCCTTCTGATAGGAGAAAAAAGAAATAGAGGGTGACCCTGAAAGAGGTGAAGCAGCAATAAATCAAAATAAAATGTCACTTTAATTAGGTAGAACATTTACATCCCAGTGATAATATAATCTCATTGCGCAGGGTAAAAATCAGGCAGTTAGCCTCGCTCTGGATTTTCATTCAGGATTGGAAAATAGTTGGCTATTGGATAGGTCAAGTACTGGTGTACGAAGGTTCTATTTGGGTAGGTGGTAAGGCCGAAAAGCAGAGATTGGCTCTGCATGAAGAGCCATTTAATAGTTAATTCTTTTTTTTTTTTTTTTTTTTTTTTTAGTTTCAGGTATACAAAGCAACATAATAGACATTTAAACCCTTCAGAAAGTGATAACCCACCCCTCAAGCTACTACCCCTCTGACATCTTATGTAGCTGTTACAATACCGTCAACTATCTTCCCTATGTTGTACTCCACATCCAGTGACTATATATACCTACATATTTAGTTATAGTTGACAGTCAATATTATTCTGCTTCAGCTTCAGGTGTATAGCACGTTGGTCAGGCGTCTGCACCTGACGTGATCCCCCTGATAAGTCCAGTGCCCATCTGGCACCTTACATGATCTTTACAACATTGTTGATTATATTCCCCATACTGTATTAACTACCAATTTGTATTTCTTAATGCCTTCACCTTTTTCACTCTCACCCCAACCCCATTCCATCTATTACCCTGATAGATCTAGTACCTATCTGGCACCATACCTAGTTATTACAATATTATTGACTATATTCCTTATACTATACCCTACATCCCCATGACTACTGTGTTAACAACCAATTTGTATTTCTTAATCCCTTCCCGTTCCACCTGTCCTTAACCTCCCTCCCATCTTAAAGAAGTCCCTCTAAGATTCCTTGTAATACTGGTTTGGTGGTGATGAACTCCTTTAGCTTTTTCTTGTCTGGGAAGCTCCTTATTTATCCTTCAATTTTAAATGACAGACTTGCTGGGTAGAGCAATCTTGGTTGTATGTCGTTGCTTTTCATCACTTGGCATATTTCCTGCCACTCCCTTCTTACCTGAAAAGTTTCTGTTGAGAAATCAGCTGACAGTAGTATGGGGGCTCCCTTGTAGGTAACTAACTGCTTTTCTCTTGCTGCTTTTAAGATTCTCTCTTTCTATTTAACCTTTGGCGTTTTAGTTATGATGTGTCTCGGTGTAGGCCTCTTTGGGTTCATCTTGTTTGGGACTCTGTGTGCTTCCTGGGCTTGAATGTCTATTTCCTTCACCAGGCTAGGGAAGTTTTCTGTCATTATTTCTTCAAATAGGTTTTCAATTCCTTGCTTTCTCTCTTCTCCTTCTGGTACCCCTATAATGCGAATGTTGATATGTTTGATAATGTCCCGGAGGCCCCTTAAACTCTCCTCAATTTTTTGGATTCTTTTTTATTTTTGCTGTTCTGGTTGGGTGTTTTCTACTATTTTATCTTCGACATCACTGGTTGGATCCTCTGCTTCATCTAATCTACTTTTGATTCCCAGTAATATAGTCTTCATTTCCGTTATTGGATCCTTCATTTCTGACTTGTTCTTTTTTATTTTATGGTTTTCATCTCCATTTTTATGCTTCCTATCTCTCTGTTGAAGTTCTCTCTGAGATCATTGAGCATTCTTTTTTTTCAAATTAGTTTCATGTGTACCAAACACTGTAATAGTTAGACATTTATCATTTATACCCCTCACAAAGTGATAACCCCCTCTCCCAATCTATTACCCCTCTGACATCGCATACAGCCATTGCATTTCCACCGTCTCTATTCCATATGCTGTACTCCACTTCTTGTGAATATATATATATATATATATATATATATATATATATAAAATTGTAGTTGACATTCATTATTATTGAGCTTCAGCTTCAGGTGTACAGTGCTGTGATCAGGCATCTACAGCATCCCTGAAGTGGTCTCCCTAATGAGACAAGAGTCCATTGGGTACCCTACACAATCTTTACAACATTATTGATTATATTCCCCAAAATGACTTTCGTATCCCCATGGCAATCTTGTGGTTACTGATTGTGCTTTCTAATCCCCTCACTTTCTCCCTTATCCCCTCTCCCCCTCCCATCTAGCAACCTTCAGTTTTCCCTCTGTGTCTCTGAGACTGTTTCTGATTAGTTCATTCATTTATTCTATTCTTTAGATTCCACATATAAGTGAGAGCATATGGTATTTGTTTTTCTATGTTTGACTTATTTCACTTAGCATAATGTTCTCTAGGTCCATCCTTATTGCAAATGGTAAGATTTCATTCTTCTTTATGGCTGCTTAATACTCCATTGTATAAATGTACCACAGTTTCTTAATCCAGTCGTCTACCAATGGGCATTTCGGTTGTTTCCATGTCCTGGCTATTGTGAATAGTGCATTGAGCATTGTTATAACCAGTGTTTAGAACTCTGCATCTGATAGATTGCTTACCTCTGTTTCACTTAGTTCTTTTTCTGGAGCTTTGTTCTGTTCTTTTATTTGGGACCTGTTTCTTTGTCTCCCCATTTTGGCTGCCTCCCTGTGTTTGTTTCTATGTATTAGGTAGAACTGCTATCTCTTCTGGTCTTAGTAGAATGGCCTTATGTAGTAGGTGTACTGCGGGGTTCAGTGGCACAGTCTTTCTGGTCACCAGAGCCATGTGCTCCAGGTGTGTCCCGTGTGTGGGTTATGTGTGCCCTCCCATTATAATTGAGCCTTGATTGATAATTGCACATCAGTTGGAGGGACTGAACCTTGTTCTCACTGGTCGTGAGGACTGACCTTAATTACTGTGGAAGATTTGTTGTGCAGGGGCTGATCCTATGGAGCAGGATCTGCCTCAGTAGGACTCTGGTGCCTGCCCAATCCGCCCCTTGGGTATGTTGTACTTGGAGATAGCTGGGTGATGCTCTAGCTCGTTTTGAAGCTGGCCACTTGGGTGTTCCAGCCCCAGGACAAACTTGGAGGGGATCTGCTATAGGTCAAGTTCAGCCATAGCCCGTGCCCCACTCAGGGCCACCCAGTGGGAGCCAGAAAGAAATCTGCAGATGGTTGCCACCTGTGCTGTGCTTGGAAGCACCTTGAGAGGCTAAGCCCTGAGTCAAGGCCAACTGCTGCTAGTGCCAGCTTAAGGCTGCTCAGAGAGAGGCACAGGACATGCTCAAGCTAGATGCTGCTTGCCTGGGTTCCATGAACCTTTGAGAGTCTAGGAAAGTCTGCAGCTTGAGCCAAGGTAGGCACTTTGTACAAAAAAGCCACTGAAAGCAGCCTGGGTGTGCTGAAAAGTTGGGCAGGGCCAGGTCTGGCCACCTGTATTCACACTGGGAAGGGGGAGGACTCAACAAAGAAACAATGGCCTCTGCCAGCTCCCCTGTCCAGGAAAAAGCTGCCTCTCCAGTCCCCGTCCCAAGCCAGAGAACTCAATTCCCCACCATTTGTCTCTCTTGCCTTTTCAGCTGCTGATCCAGGGTTGGAGCTCAGAGCAAGTGATTCCATTCGTGGGTAAATCCACACACAGTCACTTTAAGAGGAACGCCTGTGAGTGCTGCATTCAGTCTCACGCAGTCACAATCTCTACTGGTTTTCACAACCAAAAATTATGGGGCCTTCTCTCCATTGCACTGGAACCCTGGGCTGGAGTGGGGCTGGGATCTCTCGCCCTTCTTGGGATGGGGAGGGACTCCCACAGCCAAAATAGCCCTCCTGATCTTTAATAGTCACATGCGGGTGTGGGACCAGCACGTTCCACGTCTCTGACCTTCCTCCCAGTCTGGAGGTGGCTTCTTCTGCACCTCCTTAGTTAAAAGGCTCAGTTCAGCTTGATTTTAGGCGATTCTCAATAATGGTTGTTTTGTAAATTAGTTATAATTTTGATATGGTTGTGAGAAAAGGTAAACACAGCATTTACCTACTGCATCATCTTGATTGTCTCCTTAGAGATTCTTTATAGTTAATTCTTAAGAATGTAGGAGTCTTGGGGCCGCCAGATGGCTCAGTTGGTTAGAGCGTGAGCTCTGAACAATCAGGGTTGCTGGTTCAATTCCCGCATGGGATGGTGGGCTGCGCCCCCTGCAACAAAAGATTGAAAACGGGGACTGGACTTAGAGCTGAGCTGCGCCCTCCACGACTACATTGAAGGACAACGACTTGGAGCTGATGGGCCCTGGAGAAGCACACTGTCCCCCAATATTCCCCAATAAAAATTAAAAAAAAAAAGAATGTAGGAGTCTTTTCTGAATTTTTTAAAGGGCCAGAATTTTAATTTGTTGTTGATCAGCATGGTATAGTGAAAGGAACTAAGACTTGAGTTCAAATTTGGGTTCTAGAAATGCAGAAAGGACCTTAGGTCGTTTAAAGTCAAGCCTTTTATTTAATAGATGAGGAAGAGAGAGAATAAGTCATTTGCCGTAGGTCACATAGACAGTGTTAGCTTTTGCTCTATAGCCATTTTTATTTTATTTTAAAAACACATTTTGTTTAAGCCAATACATCCAAAATTGCATCATTTCAACATGTAGTCAATATTATAAAATATTAATGGACTATTTTACATTTTTTCATACTGAGTCTTTGGAATCTTTTTTGTTTTATGACAACAAAATATCTCTATTTGAGTTAGCTACATGTCCAATAGCCACGTGCTAAATAACCACATGTGGCCAGTGGTTACCACATCGGACAGCACGGTTCTAAACTACAGACAAGTCACCCAGGACATAATTCTGGAAGACAGTGTGGTTGACCCAGTTCTGAATGAAGCTCAGAGTTTGGCAACAATAATACAATAATAGCACAGCCATTGCACTGCATTTCAATTCTTTCTACTCATTTCTTCATTTTTTTTTTTTTTAGTTTCAGGTGCACAAAACAATGCAATAGCCAGACATTTCACCCCTCACAAAGTGATAACCCACCTCCCCTAATCTACTCCCCCCCTGACATCATACATATCTATTACAATTCCATTGACTCTATTCCTTATGCTGAACTCCACATCCCGTGACTATATATATTAAATTATAGTTATAGGCATACGATATTATTCAGCTTCAGGTGTATAGTGCAGTGGTCAGGCTTTTTTTAAATTAAAAGTTTATTAGGGTGACAATTGTTAGTAACATTACATAGGTTTCAGATGTACAATTCTGTAATACATCATCTATATATCACATTGTGTGTTCACCCAGAGTCAGTGCTCCTTCCATCACCATATATTTGTATAACCTTCTTTGTTACTTGGTATGCTTTTTAGAAATCACATGATTTCACATTAAATGTTCAATCAGTACAGGACCTTATAAAATGCTTACAGACAACTCTGGTCCATATGCTGTCTCCGCCTGTCTCATCCTGACTCCTTAAGGTACATGATTAGTAAAATTATGTCAGCTATCTTCAGTTCATGTTCTCTCTATGTGAAGGGCTGGTGGTTTCTAAGGTTCCCCACCCCTGCTCCCCAACCATCAGGAGAAGAAGTGCCCAGGGTTCCTTAGGTGATGAGGATTTAATTGAAGGCTAGTTGGGGAAGTACCGGCATTGTTTCAATACCCATAGAGCCAGAGTTCTAGAAGAACAAGGAGGGTGTCTCTTCCTCCTTGGTCAGGTCCCTGGAGAACCTGCCCATAGCGGCCAGTTATTTGTCTTCCCCTCAGAAATGGTCTTCTGCTGTTCCTGTCGCACTGACTGGCCCTTTCCGCAACTCATCTTTATGTCTGCATCTCTAATCCTTCTATTGCAGTAGTTCCCACACTCCAGTAGGCATCAGACTGGAAAGCTCTTTAAGCATCCCACTAGAGATTCAGATCCTGTAGCTCTGAAGTGGGTGAAGGAATCTGCATATTTAACAAGTTCCACAGGGGATTCTGATGGGGGTGTGGTGGGGATTAGGACCATACCTTACTCAGAAGCACCTCAAGCACCTTGCTGTCTTCTCAACTTGAAACTGTTTCATTACACGTCACCATTAGAAAAACATTTGAGCATGTACCTCCATTATGTGAATATTTATGTGTTAACCTTTGAACAGCCTTGGGGTTTGGAGCACTAAACCCCCCTCCCCCAATGCAGTCGAAAATCTAAGTATAACTTTTGACTCCCCCAAAACTGAACTAATAGCCTACAGTTGAAAGCCTTACTGATAACAGTTGATTAACATATTTTGCCTGTTATAAGTATTATATACTGTATTCTTACAATAAAGTAAGCTAGAGAAAATGTTATTAAGCAAATCATAAAGAAGAGAAAATACATTTATAGTATTTATTGAAAAAAATCCACATATTGGGGTGTCTGGTTAGCTCAGTTGGTTAGAACGAGGTGCTGGTAACACCAGGATTGCCAGTTCAATCCCTGCATGGGTCACTGTGAGCTGCACCCTCTTTAAGAAAAAAGAAAAAAAAAATCCACATATAAGTGTACCCATGTAGTTGAAACTCGTGTTGTTCAAAGGTCAACTGTATATGAATATAGTGCTATTATTAAACATATATAAAAATAGAAAATAAAAACGGAAAAGATAAAAATAAATATAAATACATTTGACCATTTCCTTCCTTGTTCCCAGTGTAACCCTGGGGCTGCTTGCACCACCCTTGTGATTTTCCTGTGTGGCTCGAACTACACCATCCCTATGGAATGCCTCTGTTGGGTAGAGTAAAGGCACAGAAAAGTGCCAGGTTGTCTCAAGGGTCATTGGGTCAAATCGGAGACTTTGGTTTAAGCGCCAATTCCTTGATTTATTCAACTAGTGGTTGGGGTAGGGATGGGGTGTTGACTTTGTGTCTGTGTTACATGATGTGAAGCAAGCAGTTTGCCTGGAAGCAGCTCTGTGAACCCTGTCAGACGAAAGCGGGAATCTGTAAACATGACAGCTACCATGGGTCTTATGAACACCTATCTTCCACATGGACTAATGAACTGTTTCTAAGCAAAGTACAAAGGTGACTCCTAGAGGCTCTGGATGAGGCCACCCTGTGTGTGCTCTCTGCAGCTCTGTGTGGCTTCCCAGAAGGAAGTTTGCTCTGCCTGGGCTGCTGGGCTAGAGTGTGTGTATTTGTGTATGTGTGTATGGCGCTTGCCCACTTCTCTCTCATTCCATTTATAGTGCGACTCCCTGGCCTGAGCTGGGAAGGTCGCTCTCAGGATTAAAGGCAGCCAACAAAACACCAGTACCCAGAACCCTGGAGAACAGCGCCTGTGTTTCAGTGGTGAAGTGTCTACAGGTAGCTTAAGAAGAAGTAGAAACTGAGTCCTTGAACCCAAATGCACTTCTTCCCTGTGTATCTACTCTGCTCTTGGATATATTCCCATGGTCCAAAGAGGCTTCATTTTTCCTAATGCATAATTTGTGGTTCTTTGATATTGCTCTCTTGCCCAATGGCATCATTTTGTGAGTAAAGCATCATTTCCATGAGTTACAGCAACCACACTGGGACAAGCAGATATAAGGTGTTATCAGAGCCCAAAGTCAGGACTGGACAAAAACTGGACATTTCAGAAATCAATGACTTAATAAATTAGTTATTAAAGCTGCAAGTGCATTCCTCACATTCCTTTTTTCTAAGTAATTTTCCCACCCCTACTTGAAAGATTTTTTACATCTTCAGCTTTCTTTGGTTGTCCTCAGGTATGTGTTCCAAACTCGCAAAGGCCAGGGAGGGTGGAATGCTGTTTAAAGAGCTCTGCAGAGGAGAGAGGGATAGGGTACGTCTTGTATTCAGGGCAGTTAGCAGCCATGTATAAATAGCCATGTGTCTATTTCCAGATTGATAGGGATATTTGAAAATAAGTTACTTAGAATTCATTGTTTTTTACTTAGTTTTGTACTATTGAAAATCTCTAGACTGGAAACATTTTTTTTCCCGTCGCTTAGACTTTTTCCAATTGGCCTGTGTGTTACCATTTTTGTGTTCTGCTTTTTATGCTTAATGTTATCTCGCCTAAGATATCTGCTTGTCAACCTGGTCCCATATACTTGTCATTTTTAGTGACTGTCTGTGTAATCTCAGTCTTTCTTGAGATTCATAAGTTGATTTCACTGAATTCTCTGTGCTTCTGCTTTTCTTTTTTTTTTGCAGGGTCCAGGGAGAGATTTGCTGCATTTCTAAAATATCTTTGAAAACAAGCTGCGTTTCAGAACCTAAACCAGTATTTGCTTTTCTTCACTTGGAGGATGCATGCAGGAAGCTATTGGGCACACCAAGGTATTGAATTCTCCTCTCTGAGGTCCATATCTGTAGGTCTGGCTGGGCTGCTTGATGAGAAATCTCAACAAGAGGTCTCAGACATCAAACAGGGGGAAAAAATTAAACTGACAGAGTGCTTGATATTTCCAAAGAGTCACTTAGATTCTGTCTATGACTGCTGCGTTCAAAACATAGACATAGTTTAGTGCTGTGATTAAAGTGACTTTCACCGTTAGCCTCTTTGTTCCTGTAATATATAGTGGTGGGCAAGGGCCAGCTCACCGTTTGGGGGTGGAATGATTAGCTAAAGCTATTTTTCTCCAAAGGGTCTATTATTTCTTTAGTTTTTCTCCAAAACTTCAGCTTTAGCAGGAAGGAGCCATAAATTCTATGCCATAGCTGCCTCCTTATCTGTCTTAGGAGTTATAGACTGCACATATAAGACAATTCATGTACCTCTGCATAATGAGTTGAGTTTTATAAATCATAAATCTTCACTTAACATGCAGGTAGTGCTGAGTGCCAGCTTTAGAAAAACCGATGTAGTTGCCAAGTTCATGAATGTCATAAATCATTCATGCTAACATAGCCCAGAATCATGCTGTCCTCTGAGGCAGACCAATTTCAAGGTGGTGATTAAACACAAAAATGATGATTGTTTTCAAAATCAAATGCACTTTTTATTTGACAAGTAAAACTTGTAAATTGCCTTTCTGTTTTTAGTTGAAGTCAGATTTCTAAGACCCTCTCTTCACCCTCAAAGAGTCTATCAATAAAAATTTATTTTCTTCCCTGATCTCTGGATTCTATCAGAAATCCATCACAAAATACATAACCTGTACATTTGCAATCCAGATCTTTTAATGTGCTACAAATGAGACTCAGATGTTTCAGTAAATCTTGAGGCACATTATTAGGAAAAAACTCTTTGAAGTTTTGGGCAGTATGTTTTCCTTGTGCAGTGTTTTATATGACGTTACCATGGATAGTAAGTACACATAGCCACCTTCCACCCTGCCTGTGTCTTCAGGGCCAAAGAATGGGAAGGAGTAGGGCCCGAAGAAGATCCCTAGGGCAGAAAGCTTAATGCTGTGTGGTGTGAAGTGCCCTGTACGTTCCCAGGCTTCATTCAGACTCCTAGAATATGGATATTAAACTGAAATGTTTTCTCTGAAAGTTGCTCATTTGGTAGATGAAGATGAGGTTGGATATTAGTGAAGACGGAAAACGTGCGCATGCTTTTGGTGAAGTCTTCAAAGAGAAAAACAGAAAAATGAAGTTTTGCCTGAGGCTGTTAGGTACTCTAAGGGTGGTGAGGTGTCTGTATCCTTTTGTGTACTCTCCAGCACTGGGCCGTAAAGAACACATGTGACTGCTCTTTGGGGTACTGCAGACACCCTTTCAGTGTGAATATGTGAACAGCTACCCCTCCGGTGTTCATCATGTTGCTAGCCTACCTTTGGTTCAAGATTGCAGGGGCCAATTCCAGATAGAAGATCTTTTTCACTGAGTGCTATCAATTTTTCTTCTTTGATAATATAATCCCATTTAACCCTGCGAAGCCCAACTCTGAGGCTTAGAAATAGGCCCTAATCTAGTAGTGAATTTGCAAAGTCACCGCTGTGACCTTTGTAATTTAATTAATCCCGTGAAAATACTGAGGAGCTCATTCTTCCAACTCCTTTTTCATCCCTTCCCCCCCTCCACCTCAAACTCACTATTTCTTTATGCCTCCATGCCTTGCTATACCTTTCCCACTATCTGGAATGCTCTTCTCTTTTTTTATTCAAATGTTGAGCTCCTACTCATCCTCTAAAACCCACTTAAATCTCCCTTTCTTTGTAAAGCCCTCTCTGGCTTCCTGAGGTTTGTGACTTTATCCTCTGTGCTTCTAAAGCATTTGTCCATGGTTCTGTTATGACACACACAAAGGAGTTTAATTATTTATCAGTCTGCCCACCCCGCCCACTAGATTGTGAGCATCTCAAGGACAAGAACAGTTTTATTAATCTAGGCATCGCTAGTACCCGCCACAGCTGACACAAAGGAGAAACTCAATGACTAGATCTCATCTTTTTTTTAAATTATTATTATTATTACCCTGCATACCTGAGCACTAGCATACAGCCTTGGGAGAGAACAGAGCTTCTTCAAGTTGCATTTCATTATAATTTATGGATGCTAAGACTAATACATAAAGCGTTTACTTAAGTCCCCTACAGGGATGCCTAGGGGTAGAGAGTGAGCGAGGCAAGGAGAAACTTCTTGCATTCTCAGTGTGTTCTGGGATTTTCTGTAGATTCTGGGGAGATTAAGTCCTGTTCTTTATTCCTGCATAATATCTCTAGGACTTTTATGTCTTTGTTTTCTCATTCTAATCAACCTAATCTAGGTGTCATCCTTTCACACTTGAACTGTAGCAATTATAGCAGTTTATAAATAGGTGTGTGTGGGAAGTATCACATTTATATACTTAAATAAAGATAAACTTCAGTATATGCCCCTATCCATCTGACTGGTGGGAAATTTAACTTCACTATTTCTCATCTTCAGGCTTGAATTGTAGTTCCAGGAGATGAGAGGGGGCTTTAAGTTGCTGCTTGTTGCTGAGACACCTGTGGTTTCGTCGTTTGCGCTGTCCTTTCCAGTCCAGGTTCTCACTGCCTGTTCTTCCTTGACTCACGGGACTCTGGTGAGGCTGTGAATCCTGCAGTCGAGGGTCCTGCCTCCTAGTTGCATCCTACAGCCAGTCTTCTCTTGAGTTGTGTTCCCTCCTCAGGTGCTGCCAGGGAGCAAGGTCTGTTCCAGGTCCTACAAACTAACTCATCTTCACCTGCAGCCCAGGGGACCATCTTTGTAGTCTGCTTGGAGCACTTCCCTGCATTATGCTGTTCTGAGGCCGGTTTCCTTAAGCTCTGGCTTCTATTATACTCTTTTAGAGTAGTCTTGATGGTTTTTTAAACCCCTAACACTACAACCAAAACTTTGATTTCCTTTTCCTTAAATTTCCATGAGATGTTAAGGGAAATATCTGTAATCCAGTTCTTTCAGCAAAAAAAGACAAATTTAAAAGTTATCAAGTTCTGCCATATGCTGATCTCCTAATTGGCTTCCTTACCTTTCTTTTCTCTCTTCCATTCAAATTATTTTGCACATTCCAATTAGCATAGTTATCCTTAAACTTCTGCCTAGAAACCCTCAGTGGCTTTTCACTGTCTCCATAATAAAACCAAAGCTCCAAGTGCCTTAGTCTACCATTAGGGCTTTTCATGATTTTCTTTACCTTTCAAATCTAATTTCCTATTACTCCTTTGTCAGAAGCCCTGGTCTAACCCTGTTCCTCTACCCTCACCCCTCAGCGCTTTCCTACCTCCTCACCATACCTGACTCCAGCGTGACTCCAATATCGAGCGCCACTCATTCAGAAAGCTTGGGGTTAGCCCATTCCACAGTGATCCAGTCCTTCATACAGCCCAGCTCTTTTCTGTACATCCATTTGGTATCTGAGGTTATGGTTTATCTTATGGTTCATGTTTCTACCTTTGTCTCTAGAATTGTGAGCCTCTGAAGTGCAGAGACTTCCATAGGGCTCTTCCTAGTACGGGGTGCACGGGTACTTACTAAATGCTGATTAATGGTGACATGGACATGGGACCCTTCCTGAGCACATCCAGTCCTGCCATACAGTGGAAAGCAGGAAAATGAAGGGGAAAAGGGGCCATAAAAACTGGTGTTTTATTGTTTGTACCACCAAGGGGTAGCCTCCTTGTACTGCCTCCAGCACAAGAAGAAGCTTTTGCCCTGACAGGATGGACAAATTCCACTCTCGGAGTAAAGGGGCCAGAGCTCCTCTGCGTGGTGGGCGATCTGGCTTTGCTGTCCTTTGGCTTCACACAGGTTGCCTTTCCTTGCCCAGCCCTGCACAATAGGTCTCTCTGTCAAGAGTGCGAACTAGCCAAGCCCTCTTGAACCAGCCAACACCCCACCCCCATACCTGCTTAGAATAATCCTCTTCCTGCTAAGCTATGGTTAATAAACATGAATGGTTGTCATCTGCATCGTTGGCCAATCCTATGAGGGTGTCTCCACATGAATAAGCAGGCTGATCAGGCAGGAAGCTCCAACTCACCCGTACTCCGGGGATGGAGAAAAGCCCTCCTGCCTCCGCCCTTGGGGCTCCCTGGGTACTTCACTTACTCCCTTGCACCAGCCTCCTGTGACCCCATGACAAGCCCTATCTGGCCTCCATTCATGTTGATCCAGTGATAGGAACCAGGAAGGAAGGATTCTAGCATCATCTGGGGAGTTGGACTCGACACTAAGTTCCTTCAATCCTTTGAATCTTTGATCCTGTCATTTTTACTTGCTTTGCTCTTAATCAACATTTTAAATTCCCCAGCTTCCTGCTGATCCCTTCAGCCTCCTTACTTTGGTCCCTTTCCCACCTGATGATAGATTCCTTCTAGCCACAGTTCCTTGAATGTGTTGCTTCTGCCTTTCCATATGCCCTATCTTTCTCCTAGATCACGCTACTCCCCACAAGCCGTTTGTCTAACCCTATTTCAGATCCCAATTTAAATGTCACTTGTGGTGGGTAAGCTTCTCTAACCCCAAGACTGGATTAGACTCCTAGTGCCCTGACCAGTTCTGCATATTATCTTTCATAGCACTTTGTGCATTTATATTAATTAAACTACTTTTTAGTAAAACTTTGTTTAGTGTTTACCTTCTCCGGTATTTTGAGAACTTTATGTGTACAGGGGCTGTGACCATTCTGTTCAAAATTTTATTGCCGGAACCTAGTCCTCTGCCTGATACCTAGTAGCTGTTTAGTAAACATCCACTGACTCGACCTGGACGTCTCTGCTTTCCATCTTAATCCTGCATTTCCCATGCTGTTCATTCACATATTGGTTTATTGCCGCTTTTCTGCTATCTATACATTTATGCTTGTCTGTTTAATGTTAGCTGTCTTATTACTGAAGGGCAGAGAGTCCATGTACGTATATAATTTCCTTTGTAAAATGTTTTGTATATGGACGTGTTCCACCCCTGCCCCCTCCACTGACTATAGGGGAAAATGAGGAGTTAAAATGGAGAAGATGGCAGTGTTACTTGAAACTGTCGGGGTGACGTCTAACTCCCTGTGTTATCCCTGAGGACGGGCAGGGAGCAAGGGGAAGGGTGTGGGGCAGGACTGTGACAGCGCAGCAGGTTTCAGGACCTTGTGAAAGTGGCTTTGCTCAAATCTGTGGTAAATACTTGCAGGGTAACAGAAAGTGGGATGCTTCGGGAAGTCAAGAAGAAAGGGGAGAAGTGGGCAGCGCTTGAAGCCACACACCTCATTTTCCACAAGGACGTCAAAGTGCTGTTAAGTGAAGGACAACAGCTTTGGTGGTGTTTTCATTACTTTTTAAAATAAGGGTTGAGGAACAACTTTTCCCACAGTAAGCGGGACAATGGCAAGCAGGACGCCTGGGGTGTAATCCTAAGAGAAACTCTGTATTTGGCTCCCGCTGTTGCTTCAAACCTGCTCAGTAGTGCTGGGCCTGATTCTCCTGGACAAATGCTGGTCGTGCAGCGATGAGGAAGCCCTACAGTCACTTTACTTAGTAAAACGTGATCTCAATTAGCTCTTGTTCAGTTCAGGTATTGTCAATGTTTCCAAAGTTTTTCAAGATGAAGCTATTTGTACCCCCCATCATTGAGATCTTGTTGCAAGTGAAAAGAGGGGGTGTGGTTCTTCTTTTTTTCCTGAAGTTTCTGACCCTTGGAGGATTAGAGCAAGGAAATAAGAGGTGACAGGAAATATTTTCCTTGTCCCATGTTGTCGAAGCTGGCTCTATGCTCTCAAGCAGTGGCCAATGTTTAAATCTGACTTTCTCCTGGGGCATTTTTGTGGGTTCTTCAGAGATCTGTACTCCCCTACACACACACACACACACACACACACACACACACACACACACTGACCTGTACTAGTAAACCCTCCTCTGTCAGCTGCTTTCTTCCTCTGTTGCCTCTGATAATTCAACAGTCCATTCAGTTTCTCCATGAGAAACAGGGCCTTTGCCCACACGATGGGCTCTGAGACTATGGGCGACTCCAGCATCGCACAGCAGCTGCTAGCCCCCATAGTGGCCCCTACGTTTCTTGGGTTGGAGTCAGAAATTAGTCTACTCTGCCCCTGTAACTACAGGAGACACATATTAAGCAAGTTATCTGAGGGGTTCCCTTGATTAGGCTTGTGGGAACACAAGCCCTTTTCATTAGGCTTGTGGGGA
This sequence comes from Rhinolophus sinicus, assembly GCF_036562045.2. Classification (NCBI taxonomy): domain Eukaryota; kingdom Metazoa; phylum Chordata; class Mammalia; order Chiroptera; family Rhinolophidae; genus Rhinolophus; species Rhinolophus sinicus. The sequence continues at coordinate 80,460,635 of NC_133759.1, forward strand.
AATGCAGGTACCCGTCCCTCTTTCTTTGGAGGGGGTACCCACAGCACACTAACAGTTCTCACCAAAGAAATCCTTTTAAAACACTTTCTCTTAATATCAACAACTTCTTTTCTCCATTGATATGGGTGAAGGTTTTAGAGTTTTATAACTTTTCCAACTGGTTTCTATAAAAATTTGCATCTGTAAAAAAACTGGCACCTCACTTTGGTATGACGTGGATACTGCATAATGGAGCCTGTTGAAACTTCCGAATAAAACCATGTCTTTATTATAGTTAAACAGGGAATTCAGGAACCAAGTAATTAATTTCTGAATTAGGCTGGGTAATATCATTTTCTCTTTCTCCCTTCTGTTGAAGAAGCTTAATTGTTTTCATCTATAAAATGGAGCACCATCCTGTCCTTGCCTAGGTAAGGATAGACAGATAAGAAATTCTGGGCATAAAGATGACTCTGGGTGGACTAAAGGTGCTGGGGGATAGTGAAATAAACTGCAGAGGAATCATTTTTCATACAGAAGGGAAGTAGAGATGAAGGGCTTGATGGAAAGATGAAAAGAAAATGTCGTTTCATCAGTGTTTTTCTAAATCTCATCCTAACATCTCCCCCCTCCTTCTCCCCTCTCCCCCCAGCTTGGTTTGGAGCTGTTTTCTTGTTATATCAGGTCCCTATTACAGCTCTAAAGCAGTGCTTGCCCAGCTTTAGCCAGCTCCTGTCAGATCAGTAATCCTCGGCTCTGTGTTTTCCAGCTGTATTTGTGTCTGTGTCTGTGGGTTTCAGGTGGGAGGGGTAGATGTCATCACTTTTGACAAAATGGCTGAATACTTTATCATGATGAAAAGACATCTTGGTCTCCTGGTTCAGAGCCAGAACCTGCCTTGTAAGGAAGTCAAAGGCTGCAACACAGAGTTGCTGTCAAGCCAGCAGATGGAGTAGCAGTCCTTCTCTGTGTGCTTCTGGGCCCATAGGGGCTGGCATGCCGGGTGAGGCTGGGCCCAGCCTGTGGCTGGAGGGGATGGGGAGGTGAATACAAATGATTGCGCCCCATTGCCGTAACTATTGTCCTGTCTACAGAGGAGTTTGCTAAAACATGATTCTGGGCAAGTTGTTTTTATGTGTCTCTCTGGAATGACTGCAGAAGCAATTGTAAGGAGTAAGTGCTTGTATGCCTGAGAACTGTAGAGCATAAGAAAAGGGAAGATATCAGATGATAGAATCATATCCTGGGCTGTGGGGGAACATGGAATGATCCCCTCACACCTGAAAAATCTTGGGGATGACACAGGGATACAACCAGTAGCTCTTAGTGGGAAAGAGCAACCTTAAGAGGAAAGTTTGGACAATGAAGCTGAATTACCATCTGCCTAACTCACTGTTGTCTGTTTGAATTGGAAGCACTGGAGTCCCTCTTCCTAAAATCTGTAGATTGCTTAAGAAATTTACTTTGGGGCCAGCAGTAGAATTTAAGCTTTCCTGAGCTTCTTCCTGGTTTGTGAAAACTCATCACACAGCTGGATACATGGCAGCTCTTAATAAATCATGGAGGTATGAATGGCACTTTCACTGAGAACTCTCTTCTGTCCTCATGCCTACAGAACCCCTTCTGTGAAATGGAGAGTCCTTCCCACCTTCTCCCATGAGAATGAAATGGGGCTTTAGAATGGAGGACGGGCAGCAGCTGGATTCTCTGAGTGCAGGGCCTGTGACGCTCCTCCTCGCTGACTTCCTCTCTCTACAAACCCAAATCCAGAAGAGGGGTGGATTGTGGGACTCTGCAGGATAGCCTCATAACCAAGTCCTAACCACTGCAGACTGCCCAGAAAACCAGAGGGAAGGTGGCTTTCTGGCTGGTCCTTTGCTCAATCCTGAACTGAGAGGAGTTGGGGCGTTTTGGTTCTTAGCTGCAAATGGGGAAGCACAGTCTGTTCTTCATTGGGAATCCAGAAGTGTCTGGCAAGTCTCTTGGCCACAGGCCTCCCAGGCACCCAGAGCTCTTTGAAGAGAAGAAAAGGTGCTAGGAACAAGGAAGCTGCTGCTCTTGATGAAAAGGTCGGGAGGGAAGAAAAAGGAGACTAACAAGGGCTGAAGAGAACTGTCTGTGGCAGAGAGAATGCTAATGGCTCTGCTCCTGAGCTTCAAAGCCTGAGCTGGGTAGGCTCACACGCAGATGCCTCTGCTGTCACCTCCAGAATACTTACGAAGGACTGAGGCTTGCAAACAATCCCAGCCTGACTTTCCCAGGGCAAGAAGCAGCACCGACTGCCACTGAGAAAAGAGAAACCTTTGGGAGGTCCTAGGCCTGGCTCTGCTAGTCGGGGTTTAACTTTTCTTCTGCATCAGTCAACAAATGGAATTCTGGAAGAACTTTGATGCAAGGGAAATGGCTGTCATTGAACTAATCTGGCTAAGAGCTGTCTCTTTTCCTTGTTTACAAACTGGTACCTGCTATAGACTGAATTGTGTCCCCTTTCCAAATTTGTATGTTAAAGCCCTTAACCCCCAATGGGATGGTATTTGGAGGTGGGGCCTTCAGGAGGTAATTAGGTTTAGATGAAGTTATGAGGGTGGGGCTGTCATGATGGAATTAGTGTTCTTATAAGAAGAGATACGAGAGGGCTTGCTATCCACCCTCCTACCTCATCCACCACATGTGAGCACACAGCAAGAAGGCAGCCTTCTGCGAGCTAGGAAGAAAGCCTGTGCAAGAACTCAGCCACACTGATACCCTGACCTCAGACTACCAGCCTCCAGCACTGTGAGAAGCCACCCAGTCTATGGAATTTTGTTATGGCCACCAGAGCTGAGGAATACAGTAGCTCTAGTGGGTGCTGTTGGATCCTGGCCCACATCCCCTTTACCTCATCAGTGTATCCATTTCCCCAGCTGCAGTGTTGGGTTCCAGTGACCCACAGACCTGCCCTCCATAAAATTGCTCTTGGTGGATGGAAGACCCCTTCTGTACCTCCCTATAGCTTTTAGCTAAGGGGGTACAAAGACCAGCCCCTTTACCTCAAGGAAGACTCAATGCTTTGGTGCAGTTCATGCTCCCGAGGTCTCCTGTTGGATCAGGCTGAAGCCATTTGGATCAGACACAAAGCTGTGACCACATCCTTCTTTCCTGCCATTTCCTGCTTCCTTGCTTCTCGTTCTCCTGAGGGCACACCTCAATAAATCATGTGACCTAAGTTTTATCTCAGTCTCTGCTTCTCCGGAAGCCAACTTAAGACAGCACCTCTCCCAAGTGTGGAGTGTGGAGCCGCCTATCGACTGTGTAGGACTTTGCGTGTACGGTGATGATTAGAGCCCAATGATAATGAACTTTAGGAACAACAGCCCCATTCCTGTGTCCAACAGTGTAGAGGAATAAAGCTCCACTGAGAAAGAAGATGGTGATGTGTCCTAACAATAGATGACAGCTGTGCTTTCCTGGCCAGCAAGGGTTTAAATAGCCTTGTTAGCATAGAGCCACAGGCCGAGGTTCCATGGACTTAACCAATTGTGGAAGCATCTTGACTACAAGAACCCTTGAGCCATGACTAGACAGCAGGGTCAGTCGGGGAGGTCTGTGCTCTGGCTTGGGAGCCAGCCAGCCTCCACACTCCTGGCAGGGTCCAGAGTTTGCTGAAAGGAGAAGCCCAGCACCTCCCCAGGGAGCTGCCTGCTCTGATGGGGGGAGGGTCAATTATGAGTGGTGTTTTCTAGACTCAGGTGTGAAGAAAGGGGAAAAGCTCAGCTCAAGAAAGTATCAAATCATTCCATCTGGTTCAAGGAGCCTCTGGTTATAGTACCCAGAGAACCAGCTGGGGGTGTTGGAGAACCACAAGGAAGAGGCAGTCTTGTCATGAACCCAAGGGCTGGGCCAGGAGGAGAAGCCTGGCACACAGCGACACTCAGTTAATATTTGTGGAATAGCTCCCCCAAGAATCACAGGTCAAAGGGAAAGCTGGGAGAAGCAGGAAGAACCAAGAGCTCAAGGCAGACTCCTATGCTTGTCTAGAGTTCCACTCTTTGACCAACTGTGTTCCCCCCATTTGCCAGACTGTACACAGCTGATACTCTAGGATTTTCCCACGCTATAATTCAAGTTATGGCTTTGCTGCTGTAAGTATATGACTTTCTAATAACTCACGATGGAGGACAGGGCCCGTACCAGATAACAATGACAGGTGAATGCTGGTCTCAGGTCCAGAGTCTTCAGAAACAGGCAGTGTTCCTCTTGAGAGTGGCTTTTAGACTTTGTGACATTGTAGTAAATTGTCACAATTATAGACAAGTGTCAGAGAAAGATTCCGCAATCAGGGCTTTTTAAACAACATTTTCTTGGACATGAGTGGGCTTTGGGAGATGTGTGCTGATTTACCCTCCCCACCTTCCTCCTTCCCATGTCTCCATGCACTGCTTCTGTGGCTGGTAGACAGGCAGGCATCAGTGTGCTCCTGGGAAGCATGTGGGCTCTCAGACTGAGAACTGGCATTTAGCAACCTGACTGAGGCACAATGTGGAAATGAAAAGATAAAAACCTGAGATATGTGATGGGGCTATAGTTTGAACTGAATGGGTTCGGGCCCTCTGCACAGTCAGCCTAACACTCTGGCAGCTGCTGTATTTAATGGACGACTCCATTAATATCTCCTTGGGTGGAGGGAGGGAGAGAGAAGAGAGGGATGAGGGGAGCGATAGAAAGAGAGAAAGAGAGAGAGAGATAGATAGAAAAGGTGAATGAGTGTATGTGTTTGTGTTCAGAGAAACTAAAAAGCTTGGAGCTTCCCTTCATGTTCCCTGGGGGCAACTTTATGTGGTTCTCTTAGTCTATGTGCCATGGCAGACTTTGCCAGCTCAGGGGGAGCCGGGAAGGGTAGCAATTTGGACAGGGTAGAATGAGGGCTCAAACCACCTGCCTTCTGATCCCCATGAGATACGAAGAATGAGAAGGGATATATCGTTTCTCCCTTTGTGATGAAGAAATTGTAGGTGCTGGGATTCAAAAGATAAAAACATGGGGGTTTGGGGGTACTCGCTGAGAGATTCTGTGATAATGCTGGTGGATGAGGAGTAGAGAGGGGAATGGGGAGGTAAAGTGAGTCCCAGGATTCAGAGCTGGTTCATGAGTGAGAAGAAACTCGTTCCACCTGTAGCAGGAGTGGTCTAAAGGGGAAAACAAAGGAAGCAGACACCCATATTCTGCCTGAGGGTGTTAGGTTCAGGCCCTTTGTGGAGGCTAGAGATGGATAAGATGCCTCTTAACCATGGCTAATGAGTGAGACTCAAAATCTATCAGATAATAGTGGTGCCTGAGATTTCCTGAGTCCTTGGTACATAGAGAACACGAAGGGTAATAACAGGACAACACGATTCTTGCCACTGAGGGCTTTTCAGCCTTAGTATCTTCCCACTCCAGCCTTTTAGCTGCTGTCAGACCACATCAGGGCAGAATACTGAATCCAACCACCTCACAGCTGCTAGGGAGGTCCCCAGAGGAGAGGGTGGGACAAGAATGGGCAGAGCAGCTTGGATCCAAGACTTTGCTCCTGGCCTCCCTGAATGCCCTTAGCGGCTCACCTCTTCTCCGAATTCACTTCCAGAGGCAAAGCTTGGTATTTCAGGTACTGCCTAGCCACAGATACACAGAACTGTGTACGAGCAGCCCAGAGACAAGTTCTAGGTCAGATCAAGGCTGTGATTCTTGCGTATCCAGACCTGATCCTGAGTCCTGGGATGGAGTAGAGGCCAGACTGGAGGGTACACTGACCAAGGCTCCTGACTTAGAGGCAAAACTACTGGGTTCAGGTCCCAATTCTATCCCATGTAGCTGTGACCTTGAGCTATTACTTGAGGTGTTTTTTTTTAAAACCATATTTTTTAATAGATTTTTTTTTTTTTATTGAGGAAGGGAAACAGGACTTTTTTTGGGGAACAGTGTGTACTTCCAGGACTTTTTTTTTCCAAGTCAAGTTGTCCTTTCAATCTTAGTTGTGGAGAGCACAGCTCAGCTCCAGGTCCAGTTGCCATTGCTAGTTGCAGGGGGCACAGCCCACCATCCCTTGAGGGAGTCGAACCCACAACCTTGTAGTTGAGAGGACGCACAACAACCAACTGAGCCATCTGGGAGCTCAGCGGCAGCTCAGCTCAAGGTGCCGTGTTTAATCTTAGTTGCAGGGGGTATAGCCCACCATCCCTTGTGGGACTCGAAGAATTGACTGGCAACCTTGTGGTTGAGAGCCCCCTGGCCCATGTGGGAATCGAACCGGCAGCCTTCGGAGTTAGGAGCATGGAGCTCTAACCGTCTGAGCCACCGGGCTGACCCTATTACTTGAGTTTTTAAACTTTAGTTTTTCATCTCTGAATTGGGGTTAATAATACCTTCCCCAGAGGGCTTATCAAAATCAGGTAATATACATGAAAACACTTTGTAAAGTGGTGTGTTGGTGGAAGGAATTATTTCCCCATCCCTTCGTTCTGTCTGACAAATCCAAAGGCCTTTTCTTGTAATATGTAAAAACTATTGGGTTCAAGGTAGGTATCTGGAAAGATATGTGTTTGGTGAGGGCAAGGAGAGATGAAGGCAGAGTGAAAGATGTGGTGAAGTGGTATGCCCTGTAGTCACGGAGGATGCGACGGGAGCTTTTCACTCACACAGTAAGAGTCTGTAATGCCTGTTGAGTTGGTACCTGTGGTATTATAGGAAATACTTATTTGATCATTGTTCCCAGTTTTTGACAAAAAGCTCCCCAAACCCTGGTAAGTTCCTGAGTGATAGGGATAGCAGCATCTTTTGTTTCTGACACAGAGTTCTTAAATTGCTTGGAATTTCCAGGGTGATAGAAGCCTCTTTTGTTCTAATGAGGCGACTCTAGATAGCTTCAGGATGGGGGCCAGGCACCAGAAAGACTGAGCCTTGATTAGAAGCCTAGAACTTTCAGCCCCATTCCCTCCACCCCCCGCCACCTCTGAGGAGGGGAGAGAGAGGGCCTGGAGATTCAATAAATAGTCGATCATGCCTATGTGATGAAACCTCCGTAAAAGACCCTAAATGACAAAGTGCAGAGAACTTCTAGTTTGGTGAACACATCCACAGGCCAGGAGGGTGGTGCAGCCCAAATCCATGGGGACAGGAGCTCCTGTGCTTGGGAGCCTCCCAGACCTCACCGTACGAGGTCAGACAATTAAGGTCGTGAACTCATCCTAGAAAAAGTGCTGCATACCTCATTGCTGAATATCACTACGGTCACCTATGAAGTATTCCCCTTGGGAAGCTATGCACCGACGCCACTGCCTAGTCCACCCTTCATAGCAATTTTGGAACTTATTCTGGAATGGCCATCAGAGCTGTTGTCGTATTACCCTGGATGCTCCGAATGTCATCAAAATGTTTTCCTTTCAGTATTTCCTTTACCTACGGGTAAAGAAAGAAGTCATTGGGGGCCAGATCAGGTGAGTAGGGAGGATGTTCCAATACAGTTACTTGTTTACTGGCTAAAAACTCCGTCACAGACAGTGCTGTGGGAGCTGGTGCATTGTCGTGATGCAAGAGCCATGAATTGTTGGCGGAAAGTTCAGATCGTCTTTTTCACTCAGCCTTTTCAGGACTTCCAAATGGTAAACTTGTTTGTCCAGCTGGTACAAATTCATAATGAATAATCCCTCTGATATCAAAAAAGGTTAGCAACATCATTGCAACAAGTTCACCAACTTCGTTGTCAGACCGGCGTATATATCTCTTCATTTGGTTGTTCATTTGTACTTTTAATACTATCCTTTATAATAAGCCAGTGTTTCCTCAGTTATGTGAACTGTTCTAGCAAATTATTCCACCTGAGGGAGGGTGATGGGAGCCCCCAATTTGTAGCCCATTGGTCAGAAGTATAGGACACTAGGGACTTGCGACTGGCGTCTGAAGTGGGGCCGTCCAGTGGGATTGAGCCCTTCAACGCGTGGGGTCTGCTGCCAACTCCAGGTAGTTAGTGTCAGGGCTGAATTGAGTTGTAGCGCACCCAGCTGGTGTCCGGATTGTGGCAGGACTGGTTGTTTATGGAAGGAAAAATCCCACACCTTTGGTGTCAGAAGTGTCCTGTGGGGAGAAATAGATCTTAGTAATACCATGTTTCCCTGGAAATAAGACCTAGCTGGACCATCAGCTCTAATGCGTCTTTTGGAGCAAACATTAATATAACACCGGGTCTTACATTATTTTATGTAAGACCGTGTCTTGTATTATAATAAAATAAGACCGGGTATTACATTAATGTTTGCTCCAAAAGATGCATTAGAGCTGATGGTGCGGCTAGGTCTTATTTTCCGGGGAAACACTGTAGTACCCCAGGCAGGAAACCACTGAGGGCCTAATGCTTCTCTGATAAAGCAAGGGCAAACAGGGACAACAGAAAATGGGAACGTGGGCATGGAGAGTAAGAGGCAGATTCTGAACAAAGTTGCTTGCTGTGTGACTCTTCATGCCTCCACCGTATATCCTGGCTCCTTGGTCTGTGATCTGTCCTGCTTTTACTCCCACCATTAATCATTTGCTCCTGTGTTCTACTCCTGATTTCGTAAAGAGAACATCTGACCCCCTGGCCTTTTCATACCAGGCCTCACCAGGTCGTCTCAGTTCAGAGCAATGGTTGGAGCGCTTGGGATCCCTTCATAGGACAGTTGGCTGCATGTGATAAAAAGAGTAGCTCACACTTAGTGTGCACTAAGCACAGTGCTCAGGGCTCTTGACAGCTTATCTCATGAATATCATCTTCCAAACAACCCCTCACGTTGGTTCTAATAATTGTAGAGAAGGAAACTGAAGCACAGACAGGCTAGATAACTATTAAGTAGTAGAGCTGGGACTTGAGTTCAGGTAGACTAGCTTCAGAGCCAGAGTTTGTAAGCAGCTTTTGTACAGCTTCTGAGTTAGGGCTGTGGGTGAAGCTACTCTTCCAAGCAAGGGTGGCGGACGTGCAGGCGGTGTGCTTGACATATGTAGCCCAGACACGTCTTGCAGGAGTCAAGCCAAACAAATTTGATTCCAGAATCTTCCAGCTGTTTTGTGAGTGCTCCTTTAGGAGCTGTGAATGGGTGTGGTTTGAAAAAGGTTCCATTGCCATTTACGGTGGATAAACACCGGCGGGTATACGGCCCCCTTGAGATATTACAGTAAAGAAATGGCTTTGCCCTTTGTTGAATCTGGAGTTTCACAAAATTATCTGAGCGGAGAGCTTATTTTTTCTTTGCAAGATGCCTGCTAATATACAACAGACCACTATTGCAGGACGACTGGTTTGGGAAATGCTCTCTTAGGCTAACCCCCCACCCCCCCACCCCTCAGTCCCTTGAAGTAGTGGTTGCATGAAGGATGGCAGCTAACATTTCTGCAGAGAGCAAAAAGTGCTCAGTGGCCAGTCAGCTCAGATAGCAATAAAAAGATGCTAATTAACCAAGGTCAGGCAGTGGCTGACTTTCCCAGGCTGCATGAAGAAGCTATCCCACAGATTTGGGTGGTTTATTTCTTCTTTTCATTTCCCCTTGTCACTGCTCTTGTCTAGACCCTTTACGTGTCAAGTTTGGACTGTCAAAACAACCTCCTGGCTAGCCTCCCTGCCAGCTGGCTCTCAGCTCCAGTCCATCTTGCACACCTGGCCAGATCAGTCTTCCTAATTTGTTGCTTGAACTTGTCACTCTCCTGTCCCAAATGTATTAATTCAGCTTTCAAGACTGTCCTGGTTGGCCCCAACCTACCTTGCCTGCTCCCTCCTCACATCCGACCTTCTCCATGAAGCTGAATCATCCTGGAGCCCCTCTGTGCTCTGTGTGGGCTGCTTTCTCCACCCAGTGCTTGAAAAGCTCCCTCACCTCCTCTGTTTCCTCCTGTCAGAATCTTGTGTTCTCATTCATTCACTTATCCTTTCAACAAGCATTTATTTTGTGCCTCTTGTATGCTAGGTCCTGTGCTAGAAGAAGACGCAGTCCTTAACCTCAAGGGGCTAATAAAAGCAGGTGAACGAGCACATGCAGGGTGATGTGTACTATGGCAGAGTGATGCGAAGGGTTTCATGAGCATGGGCACCTATCCCTGCCTGGGGCATAGGAGGCAAGTAGTGGCAGGCTTCCTGGAGAAAGGGATGTCGACACCTACGTCATCAAAAGGTAGTAGTCATCTGAAGGCATGTGGTGTGCTGGGAACTGGCCAATGCTGTGTTGGGTACCCAGATATTTGGTGCAGGGCAAACTGGGCAGGTTCTTCCAACCTCAGGGAGATTCCTCGGGGAGAATCTCAGGCTGCTCCTGCTGACCTGGGGAAGACAGGTGAGGGGAAAGCACTTGTATTCATCAGGAGAGTCTGGGGTGGGGAGGAGGACAGAAGGATGATGACTGATGTGCTCCCTGCATCCTGTGGTTCAGTGACCTCCCCCAAGTCTCATCTAAGAGATGTGCCACTGGAGCAGCCTGGTTGCCAGGGGCAACCCCAAGACAGCCTCATTCTAAAGGCAGTCAGTGAAGCCCTTTGTTCCATGGCTCTGATACACAGTCCCATCTGAGAAGTGACAGGACAGGGTCAATGTGCTCAGGTGGGTCTGAGTGAAAGAGTCTGATAGCCCTTCCAGCCACTCAGCAGGATCCTAAGAAAAGAAAAGACTCGAAAAACAGATGGCATTTTAATCCACAGGAATATACTTAATATGAGTAACATAACCTTGTTTCTCTGAGACACAGCCTAATTTACTTCAGGCCTCAGGCTTAATAACTTACCATTGACACCCTGTAGGTCTGAGGCGTGTGTGTATGTCTGTAGTGCGAATGGCATTGTAGAAGTGGTGAATTTCTCTTGGTCACGGTTTTCCTACTCTGTTGAGGTTGTCCACCAATAAGTTTCTCCTTTTCTGACCTAGGACTTGTGATCTGGAGCTTGTCCTGGAGAGAAAGCAAAGTGTGTAGGCAGAGAGAGAGAGAGAGAGAGAGAGAGAGAGAGAGAGAGAGAGAGAGATCCTTGTGCAACTGACATGGAATTTGATTACCAAGGCTCCCTGCTTCCTTCTCTTGTTCCTGCTGTTCTGCCTGCTTGAATTGCCTGCTGCTTTCCCCACAATGAGGGAAGCCCTGTGTTATGTACATTCAAAGTACTGGGTTTCCGTTTCTGCTCTGTGACTGGAGCAATGTATTTAATCATCCTGAGTCTTAGTTTCCTCACCTGTAAAATGGAAACAGTAGCACCCATCCTACCAATCACAGGGTTATTGGAATTACCAAATGAAAGAATTTATGAGAAGTGTTTTATAAACTGTAAGTAGCAGTAATAATAAGAACAAGAATAACAAGAAGAAGTTGCTGCCCGTTGTTGAGTGGTTACTGTGCAATTGCTGTCCTCTTTATTCACATTATCTATTTTTAATCAAGATATTATTTTTATTCAGACCCTCCGTGTCCTTGAAAACTCAGCTCACTATTCCCCTTACCATGAGAACTTCTTTGACAACTCTTGTTCACGTTGGTTCCCAGCTTCTCTGGACTAGTCTGCACCATCTAGGTAAACCCACCATTATTTCACAAGCTCAAGTTCTCTCTCTCCAGCTGGATTATAAACTCCTTCAGGGCAGGGATGAGGCACTCTATTTCCTTCCCTAAGATACCAAACACATAGTAAGTGCTCTAGAAAACTTGAGATTGAAAATTTTTGGCCACATAGCTATTGCATACATTGAGAATTCCCCACATTTTGCAAAGCCAAGGGTGGAGAGTTGGTTATTACTCTCCATCTCTGCCACCAGGAAAAGCCCTAACCGCTCCATTCAGGTTGATCATCAAACTCTTTGCAAAACCTTTACCAAGCTCCTAGACTGAGAATTCTGATCGCAGGACCCGCCTCTAGAAATGCTAATCATGTGACTCCCTTACACCCCCTGTCCTGCTCCATGTTTTTCTCCATGCTCATACAAATATGTGCAACACATAGATGAATTCTGTTATGAAAAGACAGTGACCCCTCTGTAAGACTCAGGAGGATAGTGAAGAAGATCAGGAATGACTTCCCTCTCACTCCAGCGTGGGGACTCGGGAACCGGGACACACAGACACCGTAGAGCCTTTAAGAGGAGACTCTTCCTGCTTCCTAATTTCTCTCGCTTAAATCATGCCCTCTGCTCCAGTGCGCCCCAAACAAATGAGCCTCCTTTCTCAGCTTAAGACCTGCCACATCCAGTCTAGTTTTGGGCCTTTGCATTAGCTGTTCTCACAGGCTGGAAGCTGCTGAGAACAGAAAGCTTCACCTTTGTATCATTCGAGTCAGCCTGCATTACAAGTCTTTCTCGGTCTCCTAATTTAAAATAACTTCCTTGGGGGAAAAATATAGACTATACACATCTATCGACTTTTTATATGAATAAGTTTCTCTGGAAGGATACACAAGAAATTAACATTCATTGCTTATAAAGAGGGAAACTGGATAGCTGGGAACGGGGGCTGGCAGAAGGGCGTCTCTGCATATCCTTTTCTCTTTTTTCTTTTAAATTTAGACTCATTGAATATATTATCTATTCAAAAAATTAATTAAAAATACAAATAAAAAGAGAAAAAAGCAGCCCACTGCTGAGCATTCTTTATTTACTTTATAAATTTTATTTACAAAACTAAAGCTGGCAGTGGGCACTTTGCCCGGTGGCCCATAGTTTGCTGATCGCTGCTCTATCACAGGATCTTCTTTGCTATTCACTGTGGCACTGATTATTGGCTTACTCGTTTCTAATCTGCTTTCCCCTAGTAGAATGCAGGCTTCATGAAAGCAGGGTGCTTTTCTGCCTCGTTACCATCATATCCCTGCACTGGCTCCTACGTAGTAGCCGCTCAGTAAGTATGTGGTGAATGACTAAGAATTTGAATCAATTATGTTCGGACTGAAGGGAAGAGCAGCCCTATTTGGAAGGAGAGAAGATGAAATAAACTTGATGGCAGCCCCTCCAGGAGGAATACAGCAGTCCTCCCCTCTTATCCACAGTTTCACTTTCCACGGTTTCAGTTACCCACAGCCAACTGCGGTTTCAGAAATAAACAATTCATAAGTTTTAAATTGCACGTCATTCTGAGTGGGGTGATGAAATCTCATGCCATCCAGTTCTGTCCCACCCGTGACATGAATCATTCCTTTGTCTAGTGTATCCATGCTGTATATGCTACCCTACCCACTCCTTAGTCACTTAATAGCCATCTCAGTAATCAGAGAGAGAGAGAGAGCAGAGAGAGAGAGAGAGAGAGACAGAGAGAGAGAGAGAGAGAGAGACCATATTCACATAACTTTTATTATAGTATATTGGTATTGGTATAATTGTTCTATTTTATTATTAGTTTTTGTTGTTAATCTCTTACTATGCCTAATTTATAAATTAAACTTTATCATAAGCATGTATGTATAGGGAAAGCATAGCATATATAGAATTCCAGGTTTCAAGCATCCACTGGGGGTCTTGGATCATATCCATTGTGGATAAGGGGGGCCACTGTACTATGTATTTTGGTCATTCTCAGGAAAGCCCAATCTGTAGTTCTTGCCTCAAGGAGTAGCTGCTGATGCCTGCTTCCTGAAAGCAGATTCAAAACTGAAACCGAGTACCTGTCCTCCGAGGATGTGTTCCAGAGAAACCAATGGATTCACCACTTTTCAGTTTAGGAAGAACACACACACACACACACACACACACACACACACACACACACACACCTGGGAAAGCTCCTCAGTTGGCAAGTTGAGCTTTGCAAACAGTTGCCCGGAGGGAGTGAGGGAGTAACTCACTGCCAGAATGGCATGGGTAACAGCTAAAACCTGGGGAGCGGGAGGAGCTGGGGAAGGGGAAGGAGGGAGTTTGGCACATTACAACTTAGGCAGCACATTTCCCTGAACAAACAGCCTGCATCACGTGTGTTGATCAGTTTTTTAAAAGTTTCTCAATCAACACATTCTCTGCCTGTCCAGGGCTGGGCTTTTGCAGCCATGCAGCACACTGCCCAAGAAAGTGTGGGGTCCTGAAGGAGAAACAGTTCTAGATGAATCACCCATGCCCCTGGGCACTGCCTACTCAGGGAGCTGGACCCAACTCACAATGCTCGGGGGCTGAGCGGAGGGGTGGGAGACCCAGCCAGGCTGCACTTCTTTTTTTCTCCCTTGGAAGAAGGTCACCAGGCAGGTTTCTCCTCTTGTAACTAACTCCTCCAGCACTTCCCCACCAGACACGGCCTCACACTTACTGGGAGGCAGATGGGACGGTTCCCAATGGAGTGCTCTGGAAAAGTGGTGGGAAGGGCAAGGGTTTTGGAGTCCCCCAGGCTAGGGGTGAACACTGGCCCCTTCACTTCCTAGCTGTGTGATCTTGATCAACTCTCGTAAAATCCCCGAACCTCAAGTTTTCTCAACTTTCTCTGCAGTAACCCCTGTGGAGTTAGTTAAAAATCATGTGCACAAAGTACAAGGAATCGTGTAGATGCCCAATGAAGAGAAGGATTTAGGGAGGCGGGAAGGCAGTGGACGTGCCCAGCAGTGGCTAGGAAGGAGAAGGACTGAGTCCATCTTAGCCGCTACCTGCAGCTGAGCTCAGAAAGCCCCCTCTCGCCCAGTTGAGCACCTCCTTTTGCCTTTCCTGATCAGGCTCCAGCCTGGAAATGTTAAGTCTTGTATTTCAGCCTGGTTTTCAGGTGGATCCACTGGCTTTCATTGGCTGGTCCTCCTGGAGCTTTGAGAGAGGTCACTGAATCGCCCTTTCACGTAGAGGGCTTCTCCCTCAGACAAGCCATGACATCACTGAGCCTGAGGGCAGCGAGGAGGCTGTAGCCTGCAGGCTGTAGCCCATACCTCCTCTACCCTCTAACCAGGACTTGGGCCTGTGTTTTCCAGGGTGTGCTTCTGGAGCCCTGGAGGGAGCCCATGAGTGCTCTGAGGGGAGACTACTAAGGAGAGGGTCTGTGTTTGAAGTGCCGAGTGATAATGGACTAGCTCATGCAGTCAAGACTTGCCATTTTCTTATACCACAAGTATACCCAGTACCCAGCAGCACACTCTGCCCATCAGAAAAGAGAGGGATCAAAGGAGGGGGACCTGGTGCATGTGTTGCTTTGAGCAGATCTGTGCCAGTGTGACATGGATTTTGCTGCCTGAGTGTTGCTGAAAGCATGGCAGTCGTGTGTGTGTGTGTGTGTGTGTGTGTGTGTGTGTGTGTGTGTGTGTGTGTGTTGGGTTGGGGGCCGTGTACCACTCTGCATGTATATAGAAGCTCTGGGCATGTATGAGGTGCAGCACTAGGGGGGCTTCTAGGCTTTGCGTGTAGCTTTATTCCCCCTACCCTCCCTGCTCCTGGAGGGGGAGCTGTAACTCCGCCCTCAGGCTATCTAGCTGCATTCCCCTCCCCCCAACCCACCAGCCTCTCATTCTGCCACAACAAGGAGCTTTGGCAGAGAGGGAGGGAGCGTGGGTGCTGCAGAGAGAAAAACACCCCAAAGTTTCAGTAAAATGGCAGGAGAGATGCCAGCACACGCAGGGAGCAGGATCCTTCTGTTTCTCACAGCCTGCACTGCTGGGCTGGGGGACACACCACGATTTCCTTTCCTTCCTTCCTCTGTTCTTTCCTTCCCTCCCAGTGTGATATTCAGGAAAGGGAGACCTGCAGTGAGGGGAGAAAAGGAACAAAGATGCTTTTCCTAGGGACCAATATTTTCTGTAACCACCAGAATAGACAGTGCTGGGCTCTGCTTGCTTTGGCAGAGTGGGGTGTGCGTGTCTGTGTGTGTGAAATAGAGTTAGTGTCCGTGAGTGTGTGTATCTGTGAGTGTGTTGTTAGTCTGTGAGTGAATGTGTGTGTGTGTGTGTATGTGTATTGGGGGGGGCTTTAAAGATAAAGGGCAGATAGAACAGAAAGAAGCAAGCACAGGGTTGGTTATACATCTGCCCTGGATAGCCCACCCATGAATAATTGAAAATTGAGCAATAGACTGGCCATTACCAATATTTTGCAAAATTAGACTAAAGATGTACAAGAGGAAAAAAACCTCAAGATAGATGTTTTTCTTTGTGCTTTTGAAATTAGGGCATTTCATTTGAGCAGTGGCTCCTTTTAGATAGGGTAAGACCTCATTTACTTGAAGCTCGAAGCTCGGGAATCCAGTTTTGTGATCATTTCACCTAAATGAGGGCTGGAGTTCATTTTAGTACTATTTGCTTACAAAATATTTGAGTTTGTAAACTAGCAAGATCCCAAGGGGAATGTTTATGCCACTCAAGAAAACAAGTCACTTTTCACCTCTTTGAAGTATCTATTTGCATTTCAACAATATGGTACTTATAAATCACTCCTTTCTAGCAATTCATTAAAACAACTCCTAGAGGCAATACTTTAAAAAAAAATAGTAAGGCTGTATTTCTTTATTTACAAGCGTACAATGGGTTTGAACAGTTTATCTGACTTATTGGTGTCTATTCACATATAAGCGTAATAACTTCTAACATTTATTGGGTTCTCATCAAGTACCAGGCCCTGCATTAAATGCTTTATACATGTGTTCTCTTTCAGTCCTTCCAACCTGGAGGTACTGTTACTTTACGACTAAGGCACAGAGAACTTCACCAGGTTCATGTAGACAGTAGGTGTCAGGGCAGAACTTAAATTCGGGCCTCGACTCCAAAGCCCCATGCGTACCCCGCATGCTCTATTGTGTGCCTTTATATTTACTGCCCAGGGATGCCACAGCATGTCCAAGAGGGATGACTGTGGAGGTGTCTACAGAAGGTGTCCCCATGCAATTCTTGGCTCCTGATCCAGACCTGGTCTGCAGGGCCAGTGCCTTGGTCTTTGGGGGCACGCCATCTTAGAGAGGGTAATCCCTGTTGTTGGCAGCGGGGGGAGGATAAACCCAGTTGGGTTATGGCCCATGAATCTCCTTGGGATTTTTAAAATTTCTCTGGGACAGCAGGTTTTTCTAGGGCCATCTCCCATAGATGGATAGCCTGGGACATTGACATGAGGAAATCAACAAATACAAAGCATGTCATAAAGTATGTATTTAGCATTGTGATCACCAACCCAGCTAAGAATACTTCCAGAAGGTTCTAGGAGTAGTGTAGGAATTTGCGGAAGGGTAATGACTCTGAATTCCCTCTGGAAGGGGTGAGGAAGGGGAGCCGAAGGGAGAAAAGGAAGGTGATGAGAGGAGGTAGAGGAGAAGGCATGAGGGGTGTGTGTGACAGGGAGGAAGCATACAGCTCAATGAATAATGGAGAACAGCTTTATTACTTTGACTTTTTGAAATAAGAACTGGCTTATGAAGGTGGGGAAGAAGCAGCCTGGGAATAAATGAAACGAGGAAGGAAATTGAAGCCATCATTTCTGGACTGCTGACGAGCAGATGCCAGCATGCCCTTATCCTCTTGCTGTATTCAGTGCTTTTCTAGAGATAAATGGAGAAGCTCAAAGAGGTTCAAGAGGGCATTGAACTGAAAACTCAAAGGCTCTAAGGTATTTTGGTTATGAGAAAAGAGGGCTGGAAGTTGAGGACTAGTCATCTCGTCTCTGGAGGATTTTTTTTTACATGAGCTATTTCACTGTTGCCAGTGGATTTAACTGCAAAACTGAAGGGAGATCAAGTAAGAATTTATGAAAGAGGAGCTTATAAGATGCTGCAATCTCTACCAAGATGTCTCTAGGGATCAATTGGTTAGGGGATCTAGAAGAGAAGGAGTTGGAAACACTTTTATCAAGCCATTGAGAAGCCTAGCAGAGTAGAGAGTACTAGGAGCAGTCCAGCCTTCCCTTAGAGGAAGCGAGACCAGCAAGCAGGGGAGAGAGGCTCTACAATCAATAGCTACCTGAAGGGGATAGAGAGAGAGTCTGGCTCAGGGACCTCGCCCGGGAAAGCAGCCCCTGTGCTGAGATTAGTGAGAAGTTCTCTGTGAAGACTCATTCCCTGCAAGGAAACACGGGCAGAGTGTGCACCAGAGACCAGCCTTCCTCGTCCAGGATTCTTTATTTGAATCTCCTCTGCATCCAACCAAAGGGAGCTATTTACTCACAGTTGGGAGATGTGGGCATATATCACAGCTTGATACGATAATAAGGTCTGCAGCCCTCTTTGGGGTGCACAGGGCCAGCACAGGGAGCAGTTTTGCCCTGAAATCCTACCTCTAACAGACAAGATTGAGAGCCTGGGATGGAAAGAGAAATTCTGTTGAAAGCCTTGTCAAAGACCATACTTAAATCAGCACTTTGGGGGGTTATGTGGGAGATGCATAAAACAAAAGTGTGAGACTGTCCCTGCCCTAGAGGAAATGAATGTGTCTTCTGATGGGATTGGTCCCTTCTCCTTCGGCCCGGTCCCTCTTCATTGTTTTCACCTACGTGACCATTCACTGCCACACTCTTTCTCCTCTTTTCTTGTCATCTTTGTTTTCTGGTCCTTTCCTACTCCCTTTTCATTTTTCCTCTCCGCTCCTAAACTCAAACTCTTGCACCATCACAAGGCTGCATCATTGTAACTTAGGGTTTGCAGGTTTAAACTAATTTAAGAATCAGTCTGGGGACCAAATGGAGAAAGTCTTGTTATGAGGTGGCACTTTGCTTCGTGAGTACGATGCAATGCATGCTTGAAATCCAGATGTTTGGGAGCCACTGATTTCACGGGAGAGTCAGACGTGTAAGCAGTTATTTCAGTGCATACAGTGTAATAAATACAGGTACAAAGGCACAAAGAGCCATGATATAAGAGGAGAATGATGGGTGTAGTGTGAGTAGAGGGAAGGTGCATCTGGTGGGAGTGTCTGAACAGGGGACTAGAAAGGAAGGCTGGAGCCTGATTGTGAGGGGCCAGATCAGGAGAAGAATTCTCAGGAAGCAGAGCTGGGGAGAGAGCTGCTGACCAGGGACTTGGGAGAGGCTTTCCCAAGAAGTTGGCCTGGCGAGGAGTCTCTTGCCTAGCCCTTTGCTTTAAGGGCTCGCTTTTCTCCTTCCTTTCCTCCTGCCCCACTTTTCCTGAGTATGCCAGACCCAGAACATCCTCGCAGCCTGCGGCTCTAATTACTTCATTCCATTTTAATTCTGCTGAGTTAGGAGCCTGTGAACTCAAGAGGAAATTCACGAAAAATACCCGGCAAATTGAATGTGCTAGCATTTCAGAAGCACATCTGACCCTATCTGCCCCTTCGTGTTCCCTTCCTCTAGCACTGCCTCAACCAGCCTCAGATGGAAAACTCAAGGGTAGGATGTGCTGATGGGAAGAGGTGGTGGTGCCGGTGGAGTAAGATGCTGGGTTTGACTAACTCATTTGAACTATTCCTTTTGGAGGGAATAGAGAAGGACAGGGTGGGGGCTTCCTGACGGGAGGCTTTTCCTGGACACTTTTGGGAACTGATGGAGTCCATTTCTACAGCTCCAAAACATTGTGAGTATATGTGAATCATAATGTTTCCTCTTCCCTAGAGATACTTACAAATTAGGAGAGATACTTTATTCCAAGTTGTTTGTTCATAGAGATGGATAGAATTACCTCTTAAAATGAGGTGATTGTAGTTTGTAAATCAGCAGTTCTCAATTTTTTTGGTCTCAGTTTTCCTTTACACTCTTAAAAGTTATTGAGGTCTCCTCAGAGCTTTTGTTTGTGTGGGTTATATCTATTGGTATTTACTGAATTAAAAATTAAAACTGAGAAATTAATAGAATATTTATTAATCCATTTAAAAATAACAATAAATTATTATGTGTTAACATAAATAACACATTTTGGTCAAAAAAGAACTATATTTTCCACACAAAAAAAAATAAAGTAAGGGATAAGGTTGGCATGTTGTGCATTTTGGCAAATCTCTTTAATACCTGGATTAATAGAAGACACTTAGATAATACATTTCTACTTTTGCATTCAATCAGTTTCAATATGTTATTTTGGTTGAAGAAAATCTAGCCTCGTAGAGTTGGGAAAGGGAGGAGTATTTTAGCTTTCAAATAATTGTAGATATTTTTCTTTGATACTACACCAAAACTTGACACATGGTAATTTCTTAAAAGTGGCTATGTGGAATCTGAAACCATATCAATCAGTTCTTACTCTATTACATTAAAATCCATCGGTTTATCTTGCACTTTGAGTAGATTTCATAACACCATGCATTGGTCATTTGAAAAATTTAGATTCTCTGAGTTGTATAAATCTTCCAAATGTTGATACATTTCATTATACAATATTTTAAAAATCACATTCATTATCTCACCATATCACCACATGTCTTTAGAGAAGTCTTTAAGCATTGGGAAGCTGTCAAGTTCATGGTAGCAGATAGAAGTGTTCCAAAATTCTAATTTTCGCTTGAAAACTTGAATTTTATCATTGGCAACAAATGCTTTCAGTTGTTTTCCTTGAAGTGACAGGCTCGCTTTGTTCATTTTTGGGAAACTGTCTGCCAAACACTTAAATCTGAATAATCTTAGCTTGCCTTTCAGTCATTCTTTCAAGTAAAAATGATGATGTTCCATGAAAAAAGAGGCTAGTTCAGCTTGAAACTCAAACAATTGCAGAAGTGCTTTTCCTGGAGACAGCCAGCCACTGTACTTGGAATACAGCAAAAATGCTTTATGTATACTTTCTATTTTTAATATTCTGTCAGACAGAATATTAAAAAAGATATACGAAAGGGTTGAGGTTTACTAAAAAAGTAATAATTTTTACTGTTTTATCAAGGATATTCCTAAGTGAAAGTAAAATTTTTTTTCCTATTTTTTTTCCCTTGACCCTATTATAAAGTCTGTCTCTGTTTTTTAGTAGCCACCAAATCATGTGTTCAGTTTTATCCAGATCCTAAAGCCAGTTCTAAGTAGGAAATTAGCATAGGAGAAAGCCTAGCTTTTTTTTTTTTTTTTTAACTTTTATTTATTTTAAGTGTGTTTTTCCAGGACTCATCAGCTCCAAGTCAAGTAGCTGTTTCAATCTAGTTGTGGAGGGCACAGCTCACAGTGGCCCATGTGGGGATCGAACTGGCAACCTTGTCGTTATGAGCATCATGCTCTAACCAACTGAGCTAACTGGCCACTTCGAAAGTGAAATTTTTTAAACTGCATATGTGTGACAGTGAAAAGTCCAAGCATTGCTAGTACAGTTTAGTGCCACTGCTTTGATTTATGTTAAGGTGCAAGTTATTTTACCCACTATTGCTTTTGTGCCATTAGTGCAAATGTCAACACAGTGGGAAATCTTAAAATAATATCTTAATAGTGTTAGAGAAATAGTTTTGACCTTGTGAACCCTTAGGGTCTTGGGCACCTCCCAGGGGCCCATGGATCACATCTTGAGAACCACTGCCCTAAATAACATGTCCAAGTTCCTCAGGATTTGACTCTAGGTCCTCTTTTCTTCTTATTCTCTACTCTCTCCTTAGGTGAGCTCATCTACTGCCCTTGAATTACCTCTGAGCAAATGAACCATATACTTGTTATCTCGAGCCCTGACCTCTCCCTGAAGGTTTAGACCCACCTATCCAGCTGACAATTCAACTTTGGCACTTGGATGTCTCAAAGGCTCCTCCAGGGGGCAGCCTGTCTAAGACTTCACGTGCATTGTTTTCCCTTGTCTTCCATCCACTTGTACAAGCCGGAATTCTTGTCCTTGCCACATTCACCCTCCCCTCTTATCCCATCAATCACCAAGTCAGTTAATTGTACCTCATAAATATCCTTTGAGTCCATAACTTCTCTCTATCTCCATCATCACTACCATCACTACCAAAGTCAAAGACACCATTATCTCTTTCTGGAATTACCGCACCAGTCTCCCTGCAATCTGTTCTCCTTATTGTAGCTGAGGGATCTTTTTAAAACACAAATCTGATCCCTGCTGATCCCTGCTGAAACCCTTCAGTGACCTCCCATTGCTCTCACAATGAAGGTCAAAACCTTTAACGTGGTCTGCCTCCACACGAGGTCAGATTCTTTAGTATATGCTCTTCTAGAACATGTTCCTTCTCTTCATGACACTTATCGTTGTTTGTACGTGTATATTCATGAGTGGGATTCTTTGCTTATTGTCTCTCCCTGATGAGACCGTAAGTTTCATGAGAGCAGACATTTCATAAATATTTAATTGCTTAGTTAATGATCAAATGAGGCCCAGGACAATGCCTCTGAGCATAGATGAACCACTGAAAAATATGTCTTCTGCCCCAGGCCCCCCTGAGTTGGGGAAAGACCTATTTTTATTTCTATTGTCTCATGGCATTTCTAAGAAAAATCCTGCCTTGTCCTAGGCTTTCCATCAAAGTGTCCTCCTAAGTGTGGGGGCACATTTATCTTCCTTTTGACACAGGAGGCCTCTTTGCTCCCCATCACTCATGCTGGCAATGGCTCTTGGAGAAGGTTAGCTAGCGATACTGGCCCTTCAGGAATATAAAAGAGGACATCTCATCTCTCTCCTACTAGGTGCTTGGCTAAGAGGCCCATTTCAGCAAGAGAAAATAAAATATATCAAGTGGAGGTGCCAAGAGGGAGACAAAAGGAGAATGAGTCATGATGTTTGTCCTCGGGGAGACTTTCATCTGCTGCAGAAGACAGAACCCTATTTTGGGTTTTGGGTGATTTTTTGTTTTGTTTGTTTAGCTGAGGCCAATATAGCCCTGGAAGTGGCCTTTCCTACAGGAGCAAAGGGAAACCAACATTCATTAAGCAGCTCTTGTGTTATTAAGCACCTACCAGCCACTTTGACTTTTGTTCTATCATTCAGTCTTTATAACAACCAAATGAGGTTGGAATTATTGTCCCATTTGGATACATAAGAAAGTAACTGAGACCCAGAGCGGTTAAGCAACTTGTTTACTTAGTATAGTGTATTAGACTTATTTACTCGCCCTCTACATAGCCTTTAAGAGACTCCGTACTGTCCAGAACTTGGCTACAGGCCATATTATATGCCATGTGACACATGCACACCCAGTTTCTTAACCACCACTTACTCACTTCTACCCTCCTCTGCCCTAGATGATGGGGTCAGAGGTCAGAGGTCAGTTAGTACATACATGGGCTGGCCAGTTGTTAAGCCATATTTAGGCCAAGAGCAGAAACTTCATCTTAAAAGCCATCTTGTCTTGATCCTGTCTTGCTTAATCTTCTAGGGGCCTGTGATCAGCAGGCCTGGACGGGCCTGGGCTGTCGGGATGGCGACATGGGGCCAGGGCGTGGTGCTGGAGGGCTTGGTCATGCCCTGAAACCCTTGGTCATTGAAGGGGGATCAGCCTCATTTACCCCCTCCTATAAAACTCCATACTCCTCTTTGCTGGGGAGATTATGGTCTTTTTTCCCTCTGCTCTAGCCTGACCTCCCACAGCTCAAACACGCCAAATAAATTCTAATAGTGCAACCTTGGTCTCCCGCAACTTATTCCTCCGGACACGCCTAACACCAGTCACCTCTCATTTATGGTCTGGTAGAAAGACGACAAGCTGGGCCAGCCAGATTCCCTAGCTTAGAAACTTCAGCCTAAAGCAGAGTTCCCCAGCAGCAACCAGAGCCTGGAAGAGAAGCAGCCTTACCCAGTGTGTCTGAATCACATTAAGGGTGGTTGGAGCTTGACAAGGAAGAGCCATGCCCTTCAGCTGCTGAGGAATCTTAAATCTAGATTCCTTTCCAGCTTCAGTGCCTGTCCCTGGAGTGGTCTGAGAGACCCCATGTGGCTCCTCATGCATTGTCATACTAACCTTCTGTGTTTGAGCTAACCTTTCCCGTAAGCGTTGGACTCAAATGGTTATAGAGTGACAGAGTCAGAACCTGAACCCAAGCCCATCTGATCCCACAGGCTGTGCTCCTTTCATTGTTCCACACTGCAGAGGGGGAGTCCCTGAGCAGTCAGGTGCCCAACACCCTGGGAATGAACAAAGTCAACTTTGGAAAGAAGGACCAATTTAAAGAAGGATGTGTGAGAGACCCTCTCCTGCTGGGTGCTGTGAAGTGGTCCAAAGACGGATGGTAAGTGCCTGGCCTTGCTTTAGGAATCCTTCCTGGGAAGCACACATTGTGTTGACTAGAAGCCCTTTCACTGCCAGCCACAGTTCAGTGTGTGACATCCTGTGTGAAGTCACCTGTCATCAGTGACATCACTCAGCAGTGCCATTCCCATAATGGGCCTAGACCTCGGGCACCTCAGGGTGGGGAACTACAGAGGGCACAGGCTTTGGAATTGGGCAGACTGGGGTTCAAATCCTCTTCCTGCCTGTCCGTTCTTGGGAAAAGCAACACTACTTTCCCAGCCTGTTCCTCAGCGTTCTCATTGGTAAAATGGGGGTTCTTATCTCACAATAAGGATTGTAAGAGATAAATATGCAAGACCCTCCATTGTGGGGAGTTAGTGTAGTGGGTACAGAGTTTTTGTTGGGTGAGATGAAAAGTTCTGGAGAGGGACAGTGTGATGGTTACACAACAATGTAAAATGTACTTAATGCCACAAAACTGTACACTTAAAAATGGTACATTTTATGTTATGTGTATTACACATTGTTTTTTTGGTTTTTTTTAGATTTTATTGGGGAAGGGGAACAGGACTTTATTGGGGAACAGTGTGTACTTCCAGGACTTTTTTTCCAAGTCAAGTTGTCCTTTCAATCTTAGTTGTGGAGGGCGCAGCTCAGCTCCAGGTCCATTTGCCGTTTTCTAGTTGCAGGGGGCACTGCCCACCATCCCTTGCGGGACTCCAGGAATTGAACTGGCAACCTTGTGGTTGAGAGCCCCCTGGCCCATGTGGGAATCGAACCAGCAGCCTTCGGAGTTAGGAGCATGGAGCTCTAACCACCTGAGCCACCAGGCAGGCCCCTATCACACATTTTTTTAAAGAAGACTTTACATTGGTCTCCTGGGGAGCAGCAGATACCTTATAAATGCTGGTTTCTGTTTTTGTCCTCTGTAGCAGAAGCCAAGGTTGAGCTAATCCTAGTGCCCTTCACCCAAGGCATCCCTCTGGCCTCTCCTTCAATAGCCTGAGGCATGGGGCCCATCATAGCCCCTGCTCTAGAGTTGGAGGCCTACTGGGGCAGTGAAGTAAAATCTCCAGGCCTAGGAAATCAGGACTACCGTGAAATGAGCACTTTCCAGGGCAAGAGGCCAGGATTTGAGGCTGCTGGGGCAGAAGAGAGCCAGGTCTGAGATGTGACCAGGCCCTGCCTCAGGACGCCAGGCCACGGAGCAGTGTCCAGGGGTCTGGCTGCTGCAGCTCTTTGCCCTGGAGAGAGGAGCGCCAAGGAGGCTCCTTATCAGGGAAAGGTGGATGGTTAAGCTGCATCTCTGCTAGAAACTCCAGAGGTCTTCTGGGAGGGCTCCTTTCTCTCTAGCCATCAGTGCTCACTGTGTGCTGTGTGAAACTAGACTGGTGCCCCCACCCCTTCCTCACGGCAACCTCCCTGCCTTCACCAAAGCCAAAGTCAATGCCGTGTTAATATGATAATGCTGTGATAATGGCCAGGAGATGACTTCAGCTAACCACTGGAATGGCATCGGAGGCACCATTTTCATTCTCCCTGGTGAGGAGGCAGCCGGGGCCCAGGGCTGGAGCATAGGCGCTGACTGGGAAATTGCATCTGGGAAAGCACTGAGGGGGAAAATTGGAAGTATCGGAATTTCCCAGGTTGCAATTCCACAGGGGCCAAACATCGTTAGCAGCAGCACTAATTATGATCCAGAAGTCAGGCCTGGCTGCCTAGCCTGCCCAGGCAGTCCTTGAGAGCGGCCTTGGGAGCCAGCAGGGCAGAGGCAGGGCTGCAGGGAGAGGAGAGGCTGCACAGTCATTCAGACGCCTGGGGAAGGGCGGCTGGGTAAGGTTCAGTTCCTGGGTGCCCTCATGTCCTTCAGAATGCTTGGGACTATGATAGTAAGTGTGGAATTAGATTGCTGGAATGATTTCTACCTGCCCAGAATTCAGAGTTGTCTCCACTTCCTCTCTCCTCATTCTCTCTAATCCTCCACGCTCCACTGAAAATTCTCATGTCACTATCACCAGTGACTCCCTGTTGCCAATTTCAGAGTTCATCTCTTTGTCCTCATCTTACTCATCCTAGCAGCAGCATTTGACACAGATGGTTGCTCATTCCGTCTTAAAACACTCTCTTCATTTGGCTTCCAAGACACTCCTCTCTCAGTTCTAGACACTGCTCTCACCTCCATAATTTCCTGTGCTGGCTCTTCCTCATCTTCCCCATCTCTGGGGTGCCCCAGGACTGTCATCATACCTCTATTCTTTATCTACTTTCCCTAACTAACCCCATCTTTCTCAAGACGTTAAAGCCAGCTGCATGTCGATAAATTCCCAAATGGATATCTTCAGCCCCTACATTTCCGCTGAACTTTAGACTCATATCCAACTGCTACTTGACATCTCCATGTGAATGTCTCTCGTAGTCCTCGTAAGCTCACCGGTCCCCTAGTCTTCTCCATTGCAATAAATGCAACTCTGTTCTACCAGCCCCCACACTTTGGAGTCATTCCTGGCTCTTCCCTATCTTTGATGGCCCCTTATCCAATTTCTCAGAAAATGCAGTTCCACCCTTTAAATTATCTCCATAATCTGGTCACTTATCTCCACTTACACCACTCCCACCCTCATCAGAGCAACCATCAATACTTGCCTTGGCAATTACAATCACCTCTGAATTAATTACAGTACAGATTAGGCTGCTATATCAGAGCCTCCAAATCTTCTATCTTGTTTTATGCTAGATAGAAGATTACGTATTTCTCAAGCATGAATCTGTGCACAAGTAGTCTGGGGTTGATACAGTCATTTCACAATGTCAGGGAGCCTAGCTTCTCATGGCTTGCTGCTCTGTCATCTTCAACATGTAACTTCCATCTCGTAGCCTAAGATAGCTGCTCCAGCTGCCACTGTCATGCCCATGAGATTCTACCCTGTGAAAGGGGAGAAGGAAGAAGTGGAGGGCAGGCCCATTACTTTAAGAACATGACCTGAAAGTTGCAGATGTCACTCTGCTCACATTCCATCAGCCAGCATTTTGTCACATGGCCACACTTAGCTGCAAGGGGGGTTGGGAAATGTAGTCCTTTTTCTGAGCAGCCTTGTGCCCAGCTAAAACATGGAAGAAAAGAATGAACTGGGGGGGGGGGGGGGATGAGTAGGTTCCGTGATAGTGTCCTAAGTTGTTTCCCTGCTTCTCCTCTACCCCCTGCAGGTTGTTCTCAACACAGCAGCCAGAGTGGTCCTGTAAAGTCAGACCAAATCATTCCTCTGTACAGACTTTCTAATAATTTCCCTCTTACTGAGAATAAAATCTAAAGTCCTTACTGTGCTCTACGAGGCCCTCTGATCTCATCTCCTACCTCTGTCACCCCTGCTCACTCCACTCCAGCCAGCCGTGCTGAACTCCTTGCAAAATTCTTTCACCTCAGCGCTTTTGCAGTTGCTGTTCCCTCTGCCTGGAACACTTTTCCCCCAGATAGCTGCAAGTCTAGTTTCCTTTCAGGTATCTGTTCAAATGCTACCTCCTCAGAGCAGCTTTTCTTGATCCCTATTCCCACCATTCCTAGTCCCTTTACCCTACTTTGTTTTTTTTCAAGTCAACACCACCCAAAATTGTATATATTTACTTACTTTATATCTGTTTCTCCACACTAGAACATAAGATCTATGGTCCACATATAGCAGGTATGCTATACATGCTTACTGAATGAATGAATGAATGAATGAATGAATGAATGAAGATGGCAGTGCCTGTGCTCAAATGTAGCAGGAAGGAGCTTCTTTCCAAATCAGTTCAGGACCCATTTCTTTTTCTTTTTTGTAATTTATTTTTTTTTATTAGTTTCAGGAGTACAAAAAAATGTAATAGTTAGACATTTATACCCCTCACAAAGTGATAACCCCCTTCTCCCAATCTACTACCCCTCTGACATCGTATATAGCTGTTACAGTTCCATGGATTCTATTCCCTATGCTGTACTCCATATCCAGTGACTATATATATATTAAATTGTAGGTGACATTCATAATTTTTCAGCTTCAGGTGTACACTGCAGTGGTCAGACATCTACACCGTCCATGAAGTGGGCTCCCTAATAAGACAAGTGTCCATCGGATACCCTACAAAATCTTTACAACATTATTGATTATATTCCCCAAACTGTAGGACCCATTTCTTGATCTCTGTCATGGTCCCAGTTGGGAAGCAGAGATATCTTAGTTTCTTGCTTCTTGCTGCTCCCTTCAGTTCAATTTATCAAATATTCATTAGCCATCTAGTGTGTTAGGTATCTAGTAGGATGACTATATAAGCTATAGACCAGTACTGGCCCTCAGGACCCATATGGGTTGGTTAGGAGCCTAATATTTTTTTTTTTTCCCTGTGCAAGTGTGACCATTCAGGTACAATATAAAAGATCAAGGAAAGCATGACTCCTTTCTTTATGGCAACACCAGGAACTGGTGTGGCCTGGGTAGAGGAAGAGGGGAGGATACAAAGAGAAGCTGCCCCATCTTAGCTTATAATTCTAGGTTGTGGTGGGCTTCTTTCTCTTACTCCCTAGGGAGTAGGTCCTCACTCACTGCTTGTCTGCTTAAGAACAGTTTGAACCAGTTCTCATTCAATGGATGAGGGAAAAGACATAAGACAAGTGGGGTGGCCAGAGGGCTGGGGAGATGGAGGGCATCTCAGGGGGGCCCAGCTGGAGGACAAGGTAGCTCAGAAAAGCTGAGCAGGAAATGTATTATCTGAAACGATTATTCTATTATCCTTTCCTGCTCTGGGAAAAATGCAAAAGGTCAGGGTCAGTTATTTTCCCCAGACTCCTCCATGCCGGGCGGACCAGGACACTGCTTTGACATTTACAACCTGAGAAGATAAGAGGCCTCCTTTGAGGCCTGGCTTTGAATTTCCACGTTGGGAAAGTTCCATTTTTCCCCATCTTTGGACAAGGCTGCTTGTTGCATCCCCTACTAATTTTTCTTTCTCTTTTGACCTTTCCTTTCCATCTGAGAGGTAGAGCCAAGAGCAGTAGTTCTCAAACTTAAACATGCATTGGAACCTCTTGGAGAGCTTGTTAAAACAAGATTGCCGGGGTCACATCCAGAGTTTTTTAATTCTGTACATCTGGGGTGGGGCCTGAAAATTTATATTTATAGCAAGTTCTCAGATGCTGTTGTTGCAGTTGGTCCCAGATGCATTGGGAGAACCACTGGCCTAGAGCAAGTAATTTAGGTCTAAAGGTGTCCCATCTCTGATCGTCTACTTTAGTCCTCCCACTCTCCATCCACAGGGAAGCGGGCCTTGAGTCATCGCAGGATTAATTCAAATGAGATGTCACGGATTTCCTGACCATAGGGGTGGCTGGCCAAGTCAGCCCCAGGGATCTCCCTCTCTGTATATCTTTGAGAATCTCTTCCACTCCCACAGGTCTGGGAAAGTGAGGATCTGTTGTCTGCACCCTCCTTCCCCATGGGCACAGCCCCTCCTAGGCAGGGAATGCCTGACCTGAGAACTGTAGAAACTGTTGCAGGTGGGGGGTGGGAGAACAATAGATGCAGAATAAGCAGAGGGAACCCCCTCTCCTCCTGCACTTCTCTTTCTTTGAAATTAAAATATTTGTTTCTTCCAGGGCTTTGCTCATGCTGATGTGTGGAAAACCATTTATGCTTAATATTTCCAACCCATTAGCAGCCTGGCATGGGGCTCTGCTAATCAGGTTCCTTAGTGCCAGTGCTGTGAAGAGTGGGGTTGTGAGTGTCTGCAGCAGCTTCTAAGCCTCAGCTGGAGAGGAGGCATCTAGACAAAGGTCAGGGCCCAGATAGGCTCAGAGGTGTCCTGAGAATGACTCATCCAGGTTAGGAGGCCCATCTCATGGTAACGTGTCCTCC
Source organism: Rhinolophus sinicus (assembly GCF_036562045.2). Classification (NCBI taxonomy): domain Eukaryota; kingdom Metazoa; phylum Chordata; class Mammalia; order Chiroptera; family Rhinolophidae; genus Rhinolophus; species Rhinolophus sinicus. Next base: position 80,490,469 of record NC_133759.1, read on the forward strand.
TACCTTCATTTTGGTAGAGACGCCTGAGTAGGCCGCCTGATCACCTTTGGTGAAATAGCAAGACGTCCCTCCCCCCCTCCCCCCGACTCCTACTCTAGCCTGCTCTCTCCTCACATCAGAGGACAGAGCGTTCCTTTGGGAGAACATTCCTGTACCAGTGACCCTCACGCAGCATTTAATGAGCACCTCTATGCGTGAACGTCTTTCTCCCACATCACCTGCTTATCGTTGCAAAATCCCAAACCTACACTTTATTCTGTCAGCAAACAGGTGGTGAGCTCCTTTGGCCTGGAATCTAGGGGATCCCTGAGGACTGTTGAGCTGTAAGACTCTCTGGTTCTCTGTTGGCTGCTACTTCTGCAGCTGCCCTGGAAGAGTTTGGGTTCTGTGGCTTTGATCTACACCACAGTATAGTGGGGTGCCCTCATTTAAGGGTAACCAGGTAATATTCTCAGAGAGGAGGCTATGCCCTGAATCCAGTCTTGAAGTATTTGTCTCTTGCCCCTCTTGACATCTCACGATGCTTTTGGTCCGACTAGATAACTCAAACTACTGGCAGGTCCACAAGATGCTGGGAGGTAAAGATACCCCCCCCCCCAACATTTGCGAGAGGAGGGGAGTTTCTGCTATTAAGAGGCATGGAAGGATCCAGCAAATGCCAGTGACTGGTTCATGTTCCCCCTCCCCTCATTTCTGGGAACTCCAGGGCCTGGGACAGGTTGAGTACCTCTAATGGGGACCTCAGCACTGAGCCTCAACAACCATCAAAATCACAGCACTAGACAAAGCTGGCTTTTCTCCTTCCAGTCAGGGAGAGCCCATATGGGCACCTGTATTCCGGGCCACCAACAAGCTGCTGGTTGGCAAGAGTTTGGGGGCCTCCTCTTTCCTTCATTGTCCATGCTGGCTCCTCAACCTCAGATCTGAGCCATGGGGAACCTTCTCCAATTTGCTGGAACAGGACATCCTAAGCTGCTCCCGTTGTGGTCTGGGCCACCAGCTCCCCAGCCTGCTGCTGCTAGAAGAAGGCTAGGATGTCAGTAATCAGTCCACAGCATCGCTCCACGTGCCAGGCCCTTCCTGGGGGTGTGGGGCCCATTTGGAAAGAATCACATTTGAAGCAGGCAATTTGCAGAGAGATGGGGAGAATGGAGGAAGGGAGAAGTGCTAGGTGGCCAACTGGGCAAAGCCCTGTTTCAGCCAGGCCATTTGTGCCCACACTTTCCCGTAGCCCAGCCTTCCCACATGGCCTGCTTAAGCCTGTCTGCCCAGCTGTCATCCCCTTTCGTGCTCCTGGGCCTTGGAGAAATGCCAGTATTTCCCTTCTCTGTCCCTTCTGCCTTCTGGGCCCTAGCTGGCCCATCCCCAAGATGTACAAACCTTCCAGCTGGAGGCTGGCTTGGAAGCAAACAGTGTAAGCAGGGCAGGGGCTAGAACTGTAGGCTTGCGTTCATGATCCTGTATTCCAAAGCCAAGGATAGGTGGGCACACTTAGCGACTGAAATGTCACCTGCTTCCGGCCCCCTTGCCTACCAGAAAGTCATCTCCCTGAAATAGACTTTAGACGTAGAAGACCCGTGCTTGACGCAGATCTGTCCCTTTTCTGGCTGGTAGCTTTGGGCAAGTCCAGTCCAAGTTGAACCCTCTTGAGTCTCCACTTCCTCATCTGTAAAATGAAGTGTTAAGTAGGGTAATTTGCGAAGGAATGAGTAAACCTGGAACTGCAGTACAGATCTTCGTTTTCCCTCTCATGCCCTCTCCTTTTGGGTCCCCTTGGATGCTGGTCAGATAGGAGCTGCTCTTGTCTGCCTGAGGGGACAGGGTGCCCCCCAAGGCAGCCCCACCCTGCCCAGGAGCAGCCAGAGCCCTGAAACACCCAGGAAGGGGTGTGTGAGCCCATATCTCTGTGAGCCCACATCCAAGGACCCAAGGGGTGGGGTGAGTGGAAAATAACTTAGGTCAGAGGAGGCACTGTGAGGCTGCAGGTTGAGGTGAGCAGGTGAGGTCTCATTTCCACTGCTTTGTCCCAGAAGCCCCCAGAGTATGTGTGTGTGTGCAGGGCTTTTCTCCTGCCCAGACCTGGCCAGGTTTGAAGGAGGAATCCCCACGGAAGATTGATGTCACGGACTTGCCTTCCCCTCCCCCAACCTCATCCTTGGTGTTTTAAAGAAATTATTTGGACATAGGAGTTAATGGAAGTAGGTTGCTAGTGTGTGGGCAAATTCATCACTGTCTCCTTGCATTTCAAGAGCAGATTTGTCTTTTAGGGTGAGATATCCTGGAGTGACTTCCAAGGTCTGAGAAATATAGGCTCCCTTGGGAGGGCAGGGTTAGGGGCAGCTTCAGTAGGGATTTTGGGAACCTGGGGTGACTGCAAAGTGGCTTTAGGGATGGGCTGGGAGGGCTTTCCAGTTTGTTTCTTAGTTGTGGAGGGAAGGGAGGCAGAAGGTGTTGGCATTGCTGGGAATCCTGCTGACCCCGCCCCCCGCAGGCCACTGCTCAGGGTGAGGAGGGCTGCTTTTGCAGCTTTGGGCAGTTATGAAAGAGGGGAAGGGGGCCTGTTTGCTGGGGTAGTGCTCTGGAGAGAAGACGACTAGCGCTCTTCCCTTTCATCTTCTCATTGGAGCAGCGCAGTACTTCCTGAAGGTGGCGCTCAGGGAGGAGCGCTTTTGAAAGCACGAGGACCTAGTGCCCTAAGGCGTGGAGGCTGGGAGGTGGGGGGATGTGAACAGGGAAGATAATCATGCAGGTGGGGGGCAGAACTGTCTGGGTTAAGAGAGGACTGCTGCCCCCCCGCCCCCACAGCCAGGCCTTCCCCACAATCTGTGTGTGTGTGTGTGTGTGTGTGTTTGAGTGTGTGTATGTGCGTGCACTCACTCCTACCTTTAATGCGAGCACAGACATACAGCTATGAAGTGATTAGAGGCAGAGTGACGAGAGACTGCGGAGGCTCTTCCCCACCTCTCCAGTCAGTCAGATGGTTTTCCTCAGATGTTTGTTTGGATTTTATTAGGTTGGTGCAAAAGTAATTGCGTTTTAAAAGGTTAAAAATAATTGCAAAAACCGCAATTACTTTTGCACCAACCTAATACTTGGTTATCTCTCTATTCCTCATTCTTGCTTCTTCCTCTTCCCTTGGTTTCTCAGTGTCCTGTCGCTTCTCTCTCTGTCTCTCTCTGTCTGAACTTGAAAATAGGAAGTGTTGGACAAAGACCCTTTCTACTAGCTGCCATTATTCAGGATGTAACAAGATGGATTTAATCAGATGAAAGAAAGAACTAGGAGTGGGGAGTAGTGGGTGGTGAGGAGAGAAGCCAACCACTAGGAGCCGGCTGTGGAATCCTATAGGCTCATAGACGGTTGGAGCTAAAGAGACCTGACTGATCTGCAGGCAGGGAGTCAGAGGTCCTTTTGCAAACAGCTATTATTGTCTCTTATAATCTGTATCATCAGTGGGACGTTTGGATGTGTCCCACTGGCACCTGGGGGAGTTGCTGGGGAGAAGTGGGGTCTCTCCTTTGCTCACAAGGCTACAGATCCCTCACTACACACTCATTGAGATGATTCTCTGAGTGTGGAACAGCCTCTTCTCTCAGGCTCAGAGGAGGCAGCGGATTTTGCTATGCAGAACGTAACTTCTCCTGAAGCCAGGGACCTATGCAGCCTGGAGAGCCCTCATCAGAGCTCGGGGCTGGTGCCCGGAGGCCAGGCTGCAGGCCCTCCATGTGTTGTCCTCCTCCCAGAGGGACTGCTCTCTAGACATTCCCCTCCTCGGTGACCCCTGGGGAAGTTCAGCTCTGATTAGGCTCTGGCAGTGTATAAAGCGGGCAGCCTAAAGCGTGTCCCCTTTTGCTGGGGCAACTAGAACCTGCTTTTAACACTCCTTCCTTTCTTCCCCCTACGACTGGCTTCAGCGAAACCAGACAGCAGGGGGCACTCCTGAGTCATCCCAGGAGAGGATTCAGGACTGCCGTCTGCAGCCTGGACTCTGAGAGCACTGGAAATTTTGTCTGTCCACGTGTCAATCTGAGGGCAAGCAGGGCAGACCCTTTGAGAGCTGGAAGCAATCTTTTTCTAGCAGGCAGAGACAGAGACATGAGAGCAAACTGGCTTTTCTGACTCATCCCTGAGATTCCTCAGGCTAGAAGGAACCTGAAGTCTGCCTCTGGGAGATCCGCTAGTAGGGCAGGTCTCCATCCAGGCTCCATGGCCAGTGCCAGATGGGGCCAGTGGTAACTCCTGGCCCCTTGCCAGCCCCAGCAGCTGACCCTGGTTTGGCTATCTTTGGGGCGCTGAATTTTCTTCAGAATGACTTCCAGTTGAATCTGTGTTGCTATTGCCCATGCCTTGCCCACTAGGTTTTTCACGATTGGGGTGGGGGTGGGGGGCTTTTTCTTTCTCCCCGATCTGACGTAGTCCTCTGTGACTGTTCCTGGACTCGTCTGAGAGTAGATGGGGATGAGGTGAGGCATGGAGCGGTGAGCAGGTCGGTGGTACACATGTGGTACTTTCCTGACCTGTAGCTGACACAGCCAGGGCTTTCTGGGCAGCAGCTGTTTCCAAGGCCCCACTCCTGTTTTCTTGCCAGTTGTCTCCTTCAGACATCCTCATCTCCACCCGGTCATCCTAAAGCACCGACCCTCAGGAATTCCTCCTTTCCAGTGACAGAGCCTGTGTGGGCATTGATTTATGGGCACAGGGAGGGTAAGATGCCTGTATGCAGTCCCCAGAAGAAACGCCTGGACTTTGGCTCTGGCACCTCCAAGCCCTCTCTGTTCACAGAATGGGGAGAGTCCAGGCCAGGGTGCCTGGTGGGGAGGCCAGGCTCTCTGGACTAGAGACAAAGACTTGTTGCCAGCAGAGCTGAGGGCACAGGCCCAAGTTTCTGCATTTATTCTGGGGGAGGACATGTCCAAGTTATCCTCGAATCTGGTTTCTGACATCAGAGCCCAGAGTCACTGGTTCTCCCTAAAGTCCAGCTCTGTAGGGCCTCGGGGTTACTTTGAACATTAAGGCAGCAGGTCTTCCAGACTATGGAGGAGGAGGATTAGGGGAAGGGAACGATAAGGCCAGTGTTGGGGGCCCTGGCCAGGTCTGGCATGAGAACTGCCTCCCCTCCCTCAGTGTTTTCAGGGTCCTGACAGCCCCAGCCCACCCTCACTGAGTCATGACCTTTCAAGGTCTCTAGGGCCATAGAGGTTAGTTGTCTCCCAGCTCTTTCAAACAGGGCATTTTTCCCGAGGTTTCCCCTAAGTTCTTCTAGCTGCAGTTTTAGCCCACCTGTTAGCTTGTGGCACATACTAGAGACCGCTGGGACACCCACCTGTGCAATTCGGGTGTGACTGGACCCGTGAGGCACTGATGTGTGGAAAGGTCTGCCTCCCAGATCAAGCTATTCATGGGTCTCAAAGGTCAGAAGTGTGACTGGGCCCTGGCGGAATGTTGGTGTTTTCAAGAAGGAAGATGGTGGGGCTTTGGGAGCAGTCTGTAGTTTCTCAGCCATATCTCAGGTCTCCTTATGCAAATAAGGCCTCAGCTGGACCAAGAAAAGACCTTTAAGAGTCAGTGTGGCCCCGCCTATGTGGTCCTCTCATCCAATCTCTTGTGCTGCCTACCCCAGCCTGGCATCTGGGCCTCTGTGTAGGGACAAAACCTTTTCCATTCTAAATGACTGTTGACCCCTTTTCTCCAGTGTGCTGGGCATTAGCGGGATGTCATCCTGCTAAGGGAACCTCAGGCTCCTGAGACGGAAGTGAGGGAGGGCAGAAGTCACAGGCTCATTCCTGATCCAGAAGTGAGTTGGAAATTCACTGGAACAGCTGTTAGAAATGACCCTCCTCACCCACCCACCCACCCACTACCATCCCAGAAGCCTCATTTTCATAGCCCCTCCTGCTTAGGGAACTAGGAGTTTGGACTAGCTCAATGATGGTTCCCTGGTACGGAATCTGACTGCCTGTGGTGAGAAGGGGGATATAGAAATCATAATAATAACAGCTCCTATTCTGAGCACTTTCTACGGTAAGGGGTTGGTCTAAGCATTTCATATGCTTTATCTTGTATAATCTTTAAACAACCCATTAAATCATGATCCCTATTTTACAGATGAGTAAACTGAGGTACACACTTAATGACAATAACAATGAAAATCGTAATAATAATGATAAAATTTTAACAGCTTTACTTTTTAAAAAATGGATCCAGTGCCAGGCCCTGAGCAATCACATTATGTGTATGTTATGAAGTCCTGGAAATTCATTATATCATCCCCATTTTCAGCTAAGGAAACTGAGGCGGAGAGAGAAGTGACTTGCCCAAGGTCACACAGTCTGAGAGTGACCAAGCAAGAGCTGAACCCACTTCTGTCTGATTCCAAAGCAGCCTGTGCTCAGGATCCCTTAGCAACACTGCCTCCCAAGGGGCCATCACAGAGACAGCATGTGGTTATAGAAGAGAGTTCCACTGGCTTTTAAAAGCAGGGTGCTTGTAAACAAACAAACGAAATAATAAAAAATAAAAAAAGATAAAAAACCAAAAACAAAGAAAAAAAGCAGGGTGCCCATGGGCGGGGCCCCATTACCTTTCAAGGTCTGTAGGGCAGTAGCCGTGACATCTGCCATTCTGGGAAACTGGAAGAAGCACCCACTCATCCCCACCTGACAGTGAGGGAAGCTTTGATGCTGTCTTCTCATCTACCCGGGCTGTGTAAACACACAAACAGGAAAACAGATGCTGGAACAGGCTGGACAGGGAGGCAGGGGATGTTTGCTCTGGCCCGAAGCTTCTGCCTCCCTGCTCACCCTGAGATGTGTGCCCCCACCTTGGCAGCCTATCCTGGGGCTGCTGTCAGTCTCTGCTCTCTTTCCCTCATCACTGTGAATCTTGCTGGGCTGCAGTTGCCTTGGTAACTTGATGGGAAGCTCTTGAGGTTTTCTGGAACCAGAAAGGGCTATGGAGAGAGAAACCAGGCTCTGTTAGGCTGCCGGTCACAAAAGGGAAGAAACCATTGCAGTGCTCACTGCCCCTACCAGCCAGCCAGCCAGCCAGTCCTGCCATGGGTCTGATCTCCTCATCTTCTGCGGCGTCTGCAGGAGTTTTGCAGCTTTGGGGGCTGGGCCTGAGAGGAGGGAGCTGTCAGGTACTGCTCTGCCCTTGGAGTTGGCTCTCATTGTCTCCAGAGCTCCCTGGACTCCTGCTTGCTGCTCCTGTGCCCTGGCTCTCAAGTCTTAATTGGTTTTATGAAGTTCAATGCCTGTTTTTTATGTGACAGATAATTATGGTGAGGGGAGGTCAGGCCCTGCTCTGCTGGACTTGGTGGAGCCTCCAGAATTGCTACCCCCCCAATCAGCACCAGGCAGGCTGATGAGATCAGGGTGGGCTGGGGCAGGCTGGTGGGGTAGGGGGAGATATACTCTCCGTGTGAGGAGGGGCCACGTCGCCAGGCAACTAGTCCCTGTGATGGGATCAAGGAGGAGAATGGGTACCACCTGCCTTTTGAAGAAGCCTGCACGTCTGAGGTGGGCACCTTCCATGCTGTCCTTTGGGGGTGGGGAGGAAGAGGCATGGCTCTCCTTCCAGGGGCCTATGGAAGCTCTCTCAGGCCTCCTGGGGGGGATTTGTCCCTGGATCCACTCCTCAATCTTCGTACTATTATTACCTGTAGAGCTGGTTCTTTCTCCCCTCTCGGCTAGTCTTCTTTCTTCCCTTTCTCCTATAGCCTCAGTCTGAAATATGGCTTATGTCTTCCTTACGTCAGTCTCTATAACTGGTCTCCGTTTCTCTCTTGGTCTGTCTATGTATCTCCCTATCTCCCTCTCCCCTCCCTTCCTTGTCTCCTCCCCAAGTAGGAATTGACTTGCTTGCTGCCCATTATAGACCAGCTCCATTCACTGACTCACTGCTGGCACAGGCAGGGTCTGATGATGGTGGGGAGTAGATGGGGGGTGGGCAGTGCAAGGAATTCCACTGATGCTGGGATGGCTTCCCTCTAGCCAGGAAGAGCATGGGGAACAGGGGTTTCTGTGCTTCTCTCCAATCTAGAAGTTGCTGTCCAGGTTTGTGACTCCCATATGGGCTGAGAGATTGGCCTTGTCTCTAGACCAGGCCGAACCGCTGTGTGCCTCTAGCCCGCTGGGAAGGATCTTTGACAACCTGCTCTGGCTCTAGTTACTGTCTGTCTGATCTCATGTCCTTCTCCAAAGGGGGAGAAGATGGTGATCCATTCATGGCAGACACATAACTTCACTTTCAGACTGAGCAGTTGCTGGATGTGGTTGGGAGTGGGAAAGAATGACCCCAGGAAGACACTTACCTAATCAACCTATTGTCAAACTCCCTCCTCCCTTTGCTTTCTGACTCAGGGGCCAACTCCCCAGGAGTGGATCCCTCCTTAGAGTAAGTGCAACCTTGTAGGGAAAGAAGGGAGGAATGAGACTGGGGCTGCCCAGGTCAGGAGGGCCTGGAGGCCCAGGCTGCTGAGGCCTGGCCCTCCTCCTCCATTTAATTAGCTAATGTCTGTAAAAGGCTGGGCGTCAGAAAAGCCCTATACAAATGTTGAGCACAATTTCATTTCCAAGACTCGCCAAGAATATATTTGCAGACTTTAGTGAAAGGTCACTGGGTCTGCCTGGGACAGAGTGAGGACTCCTGGCAGGGCCCAGCGAGAGGATGCCCCTCGGAAACTGGGGCAGGGGAAGGAGAGGCCACCGTGCAGGCCAGGGTCCCTGCCTCATTGGAGTTCCAGCTGAGCATCTTGTGTGGGTTTTCCCCACCAGAAAACATGCCTGCTTCTCACTGCCTCCGCCCCTCCTGACTCCCAGGGTCCTAGAAGGTTAGCCCTCTCTGTAGGGACCACCTTCAGAGACTTTCCACCAGGCGATTATGCTAATATTCACAACAACTACTATTTACTGAACACTCACTAAGTGCCAGGTTGTGCTAAGGGGGTGGAGCTCTCCAGCTTGGGGAGAAGTGGCTGCTTCTCACAGGAGTGGAGGAGCTTCCAGTGTGAGGTGAGCCCCGTGTGCTGTAAGCCCAGGTCTGCGTGAAGTCTCTCTGAAATCTTTAGGAGGTGGGAAGCACCTATTCTGCTCTGACCAATAAGAGGAGTAGGAGTTCCTGCTTTGTAATCCAGGGCTCTCTGGTGTGGATGTTCTGCAAGCGTCTGGACTCTCCTCTCCTTTTTCCAGTGACAACTCACCTGGCTCTAAATTCATTATGAAACATCATCGAGATCAATTAGCCTTGGCAGGTTCCATGTCCAAAGGGCAACTTCCCAGTTTTTGGTGCTCCAAGGCCTGCTTATGTATGTGTTCCTGTCCCTTTCAGAATCTTATCCAATACAGAGGAGCGGTCCTCTCTCTATCTCTGGGTAGGAGTTGGTTTGGGGTGAGGGCCAGAGTGACAGAGGCTGGGAGAGTGGCATAACCACTCTTACCCCTCATAGCTTCATAGTCAAGGTCAGTGCTTTGGGAGGGCGAGAGTCAGCAAAGCAGGGAATGCAGGGTTCCAGAAGAGGCAGGTAGGCCAGGCTGGGAATATTGATAACGTGTTTCCAACACCCGCTGGGCCTTTTTTGTCCCCATCCCTTTACCCTTTAAAATCTGAACAGAGCTTGACTGGGCTTTCTGAGAGACAAGGTCCCCAAGCCCCCACGCGTTGCCAGCCTCCACTCTGGTCCCAGTTGTTCTTCTCTGGTTTCTCTCCAGAGTCCACAGGCCTCCATGTGTCATCAGTTCATTATCATTCTGATAAAAGTCATTAGTCTTTGAAAAAGCGTGACTCTCCAGCTGAGGCAGCCCCCTCACAACCTGAGGAGGAGTACAAATGGATGGAGACAGGGGGCGGAGACGCAGCCGCACAGACGCAAACACTGACGCTTGGTCCCACGGGTGTGTGTAAATGGACACAAACCCACTGGTGCATACACACACACAGCTTTACACACAGGCACAGGGATGTTTTACATGCCAAAGTGCCATTATACCAGGGACCCCACATTGCTGTAGCACTGTAGCCACACTCGTTTGCTTACAGCCCCCGGAATTCACTCAACGTGTAGGCCTGCGATGCAGCATCGAGCAGCCTCCATCTCCTGCAAACCCAGAGGCCAGGCTCCGCAGACCCCGGCTGGGAGAGGGCAGTGGAATGTGGAAGCAGAGGTTAGAGATCTGCGAGTTCCATTAGCCACAAGAAGCATGTCTAGAATCTAAAGGCACAGGGACTAGGGCACTGCAGGGCGGTTGCAGACAGTGAGTTCACATTTCCCCCACCAGGAAGCTCCTCGTGGTCATAAAGCCATTTAGGGACTAAAGCAGCTCCCTCAATAAAAGCTGCTTTTTCAAAAAGTGCTTTCAGTCAATTTGCATTTGCTTCATGGGCATCATAACGTGTGGAAGAGCTGCCTCCTCAGCTTCCCATCGCTGTCCCCATTTGAGTCCCTGGCCCGCACCACCCCCTCTTTCTTCCTCGCTCCTCTCCTCTGCCCCCTTTGGTGGGCACAGTTATCAGTTAGGCGGGGTCGTGCTTTGCAGCAACCCAGGGATCTTGATGGGGAGTGGGAGGTGGTGAACATTAGCCGCTGACCCGTGGTCCGTGGACTGGCAGCTCCAGAAACAGCCCGAAAGGGCCACAGCAGAAAGAGTTTTCCTAAAACAGGAAAAAGGGCCAAGGACCCCAGAGGAAACCCTCCTAGTCCCCCCAGGGAGCTGCAAGTCTGATCTCCTAGGGAAGGATGACTCTGTTTGCTGTTTCCAAGTGGGGTTGCAATGGAGGGTAGATAAAGTCAGCTTCAACTTCTAAGACTTTCTCTGTCAGCCACCTCCCGTGCATTCAATTCTTATAAAAAAATAATGAATACCTACTATGTGCCAGGCTTTGTGCTAAGCACCTGGAATTCAGTGGTGAACAAAACTGTGTGGCCCCTGCCCTCACAGAGATTCCAGTCTAGTGGGGAAAATCCACACAAAAAAGAGGAAACAGCTGATAAATACAGAATTACAAATGATAGAATACATAATAAGTTCTATAAAGTGAACAGATAGGGTGCCGAGATAGAAAGGGGGACCTACATCAGATGGAGTAATCAGGGAAGGGTGATGACATAGGAACAGACCTGGAAGAGTAAGAGCCAGGGGAGGAGCATTTCAGGTTGCAGGAACTTCCAGTGCAAAGGTCCTGTGGCAGGAGTGCTGGGAAAGCAGAGTGGTGTGGCTGTAGGAAGGCAATGAGAGGAGGAGTGGTACCCAATGAGGTTGACATGGGCAGGGTCAGGCTGTGTGAGCCACAGCAAGGAACGTGGTGTTCTCCTGAGGGAGAAGGGAAGTTCACAGAGGGGTCTAATCAGGGAAGCCAGAGGCATGATCTGACCTCCATTCAGCAGGAGGATTTTTTAGGCGGGTCCTAGTGGATGCAGGGAGACCAGTGAGGAGGTTACTGTAGTCATCCCCGCAAAGAGGGGCAGGAAAGGGATGAAAAGTAGCCAACTTTTTTTTTTTTTTTTTTTTTTTTTTAAAGGGAGAATCAAAGTCCTCAAGGTAACCGCTAGGTACAAATCAAGAATGCCTCTCTTGATTTGTCCTTTTATCACCCCAAAGGTATACCATGGGATTTCCCACCCCAGCTCAGGGCAAAGCCATAGCTGGTGCCTCCTCACCCCCACCCACATCACCCCATGGTGAGGGTGCTGTTCTTTGGAGACTCTCCAGGGAAGGTGCCCACCTGCCTCAGGGCACAGCCTGCAGGACTGGGAAGAGGCTGCCATTCGGGGAGGGAGAGGGTCAGTTTCAATGCCTTCTTGCCCGGTTGATCCGGATAATGGCCATAGCCCCACACGCTTTGCAGTGTCCAGCTCAGACCTGGCTGAGTTAGGTAGACACAGAGCCACCCACCCCTACTCCCATAAGCCAGGGCTCCAGAGACCTTAAAGCCAATTCCAGCTCCCAGCTGCCCCTCCCTCCATCAATCAGGGATAGAAAGGGTGTCAGAATCAGGACTGGGGGGAGTGGGAGCCTCTCAGAGCCTGAACCACCCCCCAGGGATGCAGGAATATGAGGCGAGGATCCTGAGCTTGAACATTTACAGGTAGCACTCAGGATTGAAAACTGATTTATAGTCTGTAGGCTGGCAGGAGGGCGCGGGAGGAGGGTGAGGAGCTCTGTATACAGTGCAGCCTTGTGGGGCGGCGGTAATTATATATTACATTGATCTGTCCTTGCAGCACAGTGAAGGGCAGTGGGAATGAGACTCTAAATCACACTTCCCTGATGCTCCCCATAGCTCACCTCCCTGTGATGTGGCCCCAGAGCCCAGGGCTGACACTTCTGTATACACACACGTGCACACACACACACACACACACACACACACACACACACATCGGTGGGGACCACCCTGACCCAGGGCCCAGAGAGCAGGAAGATGGGATGTTATCACCTCTGGCAGCTTCCAGGGGCTGCTCATCCTATAGGCCTCATTGTTTATTGCTCCCCACACTCTCTAGCCCTCTTCTTCCACGGGGCCTGAAGGTGCGCTGTGTCGTTGGAAGAAGACATCCCTGTCCACCCTTCGTTCGTTCACTCCTGCAACATCTCTCTTCTCCACACCACAGTCACTCCCTTGGCTCACTTGGGACCTCATTGCTTTTCTCCTGGATTTTCACAGCTGTCTCACCCTTACCCCTCACCCATCATCCTTTACTTTGTTGCCATGGTGATCTCCCTACATACACCTCTGACCATAATCTTGATTTCTTTTGTCAGGGAATTGCAGGTGTGGGGAGAGATGGTCAAAGACTTTGAATTCTTGAGGGCTCAGGAGGGATGAAGTCTCCCAGACTCTCTGCGGGTCTGTGATTGCTGTTGGCTCACAGCCTGCTTGCCCTGAGCTATCAGCCCAGAACACTGGTACTCATTCTTCCTTCCCTGGCTGGACCCAGCAGCAGCCTTGTCCCTCTCTCCAGGGCCCTGGCCTCAAGCAGCTGGCACTTTCTGCTGCATTAAGGAGGTGGTACTGCTAAGTGGTGATGAGAAAGAGCTCTGGAGTCAGACACATCTGGATTTGAATTCTGGCCCAGACCATGAATGAGTCATTTGAGTAGTGAACTGATTAAGAGCAAGAACTCCGCAGCCAGAATGCCTGAGTTTGAATCTTGGTCTGCTACACTTTAGTCAGGTGAGGGCAAGTTATTTAACCTCTCTGTACAGTTTCCCCATTTCCAAAATGAGGCTAATAATAGTACTACCTCACAGGGTTGTTGTGCAGGTTAAAGAAGCACAATACGTAATAATATTTGTAATCTTCCCGGGAATCTGTTATTATTATTGTAATTTCACCTCTCAGAGCCTCAGTTTTCTCATCTATAATAAGTCTCCACAATCCATTTCCTCCCTGCCTCAAGGTTGTGAAGATCAAATGACACAGTCCCTTAAAACCTCTCAAAGGCTCTGCAAATGTAAGGTATTACCGGGTTTCCCGAAAATAAGACCTAGCCAGACAATTAACTCTGATGCATCTTTTGGAGCAAAAATTAATATAAGACCTGGTATCATATTATGTTATACCCTGTATTATGTTATGTTATGTTATGTTATGTTGTTATGTTATATTATGTTATTATATAAGATCAGGTCTTATATTAATTTTTGCTCCAAAAGACGCATTAGAGCTGATTGTGCAGCTAGGTCTTATTTTCGGGGAAACGTGGTGTAATTTATCATCAGGTACTTACTCCCTGGGATTCTCAGGGTTTGGGCTAGAGGGCCACCTTCCCTTTCACAACAAAGCAGTCACCTGCATCCTTCTACTCCAGCCTCAGGGCAGCAAATTGTGGAGTTCTGGAGGTGGGAGCAGAGTTGGAGGTCATCCGGGCCTCCTCTACCTAGAGGACTGGATGGTAAACTAGTCCATTCGGATAGATGGGCATCTGTGGTAGAGAGACATGGTTTCAAAAGAGGCTGCTAATTAAATTAAGGACAGAGAGTTTATTTTTATTGCAGAGGTGGACCCAGGTTTTGTGGGTCCCCAATACAAGGGAAGCCCTCTTTAAGAAAAAGAATATAAAATTATAAACATAAAATTAAGTGCAGGCTTTGAAAAGGGCTTGTGCAAATGAGGAGCCATGAAGCTTAAGCTTCATTAGCTTCACCGAAAATCCACCTTGACAAATACTTGTCAGTTGGTTGCTTATGGCCAAAACAAACCATTTCTACTGTGTCATAGGCCAGGACCTCCAAGCACTAGAATGGGTTCATCCTCTACCGAGACTCTGGAAGTCACCCCATTATGTGGGCTGTGGCTCCTCTACTGCCTTCACCTCAGGCTAAATTGTTCTTTGTCAAGACCCACAAGCTATTTATTTTTGCTTTCAATGCATTTGCATGTGATTTACATATCATTAATATTCACACTCATATTTGGAATCCTTCCTCTGTCCCACTTTAAGCTGGATTCCTGGGACTTAGCTAACAAATTAGATTGAACTCCCTTCACAGGATGTAGAGGAGGAAAATATAGTCAATTTGGGGGTGCATGTGAGAGGGGGATGATGATGACCTTTGTCTTAGAGTCAGTTTCTAAAGTCTCTAGCGCTACTCAAATTGTCCTCCTCCACATATTCCCGTCCCCTGCCAAGCTCGTCCCTCCCCAATTTCCCCGTGATTATGAAGTTGGAGATACACATACAGTATTCAAGGACACACGTGCCTATCCAAATGCTGGGCTTACTGTGGCTCAAGTGTAAGGCCCCTGAAGTCAAGAGGCACGTGGCATCAAAATGCCAGCAGACAGGCACACAGGAGCACTTCCTCGGATCACTCCCAGGAAGCATCTGCCCCCTAGAGTCCCTTAGTGTTGGGTGGAAGTCTAGATTTCCCCTTACTGACAGACACAGATGGCAGGTGGGAGTATGTATGAGTGAGTGTGTGTGTGTGTGTGCACGCGCGCGCACGCATATGCACATAAGCTGTACACACACATAAAAAGTGTGCACACATTTGTGAGACAGTGAATGCCCACGTGCACAGTAGTACATCTACTAAGACAGGCAGAGGAAGTGGAGGTGAGGATGTGGGAAGGAAGATCTTAGTTTAAGAAAACCACGTTGTGGTTCTAAATGACATTAAAGGTGAAATCTGCTTCCCCAGGTCTGCACTGTAATGGGGAGGCAAAAAGAAACTAACAAGGCAAGAAAAAGTCTCAGGGCAGGGATGGGGTGCAGCTGCCAGTGTCATCACCAGCTCCAGCAATGACACCTCTCCCCATCCCTTCTCTGAACTGGTGAGTCACCCAGAGCCCAATCAATACCGCATTCCATTTGCCTATGGAGCCAATTCATGCTTCCCTCTTCCACACATCCCAGCCCCTGCCCCCATGTACTCCTGAGGAGCCTGAGCCTAAACCCTGGGGCTTAGCTGTCCTGTAAGCCTCTATCAGATAAGGCAGGAATCCCTGCTTCTGGGTGAGGCAATCAGAGAGAAGAGAAGGAACCAGAGAAAGAAACCAAAAGAGAGACACTTTGTATGGATAGGGGGGTCTTGGAACAAAAGTTGAAAACTTGCAGAGCCAGCCTGTGAATAAGGAAAGGAGAAAGAGAAAGAGGCCAAGAAAGAAAATGGAAAGGAGACAACGAGAAGAGAAAGAATAAATAGGGAACTGGGATTGGAGAAGAGAGATGGGGTGAGGTGAAGCTGACAGCGAGGGATTCTCATTTCTCAGGGTCTTAGGATCTCTACCAACTTCCTTAGTTCTCCAGTCATATTTGGATTCCCAGACCTAGTGATGCAGAGGGAAGGCCAACACTCCAAACTACCTCCCAGTGTCTACCATGTGAGGTTTCACCCTAGTCTCTCCTGCCTTATTAGAGATAGGGGTGGGGGAGCTAGAAATGGGGCGGGCGGGGGGAGGGGCCGAGAGCAAAGAGTGAGAGGCACAAAAGGGATGGCAGTGAGCGCCCACGGGGCAGCTCTGGTTTCTCTCTTGGGACCTCAGTTTTTTTCCAAAGCCTTGGCACCTGCCCAGCCATTGTTTCCTCTGGCCTGGCCCTCATGCTCGGTGGTAGCCTGAGCGGCAATCTTGCCACTGGGGAATCAGAACAGGGGCCCCTTTATCTGAGTAGGACTTGACTGCCCAGTCTCTTTGACTCTAATTTCCCAAGATGCTGTTTGTTCCCAGTGTAAAATGAGCTGTCACAAGGAAAAAAGCCTTGGGGTTTATTTCTGAGTTAACAGCATGGCATCAGAGAGGTAAGGCTGGGCTTTCACGAGATCACAGAGAGTTTCCGGTGGAGACCCACTGTTTTGGGACTTCTTCTAGCCATGTGCCGTGGCTGAGTGTCTTTACAAATAAGAAAGTCTGTCTCCAATCCCCAATTTCTCAATCAACAACCACAACACTGAACCAATAATAGTAATAATAATAGCAACCATTTACTGCGTGCCTAATACATGCCAGAGACTTGGTAAGTGTCTTCTGTACATTATTTCCTTCAGTCCCGTAACAACTCCGTGGGATAACCACACTTCCTTCACTGTGGAAAGTGAAGGACGAAACCAAGGGTTCCAGAGGTTTCTTACTATTTTACAGCTTGAGGTGGAGCTGAAACTTGATCCCAGATCTGTTTGAGTTTTTTCCTGCTTCACCACTGCAGCCTCCTTTTCATTTTGAGTTTCAGTCCAAAGCCTTAATCTCCAGGAAGTACTCATTCCCTCCGCCCTCCCTCCTCTGTCCCTCCTGCACCAGCCTCAGGAAGCCCCTGGTTGCCCAGACTGGCCCTCCTGCTGGTTCAGGTTAGGTTTGGAGTTTCCTTTGTGGTCCTTGGCTCCCACTCCCCAGGGAAGAGGAGGAGAGGGGGGTGAGAATGGCTGTCATTTCACACCAGGAACAAAAACGTGAGGTTTTTGGAGAGGTTTAGGGTCACATGGTGCTTTGGGCTCCTGGTTCTCTGGAGTCCCACAAAAAAGTGATAGAAGACCGTGGAAAAGTACCAGATCCTCAAGGGAGCTGGGGATCAGGCAAAGGTGGAGCAAGAAACTCCTTTTCCCATCAGAGCTGGTGCGCCTAGAAGGCTGGTGCTGCTGTTTGTGACGGGCAGTCACAACTTCTAATGCTGTTTGGGAGGCAGCCCAGCCTGCGTTCCTAGATCCTGTGTCCCCCAGTGAGAGGAACCTGTCCCAGACCTTGGAAGACCCTGGCACCTCCTGATAAGTTTAGTGAAAACGGTGCGTTGCTTGCATTTGAAGCAATACCGGAACCACCTTCCACCAGACTGCCTCCCCCAGGCCCCTCATGGAGGGGATGTTCTAGGGCTCTACTGAGAGACCCCATGTGGACCAATATCCTCTCAGAGTCTGTGAGCAAGTCAGGGAGAGATCTGCGGAGAGAAAAGAAGAGCAGGGCAAAGACATAGGGAGGGGCAGTGGCCATGTCACCTGAGGACAGAGCCAGAAACATGGAGATGGAGCAAAGCAACAGAGAACATGGTTCTCCTTCCCCGGGGGTTGGGGCACATGCCTTGCAAGGTGGCTCTAGGCATAATTTCAGGCAACCCCTTTCTTCAGTATAAGGAAATTAAAGCTCAGAGGGGGACAGGAGCTGCCCGAGATCCCACCACTCCTGAGTAGGTCTCCCAGTCAGTGTTCTGGGGGCAATGAGAAGAGGTGGCTCTGCCCCGGCTGCCTTCTCAGAAGGAAGGAGATCTGAAGGGGAGGGGGTCCCAGCTTCGACCACCCCCACCCGAGGACGTTGTCTCTTGTCTGTAAAATGCTCTGGGCCCTCAGTTTCCTCATGAATAAAAACAAGGACAAGAATATCTGCTTTCCTTCCTTGTAGGGCTGTTGTGAGGACCAGCTGGAAATAATACGCAGGGAAGAGCTTTACAGCACAGTGTTATTAATTTGTGATTAGGCCAGGTCAGTGAGGGCTGCAGGAATAATGGAGGATTAATGCCTCCACTCTGGGAAGGAAGGAGGCTAAAACTACCCTGTCCTCTCCTCTCGGTCACCTGCCCGGAGAGAAAGTCGTCAGTGTTTCCAAATTGACTTAAGGAAGAAATGTGCGGTGGTGGCAGCCGTCCCTCACTCAGCCTCCACTTGCCCAAGGCAGAGAGATTTTAATTTTCGAGCTGTAATGAGAAAAAGAAACTCAAAATTAAAGAATATTCCAGTGAAGCAGTTAAAATAGCTGCCCAGACTTTAAATTGAGGGGAGAAATGTAAATTCAATCTCCCTCTCCCTCCCTAGCACCAGCTGAGCTTGGAGAAGCAGAGCCGGCTAGGACACAGCTAGTCAAGGGCCCCACACCCTGGCCGTGAGGTCAGCTGGGCGGGCAGGCCCTGCCCCAACTCCAGGATGCTGCCAGGACAGGACAAGAGACCTACTCACTCACAGGAGAGATTTACCTCCGGCAGCGTTGTCTTCCCTCAGGATACAAGCTTGCTGAGTGAGGTCAGGCCCTCAATGTTGAGTTCAGGGATAAAGGGGTGACTCACTGGTCACCCACAGTCTAGTCTTTCGAGACACAGAGATGCTGAGGTGCTTTTGTCTCCTCTTCTCCCAAATGCTGTCTCATCATGTAGCACAAACATCTCTCTCTCCCCAGCAACTCAGGCTAGGGGTCCTGGGGATGGGAGCAGCTTCCTGGGAGGGAGGGAGCACCCGAGGCCTCACCTCAAGTGTTTGGAGCTTCAGTCTCTTCCCAAGGGAACACCCTTTTGGTTGGGATGATGGGAATGGCAAGGAGCCCCTGAAAATGTATGTGAACCCGAGGGCCAGGACACAGCCTTCTCTCCAGCCCTCTTCTGGCTTCACCTCCCACTGCTCTTCAAAACAAAAGATATCTTGCCTCACCCCAGCCCTCCTATCTGCCTTTAACCGTCTCCTTTTTCCCTCTCCTTTTCTCATCTACTTACCCAAGAAACACTGACTGGGGTGGTGGTGGTGATGGTGGTGGTGCCAGGATCTGTGCCGGGGTCAGGGGCTACACAAGTAAGCCAAATCCAGTTCCTGTCGTCAGGTAGAAGAGAAAGACAGGTGGACTGAGGATGGCGATACAGTGCAGCACATGCTCAGCAGTCAAGCACGGAGTTGTTCAAACACTCGGGAATCAGACGGACCTGGTTCTGGAACTGCCTCCATCCCTCACTCCTTACAGTGTGACTTCAGCCAAATTGTCTAACTTGCAGTTTACTCATCTGTAAAATGGAGCTGATAACACCTTATAGGATTGTTGTGAAGATTAAGTGAGATAATCCTGGTAAATTGCTTGGAACAATGCCTGGCACACTGTGAACTCACACTATAGGCCAGTTAGTATTATTTGAAGTATCCTAAAGATAATGCTGCCTTTATTACCCGGCATTGGATGCTCCCTGGGAGCCCGCAGGGTGCTCTGGATACAGTAAACTCAGCTGGGGCCCTTGTCCTTCAGGAGTCCATCATCTCTTAGAGGTGACAGATGTGAAAACAGACTGAAAAATCTTGATCATTGCTATCATTGCTCCAAGACATGTCATTCTCTGAGCCTTTACCATGCTAGTCACAAGACTAGCTTTAAAGATACATTATCTCTAATTCCTCCCTAACCCTGCAAGGGCTATATTACCCCCATTTTACAGAGGGTTCGTAGTAATTAGTAATTTGTTCAAGATCAGGCCGTTTGCAGAGTGAGATAGTGACTTGAAGGAGAGTGATCTGCTGTGTCTGAAAAGGGAGCAGCGAAGGCTTCAGAGAAGATGTGATGTTTAATCAGGATTTTGAAGAATGAGTAACTTTCTAGGAGCCAAGATGGGGAAGGAACAAAATGGCACAGCACTTCCGGGGGCCCAGCCGAGGACTGGAGTTGCGAGCAGCAGCAGTAGGAGTACCCCAGGCCTGGAGGTCTTTGGGTCCCACACCAGAGAACACCAAACGGGGCCCTGGCTCTCTGCACCCACCCTGATAGCCATTCCCTTATGTCCATCCCTAAGACCATAGCATAACCTACATGA
The DNA here is from genome assembly GCF_036562045.2 of Rhinolophus sinicus. Classification (NCBI taxonomy): domain Eukaryota; kingdom Metazoa; phylum Chordata; class Mammalia; order Chiroptera; family Rhinolophidae; genus Rhinolophus; species Rhinolophus sinicus. Next base: position 80,510,447 of record NC_133759.1, read on the forward strand.
AGGGTGATTATTCTAGGGACAATACAGTTTATAGGCTGGTAAACCCCGGGGATTTCAGCTAAGGCACAGAGCTAAAATGGTTGCATGGAGATGGAGCCCCTCTTCCCATACCTGTTGACCTAGCTAAGGGCCCAGCAAGTTAGGGGTACAGGATGGGATCCCTAGGGAGGCTGGGTGGTACTCCCTGACTGGGCTGAAGTCAGGGAGATAGTCTCAATGGCCTTGAGAAGACCCCACCAGATTTGGGGCAGATAAATGAAACCTCGTTCTTTGTTATAGCCATTTTTTTTCTTCATGTTCACTCCCCTAACATCGGACAACATCCTCAGAGGAGGTGGCCATCTTGGTGTAGTCACAGGTCTGGTGGACTGAGCCAGGATGTGGCATTAGGGTCCATCCAGCTGGCTCCACACTAGGGAAACCTGGACTCATCATCATTAACATTCTGTGTCACTACTCAGAGCAGGAGGAGACGTCCTGCACTAAGGACAGTGGCCAGGGGGAGACCCTGAGAGCATAGCAGTCTTCAGAGCTCAGCTAGAGGCTCAGGGCCACTCCCCCTCAGCCAGCACAGCGAGGGGCTTCCAGGGCAGTGGGGGGTTTGAGGGCGACCTTGGGGGAAAATGTGTGACCACAAGGTCGGTGAGATTTTGGTGCGTGTGACAGACAGATTGCAGGTGCTCTCCAAACTCCTCTACTTGAATAATGTGGCTTTGGAGGAAGGAGAATGGACAAGTTATGTCCCTGAGGCTGACCCACCCTCTACCCTCTCCATGAAACAGCTTCCACCAGCCTCACAGGCCTAAATCATTCTTTACATTAGGAAGCGTCCCTGAGAGCGAATGGCCCCCTAAAGAAGCAGCAAGCATGTGTACCTTCCAATAAAACACTCAAAGAATCAATTATTTCTGGGCTGCCTATCCCAGGTCAGAGTACCAGCAGCCAGATTTCCAGAGCTGCTGTCATTGCCTCTGGCTGTTGGCAAAATTAAACTTCCTGAGAAATGAGAATGAGCTGTCCCCTACCCCCCTTCAATGGGGTTGGAATCTTTTGCCTGCCTGGGGCTGGGGGTGCCAGAGGAAGGGAGGGGGGGCAGGCGTAGATTGTGGAGGAAGCAAAGCAGCATCACAGGCCTCCACCAGTAGCACATGCCTGTGCCATGTGCACATGGAAACGTGTTCGGAACATGTCCCAAGTCTGCATGTCACCTGCTGGGATGTGGGCTTGGTGAGGGAAGGGGCCATGCGGCTCTAGATAACTTCCTGAGTCCCCAGTGCCTGGCACATGGTAGATGCTCAGTAAATAGATACTGGCTCCTAAATGAATGTGTACACTTAAGCACCAGGTCAGAGTCTTGTGATAAATACTGAGAATCCTTCCCAGCCTTTCGTCCAGCACAGGTCACATGCAAGTACCTTAAGGAGCAAGTTAATGCCCTCCCCCTTCACCCTTCCCGTGTAATGACGCTGTGGAATACTTAGTAAATTTCCCCAACAGTGAGAAATTGCCTCCTTGGCACATGAAGGGGTGGGCAGTGGCCTGGTTGAGTACCCCACAAAGCAAAGGTACCCTGTGGGACCTCAGACCACCACAGTTCTTTCTGCCACCTGTGTTGGGAACATGTGCCTGCTCAGACCAGCTTGACACCCGCTCCCCCCGCCACCCGCCCTGTTTGGATATACACAGCTATCCTTCATATCTCCAGCCTCCTTTTCCAGTGTCACATAGTGTCCCTCTTACTCTATGGGACACCTCTTGTGCTCCCCTTAAAATTGGCCCAGCCTTACCTCTTATTCTGGCCACTGCCGTGACAAACAATTTCAAGCTGGCTTTAACCAGTTCATGGGGCCCGACCTGACAGCACATTCCCGACCTTACTCTCTGGCTTTCTTCCAGGGCTTCTTTGTGGCCAGGGAATTGCTGGCTTTGCAGCCTGAAGTGCAGGGTAGTTAATATCCTGTAGACAACTCCTGACAATGGGGGTGGGAACCACTGGATAAACATTTCCCTCTTACTGTCCCAGGTGACTGGTCCGAGACCCTCCATAAATCTTTGCAGAATGCTCCCTGGTTGCTTAAAGCTGTAACTAACTCAGTAACACATTCATACACTCTCTTACGCGCTTTCCTCTGTGTCTGACCCTTACCCCGACTCTCTGGATCACAGCCTTTGTTCCATGGGTGGCTTTCAGGGAAACTCAGGTTAAATCGCTTCTCTTTTCTCTTCCCTCTGCCCCAGCAACACTGGTTTTCTTTTAGTTTTCCACCTTTTTCTCACTTCAGGATTATCAAACAAGCTTTTCCCATCACCTGGAGTGCTTTTCTTTCTGCTAGGGAAGCTCCTTGGCTGAGACCTGAATGACTAAAAGGAGGGAGCCATGAGAAGGAAGAGCTGGGAAAAGCATGTTCCAGGCAGAGGGAACAGCCAATGCAAGAACCCTGAGGCAGGAATAAACTTGGCATACTCAGGGTACAGCAAGAAGGCCTTTGTGCCTAGAGAAGAGTGAGAGGTAAGAGAGGCCCAAAATGCAGTTGGAGCGGAGAACAGGGACCAGACCACGTATGGTTTTGTGGACCACAGTAGGGAGTTTGTATTATAAGTGCATCAAGAAGCAAGGTCCACAAGGGCAGGGGTTATGTTTGTCTGATTCACCTCTGGTCCCCAGTAAGTAGTAGGCATCAATAAATGTTTGTGAAATAAATGAATAAACATCCTTGCCTGTATCCATTGTTGACGTAAGAAATGTCCAAACCTGTAGAGAATTTTTATGAGTTTATTTGAGCCAAACTGACGACAATTACCGGGAAGCAAGATCTCAAATGCTCCTGAGCATGACAGTTTCACAGTCTCTTTTATGCCTTTGAAATTGAGGGAAGGTAAGGAAGATTACAAGGAGGTGGGAGAAAGTAAGGCAGGGATTGGATTACTTATCCAACAGTTAACAAGTTCCTGTGCTTTCGTGAGGGTGGTTATGCTTATTTCAAAGGTTTGTTAAACTAAATGCACCATAACAACGGGCAGGGCCTGCTTAAGGCAAAGATAAACCTTTTACTAAAGAAGTTATAGGCCAGGGGCATGACTACCCACCGTGACCTGCCCAGTTAGGAATTTATGATCAGATCCCCCTGTGAGGTTAATTTCCCTAGAGCACCTTTTTCTTCCACACCATGTCCCAACCACCTCTCGCTCATACAAGGTGACAGAGCAGTTCTCTTTTCTAAGATGACAGCTCCAGGAGGAGAGGGTCCGGCTGGTTTCGTCTCATCCTGAGAATCCTTCGGGAGTGTGGACCCTGCCTGCTCTGGGCACTGACTGTCCTGCCCGCTGCTCTTTTCTTCGCAGTCACTCCTGATGCTGACGCTCACTTCTCTGCTCATGCTGGGCTCTGCTCCTGACGCCATCCGTCACCTCCCTCAGTTCTCAGCTTCCTTAATGAGCAGCTGTCTTGGATTTAGTCTGACGCAGGCCTCCCCCTGCCTGCTGCTTCCTGGGGAAACCAAGGTCTGGGGTGGGAGTGGAAGGCTCAGAGAAGGATCCCACTCGTCTTCCTTGTTCCGCCCCCTCCCCCTTGCCCTTGATGCTCTGAAGCAGGTGGGAGGAAAAAAAGAAAAGACTATCTCTGGGTAAAGGAGGAGTTAAGTGGAAGACAGCTAAAGTTTAGGGGTAGATTATAGAGGGGCCTGGCTTCCCTGATGGAAAGGGTCCATGGAGGGTCCAAGGAACAGAATGACATAGCAACAAGAGTAACTGATGCAGGGCTGAAGGGGAGAGATCTCATTCTGGTGGGCAGCTGAGGCTAGAGGGCCTTTGCTTGGTGGCCTTTCCTGGGCTGCCCAGTCTCTGCCCTGTGACTATTCTCCATACGTTGAGGCAGAGAAGTGACAGAATAATTTCTTAAGGACCCTGCCAAATACCGGAGAACACTTGATTGAGATTCCTTAATTATTGTTGATGGATCTGAGGCAGCCCTGGGCAGGGACACCCACCAAGGGGACAAGGTGAGAAAGAGTGCTGTACCTGGCAGGGGCCCTGCAGAAAAGAGATGGCACACTCAGAGGGTAAGTTGAAGACAAGCTAATGAAGGGACTATTTCCTAGGCGGGGTGACAGGAAAAGGACACAGAGGCACCCAGGGCCTAGACACAGAAGAAAGACTTTTCCAGTTCTTAGCTGGCAGGGGAAGGGGTAAAGGAGGAATGGTGTTGCCAGCACCTGATGAGACCTGTATGTGGGAGAGCCATGGTCCCACAGGAGCTGCTGCCAACACACAGGCCCAGCGGTGGACCTTGTCTCCTGCCAGTGCCTCCCAGTGGCCAAACCCAACAGGGAGCTGAGGACAAGGAGCGGGCTGATACAGTCCATAGAGATCAGCTTCCTGGGGCGCTGAGCAGAGTAGAGAAGAATGGAGAGTGAATCTGGAACCTTTTTATCGCCTCCTTCTGATGTTACCTGCCTCTAGGCCTACCTTGTCCCTACCTGGTTCCTAAAAAGCTTACAAAGCCCTGTGCCACCTGTGCTCAGGTCCCTTACCGTCTGTCAGGCTGAGGTGGACCAGGCTCAGGGGAGGTCCCAACCATGTGGGGAGGGTTTCCGTTGTCCTGAGTCTACTCTCCCACAACCATTTAGCATCAGGATTCCCAAATGGCCCCATTCTCCTTGTACTAGGCTTTAGGAACAGGCAAGCTGGGTAGTTATACTTTCCTAACAAACACTTGCTCCCACTGGAGGCTCTTTCACTAGATGAGGCAGGAGGTTTCTCCCTGCTTCTCCCGTGCATGGGCTCTGCCTTCTGTCCCTTATCCTCTGAAATTGCATTTTGATCTGAGGAGCCTGGGGGAGCTCGGGGAGCACCTGACCCTCTCAGCATCTCAGGGACTGAGAAAAGGCCTATTCCTGTTTGACGTGTCATAGAAATGCTAAGTCCCTTCCTCCTGCCTCTTAGAAATTATGAAATTATTAAATTCCTTGGGTTTACTTCTCAACACTGTCCTGGCTTCCCACCTTGAACCTTAATCAGTCCCTTCCTCCACAACAGCTCATTTCTCCCCCTGGGTCACCCTGAAGGTCCCTAAGGAAGGAACTTGACGTGAACTCTAAGCTCTGAAGCCTAGGGGTTGTTATAAATGTGTACTGTATTATTCAGGGTTCTCCAGAGAAACACAACTAATAGGACCTATAGATATAAACACAGATACAGATATCAAATGGGAAATGAGATTTATTATAGGGAATTGGCTCACACAGTTATGGAGACTGAGAAGTCCCATGATCTGCCACCTGCAAGCTGGAAGCCCAGGAAAGTTGGTGTGTGCTTTGAAGGCTTGAGACCCTGAGAACTGGTGGTGTAGATTCCAGTCTGGATGTGAAGGCCTGAGAAGCAGGAGCGCTGAGGGTACGAGAAGACCCGATGTCCCACCTCACACAGTCAGGCAGAGAGAGAATTCAGCCTTCCTCCACCTTTCTAGTATACTTGGGCCTTCAACAGGTTAGTTAATTTTATGTGTCAACTTGACTGGGACATGGGATGCCCAGATATCTGGTTAAACATTATTATCTACCCACACTGGGGAGGGCAACCGCTTCACTCAGTCCACCAATTCAAATGCTAATTTCCTCCAGAAATACCCTCACAGACACACCTAGAAATCATGTTTAACCAGATATCTGGGTGTCCTGTGTCCCAGTCAAGTTGACACATAAAATTAACCATCACATGTACCTACCAGTTCAGGTAACTGTTCTGTCCTTCCTCTCTCCTCAGCCTCCAAGACCAACTGGGCACTAGGTTTTCCCAGTGCACATACCTTGTAGGAGGAGACTACTGCTCTGGCCTGTCCAGTATCCATTTCCCCTGCCACCAGCTTTGGGCATTTGGCTTGGGGCATGACCTCAGCAGTTATCTTGATGGACTGTTAATGAAGACTCCCTCCATTTCTTGGCTGAGGAATTGGCATGTGACTCAAGCTAGGCCATTTAGATGATCTTTTCCCCTTGAATCTTGAAAGGAATGACATGAAAATGGAATTTATCCCCAAGGCAGCACCATGAAATTATTCCTTAGCCCTAGCTCCCTTGATTTCACTGTCCTGGTTCCTCATCTCTCTGGAACAGCCTCTTCAGGATTTTCTTTGATTCTGTGAGCCACACCCCCATTTCTTTCTAGTATAATCATTTTTTTGTTTAAGTTAGCTAAAGTTTTTCTGTTGCTTGCAACCAAACATTCTCAGCCATACAGAGTCTACTTCTTTGGAGGAGCTCAGGGTCTTGCCTCCTCTGGTGGGCTCATGTCCGGAATCTCTGGCTTGGATTCAAATCTCATCTAGTCCAGGAATGAAAGGAAGGCGAGCTCCTGCAGCTAGTTGACACTTGTCATGCTTTGTCTCAGGAACCTGTTCTTGTTGCCTGACTCACTGGGATCCACTTCCAGCCTGATTTCCAGGTCTCCACACTCAGGTCACAGCCTGAAATAGCCAAGCTTATCTTCCATGACTCCTTATCACAAGTTCTATAGCAGGTCAGGCCGGCCTTCTTGTTAGTTTCCACAAATAGCAAACTCATTTCTGTGCTGTGCCTTTGCTCGTGATGTCCTTGGATACCTGATAAGCTGATGGGCCTCTGCTGAGTGTCCAAGCCCCTCGGAGACCTTAAAGTCTCAGGCCGCATCCTGTCTCTTCCTTCCCGAAGCCTCCTGTGCACCATTAAGCCCACAGCTGCTTCCTAACTAAGCTCCTCAGTGGACTGTCTCTCTGATGTGGGACAGAGCAAGTGATTTGTGTGGTTGAGCTTTGTTTCCTTTGTAGACTTAAGTCTTTGAGGACTGAGGTATCTTGGTACTTCTCCTGCTTGGGTCTCAGTTTATGAGCCTGAGCACACAGGGCTCATGTATATTTTTCCATCCCCAGTTTGGAAATTGTCTTGATCCTATAACGTATACTCTTCATTTATTCATTTACCTAACATCTATCACGTACCTACCAAGTATGGGTTCTGGGCTAAGCTCTGGAATTAAATAAAGCATTGCCAAGGAATTCACGGTCTAGTAATAAAGATTTATTGAGAATTAGATGTAGCAGAGTGACCTGTTGAGAAAATAGCCCTGTCTAATTTTTCTCAGCTGCAGGTTCACCTCAAAGGAATGAAAGGCATTCCATCCCCTCCCCCCGGGGCGGCAAAGCCAGGCTTTGTGTCCTTGAGGTTTGGACTTCCTTGATTCCCAGGAGGATTTGTGTATTTCCAGGTAGAAAGGAAAAGCTACAAACAGCAGGGTACCCAGAAGACAACTTCTACACAGGCTTTCTTAACAGAGATTAAGATTGGAGGTTTAATGCTTCCCAGATTAAAGAGGGCTGGACCCAACTCGGGAGGGTTAGTTGGAACTCTCAAGACTAGAAAAGGGAATGAAGGTATGAATTCCACCACAGCAGACACCTGAGCTTACATGACTGCAGGTCTTCTGAGATGGGAGGACCTATGAAGAAGAATATTTGGGTGAACAAATACATAATAATAATAATAACAGGAGGCGTTCATTTCACTGTGTATGCCAGTGGAAACATTTTATATGTATTCACTTATTTCTCACAAGAACCCTATGAAGTAAGTACTGTTATTATTTCCATTTTGCAGATGAGGCAAAGAAAGATGAAGTGAATTGCCCAAAGTTATGGATCTAAGAATCAAACCTAGGTAATTCCTGAGGGATTGAATGTCTATGAGGCCTGAGCACAGAAGGCCACAATATGAACACAGAAGGCCACAATCTTGGGAGGCTAGACTTTTCACAGAGGGGACACAGCTGCCTCAGAACCCCACCTTCAGATGTATGTCACCGCCCAGGCAGGGGGTACAGCTATGGCAACTGGCAGAACCGAGGCTCTGGTAATATCTTGGTAAGAAGGGGCTCATCTCAGTTAACTATGGCCACACTAATGCTATATCACAATCACCCAATTTCAGTGCACGCAGGAGTAAGCATTTATTTAGTGCATGTGTTTGGGGCCCAGCTGGGGGCTAGTTGCTCATACGCTGGCTTTGGCTGGGTGGTTGGCTCTGCTCCAGGTGTCTCTCCCCCTTTGCAGGAGCAGCAGGCTAATCAGGGAATGTTTATCTCATGCAGACAGAAGAAATAGGAGTAACAACCCCAATGCGCAAGCCCATTTTAAGCATCTGCTTATGTCCAGTCTGCTGAAATGCCAAAAATAAGGCCAAGGCCAAACTCTGAGTCAAGGAATGGAGAAATACACTCCACTCACAGGAGGAACCTACAAAGTTACCTGGCAAAGAATGTTGGATATATGATCCTAGTACCTATGAGAGAATGGAAAGATGGAACAATAATCTAGTGTTCCACAGAACTTAAGTTAGATTTAATTTTGATTCAGAGAGATAATGAAATCCTGTTACAAAGATAAAATCTATCTTCAGGGATCACAAAGTTTGCTATGTGAATATTTAAATTTTTAGTTTTCATTTTAGTGAACATCTTAAAAATTCCATTTAACAAGAATGTACTCTGGATGGTCTAGATGACTACAATAGCTGCCTTACAATTTTCAAAGCCTCAGTGATCACCTAGAGTGCTAACATTTCACTTTTTAATGCCAGTTTCTCAAACTAGGTCTGTATTCTTAGGGAGCCTCGCATTTTCAAGGTTGGAAAACATTGGTGAGAATGATACACAGCAGACAATGTATAGAAGAGACCTAGATACACTGCTGTGGGCATCTAAGGGTACAGAAGGAGGGGTAGGGGGTGGGGGGAGCTCTGGGGCTTAGGGCAGGGTTCCTGGTGGCCTACAGAGAACCAGTAGTAGCATTTGAATAGGCCTTGAAAGATGGTGGGGTGGAGTCCTGGGGAGAATCTCCAGGTTCCTTTTCTCTGTGGATATAACCAGATTCCTCATTTCTAGGGCTTCTCTAGGCAGAAAAAGCTTTACCTCCCATCTCTGCAAAACTGCAATCTGTTCATGCATTTTTTATTTATTATTTTTTGGCATCAAGGCCTCGTCCTTCACCTTCAAGTATATGCTGCTAGTTACAGCATTTGAAAAGGAGGCGGGGGCGTGTCAATGGCTCAGCTCCCTGGCTTTGAGCCAGGACAACCAGGGTCCGATTCTTGGCTTTGACATTTATGAGCTCTGGGCACCTAGACAAGTTGCTTGAACTCTCAGAGCTCCAGTTTCCTCATTTGAGGAAGGGAATCCGAATTATCTCATGGGGGTGTTTAAAGAATTGGAATTGGCCAGTGAAGCCTACATTTCCTTTGTGGAAAATGTTTTCCTTCTGATTCAATTTCTTTAGTGGTTATAATATTATTCATATTTCCTGTTTCAAATTGAGTCAGTATTAGTAAGTTATATATTTTGAGCAATTTGTCTATTTCACATATATGTTCTATTTTATTGGGACCACATTTATTCATAATATCCTCTTTTTTTTCTAACTTCCGAAGCATCCATAACAATATCCCTCTTTTGATTTCTGAGATTGTTTATTTTTGTCTTCTTTCAACTTTTTCTTGATCAGTATCATCGGAGATTTATCAGTTTTCACAGAATTGGCTTTTGGCTTGGTTGATCCTCTCTGTTGCTTATTTATTTTCTATTTCTTCCATTTCCGTTCTTCATGTTGTTATTTCCTTCTATTTTCTTTGAGTTAATTTTGTTGTGTTTCTTTATAACTTATTAAGATTGATCCCTAGTTCATTAATTTTCAGTCTTTTTACTTTTCTAAGATGTGAATTTAAGGCTCCACATTTCCTTTTGGAGCCTTAATGAAAAAGATATATTTACGTGCCTGGTCCCAAATAAGCACTTAGGAAATATCTGTCACCACCATCATGATCATTAACCAGTGTCAGATGTCATGAGACTCCCTAGCAGTTCCCAGCTCTCTTGCTTTCCAATGTGACACATGGCCTCTGAGTGTTCAGCAGTGGATTCTCTGAGGACTTATTCTGGGCCATGGATTTCCTTCCTTTTTGGGTTTTTGGGAGGCTTCTTCTGAAGGTTAAGGAAGGACACAGGCAGGGGCATGAGCCTTCGATCCCATCTTCCTCAGGGAGCTCAGACCTTGTCTTCCTAGGATGGCTGGCAAGGTCCCAGGCCCATGGAAAGTGTGAGTTCAAATCTGCAAGCCTGTGGCAGATTTAATTCTCTAAAAATGGCCCCATTAACATCTCCCATCCCATATGCTCTTCTGGAAGCTTATTGTTTTCCCTGTCAATAGCTTCCTCCCCGTCAGTTCAGTGGGCTTGTGGCTCCCTTATAGATGATCAATTACAGACCAATAGGTTGCAGCAAAAGGTGATGCTGAGTAACATCTGAGGCTTGGTCATAGAAGGCGATATAGCTTCTACCTGGTTAGCTGAAAAACTCATGATCAGAGCCCTGAATCACCACCGTGGAAGTCTGACTACCCTGTGGCCGCCATGTTGTGAGGAAGCCAAACCACCTAGAGAGGCCACTTGCAGGCACTCTGGCCTCCAGTCCCCATCCTCAGGTCAACCCAGCTCAGGCACCAGATATGCGAGCGAATGAATCGTTGGTGATTCCATCCACCAGCTGTTGAGAGACCGACGTCTTTCTCATCTTACCAGCTGAGACCGCAGACATTGTGGACCAGAGGCAAGCCCTCCCACACTGGGCCCATCCAAATTCTAGATCCAGAGAGTTGTGAGCATAGAAAGGGATTGTTCGAAGCTCCACGCTTTCAGGTGTCTTGCTACACAGCAACAGATAACCAGAACAATGCTCAGTATCTGTCCGGTACCCAACTCCTCCGCCAGACTCCTGCAACCCCCATCATGCTCCGTATACTCTGGATTTCCCACTTAGGCCCAAGTAGAGCCCATAGAAGCAAAGCAGTAAAGGTATTTTGTGGGAGGCCCTGTGGGAGCAAACTGGAAATGAAGATTCTCTGATTTTATCAATTTATCTAGACTGAGCTTTCCTAAGACCCTTGGTTCCCAACCTTTCCAAGTGCTAAGACCTCCTTTATCCTTTATCAAAAAGGCTGGGTGGCCCCCACATGACGTGGGTTATGTTGCTTTCAGTATAATACTTCCAGTATAGCTTCATATGTAGCTAACATTTATTGAGACCTTACTAAGCGCCAGATTTTTTTTATGTGTGCCAAGTCTTTTACATACATTATCTCCCTGAATCCACATAACGAACCCATGACTCTTGTTGTCCAGTCCCATTTTACAGCGTGAAGTGAGGTGAGCACATTGCCCCTGCAGCCTGTTCTGCATGTCAAGTGCAGAGCTCATGAAGGAGGGCCTGGAGAATGAACCCCAAACCCTGACCCTGGCGTGCTGGAATGTGTCAGTCAGCTCCACGTTTGCCTTCCACACTGTCACACACAACTCCCCCCTCCCCCGCTCCCCTACCTGGGAGCAATCCTTTGGTAGCTGGCTTTCTGTTCCGTTCTGCAGGTTAGAACCACTGGCCAGAGACTGGAAGGCAGGAGGAGTAAGGGAGAAGCCACGTTCTTATTTTGCTCCCGCAGCCTCACAGCTGACAGTGACTTCCTATAATCACTTACCTTTGGAAAACCTCTTCTCCCTCTTTTTGTTCCTCCAGCCCTTCCAACATGTTTGTAACCGATGCCTCAAATTAAATTCTTTCTACTTGGAATACCTGGAGTGATTTCTGATTTTTCCTGATTGTCTATTGAGTAATACACTCGGCTTTACAAAAGGGTGTGTACCTGACCTTTATTCAACTCTCCAACCTCAACTCCAGTCATTCTCCCTCTTCCTCACTATGCTTCAGTCACACTTGTCTCTTTTCTGCTCCTCAAATAATTGTAGCTTTTCCTGCCTTGGGGCTTTTGCACCTGTTGTTCCCAATGTTTAGAATGCTTTTCCCCAGCGTCTTGCAAAGCTGGTTCCTTCCCATGCTTCTGGTCTCAGCATAAATGTTAGCTTTGCAGAACAGCCTTCCCTGACTCGACATTTAGCGTCAGCCTACCCCTCACCCAAAGTACTCTCATCACATCATCCTGTTATTGTCTTCACAGTATTTATTACTAACTGACCTTCTCTTGCTTATTTATTCCTTAACTTGTTTATTGTCTGCTTTCCAGACTAAAATGAAACTCTGAAAGCACAGAAAGCCTGTCTGTCTTGTTTATTACTGTATTCAGTACCTGGCACAAAGTTGATGCTTAATGCATATTTTTGAGTGAATGAATGATGGAATGAGTGATATGCAAGCCTCTCCTTAGGCTTGAGCTGTGCCCTGGCATCTACCGAGATGTTTGACATTGGAGGATACCCAAAGACCACCAACATTTGTGCCCAGCAACAGGGTCCTGAGCTCCCCTTGTGCCTTTAGGCAGGCCCCTCCTAGGCAGCGGGAGGTCCCCTGTGGCCCTGCCCCTGTCTGCTGGCGGGTTCTAGTCAGCTTGTTTCTTTCCATGCTTTCAGCAGGCTGCAGGGCATTAATGATTAAAAGTGCAAACCTGCTCAGAGCCAGTGTCCATTAGACCACACGCCCACCATGTAGGCAGCTCATTAATTCCAATAAGCCAGGACCCATTCTCACAAAGCTTTTGCCATCTGTGTACTGCATTTGATAATGACAACGAAAATAAACAAAATTGTTATAAAATTAATTTTACTGATCATCACATTCTTATCACATAATAAGAAGCAGAAGGTTTCTGTTACATAAACATTTAACCCAAAGCATTGCTGTAATAATAAGCTGAATCAGAAAAGACAATGAAATTCATACTGGAATGCATGCAACTATAAAGAGCCAATATATTTTTTCTTTTATGACATTATGAGCAAAATAAATTATGGGATCTTATTCTAAACAAAACAAAACAAAGACTTATTTTACTGCTGCAGTAGAAGAGAGGAGCCAGCAGGATGAAAACTGCGGCTTGCTTTGCAAGGGTGGCATCTCGTCATCTAGTCATCTCCCTGCCTCTGGGAAGCCATCTTTTTTGGTTTCAGCATCTCCTAGTTTGAGAGTATCCTCTGGATATCAGGCTAGCTGACACAGGCAGAGGAAACAAACAGAAAACCCACAGAAACCTCTGTAAGAACATCAGGAGTACAATTTCCAACAAAATTTGGAAGAGGTGTTGAGAGAGAGAGAAGCTGACTCTGGGCGAGGACCTGGGCTGGACCAAGCCAAGAAGGGCAGAAGAGTCTAGGCCTGCTCTGGACTCATTTACCAGCCATTGCAGGCACTTCTCCAGTCCAGGAACCCTTGGCTGGGCAGCTGGATGGGGTGGGGATGAGAGCTTCTGTATTCTCTCAGAGGCTGGCAGACAGGTTCATTTTGCTGTCTTGCCATTATTTCCTCCTAATTCCTCTACTAGGCTAAATAACCATTCACTGTTCCCCATCTAAGCATCCAACTTTCCCTCTTCTTTGGCTTTCTCATACAGTTCTTCTGCTAGAATGCCCTGTCTTCTTCTTCTATACACATCTAGATATTCTAGTGTTCAAAACCCAGCCCAAAAGCCACTTCCTCCAAGAAGCCTTCTCTGATCTCCCAAACTGGAGACTATTGCTCTCCCCTTTGACTCCTAATGCCCTGGATCACAGCACTCTGGTCACTTTCTATTGTATAATGAGCATCCATATGCTTCTACCTCTGTGATGATTGTATTGTTTTTCCCAATTTACTTTTTCTCTCTGTAAAAGTATTATAAACTGCCACATATTGCCACATGACTTTCAATACCTCCCTGTGGAAGGAGCATATTTCATTACCTCGTTGTTACCAGTGTTGGTCACGTGATTTGCTTTGGCCAATCAAACGAGAACAGAAGTGATCAGAGCAGCTTTAGGAGCCATCACAGTATCCTCTGTCCTCTCTGCCCCAAGAATGGCATGTGCTAGAACGAAGAAGACTCTTGACGCAGAGCCAAACCTAACCTGAAGCTGATGAGCAAGAAATAAACCTTTCCTGTTATAAACCACGAAGATTTGGGGATTGTTTGTTGTCACAACATAACCTGGCAAAAGCTGACTAATACAGCTCTACTAGACTACAGGCTCCTTCATGGGGAGGATCACATCTGATTCCTGACTTGTCTCTTCTCCTTATTGAACTTAGCAGCAAGCCTCATTTAAAGGCTCAGTGACTGTTTACTGAGTGAATATATAAATAAGCAAATCCACCATTTACTAAGCACTCCTGTAATAATCGCTCACCTTATGTAGTGTTATGCAACCCACAGTGCACTTTCACCCACATTGTCTCACTGGGCCTCAGGACAATCCTGAGAGAACAGTAGGGGATAAAGGACATCTGTTGCTTTTCGTCTTCTAACATCCCTTTTTTCTTTGGGGAACGACCCCTCCCCTACTCCATGTGGTTCTGCTGGGGCTGCCAGGCATGACACCAACCCCTCGAGTCACAGGGATGGGCATGTGGCCCAGGTCTTCCCAGTATCTCATCCTTTGTTTTCAGTGATTGGACCAGAGATGGGCATATGGTCTAAATAGAGCCAATCAGAGCCCTTTCCAGACGGAAGAAAGTTCTCTAGAAAGAGTCCCAAGTATGAATGGGAAATCTCAAGAGGATACTTACTGTGCTGTAATCCTCCTAATAATCTAATATGTTCACTTTCCCACTCTTTACAACTTCTACTTCGTAACCTCTGTCTCTACAAACATCTTTCACCCGTCACATTCAGCTGATGACTGCCTCGTGCCTCATGGAGAAAGTAGAAGCAATTAGAAAAGGTCCTCCCTGATTTTTCCAGTGCCAATTGTACTGACCTGCCTGTGTATGTACTCATGTAATTTGCCTTCTCTCTTTATATGGTGGATTGAATGTCCCTGCTCTCGTCAATGGCCTGCTGTTATTCTAGAACATGCTCAAGATCCTACAAACGTTCTCTAATATATTCTAGCTTTACACTATAAATAAACAACCCTCCCATTTCCCCACATTCCCCTCTGGTGCCACCTAATTTTTCTACTGTGCTTCATGGTAAAAATTCTTGCAAGAGATGTGTATAGTTGCTGTCTCCACTTTCTCTCTTCCGCCCTTCCAGGTGGGCTTCCATCCCACCACTCCACTGAACACTGAATTAATTGCATTAGGATCACCAGTGGTTAGCATGCTGCTGGGTCTGAGAGCCACTGCTCAACAAGGTTGACTGCTACTTCCATCTTGAAATATGACCTCCTCTTGGTTTCTAGGACACCATACTAACCTGGTTTTCTACCTCACTGATCTCTTTTTCTCAGTCTCCTATGTTTGCTCCTTCTCTTTCATGAACCACTAAATATGGGACAATCCCAGAGCTCAACCTAGGACCTCTTCTGTTCTATATCTATATCTAGTCCCATGGCTGTTTTTCCATGACTGCCAAATTAATATCTGCAAACTAGACCTCTGAATTTCAGTCTTATATACCCATTAACCCACTGGACATCCCTTTTGGTGTTTGTTATAGGTTGAATTGTGTCTCCTAGAGAGATAGGATGAAGTCCTAACTTCTTGTACCTGTGAATATGACCCGATTTGAAAATAGGGTCTTTGCAGACATAACCAAGTTAACATGAGGTCATAATATATTAGAATGGGCCCTAAACCCAATATGACTGGTGTCCTTATAAGAAGAGGAGAGGACATTGAGACAAAGAAACACACAGGGAGAATGCCATGTGAAGATACAGACAGAAATTGGAGTGATGTGTCTACAAGCCAAGGATTGCTGGCAACCACCAGAAGCTAGGAGAAAGATATGAAACAGATTCTCCCTCATAGCACCCAGAAGGCAGCAACCCTGCTGACACCTTCATTTTGGACTTCTGGTCTCCAGACTTGTGACAGGATACATTTCTGTTGTTTTAAGCCACCCAGTTTGTAATCATTTATGACAGCAGCCCTAGGAAATCTAACACATCTAACCAGCATCTCAAATTTAACATGACCAGAACGGAACTTTTATTCCCACCTGTGCCCAAACCTGCTCCTGCTCTAGCCTTTCCCCCAAACCCTCCTTCTATCCTGACCTTCGGCTTCCTTTACATATGGTAACCAGAATGTTTTTTTGTTTTTTTTTTAAACATGTTAGATCACCTCCCTCTGTTGTTTAAAACCCTCCAGAGGCTTCCCACAATCCTTTAAATACAAAGGATTTGAATGCAAATTTCATAGCATGGCCTGCAAGGTCCTTTGTGATCTGGCTCCTGCCTCCTTCTTGGCTGTGAGCTCTCCTTGTTCTCTTCCTGGCTCACTACTTTCCACCCACACTAGCTTCCTTCTGTTCCTTGAACAAGCTCATTCCTGACTTGGGACCTTTGCACTGGCTATAATATTACCTCTGCCTGGGGCTGCCCCATCCACAGATCCGCCCATAACTGACCTTTCCTGGCTTCCCAACATAAAGTGGGCCAGTCTCTACTGCACCACCAGGTTTTATTTTCTTCATAGGCGAGCATGTCCCTGCATGCTGAGTCCCTGGTTCCAGTCCCTGTGGCCTTCGTTCTGGGCTTCCTCTGACCCTTTGATTGGAATTCTCCCAAGTCTGTGAGTCAATGCGTTCAATTTTTCCTTAAGAATTTGGGGGAGTTTTATGACACTTTGAGTTGAAAGAGTCCTACCTAATCAAAGGCTGAGCCCAGTCTCTGCAAAAGAACCCACCCCAAGGAAGGCTGCTCGTAAGTCCAGGCCCTTCCTGTGCAAGAAGCTCTGCTGGCTTTAGCTGAACATCCTCAAACCTTCCATCCTGTGATGGGAAAAGGCTATCTCCAGTTTCCACCAAGGGGAGAGGGAGGCAGAGCTCACAGTTTCTCTCCCAAATGCCATGATCCCACCAACCAGCTACTAGAGTTTTCCTGACCCTGGCCTCCTCACTGAGGGGCAAGCAGAACAAAACAGACGAACTTAGGGAGAGAGGAACCTCAGGGATATGTCTGGGCCATCTGCAGTCTGCTGTCCTCTCCAAAGAGCTGGAAGGAGCTCTGCCGCTCTGCTCTGCGTGTCCTCTGGCAGACGATCATCACCATTGCATTTGCTGAGCACCTTCTGGATGCCAAGCATTGTGCTGGGACATTAATAATAGCAACACATCACCTGTGCCATTTGCGGAGTACAGTCCTGGACTAGGCAGAGTGCTAGGTACTCTAGAGCAGTATAGCATCTAGTTCTCCCAGCACTTCTCTGAGGTAAGTATTATGATCCCCACCTAACAGATGAAGAAACAGGCTCAGTGAGCAGAAGGGACTTGCCAGGTGGTCTCTACTGCAAAGCTGTTATCTCCCTTTTACATGGCACTGCCTCTTTGCTAAACCTCCTGGCACCTGATTCCCAGCATGAGAAGAACCTGTGACTAAATGCAGGTACTTGGACCTGCAACCCAGCCAATGAGTCAGCAGAGAGAAGACCTGCGAGCTCAGGAATCTGACCCTGACGGAGGCTGCTCCTAGCCCCAGGACAGCTGTGCTTCAGAGGAAGGTACCAGGCCTGAGTCACTTCCCTGGGAACTCCCTTGCAGAGACTGTCCTGGGAATCAGATAACGCAGGAATCTGAGCTGAACTGCCCGGGAGCCGCCTCAGGTGATGGGCCTCTCTCTGCCTGTTTGGGTAGCTGTAGCTGAGGGTGAGCTTGGGGCAAGGCCTCAGCAAGAGCTTCTCCAGATATGGACAGTCTAATAGATAGAAGCTGCCAGGGTGGGACAAGTAGAATGTGTAGGAGGCCTCTGGGGGCAGAGGTCTGGGAAAGGGATGGAGTGGGCATAGTCACCGAGAGAATGATTCGCAAGGCTTCCTCCTCCCAGGGCGTAACCGGAATCGCAACCTGAGGTTCTGTGGGGCAGGGAGAAGACTACATTAGTGAAAGGCCTGTGGCCTGACCCCCTGTAGGAGACAGGGTCGTTGGTGTGGGCATATGCCACGGCCAAGAAGGCAGCAGGGATTTGGTGGGTACGAGTCAGGTGCTTCCCCCTGGACACTGACACGGCCTGAGGGTCGTGGAGACTCATGCCTGGCATGTTGGCAGTCGAAGCATTTAGGACATGGATTCCAACTTCTTGTTGCACAGATGGAGAAACCACAGCCCAGGTAGGGGGCGTGACCTGCTGAAGGTCCCATGGCAAGTGAGTGATACAGCTGACACCTCCCACACTTCCTCACCTTCAAGAGCCAAATCCTCCACCTCTTCCCTGCTCTAACACTAACATAGAACTTGGAATACAGGAGGGGAGCAGTTAGCTTGGTTGCTGTGGGAGCGCCCATGTGTCTGAGCCCATGTGATGCTCCCTGCGTATCCCTGGAAAGCCAAGCTGGTGTCCTGAGTTGTGTAGATGGGGTCATGCTTCTGCCAGTCACACATCAACCCACCTCCAAACACAGAAGGGTATTCCCCAAACCCTCTGGGCACGGCGTCTTTGCCTGTGATTTTCCTCTGATGATATCTTGTTTTGCCAACTAAATTAAGACTATGACAGAGAACAGAGCCTACCTCTAGCAGTTTAGTTCAATTAAGATTTCACATCAACAAATTAAAATGCATCCTCACCGTCTGCAAAGTAAATCTGCCGGCGTTTAGGAGAAGGCTCTGACATTTGCTGTTCAGGCACTTAGCCGATGTGAGTTGAGCCTCAAAGAGGGCCGAACCCCTTCTGGGACTGGTTTGGGAGTTCAGGGCCAGGGTTTGTCTCCAGAAACTTAGAGCTTCTGGGCCAGGGCTTCCCAATGATGAGTGTGAGGACTAAGCTGATCCTTCAATGAAGTTTTCACTGGTCCTCTGTAAAATGACAAAAATGAGAAGAACGTAGTCACGTTTTCCATAAAACTAAGTCAATTTGAACTAAAGGACTGTCAACAAATCCTTTTTGAGTGCCTAATTTGTCAGTCCCTTTTCAAGGGACTGAAGGGACAGCAATGAATAAAACAGACAAAAATCCAGGCTCTCCTGGAGCTTTTATTCTATGGGGGAGAGAGAAAGACAAATGAGTGAAATATGCAATAGGTTAGACAGTGATAAGAGCTATGGAGAAAAATTAAGCCAGGAAAGAGGATAGAGAGTGTGGAGGGCAGAGGGATTTGTGATTTTAAATAGGGTAGTTGGGAAGGCCTCTTGAGAAAGTGACAATCAAGTGAAGACGTGAAAGGTGAGGGAGGGAGCCCTGTGGATTTGGGGGGCACAGAGGGAGTACTCCAGGCAGAGGAGTGTCGAGGGCAGAGTAATGTGGGGATTGTGGGTGATGTGTGGCTGGAGCTGAGTGAGGAGGAAGGTGTGGGGAGAGGTGGAGGTTGGAGAAACGGAACTGTAGGCCTGTGGACCATTGTAGGGACTTGGGATCATCCTGAGTGAGCAGGAAGCCAGTGCAGGTTTGGAGCAGAGAAGAGGCCAGCTCTGTCTTAGATTTTAACAGGATGAGTATGGCTGCTGTGTGAAGCACAGAAGAAAGGCAGGCAAGGTTGGGAGCAGGGAGACCAGTTAGGAGACTATTGTGGTGACTGATGAGATACTATGGTGGCCAGAGTGACAGCTGAGAAACTGAGGGAGACATTGGCTCAAAATGTTTGAAATCAGTAATATTCTAGAAAATCCAGCATGCAAGGTTGACATCCCCTTGAGATCTCTGCCAAAAGGCAATTCCACTGGTGCTTAGTTAGCTGTGGGAAGTTGTGACAAGACGTTCGAGACCTTAATAGCAGCATATAGACCACCTATAATGTGGTGCTCCAAAAAGTGGATAATCTTTTCTTTCTAGAGAAGGCAGGTGAGGGTGTTTTCCTCTTTGAAAATTAGAATAGAGAACCTTGTAGAATGCAAGCCCCATGAGGGCAGGTACTGTGACTACATCCTGTTCTCAGATGTTCCCCAGTACCTACTTCAAGGCCCAGGACATGGGTACCCAAAAAATACCATGTTTCCCTGAAAATAAGAGTGGGTCTTATATTAATTTTTGCTCCAAAAGACACATTAGGGTTTATGTTCAGGGCATGTCATCCTGAAAAATAATGCTAGGGCTTATTGTCCGGTTAGGTCTTATTTTTAGGGAAACACGGTAGTTGTTAAACAAATGAATTAGTGAGTACCCTTTCTCCCACATTTTATGTAGGAATTTAAACAATTTTAGTAACAAACTCTCAAAATGTATATCTTTTTTTTCCTCTAAACCCAAAGGGCTATGTGTGAGAGTAGTTTTTTGTTTGTTGTCTGTGAATATAAAGAATTATCATTATATAGATAATGTTCTTGCTTCTAAAAGATTTGGGTAATTTGGTGGTTGTTTCTCAATCTCTCCCTTCCTCTTCTTTTGTCTGTTGCCTTTCTCCCTCTTCCTCTGTAATCTTAGTTGGCCATCATATAAAACTGAATAGAGTTTTATGCTTCCTGTTTCTACTATTTAAAGTCGGTAAGTGGAATGTCTTTTATTTCTCTCTCTTAGAAAAAAACCGACAACTAAGTTAAATTCTTTTTTACTTGTGTAACTCTCAACTGATTTTTCTGTCACTGTATGTCAGCATCCCCATTTTCTAAGCCTAAGAAGTTGATACCACTTCCTGGTGAGAAGGAAAACACACTCAACATGGGACTCTGGACTTGACACTACTTCAAACTTTTCCCCTATTTAACTTGCATGGTAATTTGCATAGATCTACATATGTTATGCAATCAGGCTGCTCTCCTTTTACATTTAAGCCTAAAATAATTTTGCTTTTATGATATTTTTCTTCTCTGCTGCCTTCTTTATTTATTACTGGTCCTGAGATTTAGATTTGTGTAAAAAGAGTTGATGAAAGGCCAAGGGTACAGACCCATTACCCAAACAGCCACGGTGGAGAGGGAGACTGTTGAGCAGCATGGTGAGATTGTCTCTGGGATTCATTTATTTGTTCACTGAATGTTTATTGAGCCTCTGCTACCATGTTTCCCCGAAAATAAGACCTAGCCGGACCATCAGCTCTAATGCATCTTTTGAAGCAAAAATGAATACAAGACCCAGTATTATATTATATTATATTATATTATATTATATTATATTATATTATATTATATTATACCTGGTATTACATTACATTACATTATATTATATTATATTATATTATACCTGGTATTACATTATTATATTATATTATATTATATTATATTATATTATATTATATTATATTATATCCGGTCTTATATTATATTAAAATAAGACCGGGTCTTATATTCATTTTTGCTCCAAAAGATGCATTAGAGCTGATGGTCCAGCCAGGTCTTATTTTCGGGGAAACACGGTATGTGGTAAGCTCTGTGCCAGGTAATAGGAATAGCGGTGAGCAACCCAGGCACAGTTCTTACTCACATGGAACTTACACTTAACTGAAGAAAACAGAAAATAAACAAGTAAACACATAAATAAAAACATGATTTTTGATGCTAATAAGTGCTAAAATGAAAACATAGTGACTAGAAAACTGGTTTAGACTGGGTAGTTCATAGAAAGTCTCTTTGGAAAAGTGACATTTGAGCTGAGGCTTGAATGATAAGAAGGAGACAACCATGTGAACATCTGGTGGAAAAGAGTCCCGACAGTGGGAACAGCCCTAAAACGAGAACCAGCTTGGAGGGTTTGAGGAACAGAAAGGAGGTGTATCATTTAGAACGCTTTCAGTGGAAAGAAAGAGAAGTTACCCCAATTCAAAATGGCATGAAAAAGAGGGAATTTTATTACCTCACATAAAGGAGCCTGGGGGCAGAGAGGGTAGGATTTTAAGGTTGGTTAATTCAGCAACTCGACATCATTTAGGGCAAGACTGTTCCCTTCTCTCTGCTCAGCCACCCTCTTGTGGCGACTTCCTTCCAGATGCCAGGATGACGACTAAAGCTCCAACCTCATATGACTTCCTTATCCTCAATGTCCAGGAGCAGAGAGGAAGGGGGCAAAGCCTTCCCTTTGCAGAACAAGGAAACCCTTCCCTTGCACAGATTTCTCTTCACATCACGCCTGTTATAACACAATGTCATCCCATGCTCAATGCTAAGCTGATCATTAGCAAGGAGAACGAATGACTCAGGTTGGTTTAGAGTTGGGCCCGGGAGCAGCCTAGCTTCCGAGCTTTGTTGAAGAACCAGTGCTTGCAATTTCTGACAGAAACCAAGGCTCTGAGGGTAAAACTGGACGTCTGTGAGCAAGGAAGAAGTGGGGCACAGCTGGCTGGAAGTTGGTGCTCGAGAATATTGGCCACAGGAGGCCGGTGTGGCTGGAGCACTGGTGTAAGAGTTACTTATAGAGGTGGATTTGAGGGAATTCAGAGCTTGTTTTAGGTTCTCCAAATGTAATCTTTCAGTACTGCGTAAGTCTCTATCGGCCTTAGCCCATTTTGCACCAGTGACTCCCTCCGGGGCCCAACCCACCGTTGGGTGTGGTGTTATAGAAAGACAGCCCCATGCAGGTATCAGACAGTGACTCTAACATGGCTGATGACACTGGGTAAGTCACTTCCCTTCTTAAGTCTTAGTTTCATTAGCTACAGAAATTTCAGGGTAACATTTGTTCTGCTAGCCCTTCAGGGAGGTTGGAAGCGTCAAATGAGAGAGTATCTGCATGTCCTTTGAAAACTATAAAGTGTCACAGTCACTATTACTGTTGCTATCGCTGTCATTCGTGTTCCATGAGAAACAAAGGGATTTTAAATTTTGAGTAGTCACGTCTTCATGCCCTTGGAAAAGGACAGTGTCGTTTTGGAAAGTTATATACTCTGAAGGGGCAAGGTGGGCAGCCTTGGACATCCTTTGCCCTTCGTGCCCCCACCCCTTTCCTCAGTGTCTCCCAGCCCCCCAGCAGATTTCTGGGCTTCACATCAGAGATGTCCTTAGAAACAAGCTGGGCTGACGTTCAATAAAATGTAAGCTAAAGCTGGCTGAGTTATTATCCTTTTTTCTTGATAAAATGAGTGGATGTATTTTCATTACTGGCAGAGTGCTTTTAGCTGGTGAGGACAATTAAGCCCTGGAAATGCAGCAACCGTTTCACACTGAGAGAAGATTTGAGGGATGACTTTCACCCAACATCCAGGCTCTGGAGGAGCGGAAAACATGGCCACTGTGCCCAACAATAGAAAGCCATGGAATGTTGTGGCAATAAGGTCAAGCAGCCCCCTGTTGCTCCCAGGCAACTTGCCCCACAGTGGAATGCTCCTGCTGCTGCTGGCGTGAGACCTGTGACCTGGACACTTCTCCACATAACTTCAGACCCTTCTCAGCCATCCTCTTCCTTATTCTCACCATCTCTTGGGAAGGTAGGGAGGGAGGAGTTCTGTGTTGTGGGCAACACCTTCCACCAAATGTTACCTTTTAGGTTCAGACATTTTTCTGGTTTTTCTTCATAATCTTTTGACCGTCTTTCTCACCCCTCAAGCCAGACCCTATGTCCAAAGAATCAGATCTCTGAGACCAACCTAGTCATCCATTCCATAGCCCTCCTCTCGGGCAGGACAACCCTCTTCCCTCATCTCTCCTTCCTTCTCTCCCTTCTCTCTCTATCTTGTGTTTCTTTCTTTCTTTTCTAAATGATGAATTAGCAGCTCTAATTTCTAGCTCGTAGAGGCAGAGGTGAGATGACCACTTCCTACCTTTCCGGCCTCAACCCAAACTGAGGGGAAGAGTCTTAAATTACAGATTTTTGGAAACAACAAATTTGCTGGTAGTGTAGCTTATCTGATACACATCTGCCTCTCCCCTTATACTAAGAGCAACTAGGGGACAGGGACGGTTTCCCCCACCTCCTTCATCTCTGCTTCTCCTGCAGCCAGCACATTTCCTGGGACAGTCAGCTCTCAGATGTTTGATGAATGAATGAATAAACAAAGCCACCTCTGTGTTAGCTTTATCTTTTTGTTCTGTGCAACACCCACAGGTCCCCCTATCATAACTTAGAAAGTGGAAATGACTTCAGAGATGCAGGAACTGAACGAGTTTCAGTGGAGTGATAGCAATCTGGTACATTATTGCAGTTTTTTTCTTAAACTACGTAGCAGTAGTTTTCCTCCTGTTTGCTGTTAGAGGGGATCCCAAATCAGTTGTGAGCTTTCGCCTGCCTTAATGGAGTAAGAGGAGAGGGCTGGGGTAGTTGTCCAAGTTTATTATCTTCTCCATTACTCAGGAGTGTTCCCCTAAGCTTTTGCATGATTTTATTTTAATGCTGTTATTTATATTAGGCGAGTCTCCAGCTCAGCCAGGCCAAAAAGGGAGATGGAGGAACTGTGGAGGAACTGATGGAAAAATAAATACCCTGAAGTTTCATGATGATCTGACTGTGGCTTTTATATGAATCAAATTTACTCTACCCTTCCTTCCCATAGTCAGCATTTCTGCTGGAAATAATTTGTAATTATCAAACTCCAGTTAGGCCAGAAGACTCTTTGCAAAGGACTTTGATGTGATTAGGGAAAGGCTTGGGAATGTAATTTGCATGGTGCTTGTCCTCTCTGCCAATGACATTCCTGGAGAAGGCACCTTGTTGTTCTTGGCAGGAGAAATTCCAAGGGCAGATAGGAACTGGGGACCAGACTTCAGGGGCATTGGGGCTGCTGCTCCAAGGCTGGCGCAAGCAGAAGATGCTTTCCTGGAATAATGAGCCCGATAGATATCCCATCTCAGCATTCAAGAACTGAGAGGCAGTGGGTGGCCCAGAGTGGGAAAGCATCAGGCACACAGTGACTAACAGCTGTGCTCAGCACTTCAGCATGAAGGCCCTTGGGTAACTGACCAGAACCCAGAATGGATCATCCCAGTGGAGTGCTAGTCTTGCCCCTGGTGGAGAGATAGGGACAATGCCCTCAACCCCTTCTCACATTTTAACCCATCAGCTCTGCAGCAGCTGAGCCAGGGAAGGACACAAGTTGAGTAAAGGTACACTGAAAAATAAAAAGCATTGTTGAAAGAAATTAAAGGAAACCTACATAAGTGAAAAGACATCCCATGTTCATGGAAAAACTCAGTATTGTGAAGATGGCAATACTCCCCAAATTAGTCTACAGATTCAACTCAATTCCCATCAAAATCCAGCTGCCTCACAATAAGAAGAAAACTAAACAAAGTGAAAATCAACAATTTTTCTGAGATCCATCAGAAACTGAGTTCACAGGACAAAAATGCCATCCTGACAAATGGAGAGACAGGTGAATGCAGAGAATACAAATCAGTTTACTGGAAGCAGAAGCTGCTGGAGCTAGGAACCAGTAGGAATGAAGTACTGATACTTGCTACAATATAGATGAATCCTGAAAGTATTATACGCAGTGAAAGAAGCCAAGTCACAAAAGACCACACATTATATGATTCCCTTGATATGAAATATCCAGAATAGGCAAATCCATAGAGACAGGAAGTAGATTAATGGTGACCAGGGCTGGGGTGAGTAGGAAATGAGGAGTGACTGCTAATGAATACAGGGTTTCTTTCTGGGGTGATGAAAATGTTCTAGTGTTACATAGTGGTGATGGTTACACAACTCTGCGTATTTATTAAAAACCACTGAATTGTATATTTTAAAATAATATTATCCTATGTGAATTATATCTCAATTAAAAAGCAAAAGTTAAGCAAAGATGATTTGTGATGGGAAGTGCAAATTTCCCTTCAGATTGAGCCTGCAGATCATTTTTTGGGAACCAGAGCCTTTGTAGTCATTTCTCTACTGACTGACTGATCAACTCAACCCTTGGCCATCCTTCCAAGTCTCCCCAAGGCACTCCCTTATGTTTTGCTGATTTGATAAAAGGAAGTCTGGGAAATGAAAGGAAAGAGAGTGAGGAAGGAGCCTGAAGAAAGTGGGCTAGGACTGGGAAATTCTTGAAATAAGACTCTAGGGCCTTGTGATCCCAGCCTACTGTCTGCAGGAGGCCACCTCCTCCATGAAGTCTCCCTGTTTTTTTCTTTCCCTAAAGCATTTCATCCATCATATTTCATTTTGACCCAACGACCCCATGCTGGATCCTTTACTGTGTTGTAGGCTATTTTACTTGTTCCAGGTACATGTCTCCTCCACAACACTACAATCTCTTCCAGGGCAGGACCCCTGTCTTGGTCTCACAGACCCTTAATGCAGGAAAGAACTTTGCATATCACCTGGCCCTACCTTCCTAGTTTGAATAGCACAACTATCAGACTCTTAAGTTTATCCAAGTCTGCTAGCCTCCTGGGGTCATCCTTCCCTCCATGTTCAGTTAGAAGGACACACCTCATGCTGCCCCCACCCCTAAGTACAATAGGAAACCCATGTCCTGAACTCCGTCTTTGGGAATTCTTGAGGGGCAACAGTGTGTAGTATTTTAAAGAATGGCTTTGGAGCCTGGTTCACATCCTAGCTCTGCCACTTATAGTGTGACCTTGGATAAGTTATTTAACTTCTATGTACCTCAGTTTTCTTGTATATAAAATGGGGATAGTCAAAGCTCTTCCATCATATGGTTTGTATAAGCATTAAATGAGTTACCAGTAATATATGACTATAAAACATTTAGCATTGTATCTGCCACACCATAGTGCTATAAAAATATTTGCTTTTATTACCTGTTTCTGCTGAATTTTTGACCTACTGTGTGCCTCATCCCTTTCTCCTCTTATGCTGCCAGTATCTCTTCGCTCTACAAAGCATCTCTAATTCAAGACTATGTGTGGTAGACTTTCTCTAAGCTTGAGGGAAACAGAAGCAGGCACACACCACACAGCCCGCAACTTAAAAATTGTCTTGGGCATCGCTGTTATTTAAAGTTGCCTGGTCATTCCTGCCACTAGGCACCTCTCAGCTACTGTCCAACTTTTCTTCTCTAATGCCAGCTTGCTGCGTTGCTGTATATACCCATTTTCCATCAATACTTTCTCACATCTCCTCCCTGTTTCCCCTAGCCTATCACCCTGGAAACTCAAGATTTCATATGGAGGAATTCTGTGCTCTTGCTAAGCCTCACTGCATGAGCGGAGCAGAGGAGCATGGGAAGGGGCAGAGAGACACATTTTTTTCCCCAAAGAGGCCTTGGAGGTAGTTTCCTAATCACGATATTCTCCAACTCACTTCCATGGCTTAAGGAGGCCCAGCCAGGAACAGAGACACTCCCAGGGTTCTCCAGATAGGAAGAAGTTACCATCTCCCCAAGGAAAGCATTGTACACGGGGCAAAGGCTACATGAAGCCCACACTGCACAAAGCACTAGCCAGAAAGCAGCGTAAGTAAAACCAGCTTCTTTGTGCCATTTGCCCTGCATAATTTGTTACTAGGCCCAGATGACTGGGGAGTTATTGTTTTAGAGGGAGGGTCGGAGGTGATATTTTAGCCCATTAAGGCCTCTGCTTCCCAAGGCCTGACTTTCCTCTGGCACTGAATTGAAGTTTTTCTCTAGCTGCCAAGGAAGGCAGGATTTCAGCAGAAGGTAATTTATGTTAATTTTTTCCCTTTCTGGTCCATTAAGTTTTGTGATGTTAATATATCTCACGAGGGGCCTCACTGCACAAGCTGCTGCATCCTTCCTGGGGTGCAGCAGGGCTGCCTGCCAGCACAGCTTCCAGGTCCTGTGCCTGCCTTCCTTCACTAGCTGGGGACTCTCTACCATGAGGGGCGTTAGTGGGAGAGGGGGTTGACTCCCACGCACTCGGATGAAAGTTAATGGTTCCCTGCAGTGGGACCCCTGGAAGCTCTGGGAAGGCAACTGCTACCAACAAAAACCTTCCCTGGGCAGTTTCTTCCAAGTTCCTTTAACCATTCCCGTTCTAAGCTCAGTTGGATGGAATCTAATGGGGGGATCTCCTGAAAGGAGGCTAGGGTGGAATAAATTAAGCAACATACAAACATTTCATGAGCATCCATTACATATGCTGTCTTGGGGTGGGGAGGAGGGATTGGGGATTATAAAGGGAATCAAAAACAATTCCTGCTTTCCCTTTAGTTGGGTGATGGGGGAGAAGGTAGATGTATCCAAGGTTGGTCAGTTCTGTTATAAGGTGACTTGTGTGCACCTAAAACTCATGGAGCTTTGCAAAATCCCCCAGGGCTTATGGGAAAATGGGGATCGGGGTACAACAGTGAAAACTTCACCAATGACATGTTAAAAAGAGATAGGAACCTAGTAAAAATGGTAGCATAGCTTCATAGATGTTAAATAGTTTTTAAAAACAAACCATAAATACTGTAGTAAATATGGCACTTTGATTTGAAAAAGACCTGAAGTAGTGGAAGGAGGGTTATCTAAAATTTAATGAAAATTTGTAATGCCAGATGTGGATAGGTGTGGTTCATGACACACGTGGTGAATTCAAGTAGTTCAGTTTACCACATGTGTTACGTGTGGTGTTGTATGTGTTTTGTGTATTTCTACCTGGGTTGGTTCAAATAAAGGCAATTTTCTGTGCCCCCTTAGTATTCTAGTGGATGAAGTGGTACAGAAGCAAACACAAAATTTATGTTTTGGGTGGCTGGGTCGCTCAGTTGTTTAGAGCGCAGTGCTCATAACACCAACGTTGCCAGTTCAATTCCCACATGGGCCAGTGAGCTGTGCCCTCCACAACTAGGTTGAAAACAATGACTTGACTTGGAACTGATGGGTCCTGGAAACACACACTGTTCCCCAAAATTCCCCAATTAAAAAAAAATTGCATTTTTACACAAATTATTCCCTAATATATCAATCACTTTGGACCAAATTCACTTTTTCAAAACAAGCCTTATATAAGCATAAGATACAATACATATATATGCTATATACCAAATTCTATAATATAGGTTTGTAACAGGATAATTTAAGATACTAATTCATCTATTCGCTCTCTCTTTTTTTTTTTTTTTCGTCCCTCTTCCAACAAAGTAGCCAAGTCCTTTGTAATTGTTTGCCTCAGGGACATTTGCAGTACAAAAAACATGTAGTCAGTAAATCCATAAACAATGCATGAGTCTCTCCTGTGCACCAGGCAGGGTTCTGGGCACAGGGAATAGAGCCATGAACACAACCATAAGGCCTCCGAGGAGCAGGGGTTTTGGTGGGAGAGGCAGACAATGAACAAATACGCATGGAACAGAACGTCAGGCAGTGAGAAGTGCTGCAAAGAAATACAGAGCAGGATAAGTGGCTAGAGAGCAACTGGATCAGAGGGGGAGGACGTCTCCCTTTTCAAAATGTTGGGGTAGTTGTGGGAGGGGAACTATTTGAGCAGAGATCTGAATGAAGTAAGGGAGTGAGCCATGTGATTAGTTAAGGGAAGAATGTTCAAGGCACCGGAAAAACAAGTGCAAAGGCCCTGAGGAAGAAACATGCTTGGTGTGTGTGAGGCCAGGGGCTGCAATTGAGTGAGAGATGGCAATGAGATAGGAGGCACAGCAGGGGACCTGGTTACCTAATGTCTATAGACCATGGTCAGGTCTGGGGCTTTTTATTTTGTCGGTATCGTGGGAAATCATTGGAGCATTTTGAGCAGGTGAGAGACATGATCTGACTGAAATGTTAAAAGTTTCACTCTAGATCAGTGCTGTCCAACAAAATTTTCTTCAATGTTGAGACTACTCCATTTCTACTCTGTCCAGTACGGCAGCCATTGGCCACGTGGGGCTGCTGAGCATTTGAAATGTGGTAGGTGTGAGTAAGGATTACACTTTTAATTCATTTAATTTTAATTACTTTACATTTGTATTTAAATAGCCATATGTAGGTAGAGGCTACTGCATTAGACAGTGTAGTTCTAGATGTTATGCGTAAAATAGGCTAAAAAGGAGTGAGAAGTGAAGCAGGAAGACTAGTTGGGAGTGTAATAGTCCAAATAAGAGATGATGGGCGCTTGGCCTGAGCGGGTAGCACTGGCGGTGGTAAGAATTGGTTAGATTCTGGATGTATTTTGAAGTAGAGGCAACAGGCTGATGGATTGAATATTATAGAGTCTAAGAGAAAAATAATTACTCTTAGAAAATAATTATTCTTCAGAAAATAATTCTTAAGCTTTTGGCTTGTAGCTGAATGAACAGTGGTTTCATTTTCTGCCATGGGAAATAGTGAGAAATGAGCAGAAAGTTTCCATTTTGTGTTGTTTTGTTTTCCCCCAAACCCATGCTTATTGACGGGACGGTACTAGGTTCCTGAAGTTGGCAGGAGAGAGGAGGGTGCCCTGCAGGACAGCCAGATTGGGAAGAAATCTAAAGTCAGGGATCTTCCGAGCTGAACCCCACTCCTTGGCAGTACCTCTGAGAGAGTGCCCCAGACAGTCTGGGTCCCTGAGGACTCCCTGCCCCAAGTTTGGCCTCCAAACAGTAGAGCTTCTGATCCAAAGGGACCAGTGGGCTGGGATGATGGATGGTCAGTGGTGGCCTGTGTGGCCGACATGTGGAAGACCCTCTCTGACCCTGCTTGAGACACTGAGCTTTGTGAAGGTGGGCAAAATGGCTGCACATTAGGGTTCAGCCTCAAGAGAAGGGTATTTGAAGTTCTCTTTAAGTGACTTCAAAGAAGAGAAAGAAGTGTAGGTACTTGAGAAGCATTGTGACTGGGCTGATGTTTAGGCTTGGCTGTGACGATTAGGAAGATTAGGAGGCAGAGTTAGGAATGGTCGGTGCTTCTACAGCATAGATTCCGGGTTCTGAGTCCAATAGTCAAGTTCAGAGTTTCTTCTGGGACCTTCTCAAGGAGTGTAAAAGATCCTTTCATTCAGGTCATTCTGTAAATATGTTAGGAATAACTTTTATTCTTTATTTTTTCTTTTAGAGAAGGGTGGGAGGTCACACACTGGGATATTTGTGCGAAGGCAAGGATAATAAATACCTTTCTCAAATAAAGAATGCGGAGTAAACTAATCTGGGTTTGAATCCCAGGTCCCTCTCACACTAGCTGTGTGACTTGGAGCAATTAACCTCAGTTAGTTAATTACTTTTTCTGAGCCTCAGCTTACTCATCCATAAAATGGGACCTCACAGGTTTGAAATGAGGAATACATAATGTATGTAAAATATCTTACATGGCACCTTACACATGGTAAGAACTCAGTAAATGTTCATTTCCCTTCCCTATAGAACCCTTTTGCGGTATGCTGCCCAGTGTCTCCTCTGTTCGACCTGGATTCTCCATGGCTTACTCAGATCCCTTCATGGCTTTTTCTCCCCTGCATTAAGTCTAAGCACCTACTTGTTATTAAAGCAAAATTCTCTCTTTGTCTGGTACCTTGTGATCTGAAAAAGCAGCTGTAAATAGGAGTGCTGCCTATGACGCAGCACTATTGGCATTTTGCTTTTTAAAGGTTAATGGCCAGGGCTGTACCTTTGGAAAACTCGGCCTACAGCGCTCACCAGAAATTATTGTGCAGGGAGGTGGGGCTGAGAGGATGTGAGGAGGGTGTGGAAGAAGAGCTGTGGGGTGGGATGGTGAGCCTCGGTAGGGAGAATGGTACATTCTGGAACAAAAGATGGGCCATTGGAAGTTTCCAGCTGTGAGAGAGAGTAGGACTGTGGTTTCCCTCCAGCCCCCTTCCTGGACTGTATTCTTCTTGCCTGACCCTTCCCGAACAGCGAGAGCTCCTGAGAGGACTCGCGATGATAATTTGGTGCCTGATCATGCTTCAGTTGCAATTTATTTAAAGTTGACAATAGGGTTCCTGCCTTTTACAAGCAGATTTCTAGTACTTGAATTTCTGAGCCTGCATTTTTTGCCTTGATGGAAAAGTAGTTAAATTTCACACTTATTATAGCATCTGACACCTGGTACCCTCCAGAGACTTCATAAAGCTAAGGAAATGAAAACTTCAGCACCACTGTAAAGAGGGAAGAGAGCGTAGAGACCCTGTCTCCCCTCCCCACAGGAGACAAAGGGCCAACCACGCCTCACCTCCACCTCACAGGTGGACCCAGAGCTTTTAGGCCAATTTTCGAAGGGCTTTTTTTTTTGGTCCTTAGAGAGATGTGAGCTCACAGCATCTCCTGCTTGGTCAGGATCTGCTTGAAAAATGGGTGAGTTTGGTATCAGCACGCCAGTGTGACCTATGGAGATGAGACCTCCAGACCCAGGAATCCTGCTCCAGCCCCACACGCTCAGTAGCAGACAAGACCAGTCATAGAACCTAGATTCATCTTTGCCAAACGTTTGCAGGAGTTGAGATATGTGAGTGTCTGCCCTGCGATGGGAAGCTGAGTACAGGATTTGGGGTACGGCTCACTGAGGAAAAGCACCATATCATCCTTCCCAGCCCCACAACCCAGCTAGTCCTGATAGCCTGTCCCTGATTCGGTCCCCGCTGAAAAAACAAAGCTTCATAGTCACAGACCTCAGTTCAAATTGTCCTCTGCCACTTAACTAGCCTTCAAACTTAATTTCCCCAAGTCTCAGTTTCCTCATCTGTGCAACAGGAATAATACTACTATTAGGATCATCTATTACCGTGGGACAATCTCAAAGTTAGTGGCATAAAAAAATGTTTTTGATGGACAGTGGCTGGACTTACTGTAGTGCTCACTTTGCTGTGTATACAAATGTCGAATCATTATGTCGTACACCTGAAACTAATGTAATGTGTGTCAGCTCTATTCTTAAAAAAACCAATTTGTCACTCTCACAGACTCTGGGGGGTCAGTAATTTGGATAAGGCCCAGTGGGGATTGGTTGTTTCTGCTTCATGATATCTGGAGCTTCAGCTGGGGTGACTTGAAACTGGGCTCAGCTGGGACTGTTGACCAGAACACCTGTTCATGGTCTTTCCACGGGGCGTGGGCTTCCACACGGCATGGTGGCCTCTGGAATCTGGGACTTCCTCCATGGTGACTCCAGGTTCCAAGAGTGAATGTCCTAGCCAACAAGCAGGAACTTCATGCCCTTTTATGCCGTGGCCTTGGGGGTCACTTAGCATCATTTCCACCACACTCTATAGTCAAAGAAGTCACCAGCCTGCCCAGATTCAAGGGGAGAGGACATAGAATAGACCCCATTTCTCAGTGAGAGGAATATCAAAGAATCTGAAGCCATGTTCTAAAACTGCTACCAAATCCTCCCTCACTTGGTTCCTGTGAGGAATGAAATAACAATCTTGTGCATAGTAGGGATTCAATAAATAGTATTCTATACCCCTCTATCTTGTTTATGCCTTTCAGAATAATTTGTACTCACTCCAAAGGAGAGGAACATGACCAGCATTGCCCAAATAACTAAAACTGATTCTGTCTTATGTCCCACTCTGGGTTATCACAGAGTCTGGAGAAATCATCCCGCATTGACAAATCTTAGGATGGTGACCTGGGGCAGGTAGGTGGTTTAATGTTCCTTGGGTATTTTCAGAGTTACTTCACAGGATAGAACATTAAAACAAAAAGGGGAAAACCAAGTCCAGAGCTTGAATCATCTGGTGACAGAGAAGCTAGCCCTACGATTCTGTTCTAAGCATGTCCAAGCCCTGTGCTTAAAGATTTAAGCACCATTCTGTATTTGAGTGTGTCCTTCCTTCACGCCCTCCAAGGAAACCACCCAGGGAAGTGTTTGCATCTCTGATGGAAAGAGCAGTCCAGTGAGGCTGAGAGACTGAATCAGAGGAGGGCAAGGAAGCTTCCAGGTTTGGAGCCCATTCAGAGAACACAAATTCCAGATTTAAAATTTAATTCCAATTTTTTGAGGTCCAACTTCCATTTTCTCTTGGCAAGCTCACTTTTGTTCACAGAGAGAGTAGAAGCTCTAAGGGGCTCGGAGAGAGCCCTCTCTCACACCAAATCACTCTCACAGGGCCATGGGGAAGAGGTGAGTGTAAATGAATCAGGAATTTATAGCTTCTTTTTTCCCTTGAATTGTATAAGGGAACATAAATTAAGAGAAACACTGCTAAAGGAAAAACAAGTGTGTAGGGTTTTAGCTAACTTTGAAGCTTTGAAAGCACTTTTGGAATCATGTTGTAATGCTTTCTGTTAGGCTCATCGAGAGATGCTGGTGAGCGGTGGGCGATGAGAACCACATGGGACAAGCAGAAAGGCCCTGGATATCAAGGAGAAGGTGATCGGCTGAAAGGTTGTATATTAGTTATCTGTTGCTGTGTAACAAATTCCCCATAGTGGCTTACAAAAATAAACATTTGTTATCTCACAGTGTCTGTGGGTCAGAAGCTGAGCTGCCGCTTAGCGAGGTGGTTCTGGGCCAGAGCCTCTCAGGAGGTTGCATTGCCTGGGTCTGCAGTCATCTGAAGGCTTGGCTGGGGCTGGAGGCTCTACTTCTAAGATGAGTCACTGATGTGGCTGTTTGCTGGAAGTCTCAGCTTCTCCACAGTGATGCCTAAGATATGGCAACTAAATCTCAGAGCAAATGTTGACAGACAGAGAGAGAGAGAAAGAGAGAGAGAGAGAGAGAGAGAGAGAGAGAGAGAGAGAGAGAAAGAGAGAGCGCGAGCCCAGGACAGAAGCTGTACTGTCTTTTAATAACCTAACCTAGTATCAGAAGTGACATACTGTTACTCCTGCCATATTCCATTGGTCATATAGACTGAGTCTGGCATAGTGTGGGAGGGAACTACACCAGGTGTGAATACCAGGAAGCTGAAATCATTGGAGGCTAAATACAGATGAGAGGGGCACAGAGACCGGGAGGGCAGGTGGTTCTGGGCTCCTCCCCTGAATGCTTTTTGGTTCAGAGAAGGGCAATCTTCCTATGATCTCCACTCTGTCTTCTCTTCTTCACCGCTAATGGGCTGTAAACTCTACGAGGATAGGGACTGTAACTGTCTGTCATATTCACTGTTCCATCCGGTGCCTGGCCCTTGCCTAGTATGTACTAAAGCCCTTGATAGATGTTTGTTGATTAATGTGACGCATAGGAAAAGACATGTGAATTCCAGTCTCATGAATGTGGACTTTGTATTGTGGGTGATGGGAAGTCACTGGGCAGGGCACCCTTAGACCAAGTTTATGAGCAGGATCTTGCTGCTTCCCCTGCCTGGAACACTATTTCTTCTGAACTCCTGCTCCTCACTCAAGGAAGGTAACTGATAACAGAACAAAGTCCTGGAGGAAGCTCTGTGTGTGTGTGTGTGTGTGTGTGTGTGTGTGTGTTCCAAACGCTCAGATGGAAGGAAAATATTCCAAGCCCAGAGCAAAAGAAAAAAGAATGGGTGAAGATTCAAAGACATTTTGAGGTGGAGAAGAGGGACCTTTTAAGGCCACAGGGACAGAAAGGTGGGAGAGTGAAGGAGCTTTGCACTGCCTTGCCTCGCTACAAGGGGGCATATCTTAGTGAGGGGCTCTTTAGTTTCAAGAGATAGAAACCCACGCAAACTGGCTCAAGTTAAAGGGTGTTGATTGGAAGGCTGTAGCGGTTTGTAGCAGATGTTGTCTGTTGCTCTGGTCAAATCCTCACCTCTACATGCCAGAGACGCTTACTGCAAACACCTGGGACTGGGCCTGAGGGCTTTGTTCTGGGCACAGGAACACACTTGGCCTCTGCCCAGGAAAGTGGGAAGTGCCAGGGAGTTAATGGCTCAGCTCTGGAAGCTGCTCTCAGCCAATGACAGAAGTGCGTATGCGTGTGTGTGTGCGTGTGTGCGTGTGTGTGCAGACCAGCTTCCTCACCCCTCAGTGGGGACAACCCTGAGGCACTTTCCGTGTTGTCTTCTAGAGTTCCCAGCAGATCTGAGTTCCAGTTGTCCATGTAGTAACTTAATACCTTAGAAGCACCCTTTAGTGGCTTCCTTCCTCTCTTTGTCTCACTTCCTTATTCCCCTACCA
This sequence comes from Rhinolophus sinicus, assembly GCF_036562045.2. Taxonomy (NCBI): domain Eukaryota; kingdom Metazoa; phylum Chordata; class Mammalia; order Chiroptera; family Rhinolophidae; genus Rhinolophus; species Rhinolophus sinicus. The sequence continues at coordinate 80,546,086 of NC_133759.1, forward strand.
GTGTTTTCTGGAATCACCTCCCAAATACACTGGTTACACTCGAACCCCTGTTTCAGGGTCTGTTTTGGGGAACCCAAACCAAGACAGACATCTCACAAAACACAAGCATAGATGTCAGCCTTTAGGTCTTGCTTGTTGGAAATGAAAGACGGGCTGCTTTTCCAAAGCCCAGTATTGGGATGAAGTGTCTACAAGATGCTTTCCCTCTTATAGTATAGTTCCAGTTATTACTATGCCAACAGAGTCTCTGTCTCTTTTCTCCATCTTTTCAAAACCTCTCTTGTAATTGCTTAGTCTGATATATTCGCATGCCACAGTCCCTGCTCTGTCACTTATGCCCTTGAACTCATTTTATCATGTCTGATGTATCTGAAAGAGCTTCCTAAACTGTAAAGTGTTGAGCAAATGCAACAGATGAGGAAGAAGGGAGAAGAAGAAAGGGGAGCAAGAAGAAAAAAGGAAGGGAGATGGAGGGGCTAGAAAGTAGAACATGTTTCACAGAGTCAGACACAGAAGCGAGGGAAGGCAGGTTACAGAAATTGGCCAGAGCTTGGGCACTGAGCTTTTGTAGGAAGCCCGTGTTGAAAGAGGCCTGTGGAAAGCAGACATGGGCCTCAGCTTGTAGCTGGTGCTTCAATTCCCCTTGACTGCATGTTAAGTAAACTCTTGCGCGAGGCTGCCGTGTGGCTCACTGGGACCGCAGTGCTGAGCCTGAGCTGCTCACAGCTATGCTGGGGGATGCTGTGCGACGGTCCTTCATTTTCCACTTCTGCTTCTGTATCCACTGGCATCTAGCAGGGTGGGTGCTGGGATGGGTGGCTCAGTGGACCTGCAGAACTGAGGCGTATGCTCTCCTGGGTGTGTGGCCCTCCGAGCACAAGGACCCTTCCCTGCAGACCACCAAACACACAGTATGGACTTTCTTCAAGGCTGACATTCTGGGCTGGGGCAGTGGTAAGAGTGGGACTGGGGAAGTAGGGTGGGAGGGGCTTGGGTCAAAGGTCAGCAAGGCCAACCTAGCCCTCCGGGCTTTCTGGGGAGATGAGGCAAGGCCTGCAAATGTGAAGAACAAAGAATGCAGGGGGGCTGGGATGAAAGCTCCCCTTGCTCTTTTCCCAAGAGGAGCTTTTATGTTTCAGGACTTCCTGGCGTCCTCCTGCGGGGGTAGGGTGTGGAGTGGGGGGAGAGCTGGACCCAAGGGAAAAGGCTGCGTTTGCTGCTTCTTGAGGTTGGGAGGCAGAGAATCACCAGTACACAGCCGAAATAAGCCTGGGGAGGGAGCGGTAACGGGCTCAAACCACAGAATGAGACCATTTTGGGCGGGGAATGTCTTTGTTGTGTTCATGCATTCACGCATGCCTTCATTCATACACACATCTCCTTGCAGACATTCCTTAGGTGCCTGGGAGGTGCTGGGCGCTGATGCACAAAGCTTTCGGCAGGCAGTCAGGTTGCTGCCGCCCCTAGGGATAGTTCCCCTGCTGCGGTGAAAACAATGTTCTCTGTTCTCTGAGAAGCAAATTACAATTGTTCAGTCACAGGGGGTAGGTATGAATTCCAGACTGCCTCCTGTGGAGGGAATGAACTGACAGGGGTAGGAGGCCTGGCCAGCCTGTACTTTCCTGCCCAGCCCCCACGCCCCCCCTGAGCCCCAAGGAGGGTACACTTGTGTCTTCCGAAGCAGGTCACTTTCACTTGGACAAACTGCCTTTTTGCTTCCCTGGTTCTTCACTCCAGCAGCACTCCGGCCCACAGAACAGTAGGGCCTTGCAGGGTGAGATCTTTTTCCTTCCTTCATCCTTTCTCTTTCCTTGCCTTCTGGTATTTCTTGAACATCTACCAAGAGCCCTCTACTAGGTGCCTTCCTTAAAGTCATTGAGGAGAAATGGCGCTTTCCAAACAAGAAGTATTCTGTCATTATGCCTCTCTCTCGCCTTAGGGAGCGAGGCAGAGATGTTTTTCCGTTCCTTTTCTTTTTCCCTGCCTCAGTCTTGTTCTCTGAGGTCACAAAAGCTGGCCTTGGGCTCCCTCCCTGGGGAGCGTCCATTATCGCCCTCCCTTCCTTTCCCCACTGTCTCTGGCGCCTAAGGGCCAGATGAGGCTCAGGCACCTTGAGTCCTGCTGTCTGTCTGTGGCCATCCCATCAGCACGGCTGTCACTGTCACTTTCGGGCCTCTGAGAGCCAAGGCACTTTCCTAATCCCCAGAGGAGACCAAAGCTACTCCAGCCTTCTGGATACCAAAGGTCCCCTCCCGCGTGGCTCCTGCCCCAATAACCTACCCCCTTTGTGTGTGTGTGTGTGCGGGGGAGGGGGGAGTTGGTTTGTTTCTGCCTCAGGCACATTTTCTCTGTAATTTTTGGAACCCAAATATAAGGGAAATCTCATTTGCTCTGTTCTGACTCATTTACAATTAAATACACTTGTTCCCATCTGTGTCTGTATACATCTGCATACATTTGCTATAGCATCGCCCTTAATTTTGGAAAATGATGCCGCTGGTGTTATTTTTACCCTGACTGTCAAATTGGCTGAGAAGACCAGTGGGTGTTCACCCACCCCGTGACAACCACCACCCAGGCCTGTCCCTGAGGGAGGTGGTGACATTTCTCCCATGCACAGGACATGCAGACCCCTGCCGGGTGCTGGTCATTGTGGTTACCTGTCTTACGGGGTCCAGCTGCCAGGACTGGGCGTGTCCCTGTCTATCTCATTGCCAAGGCCTCACTGCCCACAGAAATGGGCCTTGACTGCCTGGGCCACTTACTGGCAGCTGCTTCGCCAAGCACTGAATTTGGAGGTGGGAGTGGGGGGGCGGGTGCTGACGCCCAAGGAAGGTAACACTAAGGAAACATTGCCGGGTCATCGCAGCCATCCCCTCCCGGGGGAAGTGAGGAGCTGTCTGTACCTTTCAGAAGGTTGTGGTGGCATTTGTGGGTGCTTGCCTCACCTACGTACCTAAAAATACCACACCATGGTTGTCTACTGCTTTTTTTTAAAAAAAAACCAAGTTACATCGTAAAGATATGCACATTTAATGAGATGGTGGTGCCTGTCAGCACACTTGGAGCCCTTTTGATATTATCTCATTGAATAGTTTTATTTATACCCAAATACTAAAATAGTTCTTGGCCAACAAGAATTAAAGGGTGCAGAAAATAAGGCGTCGACTGCTGCCAATCAGAAAAAAAGTTAATATCAAACCAGGATTTGAAACAATACTTACTTTCTGCTGAGCTACCACTTCTCTGGGAAATTCTGCGATGGGCAGTGCTGCTGCTGTTGATGAATAATTCAGATATCTCGGGGAAAGGCATTACTTCTAAGCCCTTGGACTCCATACTTCATGTGTCACCAACTGCACCACTAGGAGACTGAGGATGATGCCAGAATCGTGCTGAGGCCTCTAGGCTGAGAAACACGATGCTATGGACACCAGGTACCACTGAGCGTTCTTTTTGTACTTGGCATTGTTGTGGGTCTATGGACTCCACAGAGGTGCGGAAACCTCCACACGTGCTTTCAGAGAGCTTGATACTTGGCCAACATATCCAGGCTACGGTTGGGAATCAGTTCGTTTCTCTCCTCTGGTGGGTTCCTGGGTATCTGCTTTCTCCATTGAGAGCCTCTGTTCAAGCTTCCTTACTGATTAAGGTTTATCCCTTACTCAGTCTGAGAGGTTGAGTCTGAGTGGTTACCACACACACACACACACACACACACACACACACACACACACAGAGTCATTAATCATTTTTGGCACTTGGGGGCAGAGTCAGCTGCTCCTTAGGCAACCAAACCTATTATAAATGGCCCCCTTTGCCTAGGTTCTACCCTACGATGCCTCTTTAAATTTTTTCTCTTTTGCCTGGTCAACTCCTTGCCGTTCCTCGGGTCTTGACTTAGACACTACTTTCTCCAAGAAACCAAGCTGGGCTGGGTGGCCCTGCTCTGAGTCCATACAGCAGCGTAGTGTAACTGCCTGGAGATGTGTCCGTGGTCCCACTAGGCTGTATGCTTTCTGCAAGCGAGAGCTGTGTCTGTCTTGTAGCTCTTGTGCTTAGAGCAGGGCCTGATGCTTGGTAGCTGTTCAATAAATATGTATTAAGTGAATGGATGAATGAATGCATTCATAAATTAAGTCGTTTTCTAGAATCCAAGCTCCACAGCGTTATCTGTACCTAGTTCACTCTATGATAGAAACCAGTGTCCTTAGAAAGAAACCGATATGCTTAGCAATAAACATGTGTAGAGGTGAACATCTAGATATATCTACTCCAAAGTGAAACAGTATGGCAGTAATGGTTGGAAACAATCTGGGATAGTAGAATAACAGGTGAATTTAATTTTCTTTTTTTTACTTGTGTGTGTTTTCTAACTTTTCTACAATGATATATATGTATGTATATATGTGTATATATATATAGTGGTATATATATATAGTGGTATATATATATAGTGGTATATATATATAGTGGTATATATATATATATATATATATATATATATATATATATATATAACAAAAGGAGTTCAAAAAAGTATATAACATGCACAATTATATAACTGTCCTAAATTCTTTTTAAAAATTTGCTTTCAATGCCTCTTCCCCTTCCTAAGAAATAATAATAATGATAAATAATGTTTATTAAGAAGCTGTTGTGTCAGCATGGCCCTCTGAGAAATACACACCAAGATGTGATTAGGCATGCAAGAGATTAATGGGGGAGCATCTGTGAAGGATAAATGGAGAGGGAGCTAGGGAAGATGGTGAGAGTCTTCTGACTCTGATGTAGGTTTGACAATCTGGAAAAGGAGATGGGCAATAAGGGAAGGTTGGATTAAAAAGCTTCAGATTGAAGTACAGTTCTGAAAAAGTCTCTGTCAGGCTGATTGGGAGTCCCTGAGCAAAGTTTGTCCCTCAGATGAAAGGATAAATAAAATGTGGCAAATATGTACTGTGGAATATTATTCAGCCTTAAAAGGAAGGGAATTCTGACATGCTACAAGATGGCTGAAGCTTGAAGGCATTATGCTAAGCAGAGTAAACCAGTTACCTATGAGGTACCTAGAGTAATCAAACTCATAGAAGGTAGAATGGTGGTTACCAGTAGCTGTGGGGCGGGAGGGGGAAATGGGCAGTTAATGTTTAATGGGTATGGAGTTTCAGTTTAGGAAGATGACAAACTTCTGAAGATGAATGGCGGTGATGGTTTTACAACAATGTGAATGTACTTAATGCCACTGAGCTGTACACTTAAAATTAGTTAAAATGGTAAACTTTATGTTATGTATATTTTATCTCACACACGAAACAGTTGCCCATTAAAGGAGTCCTGTGTTGGGCAGGAATGGTCCAACTCTGGTACCCCGGCTGTGCTCAATCATAGGCTGAGAGAAGGCCAGAGGAAGCATGGCCTTGGTGTGGATGCTGTGATAGATCCCAAGGTCAGGGAACTCTGCTTGCTGCTATAATTCTCTCAAAGGGAAATCCCAGCAGTGCATCTCCATGGCTGCCATAACTGTGTAATGCCTCTGGAGTCAGACTATGTTTCAATATCCAACTCTGGCACTTTCTGGCTCTGTGATTATGGAAAGATTATTCAACTTCCCTGTGCCTTAGTTTCTTATCTAGAAAACATGGTTGTTGATATTAGTAACTACTTTATAGGGTGTTACATGAATGAGCTAATATGTAAAGTACTTAGAACATTGCCTGGCATAAAGTATGTTGCTTGTAAAAATTTGCTAGTATCATCATGAAGCATTTTCTGTGACATAGGCACTGTGATAATGTTTTACAGAGACGACTTCATAAGAGCCCCCAACAACCCTAAGAGTCATGTAATAATCTCTCCATTTAGGGATGGGGAAACTGAGGCTTGGTGAGACTACATAGTCCATAAGAAGTAGAGCGCTGAGGAGGTCACAGGTGGCCCAACTGGAGAGTTCACATCAACTGCTAGGCAATGCTGCATTCTGATCAGCTCTTTCCCTGTGGCGCTGGCTCTGGCTCCCTTCTAAGGTGAGGGTTCCCTCCTGTTCCTTGCCTTCAAGGATTGCTCCTTCATCATCATCAAAACTGCTATCATCTTCAGCATCACCTTCAGTAGCATCATCCAAAAGGACTTGATTAAAAGCATCTAATTACACATTTTGCTGTTCTGTATTTTAGACAATAATAATTAGACTTCTAGGAGCTTTAGCAACTAAAGCTTGGACGAACACGTTACGGTCTCCCAAACAGCAGAATAAAGGCACAGCTATAGAGCAACTCATTCCTGGTGGTGTCTCCTTGGGCAGGCTGCTGGCCCTCTCTGAGCCTCACTGACAGGATGAGACCTACTTTCCTTCCTCCCAGACCCTAGTGAGGTAAGGTTTGAGGACATGCCTGGTGGAGTGGGAAGCACGGCGCAAGCTTTACCTGGCACTTCCCCCAGTCGTCTTTAATTGGCTCGTCAGAATTGATAGCGAGGATGCTCCTGTACTTCTGCCCCGTGAATGTACAGCTCTTGCCCACTTGGGAGTACGTGGATGGTGAGAAACAGGGTCTTTTTGGCCATATCCACCCCATTTTGTCCTTAGTTATCAGAATTTAATAGGGTACTATTTTCTTGGTTTGGCCCATAGGAAGGGGCTGCCTTTCTGCTGTAGGTCTAGAGTTATAACAACTTCTCCCACCATTGCCATGAAAATGACCACAGTTTCCTAATCCATGTTTCTCTGAACCGCATTTCTCTATCTAGTCGATTGACATACATCAGTGAAGTGCCTGCTTTGTGCTGGTTACTGTGTTGTGTGCGAGGGATAAGGAGGTGGATGGATACCTTCCTTTAGGAGCTCACACATGTGGGCAGGTGGGGTAGATGACAGGTAAGCGTGTCATTGCAATACAGTGAGATGAGCCTTGAGAGAGGTATGTACCAGGCTTGAATATCTGGGAGGATTTCAGAATCTGGAAGAAAAGGGAGAATAAGTGTGGGGCAGGGAAGTGGGTGGCTAGAAGAGGAGGAAAGTCATTCCAGGCTGAAGTAATTAGGGGCTTCAACTAGCAAGGCAGGTCTGAAGACCTCGGTAGACCTTCATCCCTCCAAAGCTTGGGGAATCCATGCAGGAATGGAGTGGGAATGAGGTTGAAAAGATAGGCAAGGACCATTTATTCATTCTGCACCTCCTATGTGCTAGACATTATTCTAGGTACTGGGGATAAAACAGTAAATAAGACAGACAAAATCCAAGCTGTCAGGCTACATTCTAGAAGGAGAAGACCAACAATAAGCAAGTAGATAAAAAATAAATAATTGTGGATGGTGACATGCTGTGAAGAAAATACAATGGGTGATGGGACAGAGAGTGACTATCTAACTACCTTAGAGTGGGTAGTCAGGGAGGTCAAATTGAGGAGGTGACATTTGAGTTGAGATCTGAGTAAGAAGTCACTGTTACAGAGAAATAAGGGACAAGAGACCCCCAGGAAAGGGAAAGCTGGTGGAAAGGAGCAGATCCCAAAGGGTCCTGTAGGCCACGCTAAATTATTCTAACAATGAGAAGCCATTTGAAGCCCTGGTCTCCTGGGTCTCAGCCTTGTCAATGGAGACATATGACACCTTCTCTCCACTCCTTAAACCTAAAGATACTTTGGAGGGCAGGGCAGTCAGAAGACATTGTCCACCACTAGGTAAAAAGGGCTTTCCCCCCGAGAGCCAGATATTTGGGTGAAAGTTTAAGGTGAGAGCAAAATGTTGAGGGCAAATGATAGTAGTCAGGGGGTAACAGCCTCATCTTAAGCAAATTAATGAAAGGATCGAAGGAGACCTTGTTCTGTGCACCGTATTATGACCCACGAGGCGGAAGAAACTGGGTTCGTTGCTATGTCCAGTCCTGGAGGCACTGATGGGTTGTTGCTCAGCACAACAGGAAGATGTCTTCCGAATTCATAACTCCTGCTGGTCCTGTGCTGGGCTGTGGGCGGCGGGGAGATGCAGTAATAGGGTGGCCAATGTCATTTGCTAAACTGAGTGTTGCTCAACCCAGAAAATCCCAAAAGGGACTTCACTGAGGGCTTAAATCTCACGTTCCATGGGATATGCTCTGCTAGATAAAGTGTGGCAAGTCGTGGGGGCTCAGCCCACTTTCCTCTCTGGGTGCATAGAAGTTTCAATATTCCATCTGGCCTGGATTCTCTCCTCCTTGAAATTCTTTAGCAGTTCACCTGCTGCCCTCAGAATGAAGTTCAAAAGAATTTATTAGCATGGCATGATTCTAATCCTAGTCACTTCTCTATTCTGTTTGATTTCATTGTGCCTTTCTACTTTACAGCCCAGCCATATCAAACACCTTGCTTTTCCCCAGAATCCACTATGTTCTCTTGCCTCCTGCCTTTGCACAGGCTGTTCCTTGATCTGGAATACCTTCCCTTCCTCTCCAACCCCACTGAGCCTGGATAACTCCTACTTGTCCTTCAGGCCTCAGCTTAGATGTCAGAAAGTCTTTCTCAACCCACAGACCTGGGCTGGAGCTCAGTGGGCCCACAGCACTCTTCCCCTCCTTTTTTTTTCCTTTTGGTTTTATGGAGGTGTAACTGACACTCTTTGTATCCTTGTTTTACTTACTTAACTACTTACCTGCAGCTCATCCTTCAGGTCTCCTGAGTCCTCCCAGGCTATACCAGTCTCCCCTCTTACACATTCTCACATTATTTTTCTTTCATAGCTCATATCACAATGGGTAGTGATAGGTCTGTGAGAATGTTTAATTAATGTCTTTCTCCTCCACTAATCTGTAAACCATGGGGTATGTGTCTTGTCTGTTCACCATTGTATCTCAAGAGCTTGGCACATAAATATTTACTGAATGAATGAATGAATGAATGAATGAATGAATGAATGAAAACCTCCCACAACACATGGAGCTTGCTCCCAGCACAGCACTTAGCTCATTATATTATAAAAGACTATGTACTTCTCTGTCTCTCTCCAGCTGTCTTGTAAGCTCCTTGAGCGGAGGAATGTTTTGCCCACTGTGATTTTGCAGTTCTTGGTACATTGCCTGGCAATTAGGTACTTTTTGAGTAGATGAATAAATGAATGAATGATGACAGGCACTCACTCATGCTTCCTTATACTTCATTCTTAACACAGCAAAGTGACCTTTTAAAAATGAAAATCACATCATGTTCACTCTGCTTCTTAATCCCCCAGGGGTTTCCATTGCTCTAAAAGGACAACCCAAACTCCATTCCATTTCTTACCTGCTTCTCTGACCTCATCCAGTACTACTCTTTTCCTCATTGACTACCTCCCAGCACACTGGACTTCCTTCTGTTCCTTGAATGTCTCAGGCTTATTTCCAACCCTAGGGCCTTTGCACTTGCTATTTCCTCCTCTGGGATATTCTGACCCATCACAGGGCTCATTCTGGCCATTTAAGTCTCAGCTCAAACATCACCTTTTCAAGTAATGCCTTTCCTCATCCCTGTACCTACACGAGCACGCCTCCTCCCCATCACTCTTAGTACTTACCGCTATCTGAAATCATATTGTTCATTTAATTGTTATCCACTTACTGTCTTTCTCCCTCTCTAGAATATAAATTTCACAAGGGTTGCCCACTGCTGTATCTCTGGGGTCCAGTACAATGAATATCACATAATAGGTGCTCCAAAATATTTGTTGTTTAAACAAATGAATGGATGAATGAATATGATAACAGCCTTCTGTGATGAAGGGGCTGGTCCTGCCAGACTCATAGGCAGACATAAAGAAATAAAGAAGCTAGAATGGTAAGAATTGATAAAGGGGAGTCAGGACAGAATGTACGTTTGCCAGATTCTACTGGGAGCTTGTGGAATCGGGAATCCCAGGGCCTACTCAGCCCTGACTCCAGTGAACCCAGAATCAAATTCACCTTGGGTAAACCAAAAACAAAGGCTGCCCCAGCTTCCACTTTAAGTTCTCCTGTATTCAGAGGGCCCATAAGGGGACATACAGGGCCATGTAAAGGTTCCTGACGTATATTTCTCTGCTGTCCCAACAGGTTTTCTTCTTCTCAAAGTTTCTTGAAATGTAGAAATTTTTCTTGAAATGTAGAAAAATTGTTATGCAACAGAAGCACTGAATGGAGACAAACGACTCGTTCATCAATACATCTGAGACCTAAAGTGTATTAATTTAATTGAGTTTATATTATAATGCAACAATTTTTATTTTGATAGTACTTTTTATACTCCTACAAAAATCTTAAAAATGCCAGACAAAAAAATGAATTTTTAAAATGGTGAATACAAAGAATCAGGTTTCCATAATGAAGTCCACTGATACTTTAAGGAGAATAAAGCACAACTCCACTCCTCTGGCCCCCTCCCCTTTTTAAAAAGACTTCTTTTTAGATGTAATTTTGCCGGGTTGTCAGAGTCTAACATTTTGCCTTTCAGATTCTCTTTCTCCATTGTTATCAACAAAAATGTGAGCATGGAAGGGGTGGGAAGTATTTGTTTTTGTGTGCATATCTTTGATGGTATCAGAGAGAAAAGAATCATGAACACCTACTGCTGACTGACTTTAAGAACTCAATGTTGATTCCATTTTCTGCGGGGAAGATGAATAACATGAATAAAGAGAACCTTACACATGTTTCACGAGTGTGAAGGGCCTAAGATTGGTTCTTTTATTTAAAACTTAACTCACTGGTTAAAGCCAGCAGCATCCTCTATTATAATAGAAGAGGCCTGGAAGGGAGACAAGCGAGCCCCCATCCTACCTCCCACAGCCCCACCCCCAAAGCCCCCAACTTGTCAATCTGCTTGAAGCTGTGCAAAAAGACAAAATGTATATAGCATAATAACCAGGCATTTTAATTATGGTATAGTCTTGACTTGAAAACTATTTTGAATGTGGCTTTTCAACAAAGATTTTTAAAAAGCCACTGACATTTCAGAAACTAAGTGGGGGTGGTTAAGAGCCTGTTTCTGGGTTCTGGTAGATCTAGGTTCCTGCACCGTCACATGCTCCCAGTGTGACCCAAGCCTGTTTTCCCATTTATAGGATGAGGAATACAATCGCAACTAGGGAAGGATTGTTGAGAGGCTTGGATAAAACGTGCAGATCTTAGCACAGAGCCTGGCACGTACCAAAGACTTAGTAAATATGAGCTATTATTACTTTTAGTCATTGAGTGTTAAAATAATAATTATCGTACGAGTGAATGAATTAATGAATGAGTTGTAAGTATACTTTGTTTTCTGCTCAAGTTTAGACTAGGTATGAGTGATTCTCAACTCTAGCTGTACATTAGAATCACCCAGGGAGATTTAGTCCTTAACTAAGAACAGCTGAATCCGAGCCTCTGGGTGTGGTCCCTGGGTATCATTTTTAAAAAGCTCTCAAGATGATTCTAATATGCAGCCAGAGTTGTCAATTACTGAGCTAAACAGAAATGAGGAAAACACCAATATTAACTAAGCTAATAAATAAAACTGCCGGGGTGGGCAGGGCTTTACTGCTTTCCCCCAACCCATCTGAAAAGGAGCTGAAAGGCAGCCAGAGCCACTCGGCTTCCAGTTGTCTTTGACCCTTGTGGTCCCACACTTTGGTTCTACATTTAGTTTTTATCGACTCTTTCCAAATCTGACCTCCTTTGTTGGCTTTCCCCAGACTAAGCCATGAGTCCCTTTGATTTCTTCTAAGGAACTTAATGGGGGAAGGGTTGCTTATCATTTCATGGTCACAAGAGGTAAAGATTTTCTTTCATTCCACAGTTGACAAGTCAGTTCTCATCTTCATCATTCTTGGATTTTCACTCATTTTGGTTCTATATTCCTTAAGGACTGTGGAGTGTCTCAGATGAGGTCACATCCAGGAAAGTGCTTTGTAAACTGTAAGCTATTTAATAGCACAATGTAGATAAATAACAACAAGCCCTCGTAATGTGGAGAATTTTTAACATGATCTCTCATAGTTCATCTTTATTGACGTTTTGACATTATTTGTGTTATTTTTTAGAATACTCCATTAAAGTCTTGCTAATTGACTTTTTTGTTGTTTTTTTCTTAACATATTTGGTGCAGCTTAACTCTTGTGATTATGTGCATGTATTCCACAACCTAAAGTAAGTTGAAACCTGAAGTTTCAACCCAAATGTCATCAATTGATATTACTGACCAGTCCTTGGTTTCAATGACACTTGATTTTCCTCTTATATCTACGGCCATTCATTCTTTCTGCAAATATATTTGAAATGCATTTTATGTTCCAGGCACTGCACTAAATTATAGGAGCAGAGAAATGAAAAAGTAAGACAAGATTCATGTCCTCATGGAGCTTATAGCTTAATGGACATAGACAATAGACTAGTGGACAAACAAGACAATTCTAGAGGGGGGTGAATGCTATAAAGGATACAAATGCAGTCATGTGTTGGAGAGTGACGGCGGTCTGGGGGAGTACGGTCAGGGACTGACCAGGTGGTGCTGAAACTGGCCCTCAAGAATGTGAAGTGGGGGATGGGATAGATAGGCAGAGCACAGAGGATTTTCAGGGCAGTGAAAATACTTTGTATGGTACATGCATATATAGATACACATTTATACATTTGTCCAAACTTGTAGAATGTGCAAGAGTGAACCTTAATGTAAACTATGGACTTTGGGTGACTATGGTGTGTCAATGTAGGGTCATCAGTTTTAACAAACGTACCATCTCTGGTGGGGATATTGATATTGGGGGAGACTGCTTGTGTGGGGACAAGGGGTATATGGGAAATCTCTGTTTCTTCCTCTCAATTTTGCTGTGAACTTAAAACTGCTCTTAAAGAAAAATGGCATAAAGTTTGAAAAAAAATTATAAGTGATCTCAAAAGTCCAACATGTAAGTAGACACTAAATAAAATATTTAATTAAAAAAAAAAAAGAGGATAAAAAGGAGCCAAGCTGATGAGTTAGGGCAAAGAGATTTCCAAGTAGCAGGTACAGCAAATGCCAAGACACTGATATGGGAAAGGAATTGGTGCATTTTAGGAAAGGAGAGGAGGGTTGCAGAGGGGAACTCGGTCTCCTGGTTTGGTTCTTCTTCTTCTTGAATGTTGGTCCTGGGCCTCTACCTCTTCTTGCCATATATTCTTCAGGTGCAGATGACGCCCACATTTCTCACTGCATTTAGGGCCTTTCCTGAGTTCAGATTCGGATATACCCTTTGATGTATCCTCTTAGATGTTTGGTAAGCCCGAAAACTAAGCACAACCAAAAAGAGCTCTTTGTCTGCATTGCTTTCCACTCCATTACTGTATGTTTTACCTCCAGGGCTCTCCATCTGGGTAAATGGCACCACTATTTCCTCAGGCTGATCAAGTCTGAAACCTTTACATTTAATCCACTGGCAAGACTGAGGCTCCTCTGTCCTTTTGCATAGTTCTCAAATCTACCCACCGCTTTCCATCCCACTATGTTTATCTATTATATACTATCCTATATATAGTAAACCTAAAAGTCCCCCCATTCCCCTCCTACGTCTAACTACTATGACACTTTGCTGTGTATCCTTACAGACTTGTAACTATGCATTCATTCAATGGAGTACCTGTTACCTGCCAGGCACTGTTCTAGCTGCTGGAGTCACAACAGTGAACAGAAGAGAAAAATATCTGCTTTAATGACACATTCTAATAAGAAGACAGACAATAAGTAAATAAATAACCATATAATGTGTTAGGTGGTAACAAGTGCTAGGAAGTACAGTAGGGTAAAGAAATAAAATGGAGAAGGGAGGGAGGGGAAGTGGGTGCTAGTATTAATTTACAAAGGGTGGTTAGGGAAAGCCTCTAGGACCAGGTGACATTTGAGCAGAAATCTGAATGAAGCCATGGAGGGAGCTAAGGGACTGTCTGGGGGAAGACCATTCCAAGCAGAGGGAACTGGAAATGTAAAGGCCTGGAGGCAGGGAAGGGAATGCCAAGGATGCCAGTGTAGGCCGGAGTGGAAAGCAGGAAGCGAAAAGCCAAAGATGGGTCTGAGGTGGCTGGGCAAGATCATGTAAATTTTATTCAGAGCGATATGGGAAGAACTGGAGGGTTTTGAACAGATGATACGTTTTAAATGGCTCAGCTGCTATGAGAAAAAAGCATTAAAACAAATATGTATTCATTGTTTAAACATAAAAGGGATATTATGTATATTGCTTTACAACCTGTTTTTTTCCAAAGTGGATTTTTAAAAAACAAAATATGGTCATGTTATCTCTTTGTTTAAAATCCTTTGTGGCTCCCCATCCCTCTCACAATAAAGTCTAAAGCCTTACAAAGCCCTGTCTAGACCGGCCTCTGCCTACCTCACCAGCTCCCAAATCACAGAAGAAGTTCTTTTCCTGGAATGGGGACTCAGAGCCTTCAAATGTGCCGATCCCTTGGTCTAGAATCAAACTCTTTCCTTCCCTCCCTATACACCTGTCAGTGTCTTTTCTAGGTCCCACTTATTCTTTCGTTCATTTAGCCAATATTTATTGAGAAAACTACTATGTGCCAGGTACCATTGTAGGCACCAGGAACATAGCACTGAACAAAATAGACAAAAATTCTGGCTCTCAAGGGGCTTAAATTCTAGTGGGAGGAAGACAGAAGAAAACAAGAAGTAAAAAATATGAATATATACATATTCATATATATGACTATAAAAATATATGACTTTATATGTCAGATGGAGACACACCCGAAGGAGAAAAATAAAGCAAGTAAGGAGGAATGGGATATGGGGGAATGGGTTGCAATTTTAGATGGGGTGGCCAAGAGGAAGCCTCACTGAGAAAGTGACAGCTGAGCAAAGACCTGGGGGAGGTGAGAGAGTGAGTCAGGCAGCTATTTGGAGCAGAGCATTGCAGGCAGAAAGCAAAGGCCCTAAGGTAAGAGCCCACCTGATGTGTTCCAGGAATAGGAAAGAGGTCAGTGTGTCAGAGAAATGTGTGGGGGGCAGGTGAGCTCTGGAGGCTCTTATAAGGACCTTGCCTGTTACTGTGCGTGAGATAGGAGCCATTGGAGGGTTTTGGGCCTGGAGTGACATGTTCTGACTTACATTTTAATAGGTTCTTTCTAGCTACTGAATTGAGATTAGACTGAAGGAAGCAAGGGCAGCAGTAGGGAGACTAGTGAGGAGGCTCCTCGGAAATTCAAGCTAAGTGATGATGGATGGCTTGACTCAAGATGGTCACAGCAGCGATGGTAAAAAGTTGTTGGATTCTGAGTATATTCTGAAGGTAGAGGCATAAGATTTGCTGAGGAATTAGATAGAAAATGTGTGAAAGAAAGAAAATGGTCAAGGACGACTCCCAAGATTTTGCTTAAACAACTGGAAGAATGGAGTTGCCATTTAGTGAAATGAAGAAAACTGTGGGATTAACAGGTTTGAACAGCGGTATCAGGAAATCAGTTTTGGGTATTTACACATATAAAGTATGAGATGCCTAGATGCCTACTAGGTATCCAAGTGGAGGTATCAAATAGGGAGCTGGATACGGGCGTTCAGAATTCAGGAGACAGGTTCAGGTTGAGATATAAGCCTGGAGTTGTTAGCATATTTAAAACCAAAAGCCTGGATGAGATCACCAATGGGTTGATGGCAGACAGAAAAAGAGGTCCAAGGGTAGAGCCTGGGATACTCTAACAGCAGTTTTTAAGCTTTTTGATCTCAAGATCCTTTTATACTCTTAACATTTTTTGAAGATCTCAAAGAGCTGTTGTTTATGTGAGTTTATCTATCAGTGTTTACTGTATTATTACATGTTATAGATAACATTTTAAAAAGAAAAATAATAATGTTTTCCAAAAGGAAAATTCCAGGAGACGTGTCATTGTTTTGCATTTTTACAAATCTCTTTAATGTCTGGCTTAATAAAAGGTAGCTGGATTCTTGTATCTGCTTCTGCATTCCGTGTGATGCCATATCATAAATCATGTATGTAGCCTGTGGAATGCTCTACTGTACTCCATGAGAGATCGGGAGTGAAAAAGGTAACTGATATTTTAGTAGTAGTATGGAAATAGTTTTTACCTTACTACCCCTTGAAAAGGTCTCAGGAGTCCTCAGACTGCACTTTGAGAGCTGCTGCTCTAACATTTAGAGATTGGGAAGAGATAGGAGGAATCATCAAAGGAGACTAAGAAGCCAAGGAGTTTGGGGGGAAAATCAGATGAGCTTGGTGCCCTGGAAGTCCAATGAAGACAGTGCTTCAAGGACAAGAGTGATCAAACAGATTCACCCAATGGAGAGGAACCACTGGATTTGGCATCATGGAGGACCTCAAAAAAAGCAGTTTGGTGGAGAGGCAAGTGCTCAAGTCTGACTGGAGAGGGTTGCAGGATAAAGCTCACTTCCTCAGGTCACTGAACCCCAGACTAGGTTAATTTCCCACCAAATCTACTTGTATCTCTCCCCTATCATCACCTTGACCTTCTTTTTTTATAGTTTATCTCTTTTAGTACCTGTCTCTTCCATTACATTTTAAGTTATATGAGAACAGGGATCAAGTCAGTTTTATTCACTGCTGCTTCCTCAGCACATAGCAAGTGCCTGGGACACGCTGAATCAGCTCAAGTCTTCCCTAGTGAGCCTTCAGGTTTTCTCAGAGGGAGGGAACTGACTCCCCTTAGCTTACAGGGCTGCAAGTCTCTCATCATATTCTTTCTGTCACTGGATCCTTCTTTT
This sequence comes from Rhinolophus sinicus, assembly GCF_036562045.2. NCBI lineage: Eukaryota > Metazoa > Chordata > Mammalia > Chiroptera > Rhinolophidae > Rhinolophus > Rhinolophus sinicus. The sequence continues at coordinate 80,562,768 of NC_133759.1, forward strand.
CCCAAAACAAATGCACTTTCATTTTTAGGGCCTGTCTTAGTCTGTTCCGGCTGCTATAACAAAATACCACAGACTGAGTAGTTTATAAACAACAGAAATTTGTATCTCACAGTTCTGGAGGCTGGAAAGTCCAAGGTTAGGTACTGGCATAGTCACGTTCTGGTGAGAGCTTTCTTCCTGGTTCATTGTCAGAGCTTTTTTGCTGTGTCTTCACATGGCAGAAGGGGCAAGTGATCTCTCTGGGGCCTTTTTCATAAAGGCACTAATCCCACTAATAAGGGCTCTGCCCTCATGACCCAATCATCTCTCAAAGGCCCTGTGTCTAATACCATCACCTTGGGCAGCAGATTTGCAACATGTGAATTCTGGGGGTGACAAACATTCAGTCTATAGCAGGGCCCCATGCTTAGATAGGCCCCAAACTTGGTTTAATGCTCAGCTGTTGCTGTATTGAAATTGTTTGTTTTTGAATAAGGGGCCTCACAAATTAAGTAGCTGGTCCTGAGTGAAGTGATGGATATACAAAGTTATGGAGCATAATCCTTTATCTCTTGTCAGTTCAAACAAATATTTATTGATTGATTATTATGTTCTCAGGTAGCCAAGTGCAGTGAGGGGGAAGCCATGGCCACTCCAGGCAGGGAGACTTCAGGAGCAAAGACTCTGAAGCCAGAAACAGAATGGGATATAACTGAACAAGAATGGCCTCTTTTGAAAACATTAAATTTATTGGTGTGACAATGGTTAGCAAAATTACATAGGTTTCAAGTATATAATTCTATATCATCTATATATCACATTGTGTGTTCACCACCCAGAGTCAGTTCTCCTTCCATCACCATATATTTGACCCCCTTTACCCTCTTCTACTATCCCCCCACCCCCTTACCCTCTGGTAATCACTAAACTGTTGTCTGTGTCTGTGAGTTTTTGTTTCTTTATTTGTTTGTCTTGTTCCTTTGTTGCTTTCAGTTTTATATCCCACATATCAGTGAAGTCACATGATTCTCAGGTTTTTCTGTCTGACTTATTTTGCTTAACATAATGATCTCAAGATCCATCCACATTATCGTAAATGGCACTTTTATTTCATCTTTTCTTATGGCAGAGTAGTATTTCATTGTGTAGTATTCTACCATATATATATATATATATATATATATATATATATATTTTTTTTTTTTTTAAGGAGGGCACAGCTCACAGTGGCCCATGCGGGATTGAATGGGCAACCTTCATATTATCAGCACCATGCTCTAACCAACTGAGTTAACCGGCCACCCATCTACCACATCTTCTTTATCCAGTCATCTATTGAAGGACACTTTGGTTGTTTCCATGTCTTGGCCACCATAAATAAAGCTGCAATGAACATCGGAGAACATATATCTTTATGGATAAATGTTTTCAGATTTTTGGGATAGATACCCAGGAGAGGGATTGCTGGGTCATATGGTAATTCTATTCTTAATTTTTTGGGGAACCTCCACAATGCCTTCCATAGCGGCTGCACCAATCTGCATTCCCACCAACAGTGTATGAGGGTTCCTTTTTCTCCACAGCCTCTCCAACACTTGTTATTATTTGTCTTGTTGATGACACCCAAAGAATGGCCTTTTTAAGGTTTGTCTTTCTCTTGAAGGTTGTTCTTTCCTTTCATGGTCCTATTTCCCTTTGTCAGCATCTCTTAACTAGCACGCACGAACCCATAGTGCTTTGAATTACAGTGGGCACATCAACTCACATATGTTAACTGGGCACTGCCTAGGGGATGAGTGTTGTGCTGGATGCTGTAAGGGATACAGTTCCTGTCTTCCAGGAGTTTGCATTTCCTGGGGGAGAGGGAGATGTGAGGAGTAAAAGGTAAACATGTTGAGGGCAGCTTTTCCTAGCATCCTACTCAGTGCTCAGCACCAAGCCAGCAGTGGATATTGTTGTCTTGCATTATTTTGGACTTACAGGCAAATACTCAACTCAACCTTGTTCATCATCCTATGATGAAGGAGGAAAAACATCATAGGGTTTTCTATGCCAGGCTAATAGTGAATCTCTCTCTCTCTCTCTCTCTCTCTCTCTCTCTCTCTCTCTCTCACACACACACACACACACACACACACACACACACACGTGCGCATGCACAAAGCCTGACAATTAGGTTCGCAAACTTGTTGCAACAATGTTGCTAACTTTTTTTGATATCAGAGGGATTATTCTTTATGAATTTGTACCAACTGGACAAATAGTTAACCAAGTTCATTATTTGGAAGTGCTGAAAAGGCTGCGTGAAAAGTTAGACGACCTGAACTTTCGCCAACAATTCTTGAGTCTTGCATCACGACAATGCACCAGCTCACATGGCACTATCTGTGAGGGAGTTTTTAGCCAGTAAACAACTGTATTGGAACACCCTCTCTACTCACCTGATCTGGCCCCCAGTGACTTCTTTCTTTACCTGAAGATAAAGGAAATATTGACAGGAAGACATTTTGATGACATTCAGGACATCAAGGGTAATACCATGTTTCCCCGAAAATAAGACCTAGCCAACCGTCAGCTCTAATGCATCTTTTGGAGCAAAAATTAATATAAGACCTGGTCATATTTTAATATAGGTCAGCATCTTATATAAGACCCGGTCTTATTTTAACATAAGACTCGGTATAATATAATATAATATAGGGTCTTATACTAATTTTTGCTCCAAAAGACACATTAGAACTGATGGTCTGGCTAGGTCTTATTTTCAGGGAAACACAGTAGGAGGACAGCTCTGACCACCATTCCAGAAAGAGAGTTCCAAAATTGCTTTGAAGGGTGGACTAGATGCTGACGTGCTGCACAGCTCCCCAAGGGGAGTGCTTTGAAGGTGACTATAGTGATATTCAGCAATGAGGTATATAGCACTTTTTCTAGGATGTTAGGAAATTTAATTGTCTGACTATATATATATATATGTTTGTTTTGTAGTTATGTTTGCTTTTTTGGAGCTTTCACCAGGAAGATAAGGAAGAGTGGGAATAAAATTCCCTAAATGGCCAGAGGGATAGGAATAGAAGCCGGTTCCTCTTGCTTTCCTTATCTGTCAAGTGAGGGGATGATTTCTAGGTCTTCCACCTCACCTTATGAGGTCCCTACCGTCTGATTCTATTGCCACTCTGCCTCAAGCTGTGAGGCCGGTTTCTCCTGTAAAATAGACAGCAGGCTTAAAACACTTTTTTGGAAGCCTGTGACTCGGGAACACCTGTGGCAGAACTCCGAGGAGCGTGCCAAGGTCCTTAAGGCACCAGTCAGGGGTGGGGCCTGCGTGGGCCTCGCCCCAAGACTCACCTGTGTGCTGAGAGGTGACTCACCTGCCATCACCCGCTCGCGGGCTGTTCCAATAATCACCGCTCCTCCTTCCTCTCGGGGGTTCACTCCCGGCCTGAGCGCCCACTAGGGGCCAGGGATGAGGTAACTCTTGGGTGAAGGACGGGGAGCAAGAGGTCCTTTTGGGGGTCCTGGCAAGGCTATACCAAGCTCTCTTGGCTGGGGGCTCGCCCCCAAAGTAAGGGAAAGCGGGGCAGCGGCGGGAGGCACCGGGAAGAGCCCGCGGGAGGGAGGTGCTAGGAAGGGCGGGCGGTGCCCGGGCCGCGGGGCGGGGGCCTCGGGCGGGGGGCGGGCCGGGGGCGGGGGCGTCCGGCAGTCCATTTCCTCCTCGGAGCGGGACTGGAGGGAGACAAAGCGTCAGCCGTCGGCTTCGGGCCTTGGGAATCTTCCTGCGCTCGCCCTGCTCGCCGCAGGTAACTCTCTTCGCGCGGGCGTGGGCTCCCCAGATGGGCCAAGGGGCTCCTCGGGCGGGCGGGGCGCCGTCTCGTCTGCGGCCCCGCCGGGAATCCGGCTCCCGACGGGCGCGGCTGCCGGCCCGCTTCTCCTGCGGGGCCCGGGGCCTGGGCCCCGGCCGGCCGGGCGGGGCAGGCGCTTCCTGGCGCTCGGGAAGTTGAGGGGCCACGGCGGCTGGAGCCCAGCGAGCCGCAGGCCTCGCGCGGCCGCCGCGCTTCTTCTCGGGAAAGTTTCTCCCGGTTTCTAAACTTTGTTCAAGTGGCCTCGGTGAGCGCGCCAGGCCCGCGCTCAGCCCCTTCCCAGCGGTGAGGAGCTTGCGCGTCGTGCGCGGTGCGGGAGTGTTCGGGACCGGATTTTTGCCGGGAAGGGATTGTAGTTTGTGGTCTCTGCGGTCGCATCCCCCTCCCGCCACCGAAACTTCCCGGTCGGCTGGCCGGGACGTCGCTGAGCCCGCACACCCGCATTCCCGGGCCCGAGCGAATGTGAAAGTTGGAGCGCTCCCTTTCTCTGACACGGTCGGCTCGGGGGAAGGTGCGCCACACCCGTGTGGACATTTGGCGTGTACCAAGTTAACCTTTGTTGTGAAATTACTCAGGCTGCTGGTGCTGGCTAACCGGACGCACTTACTTCGGATTAGTCCTAGTCCTCCCGAGTGGCCTTAGAGTCTTTTTTGTTGACTTTCAAAGGCTTGTGCGTGCGTGTGAAGGAAGCACTTGCTGGAAAAAATGTTGACTGGATGCCTAACCTTGGCTTGGCAGGAATGCCTTCCCAATAATGCAGGCGGCAGTTGGCTCACATCCAGGATTGACACCCTCTTTTGTCTTCCTGTGTCTTTGTAAAAAAATTTTTTTGGTGTTTGTTTTACAGTATTTTAGAAAAGATAAACTACGTTAAGTCTCCCAACTCAGTTAAGGACATTTCATATTTATGTTGAAGGAAATGATTACATCATTGTATTGCTGCAACAGGATAGGCATTTTGATGAGAGGATCTTTTGTTTAGCAGCGATTTTTAAGACTACAGGTATATGTTACTTTAAGAAATTTAAGAAACAAATTTGTAAATCAAATTAGTTAGGGTGTGTTATTTTGTTTTACAAGAGAAACAAGCAGAAAAAGGATCCATAGTCTCTGCTTACTTATTTACCCTTCTTGACTTTGAAGTTAAGTAATTTTTACCCTCTTTGTTAAGGGCCCACAGATGATTTAGATATGGTCTCTGCCCCTAAGAGCTCACAGTGTAAAAGTTAGGCGGACACCCAGGTGTAGTACGAGGCAGATTGCGTTAAGCGCCATAACAGTACTACTGATGAGAAACTTGTGCGTGGGGCAAATCTTACATAATACTAAATGGTGAGAGAAACTTGTGGAGAGGGGTCTAGTTTTGTTTGGATCAGGCCAAAAAGGCTTTCGGGAAGGGGTGGCATTTGAACTGGATGAAGCATGAATAGGGTTTTGTCAATGGAGGAGGCATTAAAGGGCATAGGAGTTTGTGGAATTGAGGTATAGCTCTCTCCTGGTTTTCCTTATACTTTTGGCTGTTGCTTCTTTTTCTTTTTTCCCCCCAGTCTGCTCACAGCCAAGATTCTATCCAGTGTATCTCAGTCCTTGACAGCACTGATGTGGCGTTACCCTCATTCCCATTAGTAACATCTCATTCCATACAGTGACTTAGAGATCAGGGGTGCCTCCTTCCTCCACGTTGAGAATCACTTCCCTGAGCAGTCTCCCTGTCATCAAACTTATGTGCTAAAGTCCAGGGTTCTCTTTTGAGTGCAGATTCTTACCTGAGCCCATCGGCACCTGTGCACCAGAGAGCTGCTTGGGTATCCTAAGGGGCTTCTCAAACTCAACGTGCCCCAAATGAGATGCCTTTCTCTTCTTGGGGAAAAAACCAGAGGTGGGGATCAACAGTAATTGGCAGGACCCTGAAATTTCTTTGAGAAAGTAACAATAGTGTGACCTGGCAGACCTGGTTGTTGGGGGTGCTGGTGTGTGTGTGCTGGTGAAGATCTGAACAAAGGGAGCGGGGTCCTCTGCTTTGTGTACAGGTTTAGAGACCTAGAGACCTAAGAGAAGACCTGTGTAGCCTTAATACTTTTGGGGTGGGGAGAGGCCTCACGTGAGGTTGCCAGGAAATGCCAGGTCACATGTTTGGATTTTATTCTAAGGAGCCATTGTAGGGAGTTGCATGATCTGATTTCCTTTTTAAGAAGATCATTCCTACTAGTGCTCACAAGGCTTGTGTTTGTGTACAAGTGGAAGTAGGGAGTTGAGCTAAGAGACAGAGTGAAGGTGGTGGGGACCAAGTAGCTGTATGTTGGAGGAATGAGACAGGGCTTAGATATGGATTGAATGTAGGGGCCTAGGCTTGTCTGTCCTCAGTGATGTGCCCTCACTTCCCCCCCCACCCCTTGTATTCCATTATTTTCATGATGAGCTCTTAGTCATATCTCAAGACTCAAATTAGCACTTTTTTTTCTGGTAGCAAACCTCTTCTCACCAGGTTGTTGTACTCCATTGTACTGTATCTTATTACTGATGTTTTCTTTTAAAGATTTTATTGGGGATGGGCAACAGGACTTTATTGGGGAACAGTGTGTACTTCCAGGGCTTTTTTCCAAGTCAAGTTGTTGTCCTTTCAGTCTTAGTTGTGGAGGGTGCAGCTCAGCTCCAGGTCCAGTTGCTGTTGCTAGTTGCAGGGGGCGCAGCCCGCCATCCCTTGCGGGAGTCAAACCGGCAACCTTGTGGTTGAGAGGATGCGTTCCAACCAACTGAGCCATCTGGAGGCAGCTCAGCTCAAGGTGCCGTGTTCAATCTTAGTTGCAGGGGGCGCTGCTCACCATCCCTTGTGGGAGTTGAGGAGTTGAACTGGTAACCTTGTGGTTGAGAGCCCACTGGCCCATGTGGGAGTCGAACCAGCCAGAAGTTAGGAGTACGGAGCTCTAACCGCCTGAGCCACTGGGCCGTCCCATTACTGATGTTCTTGTTTGCCTTCCCTGCTACCAAGTGAGCCTGTGAGGTCCTTGAAAGTGGGACAGATAGCCTTAGCCTTTGGCATGGTACTTGGCATGGAGGGCAAATTGAGTGGAGGAGGAAAAAGAGTTTTCTGTCTGGAGCCTAGCTTGTGGGGGGAGCTATGACAGATGAGGAAACAGTCAGATTATGGAGGGCCTCGAATACCAAATTGCTGTTTTGGGCAAACTGAGAATCACCTCCATTCCATTCTTCTGCCTTTCTATCTATATCCAATCAGAGATGAAATATTTTCCATCTGCATCTTACATAAATTCCTTTTGTATTCTCTATGTTTTCACTCTATTTTTGAACTATTGAAACTACTTATAAGTCTCTGGATAAATTGTTTTGTTATTTGTTTTTTGCCTTTTTCATATTTTTTTCCTTTGCCTGGAGCATTTTTATTTCTCCCTCATCCATCTGACAAACTCATTTATTCTTTTTATTATTTAAAAATTTTTTTAATTTTTATTAGGGAATAGAGTGCTTTTCTAGGACCCATCAACTCCAAGGGAGGTCGTTTTCTTTTTTTTCAATCTAGTTGTGGAGAGTACAGCTCAGCTCCAAGTCAAGTCGTTTTCTTTTTTGTTTTCACAATCTAGTTGTAGAGGGCACAGCTCACTGGCTCATGTGGGAATCGAACAGGCGACCTGGGTGTTACGAGCACTGCACTCTAACCAGCTGAGCCAACTGGCCACCCACCGGCAGCTCAGCTCCAAGTCAAGCCGTTGTTTTCCCTCTAGTTGTGGAGGGTGCGGCTCACTGGCCCAGTGTGGGGATCGAACCAGGGATCTGGGTGCTATGAGGACTGTGCTCTAACCAACTGAGCCAACCGGCCACCCCCCTGATAAACTCATGTATTCTTTAAAAATCTCCTTAGATGTCATGCCTCTTGGTTTTCTCTTGGATCTCAGTGCTTCTTGGATACCTTGTACAAATTCTGTGATTGCATCTTTGATACTGTTTGGTAAATATTTTTATGGATGACTTCCAGCTGAGAGAATGAAAATATAGCATATATATAGAAAAGTGTTCAAATCATGGGTACCTGCTTAATGAATTATTTCAGTGAATACCACCCATATCTGCCATCCAGATTAAGAAATAGAAAATTACCAGTATTCCAGGAACCCATTTTTGTTGCTTTCATTTTGTGCCCTTCCATTCCCTTCAGTTGTTAATCTGGGAATCCAGAACATTATGGTTGCTCAGTAAGTCTTTGCCAAAGTTACTTGAATTTCTTCCTATCTTTCCCTCCACCATCCTGTCTTTTACATATAAGCAAAACTCTCGTTTGAGAAACTTACTGCTATCTCGTTGCTGCATTGGTCAGACTCTTAGGTTGGCACACATGGCCTTCTACATTCTGGCCCTAACTTCCTTTGTCAGCCATATTTTCTACTGTTGTTGCTACATGTCCTCTGCATTTGCCAGACCTGTGTACTGGGATGTTCCATCCTTCACTGACGCGAATGCTGCCCATCTCTGAGGGCAGAGTAACGTGCTTTTTCCATGGAGACCTTGGCCATTATTGCTGAAAGTGATCTTTAATTTATCTGAAATTAAAAAATTTGCACCTGATTATGACATTCTTACTCATATATATCTTGGGTATTTTTTTTTGTGTGTGTAAAATATACATAACAGAATTTACCATTTTAATGATTTTTGTGTGTATACTTCCATGGCCTCAAGTATGTTCACGTTATGGTGCAACCATCACCACCATCCATATCCAGAACTGTTTTCATTTTCCCAAACTGAAACTCTTTTCCCAGACTGAAAGTCATTAAACAATAACTCCCATTCCCCGTCCACGAGCCCCCTGGCAACCACCTTTGTACTTTCTGACTCTTTGAATTTGACTACTGTAGTTACCTCAAATAAGTGGAACAATACAGTATTTATTCTTTTGCGACTGGCTTATTTTACTTAGCATAATACCTGTAAGGTTCCCTCATGTTGTATCATTTGTCAGAATTTCTTTTGAAGGCTATTCCTTTAACTGTTGGTGGACACTTGGGTTGCTTTCACTTTTTGACTATTGTGAATAAAGCTGCTGTGAACATGGGTGTACAAATATGTGTCTGTCCCAGCTTTTAATTCTTTTGGGTATATACCCTAAAGTGGAATTGCTGGATTATATGGTAAATTTATTTTTAATTTTTTGAGGAACTGTCATGCTGTTCTCCACAGTGACTGTATCATTTTACATTGTTATCAGCAATATATAAGGGTTCCGCTTTCTCTCCACATCCTCACCAACATTTATTTTCCATTTAAAAAAATATTTTTTTAAATCAAAATTTATTTTTTAATATTTGACATTTTTATTTTAGGCTACAGAAACAAGCAAGCAAACAAACAATAACAACAAACTTGAAATAGGTTTGTTAAATGATGAAAATTCATCCTTTCCAGGGAAGCAGAAGGTAGACCCGTGCAGGTTACCTCAAGGCCACATCCATCCTGCTTCACTGCTGCTTGCACTCTGCTGGGTTTTGATCCTTCTTGAGCCATAGTCGGATTATTTTTGTTGTCGTCTTCTTCACCTTCTTCATCATACTCATTATCATCATCTTTAATAGCTTCTCCAGTAAAGTACAACACTAATTTTAGGATTATATGCTCACGTAAAAAGTGACCAGTTTCAAAGTCTGCAGCAAGGGTGGCCACAGCCTCGTCATCCAGATCTCCACTCAGGAACTTCAGGAGGGGCAAAAACAGAGTCATTGCTTACTGTTTTGGTCACAGTCTGAATTGTCCCACGTCCCATGTGTTTCTACTTTTTAGTTTTTAAACTGACATTCTTCTCCTTTTTCCAATCTGTCTGGCAACCTGTACAACCCATAATTTCTGGTCCATCAAAAGAATAAGGATCAGAATCATCTGGTTCCGACCTCATCCTGCATGTCTTTGTCAGCACCTCCTTTGTGAAATATTCCTTGGGTTCAAAGTGAAATTCTAAGACCAAACTCGTAGGCTGGGCAGCACCTGAGAACTTCACTTTAATACCTTTCAAGTGCTTCAGAATAGGTTTATCATGTTCTGAACGGTTTCATTGAGCAAGTCAACATTCTTAAAAACAGTCAACCAAAGTTCAGAAATTCCCTTGGGGTCTTCTTTTTCTTCATTCTTTTGGTCATCTTCAGTCTTGGTCTTTTCTTTCAGCTCCTCCCAAATTTTATCTTCCTCATCTGGTTTCCATTGACATTCTTTGTAGGTTCATACGTTGCATTAATGATCTCAAATCGCTTATCAAATAAGATAAAGGCTGATAGAGAATGGCATACTTTCTTTCAAGATCATGAACTTGGCTTCTATGTGTTCACATTTAACTTGAAGGGTTTTGAGAGCATTCACTTGCCTTTTCACTGCCCTAGGCAAGCTTTCAACGCATCCTGTTGGTGTTTCCACCAGTCTTTCTTGGGGGCTGCAAGAATCTGAGGATTTTGCTTCATCTGAACAATCAGCTGACACGCTTTGATTTTTGTTTCTTCACCAGTTTCTTTTTCTTCTACGTCTAATACATCCTCCAAATCTTAATCAAGTTCAGACTGTTCTTTGTTGTCAATGTCTGTCATGTTGTAAGAATGACAAATATTGGTGGCCAGCGCCTGAGGAAGAAGGTGAGCCAGGAGGCTGGGCCGCTAAGCTTTATTTTCCTTATGTGATAGTCACCCTAATGGATGTGAGCTGATATTCCAGTGTGGTTTTGATTTGCATTTCTCTGATGATTAGTGATGTTGAGCATCTTTACTTCATTATTGGTTGTTTATATTTTCTTTGAAGAAATTTCTGTTCAAGTCCTTTGTCTATTTTAATTGGACTGTTTTTTGTTGTTAAATTGTAGGAGTTCTTTATATACTCTGGCTATTAATCCCTCATCAGCTATATGATTTGCAAATATTTTCTCCCATTTTATGGGTTGTCTTTTTACCCTGTTGATAATGACCTTTGATGCACAGAAATCTTATATTTGATCAAGTCCAGTTTATTTTTTCCTTTTTGTTGCCTGTGCTTTTGGTGTCATATCTAAGAAATCATCACCATGTCCACTGTCCATGAGCTTTTCGTGTGTGTGTGTGTGTGTGTGTGTGTGTCTGTGTGTGTGTCCGTGTCCGTGTGTGTCCATCCGTGTCCCCAGCTGAACTGTAGATACCTTGAGGACAGGAACTAAGTTACTGTTGTAGTCACTTTACCCTCCAGCACAGGGATCACATGGTAAGCAAGGAAAACCTGGGGAGAGAATTTTTTAAAAATGTAATTCTTGAAAGGTCATAATAAACAATAAAGAGTTATGTGGTAGGGTGTCTTACGCTATTGCTAATTTGTCATTGGTTATATGTCTGTTAACCTCATGAATTATGATAATGTGCTTTTAGAAGTTTTTAATCTTATGAGTCCCAGGCGAGAGTTTAGAATTTGAACTTTGTCATCTGTGTAATGAATAAGATGATTTATAAAGAATATTTATTTTAACTTCTAATGTGATAAAATGCTAATTCTTTCAATTATGGAGTGCTGGGCAGGAGATATTTTTATCCATATTAAGTGGGTTGTCTTATGAATAAAACCAGTGAACTAGTTCAGTATTTAAGTAGCATTAAGTTGCTGGTTTACTTCCTTAAGATTCTTCTAGATAATAAATTATTTTGCCAGGTGCTGAGCTTCTTCAAGGCAATTACATTCTTTTGTATTTTCTAGTTTTCTGTGATACCTGACTTATTTCTAAACCCATAGCAGATACTATTCAATAAATACTGAATTAGTTATAGTAGATGTACTTATGATATATGTAGGCTTGTACCAGGTTGATGTGGGTGGGAGGCATGGCTTTACTCCCAGTTTATTAAAGCTTTATTTTTTTTTTTAAATCTATTTATGTCACCTAGGCCTAAACACTTAATATTTTGGTATATCCTCTAATCTTTTTTCTAGGCATGTGGTTAACTACATATAACTTTTATGAAAACGATATTTTACTTTGTGGGTTCTTTTGTAATCTGTCTACTAATCATAACTTGAACATTTCTACTAATAGGAGTAAGATTGACCTGTATGTACCACTAAGAAAGAAGAAACATTGCCAAACAAACTAGGAAATGCTGTCAATTGGAAGGCATATTCATGTTTTAGAGACTTAAAAATGTGAAATGTCTGTGCTTCAGAATTGATGAAATATGACTAATTGCACAATGCTGACAGCCTATTAATGATCCCGTCCTTTTCCATTATGTGGCATCTTTAATCAGTCCTCTGCTGGACATTTATTTTGCTTCTGGAGCTGCTTTAGTTTGTAGCTAAATCTTTGCCCATCCTTGATTACTTTTTTAGGATAACTTCTTAGAAGTGGGATTCCTGGGGGTAAAGGTTTGCTATACTTTAAAAACAAAATTTTTTTTATTGTGGTTAAATATACAGTACATAAAATTTACTATTTTAACCATTTTCAAGTGTTCAGTTCAGTGGCATTATGTACATTTACAGTGTTGTGCAACCATCATCACTCTCTATTTTCAAAACTTTTTGTCGTCCTAAGTAGGAACTCTGTACCCATTAAACAATAACTCCCCACCCTCCTCTCTCCCCACTCTCGTGTCCTCTGTTCTGTCAGTACTTTCTTTCTCTATGAATTTGCCAATACTAGGTACCTTATAAAAGTAGAATCATATACTTTTCTTTTGTGTCTGGCTTATTTCTCGTAGTCTAATGTCTTTAAGGTTCATCCATGTTGAAGCTTGTGCCAGAATTTCCTTCTTTCTTAAATTTTTTGTGTGGTATAATACACATAAAATTTACCATCTTAACCATTTTTAAGTGTACAGTACAGTTGTATTAAGCACATTGATGTTGTTGTGCAATCATCGCCACTATCCATCTCCAGAAGTCTTCATCTAAAACTGAAACTACCTATTAAACGAGAACTCTACCCGCATTCCCCCTTACTTAGCCTTTGGCGACCACCGTTCTACTTTCTGTCTCTGACTGCTGTAGGTACCCCATAGAAGCGGACTCATACAGTATTTGTCTTTTTGTGCCTGACTTATTTTACTTAGCGCAATGTTCTCAAGATGTATCTATGTTTGTAGCATATGTGCAAATTCCCTTCCTTTTTAAGGCTGAATAATTTTTTATTGGATCTATACACCACATTTTGCTTATCCATTCATTTGTTGATGAACACTTACTTGCATTGCAGTGTTTTAGCTACTCTCAGTAATGCTGCTAGAACACGGGTGTACAAATACCTCTCTGAGACGCTGCTTGCCATTCTTTTGGGTATATACCCAGAAATGGAATTGCTGGATTATGTGGTAAATTTGTTTTTAATTGAGGAACTGCGATACTGTTTTCCACAGTGGCCTACCATTTTACCTTCCTTCCAGCGGTGCACAATGGTTCTAATTTCTTCACATCCTTGCCAACACATATTTTCTATTTTTTTTATAATAGCCCTTCTAATGTGTAGTTTTGACTTGCATTTCTCTAATGATTGGTGATGTTGAGTATATTTTTATGTGTCTATTGGCTATTCGTATATCTCTGGAGAAAGGTCTGTTCAAATCCTTTGCACATCATCTGGTTGTTTGGTGTTTTGATTGTTGAGTTTTAGGAGTTCTCTATTCTGGATATTAATCCCTTATCACATATATGATTTGCAAATATTTTCTTCCGTTCTCTGGGCTGCCTTTTTATTCTGTTGATAATATCCTTTGATACTCATACATTTATATTTTGGTGAAGTTCAATCTATTTTTTTCTTTGGTTACCTGTGCCATTGGTGTCATAGCTAAGAAATCATTGCCAAATCCAATGTCATGTAACTTTTGCCCTACGTTTTCTTCTAAGAATTTTATAGTTTTAGTTCTTAACATTTAGGTCTTTGATCCATTTTAAATTAATGTTTGTATATGATACTAGATATGGTCTAACTTCATTCTTTTACATGTGAATTTACAGTTTTCTCAGCACCATTGTTGAAAAGACTGTCCTTACCTCATTGAATGATCTTGACACTTGTAGCAAAAATCGCTTGACTATATATGTGAGGGTTTGTTTCTGGGCTCTATTCTGTTGTGTTGGTCTCTATGTCTTTCTTTATGCCAACACCACAGTGTTTTGATTACTGTAGTTAATTAAGTTGATGCCAAATTAACTCTTGAAGCTAATAATATTTTGTACATTTATATTCTGTGGTTTAGTCATATGTACATGCTGTTGTGAAAATAAAGTCATTTAACTTCTAAATCTTGATTGTGGAGGTAATCACACAACTTAGTTTGTTGTCAAAATGCATAGAATAGTACACCAGAATGAATTTTGCTGCATATAAAAAGTGGAGAAAATGAGCAGTTGAAAATTAAATTCATTCAAAAAATATATTTTTTGCTAGTTTGTTTATATAGAGATAAACAAATAGTGAAAAATGTGAAATCAGTGATCCTTTCTGCTTTCCCAGCCCAACTCATTTTTCCTCACGAGTGACTGCAAAGCCACACCCTTAGAAGTCTTAAGGGAATTTTGGGTATACTGTACATTTGGAGGATTTCAGTTGTACTAGTACCTTCTGTTTTCTCTTAAGAATAAAGCTAAACCCATGAGGCACCTGGGAGAGTCTCAGAGCAACAGTTCCTAAAATTTGCCCTGGTGCCGGTGTGCTTGTGTCCAGACCTGGAGGGCGTTGCTTGTGCAGCCCCCACGTTGTGGGTGTGGGTTGAACAGGTGGGACATCGTGGGGAAGTGGACAGTCTGGCTTGACTTGCCCTGTCTCATGCTGTTTGCTCACTTGCAAGAGCACTGTGCTAAATTTATCCATTATTGAAAGTTCAAAGTGTGCAGAAATAACCACGCTTCAAAATAAAACTTCAACATTGCCCTTTCTCTGTTGGAGCCTCTAAATGTTCATTATTTTCTGCTGTAGTCTTTTTCATAACTATCAAACTTTTTCTTCTTCATGTACAAGTATGCTCCAACTCCGTTTCTTCTAATGGAGCTTGAAATTAGCGTGCATTTCTATTTACTTGTTGATGGACTGTCATCTATCAACCCCACTTTTTGATTGGGATTTAATTTGTGCTTTTTCACTGGCTCCAAGTTTGGTTTACTGTAGTTAACTGTAAATATAATGTAAACAGAGTTCGAAAGGCAACTTCGAGTATTATTCTAAATATTTGTAAGAAAGATTTGATCATTTGGAACAAGTATTATATGGGTAGTGTGATTTTAAAAATTTCTTGTTATCTGTTCCATGTTCCCATTATAATAAAAGAAGAAAGGAAATTATATTATGGAAGTTATTAAAATTTTCTTCTGTAAGAATTTTTTTAAAAGACTTCAAGGGCTTTACAGAAGAAAAAATTTACCATTTGAGTTAAAATTTTGTAATGAATAATTTAATCCAATTTAATCTTAGTGTTAAGCAACTAGTATTCTTTAATTGCTAATTTAAAGGCTAGTTTTTCCCTGAATTGTATTGGTGATTCCATCATTATATTGAGCTGTGAATTTCCCTCATTTTCCTGTTCTGAGATTTTATTATTAAATATTGTCATAAATAAGAATCATCAATTGTATTTTGAAAATGTTTTATTGCTCTGCTTTATTTTATTTTGTTAGTATTTGACATCTTGTATTGAAGATGGGAGTTGGAAGCCTGGTTAATTATCAGGTTACATAATCTTGTACTGGTTCATTAACGAGGTTAGACTGTATACTATTTTTTTTTATTATTATTATTATTTTCAGACTGTTCTTGAAACTTAAAAGTGCCATTGTAACTCAGAAAACGCATTCAGTGTGGCCCATTTCAGGTGACAGGAGGACAGGAGCCTTTGTTAATAGTCCATTTGGCCCGTGCAGCTCTGATACCAGCTTTCTTTCCAAGCAAAGATGCAGTGTTACTATTCTCATGGAACACTGAATATTTCATAATGTTAAATATTTCAATATTAATCCAGACTCTTAATCATGGTTAGTGAAAAATGATCGTGCAGTGAATAAGGCAGAAGCTGAAAGGGTAAGTTACTATAACGGACGAGTCAGTGTTCATGGGGATTTTCTATTCCTGGGATATCTCTAAATTGGCAAAGGTTTTTCATAATCATCTGTTATCATTTTCTTGCTTCCTTGGACCTGGGGTCATCATGTTCTCAGAAAAGCTCTGGACTGACTTTAAAGTGTATCTTTAGAAACCTGTCATTTTGCAGAGAAGTAGCTAAGTGTAATGTGAGCGCGATACCTTGGGAGGAGGGGAAACTCAGGGAAGTGGAAGATGGCAACCCTTGGAGAGAAATTTAAGCTTCTTTAGGATCATTATGACCAGTGAAAGATGTGGTGTTTTCTGAGTGTCTTTACTGAATTGGGGGATAAGGTGCTGTTTAGTTTGCTATATCTTAACTGCAGTGGGAAGGGTTCAGTTAACTATCATACACTTATTATACGTCTGCCTTTCAAAACAGGTGCTGGGGGAGATGTTAGGAATGTGTGAGTCCTCATGGCTAATCTCAAGAAGTTGACAAACTAAAGGGGTTGTTAGCCTTAGTAATAGCACTGACACGTAAGTCTCTATACCCAGTTTTGTTCATCTATATAGCACGAGAGACATTTCTTAATTTCCTTCCAGATGTGTGAGACATTCGAGCCAATCCAGTTAATCATTTATAGAATGTTATGAGATGAAAGGTACCGTGCTCAAAAAAGCCATGGTCCCTCTGCTCACAGGAGCTCTCAGTTTCACCGGCGCAGTGCTCTGTGGCACGAGCTGTAAGAGAGAACAGCACTGTTCCCGGAAAGGGAACAGCTCTTCCTGTGGAAGCACAGGGCATTTGTATGAGTCTTGAAGGAAGGTGGAAAAGCCTGGAAGGGTGTTTTGGGGAGAGTAAAGGGGTTGTATAAAGATCTGGAGACATCAGGTGCACTGGAGAAGAGTTTCATGGAGTGGAAGCAGGGGCAGAGGCTGACAGGCTTTCGCGGGTCAGGTTTGTTTGTGGGAGTTGCAGCTTCTCCTTGCCTGTGTGGAAACAATCCCAGGTTTTTTTAGAGGGGAGTTGTTGACCCTATGCCGATAACTTGGGCTCTCTTGGGAACAACTGGAAATGAGAAGACTCCTGTATAGTTTAAACCAGAACCAAGGCCGAGAGCTCTGAGAACACAAAGAGTTAGTAGAGAGCTATTCACTGAGGTGCCGGGGATGGGGAGGGAATAGGAAGGAAGGAGGCCTAGGCGGAACCTTGGTTAGTGGACATGGGGAAATAGATTGGGAGGGAAATGCTTGCTGTGGGGTCTGCGGAGTTTGAGGAACTCAGCTCTGCAGTTGTGTGTGTGAAGCCCTTTAGATTAGGGAAATGCCACTCTGGGAAGGCCCTTGCTGGCCACTCTTGGCCTTCACTGTGCTAAGTGTAAGAGGGCTTGTTCCTTTGTCTTTTCTTTGGCAGGGCAGGTCAAGGTTTCTTAAGTAACTATTACAAACAGAATAGGATGGGGCCAAAATATTTGTGAGTTAGGAAAGATAAAGTCCAATCCTCTAATGCTTTCTGAATTTCTGTGCTTATCTTTCAGCCTTGTGTTCTGTTATTTCACTATCCATCTTCTATTTTCCACTCATATTTGTGGTTCTTGGAAGGTGCTAAAGTTCTCTGGTGTCATTGTCCCTTTGCACAACCTGAAACAGCTGTTCCCCCACTCTGCCATCTTGTGCATCAGATCTTCAGTGAGGACTCGCTTGCCAGTTGGGAACCCCGTCCTGCGTGCTCCCCTGGTGCACTGATTGGGCGTTTTACAACTTCATACCTGCTGTTGGACTATAACTTTTCCTGTCCAGACTGAGCATCCCCCTTCCCAACTTTTTAGTTTGAAAATCTTTAAATGTACAGAAAAGTGGAATGGGTAGTACAAGGAGTACTTGATTCATCAATTCACTTAGATTCATCAATTGTTAACATTTTCCAAGTTGCTCAATTACTCTATATAAACTTTTTTTCTGAGGCATTTGAGAGTAAACTGTAGATATCAGGGTACTTCACGTTTAAGTTCTTCAGCATGTAACTCCTAAGAATAATGACATTGCCTTTACATAACTACAATGTTACAGAAGCAATTTTACGTTGATATAGTAACCTTATTTAATTTAATGTTACTACATTAAATTAAATATTATGTATTTAAAGAGTGGTCTAACAACCAGTGTCTGCTTTCCCTGGGAGCTTGTAAGGAATGCAGACTCTTACGTCCTAACCTAGACCTGCTGAATCAGAATTTGCCATTTAACAAGATTGCCAGAAGTACTGACCTCATGCACAGCCCATATTCACAGTAAATTCCACCTGTTGTCCCAGTGATGTCCTTTATAGTCTTTTTAAAATCCAGGTATCAGTGAAAGATCACATACTGCATTTAGATGTCAAGTCGAGTTTTTATTTCTAGTTTGTTTGTTTTCCCGTTTACATTAACACTTTTGAAGAGTTCAGGTCCAGTTTTGTAGATGTTCTACAGTTTGGATCTGCCTGATCGTCCCACTTTCGGCAAGAACACTACGTATTACGTGAGGACGTATTAGTACACGTGCTCAGGGCATTGCAGCTGTTGTCAGGGTGTTCACTGCGGGTGATGCTAAGTGGACACACTTGATTAGTGGCGTCTGCCAGATTTCTCTATTGTAAAGGTACCTCTTTCCTTTTGTACTGAGCACTAACTGCTGTGATGATCTATCTGGTAGGGATTTCTTATTAGTCTCTGTGTCCCTAACTCCTAGCAGTATCCTGGGATGCCATAACCAGTCTGTCATTGACGAATGAATGAATGACAAAATAGGTCATCAAAGGTAAATACTACAGCACAAGTTTTAGAGACAATTCTTTCTTGTTTTCTCATTTTCTCACTCCGTCTGGTAACTTCTTAGGCTTTAGTCAGGTGCAGACATCTTTTCTCCGGCTCTCCAAGAAAAGTACAGTCCTCTTCCTGTGGGCTTCTCAGCTGTCTTCAAGTTTCTCTGCCTTTTAGTCTCATTGTTCTAAGACAAAAACCTATTTTCCCTTTCTTTGTCTCTCTTTTCTCTTGTGCCTCCAGCCCAGATGCTGGTTTCGTCTTTGCTTTTCAGACCGGAGTCATCCAGTTTCTTATGGAAACAGGGACTTCCTGTGCATCCATAATCAGTTGTCTGTTAGGAGGGCTTGGTGCAGCTTGCTGCTCCCCACGTCCATTGTTAATGGTCTCAGCCACGTGGGGGTGGAGGCTGCGTAAACGGACAGAGATATCCCGTCCCCACTGCAGTCACACAGCAGCACTGGGGTTTTTGTTTGTTTCTTCTTCACTTGATCGCTCACCTCTTGCTCTGCGCTCTAGTCACATTAGTTTTCTCTTATTCTAAGTCCTAGAAGATGCAGCCTTGTCTCTGTTACCTCTGCCTGCAATGCTCTTCTCCTAGATACCACGTTTCCCCAAAAATAAGACCTAGCCGGACAATCAGCTCTAATGCGGCTTTTGGAGCAAAAATTAAGATAAGACTTGGTATTATACTATATTACCCAGTCTTACTGGGTCTTATCTTAATTTTTGCTCCAAAAGCCGCATTAGAGCTGATTGTCCGGCTAGGTCTTATTTTTGGGGAAACACAGTAGGTACTCACTTGACTGGCTCTTCCTTGACTTTCAGATTTCAGTTCAAATGTTATCAAGACAGAAGGGCCCTCAAAGGACCCTACGTAATTCCATTCCTATTACCCTGCTTAATTTTCTTCCTACCACTGATGTTGTCTTATTTGTTTATGCCATTACTCCAGTGTATGTTTTATGAAGACAGAGTTTTTTGGTCTTGCCCTGTGCTGTCTGGAATAGTACCTGTATGGAGAAGGCACTCATACGGTATTATATTTGCTGATTGAGTGGCTAAATGGCTGACTGAACTTTAGGTTTACCTTTTGTCCTTTGCTTAGTGTTTTTGGTATCATTGTGTCTCCTGATGCTTGTGGCATGGTAGTTCTTTCATTCGACTGTCCCTGTGTTTCCCCATTGCCTCAAGAAAATAAGAAAAGGGACAAAATGAGAATGATTAAATGTTTTATTATGATTAAAAATAATTACAATCTTTAAAAATAATTATAATCATAACAAATAATTATAATAATCTAAAAAATAATAAAGATCTAGCCAAGTGTGTTTTTTCTCTTAGAGCAGTATACCTGGAAGGAGAGTAGCAGCTTCTGCTGTGTGCCATATAAGGGCTTGATATAAAATGTGTAATATATGATGAGTTGATCACATACGATGGTGGTTTATGGAACCCAGGTACTCTGCAGTAGATGGGAAACTTTTTACTACTCAGATTATGTCTCGGCTCTTAGGTTTGACCAGGGCTAAGCATTTTTTTGGATGATGATATTGTGCTTGTGATTAGAAAGAGACTGCAGTTTTGGGGAAAAACCCACAAGTTTTCTTTTTGTTTACATGGAACGTGTGTTTTTATGCCTCTTATTTTCTTACCCCTTCTTTTCTCCTCCCCCAGTCCCCAACCTAGATGACAGGCTTGTGGGAAGATTTAGTAAAATAGACAGGTGTCAAGGAGTCTTAATTATAAGGGTTACCTTGTTTTTTGTTTTTTTTTTGACAGTTACTGGGAGATTGGAGAGTTGAGATTCCAACAGCTCTGTTAACTAACTGCTCAGTGCAGAGGCAGCTTGTACCTTGTGATTGCTGGTCATCCACTCTCCTATATCTTGTCCAGTGTGACAGTTAATATCACTGGGAGTACTTTTAATTTCTAAATTTCCTGATTTGCATTTAAATGAACCATCCTAACATTGCATTAACTTAACCTTGCTGTTAAAAAAAAAATTGGCATTGAGTAGCTGGGTGAGGATATTGGAAAGCTTTGGAGCAGACACGTGTTAAGAGTGATGTGGCTGTTCTGTTGTAAATGAACGTTTAATGTCTTTGGAGAAGGGACGGAGCTCTTTGCACGAGAGAGGCAGTTGGCCAGCAATCAGCCTCGTTCTGATGGAGCTAGGCTTTTATTTTCTGCTTGTTGTTTCTTTACTTCTCTTTCTGTCATAAAGATTGCTAGTCAAACACCTACATCTCTGCCCCTGTCTGAATTTATAGTGAACTTCTGCCTTAGAGCCAGGATTGAGGTTTATAAGGTAATGAAGACTACAGTTTAACTTTTTATTTAGTTCCACTAAGCGTGATCCCTCCTGGAAAAACCGAAGGTTGCTGTAATTCATTAAAGTTGGCTAGCTGTAGTAGGTTTTGCCATAGATCTTGTGAAACAGTGCTCTGTAAGTTAATTGGAAAACTTAGAAACTGCCATGAGTTTAAAACTTATTTGTTTAGGTCCCCTAAACAATTCCATTAATTGTAGAGAAGCAGAAGATATGACTAAGATTAAGGCAGGAGCTTTGTCTTGGTAGGCTTGTAAATATTTTAAAATCAGGTTGCATAAATTCAGTTCAACTAATACTGTGTCTGCTCCGTATAAAGCACCTTTCTTGCCAGCGACTTAAGGGACATAAAGAAGCATAAACGTAGTTATCCTTAAACTTAAAATATAGCTAGGAAGACCACAGGCTAAACCTGGGTAAAATTAATTACATTTAATAAAACAATTCAGAGGCTATGGAGAGAAAATATAGATGAAAGGGAATACTAGAATTTCAGGGCTGGAAGGACTTGGAACTTAGAATTCAAACCCCTGTATTTTATAGATGAGGAAAGTGAGGCTCCAGAGAAGTGAGGTGACTTGCCCAAGGTCAGGTAATAAGTTAGTGACGAAGCTGGTACCAGAAGCCATGTTCTTTCTAGGCAACGTATTCTCATTAGATTTTAAGGACTCTCCTTTTAGTTTTTGAAATCTTTTTAGGGTTGGGGTCACCAAGAATGTTACTCAACTCTGTAGTATAGTTTAATAATATTAGGTGTCACTCTCAGCAGGGCCTTTGATTAACGATGCTGCACGAGGCAGGCAGTTTCCATGATGGTTATTGAAAAGTCTTGAAAACACGCTGAATGGGTGGGTGCTCAATTTTCAAGTGTCAGTATATTTCACATTTCAAAGTGTTAGTGAGTGATTGAGTCCTTTGCTTTAACAACTTTAGTGGGAACCTGTGTCTGGTGAATTTTTGTGGGTGAGGCTGGAGACCTCCGCAGAGACCTGAGTTAAGAGGACATGGAGTTCTGGAATGCAGACCTGGAATAGATTTTCGGGGAGAATCTTGTTCAGTGGTTGTAAAGTGGTGACTTGTAACAAGATAAACATAGTACTCAGACACGTTTGCTTTTCCTGCACAATGGTGCACTTTTTCTAGAACTAGTTGCTAAAGTTCAAGTTGGGTGATTTCATGTAAAAGTCTGCATCTTTGTAAAAATCGGATGATCTGTTCACCCTAGATTTGCATGATAAAGATTGCATAGAGCTGATGGATGGTTGGGCACAGGCTTTCCCTGGCCCCTTCCTAGTGTTTTCCCAGACACAGAGAGTCAGGTGTCATTGGCAATTTACCGTGTTTCCCTGAAAATAAGACCTAACCGGACCATCAGCTCTAATGCATGTTTTGGAACAAAAATTAATATAAGACCCAGTAAGACTGGGTAATATAGTATAATACCGAGTCTTATATTAATTTTTGCTCCAAATGACGCGTTAGAGCTGATGGTCCAGCTAGGTCTTATTTTCAGGGAAACACGTGGTTTTTCTCCAAGTGTCAGACTTCTCCCTCACCCCCAACCTTTTTTTTCCCTGACTGGGCCTGCCCAGTCTTTGCAGGCTCACCTTGGGTAACTTCCTCCCTCTTTCCTCTTCAGATATCTCTTCTAGCCTTCCTTCTCTACAGCTTCCCTGTGGCCTGAGACCCTATCTCTCAGCCCAGTACTCCCATCTTGGTTCCCAGTTTTGCTCATGTAGGTAAAGTGGGCCTGAACTGTAGGTTCTAAAGCAGTAGGAATGCATATGTGTGCTGTTTGGACCTTGATTTGCTGGTTTTCAAAAGTTACTGCGTCCTCAGGCCTAGTAATTTTTCCAGGCAGTGGGTGGGCTAACTGCCCTTCCCCTGGGCTCCTGTTTTTCAAGAAATCTTTCTATTTCAAGAAAAAGTGGCAGAGTATATTTCTTTGGGAAAGCGCATTGTATATTGTACTTGTTTAATAATAAAAACACAAATGTAACCACATGTCTGCTTGCAGTTAGCTTCACTTAACTCTGGCTCCTTCCCTGGCTCCTTCCCTCTCCAACGCTCGAAAGGATTTCTGTTATATGTGTGTTGACGCAGTGCCTATGGAATGCTAGGATATAGGAATGCAGAATCTGTGGGGCAAATTATTCTTTCTGAACTCTTATCTGTGACATTTGATGACTTTGCTCGAGCTGTTATTAGCACTTTAGCAATCCAGAGCACTCCATCTTCTAAAGTTGACTGACTTGGGCTGATTAGTTTAGTGGACAAATAACCTTTAAAAACCAAAGTATCGGCCTGACATGAGTGTAGAGAGCGTATTTGCCCCACTTGCAATGAAACAAATCTCCTGGGAACCAGCATTCTGTGTTACCAGATCAAGCAAATCCAAATTTCTTTTGGTCCCCATCTCCAGTGACTCTAAAATTTTTGATGTTTAAGCTAAGTCTTGGTGGAATGTTAGATGATGCCTGCACTGACATTTTCTGCAGTATTTAAAGGGGTCCACCTATTTGTGCCTCAAGCATACATTTATGGGAGACATTTTTGTATTAAAATTGTCAAGAGTGGACCAGTCACAGACCTGCACTCTGTCTCGTCCTGGTCGTCATTTAATACAGAATTTGAGTGTTTGATGGCACTTTCTGTGGAGCATCTAGGACTGTGCTGTGTGATAAGATAGTCACTACTATGTGACATTAATTAAAATGAAATAAAATGTTAAAAATCAATTTCTCAGCCACTCTAGTCACATTTCAAGACATTTCTCTCTCTCTCCTCTCCCTCCGTCTCCTCTGTCTCCTTTACCTCCCTTTTCCTTCCTCTCTACTTCTTCCTCCCTTCCCCTCTGCTCCTACCCCTCTCACTCTATCTCTTCTCTTCCTATCCTTTTTTCCCATTTCACTCCTCCTTGTTCCTCTTCTCTCTCACTTCCTCCCTTCTCCCTCCAATTCTCCCTCACACTTTCCATTTCTCTCTGTTTATATACATATATTTAATACATGATTTTTTCTGAACTATGTGAGAGTAAGTTGCAGACATTATGCTCATGACATGAAATAAGGACATTACAATATAATGATGGAAATTTGAAAATTTAACATTAATACCATTCTATTATCTAATTCATAATCTGTTTTCAACTTTTCTCAATTATCTCAATATTTTTTCCTTCCAATACAATTTCAGTCCAGAATTACTGCATTTAGTTGTCATGTCTTTTTAGCCTCCTTTAATCTGGAAGAATTTTCAGTCTGTTTTTCTTACCTTGACATTTTTGAAGACTACAACCAGTTATTTTGTAGAATATTTCTCATTTTGAGTTTGTTTGACGTTTCCTCATGATGAGATTGACGTATGATTTTGGCAGGAAATGCCAAAGAAAGTGATGTATTGTTTTCTCACTGCATAGCTACATGATGTCAATTTGTCCCATTATTGGGGATGTAATTTTGATCATTTGGGTAAGGTGGTGTCTGCCAGGTTTCTCCACTGTGCAGTTACTGTATTCCCCCCCTTTGTAATCAGTAAATAATCTCGTGGGAGTGACCATGGGACTGTAAATATTCAGTTTCTTAGTAAACTTTCACCCGCTCGGTTTAGCGTTCTTCAAGGATTCTTGCCTGCATCAATTATTATGTAGCCTAAATGGAGATTTTTCTTTTTCTAAATATATTATTTATTCCACATTTATTAGTTGGTTTCCTTTGTATGGAAGAACTTTTCCTTCTTTAATCATATTAGCATGGACTCATGATTATCGTTTTATTCAGTGGATCTAATTTTATTCATCAGATTAAATTTATTTAATTTAATCTCCACAAAAGCACTCTGAAGGTAATGAGTCTTATTTTATAAATGAGGAAACAAGTTCAAAGCTGTTAAGTGATGATCAGGCATACCGTTTGACTGTATTATCCTCCTTACATCTTGTAAAATATTCTTTTTTAATATGTAAATGACTTTCTAAATATCTGTAATTTTATAATATCAAAAAATACAGTTAGGCCAAAAGAATGTTACAACCACCTATAATCCCCAACTTTTAGAGATAACATTATTATTATTTTTTTTTTGGTTTATATATCCAGGTATCTGTTTTATGCCCTGCAGTTATACTTCATATTGTATATGAAGTAAGTCCATCTTTAGCAGTATGCATTTCGAACATTTACTCATCAACGTTTGCAACATTGCCCCCATTTTTTTAAAAAGAAATTTCAGGTATACAAAGAAACTAAAAGAATAAATCTGTGAATACCCATTTTACATGTCCTCCACCTAGATTTAACAATATGAGTATTTTTAAATAATTCCTTGATCTCTCTATGTACATATTTTTACTTTTGCTGAACCATTTGAAAGTTGCAGACATTTTGACACTTTTCCCCTAAGTATTTCAGCATGCAATTCCTAAAAATAGTCATTTTTCTACATAGCCACAGTTTCATGATCACATCTATGAAATTGAACAGTAATTCCGCATCATATAATATTTAATAAATATTAAAATTTATCCAATTTTCCTACAGATGTCTTAATAGCTGTTTGTTTCAAACAAGGCTCCAAACATGGTGCATGTATGCATTAGATTCTTATGTCTCCTGGGCTTTTTAGTCTATAATAGTCCTTCCACCCTCACCCCTCAAATATTGACCCTGAAGAGTTAGTCTCATTGTAGAATGGCTTACAATCTGGAGTTGTCTGTTTCCTCATCGTGGTCTGTATCTCCTATAAACATGGACTTTCTAAATTTGAAATTCAGTCTAGGTTAGGGTTTCTTAGCTTGCAGTGAATTTGCATTAGAAAAATTTTGTCTTTGTTTTCACCATTAACAGGACTTTAGCATTTACTTTTATATTAATGTAGACAACAAACTACAGTTTTCAGTTGAACCTGTAACTGTGTCACCAGTAGGAATCGCAGTGCTTTTCATATCTGCAATAATTATATCTTGAAAAAAAGTGCATGTTTATTAATTTGAAGTCGTTATCAGACTTCTAATTTAATATTAATAATGAAGCAAATATATTGCTGTATTATACATTTGTTTATAAAGTATTGTGATAGCTGAAATTTAATACATGTGTTTCCTTTATAATCTTTTGAATTGTATTTCACGCATTTAAAAAATAATCCGAGAAAAGGGCTGGAGCTGCACTGTCCAATACAGAAGTAACTAGCCACATGTGGCCACTGAGCACTCGATGTGGCTCATTGGCATTTAAATGTGCCCCAAGTATAAAACACATCCTAGCTTTCAAACACTAAGCACTTAGGTGAAATATCTCTAATAATTTTTTCAAATACTGATTATATATTGAAATGATAATATTTTGGATATATTGTGTTAAAATATAGTGTTGAAATTAATTTGATCAGTTTCTTTTTACTTTTATAATGTGGCTGTTAGAAAAATTTAAATTCCATAGGTGTCTCACATTATGTTTGTATTGGCAAGCTGGTCTATAGGCCAAAGGAATCCATGACATTGAAAAAGGTAGGGTTAAACATTTAGTTTAATTTTGCTGTTGCACAACTATCTTTGCTCAGTTTATAGTAACATTTAAAACTTTTGAAAAACATTTAAAACTTTTTTCAGTAAGAATACTTGATAGATAATATGGGATACTTCATATTTCATCATATTAGGAGACATAATATCATGTGTCATTATTAACAATGCTAAAGGTTAGTTATTTGTTTAGGGGGTAACGATTGGATCTCAATGCTGTAAAGGTATATCTTGCCCCCTTTGTAACCAGTAAGTAACCTGTCAGGTGATACTTGGTGCCTTACAAATACCCCATCCCCAACAGCCTTTTACCTAATGGTGGTAACATTCGTTGATACTCCTCACCTGAATCAGTTATTATATACATTCATGGTAAAGAAATTCCCTCCCTACCCTCTTTCTTTTCTTTTGAGGTTCCCTGTGGTCATAGGATGTCTGTCTTTTATGTCTGTCTGTCTGTCTATCTATCATAGTTGCAGTCATTGTTCTTGATATTCAGCTTGTTGTAAAGTTAGCCAATGGGGCCCTTTGTTCCTGAGTCTTTTTGGTATGATCTTGTTAGTCTTTGTGCCCTTCTTTGCTTTCTGTGCAGTAGGATATCTCTGACCTGGAATAAGCCTTTTTCTTTTCTTTTTTGAGGAGCCCTGATTCCCTTTAGTGGGAATGGTATTTAATAGAAGTATAGACTTGGGCAGTGAGAACATTGTGTTTTGTTTTTTTCTAAATTTTGACTTTGTTTTTTAAGAGCAGCACAGTACTCAGTGATCTGTTGTTTGAAATTTAGTTTCCAATTTTTAATGATTGTATACAGTGCTGTTGTGAACATAATTATATCCAAATTTTTACATGCACCTTGATTTTTCCGTTAGCATGGAATTCTATAAGTTGAATTGAAGGCACTACTTTTAGAAGCAAATACAAACTGCTTGGTATTTTACTGAAGTCTTTTCCCTTAGTCTTAAACCCTTTAATGGAAGTTTACCTTGACACTGATACAGTGATATTTGACTAAGTGCAACTTGAAATTTCTTCTGGCCGTGACTATTAGTAGCTATAGATGCAGAGGGCAGCAGACTGAAGCCTTATGTTTTAATAGAATAAGACAAGATGTTCTCTAACAATCCATCAAGAAATGAAGTGAGGTGTACCGTTTAGATAATACTGTACTATAAATGTTGTGGAGTAAGAAAAGTCAGAATCTTCTGTATTAGTCTTCATTCACTTTGAGCTTTTCATCCTGCTTCTAAGTCGACGTGGAAAAACTGGAAGTAGAAATGTCTTGGTGCAGAGAAGCCCAAAGGGAAAAAAAGCTCTGTGTGTTTGGGAAGCTCTCTTATAGTGCCCCTAATGTTTGTAAACTAGAAATCTTAAGAGGTTGGAAGAGTTAGTGAGCCCTCATGTGCAGGCTGGTAACAATGTTTTCATCTTGTGGTGCATGTAGCTTTCCTGATACAACAAAAGTCCTTAAGTAGGAGAAAATTTGTTACATATTTTATGTTTGTGTTTGATTTTTGGCTTTTTGTTTCTCTTTCAGAAATGACTGCTGTCCACGCAGGCAACATAAACTTCAAATGGGACCCCAAAAGTCTAGAGATCAGGACTCTGGCAGTTGAAAGACTGTTGGAACCTCTTGTTACACAGGTAAGAATCTGAAAATGAATACATAGTTGTTATAATACGTTCCATAGCAGTAGGTCTGGGTAACAAACACAGAGCAGGTTATTTAGTTCAAAGGCTTATCTTGAGCGGTTGAGATTAGGTTGATAGTACTTCATGATTTGGCTTCAGTAATAATTAAATATTGATGTATGGATTTATTAACCCTTTAGAAACAACCCTTTAGTTGCTGCTGTTTTCTTCAGCCTTACTGGTGATAATAGGGGCTAGTGGTATGCAGTGCAACTTTCCAAATGTTTGCACTTTGCAGACATTTTCTTGGCATCACTCTTTTCTTGGCATCACTCTTTTCTTGAAAGGTATAGCCAAGAAAGACGTGGATCTGGAGCCTTGACGGTTGAGTTTCTTCCCCCTGTTTAACACACCTTTCATTGTCTGTTAGCAGGTAATTTAATTTGAGGGCGTAGGTTTGGTATGTTCTGTTACAAATACAAATAGCACAATGTGATGACATTTCATTAACTGTTAGCAACTAGCTGTGCATTTTTAGTGTTTTGGCACAGTTTACTAGTGTGCGTGTATGTGTGTGAGAGAAAATGAAGTGTGGTGGCACGTGCTATCTTAAAAGCTCCATTCCAAATGGTAAGTATAAACTAGAATTACACACACACACACACACACACACTCACACACATACACAATTTTAAAAATATGTGTAGGAGTGTGTGGTGAGACTTGGGAGCGTTTACTTTCTTGCAGCCCGTCTGCTGCAGTTCTCAGTAGACCTGCACATTACACTGGTCACAAATCTTTAGTCATCTTCAGCCTGCGGGTCGTTTGGTATTGTACGTACTTATGATGGTTCGTGTTCTGGGACTTAAAACATCGCCACAGGAGGCTGCTTTGGGCACTCCTTCCTTTCTCCTTAAGGGCCTTTGCTAATTAATTGTGTGAATAAACAGAAGATTTCAGAAGTAAGTTGTCCTAAAACATTTTGCACAGATGGAAAATAGGGGGAAAATGTGAGCTCCAACTAAAGCTAAGTTCATCGTTGACCTCTTTCTGGAACTACTTGATGAAATACAGTAGAGATGTCGAACTTGTTTCTAATCAGTTTTTAATCGATAAAATCAAACTAAAAACCTAATGGTCATGTTTGAGGAATTAAAATATTATATTTCTTACACATTGAGATAGCTAAATTATTTTGGAAACTAAACATAGGGTATCATTGCTGTATATCTAATATGAAGAGTTGTATATTATTTGTTAATGCTTGGTGGACTCTCATAAATGTGATGTTTCATTTTGTGATGAATAATTTACTTGTGCTATCTTTAAAGATGGTAGTTTCTGTTATTTTCATTTTAATTAACTGCAGTTCAATTTTTTAAAATGAAACTTTTAGGTTACGACTCTGGTAAACACCAACAGTAAGGGGCCCTCTAATAAGAAGAGAGGTCGTTCTAAGAAGGCCCATGTTTTGGCTGCATCTGTTGAACAAGCAACTGAGAATTTCTTGGAGAAGGGGGATAAAATTGCAAAGGAGAGCCAGTTTCTCAAGGAGGAGCTTGTGGCTGCGGTAGAAGATGTTCGAAAACAAGGTGGGTCAGTGCTGCTTTTTTATATATAGAAAGGCAGGTCTTTCTAGAAAATGACTTCAAGGTTAACTTTGTGCTTGATATTCTCATAGGCTTGCCCGTTACTCAGTAACTAATAATATTTGTTACTGGCGATGTATTACCTTACAGTGGCTTAAGTTTTAATCAGTAGAGGTAGTAACAAAGTAACATCTTTTCTGGAGACTCTGACTCCACCTCTCTTGGGTGTTCCAAGTAAAAGTTGACTCTTAGAAGTGTTGTAACACAATTTGATAGAAAATAAATAGGGCCGAAGTTTACCTTTTAGCTTGTATAGTGCCTCTGTTTAGTCCATGCTGAAGGTACAGAGGTGATAAAATGGAAAACGTCCAGCAATTCTGAGGATACCATAGAAATTGTCCCATTCTGTCAGACTGGTATGTTAAATCAGCCATGAGTATTTACACTGTTTTGAGTTCGAAATAAATTGAATCTGGGAAACTCAGAATTAATAAAATGATATTGTAACCCACGGCTTGCCAGTAATTACTGGCATCACGATGATGCTACAGATGGTATGATGAGAGGGCTTTGAACGTGGAAGATTCACTTCTTTTTTTTTCCCCAATAAATTTTATTGGGGAATATTGGGGAACAGTGTGTTTCTCCAGGGCCCATCAGCTCCAAGTCGTTGTCCTTCAGTCTAGTTGTGGAGGGTGCAGCTCAGCTCCAAGTCCAGTTGCTGTTTTCAATCTTTAGTTGCAGGGGACACAGCCCACCATTGGGATTTGAACCGGCAACCCTGTTGTTCAGAGCTCACACTAACCAACTGAGCCACCTCACCTGTCCGCCACGGAAGATTCACTTCTTGAAACCTGTAGTTTTGGTCCAGCAGGAGGACTTCAACAAAGACATAGCTTTTTGTAAGGTCTTTTGGATATCAACTAATGTGCACTAAGCCCCTACTCTGTGCAGGCGCTTTGGTGGCCCTTGGGAGAACTTCGGTTGAATCTCTGAGGGCTGAGAGCAGTGTGCATAGTCCATTGAAGTGTTATGTCACATTCATCCTTGTGACAGTATCCAGAAGGGGCAAAACACATTACATGGAGATGTTATCTTCAGTACTGAATTTGCAAACTAAAAACCTTGAATGGTACATATTTTTCTCAGTTTTTAGGTTGAAGGCAAATATTTCTCGTACTGCAAATGATGAGATTATTTAAATTCCATAATACTAGCTTGTTGGATGTATTAGTTTCCTAGGGCTGCCATAACATAAGTTACTACAAAGTTGACTTAGAACAGCAGACATTTATTCTCTCACATATCTGTAGGCCAGCTATCTGAAATCAAGTTGTCAGGGTGGGTTCTTTCTTAGGGGCTCAGAGGAAGAATCTGTTCCATGCTCTCTCCTAGCTTCTGGTGGTTGTCTCATCCGTGGTGTCCCTTGGTTTGTAAACACATCATCCCAATCTCTGCCTTCATTGTCACATGACAGTGTCCCTTTGTGTCTCTGTGTACAGTTTCTTCTGATAAGGACATCAGTGATTGAATTAGGGTCTACCCAAATCCAGTTATGACCTCATCTTGATTATTATCTGCAAAGATCTTATTTCCAAATAAGGCCATGTTTACAACTTCTGGGTGGACACGAATTTTTGGTGGCACTATTCAACCCAGTAGAGTGGGTTTTGAATTGATTTATTTTAAAGCAATTTAATCGGGCAGTTAAGACAGTTTTTGATATTTCTGTTGAGAAAATCAGGATGTCTGTTCCTTATTGTCCACTGTGTGCAAGTTTTATTCCCCAGGCCTCCTTGCCTCCTGTAATGAAATTCACAATAATATTAACAGGTGAATTTGGCCAAGTATTCATTGAGTCTAGTGACTACAATATTTATTTTCAGAATGCATTTAATTGTTGCACATAACTTTTTATTTCACTCTATATATGTTCCTTATTTCAGAAGTTTCTCTGATGGAAATCTGTAGTAATCATGGTAACAATATATGCATCCCCCCAATTTTGAATGCATGTCTAAATTTCTGTTTTCTTGTTATTTTTGTTTTTATCTGAGAAAATCTTTTATGTGGCTTTGAATCACAAGTACTTGTCTATCCTAGTCCAACTTGGCAATTATTTATGATCATGATCTATTCATGATAATTTACCTTCTCGTTGGGGGAAAAAAAGCTAAAACAAAAACATAACTGCCTCCCATCATCATTAATAAATGGTGATGAAACCTCTCTCCTATCATAAATAGAACAACATACATGTTATGAAAATGGTTAAGCACAGATTCTTGAATCAGCCAAGCCTTGTTATGGTGTTGAAGCTGTTTATTCATCATTTGAAACCCTGTAGTGATGTTAATATGTCTGTCTGCAGATTCTTTTAAAAAAGTGGAGCCTAACTCTGATCCTCTTGAATGTGTGTTGGACTTAGACACTCTTACTTCTATAAAGAATAGAATCGCTCCTTTTGAGGCAAAGTCATACAAAGAGTATTGTATTCGCCTGGCTTTTTCTCATGGATTATTCACTCTGGGGGAAGCTGGCTGCTATGTTATGAGGACGCTGGGGAGGTCCTATGGAGAGGAACTAAGGTCTCCTGCCAGCCGTCAGTACGTTTTCCAGTCATGTGAGTAAGCCACCTTGGAGGCAGATCTTCCCGCTCCAGTCAAGTTTCAGATGATGACAGCCCCATCCAACTCTGAATTCTTGATCCGCAGGAAACTTGGGGACATAATGTTTATTTTAAGTTACCAACTTTTGGGGTAATTTGTCAGGCTGCAAAAGATAAGTAATACAAACACCTTTCCCAGACCTGCCTTCAGTGGTCCTGAGCATGTAGGCAAAGCTGACCTAACTGCTCTAGAATTTTATTGGTATATGAAACAGAGTAATTGTGATTCACCCGGAGCTCCACAGCTGATTGAAGTAGAGTAAGAATTCTTTGCATTTCAAGTCTGTTGCTTATCCACTGAAACACTTCATTGCTAAAGGATGTATAAGATTTCTTTGTTCTGAATCATTGTGGACTACTTTTGTCTAGTACAAACTGGCAAATTTTTTTGTAAAGGGCCAGGTAGGAAATATTTTAGACCTTACTGGCTATACAGTCTCGGTGGACACTTCAGTTCTGCAGTTGTGTTGGGAAAGCAGCTATAAAAATATGTAAACAAATGAGCATGACTGTGTTCCAGTTAAACTTATTTACAAAACGGGGCGGGCCAGATTTAACCCACGGGCTATATAGTTAGCTGACTTCTGTTCTAGGGTTTTCCCAGACTGTTAACGATTTGGAGCTTACTGTTTTAAAAAAAGTATTTATTTATGTATTTATTTATGATACTTTTGAGCCATAAATTAGACCTTCTTTATCTTTGAGTTTGTACAAGCCCTGTGCTTTCCATACAATCATAATTAATAATCAGTTAAATGTATGGATTTTTAGCATAACTTAATTTTCTTTTTGTATTTGCCCCTGATTACATGAATAATAAATACAAATATTTGTGAGTACGCTAAAACCTTATCATTAACACTGTCGGTGGGTGAACGATTCGTATAAAGGCAGGGTCTCTTTACCTCAAGGCCTGTGAAATGGCCAAGGGAGCCCCCTGTGGTGCATGGGAGTCAGTTATCAATTACACTGCATCCTAATTGATCTCGGGGTTTCATTGTACTGCCAGTTAGCCTAGACTAGTTCTTGTAGCTACCTGGTGTGGGCAGAGACACACACGTGCCTCTTAGGGATGCTTTTTTCTCTTTTTTGGGATCCTGCCCACCCACACTCCCCCACCCTGATTAAATCATTCTACTTTATACCTTTTCTTCCTAATTCTTATCACAGTGGTAATTAAATAATTTGTTGTCTTCCCCTCTTTAGGCTCCATCAGGGCAGGTTTTGTGCTGGTCTGGTGACCGTATTCTGTGGCACCTGTCATGGCTCCTGGTCCACAATAGACACTTAAATGTTTTAGGAAGACGATTGACTGTGTTCTCCAAGAAGTGTGTGAGGAGAGGCTCTTGTCTCAAAAATTAAATGAGTTTTCCTCCCCTGTGCCAAATGTAAATACAGGGTAGGGGTGGAGAATGTTACCTTTTTAAAAAACTGAGATATAATTCACATAACGTAAAAGTTACCCTTTTAAAGTGCACAATTCAGTGGTTTTTAGTATACTCACAGTTTTGCAGCTAGCACCATGATTTAATTACAGAATATTTTTATCACCCAAAAAAGGAATCTCATACCCATACATATGTATTTTAACAATACCTAGAAAGCAGTATCTAAATGTATTTTATGAATCCTTGAATAGGGCTCTGAGAAAAAGAGGGCCCTTAGCTAGGTAGGAGTCATCCAGGGGACAGAGATGGGAAGACCTAAACAAAACTTATTTGATAAAGGAGAGACGTTGAAAAAAGAGGACCGATGATGGTAAATTGGGCGTGGAGTGATGAGGAATAACATCTACTAGAACAGGGTTGTTGTTGTTGGTTTTTTTTTAAAATCTGTTAGTTATAAATTCACAAAGGCCACGATCAGACTTGCTGCTGCCCAGTGGCTTCCCTGCAGTGGCTCACAGACAGTTCTGGGTAGATGAAGGAGAAGAAGGCTCCAAGAAGCTGAGGCGCACCTTTATGTATTCCTCCTGCGCTGTTTCTAATGACATTCTACTCAGTAAAGGGCCGGATAGATGATTGGTATGCTGGGTAACTATGGATTTCTTGGGAAAAAGCTTGCATGAGAGAAACCAGAATGGGAAAAGGGCTGGGTGACCACGTGTGGTCTCTGATGAAGAGATACTGTCTTCTATCACACAGGGGACCATTTTTCTTGTCTCCCAGAGCTGATAATTATATTAATTTACATGAAAAGTGAATTAATAGAGTGAGTAGCATGCAAGGAATGGAATGGAATGGGAAAGGGAGCATGGTTCTGGAAAAGTTTTCTGAAGGTGCACTGGCTCTTGAAAGGTCAAGAAGGGAGGGGGAAAAGTCATCCAGGTTAAAAAAACCAAAACGAAATAGCAGATGCAAGATGTGCATGGGGAACAGTGAGCGAGGGCCCTGACTGGACAGGGGTGTTGGGAGAAGAGGTTGGAGCTAGATTTTAGAGGGTGGCTTGGAATACCAGGTGAAGAAGGGAGGACGACCAGGGAAACGAATCAGAATCAGAGAATCCTGTGGTTGAACTAGGTTTCTCACGTTCAGATTCCCATATGCTTGAATATATCTAGTGACATAGGACTTGTTACCTCTGGAAGCAGCTTTCTCTAGCATTGCTTTGTGTTTATTTTTAAAGCTTTTTTCTTCTTAAATTAAACTGAAATATGTCTCCTTAACTTTCTTTCTGTTGTAAGAGGTTCTGCCATCTGGGCAACACTGAATATGAGGAAAGTGTGGTGTTTTGAGGAGATTATTCTCTCAGCTGTGTTCAGGAAGAGTTAAAGGGTTTGGGAGAGGGCATAGAGGCAGGGCCAACAGTCAGGAGAGATTGGGTGTGAGCTGGAGCTGTTAAGGAAGGAAAGGGATAATTGGTCACTTGTCAGGCACAGTTAACTCCCAGCTTGGCCTGTGCAAATCTTCTTTAGGTAAAACTATGGACGTGGTACTTGAAAAGTTGTAATAATTTATTTTCCTGTGATTTGAATCATTTAGGGGAATGTGTTGAGGCAGCGTGTGCTACTAAAAAACTCTAGGTGAATTACCTAAAATTTGCATATTCTCCTCAGCTTGGAGCCATTAAGATTCTGCTGTGCTAGTTTTCAGTCATGTTTAAAAACCTATTAAAAGTATTTGCTTCAGTGTTTATTTACACTAATAAAAAGTCCATTAACAGCTTATTTTATGTTTCTTTTTATTTTAATTCACAGGAAGTGCAACAGTAGTACAGAAGTTCAGCATACCCTTTACCTAGTTTCTCCCAATGGTTGCATCTTACACAGTATAATGTCAACACTAGGAATTAATACTGTGTTTCCCCGAAAATAATACCTAGCCAGACAAACAGCTCTAATGCTACTTTTGGAGCAAAAATTACTATAAGGCCTGGGCTTATTTTACTATAATATAAGACTGGATCTTATATAATATAATATAATATAATATAATATAATATAATATAATATAATACCTGGTCTTGTGAATTTTTGCTCCAAAAGATGCATTAGAGCTGATTGTCTGGCTAGGTCTTATT
This sequence comes from Rhinolophus sinicus, assembly GCF_036562045.2. Classification (NCBI taxonomy): domain Eukaryota; kingdom Metazoa; phylum Chordata; class Mammalia; order Chiroptera; family Rhinolophidae; genus Rhinolophus; species Rhinolophus sinicus. The sequence continues at coordinate 80,598,685 of NC_133759.1, forward strand.
TTTGGGGAAACACAGTATGTGTATATAATTCTCTGATTTTATCATATGTGTAGATTTATGTAACCACCACTGCAATCAACATACAGAATTATTTTATCATCTCCCTTTGCTACCCCTTTATAATCACACCCATACTGCTTACACTCCCTACCATCCCTAACCCTTAAGAACTAATGTCTCCATCTTTAATTGTGTCATTTCAAGAATATTGTACAAATGGAATCATACAGTATAGGATCTTTTGAGATGGGCGTTTTTCATTCAACATGACGCCTTTGAGAGCCTTCCACGTTGGTATAGCACCAGTTTGTAAATTTTAGGTAGTGTTCCATGGGTACCCCATGGTGGGGATATAGCTTGTCTTTTGATCCTCTTAACAGGTCTCTTGCATAGTAAAAGTTTCAAATTTTGATGAAGTCGAATTTACTGACTTTCACCATCCTCTATTATGGATCATGCTTTTGGTGTCATGTGTAAGAATTCTTCACCAAACTTTAGCTTTTGAAGATTTTCTCCAGTTTTAAAAGTTTTGTAGTTTTACATTTAAACCTTTTTGACTCATTTTGTGTTAATTTTTGTACAACATGAGGTTTAGAGCAAGTTCATTTTTTTTGCTCCAGTACCATTTATGGAAAAGACAGTCTTTATTCCATTGAATTGCTTAATATTCTTGTTAAAAATTAGCTTTACTTGGATTACTTCTGGGTACCCTTTTTGTTTCATTGGTCTATGCGTCTATCCCTCTGCCACTACTGTACAGTCTTTATTGCTATAGCTACATATGTCTTACAGTTAGATAGATAGATTTCACCTACTTGATTTTTTTCTAAATTGTTTTAGCTATTCTAGTTCTTAAGCTTTTTCGTATGAATTTTAGATAATCTTGTCTATATCTATAAACTGGGATTATGATAGGAATTACATTAAACTTATAATCAATTTGGGGATTGACATTTTAAATATATTGAGTTTTCCAATTCATAAGTAAAATATGTTTACATCTGTTTAGATTTTTTTTCATTAGTGGTTAACATATAAGTCCTCTACATGTTTTCTTAGATTTACACTCTATCATTAATGAATAATTATAAATAGTATGTTATATTTATGTATTTTTATATTCTCTTTCATGCCCTTGGCTACCATCATATGCATTTTACCCTAGTTTTAATTCTAGCTTTGATATCATTTTATAATTTTCTTTTTAAAAAATTAAAAGTATTTTCAGGCATTTTTAAATGATTTAGTATACCTTGGAATTTATAATCTCTAAAACTATACTTTCTGTTGCATCATTTCTCTATTATTGGACTGAAAGGTTTTTGTATGTTTTTGATATAAATACTAGTGCTGTAGTGAATGAATACCATGTGCACGTAGTGTTTTCCTTTTTAAAATTATATTCTTGACGTACATTTCCAGATAGGAATGTAGGGACACAGATCTTTTTTACAAGTAAATTTATTTACAACAAAGTGCACAAATCAGTGTATAATCTGAAGTTTTACGTACATGCCTACCTTTGTAACTCATTCAGAAAGTTTCTTCAGGAAACTTTTAGGGCTTTTAAAATGTACTAGTAAATTGTTCTTTAGGAGGGTTAGATCTTCAGTTTGCTAATGTTCATATAACCTCACCAATTATAAGTTACAGAAATTCAACTCAAACTTTTTTAAACAAAAAGGGAATTTATGGGCCTTTGTAATTGGGAATTCCAGGAGTCCAGTAGTAAGTCTTCACTTATGATCATTGATAGGTTCTTGGAAACGGCGACTTGAAAGGAAATGACATACAATAAAATCAATTTTACCATAAGCTAATTGATACAAATAAGAGTTAAGTTTCTAGGGCATATTTCTGGTCATAAAAACATCAAACTACTAAATAAGGACCCCAAACACTTCTAACATTAAAATAAATGTGAGCTATCTATACATTTAAGAGAGATTAATAAATACAAGTAAAGTAATTATTTTCTAACCTCCCTATTCCGGTTCGGGGTCATGGGTGGCTGACTGGAGCCTATCCAGGCAGCTCAGGGTGCGAGGTGGGAACCAGCCCTAGACAGGATGCCCTTCCCGCAGGGTGCGTGCGCGTGCGTGTGTGCACACACTCACACTCAAACACACACTCAGACCAGGATGATGTAGACAGGCCTGTTCACCTCACTTGTATGTTGCTGGGATGTGGGAGCAACTGGGGTGCCCAGAAAAAACCTGTGCAGACATGGCGAGAGTGTGCCATCTACACGTAGCGGTCCGGCTGGGACTTGTTTTTTTTTCTTCTTCTTTCTTTTCCCATCAATGTTCTATAATGAAACAACATTGAATGGAACGATGTTATTCAAGGACCTGTAAATCCCGAGTTCAGGCATGGCTAGATATGACTGACTCCATGGATATGAGGCTTTCTTTATCACCTGCCTCCATGTATTTCCGTTTACTTCTATTTTCATATGTACATATTGGACAAGATGTCCACTTCTGGTTTGAGGTGGTCATCCTAGTTTTGTCATCCCAGCAGCAGAAGAACTTTTCTTCCTCAGTGTCTGTCTTAGGGGACTGATTATCTTTGCTTGGGGTCATGCTCAGCGCTGAACCAGTTTGTTTTGCCAGAGGAGACTGATTAGCCAGCCTGACTCACACGTTCACCACAGGACACAAGGAGTCGGCGAGAGTTCTCTAAGGGAAAAAGAGATAAAATGATGTTGAATAGAAACAAGTTGTCCTTGACAAGTAATGGGATAGTCCATTAAAATTTTTTGCAGTCCTTATAGGTGTAAAATGCTACTTTCTTTTTTAAAAAATTTGCATTATTTGGAGCTAATTGATGCTGAGCATTTCTTCATGTTTGTTTATTAATGTATCTGGAACATAAAGGTGCGTGTGAGAGCCTGTAGGGCAGTGATGGGATTTATAAACAGTGGTGCTCCTTTGCTGATTTGTTGAAGCCCTGTTATTTTTCTTTGGTTGGAATTCTGCCAGGTTTTCAAGAATTGAGTCAAGGCTTATTGGGCTGGAAGTGCTGATCTTCTAGATTTTCCATCACTAATCAGTCTGTTGGTGTTGCAGAGGGGGAGTAACTTGGGAGTTGAAAATCAAGACTTGATTGCATGTGTCTGTAATGGTTTTAATGGTAGGACCAGATTTAGTTTTGGCAAAGGTGGTAGAATTCTGTTGAATAGAGCAAGGATTATAGCTAAAGCCAACGAGTTTTACTGTCTTCCAGACCATTTGGCTTGATTTTTCTCCCATGGCTGCCATACCACTAACCACAGCCAGCCACCTCTCGTGTATGTGCTGTTATTCACATGGTGGACAACATGGAAACATTTGGATGATCCACTGTAGCCGCTTCTCCAGTATTGAAAAAAACATTTAATAGTGACACCTACAAATACCTTCTCTCTAAATGGCTAGAAGGTGAAAATAGAGTAAATTCTTCATCCAATAAATGTCCAATAAATAGAAAGCAAACACTTTAATGTTTGGCTTGTAGTTTCCCCCCTTTTATGTCTGTTTATGTTGAAGCATTATTTGTCTTAAGATTTTTTTTGGAGGCTTTCTTTTCAAGTTCTGGTTTTTGGATCATCATTCCATTTCAGGTAACTTTGATTATAGTACAAGTGCATTGTCCTTGAGTAGAAGTAGGACTTCAGCTTCTTGAGAGCAATCAATGTGTTCAATGCTAAGTCTCAATTGTTACAAGAACCATTTTTTCTGTGGAAAGTGTCTTGTCACTTTTAGAACAAGAAAACAGTATTTATTGGTCTACTAAAACAAGAGTTAAAACTGTTGAGTTTGCTAGCATCTGCGCGTGATCTTAGCAGCTATAGTTGATTGGTGAGTATACTCTTTAATGGTCTTGTTGCACAGATAACGTCTCAACTTTTTAAATCTTGAAAGCACAGAATTATCCAGTCAGATGAAACTGACAGTCTCTTAGAGCATTGACTTAAAGAAGGGATAGTCAGTGAGGGTTTTTAGTTGATACTAATTAAGAGACATTCTTTTATATATCTCAGTAATTGTGTAGTGAAATTGAGGACGTAGATGCCATCTTCCTTGGTGCAGCTTGAATGCTTTGTTTATAGGGAGGAAAAAACACACATATGAAGGTGTGTGTGTGTGTGTGTGTGTGTGTGTGTGTGTGTATGTGTTGGCAAGGCAGTTTTAAGGAAAATGATATATTTTATCCCTGACGAAAGGATGGATGTTGAGCACAAGCTGTCAGGCACTTGAGGCATAATTTTTTCCCTGGCAACTGACTAGAGTCAGATTGAAGGAGGTGAAAATTGGTCTCCTGTCCAGTGCAGATGTTGACAGCTTCAGATGGATGTATCCACATCTAATATAGGCAGCCTGGAAGACAGATATTAAAAGGCAGATGTGATCAGGACAAAGCAGCTGTTGGGGACTGTTTCGAATAGGGTTTGAGAGGTAGACAGGAGGCAAAGTGGAGTCTGGCTTTGCTAAGTGTATGATGTGAAGACTTGAAACATAGCTTTGAGGAGCTTTGTGTGGGTGTGTGAGAGAGATGGCATTTTAATTTGTCTGGTCCTGTGAGTGTGGTTTTCATCAGGTTGGGATCATGAGCTTGATCTTTTATATATGGGCTCTAAATTTTCACAGGAGAAAAATGACAAGTATTTCAACTCTGTAATATTGAGCATGGGTTTCAAAAAGTGTTAATAATAATGCTCTGGAAGAGCAATAGTAGAGAAACATTTAACATTTTGAAAAAGATTAAAGTTAAGTTAATTAGGATTTCAGATGACTGTAATCACTTTCTTCATTAAACCTAACAGAAAGCTGCTGATTTTTCTCATACTCTTGCTTTGAATTCTGGCTTCTCATTTGTTAACCTGCCTTTCCCCCTTGCCGTCTGGGTAGATTTTTCATCCTGTTTTGTAGATGTCTCTTTTCATGTGATCCCCTGATGGCTGGGTCTGTGGTTAGAAATGTTTCCACTCCAATTCCTACCCTACATATGTTTCTGAAGACTGTGATTAATTTAAAACTTGTTCATTATTGACCCCCATTCCTCCACTCACATCATTTAATCCATTTTCTCTTGCTCTTCATTTAACTTGAGCAGGAAAAGCAAAATATAAATTCTAAAAAATCATTAACTGGTTATCACCCGGGTGTTTTATGACCTAAAGTTGTCTGTCTGGCTTAAACTGTAAGTCGCTAGGGTAGAGGCTGTATTTCCTTTGACTTGGGATGTGTCAAGGATGCTGTCTGTTTCCGGATCGCTATCCTGTGTGAGCATATGCTGCTTTGCAGAGACTCAGGTTCTGGTGTAGCCAGCTTGGAAGTGAGGAAAGGAGAATGAACTTATTAAATTCTAGTTTCCTGTGATTTTGAAATTGCTCCTCTTTTTTTTTTCCCAAGTCTGTCTTGTTAACTCACAAAATAAGTAACACTAACTAGGAATAATAATGCTTAAGTTACGGTGGGTAATATTATCACCTTAATATATGAGTATTTGTCCAGCGTAGCCAAGGAGTTATCTCAGGTATTGCAATTTTGACTTTGGCAGGACTTCACCCATGATGATGCAGTAACGTGGTTTCTACTAGTTAATTTCTTAAGAAAGTGATTCCAAGTTGAAATGCATGTTATGCATTTATTTGAATGTGTAATCAGGAAGTAAGCTCCTCTCTTTGGAGTGTTTCTGAATAGCAGCAGGGCACACTTGAATTAGTAAGGAAAATGAGAACATGAATATGTGTAGTACTCCTACTTTTTTTTTTTTTTAATCAATCCATTCTGTTGACTGGAAAAAGTAGGAGTTTCAAAGCTGTTTCTTACTTCCAGATGATGGGGAAGGATGTGGGTTAAGAGTTTTCTGGGTGTGCTCTGGACTGATTCCTGTTGGGCTTATAGTGTTTAAATAACATGATATTAAATGTTTATTTCCTGGGTTGATTTTCAAAAGATAAACATTTTTTGTGGATTAAAAATGGCACCACAGGAAAGTTCTCTTAAAGCATCTGTCAGGGATTCTTTGAATTGTTGTCAGTTTTTCTAAAATTATGGAGGTATCATCTAGGGGTCTGTGATTTTTGCCAAATATCCCCCAGTGACGAAGGGAAAGCTGAAGGTGGGGAGGATTAAGTGTTTTACTCAGATTCATCCTTATGTTACAGGGCATGTGGGTTTTACAAGATGTATATACAGAGCATATAAAAAAATGTATACACATTTTAAGAAAGGAAAAAGCTGTATTAAAATTGTAATAATTTATACCGATAACAAAAGATGAATACAAGTCATGTGTATACATATTTTTGGCACCCCCAGTATATATATATACCACCATTTGGTTCCTTCCTATAGGACTATGTTATGAAATCTGTTATTCTCTGCAACTGTTGCCAATTTATTTTCATTGACAAGTGTGGAAAATGTCTTATTTTATTACCAGGTCATGAAAAATGAATTAAAATTTTTTTTGGGGTGTGGGGAAAGGAGTTGGGACAGCTCGGGAAATGAGTATTTATTCTTTTTTTTTTTTTAAATCCTTATGCCCATGTGGCATGTTTTGGGGTGGCAGATTCTTTTTTTTTTAAGATTTTATTGGGGAAGTTGAACAGGACTTTTACTGGGGAACAGTGTATACTTCCAGGGCTTTTTTTCAAGTCAGGTTGTTGTCCTTTCAATCTTAAGTTGTGGAGGGTGCAGCTTAGCTCCAGGTCCAGTTGCCATTGTTAGTCGCAGGGGGCAGAGCCCACCATCCTTTGCGGGACTCTAGGAGTTGAACTGGCAACCTTGTGGTTGAGAGCCCACTGGCCCATGTGGGAATCGAACCTGCAGCCTTTGGAGTTAGGAGCACGGAGCACCAACTGCCTGAGCAACCTGGCCGGCCCCTGAATATTTATTCTTGATTATTTTGAACTTAGCAAATAATTTTGTGAAGCCTTGGTCCTGTCAGTTTATTATTTTATAAAAGTTGGTGGAATGGTAAAGAAATAAGAATAGTTTTGTCACTTTTTGGCGAGATCCCTTAATCAGATGTATTTAAGAGAATTTGGTATAAATAGGTTTATCAATGGAGATGAAGCACTAAAATAGTGGCTTTCAAGAATTAGGAATCCCATGATAGGGAAGTTTTAGGTATTCAAAATCCAAGGCTGGATGTTTTTTATTTTCTACTGTGTAAAAAGATTCCAAGCTGTTAAATATGGGGGGTGATGGGGAGGTGGTTATAGCTGACTTAACCTGTGATGTTGGTTGCTTACTTGTTTTTTCTTCCTCTGGCTGTTCCCTGGGTAGAATTGAAAACTTTTTTTTAAACAAAAATTAATATTCTGCAGTAAACATGTTTTTGATAGTAAGAGCAAAATGATGAAAATAAAAATCAATTATAATTTTATTAGCCAGAGATGAAACCAATGGTTTACATTTTGGTCTAGACCCCTCCAGTTTGTTTTCTATGAATGTACTCATGTGGGTAGAAATATGTTTTGCTCCATTTTGTCATTTTTTTACTTAATAGATTCTGAATATCTTTCAGTATCATTATGTATTTTCCTACAATGTAATTTTTAATGGCTTAATAGTATCCTCTATAGAGTAATACAACCTAAGGAGGTTATTTTTGAGCCAGAAAACCAAAGACTTCTCTAATGTTATGGCCAGAGTTTTATTCACTTTTCAAACACTCAAAACATGAAAGGAGTATGATAAAATAGGACATTTTTATCTTAAAGACTGAAGGCTGTCATTGATAACAAGTATAGTATGAGCTATTTGTCTGAGAAGAAAAAAATTTTAGACATTTAAAATCATTTTGAGATAAAGAGATCAAAGTGACTTGAGCAAAGGCGTCTAAGAAATCAGTGGGAGAGGGGGAATCAGAATTCCACTATGGCCATGAAATTGGTCCTGAAATGACTAAATACTTTGAACACATTTAAGATGGTAAATGTCTTTTAACTCTTCTGGAAGCTTCTGTCATTTTGACACAGGGTTTTTGCTGGTCCTCGAAAGCATATCAGGTGGATGTCTTAAAATATCTTGCCCTGTTGGATTTGGCAGTTGATAATAAACAATACGCTTTCATAAAATGTTCTATTTAAGAAATGTCTATTTAAGGTCTGTATAATAGTTGAACTTCACCTGCAACAACTAAACAACAAATAAGGACAATGAGATTGGGACTGCGAGAGCCTCCTTATTTTACCATGCGGCTTACCCATAGTTTGGATAAGCTTTTCAAGACAGCGATTTCACAGAACTTTCATAGTTTATAATGTATGCTAATTTTCCTTTTTGTTTTTGCACCGACATTAATAGCCATGAGTTTTTTATGCCTTAGCAAAGAAATTTTGTATATAGACTTTTTTGAGTGTTTAGGTTATTCCTTTCTAGGAAACCCTGAGTTTTATGTATCACAGACATGAATTAAAAATATTTTACATTACTTGTTCTTTTTAAAACTTTTTTTAAAAAAGTATATACATTATAAAAAATTAAACAAACAAACACAAACAGCAGGAATATTCACCCATCAGACTATATCACCTTGTGGTATACCACTATTAATATTTTTGTGTATATTGGTGTGTTTTCCCCCATCCCACTCCCATGACATATGCATATTGTGGTCTCCATTGTCATGTGCAGTATAAATTGTTCCGTATCTGCTATTTAAGGTGGAAATTAATTTTTTTTTCCCATTAAGATACCTGAAGTGGGTGGGTTATATAATTTATAGAAGATAAGCCCTGTTCCTCTGCTGGACTTGCAAAATTCTTATCTTTTTCTAGACCTAAAGGTAGAAAGGTTCTGGTCAAGGAACATATTAGAAGTATCCTTAGTATTATTTTAGGGAAGATATAATTTTGCTTTATCTATTGGGTCCCCTTGGAGGACTTTTGAAGGTTGTAGGGATATTTCTATACCTGGATTTCTGAGGCCCTGGGAACCTCTGCCCTGGCAATGTAATTGGGAGCTGTTCTTGTAGTATTGACATGGGCTTTTCGGTATGTGAAGTTGTAAATGGGGTAGGTGAGGAAGATAAGTTCCTAAAAACAGGAAGGAACCTCAGATTGGCTTAATTCGTTTAAAACAAACAAATGGAAAAGGTAAGGCCCAGCAAGGAGAACTAAATCAAGCTTTGTAGCTATTACCACAAAAGGACCAATTTTTACTACTTTCTGCACTATGGAGATTAGCGTGAAGGAGGCTCCCCCTTTATGGCTGCAACATTACAAATTAAACGCCAATCCCCCTCCCCCATCCTTTAGGAAACTTACTAGCATGACTTTATTTCTAAAAATGTAAGAAACGGTGTACAAGTAATGACCATGTTCTGAATAGATTGAGGAATTGGAGAAAGTAGATGGTCAAGTTGGAGGGGGCACAGAAGTATTTGTTGAGCTTTGCATTTATTACCACATTTAATTTTCAAAACAGTCTAGTGAGGTGCAAGACGGTAGTCTCATTTTATGGAAGAAAAAACGAGGTAGAGATAAAGCAACTCAAGGTCACACAGCTGCCAGATAGCAAAGTTGGGATTCAGACCCAGTTCCAATACCTTGTTTTATCTGTACCGGACACTGTCCCGGGAGAATAATGTTCAGTTGACTCTTGAACAATGTGAGGATTAGGGATACTGAGCCCGCATGGTCAAATCTGTGTGTTTGACTCTCCCAAAATTTAGTAGTCCCTGGTATCCGTGGGGGATTGGTCCCAGGACCCCTGTGCGGACACCCAAATCCAAGGATGCTCAAATCCCCTATATAAAATGGCACAGATCAGTGTATACAGTTGGCCCTCTGCATCTGTGGATTGCCACCTGCAGATGGAAAACAGTACAGGTATTTACTGAAAATATCCACGTATAAGTGGGCTAGTGCAAACCCTTGTTCATGGGTTAACTATATATCCATTAACGTTACCTTGTAACATTCTTTGTTTTAAAAGAGCAGCATAATAGAATATCTCTAGGCAAATGTTAAAAAAGAAAAAAGAATAACCAAGCCTTCTGTTTTTTATTTTTACTGTCTGTTTTTCTCTCTCATACACACACCCACCCACACACAGCTTTCAAGCCTGTCCTTTCCCTTTAACTTTATAAAAAGTTGGATTGCTTTGACATATTTGATTACAAATACTCAAGATATTTGATGCTTCAGAAAGGTCTTGATCTTGTCCTGTGCTAAGGTAGAACTGTGGGGTTTTGCTTTATTTCCCTTAAAATTGCGCTTTGTCTTTGTTTTGAATGCCAGAGGAGCTTAACTTTCACCCCCAGCTTAGTTGCGGGGGGTGGGGGGAATGCCCAGGCCCGGGCATGTTTATAGACCTGATTTCATGGCAGATAGAACAGTAGTAGTGGGTTCTCTTAAGTTTCATCTTCTTTGTACCTTAGTTAGTACCAGGTGTAGTGTAGTTGGCTGGAGACAGCTGGGACAAGGCCAGAAGACCCAGTTAGACACGTATTCTCGGCCTTGACTGCTGACCATGTGACCTTGGACACAGTGCCCGTCTGCCTCAGTTTCCCCAGTTTGCCTTTGTTTTGTATGAGGAAAGAGCGCTTTTGATAACTTACAAGTATGCTATAACTGGCAGTTATATTGTTTTTAAAGAATTCTTGATTTTTTTTGTATATAGGTATATATTTAAATTATTAAACATCTCAAGTCAATCTTAGCGTCATGTTCCTTTTACAGATATGACTATTCAGAGAAGTTTGTGGCCCTTGTTTTTAAATAGTGTCTTATTTACGTGTTTGTTCATAGTTTTGTGAGTAGAGAAAATTTGAACATTTAAAAAAATTTGAACATCCATCATACAGTCTGATTCTGATAGATTTTTTTCTTTACTAGTACCATGCGCTAGCCATTGGAGTTAAGGATTTGCCATTATTGTGGCTGTGAGCTAGAAGAGGTTAGAATGGAGGCAAATATATTTCATTTACTTCTTCCTTCCAGTTCCACTTATTTGTTGTCATTTGACCTGATATTATTTTGGAACAAGATCATGCTGGCTGTCAAAGGCATGAGGCTGTTTAAGAGGAACCTGGGTGGGAGTGAGAATTTAGGAGGAGGAGGAGGTTATGGTATAAAGAGATTAGAGTTGGTGAAAAATGAAAAATGGGGGATTAGTACAGTGAGGTTAAGTGATTCAAATTAAATTCAGAATTATCTACAACACTTTTTACTTGTCCGTTTGAATGTAAGCTAATCATTGAAGAGTTTTGATTCATTTTAGACAGACTATAGTTTTAAGAAGCTACTTTAAATCCATCCTGATTGGCCTAATCTGGGCCTTTACTTCTGCCACAGTTCTTTCATTTACCTCAGGTTAACTTCCTTTTTCATTTCCCATAGCAGCTGCTTCACAGTTTCTTCTACTATACTCAAACCCTCATTTCCATTTCCACCGGGCTCAGTTTTTAGAAGAGTCTCATTTACTGCTTTGGAGAAAACTCAGATTCCCTGACAGTGCTAAGCTTCATATTGCCTGGAAGCTTCTTGCTCCCTCTGCTTTCACTTCTCACTTCAGGGTACAAGAACTCCTCCCCTCTCATGGCTCTCACTTCCTCCTGTGGTTCTGATTATGTGGATTGCTGTCTGTGATCTAGAACCTTCATTCTGCAATTATGTGTCCTTAGTGTCTTTTTGCCTGCCTCTCCCCTCAGTCTAATTCCAACTGTGATGGTAGATTACAAGGGAGTGCTGGCCCTGTCTAATCGCTCTGCTGGGCATTGGATTTCATCTCCACGGCAGTGCCGGGAGGTAGATACACAGAGTCCTCACCTTGTACGGTTCCAGTGTGCACAAGTATTACACCTTGTCCACCCATTCGTTAGTTGGTGTGTGTGGGTTGTTTCCACATTTCAGCGGTTGAGAATAGTGCTGCTGCGAACATTCATGTGTAAGTTTTTGTGTGGACACGTTTTCAGTTCTCTCGGGTAGATACCCAGGAGTGGAATTGCTAGGTCTGATGGTAATTCTATATTTAACTTTTTGAGCAACTGCTAGACTGTTTTCCAAAGTGGCTGCACCATTTTGCATTTTTGTGAAGTTTCCAATTTCCCCATATCCTCGCCAACATTTGTTATTATGTGTCTTTTTGATTATCGTGTCCTATTAGAGACGGAGTGATCATCCTATTGTGATGCTGATATGCATTGCCCTATGGCTGTTGTGGGTGAGCAGTTTTTCATGTGCTTATCATTGTTGAGATGTAAGAGTTCTTTGTATATTGTGGACACCAGATCCTTACCACTTTCTTGATAGTGTCCTTTGAAGCACAGAAATCTTTAATTTTGGTGATGTCCAGTCTACCTATTTTTTCTTCTGTTGTTTGTAATTATGGTGTCATAGAGAGGAAACCATTGCCTGATTCAGAGTTCATGAAGACTTAATGGTTCCTTCTAAGTGCTTTGTTAATTGTAGCTCTTCCATTTAGGTTTTGATCTATTTTGGAAGTATATGATATGAGGTAGGGGTCCAACTTTTTTCTTTTACATGTGCCCTAGCACTATTTGTTGAACAGACTATTTTTTTTGCCCCCTATTGAATGGTCTTGACAGCCTTGTTGAAAATTAATTGACTACATTAGTGGACTCTCATTTGATTTTGTTAAACGGTTTTCTCTTGGAAATTCTGGTCTTGTTGTTTTTGACAGTTCATAACCTTGGCTCTCTGTCACAGTCTTCCTCCCTTACTCCTAAATCCAGTCTCAAGGGCTCCAGCTTTTTTTTTTTTTAACTTCTCCATTTTATGTGCACTCATACAGTCTCTGGCTCTCTTCTCTGTCTCAGGATAACCATAGCTCGAAACCTTTAAGTAATATTCAATGCTTTCTTTCCCCTCACTCTTCATAATCAAAGGTTACATTATTTCACCCCTGCCTGTATAATGTACTACTATTCTTTCCTGAGCTCTTATTGTGGCTCGTGACCCATCTCTCTGGTCAGGTTTATTATATGTACTTTTATTAGGTTAATCCTGTGTCTCTATGACTTCCACTTCACTCTTTGGCTCAGGGATCTTCTTTGTACTCTGTCCATGGCCTTTTCACCCCCATATTCCTCTTCTGTACACATCCCTCTCTTTCCACTTAGGCTAGAGAACCCAGGCCCCAAACATGCCTTCTTTTTGTATACTTCAGCTTGATAAGTGGTTATAAGAACATAAAAGCATTGGCATTACAAATTCTGGCTCTACTGTTTACTGTTAGGTGACTAAGTTAGTTAACCTGTCTACGCTTTAGTTGTCTTCTTTGTAAAGAAGGGCTAATACCTACTTTCTAGGTGGCTGATAGGATTAAATAAAATATGATAGTGCCATAGAGTGTGGACATTTATTAAATGTTGTAATCTGTGTTGCTGTTCCTTTTGTTGAGGTGCTGATTCTCTTTACTGCCAAAAGTCCTCCCTATGCTTCGAGGATCGAGTCCATTTAGGATTCCATGTCTTCCATAGAACTTGCTGGCATTTCACTTCTTTCCCAAACTGGTCGTTAGTGCGTCCTCCTTTGAAACCTATGGTACTTTGTGCCTTTCTTATAACTTGTGTATTAAAATGCCACTGATTTCTGTATGGTCACATTCATTTTTTCTAGATTATAAACCATTTGAAAGCAGGGATAGTCTTGTTGAATTTTGTATCGCTGGCAGTGGATTTGTTTGTTTGGTAAGCTCTCAATAAATAGGTGAAATTATTTATTGTATAAAACCAATATCTCGTTTAATATTAATATTGTTTAAGGCAAATATCTTTTCCTGAAAGGCTTTTGAGACAACTTCCTGCATGAGTAAATAGCTTTTCCTATTGTCTTCTCATAGTACCTTGTCCACAGGGCTATTGTGATTCTGATTGCATTGTAATACACTCTAATTTGTGAGCCCTTTGAGGTGCCTTGTCTTAATTAGCTTTCAGTTGTTTGCCATGGAGCTCCATGAGCACATCTTGTTTCTTGTGCACTGTACCACTGGCACCTAATACGGTCTTTGATATATAGTGGGTGCTCAAATATTTGTTGAATAAATAACTAAATGAATGAGCTCTGTGTTTATAAGTACCATAAGATAACATTTTTAATGTTATGTACCTACATAATTGCCATATGTCTATATCTTACATACAGGAAAAGCTTTTAACTATGAAATTCTTCATAGTGAGTTATTTCTGACCTGACAAATACGCTTGTCTTTACTCTTAGTATATATGTTGCTTCTAATCCATGACTCCAAGGGTGAATTTAACTCCTCCCCCACCACCCCAAGCTCATGTTCTGCAACTAAATTTGATAGTTAGGAGAAATTTGGTAGGTCTCTTTGGAAGCAGCTAGGCTTCTTGAGAATGCATTTTTGCGTTTGTGAAAGAGATGAGAAAGTGAATGGCCTTTAAGCTTTAATCTGAAGTGGGCACATTCAGCCAAGGGAGGGAGTATATGCTTTTCCAAGAATCTAAAGATAGTCACCACACAGGCCCTGTCAGTATAATTCAAAAGGGAAGCAGCCCTGGCCCCCGCTTTGCTTCCAGCTATAAGAAAAGGACAGCAGGTGCCTTAAATGATTATTAATGGAAACAAATGGCAAAAACTATGTTATTGTACAAGTTTTCTAGGAAATGTTATAAATAAATTCTTAGCATTGTTGAACTCAGAATGGTATAAGCTGGATATTCCTAATAATTATAGTAAAATGTACGTTTTTAGCTTTATTTTCTTTCTTATGGCTATAATACCTGTTGCAGAAAATGTTTTTATAAGTACAGAATAATATAGAGTCAGATTGTAACCTAATATAACTATTGTTTGCCTTTTGACTCCACAATCTTTTCCCTTTTTTAAAACCCCAATTACATACATTTTGTGTCTTTTTTCTGCTTAAGGTTTTATCATAAGCCTTAACATTTTTTTTCATACATATGTTAATATTTGCAGAACAGTCAGTTATAGGCTATACCATAGTGTACTTAGCTAGATCTTTATTGTTTGAGCACTTGAGCTGTTGGCAGTGTTTTGCTCTGAGGAAAATGAATGAGTTGGTGATTAAACCCTGTCTTTTCACATACTGGTGAGTCTCTGTAAGAGCCGTGCACATTAGATGTTGGAATGGTTAATGAAGTGTGGTGGTCCTACATAATGGCTCCTGTATTTCTGTATCATTCTGTGAAGGTGAGGGTAGATTGTATTAGATCCATTTTTTTCTCCTACTCAAGTCTTGGATTTCTTTTTCTTAGTATACATGTAATGAACTTTTTGGGAAAGGAGTATTATTAGATCAGTGGAAAGAAGTGTTTTTAAGGTTCTTGATATATAGTGCCAAATCATTTTCCAGATATCGTGCTTTCACCAGCAACATATGAGGCTGCTTTTCTTAGTAACCGCTATAAAACAAAAGAAAAAAACCCCTTAAAATAAATTCCATGCATGAAACATACAAAATTTGCACTGTTTTAATCTTCTTTTTAGCGTGGACCAGCTGTTTGGCTCATGCCTGCTCTTGGTTTTTTGTTCTGTAAAACAGGTGACTTGATGAAGAGCGCTGCCGGAGAATTTGCAGATGATCCCTGCTCTTCTGTGAAGCGTGGCAACATGGTTCGGGCAGCTCGAGCTTTGCTCTCTGCTGTTACCCGGCTGCTTATTTTGGCTGACATGGCAGATGTCTACAAATTACTTGTTCAGCTGAAAGTTGTAAGTACAGGCCTATGTGTGTAATTTGTTCTATCACAGTGAGACTGCTGCTGGCCATACTTAGTTCAGCATTCCTTAGGATTTGGTTTGCTTTTGAACTTGGTTTACCTAAATGGACCAGCAATGTTTTTCTTTAATTTCCACTTACTCCTCTATTCCAAGAGTACATCATACTGGTTCTGCTGTGAGCCTGTGTTGTCTTGGTTCTAATGAAGGACTTGTAGCAAATGTATTGTTTTGACTCCTTCCTTTTTTCTGCAGTAGTGATTAAACATTTTCTTCTATCAGTAGAGTTCTAGTGTTGAGAAACCAAGGTATGTTAAATTCCAGATAGAAGAGAAAGAAGTCAGTAAGGCTCTCCCTTCCACCTCCCGTAAAACTCCCTTGTAGTAGTAGCTGCCCACATGTTTGAGGGCTATGTACACTCAAGAGAGCCTGGATTGCTATATGAATAGTGGTTAAAAGGCATTAAAAAATTCTAGATCTTTTTTATATCAAGCTTACATGGTTTAGAATTTTTCTTTTTTGGGGGGTATGTTTAATAGGTGGAAGATGGTATTGCGAAACTGAGGAATGCTGGCACTGAACAAGACTTGGGAATACAGTACAAAGCCCTGAAACCTGAAGTGGATAAGCTGAACATCATGGCAGCCAAAAGACAACAGGTACAGTCATGATTTGGGGATATATTAAAGTTGTTTATATTATTACCTACTGGGAAAAATCCATTTTGCCTAAGTTTTCTGAAGATACCAGTACTTCCCTCTGCCAATATAGTTCCATTAAAACATTTAATTTACCAAGTATCCTTTCAGTATTGTTTTTAATAAAGCTGTAATTAAGTTGTATTCATGTTATGCTTCTATTTTAAATCTCAAAACTTTTCCTTTAAGTAGCTCAGCAATTTGTGATCGTGTAGAGAGGTGATAGGCCTTTGTTAGGTGCATTCAAGGATTAACTTGAGTTGGTGATGGAGTTTAATTCAGATTTTTAAAAACCTTAAACCAGTTTAAATGTATTGGAATGAATTCCACATCAGAAAGTATCTCTTCCCTTTCCCCATATTTCGTCACTTTTTAAGTATATTTTAGGTCCATGGGTTTGGAATCCATGGAAGTGGAGGGCCAACTGTACTTATATGCAGATTTTTGACTGGGGGAGGGGGGGGTTGATGCCCCTAACCCCTGCGTGGTTCAAGGGTCAATTTTATTTCTTATTAATCACAATTAGTAGTTTCCCTAATGTTAGGAATTTGTGTTGTGTGGCATTTCCAAGCTTTGCTGGCCTTTGGTGTTTTTACTTTTGAGGTGCTTTGCAGTCCTCCCTGTGCCCTGCTGTTGGATGCTGTGTGTTAGATGTGTGCTCTGTAGAAAGAAGGTTATGTCACCATTCAGCTTTTTATAGCTTCCAGTCCTGACCAGCTTTTAATTCTTATTTTTAAGGAAGCCCTGAAAATCGGAGTTCTTATTGTTAGCCAATGCCTATATCAGTTAGGATATTTTACACTGCAGTTCACAGAAAACCCAGCTACAAAACTGCTTGAACAATGGGGTATTTATTTGCTTACTAATTAATTAGTAGTCCCAAGCTATGTTTACTGACTTCAGGGTTGTTAAATTTAAAGGCTGGGTGGTATCACCAAGGATCCAATTTCCCCAGCACTGTGCCATCTTCCCTGTGCCTGGCGCTGCGTGGCTACAGAAGCTCTGGGCTTGACATTTGCACACATCAATATGTCCAGTGAGAAAAAAAAGACTGTTTCTTCCATATGTCTCTAAACAAACAATCCAGAACTCCCTAACAGATTTGCCCTAAATCTGGACTGTGTAACATGGCCATTGCTCACTCGTCCCTGGTAAGAGGAAAACAGTTGCTGTGTCTGACTCGGGAAGGAAGACCTACCTCTGGTCTGGGAAGCGGGTAGCCCTCCTGGGGACAGGACACCCTACAGGAGCTCTGATAGGCATGAAGAAAATGGCGTCAGTACTGTAAATGTTCCCTACTTGACAGCCTCGGCTTTGGGGACTTCTTCGTAACTTTCATTTGGTTATATTTACGGCAGTCTAAAAACTATCCCACAGGGTTGAGAGGATTAAATTAAAAATGTATGTATTTAGTATAGTGCCAGACACTAAGTAGGCCCTTAGCAGTGGGCATTTGGTGAATTGTAGTTATTGCTCATATTTCACACTATAAGATGTGATCACACTGAACCTGCACATATGAGATCCTGGTTTCACATTTCCAGTATTTAATTTTACACTAATAATATAGCTAGTTTTGGTATATTGTCTGAATAATTTACTTAGTGTGTATGCTCATTGTGCTTTTAGCATTTGTCCTTGTGTTGGCTTATGTCTCCATCACATAAATCACAAGTAGTTTTTCTTTTTGTTGGGACTGATTGATCCTTAGAACTTGTGTATAGCAATAGTATGGTAGTGCTATAAATATGGCAAGATGGCTAACTTATGTTCACAATTTACTTTACTTACTGTTCTTGATATAAATTCTCATTTGAATACATGAAATTTATGTTAGTTACATTTAAAACATAAAGTTGGGTGTATAGTCCCACTGTCTTAAAACCTATTCAGATCTTGGTTTATGAAGACTTAATATTATTTGAGGAAAGTGAGAACATTTAGATGGACACTATTGCATATCTTTGTAAAATGATGGAGTAAGTAAATTAATGATGTTCTTCAGATAAAACATAATAATAGTCTAGAATATTGTACGCTACTGGAAAAACTTACCAGAAATGCTGCCTGAGTTTTAATTCTGCGTGCCCTGAATCTGTGAGGAGTTAACATAATCTCTGATGTATTAAAAAAGACAAGTAGTCAGTTTCAAACATTTCTGAAATAAGATGTCATAAGAATCTTGAAGTTATTAGTTAACGTGCTAAATGATCTTCTCGTTGCCTCTCTATATCTGTTCTCTGCCCTTGTTTACCCTGCTCTCTGCCCCAGGACCCTGACCTGTCTGGATGGCACCCAGGGGCTCCTTTGACCTCTGGCTCTTGGTTGGGTTGTCCAGTAGGAGCACCAGTAGGAAACAAGCGGACTTGGGAGGGTGATGCTGGGTTTTATTTCCGTGGCTCCCTCCCTGCTGGTTGGCTGCCCTGGGTGGCTAAAAGTCAGCGGCCCTGTTGGGTGGCATTCTCCACACACCTTACTCCCTGGATTCTGGTAACGGCTGCCTCCTCTTGCCTCTTCAGGCCCAAGTGCCCTAATAGCCTTGTGGTTTCCCTGTATTTTGCCCATACCTTTGTAGTATAGTCCCTAAACCATCTTTGAATCACCCCATTTGATTTTACTATCTGTTTACTGCTGGTATCTTGAGTGATACATATTCCCATTTTAAAGTTTGTCTTGGGTTTGTAGCATGTCATGGTCGTTTATAGTTTTCCTGGGGCCTAATTCTTTAGCCTTCAGCTGTAGCTTCCGACAGTAGAATCCACTGGGTAGGCTGGCTGTGGGCGCCTGGGTGTCTCCTGTTCATTAAATGGCCCTTTAGGGGACCTGGGCCTTGGTGTGGATTCCCGTAAACTAGTACTTTTCTTGGGAATTAGACTGCTACTTATTTTATCCTAAGGTCTCAGCCTACTGGAAACTTCATTCTGCCTTTTGGGTATTGCCCACATGCCTCCTTTAGTAACTGGTCATGTCTTTCCACACTGCATGTTTTCTGGACTAACTCCTCTTCCGCTGTGTGCTTAGCTCCCTAGACTGTTTTCACCTTTGACTATCTTCTCTCCCCAGGCGTGGTATGTAATAGTTCACCTCCTCATTGAGCCTCTTATCTTTGCAGGCAGCCCTAGTCCAGAAAAGGGGTATTTCCTCCATGGCAGTATTTGGGTGAGCGTGTGTACTGGCTCTCTTAGCCTCCCTTGTATCATTTAAGTAGCCGCCACCTGTTGAGGAAATGCTAAACCTCCATAACGTCCATAGGCTTTCTGGAACTTACCTCTTTGTTCTTAAGGTTTTTCTGGGTCATGGTGTGGTGGTGGTGAAGATGTTGCTGAAAATAATGACTAACTCTAAAAAGGTGTTTACTATGTGCTAAACACTGTTATAAGCCCTTTATAAACACAAACTCATTCAGTCTTCACAAAATAGTATAAGGTAGATATACTTGATCAGACACTAATTTCTGAAGATGAAGGAGCTGTAGCACAGAGAGGTTAAATAATTTGGCAAGGGCATTCATCTAATAAGTGGTAGAACGAGGTTTTCAACCTATGCTGTCTGGCTCCAGAAGACAGGGATTTTGTGTTTAAATTGCTACTATAATTCCTAGTGCTTAGAACATTGCCTAGCTATAGTAGTGTTCAATAAATATTTATGTAATGAATGAGTGCATAAGCCACTCTGCTGTACTGCACATCCACGGGGTATGGAATCCTGAGTGTGGCCCTAATCTGTTCCTTCCGTGGGCTAGAATGCTGTCTGCTGACTGGAAGTGTTGAATTTCCGTGAAGCTGCAGGCTCTTCTTTGGTGATGAGGGTAACAGATGACAGAGGCTCGATGGCCGTTGGTGGTTCCTGCAAGGACTGGGTACTGGGGACTCTGTTGACTTGGGCTCCCTAATATGCTAGATGTGGCATCCTTGCATGTTTACCTTTCACCCACCGGCTGCATAGAGCTTGTTGAGATAGTTTGTAAAATTGTAATTCTTCTTACCTAGTCTGTGAACTGACTCCCACAATTATTTTCCTGAAAACCTGAACAGTCACACTGATAATGGATAATTCTGCCAGTGTTTTATGTGTAAATAGTCTGGTCTGGCTGGGTTTGACCAGAGACCATTTCTTTATAGTCATTTGAGTCCAAGAGAAGACATTTCTGATCAAGTGTATCTATGGCTACAATTTATAATAAGGAAATGAGAGGAAACTTTCATTTGAGTTTCCAGCTCTTGGTAAGAGAGTGTTATAGGTTGTTTAGAAGTTAGCTTGTGTTTCTTGGTCACTGCATGTGATGGTTAGTTCAAATTACATTGGAAACAGTAATTTCCTTCTTATGTTTTCTGTTTATTTCTGAGTCTGCCTGAAACACAACTGGATTGGTGAAATTGAAGAATCATGAAGGCTAAAGTATAGACCAAGGGACTCTAATTTCATAAATAATCTATTATATTGCTTAATAGGTCACCTTTTTCACTAATCTGGATTACTTATAAGCACTATGTATCTTGAAAAGAATACTTATGATCGATCATTATTCTTACGGTAAATAGTGCTGCCTTGTGAGAGTGTCCATTTTCTTAACCGCTACTTAACAAAATCTAGTTTCCTTGTCTTAACGGCAAAAGCAGTTCTAGAGAGAAAGGAGAACACTTTAGCAGTTAGGACACATGATGATACTTAGCTGTTATTTTTATTATAGAGTAACATATATTTCCCAATACTTAGTAAATAGGAGTCTGTCAGAGGTACATTGTGGGGAGGGCAAGACATTTAAAAGTGCCACACAGAACATGTGCCCCGGCTGCTTTAGCATAATGGTCAGCCCCCAGCCCAGGGTCATAGCTTGAGTTTTGAGATGATCATCAATTCTCTATGTCCATGGGGCCCTGTTTCTGAATATTTAACCTAATGTAGTCTTTGGAAGGGTAGAAGTGTATCATTCCAGGCCTGGCAGTGGCTGTAGGAAAGTCAGGTGTTGAATAGTAATTCTGACACTATTAACTTTAGGTGACCACAAGGGTCTTTGGTAATATTTGTAAGAGGCTATACTGATCTAGGTTATAGGTACTTAGGAAGAATGCCAAAGTGGATTGCAAAGCATTTTATAAAACAGAAACAGAAGAATACAAGTGTTTAAAGGCAAATGTCTCCCTAGAAGGCTTGAAGTCCGTGAAGTTGTGGTGAGGGCAAGACATTTAAGAAATGCTGCCCAGAACTCGTGTTTAGACATAATGATTAGCCTCAGCCCATAGCCTGAGTCTTGAAATGATCTCGGATGCTCTAAATCCATTGGGTCCTCTTTCTGAATATTTAGCCGAATGTACTGTGCTACAGGACAGTTGGAGTGCTGTGAGCTATTACTTGCAAATTCAGCTTCTAAATGAGGAAAGAATTCTAGGAGGAAAAGAAAGCTGTCATATTACACAAGGTTTGAATAAAGATGCAAACCTAAAATACATAGTGAAATGAAGTTTCAGTAAAAGGAAGCCTGTTTGTGTCTCTGATGCTTAATTAGGAACTCATCTAGAAAGATGAGCCATTCAATAGCTAAGTCAGTCTTTGAGTAATTGACTTTGGCCTTTCTAAGTTAGTCAGTTTTCTCTTACATGTTTACATATATAATACTCATTTATAAAACATTTAAATTTGTTCTCTAAGATTCAGTTGGTGACATTAACATTGAAATTCTATGCTCACACATAAAATAGAGTTGTAACACCTCTGGTGGTCAGTTAGGGTTATCATTTATATTTCTCTTCTGTGGTGGCGATCCACATTTACTAAAGGCTTAGTTTTGTTTTATTTTCTCCTTTGAGTAGCTTCAGTAACAGTGGGATATCAGAAGTACCCCCTTTCCATCTTGCTTATTGTTGGTATCACTTATTTGTCACTTAGTGTATTCACCTGGTCTACCAAGTTGATGCTAGTAGTGGAAACCATGCCAGGAACCTCAAATCCTTTTAACTGTGGATTATCATTATGGGGTAGAAGAAACTGAAAAAGGACAGTTTCATTTAAGACCACATGTATATAGAGTATTACGGTGAAATGCACACCTTTTGGTTTACAGTCAGGGAGCACAGGAGCCTCAGCTTTGTACCCGATGACCTGTGTCCTGAGGTGGCCTTTGGGGTGGGGGAGGGGACGGCAGGTGTTGTGTTCTTGGGAGGACAACCTTCCACATCCTCACCTGGCTGCTTTGCATAGTTTGTGTAGACCTGTGGTATCCCACCCCACATTTCACAAAACTCTTGTAATGAATGTTTACAACTTAATGAAAAAGAAATCCTCATAATAAATCTTCTCTGTTTAAATGTGTCTCTGAATGATTTTTCTGTTTTGGTTGCAGTAGGTACGTACATCTTTACAATAGTTGTAATCAAGATGCTAGTCAGTTTCGTTTCGCTTTTTATTTAGTGCTGTGCTAGGTGCTTTACATGCATTATCACATTTAATCCTCAAGACAATTAGAAGAGAGGTACTATTATTGTTCCTATTTTACAGAAGGTGAAACGGACCATGGAGAGTTAAAATAAGATCACAATAGTCAGGAAAAAGTAGAGGTAGAAATTGAAATTCAGGTCTGTGGTTTGGAAAAGTTTGAAGTCTTACCTACTAAGCCCTACTGCCTCCTTTGTAACGAACTTTCAAGCCAGACTTAATGAAAATACTGTGTCTAATTAGTAGAAAGTCTGACTTTTCAGTATTTACTGACAAATTTCTGTATGAACAGAACCTATATAAAGACTGTTCCAATTTTTGTTTCATTCTCGTAGGAGCTGAAAGATGGGGGCCATCGTGATCAGATGGCTGCAGCCAGAGGAATCCTGCAGAAAAACGTTCCGATCCTCTACACTGCGTCCCAGGCGTGCCTGCAGCATCCTGATGTCGCAGCCTACAAGGCCAACCGAGACCTGATCTACAAGCAGCTGCAGCAGGCAGTGTCAGGCATCGCCAACGCAGCCCAGGCCACGGCTTCCGATGATGCCTCCCAGCACCAGGGCGGCGGCGGAGAACTGGCATACGCCCTGAATAACTTTGATGTAAGTTAAGCTTGGGAGGAAACTTGAGGCTCTTGACCATCCCCCAAAGTTAACAGATATCTGGGGAACTGTGATCAAGGTTTCTGATGAAAGCCCGGTTTCTGATGAAAGCCCAGTTTCTACTTCGATTTGCAATCTAAGTTGAAAGAAATTTTATGAATCATCAGTCTACTTGACGTGGCTGAAAGCATTTATCTTTTCTTTTTTTAGTTTGAGTTAAACTTCTGAATTCTTTTATGCTACTTGTGTTTCCTTATGAGGTCATTCTTTCTTGAGTATATTTGAGTTTAGTTCATTTCAACCAAGATTTTAACCTTCTGGCAGATGTGAAGCTGGGAGATAGAGAGCAAAGTGCACACAGGCTCTGCCCTCCAAGGGCTCACAGTCTAGTGGGAGATACAGATACATTCTAAGTGACTGCATCAGAAGTGCTGTCATAATTTTACTTGTCTGCCTAGGTAGACTTTTTCTCCTCAACAACTAAATTGTAATAATAGACTAAACTTAATCAAGATTAGCAATTTTGGGATTGAAGTACTTTCTTAGCATAATGCTGTATAATTACCTTTTACTATAGATGATGCCTATACATTCCATGTGCATACTGCCCTATGTAGCTAATAAGTTTTTTGGTGGGTTTTGTATTTTAAAATTTTTACCCACAATGCCTCATGGCTTCCAGTAGATGGCAGCAGTTTAAGATTTTTTTTTTTTAAATTAAAAACCAATTGTTGGGTTAATTTTTAACTACCATAAAGGAAAATTGCTTTCCAGGTGGCCAGCACCTTCTCATAAGTTGGAATGCTTTGAAGTGAAGAATCAGTATAATGGAATGCATTTTTTTTTTTTTTTTTAACAGTTTTCCCTGGTCTTTACCTTTCCTTTCCTGTCTCTCCCCTTTACTTTGGCTCGGGGAGCTGATCCTTGTTGATACGCACGGCTGATGCCAGACTTTTCGTAAATCCTAAGAACAGTATTAAGCCTAAAGACCATGGTGTCAGAACTGAAGTTTTACTCTGCAGCCTTAAACATTACGTGACTTTATAGCAAATGCTTGTGATGTACCTTACAATTTATTGGCACTGTTGTCCCCCCTGCCCCCCCAAATTTGGCAGTATGAGCTATTGGCCTCTTTCAAGGCAATAAGGGTTACAATTTGTCTTAAGTTGAGTAATATCAGTTGAGTAATAATATCAGTAATATTAATTAATAAATGAGGGGGTTGGGCTAAATGATCGCAGGTAGGTTATAGCTCTGTGACTCCATTAAAATTCTGTATGCATTCATTCCTGATTCCTGTTGGTCAGAACATATTGTGCATTCAGTTTATCCTGCAGTAACTCAATCTAGTTGAATAGCTAAAATGTAGGCTAATAACAAACTCAAGGTATTGCATGTTAAATTTTGAAACTGACGTTTCTTTGGAAGGGAAAGAAGAAATATATACTTATTGGAGAAGGGCAAGCTTTTTAAAGAAAAATCTTGGCATTTAAGTTGAAATCAATAAGAACATCTTCTCCATAAAGAAAAATTAAAGGCAAAATACTTGCACGGACATTTAGCAGTGAAAGGATAAATTGTATCAAGTGGAGAAGTTGGAGGGAGGCCAGTAGCGGCTGTCCTGGGGGTGTTGATGTTGACCTTGTACCTATAGCTTACTTGTGACTTGACCTCACTTATCACTGGTAAAGCTGGATTTAAGTGGAGTCGGGGAGTGAAGGGGAAACATAGGAAGGATTTATTCTTATTGGGGCACTTATATCACAGATGTAACTGTTGGGACAGATTACTACATCTCTTACAATACGTGGAGGTCTTTGAGCAAAGAAAGTCTCAAATTTAGACATAACAGGATAAATTTGAGGCTGAATTGTTCATAAAATTTGATGAGATGTGTAAGGTAAGGAAAATAGGTTGAAATTAATGATAAATGCATTCTTTTCTGAAACTTGGAGTACAGAAGTTAGTGTTTTGTTTTTTATTTATTGATTTTTGTGTGTGTGGTGAAACAGTTCTGCTGGTGTCATGTAGCAGTTTTATGCTCCTAGAAAATAAAAAGAGAGCTAACTTATTTATCCTTAATGTACTAATACTGTATAGACTGTCCTTTAGGTGTTTAGATTAAGTCATTTGAACATGATTTTTATGCTGACGTATTTGTGTTTGCATTGGTGGTATACCTTATCTAGGCCCCATTCAGCTGGTTAGTACTGCTTCAAGTGCCTTCTCTGAGAAGAGAACCACCAGAAACCTATTTGTGTGGGTTAGCCCCCTCATCTGCCAAGGAGTATAACTTTCTTTCAGGCGCTGGAATTTTTGTGTTAAATTCTTGGTTTTTTCTAATCAACACTTTCCTCACCTTTTCAAAGAATGGAGGGAACAGAGATTAGTACTAACATTCAATTAATGCTTCCTCTGCAGAAACAAATCATTGTGGACCCCTTGAGCTTCAGTGAGGAGCGATTTAGGCCTTCCCTGGAGGAGCGCCTGGAAAGCATCATTAGTGGGGCTGCCCTGATGGCCGACTCGTCCTGCACGCGCGATGACCGGCGCGAGAGAATCGTGGCGGAATGTAACGCCGTGCGCCAGGCCCTGCAGGACCTGCTCTCGGAGTACATGGGCAATGTGAGTGTTTCCAAGCAGAGCTGTATTAGACTGAATAGTGTTTTTGAATTTTTAAGGTTTTTGTTTAAAAACCAATGAAATTTGATACCTGTCTTTTTTTTTTTTACCATAGCAAACACAGTACTTGTTGATTTTTTTCTCTATTGTCATTACCTTCCTTTTTCCTTCCCTGATACTTCCTCTTCCATTCCAGTTATTAATTGCTAATATAGGGTTGCTGTAATTTAGACCTTGTATCCAATATTTTCCTGTGGCAAAGAAGGAATAAATGAAATAAAAAATTATATGAAATTATTTTAAAGGGAAGAGGGACAGTGCACATTTGTTTTCACTAGTGATTTTTGCCTACTTAATACTTTTCAGGAAAAGATCTTGGTACTTTCTCATTTGTTCATTTGTCATATATCTTCTTTGTTTACTTGTATGCCTATATAAGAGAACAGATAATAGTGAGTCATGATGGAATTCCTGGGGTAAAAATGAATGCTTTCCTGTGTTTATCTTGTTTCTACCATATTGTGAAATTAGTGGAGCATACTGAATTTTCTTAAGCCATTGCCATGTTTTGATTGTATTCAGTCTACTTCACAAAAATGAGATTAGAGGCTTAGTTAAATCAAATGGAAAAAGTGGTTGATATGTCACAGTGAAAATGTAGGACACATTTAAAAACCCATATCTGAGCTTGAAAATCAGAAAATGTAAAAAAATGGATAATTTGAAGACTGGATCCCAGTGTTGGAGTTTTATACAGTAAACGAAGGGCTCATGGTGCGTATGTAGATCAGTAATCTGCCATCGTGTGCAGTGTTGAAGTGGTGCCAAAGTGTCCAATGCAGTTATGATTAGGAAACACATTAAAAACAGCCTTTGGTGGGGAAGATTATGTGGTAAATCTGTCCTCATTACTCCACACTAGAGCTTCCTAACCAGTCTGCAAGATACCCCTTGAGTTTTGGGGTTGGTCAGATTTCTGGCCAATCATCCCTGGTCATGCTTGACCTTCTGGTTTCTCCCTAGAGTATCAGACAAATAGTGCTTTCTGTTTGTTCCGTGGATGTAAGGAAGGTGGGAAACAGTCTTGTATACGGAAGATGTGGAGACCATAGTGGCACTCTTAATATAACATTTTATTATGGAAGTGAAAACTAGAACAATAATTGATGTTTGACTGAAATTTGAGGATTATAATGGGGGTTTTGAGAGAAATTATCATGAGATTCAGCAATACAGTTTAGAAGATGGTGTCTGGGCATGTTTCTCGTAAAGATAAAAATATTTAGCTTCCTGTGTTAACTCGTGTAGCAGTGATCAGGCTAGGTCCTGTCAGAAAGGGATAGAGTGAGGATAAAGGGAGAGGGCAATGAAGCACATTTGAAAGCTTCAAACGGTAAAAGGGTCTGCAAGAAGCAAAAGCAACTGGAGATATATTTTTGCTTATTTATGAAGCATCAAAATAATTTAGAACCTCTAGTGACAATCAGAACTTAACCGGCAGTATCTGCCTGTCACTCAGTTCATATTATGTGTCACGTGCAAACTAGTCTGCTGGCACTGTGTAAAAGGAACGAGGCTGATTCCTCCCTTCTGAAACACACAGGGTCTCTACAGGGCACTTACGGGGAATGCTATTCTAGGCACTGCTAAAATTGCAAGGAGGATGAGATGATTTCTAGCTGGGAAACCTGAGAGGACTTAATGGAGGATTTATTTTCTTTAGGTTGATTTTTAAAAGATGGTTCACTTTAAGTTTTGATGATTTCTGTTGAAAATGATTGGGCAAGTAATTACGGTATGTGGAGAATTGAGACAATCTCGATTAATTAAAACTAATTCACTACATGGAACTTTATAGACAGAGTGGTAAAGTCCAGAAGGGCTCACATATTTTTACTTTGTTCATTGCCTGGATTCTCTCAGTAATGTCATTTTTTTAAATAGATAATATACTCTCAAATTTTTTCCATAATCTCGAGTCTTCCTTTCTCATCCAGTGTTGCCACTTACCAAGTTACATTGTTCTTTCCTCTAAGGCAATGATTCTTAACTTTGGATACACACTAGGATCCAGAGGGAACTTCCAAAACTACTAATGTTTAGGTTGTACCCCAATTAAGTCAGAATTACTGGATTGAGGCCCAGTTGTCAGTATTTTTAAAAGTTCCCCAAGTGATTCCAACGTGCAGGTAAGGTGGAGAAACTGCTCTGATGGTTTGCTGCATTTGTTGCTTTCTGCCTTATTCCGGCTCTCTTCACTTTCTCCGTCTTCCAGTCTGTTCACCTGCTCAGACCAGTCTGAGCTCATGCCTGCAGTAGGACATTCATTATATTTTTGAAATTTCCTTCCCACCTGTTTAAACCTAATCCTCTCTTCCTTCAAGCCTCCCCCCCAATCTCTTTGCTGAAGCCCATTTCAAACTGCACCTTTTTATATTATTTCCTTGCTGCTTAAAGTTTTGCACCTAATTGTTTACTTCCTCGAACTATTACTTAACTGTATTTTCTTTATCCATGTAACTTCTGCAGCTGAGTTTTAAGTGTTTGAAAGATGGGAACTATTTTAAAAATACTCTTCCAGGGTCTAGTATAATGCTAGCAGAGGTACTCAGTGAGTGCTTGCTTAATGAACTCATGCTGACTTGGGAGAATGAATAAAATGAACAATTTTGGATGTTCATAGTACTAAGGATACATTAGTGAAAAAAACAAAGATTCTTGCCCTTATTGGCCTTACATTCTAGAAGGTTTTGGGAGAGGAGGCCATGGGTGGTTTACCTCATTTTCTGTACATCTTCGGTACACAGATGAATTTGTAGAAAAAAATTAAACCAAGTACTCTGAAATAAAACAGTGAGTGAAAGTGATATTTTAGATTAGAGTGGAGTTAAATTTAATTCATCTGGTGAGGGCCAAATTCCCTTTTAAAGCCTCCCAGGGCCAGGAGTCCAGCAGCCTTAATGTTCCTGCTTGGATTGTGGTTTGAAGAGGTGGAGGATAGATAGTCTTGGCTCTATTGCTAACTTACTTTAGGATGCTATAAGAGGTATTGATGTGAGACATAATGCATCTGACCCCTGCTTACTTAACATGGAAATGTCTCAGATGCCTGACAGCAGAGGTTTAACCATTCAGTGGGTCTTTGTAGTTCCACAAATGACTCTCAGGTTTCCATGAAATGAAATGTGGTTATTGTGGTTAAGTTTAATTTGTTCCTGCTCTGTCAGCCTAAGGTTACTCTGCCTGTGAGGGTTCTAGAGAAAGAAAAACAGCTTGGATGGGTGGGGTAATCTTAAAAGGTTTAAAAGTAAATGGATTGACATTAAAAGGAAATGTAATTGAAGTTGAAAAGAGTTATTGCCACTTTGTTTATTTTTTCATAATTGAACATACATGTATATCAAATTACTGAACCACCTTTACTGTTAACATTTAGGGATATATATTTCCAGTTTTCTTCCCTTCTATGCAGTGTTTATAAATTTTAAAATAGTTTAACCTTAATGTTCTCTGCATATAAAGAAAATAGTCATATAATTAAGGTTCAAATTATTAGGTTAATTGGTTAAAACAAACTACCAAGTTGGGTTTAAATTTTTGTTCCTTAAATATATAATAGCTGACTTCGAAGCCCAGTTGTGTGTTATAATGTTCTTGGAAGTTATTTCAAGGCCAGTTAAAAACCTCCTTCTGAAGAACCCTGTACTTTAAACGGCTGAATTCTTTATTTAACACTCTTCATTCTGCTGAGGGATATGCTGATTCTTAGTAATGTTCCTTTCTCCCTTTGTTAGGGCATGTGCTTTAAGTTGTTTTTCCAATGGTAGAATTTATTTGGACCAAACTTATTTGTCTCTATTACCATATCCATCTCCAACCTCTGACCCCTCAAAAACCAAATCCAACCCCCACCCTCAAAACCAAAACCCAAACTGAAAACATTTAACACCGTGTCTGAAACATAGAAGACCTCAATCTTTGAAATGAATTCCATTTGGTTTTGGCCTGAGGAGTCTTGCCTAGTGGTTTATGGTATGTGTTGACTGACTAGAGTTAGGACTTTTAATTGGTAAGAAGCAGCACACACTTCGGGCTTGAGTAGCTCTAGCTCCTGCCATCCAGTATGGTAGCCAGTAGCCATATGTGGCTGTTGAGCACTTGAAATGTAACTAGTCCAAATTAAGATGTGCTGTAAATATAAGCTGCACACCAGACTTCAAAGACTTAGTATATAAAAAGGATATAAAATACGAGTATGTTAATAATACCTCATTGATAATATTTTGGATATACAGGGTTAAAAAGAATCTGTACTTAAACTTTACTTTTTTCTTTTTTTTAAAACTTAATGGCTACTGGGAAATTTATAATTATATATATAGTTTATGTTTCTTGTTTGCTTTGTGTTTCTCTTGGATAGTTGTGACTACTGGGTAACCAACCAGCTCAGGAGAATAGATAAGAATTTGGCATCAACTTTACTGAATGGCCAGAATGGCACAGTAACCCATACATATACCTGTTATAGTTTATATTTTTTATACCTAAAAACATAGTTTTTGTCAGAAGAAAATCGGTACAGTTTAGGACCTGGTGAGGCTGATGTTGCTTAAGGATAAGTTTTCTCTTTGTTCTTGCCCCAATGGATGCAGTGGTTGTAGGGTCCTAAAAGAGGAATGTAATAACTGGACATTTTTTGTATTGTACAGGGGTTTTCATTTTCTGAATATATCAGGTATAAAATTTTTATTTGATTTTGGTTAATAGTTTGATATGGAATGTATGAATAGGATGCAGTTAATGTTCACTTTCAAAAATATATTTTATTGTAGTGAAGGAAAGCACTTAATTTAGATGCTAATCTCTTTTCAGTTTTGCAAATGCCTTCCTGGAATCACTTTAGCATTGCCAGAGTTTCCCAGCCTCTGAAGGACTCCGCGAAGAGCTTGTTACTGCATTATTTTGTGGCTACATTTTCTTATTTTCAAAATTAGAATATTTTTCTGATTATAAAAGTTCTGTGTTCATTATGTGTCACATGTAATCCTACCACCTATTTTTGGTGTATAGCATTCCAGACTTTATTCTGGGCATATGTATATGTACACATATCTGTTTTTTTCTTTTTTAACAATAAAAATAAGGATTATCTGAAATATTATACTGCTTACCATATGCCAGCCATTGTGATAAGAAACATACATTATTGCCTATTTTACTTCCATAATAATCCTTATTTGGTTATTTGCTTAAAAATACATATATATATACAGTTGACACTTGAACTCAGATCCCTCTGACCTGAAAGTCTGAGCTCTTAATACTTTTTATCATTACACATCTTTGCAAGTCAGCAAATAAATTTTACATCAAAATCTTTAATTCCCCATGTCTGGTATAGATGCCTGAAGTGAGCAGAACAAGAAAGCTTCATAGCCTGCCTTCCCTTGCTAGACTCTCTGGTGTTAACTTGAGTGTCATAGATGTTTCAGCTGGCTCTGCCATGTGCAGCTACAGGGGCTGAGTTTTGTTTTACAATATGCTAGGATTTCCATCTTTGTTTGCACCCTTGGGTCTCCTCACCTGTATTGCTAGTCAATAGTTCTGTAGCTTTGCTTGCAGATGATTGTATTGATTTGTGTCTATTCTCTGGGCTGCCTAGCATATTTGGGAGAATTTAGATATAAATAGATGTTGTATTGAATGCAAAATCTGAGCATATGTAAGACTTCTCTTGACAGCAGCATTTATTTAATTTGGAAACCTTATTTGTCAAAAATTAATGTGTGATTTTTCTTACGGATGAGAAGTTTAAAAGAGCTTCTTAACTCTGAGGAAGACATCTCATCCCAGTTATATTTTGTATCACTTCCTATGTATGCTACTCTGGCATTATGAATTGCAATATTTAACAGGCAAAGTTCTTAACCTTCTATATGCAAAAAGATGCATGTTTATGTATTAGATGAAATGGTGCTGGCCTAATAGAGCAATAGTGGAGTGGTCTCTTGAAATCAGGATGATGGAGCAGACATGGAAACCTGCCCAGTGTCAGGCTGCAGATGGATAGGGTTTTAGCTTCCACAAAATTGCTGTTAGACTGTCCTTGGTATTACTTGCAGCTCTTTAGATGTCAGGCAGGCTTGAAAATATTTCATATATAAAAAATGTTTCTGGATTAAAAGGTAATAACCTCTAAATATATCAGAATATTAGTAATTGTCAGTAGGTGGTGGGATGATAGGCAATATAAATTTTCTTCTGTATTTTTCCCCACATTATTGACAGTTTCTTATGGTCATAATGGTATAAAGTTTCAAAATAAACTTAGACCCTTAGTTTTATATGTCTTGGATTTTTAGGTTTTGTTTATGATCATATACTGTATTTATTTCCAAAGCACTATTAATATGGAAAAATTGAGGCTTTTTCACCATAATAAGGACTTGATTCATCTTTTTGAGGTACGATTCCTTCAAAACTAGTTTGATTGAAGTGGTGAGCTGTGTTTTTTTGTTTGTTTACTGTAGTATACATTTCTAATAAGTCAAAACAGAGTCAGTTACCTATGTGATAGCATTTGTATCATCCTTTTCTTGAACTATATATCAAAGTCATTTTTTACCATGGAAGTACAGAATTATAAAGTTTAGGATTTGGAAGTGACACTAGTTATCTAGTGCAGGTTTTGACAGATTATAGCTCTTAGGTCAAGTCTGGCCCACCATGTATTTTTGTAAATAAAAGTTTTATTGGAACTCAGACATGCCCATTTGTATACT
Source organism: Rhinolophus sinicus (assembly GCF_036562045.2). Lineage (NCBI taxonomy): Eukaryota > Metazoa > Chordata > Mammalia > Chiroptera > Rhinolophidae > Rhinolophus > Rhinolophus sinicus. The sequence goes on from NC_133759.1 coordinate 80,631,488, forward strand.
TATCATCTATGGCTGCTTTTCCATCATAATGGCATAGTTGTGTAGTTGTGACAGAGACCAAATACCTCCCAAATCCTGAAATATTCGCTACCTGGCCCTCTTTAGAAGTTTGCCAAGCCTTAATCTAGTCCAGCCAACAAATTGTTTCAAAGGTTTGAAATTATGAATTCAATTTCTGTAATGGATATAAGACTGTCTAGGTTATCTATTTCTTCTTGGATAAATTTTGAAAGTTTGTGGCTTTTAAGGAAGCAGTCCATTTTATCCAATTAGTCACATTTTACATGACAAGAGTTGTTTGTAGCATTCTGTTGTCCTGTTTGTGGGGAATCTGTAGCCATATTCTCTAACTCATTCATAATATTACTAATTTGTATCTGCTCTCTTTTTTTTTTGTCGGTCTGGCTACAGGTTTATCAAGTCTATCGATCTTTTGAAAGCAGCAGATTTTGGTTTCATTGATTTTTCTTTATTATTTTGAATTTCACTGATTTCTGCCCTTTATGATTTCCTTTCTTCTGTTTCCTTTGGGTTTATTTTCTTCCTTTTCTAGTTTCTTGAGGCAAAACATAGGTTACTGGTTTGAGACCTATCCTCTTTTCAAGTGTAAAGATTTAGAACAGATTTCCATAGGAGTCCTGGTTTGTCTGCATCCCATAAATTTCGATATACTGTATATTCATTCTTGTTCACAACATTTTTAAATTTTCCTTGAGACCAATGGATTATATGGAAGTATGTTGTTTAATTTCTAGGTTTTTGGAAATTTTCTAGTGTTATTAATTTCTAGTTTAATTCAAATTCAGTATGGTCAGAGAACATACTTTGCATTATTCCAGTTCTTTTATTTGTTTACGAGGTTTGTCTTATGACCCAGTGCTACCTCTGTGAATGTTCTATCTGCACTTGAATATGTACAAGATGTGATCAAACAATATGGTGAATATTTAAATAAAAACAAATTTATTACAGTAAAAGACACATTGCCATTAATCTCCCTCAAAATACTCCCCCCACACTTCGAACACACCCCATCATTCTTGCCGCTTTCTGAAGCAGTTCTGGAAGTCTTCTTTTGTGAGTGTCTTCAGTTGCGCTGTTGTGGCTGCCTCTATGTCCTGAATCATTTTGACTTTGGGAATAGCCAAGAAGTTGCACGGTGCCCAGTTTGGTGAATAGGTGGATGAGGACACACCGTAATGTTTTTATTTGACAAAAATTGTCATATACCGGAAGCGATGATCTTGAAATTCAAGCATCTAATCATAGATAGCAAGAAGGGTCTTTTTTCCTCCTCATTTGGAGCAAGGGAGATACCATGTTTGATGTGAGCATAAAACTATCAAGTGCTGTACATATGCAAATTGGTATTATTTTAAGTAATATAATACAGTTCCTTCTACCCCATTTATTCTTTTGGCCCAAGGAGTAGGCTTTACTTTTGGCAAGGTTGTCATGTGTTGATAAGAAATTGGTTTATTTAAAATATTGTAATTGTTTAAAATTAGTAAACTGGATGTTTTGGGAGGCTGTTTATGTTATCTTAGAATGCTCATATGTGACAAACATGTAAAAGTAAAAGCTTATCAATCATAACTGTCTGCCCTAATATTTTTATGTCCCTTGATCTTTAAAATAATTTTTTGAATTTGGTGTTTTAGAGAATTTAAGGTAGTTAATGAAAACTCATTGAGTTTCTAAACTTTCCTTGCGAGAGACAGGTATAGCCCTGTCTGCCAGGAAATTTCCTCTTCTCTGATTTCAGGCCTGCTCTCTTGAAAGTTACTTTGGTTTTCATATTTCTTAGTCATAATATAAAAATAGAAGGGTGAAAGTCTGTGGAATGTGATGTTTTTCTTCTCTGAGTGAATGTCCTTATTCTTTCTGTTTATTTTGGGTTGAATCTGTGTTCACATCTGATGATTGCTAAGTAAGTACTTGACAGTCACTAAATAGCTTATTTATTTTAAAGTGGCATATTGGATATTTAGAATCAAAGACTGCTGAGAACTGATTTTGTTTGGTCATTCTCTGAAAATGATGTCAGGACATTTTTGTAATGACATGATTTGGAGACACACTATAAGGAAGATATTTCCTTTGAGATGCTTTATGCTGAAACAACATCTGGGCAGTAAATTGTCTTACAAGTATTATTTTCAGATGTGTTGAAATGATTGTCCTTCTATTCTGGTTTTATTCCAGTTGCAGATACTCTAACTTTTGGTTTTGTAATTTGTAGTTTGTAATAGTATTCCAAATAGAATGCAGTGTGGCATCTTATTTCAAGATGTCCTTGCTAATTGTCCTTTAAATTTAACTCCAGAGCATACTTGTCCTGAGTTATTTCTCCCTGCTTTGAGGGAGAATTACTGGTTTTGTAGATTCAAATACAAAACTCATCTTCTAAGAATGAAAAGATTTATGTTTTTGCTTGTCCTTGTCCATGTATCTATAGGAACATTGCTTATTATTCCCTGATGTAAAATAACCTGAAATATTTTATAAGAAAAATCGTAAATATTTGACCAGTGATACCCAATTATAATCTTTAAAGCTCATAATAATAAATACACTTGTTGCTGGGAAGCAGAACATACTTGTTCATGTTGCAGTTAAGATTTTGTATTGGTGAAAAATAAAGTCATTATATATGGGAAAATTGTTTGGTTTTTAAAAGTTGGTCGTTCATACCCTTACTTAATGATTTCTGTTATAATAAAGGATCCCCTTGCCTCCCGTCACCTTTTCAAAGCCAGTTTTTCTTAGACTTAAAATGTGTTAATTGAGGAAATGGACTCAAAGCTTTAGGAAGACATTTGTTGGATTTTTCTTCTTCAAAGCAATTTTAAATTTTGTAATGTTCAGAAAGAAATCTGATTTTAAAACTGAAATTTCTAGTCAGAGTTTTTAAAAACTGACGCCATTTGCTAGCTCTTATTTGCTGTCTGTAGCTCTTTCATTTTGGCACACTCTAGAAGCTAAATCAAACTATTCTTTTTGAATAGGTTTTTCCAGCCAGTGCAGAGTTAACCATTTTCCTAAAACCACTCTGAATCAAGAATTACATTAATTTTCGTGTTACAACGATGAACGTCAGTAAATCTGTGTTTTTCATTTGAGGTTTTGGTCATATGGCAGTTCTTTTTACCTCAAGATTTGACAAGATTTGAACATCCACATATAAACATAGGTTTATGGGGAATGGTACATTGAAGAGACTCCTTTACGAAATGACACAGTGTCTTAGATTTGTTTTAAAATATTCCAGCGAAAAAAACTAACAGAAGGGTGATCAATGAAATAGGAAAACAGAAAGTTGATGGTTGTTAAAGCTTGATGTTGCATAAGGAAATTGATTTACTATTCTCAATCCTTTTGGATGTGTTTGGAAAGTCCCATAATAAAAAGTTTTAAAAAGGTATCTGTTACTATCATTGTGGTTATTTGAATTGGTGTCAGTATACTAGGTGGTTAAGGGCACAGTTCTTGTCATGTTTACAGCCCTTCTGAAATCATGTTGGCCAACAAAATAGTGTTTAAGCCACCTAAAATTGTGTTGAGGCAACTTCTCTTTTTAAAAAAGTTATTGTCTTGCAACCTCAGGAAGGCCTTGTTTTATCTCATCCAGTTCCCTTCTCAATCCTTAGTTCATAGGCTGGCCTATGATGTCTTGTAGGCCAATTAGATTCTCTTGAGAATTTGTATGGGAAAATAATAGGAAAATGATGCAGTTAGCGAATGGGAACTGAAGCAGGAAATTATGCCATTAAGTGCAGTCAGGGTCATGAGGGGTCATGGTGAAGTGAATTTGTGGGTGAGCAGCAGCTGTGAATTATAGGCAGCACAGTGGGTAAGAATGGGTCAGGTGTCTGAGATTGGAAGAGGGTGCAGCCAGCTAAGGGGGGGATCCTAGACATCCTGTTTGGCTGCTCCTAAGGCGGGTTGCCCAGCTGTGCTGGGGCTATTGTGCACTTGTGTCAAAGTAAACCCTTTGTCACTAGATTGGATTCTCCAAAAAGGAATGTAACTGGTAAATTGTGCAATTTTCTTAAATTCTTAGCAAGCACTTTTTAAGGCAAAAAATGGTCATTGTTTCATCATCTAGGCATTCCGCAGTCCAGTTCCTCAAGTATTGCATAGCAGAGCCAGTGCCCTCCTGAGTCTTGTTTTTAAAGCTCTATCTTATACAGTAAACAACCTTTTGTTTCTTATCTATTTGACTATTATACTGTTTAGTACTGATGTTTACATTGTTGTTCACTAGACTTTGAATGGAATTCATAAATGGCAGTAATCAGGACTTTTCTTTTTGGTGGGGGGGAGGGCATGACTTCTACAGGTTTCCTGTTAATTGAGAAGTTGCCCATAGAGAATATATACTGAAGAAATGTATCAAAGGCTAAATCCACCCTAGTGGATTAGTCAATAATGTTGCAATAACTATGTATAGTGCGGGGTGGGTACTAGACTAATCATGGGGATCACGTCTTAAATTACATAAATGTCTAACCACCATGCTGTACACCTGAAACTAACATAAAATAATATTGAATGTCAACTGTAACTGAAAAAAGTGTATGTAAATAATTTAAAAAAAAGAAGTTACCTCAGTACAATTTTAGGTGGCTTAAACACTATTTTTTTGGCCAATATGATTTCAGATTCTTGTTCTTGCTGTTGATTTAATTATTAAAAGACATGACCTCTCACTAGAGAAGCCTTGTTTGAATATAAACGTCTTATCCCCAATTGTCTTTTTCTGTTTTTCCTTTTCTTGGTGCTGTTTTTGTGGGCAAAAATAAGAATGAGGAGATCTGGCTTAGAAGAGATAATGCTGGTAAAATGGAGATTTTTTAAAAAAGCATAAATGAAATTGTTTTATTATAAAGCACTGGAGCGTGTATAAAACTATATTAAATAGGATATACAGAGACAGAAAGGTAAGGTTGGCATTGATTGGCATGGAGGAGTGGGCGAATTCTAATAGATTTAGAATTAAGATTTAATTAGTGTGCTGGGGATGGCAAACGTCTTGGCTTGGTGGGAATGAAGAACCATTAAAGAACGATTTTATAAGCAAGACTGGCTAGAAGCATCCTCTTTTCCCATTAGTGGGTGGCTCACTGACATTGCCAGAGGTCTTGGGAAATGTTTGCTTTTCCCCCTTTAATTTGCTGGTGTGTAGAAAGTTACTATTCAGATGCTAGTGATAAGGGGCTTATGGAGAGAGGTGTTTTGATACTATTATTTTAATATTATAACTTTGATTGGCAGCTTTTTTGTCGGGTGGATTTAGCCTTTGATACATTTCTTCAGGCCCAAGAAAATGATCCGTCAAAGTAGGAACGAAAGGAACCTATTCCATTTAGCCTCTAGACAGTGACACATTAAGGACTAATGACTGCCAAAAGGAAATGTCAGACACTAAGCTAGTCTGCTTTCCTTGGCAGCTGAGAATCCGGTGAATCAACAGTTTTAGGGGGTGTATGTTTAATGTGGGTGGAGGAAGAGAGTGTCTAACATTCTTTAAGGTCCTGTTAAGTTCGGCACAGTGGGATGTGGAGCCTGTTTCTACTTTCCTAAACCCAGAAAGACACGTGCCATAGACGTAGGGTAGTTATTTGTCATGTACACAGTATTGGATAGAAACGTTTAAAAATGGGTTTATGGGCTTTGTTTTTTATGTATTTTTGTTTAATTGTTGGTAGATGCTAAAAAGTGGTGTATTCATATGTGTGAGAGAGTGTACTTTAGAGTTTAATTGCCTTGGTACCCTTCTTCACAAACAGGAGTTATCCAGAGAGTTTTTTGAAAGAGAATATAGTTAAATTTGTGATACTGGGGGTATAAGCAAATTTAGGCTAATACTAAAGATTACTTTTAAGAAAAGCACAACAAATTTAGAGCTGTTAAACTTATAATCAGGTGTGTACACCTTGTCCTGGATATTTAAAATTCAGCACTTAAGTATTCACATGCAAGGATGTGCTGTCTAAGGGGTACTGGGGTTTCTTTTGGAGGTGATAGAAATGTTCTAATGGTAATGGTTGCCCATAACTGTGAATACACTAAAAAAACACACACACCAAACAGCATTGAATTGTACACTTTACTGGGTGACCTATATATGAATTATATCTTAATAAATTGTATATCTTAATAAAGTTGTTTAACAATATTCCCATGCTATTTCACATCTATATATGCTAATGATGTGATGAGTATTTTAAATTGTATTTCCTGTAGGAGTCAAGGCAATTTGTTCATCCCATGTGAAGTAAAGAATGTTCTCCCTGTTTGGCAGTGAGGCCCATGTCTGCCGTTGCCATCTGAGTGACACTGGCCACATTCACAGCCGCTGTTGTGCACAAGGTTGCCTGCTTTGATCTCCTGGCCTCGGGTTGAACAGACTAATGGCCTGCAATCTTCTGTGGCTATTTTATTTAAATTAGGAATATGTCATGTGAAGGCTTGTTGAATCAAAAATAGGTAAAAAACTTAGACATCAGACCCAGGACATGTATCATTTCAAGCCGTTTTTTCATTTTTGTCTCTGAAAATTTGGTGGATCTGTACAATATTCATATTATTGGCCCTTAAATTTCCATACTTTGAAACACTTTGGCTTTTTTATTTGGAGATTCTGCATGTAATCTCTTAGAATTTGACGATACAACTCTAAGAACTATGAAAAAGAATCAGCTTTTATATTAATTACATAGTATTTTTAGATTCGTGTGTGTGTGTGGTCAGAGGAATGTATTGGATTTGGATTGAAATAATGGTGCTCATATGTATATAGTAGTAGCATAGCTATATTCTAGGCCCCCTTGAATTAGAAGGAATTTTTAAAAAGATGTAGCAGTGGTTGGAAGTGAAGTAGATTGTTTTAAACAACCTTAATTACTTTGTTTGCCTACAATAGGTTTTTGTTCTTTTTAATTCTGTGAGGAGTTCTTGGAGCCCAACAGCATAGATGTGCGGTTCGTGTCACACAGGCTTTTCCTGGTCTCTGTGGTACCATCCCAGACCAGCATGGCTGATCCCGTAGGGTAAGCTGCCCTGCGGAGCTAAGCTGCAAATCTACCAACTTTTGGTGAACCCAAGCAGCTGCTGGCCTTTTCTCCGTAGTGTAGCCTAAAGTTGGCAGCCTTTTCACAGCTCTCCGTGATCCTGAGGCTTTATCACAGAAGTTCAGTTCTATCACAGAAGCCAGCAACAACTTTGCAAGCAGAAAATAAGTCTCCAATCTGTGTATGTAAAATAAAATTACAGCTACAAACAGGGGTTAGATGAACCATAATGTCTTCTTCCCAGGGTTTTCCCATTAATGTTAACTTGCCATGTAGTTAGTTCCTTTTATCTGCTGAGGCTTGCTTGCTACCAGACCAAACTGTAAAAATAAACTCATGTGAGAGAAGGAGTTTCTGAAAATTCTTCAGTTTCCCCTGCAACTAGCGGGAAAACTGAAAACATTCTTTTTAGCTGTCATAATTTCTTAGTCAAAGGGTCAGTTGAAAAAATCTAATATTATTCCTTTTTCCTGCTTTTTACTGTTGCTTTATTTGGGGGGCATTTACATTCTTTTTGTTTCTTTTAAAGAAAATTCTCAAAGTGAAGCCTGATGGTGGAATTTCAAGCAGTATGGCAGGAAGTAAGAAAGATGTGTTTTGGTGGACAGTCCCTCTCAGATCAGTGTGGGCAGGTGCTTGTGAAGCCTCTTTTGGGGAGGCAGTCTCCCTAAATGGATATCCTCGGAGATGGAGCATTTACTTTGCTGGCCCAAGTAAATTTTCAGTGAATTACAGAAAGGAAGTATTTGGGCAGCTCCCAGTTCTATTGCTGCTGCTTAGAGCTTGGTGCTGTTGAAGTGCTTCTTTATCAGAGATGGAGAAGTTGAAGGTAGAAGCTGAAAACGACAGGGATTGTATAGGCTAGGACATGTCTCGTTAGTTGTGAGGTTACCAGGGGTAATTACTGTTGCCTACATTTCGGGAGATAAATCAAGTGGCTCGTCTGTATCTTTAAAATTCTCTTCGCTTAGCTGGGATTTAGTGGCCCTGCTTCTGGGGTGGTAAAATCTACCTAATCTGCAGCTTCGTTTACCTTCCAAAGATGTTTGAATTACGTTGTTTACCAATATGTATAGATTCTTGGCGTTAAGATTAATTTCTCATCAGAGGGATTTTCTGTGGAGCGACATTGTTCTAAGCATGGAGAGTTACTGAAATCCCCCAAAGTCTCAGTGGCCTCAGCACTGAGTTGGGGATCTGATAGCGTGTGGCACACAGCATAGCATGGTTGGGAGGGTGTAAACAGCCCCTGCTGTTAATACTCCTGCTACTATTACCACTGCTGTTACTAATACATCTTAGTATTCTGAGTGGTTTAAGACTTTTAAGTGCTCTGTTTTTATATTTTAAGCTGTTCTGCTTTCCAGTGATTTCTTAGAATAATTGCATTTCTCATTCTACAGAGTGAAAGAGCTTAATTCCCTCCCTCTCTCCCTCCCCTACCTCTCCTCTTTCAGCAATGGTCAAATACATATGGAGAATTTTCTCTTTTTTATGTGCATTCTGGTAATAATGTCTAAAGACTATATTAATTTTTAGCAAGTGTGTGCCTGCCAACTGTTGCAGAGGTTATTTTATTGCTCTCCATTTGTCTTAACAGTCTTGCCTGAAGTTGGTGGCCTTATTCCCAGATTCATAATATGTTCTCTTTACTATTAAAATGTACATTTTGCTTGGATCTAGCATATTTCTTTATAGTTAATTCTCAGTTATATAGCATGGGGAAGGGAGGCTCTGATCGTCAGTGTTCATTCTCTGAATTGAGTTTTGTATAGGCATCTGTGTGTAAAATCTCCTCATTATTCTTTCCCATCCATTTTGGATTTGGTGATTGCATTTGAAATAATTTTTTTATTTGAATGCTATATCCATATAGTTTCTTTTCTCAGTCATTTTCTACAAGTTGTATTTATATTTCCTCTCTAGTTTAATAAAACATCTTTCTAGCACTAGAGGAAAATGGTGTTATGAGTAAGACTTTTCCTGGTCTTATTAATAAACCTACTAGCTCATTGTTTAAGAGAGTTTACATACCCTAGAACTGGTTAAATAACCCAAACCCGTAAGTTTAGGCATTGCCAGTGTAGTATAAAATGATACTGGAATACATAGTGTGAGTTCTAGAAGGTTTCTGTCCCTTTCATGTTAACAATCTTTCTCTCTCTTTAAAGCTCAAAAGTGTCTGAAGACAAAAATCTTATTAGGAAAAATCTTTATAGTTAAGCCAGGCCGACTTAGAAGTGAGGCATGTGGGCTGGCTGGCATCGTCATTCTTCACCTAGGAGATGCAATGCCTTCAGATCTTACCTGCGAACTTGCTCATTGGATTATGGTTAGTTGCTTCAGAAATGATACTAAAGCTAAGAGTAATGCGAATGCATTTCATTTGCTGGCTTTCATAGGTTTGTTTTGAAAAATGTAGATCTCTGTGGTTGAGCTGAGATCCTTCTGGCTGCATTATTTCTTAATATCTAATAAAAAGTTTTTAGAAAAATTCTTAAAATAGGTAATTCATATATTTATATAGTTCAAAATTAAAAGGGTATAAAAGAGTATACAGAGAGTGTATATAAAGTTCCTTCTCATTCCTATTCGCCAGCCATCCAGTTTCTCTCCTTACAGTTTATTATAGCTCCTTCCAGAAATATTTTATGTAGATACAGTAAATCACATAGACACATACACACACGGTAAAGATTACGTGTCTGTCTGTATTGAGGGTTATATAACTTGATTGGAAATAGGCTTTACTGTGATAATTGCTGACTTCTGCTCATTTTGTTTTCTTCCTTTAAAAAATATTTTCCTAAATATTCTGTATCTTTGCTCTTAGGGCCACTGAATATCATTCCACACCCCCATGTTTTGACCAAAACCTGCTTCATTCTCTGTTTTTACTCCTAAGCATGCTGTTTCCTGTCTGTCTTGGCTTTCCTGCGTCTTTCTTAGGTATTTCATCTCAGAGGCCCCTGTTGCCGTTCTCTCTGCTGTGGCATCAGCTGTGGCAGGGCTTTTACTGCAGCGAAGTCTTCAAGGCTGGAATGGAAATCATTGTGTCTTGTTTCATGTCTGAATTGTTTCTCAACCAAGTCAGATTGAGTAGCCTTAGGTTAGGTGCTCTATTATTGACTGTTCTGGATAGTAACATTGAGGTTACTTCTATTTAACAAATAATTACTGTTAATGACAGCATATCTAGTGTATTATCTACATAGCCAACAGGTATTTACTTTGGAATGTTCATTCCCTAGTGTCAAATCTCTTTACACTTCATAATTTATCTTTTTCATCACATATGGTTTAAAGTAGTCTTCATTCACTGTAATAACTTCGAAGATTTTATCATTTTAGTATATATAGTCTTTCACTTTTGCATATCTAACAATTCTTATGGTCTTGAACGCCTGACCCTGGCTCTTATCCAGAAAAACATTCATTTATTCTTTCTTAATTTTGAGTGATGCTTTCTGGTTTTGGAGCCCCAAAGGCAGTACTTCTACAGATTTAAAATTTACCAATTACTACTATAAAAATTTTAAGAAAACTCCAACAAATCATAATAAAATTTTTGTGTGTGTGTGATTTAGTTTCCACTCTCTAATATTGGACCTTTACCCTTAACCATACACAAAGAGTTTTTACATTCAGTTTAGGGGTTATTGAGCATTGCTTCAAGCCATAGTAAAGACTGTCATTCTATGCTCTAGGAAAAAAGATTATTCAATAAATAAATAAACAGGAAGCACTCTTTTCTTTGTGCCAGTAGAAAACATGCAATGTAATGTTGTCAGGGACATATACTGGGGAAGTTCAGGTTCAGGATAATTTCACAAAATACTCTGTCTCGTTCACGTCACAGATAACCAGGAGAGGAGAATCCGCACTGCCTTTCTTCCTTTCCTGTTGGGGACTATTGTGCCTGATCTCTGACCTCAGGGCTTCTGGGGCCCTTGGCGGAGTCACCTCCTCTGGAGGTTGTCCAATTGATGATGGCAGCTGATAGTCATAGGTGGTGATCCATTGCCTGTGGGTAAAGGTGGGCTATGGTGGTATCATTGTGGGGATGAATGATTTCTGCCTACAAGCAGGGGAGATACTCAGTATGTGTACATCTGGTTAACATGGGTGCTACCCAATCAGTAGTGCTATAGTGCTGGAGCAGGATTCTGGAGATTTCTACTAGGCCTGGCATTAACCTTTTAAGGAGAGAAAGAAAAGAGAGAAAGAGAGATTGAGTGATTGGTTTTTAACAGTACCTCAGTGAGTTCCCAGGAATATGAGCCTTACCTGTGGGGCTGTGTGCCAATAGCCACATCTCTCTCCCCATAGCAACACTTCTTGCTTCTAGGCTTAGCTCAGGGAGGTACTTTCTTTCACCTCTTTTTTGGGCAGTTTTCCAGAACAATGATTCCAATCTCTTTTCCACTCTACATCTCCTTTCCACTGCCTCTATTCTTCGCTTTTTTTCTTTTTACATGAATGTTACTTCCTTTCTAATTTCTAGTGCAACTGATAACCACTGTAGTTCAATTATAGTTCCTTCCTGAGTCCGGATTGCATTTTTAAATATTATAATTATGAGAAATTAGGCTTCACTTGTAACAAGTGCAACTGTGTGACACCAAAATGTATAAAGGCAAAGATAATCCTCTTTTTAAACTTACACGTACACATTCACACAGCTTTTCCATAAGTGGGATCTATAGACCCATGCTGGGTCCTCTTATTTATCCCTTTCCACTCTTCTTCCTCCTTCCACTCAGATCTCTCCTCCATGCCACATCTTCCTCTTCTGAAGGACCAGTGTTAGCCATCTGGTGTGAATATCTCCATACTTTTCTCTGCTTATATAATACCTCACCGGTCTCCTTCCCACCCATAGATGTTTTTTTTTTTTTGTGTGTGTGTGTGTAAGTGTTTTCTTGATCAAAGTGGGATTCTGTTTACAAACCTACTTCTTATAGCTCATTAAAATCCTTTTAAGTCTCCTGATTTCCCTCTGATCTTTTAATTGCTGAGTAATATTTCATGATGTGGATATACTACCAATTATTTGAAGGAAGCTCCCCTCTTCCTGCAAGCATTGTACCTTGTGTTTGTGCTTTAGTTTTATGAGGTAGATTTTGAATTTTATTTCTATGGAACTGCAGGGTTGAATGGTACATACATATTTTTATTTGAACGGATGTCAGTAGATTATTTTTCAAAATAGGCTAAACCAGTTGCAGTTCTACCACCAGTGTAAGAAAATAGCCTTTTCTTCATATCCTAACAGTAGGTGTTGTTTGTTTTAATTTTTCTAATCTGATGAGTATGAAGTAATAGCTCATTATTTAATTTGCATTTCCCTGACCACTTTTGAATTCATATGATCTTTTTATATACTTGTCTGGTCATTGGGTTTGCCCTGTGAATTGCCTGTTCATACCCGTGTCCATTTTTCTAATGGCTTGAGTATCTTTTTTGTTTGTTTGTTGGTTTTGCTGGAGCTCTTTGTATATTATAGCTATTATCCGCCATCTGCATTGCAGATAGCTAATATCTGCCAGCTGCATTGCATGTATTTTTTCTAAATCTGTCATTTGTCCTTTGACGTTGCATATGACTTTTTCTCTTCAGCATATCAAAGTTTTGTTTTTATTTTCATAAATGTCTGTTTATCTTTTGTTTTATGACTAGGGCATTTCCTGTTTGGGGTAAAAATGCCTTCCCATCTTAGATTACTTACACACACCTCTTTGTGTCACTCAGAGTTCAATGACAGAAGCAGAGCATTTATGAAAGATATATAAGCGATTTATTATAGGGATTTGAAAAGCATTCCTGGGAACAGATTAAACAGTTGATGTGAGGCTGTTGCTTTTGCATCTGGTGCTGGAGCCAGAAGTTAGCAGGGCATGCAGTCAGTAAAAGAAGATGCTACATGTGAAGCAGGGTTACTCTGGAACGTGAGCTGGACGGCAGAGGGCAGCTGGGAACTCGTATTGGCCTCTTACTACATCCAGGCCTCCAACTCTAATGATAGAGGTTTCCTGAAGCAGAAGATGACTCCCTTTGTCAAAGATTTAAGTATGCACCTGACCCAGAAGTCAGAAAGGCTGAAGGAGGACATCCTGTAGGCGTTGTGGTCTTGGTTGCTGCCCCATGATAACAAAGTGACCCCGCACCAAACAGCAATGTGTGTGACCTTGCAGAAGTAACACCTTGTACCTGTATCTATCTCTCCAGGATAAAAAAGATGGTTGCTGCTTCATTTCCAACATTCAAATCTCAAACAAGGATGTCTCATGTGGTCCAGGCTAACAATGCAGGGAAGGGAATATTTGGGAAATATAGTTTGATTAGCTAAATGGACACAGTACAGATCCATCATAATCTTTCATGTGCCTGGTGTGAGATAAGTGCTACAACTTAATATTTCTTCCAATTGAATAGTGACTTATGTCTGTTCTATTTATTAATAAACCATCTTTTTTTCCTGCTGAATTGAAATACTGCTTTGTCACATACTAAGTTACACTAGCAATATTTGCTTTAGTTTAAATTGAGAAATTAGTCAAAATTTAGTTGTGTTTCAACACTAACAGATTTTCTTTTTCTTTTTTGACCTTAGAAATGCTTACATGTGAATGATAAAACATTTCCTACATTTACTGTGTGCTCAATTAGTTTTATCAAGTCAGGGATTTCTGACAGTAATAGTGATGTTTGAGTCTTAAAAGCCTTCATTAGTTGGTTACTCTTTAGATGGCAAATCTTAATTCCTCCATACCTGTATAACACACCCGTACAACAAAGGGATACTTCCTAGCTCTTGCTTAAGAGTTGAACAAAAATATTCAAAAGCAATATGCTGTGGCTGTGCGTGTGTGTGAAACACATGCAAAAGTAGCACAAAAAAAAGAGAAAAGACTGTTTAACTCACTGGTTCTAGGAAAGAATTTTCACATTCCAAATGAGAGTTTTCATATAAATTTATGGCATATTCCAAACACAAATTCCTTTGCAAAAAGTACATGGTTGAAAAAGGTATTAATTAATTGCCTGTTATTGAGATTTTAGGTTTTATAAAAATTATTTTCAAACTGGCCATTTTAATTGTTTAGGATCAAAATTTATTTTACCCGGATGGAGGAAGAAGCCCAGTCATGGAGATGGTTTAGTGAAGGTTTTCAGAGCCTTTCTTCTGTAGCAGTCTTTGATATACCTTCTTTTCACATTTCTCATTGACATCACATCTGTAGGATTTCTATACTCATAAGTAGTTTTAAGAACATTTATTTTGTCTTTATTTCTACCCACATCTGCAAAATTTGTGTGGCTGTCTGCAATTTATTTATGGATATACAAGTTCCTGAATGCAAACATTGAATGTGACTCCACACATATTCAAGTGAGAGCTTCTTTTTCTAATCAAATAAAAACAGCAAGTACAAGCCAGCTTTTATAGTTCCTGTGTATAAATATTATTGTGGATGCAGGAAATTGCAGATTTATCAGTAGTAGCCCTTTAATAGCAATGACAGAAAATCCAATACATACTCGGTAAAACTTTTTTTGCCTGTTTGCTAAAAATTTGTACCTTGTTAAGTTTTTGTCTCTCTCTCTCTCTGTCTCTGTCTCTCTCTGTCTCTGTCTCTCTCGCTCTTTTTTTTTTTTTTTTTAAGCTTAAACTGTTTTACTAGTGGTTCTTAGTTGCGACACATGCCTGGAGGTGTGTGGGAAACCCACCATTCCACACAGTGTTTGGTGGGTGACACAAGGTCTCTATTCTGTCACTCTCTTAGCAGAGGGGAAAACATGTCCCTTTTCTTGTAAAAAGAGCTGGAAAAAGCAATAAGAGTTGATTTCTGCTAGATTCTCCCCATTTGGGTTTTTCCCTACTTTGGTTAAATAAAAATTAATGTAGAATTTTTAAGTCTGGAAAAAGTCAGGATATCTGGCAATTTTTGTGGTTTGCCTAAGTGGAGAAATTATTAGCTAGTCTTGATTGTAATGAAAATGTGGAAAGAAAAGAAATGTGTTCTTATTTGAAGAGCTCTTATGAGGATTTCTGCAAGTCTTTGTAAAGAAAAAAGTATTTGATTACGGCGAGGAAACTGAAGACATGATAGAGTTAAATTCAGGGAGGGAATGAAGGAAATCTGAAATTCTGAAATGTGTTGCTATTGTGAAGTGTAACCCTTAAGATGTTATTTTTCATCTTCAGTTTCTGGTATTAAGATAGGAGGCAGATAATGGCAGATATTGGCAGCCATGCCACATAGTTTTTAACAAAAACAGCAGTTCCACTGAGAATTCTAACAGTGAAGCCATTAATGAACCTCTTATATATGAAAGCAACAAGTTAAACCTTGTAAAAGTCTTTTGTAGTATGTGAGGAAATAAAATTAACAGGTTGTCACTACACTGTGCTCCTGCATTTGTTTAATATTTGTACCACATTAGGAAGTCAGAAATTATTGTCCTAAAAGTTTAAAACTTTTAAATGGTTGTAGACCATCCTCCCTGGCCTTGCAAAAATTTTAAGTGTACGTAATTAAAATTGGAAAGGAGAGAAAATTTATTATAGTGAATGGAACCTAAGTAAGAACTTTGCCCCATACTTTACAAAGTAGAAACTGGTTCTGCCTTTTTTGTGTCTAATTCATGAGAGGAAATCCTTATTGACATCTGAAAAGCTGTGGATATGGAAGCATGGAAAACCAATGTATCTTTTCAGAAAATAGTTTTAGGTCAGAGATTAATAGTGAAAACTTAAAAGTTAACATGAGAACTTGGAAGCTCTCTTTATTTAGTACATCTAGGTAAGTGAATGATTTCTTACTTCTTCCTTTTCTCCTCATGCCCCAGCCTGCTGCCCATTTCTCTTGAGCAAAGCTCTCAGAGAGAGTCATTTGTTCTATCTCAACTGACCATTGGTTTTTATCCTTTGCCTGTCCTTTAAATAAATCTCTTTCCCTCATCCATCTTCCTTAGCAGCCCTTTTCTGATAGTTGAAGTTATGGGTTTTGTTTTTCTCAGCAAAACAAGAAAAATTGCCAGAATACATTTTTCTAAATCACTGCTTTGATCATCACATCCCAGCCATCTCCAGAAATCTGGAGTGGCTGTTCTTGTTGACTATGTTAAATTTAAGCACCTTTGCAGGTCCCAGAGGCCCATTGGCATATGGCCCTACCCCGGCCAAGCTGGGAGTAGCTGCACTTACGGGTATCATCTGTCAGATGAGTGGCTCTGGCTACCCCTGCACCCAGCCATATTGAAATCCCGCGGGTGCTTTCGTACACCAAGATGAAGGCTCATTTCTCCACTGCATGCTTCAGTGCCCTCCCTGTTCTCTGAATATCAGTAATATAGGTGGCACCGTCCAATTCACATTTTGGCGCTTATTCTCTCTTCTTTTTAGTTGTTTAATGAATATTCTAAGTCTTGTCTCCAATGAAATTATCAACTCTTGAAAGGAAGGGCCTTTCGCCTTAGCATCTCATATATGGAAGTTAAAGTAGTATTTGTAGACTTATTTTAAAATATTTAGTAGCAGTAGTACTAGTAGTAGTAGTAGTAGTAGTAGTAGTAGTAGTAGTAGTAAAAACAGCTCACGCTGGAGTACTTACTAAGTGCCAGGAATTGTTCTGAGTGCTTTATACATATTCCGTTTAATCTTCAGAGCATGAGTTTGTTACTGCTGAGGCACAGAGGTTAAATGACTTGTTCAGGGTCACACAGGTAGTAAGTGGAGGCGCTACACTTTGAACCCGGCCTGGCTCCAGAGTCCAACTTCTTAACTATCGTGTAACATTGTAGGTCTAGTTGAGAGGAATAGTGTCTTAGATTGCTAATTCCATAAATTACAATTGTAATTATGTTTTTTCCTTTCCTCCCAACATTTTGTTAGGAAAAATTTCATACAGAGCTGAAAGAAGGATGCAGTGAACATATATATATATATATATATATATATATATATCCATTTCCTAGATTCTGTGATTAACAGTTTGCTTTATCACATATTTACCCATCCCTGAATCCATGTTATTATTTTGATGCTTTTCAAGGTCAGTTGCAGACACTTGTATACTATACCTCTAAACATTGCAGCATGCATGTCATTAACTAGAGTTCAACTTTTATTTTTATTTTTAAGTAGCAGGATTTTTTTTTAAATTGGGGAATATTGGGGAACAGTGTGTTTCTCCAGGGCCCATCAGCTCCAAGTTGTTGTCCTTTAATCTAGTTGTGGGTGGCGCAGTTCAGCTCCAAGTCCAGCTGCCGTTTTCAATCTTAGTTGTAGGGGGCACAGCCCACCATCCCATGCGGGAATTGAACCGGCAACCTTGGTGCTCTCTAACCAACTGAGCCATCCAGCCACCCCTCCGGCAGCTCACTCGCAAGTCTAGTTGTGGAGGGCACAGCTCACTGGCCCGTGTGGGAATGGAACTGGCAACCCTCTTGTTCAGAGCTCATGCTCTAACCACCTGAGCCATCCAGCCACCCCTAGAGTTAAACTTTTTAATGATAAATTTTATACACAGTAAAATGTACAAATTGTAAGTGTACTATTTGATGAGTTTTGATATATGCATACATTTTACAACCCAAATCGCTACCAAGATAGAGAAAATTATATGGTTGTTTTTTTATTGACTATTTGGCTGTCTTGTAGTTCAAGTATATGAGCTGTACATTCCCCCCAATTAAAACCTGCTTTGCTGATTGTCTCATGACCTCTCATTGGTTCTGGAATTTATTGATCTCATAGAAGGCAGGGCCATCTCCAGCATTACTTGACGTGGAGCACATACCCAGAGGTGTGGGGAATGATGGATTCATGGTAGGCCTCACTTCTAAAGCAGGGTGTGTGCAGCCACTCAGTTGGTAACGATTCCTTTGATATGTAACGTTTCACACTACTTTCATGAATTAAGTTGACCTTTTCTCATTAGTTTTCCAATAGAACATGCTTTGCTCAGGTGGCTTTGATGTTGAGGGGATGCTGCCCTTGAAACCCATCCTTTTTTTGTTGACTGCCATTTGATAGATACTGTTAAAAGATTCCTCAGACTGCTGTAGAGAAGTGTGGTTCTGTGGGTTTCTTCTCCATCTACCCTCATTCCCTTGGTGATCTCATTCAGTCTCGTGACTTTAAATACCTCTATTCACTGATGATGACATCAAAATTTATATTTCTGGCCTAGATCTTTACCCTAGAATTGTCATCTCCGTTTGAGTGGCTACAAATACTTCAACTTCAACATGTCAAAAACTGAGTCTTCCCCATCCTTCTCGTTCCAGATCTGTGCCATCTGTAGTGTGCTTAATCTCAGTTGATCGCGGGTGTTAGAATTCAGTTAGTTTAAAGCTAGTTAATAACTTCAGAATAAAGAGTCCAGCCTTTCATAGGTTTTACCTAATCCCCGGAGGGGCCTCTTCCTCTCCCTAGTTTAAATTGAGAGAGAGAGAGAGAGAGTGTGTGTGTGTGTGTGTGTGTGTGTGTGTGTGTGTTTAAAATGTAACATAAGATACTTAAAAGGTGAGATCTTTAGAATACTGATTATTATCTTGGGAAGCCAGTAGATTTGTGTTTTTAACAGAAATGTATTTGTTTAATAATTTATTAAATAATTGATGGTGATATATTTGTTGGGAATGTCAACTGGACTTTAGGTAAACTCTTTTATAGTTTGTCCAGTTCTTCATGTTTTATCTGTAATTTATCTCACATCTAATTCTAAGCAAGCACAAGTTGGGTGTCTGGATGATGCTATCGCTTATGCACTGTAATGTTTTTTGACACTTCAGGAAAGCTGCATCAAAAGGAAGAAAATTCCTGACCACCTGCTGTTAGGTTTTCATGTAGAGTAGTAACACATAAATAACTCTTAGACTGGCAGTCTTAACACAATAACAAAATGGACTCTAGTTGCTGGAAGATGAAAAATGTCAGAGAGCAGTTTCATATACACTGGCCTGAAAGGATTGTCGGGAGAAAAGAGGAGGATGTGGGGGCGGCCCTGCTCCAGACGCCTGCAGGAGGTAGAAGAGTCTTTCCCCTGCTTTCTTACTGCCATTTTTACCCCTGGTGAGTTTCAAGGGAAAGTTAGGGAGATTGATGAGAGAGAAGTAGCACTGTTAGGGTCACTTCTGAACACGATTCTTAGTGTGTGCCACGTGTGGCAGACCTGCTTGCATCTTTTTCTCTATTTGTAGCATAACCTGTGGCAGAACATTACTTTCATGAGAAAGGTCAGTGTTTTTTTGGCTGGTTTTATGAAATTCTGACAACTGGTGTGAAACTTTAGAGCATAGACAAGGGAGGTAAGAATTACTGCCTCTCATTACCCCAAGAATTCGACATTTCGGAAATTTTCACAACCCTGTCCTCCACCCTGATGCCCTCCACGTCCCAAGGCACTTTGCCCACCTCCAAATAAAACCAGCAAAATTGCTGTTCTTTTTGAAGATGTGAAGGGTGTTGGGGGTTTTATTTGGTCAGAGAGCTGGAGTAAGTGCTGATTATTAAAAGCAAAAGGGCAGTGTTCTTAAATGGCTGGTATTCCTGATCTTTTGGAAGTAAAAGCAGGTGAATAAACATTATTTGATACTTGAATTCTATACAGAGGGGAGGGTGGAATGAGAAGACAATGCAGATGCGTGATTGTGTTTTCTTACAGTATTTCCTAAATTGTGTGGGTCAGTGCGGCTTATTGGCACTTAGTTTTGTGGAGTTGAGGAATATTTTTTAAATTATAGATATTTCTTAGAAGGTGGGTGCAGTGGATATACTACAATTGAATGGTTTTCTGTTCAATAAGGTGGTCAATTCTTGGAATTTGGGGATCCATGAGGAGAAGCAAGTATGTGTAAAGCTTGTTTGTGTGGCAGGTACATTAGGAAAGAGAGCAAGCCCAGGGTCAAAAGATGTGAGAAAGTAGAGAAAAGTTGTGGGTGAAGGAAGAGATAATTTTCCTGTTGGATAAAATGGATCATGATCTTGGAAAGACAATACCAAGAAAGAAGTTCTTGATTTGAAAAATCTGGGCCATATGCTCTGCAGGTTCTAATAAGCTAAATGTGGATTCATTCAGAGAGGTTAATTCTGAGCAAGCTTTATATTTAATAGAAATTTTGGTAATGATGGAGGTTCATTATTCAGCAGTCACAGAACATACCCTCCCGTGTGCACTGATGGGTTATCTTTGTATTTTTAAATTCTCATACTTCCCTTACTTATAGCCCTCAATAATTTTGGCAAATCTGCCTAGGAACCAAATCTGTCATAATTGGATGAGTTGCTTCCTAAATTAGATGTGGTAGACGTGAAGTATATTTTTTCTAAGCAAAAAAACCCTGAACATCACAGTGATTCTTAATTCTCAGTCATGTATTTGTCCTAAAATAAAATTGTTAGGAGCTGGGATATCAATGAGATTATTCGTTTCTTTTGAAAAATAGTAGTCATTTATGATAATGGATAGCATGTGTTGTCCTATATAATTTTATAGAACAAGGAAAAGAGACATTACTTGATTTTAAATGACTATGCAGAAGGAATTTTGGAATTAGGGATTCTAAGTATTTTGAAATCTAGCCTTGATTCATCAAGCCAAACTAGAGAAATGTCGTGTCTAATATAATACATTTTATAAAGCAAATTACTGGACTATGAGATAATGTGGTCAGTTTTATATTAATACTAAATACAAAAAGTGTATCCAGGCTGTTGACTCTCACTAATGATCGATCAATCTTTGTTTTGGAGATTATACATTAACTCAGTGAGGGAACTAAAACGAGAAAATAGAGAGTTGCAGGAAGCAACAGAGGGGGTCTGCCATGTCTGAAATGTGATTATATTCTCACCTTGATGTATCTGTCCACATATTGCTATTAAAAATCGCAAAGATTTTTTGAACATTTACTGTGGGCCAGCCTGTTCTCAGGACTTTACAGGTATTAAGTGCCCCTGTGGTTGTTACTGCTATTAATTCCATGTTAGGAATGAGGGGCCCAAGGCACAGTGAGGTCGAAGGACTTGTCCAGGGTCCCCAGCCGAAGTGTGGAGCAGGATTCTTAATCACCCACCGTGCTGTTAGTGCCTGTTGAAATAATAGGTGGATTTTCTAATGGCATGCAGAATGAGCTTTAAATTTTAAAGAGACAGTTCAATTTCTGACAACTATTCACATAGTGGATGCTTTATCTTTTTAAATGTGTCCTTTCTTAGAACAGATTAGTTACCGCCTTGTAGATCCCTGCCTAAGAAGCACGTTTATGATCATCACCAGCACAGCTGAGCTAATGCGTGAGATGTGCTTCTCTTTGTTCATCATGTAGTGGAAGATTTTTACATTTTAAATTATACTCCTAGTCCAGAAGATTTGTAATGTAAGAGAGTAGGTATTTACTTGGTGACCCTTATGTGATGAAACGTTATAGTTTGGGTCCCCGGGATGTGATGAGGAAACATGAACTGCTCTTCTAAGTAGGTGCGTGTTCCTTCTTGCCGACTTGATAGATTCCAGCCATGGGTCACCAAAGGTGAGATCACGACAAAGCATGTTTAGGTTCCTTACCCGTAGCTTTTTCCAGGGTTGACATGAAGAACAAGTCTGCCTGTTCTCTAAAATTTCCTTGGAGATACTGTTTGATTTGTTTCCTTATTGTTCCTATAGTTGGTTCTATTTTATAAGTAATTCACATACTTTTGTACTTAAGTGTCCCCCCCACCATAAACTAATGGGCTTCCTTTATCAGATGAAAGAAGTGTCTTTCCTCTGACATAAGCCCATTTAATCCCTGGGTCAATGAAAGGTGGTGGTTTTGTTCTTTGGCTTGGCCACCAGGAAGATCAAGGCCAAATTTGTGTCCACTAGAAATAACTATTCCATCGTTCTACTAAGGCTCTTCTGTCAAACCCTTAGAATCTGGTGAAATCTCTAGACTCAACACAGTATTTGCATTATAATTTCAAGAGGTTCTTGTATCCTATGTAACATATCCTGGACCCTTAGAGTTAAGAATCCCTACTTTTGATCTTTTTACATTTTATTTCAACCATTCTGTTCGTATGAATGTGTCATGCTAAGTGTCCTTGACTTTATAGCAGTAGGTTATATGTAAATGATAAATACATTGTTTTTAGAGGTTTTAAGGAACTGAGCAGTTGCGCTCTGTATTTGGCAGCTAGGCCGTGGGAAATGCTTTTATCACAAGAGGAACTATTTCGGTTCTCAGGATGATAAAACAGGTGGGCTGATGTAAATGGCTGTAGTGTTTTTGTCTGATGATTTCCCAGAAAAAGCAACCTGAAGAGGGGTGTGTGTGTGTGTCTGTGTGCGCGTGCACACATACCAGGGCCTAAAGATGGGGTTCTTGTGCACTCTTGAACACAGTTGTGAATGGGTATTCAGTGAAGTTACGATGTTTTTACATCTTTGCACTGTGGTTCTTGGTAAAGTCTTTTGATGAATGTTGTAGAAAGGCTTGGGCATTGGCGCTGGGGCTACAGTTTTAAAATCTGGTTCCCAAGTGGGAGAAGAGCCGTCTCTGGGCGGTGATGGAACCACTAGCCCTTGCTGTCAGGGCTGTTGGTTACAGACACTTCTGCAGGCTGGTTTCTAGTGGGAGGGCCTGAGTTGGAGGCCATGGCTAGGCTTTGCTCTGGGGCCTCCGTGTGTAAAGGGATGGTGTATTTAGTTTGGGCTTCGCAGGATAGGATGCCTCATTGTATTTGCCTTTGGAGATTTCTTGCTCTTTAATGTCCTCTTCCCATAGGGGGAAAGGAGGCTCAACGTCTGATCCTAAAGATTGTTCCCAAAACGTTGGCTAGTGTGGAGGAACAGCTAAGGAGAAATGTTTGGAATTGCTACGATTTTCACCTCTTTTTCCCTTCTCTCTTTGTGAAAGACAATTTGTAGTACATTTTGTGTCTCTAAGGGAGACTTGAGTACCCAGCTGGTTAGATATATTTAAAGAAAGAAAAAAAATCTCTTTTAACAGACCTTGAAGAAATCTATTATAAATTTAAGTGGGAACCTGAGAATGCTGTGGCATACAGGCAAAACTAATTAAAATAACTGATAAAAAAATCAGATGTAGCCTTTTCAAGGTTAAAATGTACGAAAATTATGTTAATAAGCTCTGCTTTTAACTCTGTAAACTATAGGAATTCGTTCCTTTGTGCAGTGTGAAACCACCATCACCTGTGCCCTCTAGTGCATACTGGATGAGTTTGACAGTAAAATTTTGTGCTGTTTCCTCCCTCTGCCCTAGTTACTGCTGAGATTTTTGGTGTAAGAGCTCTCTTAGCTTCTCTGATCTCCTTATCCCTGGATGTTGGGCAAGGGGTACCCTTGTTTCTTCCTGCCTGTCTGGTCCTGCTGCAGTGCTCTGGGCCTGAAGCAGCAGGAAGTGCATCCTGGCAAGTATGGCAGACTCCTGGCAGTGAGCTCCTCGAGGCCAGGGCAGTTTCTGCCCTGCTGTTGCCCAGGCATAGCGTTCTGTCCTGGGAATGTTTACCTGTGCCAATTGAGGGGCAATAGTTAAACATCTTGCCTTGCTTTCCCCTCTCCTTACTTAGTGAGCTGGCACCTGGGGTAGAGGAGGTCATGTAGGGATCCTAGAGATCCCAGCAAGGTCAGCACCTGTGGCCGTCCCTCTCAGGTGCTGCTGGGATATCCCCCAGTGGATCCCTGAAGTGGAGCCCAAGGTGCTATTTGCTGGGGATAGGCAATTGAGTGCCTTTTGGAAGCCCCCCAGAAGTCACTGTGGCAGCACTGTGGGTGTGGTGGCCAACCCGAGGCCTGTGAGCCCCACGGACAGCGGTTTGTCCACTTGCTAAGGCTTGTGACAGCAGCTTGTTATTGCATGACTGTTGTTTATTGGCGTGGTGGCTTTTTAGCCAGCCCCTACCCTGCTCCCCTTACCTTCACCTTCTTCTTACTTAGCCTAGTTTTGCCTGTCTCTGAATGAAGACGGGTGATGATTAGCTGCCCTTTTTTCAACTGGCACATTTGGCATTGTAGAGAACATGGTATAAGACAACTGTTCATTTCAGGTTTCTATATCTGTCACAAATGGTGTTTTAGGTTTCACATATCAAAATTGATAGGTTACCAAGGAAAAGCTAAAAAAAAAAAAAGACATTGACTTTTTACAGTATACACAATTTTAATAACAAAACTTTGCTGTACACTGCACTTTGTTACCATTTCTCCTCAGACCCCAGTGTAATAGTATTTTCTCCTCCCCCCCAATCCATTTGCCCACCCCCACCCCCCAAACAAATGGCTCTAAAGGTTATTGAACACAATGTGTTTAGACTGTACTTTTGGTTTCCAGTCTCAGTGTTGATAGGAAGGTTCAACAAACATTCCATAAATCAAACTTTTTTTTTTAATTACCAAGGAAGAATAGATTAATGGAAGGAGTAGCAGATGTTTCCAAATGTTTGCAATAACAGTATGAAAGCTTAAACCATCATTTTCTATTTGTTTTTTTGCCTTAAATTATTCAAGTTTGCCCTAGGTTAGGAACAGAAATATGTAATTACCTATGGATGGCCTTATCACCTTTATCTTTTTCTGGTTGAAGCACTTTCACCAATAAGATGAGAAGGATGCCTCAAACAGACTTCTGAGACAGGTCTGTCACTGTATTGCTCTATTAGAAAAATGGTAATGTAAGTCAGTTTCTAAAAATACTCTTTCAAAATTTCATGTCGATATCCACACTTTGGAGAGAACAGGGCATTTACAGTTTTCTTTCCCTCGGTAGTTGTGTATAGGAAGTATGCCTTAAGAAAATGATATGCCTGTTTTGAATTTTAGGGTTCAGACCTAGTGCTACATGGGGCCCATTTTTACTGGAAAGATAGAGTCTAGCTCTTGGTGACTAGCATCAGAATAAGCAGATGGATTTTAATAATTAGTGGAGTTGGGAAGTTCAGTCAATTCCATTCATTGAATTAGTACAGAAATTAACTTAGGCACATTAAGAAATTACATGTGTTAGTGCAGATTTTTGGCTTAAAAAATTAGTATCTTTGCTATTTGATGTTGGCAGTGGGTATTCTCTGTGTTGGTGTATGGATTTGCAAATTTGTCAGCCCACTCTCATTTCAGAAAGGTGATTGAAATCCCTGGCAAGCTACAGAAATGAATATAAATGATTCCAAACTAGCTCTTGGTTACTAAGTGGGTACAGAATCATAACCTTCTTTAACTTTTTCCAGAGAGATTTAATTATTTTTCTGGTTTTTGATTAAGTGGTCGTTTTTCCCACTAACCTTGAAAATGAAATAAAAGGGGAGGGGGGAGAGAAGAGACTGAAGAGGATAAAACTAAACCGATAAACAAAAGCCCTAACATTGCGTTAGCAGGATCTGCAGTGTAGCTGTGATGCCCTGCCACCCTAGCCAGCTGGTAAAGGGAGCACATGAGACTGACAGGCTCATCTTCAAACCTGTGCTGATACCGAAACACAAATAGACCAAAATGAAATGGAATCCTGCCTTCCATGGGCAATTCAAAAGGGTGTTTGCGCTTTAATGAAAAAGGAAAATGCTGTTTGGCATTGTTACTCACTTTTCTCAGAGAGCATTACCCAAAAAATGGAGGACCAAACAAAAAAAATCAGTTAATTTTCAACTTGAAAGTATGCCTTGCTGGCCTTAGCTATGCTGTTCTTCTGAATTACTAAATGGCTTGCTTTTCCAATTTTCTACATACATTAAGGATTTTGCTGATTGATGGTCCGTTTTACTAACTGTAATCTTTAGGATTAATGTGGGGATACCCAGCCAATACTTTTCACCCTTCTACTCACAGTCTCCATTAATTTTGGTTGTGGTTGAAATGATGGAAAATACTCTCTTGCTGTCCTTCAGGGCTAGTGGAATCTTGAGTGTTCAGGACACAGTTGTATTGTGACAAAGCTTTCCCTTGACAAATGGCTGTGGTTACCCTGATAAATGAGTTGGTAAATTTTAGCTTGTGGAGCTCTCATTTGTAATGGGGGTTTCTGATCCAGCCCTTCTGTAGGGAAGCAGTGAGCTGTGCTCTATGCCGTAAAATCAGCTTCTGTCCCTGCCCAGGCAGGCCCTGGGGCTGGTTTAACAAGAGATGAAATGCTCACTGCTAAAGATCAGCTGAAGTCGACTGGGCTGAGACTTTGCCAAACTAATCTACCCACCTTGAAAAATAAAGAGAGCACATTTTCACCATAATGTATGATCTTGCATGCTTTTTACTGAGACACGTTTTCTTTGAAATGTAGGTAGACACCCACCCCTCTCTTGGTATTAAAAAGAAAAAAAATTAATTACAGTGGAATCTCATGGGTTAAACTGTAGTCTTAACATGTTTTCATTTCAGTCCAGGGAAGAAAATATGCCTTGAATGAAGGATATCATGTTAATAGTCCTGTTAAGGAAAAGAGAACTTTTTTTTTTTATGGTAATGGTTTTCTCTAAGGATTTATTATGCCCTTTTCACATACAGTAAAATGCCAGTTGTAAAGATGCTCATTCTTCCAAAATCAAGTCAGTAGTCTAATTTCTTGGTTTTTGCTATTACATACATGGAATTTTGTTTATGGAAAAATTCTGTGTGAATTGGTAATTTGCATCTGAATCCCAATATGTTATAGTTTCTCCATAGAAATCATAATTGAAGAAACACGATACTTGTGGCTCTTTTCTGCATGAAAAGTATGGCATATTGTCATTTGTTAATTATGGAATGTTTGTATTAAGAGAGGCACCAACCCCCCCTTTCAATTGCAGGTCCTCGGGCCTTCGCCTGTTTGATGCAGATTGTGTACAGCTACCCATTTGCCTCACTTTTGGCTGCCTTTTAACTTCAGCTAAGCTGTTTTTTGCGAGTCAGATTTCAAAATGCTGCTTTTCCCTTTCCCCCCTCACCTCCGTGCCATCTTTGGGGGACCACTGTGTGGCTGCATAAGCATGTAGCGTGTTCTACCATGAGAAGGTTTGCCCCAGTCATATGTTGTTCCCTTCACTCAGAAGGCACTGCTGTTACAGTATGACTGTGTATCTTTATTAAAAGGCCAAGTTTTAGCATATAATATTTAGAAAGTGAATTTTTTAATGGTTCCTTTATAATATATTCTGATGAGAACCGGTGTTATGCCTGTTGCTGGCCAATTATTTTTCGTTTGGCTCTTTGAGGTTTGAAGATCAGGAAAAGGCAGAAGGGGTTTAACCCCTTTGTCAAGGCATCTTTGACCATGACAGGTGAGGGGGAGGGAATTTTTTGTGTGCTTTCCAACTAGAGGGAGCGGGTCATAGGACTGTTGACTGTCTTCTCTCCAAAATAATTTCTAAATATTTTTTCACATACAAATGTAGATATAGAATTTAGTAAACTGATTAGTAAAATGGTAATTTAATACTAGTTTAAAATAATTGTCTAAATGCCATAAAAATCAACATGTCCTTTTTAGTTAAACTAGAGATGTATGATACAAAGTCAGTGTAATTATTTAGTATTGATTTCATTGTAATCAGACCTTTTCACAATCACTTGGATTCATTGATGAAATATATTAAAGAGTCATTCAGCTTATTAGAATTATATAAAGGGTTCTGATTTCTTGATGTGGACTTTGATAATATCTATTAACCTAGGCAAAAACTCTGGAAGGAGAGTGTTTAATATTTACCAGTCTTCAGCACACATGAAATTCTACTTCCCACACTGGCAGTCAATTGCAGATTTGAGTAAATACCAAATTATCATACAAGAGAACTTTACTAGGTCTCCTTTTAAGCAGCAAGCCTGTCGTGGTACTTGGGATGGAAAGCAATGATCAACTGAGTATTGATCCATATCTTTTCCTACTCAGTAGTTTCTTTCCAAACTGTTTTCAATAGAAAAAAATAGCATATGGAGACCTTAGTGTAAATGTTTACACTCAATAGTATATAATCACATACATGAAATGTCTTATTTTGAAGTAAGCATTTTTAGATTTTTCCAACAAGAGTGCAAATTAATGTGAGCATTGCTTCATTTAACACTTAAAATATGGTTTCATTAAAAAAAATTAAAAACACTTCAACACCTCAAAAACTTAAGTCTCCACTTGGTTTTGAAAATTAGACTTAATGTCACCATTGGTAAAAATTAGATATTTATTTAGCCCCTACTATGTAAAATAGGTTACTTATCTGATGTACTTTTTGATGACGGGTAGATATTATACTTCACATTCTTTGTATGGCAGCTGCTGACACTTGCACTGTCCATAACCATTAATGATGATGAAGGGTCCTTCATGGGTGGGTTCATATTCATTATACGGTCCTTGGTCTGACATGTTTGACATATGGAGTCGTGTTTGGGATCGGAGCTGCCTGTGGTTCTGAATCATTGAGCACTGCCTGATTCTTCTTAAAGTGGGAGGGCAGCACTTCCTGGAGATGAACACTATGAAAATAATAAAAAAGAAAGAAAACAACAAAGCCATTGTTCCCGTAATTACCCGCTGAGTGAAGATGGCATTGTCTGGTTCGGGAAAGTGTTCCTCAGTAGTAACTGCTATGCCTGCAGTAGTTGGGATTTCTTTGTCTCCCACATGGTAACTTGATGAGCTTATTCTTTTTGTATATTCAGTGGTTGGATCTCTGTAAGTTGTAGCCATGGCTGTGACAGTGGTTGATAAATTCCAGCAGAGCTGAAATCCATGGACTGCATCTAGTATATCCTCTCCTTGGGTGTGGTCAGGACTGTGGCACAGGATGGAATGTTCCCACCGACCTTGGAAACTGCCCAGCCAGGAGGCCAAAGCACATATTCGAGGGCTGCATTCCCACAGATTGCCAGAGAGGCCAACGGTTGTGAGGGATCTCAGGGAGTTTAAGATCTTGGAATCGAGACTGTTTAACTTGTTGTTATCCATGAGGAGTATTTTAAGATTGGGCATCGTTTCAAACACTGTCAGGTCGATGGCTTTGATTTCATTTCCAGTCAGGTCTAGCTTTTCTAAAGTGCCCCAGGTCCACTCCATTCCACATGTCAAGTTGCTGATTTTGTTCCATTGTAAGAAGAGCATGTGCAGACTGCTTAGCCGTAGGAAATGAGCAAAATTAATCTTCGTCAGCTGGTTGTGCTCTAGGTGAAGCTCTCTCAGTTTGATTAATCCTGCAAATCCATTGCGAGCCAAACTTCGCAAACGGTTTGTGCTCAAATCCAGAAACTCCAGACTACGACAGTCCCAGAATAGGCGTACTGGGATAGTCCGCAGGGAGTTGGACCGTAAATGCAAGGTCTGCAGCTTCCGAAGGCCATAGAAGAGCTCTGGGTGCAGAGATGACAGCTGATTAAAAGACAGGTCCAAATTTTGCAGGTTAATCAGTTGGGTAAAAGTTGTGTTTGGCAAGTAAAATATTTTGTTGGAACTTAAGATTAATTCCTTAAGTTTATATAGTCCTTGAAAAGCATCTTCTTTTATTGTTGAAATTTGATTATGGTCTAAGTGGAGCCAGGTAAGTTGACTGAAGCTGGCAAATTGATCCCTTTCGAGCTCTGTGATGTGATTGTGCCTCAGGGACAGGCCCAGGGAGCCCTTGTCTGTGGCGTTTGGCACCGAGTGGAAGCCCTGAGAGTCGCAGTAGAAGAGCAGCTTCTCACAGCGGCATTTGGGTGGACACGCCATTCCCAGGGCAGGCAGCATTTTTAAAACCATACTCATTGCATATATTGCTGCCAGCATAGGGGCCCCGAATGGCCACTTGAAATGTAAGCCTGCAGAATATAATTTAAGGAAAACAAGAAGATAGGATATTTTTCATCAAAACGTATGAGCCATTAAAAAAAACAAAACATTATGGCGAAAGATTTCACTGCATATCACTTATTTTTCATTTGCTGCAGAAAAACTAACCTTGTTAGTCTGACTGGAACAAAACTTAAACCATTAAAAAAGAAGATAAAACATGTCCTGTCATCAGCAATATATGCTTTTACCTAAACCTCAAAATCCAAAAAATGACAGTGACTTCCCTCATATAAGGTGAACTCAGTGGCTTATTTTAAAAAGCACGGTTTCTTGCTGACTGTACAAGACACAGAAATGCATGGACTTACCCA
This sequence comes from Rhinolophus sinicus, assembly GCF_036562045.2. NCBI lineage: Eukaryota > Metazoa > Chordata > Mammalia > Chiroptera > Rhinolophidae > Rhinolophus > Rhinolophus sinicus. The sequence goes on from NC_133759.1 coordinate 80,661,678, forward strand.
TTCTTCTGAGCACATTGGAGGCTGCATTCAGTCGTGGTTGTTAGACTCAGCGCAGTGAGTCTGTAAAAGGCTCCATGCTGGAGCCTTTCACCAATTTCCTGTTTTCTGTGTCCCAGGCTTTCTGAGTAAAATTGAATCCACCAGGGTGAGTTGTTTTTTCCTTAGGATATTCCTCTCAACAGCATTGGTTACATTTTCTGAGACCACGCTGATCCCTTCAATCAGTTCAGAATATAAGTTATTAATTTCGCCCTGCTCAGCTGGTTAATCAAAGCGTCAGTCTCTGCCTTCCGCAGCTGTTAGTTCTCTCGGTCTTAACTTGTTGATGGCAGATGGGCGGCTTGTTGCAGAGAAGAGCTCCTGGAGCAGCATGAGTGCATTTACTGAAAAGCTTTTCCGAGAAACGGCACAAGAATGGATTTGCTTATGTGCTGCGACCACACAGAACTGTATATAGGCTGACGTCACCGGGTGACGTGTCTTTTGTTTGGGTTTTCCAGAAGCTTTACTGTTATAAAGCACTGTGCTTTGTAACAGTAGCGGGTCGTTGTAAGACCCCCAGTTACAATAAAGTGAGAAAGAAGAACTCCTGACTTAAAAACATGGTATTCCTTCAGTAAGGGAGCAGCCGTGAGGTTGTAATAAAGGCTGCATTCAAGAAGGCCGTCTGAACAGTGAGTTGAGTTAGCAGAGTGATGGTTTTTAATGCTGCGAGAGCCAGTGTTAGACTGCCGAGTCTGCATAGAGAGATCCTCTAAATGGGCAGGAGCCTGCATGATTTATGAAGTGCTGATCTAACGCCAGTCTATGCAAGTTAGTGCCCGCTGCTCTGGTAGTTTGGGCAGCTACTCAATCACCTTGTTGTCATGCTTGGTTAAAATACAAGTATGATTACGATTTACTTTCAGTGTGTTGGTAAATTAGATTAAGTGGGTTTGGCTTCTTTGTCCTTAAGAGCTGAACATCATAAACCAAGAATAAAGGGGGAGGAAAAATCCAAAAACAAAAACCTCACAAAGCAAAGCATTTGGTTATTTTGCTCTTTTGAGTATTTCAGGAAAACTCTAATTTAAAAGATTTCTCCTATTTTATAGCTTGGTCCTATTTTATAACAATGTTTTATCACAGTGCTGATTGAAAAATACGCTGATTTTTCAGTCACTGAGAGAAAAGGGGAGGTTCATAGAGTCATTTAGTATCACGTTCCCTAAGTATTAACAGTGGAACAGAAATGATTTAGGGCAAGTGGTACAGCATGGCTGGATTCTGACACAATCTCTTGTATGTATCTCAGAATCGCATCTAGTCCTTCAACTGAAAGTCTCATCTGATGCTGGGATTGGGGCGTTATGGGACTCAAATAACAGAGCATTTGTTCGCACACCTACTAGGTCACACCACACACTTCAGAACTGACTCAGAGTCTCGTACTAACTGTTGTGGGACTCTCTCTAGTGCATACAAAAGGTTACTCATACTTCTTTGGAATAGGATTTTTGCTTTGGCCGTTTGTACTTAACCTAACTGTCTTCTCCCTGTTGAATAGTGGCATCACTTTTCAGAGCTTGGTTATTAATGTACAGCTCCATGTTTAGTGTTGTATGAATGGGAAAGATATTTCTAGCATGAGTCAGGGTCATATTTTCAGGCCTGACAAAGGTAAGGCCTCTTACACATCGTACCTTATTGATGTGGCCTTCCATGCCATTTTCTCTCATATCATTGGTACTTATCCTTGGTGGGTCTTGTCTCACACCTGGAAGCAGAAATCTCAAAACTACCCATGGTGTCTGTGAAACATCTTTGGCTTGTTGGCTTCCAGGGGCTTTATTCCACTGGACAAGTCTAAGAAGTCATTGTTTTCAGGGATACAGTTTCTGTGTTGGAGTGTGGCACTAGCGTGAGTACTGGAGGAAATCAAGGTCTCTTCCCCAGGATCCTGTGTGAAGGTGCTGTGAATGGCAGCAACTGCAGGTGTATAGTTTGAGTCCTTCTAGAAGCAGACCCCCAGATGGGATTAGAGGTATGAGTTTTACTGGGGGAAATGCCTGGCGAGTATAAAGGAAGAGAGGAGACAGCAGGAATACCCTGAGGACCGACAGTCTTCAGACCACAGGGCAGGTACGACACCTGTGAAGGCAGAGGGGAAGGAAAGATTTGACAGGTAGGATCTGAGACTGCAGCACCTCCCTAAGACGTTTCCCCCAAGCTCAGATTGCCCGTGAGTGGAACCCCTCCTAGGAAGGAGCCTGCACTAGCGTTCCCAATCGTTTTCCTGCTTGCTGGTCAGCAAAGGGAGGGAGAGGTCCTGTCGTAGACCTCAGGGATGCCACTCCCGCCACTGACCTTGATGCTTTCCATAGTCTCTCTCTCCATGGGCTAGATGTTCTTAACCTCGGTCTATAGACTGGCTTCTCGAATTTCATTGCTCATGCATTTGTCTGGTAATAAGGTTTAATCAGACTCTTATAGGGTCCATGACCCTGAGTTTCAGAGTTACTGTTCTACAGGAACTTGTTTCCAAAATTTCCAAGGGGGGAAGCTGATAAAGGTGGTCTCTTTATTTTTTTAAAGGAACAGAAGCCCTTGGGCTGCTGTAAATGTTCTTGTATTGAAGTCAGACACCTTCTGATTAAATAAAATCTTTGCCGGGCAGGAGGAGCTAGATTAAATTTTTCCCTGAAGTAACCACTTCAGTTCTATGTGGAGAAAAGCATTTTAGAGTCCATTGGATCAGAGCAACCACGATTAGGAATGAGTTGTGAGGTGAAAATTAGAAGGAAAAGCATCTCCTTCCTTCCCCTTAGACTTTTGGTTCCTTTCTGCCTTCCAGACTGCTTGGCCTTCCTCTTCTATATTACAAATGGGAAATGCCTATATTACATCATTCCAGTGCCATGGTGACACATTTGTGGGCAAGGAAAATTGCCCAGAGAAGCACCAATGCCATCAAGAGTCGTTATTTTCTGATTCATCTGGAGAAGTGGGCAGTGTCACAGTTCCCAGAGAGAGCTCAGTTCTGTCTGGGTCACCAGCCATCTTGCTCACTTGCCCTCTCTTGGGGTTCAAAAGGTTCAGGCAGTGGAACCAAAGACGACGTGGTGTTTGCTTTAAAATTGGTGCAGTATGCAGTTCGCATTGATGGAATTTTGTATCACTCTTTTGGATCTTTATCTTTCTTTAGCTAAAAGGACTAAACAAACCAGTGTTCTTTCTGAATTAAACTTTACCTGGTATCATTTCAGAGCAGCTTTATTCCGTACACATATGCCTTTGACTTAAAATGGCAGTACAACCTCTGGAAGGTACTGTACATATCATCTGTTTAAATTTTCACTGCTTTAGTTGTTTGTAACAAGGCAAAGGAGAAGTAAAATCTAAGCTGTCCATCTCTCCTCTCTATAAAGGGGCTGACACAGATAAGTGAGCCAGGCGGCGGGCTTAGGTGTTGTCGTCACCTGCGTTCCTCTGCGTGAAAGTTTACGTTTAATATGTGTTGCTGATTAGGGAGACTTATTTCCCTACTTGGAGAAGCAGATGTACAGATATATACATGGAATTTTCTATTCTTTCGTGGTAGAGATGGAGCTTGATTGTGCTTTATATTAAAAAGGCAAATGTTTCTTTAATCATGCCCAACTCCAAAAATTGTCATACCCCAGCACCAGAGGTGTTGCATGGAGGTGCTCTGTAGAAGTATGTTAAAGTAAACCTGTTGTGGGTGGTTGGTTACCTCAGTTGGTTACAGCGTGGTGCTAATAACACCAGTGTTGCCGGTTCAATCCCCACATGGGCCACTGTGAGCTGCGCCCTCCTTAAAAATAAAATAAAATAAAGTAAAATAAACCTGTTGGTGCCAGTCTTGATCGCTACTTGGAAGATCTCCTCACATTTATAAAAGAATGATAATTTTTACGGTAGAGGCCCTAGATTTTGTGGGTCTGAGTATATCCCCTGCTAAGAACCTTTTGGGATCCTTAGCTGGCAACCTTACGAACTGTATTAGAGTAAGTGGGTTTTACTAGTCTTTTTTTTTTTGGAGGGAGGCGGGAAAGAGGATGGGAAAAGCTCATGGTAAATCCTAGAGTTGTTCACTGCTTTCAAACATGCATATATTTGGAGGCAAACATGTAATTGTTCTTTTAAATGTTTAATTTGCTTTTTTTTTTTAAAGGAGGGGTCAGCTCACGGTGGCCCATGCGGGGGTCGAACCGGCAATTTTGGTGCTACCAGCACCATGCTGTAACCAACTGAGTAAACTGGCCACCTCTGATTTGCTGTTTTTCTAAAAAGGAAAAAAAAAATCACTGGAGTTTGGTGCTAAACATTAGCTTGTTATCTTTGAAAGAAATGGAACCTGTCTGACTGAGACAGCTAGAGTATGTAAGGATTGATGGCTTTGTCTGTCATGTTGGAGCTGGGCTAAAGCAAGCTGATAGTCGCAGGTAGAGCCAGATCGGAGAGCACTCAGAATTCTAGGCTCCTGGAGTCTTGTTGCAATCACGGGACCACTGTCCAGTGTGAATAAGTACAGTGTATCTGTGTTGCTGGGAAACTTTTCTTTCAAAGGCCTTTTTTTTCTTTTAGTGAATACTCAGTGTTTGTTGAGCTATTTTTATTATTATCCCAATTAAGTTGTTCCACCCCCTGAATATCACCTATGTTTTTAGTCCTTCTATGTCCTGTCCTTCGCTTCCTTAGATTCAAGTTGTTCAGGTGGGAGTTCCCGTCGAACCAGATCCTCAGCCTCTAATAATCCATCTCTAAAGCCTTGTTCTCCTTTCTTCCAACCTAAGAGGAAGTGATCTTTCTTTCCTAGACTGTAAAAACTCCCTGTGTTTTCTATCCTATTTCTTTTTTAATTAAAAAATTTTTTTTCTGTTCAGTTAGACATTCAATATTATTTTACATTAGTTTCAGATGTACAACATAGTGGTTAGACTTTTAAATAATTTATGCAGTGATTCCCCCCAATTAGTCTAGTATCACCACCTGGCATTACACAGAGTTGCTGAAATATTACTGACTATATTCTCTATTCTGTACTTTACATCCCCGTGACTATTTGTAACTACCAATTTGTATTTCTGAATCCCTCCACCTTTTCCACCCAGCTCCCCAACCCCGCTCCCCTCTGTCAACTGTCAGTTTGTTCTCTGTATCTATGAGTCTGTTTCTGTTTTGTTTGTTTGCTTATTTTTAAATAGTTCTTTAGATTCCACATACAAGTGAGATCATAGGGTATTTGTCTTTTTCAGTCTGACTTATTTCACTTAGCATAATAGCCTCTAGGTCCATCTACCGTGTTTTCCTGAAAATAAGACCTAGCCGTACCATCAGCTCTAACCTAATGTAAGACCCCCTTTTCGGGAATACATGGTATGTTGCTGCAAATGGTAAAATTTATTCTTTTTTATGGCTGAGTAATATTCCATTGTATATACGTATCACATCTTTTTTATCCAGCCTTCTATTGATGGGCACCTGGGTTGCTTCTGTATATTGACTATTGGAAATAGTGCTGCAGTGGACATAGGGGTGCATATATCTTTTCAAATTAGTGTTTTGGGTTTCTTTAGGTAAATACCCAGAAATAGAATTGCTGGGTTATAAGGTAGATATATTTTTAATTTCTTGAGGAACCTCCAAACTGTTTTCCTTAACGGCAGCACCAATCTGCAGTCCCACCATCAGTGCGTGAGGGTTCCTTTTGCTCTGCATCCTTGTCAGACTTGTTCATTTATTGATATTAGCCAGCTTGACAGGTGTGAGGTAATATCTCATTGTGGTTTTAATTTGCATTTCTCTGATGATTAGTGATGGTGAGCATCTTTTCATATCTATTGGCCATCTGTATGTACTCTTTGAAGAAATGTCTGTTCAGGTCCTCTCCCATTTTTTAATTGGATTGTTTTTGGTGTTGAGTTGTATGCATTCTTAGAAATTTTGGATATTAACCCCTCATCAGATGTATATTGGCAAAAAACTTCTCCATTCGGTAGGCTGTCTTTTCGTTTTGTTGGTGGTTTCCTTTGCTGTGTAAAAACTTTTTAGTTTGATGTAGTCTCATTTGTTTTTTTTTTTTTTTCTTTTGTTTCCCTTGCCCAAGGAGATAGATCAGAAAAAATACCACTAAGAGCAATGTCAGAGTTTACTGCCTATATTTTCTTCCAGGAGTTTTATGGTTTCGGGTCTTACATTTAAGTCTTTAATCCATTTTGAGTTTATTCTTGTATACGGTGTAAGAAGGTGGCCCAGTTTAATTTTTTTTTTCATGCATATGTCCAGTTTCCCCAACACCATTTATTGAATTGACTGTTTTTATCCTAGTATACGTTCCTACCTCCTTTGTCATAAATTAAATGACCACGTAGACGTGGGCTTATTTCTGGGCTCTCTATTCTGTTCCATTGATCTATGTGTCTCTTTTTATGCCAGTACCATGCTGTTTTGATTACTGTAGCCTTATAATATAGTTTGATATCAGGTAGCATGATATGTCCAATTTTGTTCCTTTTTCTCAAGATTGCTGTGGTTATTTGGGGTCTTTAGTGGTTCCATATACATTATAAGATTATTTGTTCTAGTTCTGTGAAAAATGCCCTTGGTATTTTGATAGGAATTGCATTAAATCTATAGATTCTTTTGGGTATTATTTTAACAATAATTCTTTCTTTCCATGAGCACAGTATATGCTTCCATTTATGTGTATCTTCAGTTTCTTTCTTCAGTGTCCTGTAGTTTTCCGAGTACAGGTCTTTTACTTCCTTGGTTAAATTTATTCCTAGGTACTTTATTATTTGTTTGCAGTTGTAAATGGGATTGTTTTCTTAATTTCTCTGACAGTTCATATTGGTGTTTAAAAATGCAGTTGACATCTGAATAGTAATTTTGTATCCTGCTACTTTACTGAATTCATTTATACAGTTCTGATAGTTTTTTTGGTGGAATCTTTCAGGTTTTCTATATATATAGTATGTCATCTGCAAATAATGACTTCTTCCTTTCCAATTTGGATGCCTTTTATTTCTTCTGATTGCTGTGGTTAGGCTATGTTGAATAAAAATGAAAGTGGACATCTTTGTCTTGTTCCTGATCTTAAGAATAACCCTTTCAGCTTTTCCCCATTTAGTATGATGTTAGCTGTGGGCTTGTGGTATATGGCCTGTATTATTTTGAGACATGTTCCCTCTATTTCCACCGTGCTGAGAGTTTTTATACATGGATGTTGGATTTTGTCAAATGTTTTTCTTCATCTCTTGATATGATCATATGATTTTTATCTTTCATTTTGTTTATGTGGTGTATCAAGTTAATTGATTTGTGGATATTGAACCAACCTTGCATCTCAGGAATAAATGCCACTTGATCATGGTGTATGATCTTTTTCATGTATTCCTGAATTTGGTTTGCTAATATTTTGTTGAAGATTTTTGCATCTATGCGATGTCATCCTACAATTTTCTTTGTAATGTCCTTGTCTGGTTTTGGAATCAGGGTCATGGTGGCCTCTTAAAATGAGTTAGGAAGCTTTTCCTCCCCTTGAGTTTTTGGAATAGTTTGAGGATTGCTGTTAATTCTTTTTTGAATGTTTGGTAAAATTCACCTGTGAAGCTATTCATTCCAGGACTTTTATTTGTTGGGTTTTTTTTTATTACTGATTAGATTTTGTTAGTAGTAGTTGGTCAGTTCAGATTTTCTGTTTCTTCTTGATTCAGTCTTGGAAGATTGTATATTTCTGGGAATTTATCCATGTTTTCCAAGTTGTCCAATTTGTTGGCATATAATTGTTTGTAATATTTTCTCGTAAACTTTTGTATTTCTGTGGTGTCAGTTGTCACTTCTCTTTCATTTCTGATTTTATTTGGGTTATCTTTTTTTTCTTGATAAGTCTGATTAAAGGTTTATCATTTTTTAATATCTTTCCAAAGAACCAGTTCTTGGTTTCATTGATCTTTTTTATTGTTTTTTCCGACTGTTTTGTTGATGATTTCCGCTCTGATCTTTGTTATTTACTTTCTTCTATACACTTTGGGCTTTATTTGTTGTTCTTTTGCTAATTCTTTTAAGTGTGAGGTTAGATTATTTATTTGAGGCCTGTATTGCTATGAATTTCCCTCTTAGGACTGCTTTTGTTGTGTGTCATTGATTTTGGGGTTGTTGTGTTATCATTTTCATTTGTCTCAAGGTGTCTTTTGATTTCTATTTTGATCTTGTTGTTGACCTGTTCATTATTTAGTAGCATGTTATTTAGCTCCAAGTGTTTGTGTCTTATTCAGTTATTTTCTTGTAATTGATTTCTAGTTTCATACCATTGTGGTCAGAGAAGACACTTGATACGATTTCAGTCTTCTTAAATTTATTGAGACTTGTTTTGTGTCCTAACTTGTGGTCTATCTTGGAAAATGTTCCATGTACATTTGAAAAGAATGTCTATTCTGCAGCTTTGGTGTGAAATGCTCTAAAAATATCAATTAAATCCATCTGGTCTAAGGTGTCATTTAAGGTTGCTGTTTCCTTGTTGGTTTTTTGTCTGGTAGATCTGTCTATTAGTGTCAATGGGGTGTTAAAGTCCCCTACTATGATTGAATTACTGTCGATCTCTCCCTTTATTCCATCAATATTTGCTTTACATATTTAGTTGCTCCTATGTTGGGTACATAAATGTTTACAAGAGTGATATCCTCTTGTTGTATTGATCCCTTTCCCTTTATCTTTATGTAATGTCCATCTTTGTCTCTTATTATAGCCTTTATTTTGAAGGCTATTGTCTGATGTAAGTATTGCTATCCCAACTTTTTCTTCATTTCCATTTGCATGAAATATCTTTTTCTATCCCTTTACTTTTAGTCTGTATATGTCTTTCGATTTGAAGTGGGTCTCTTGTAACCAGCATATGTGTAGGTCTTGTTTTCTTATCCATTCAGCTACCCTATGTCTTTTGATTGGAACATTTAATCCATATACATTTAAAATGATTATTGATAGCTACATAGTTATTGCTATTTCATTATTCATCTTTATATTCTCCTCCTCCTCCTCCTCCTCCTCTTCTTCCTCCTCCTCCTCCTCCTTCTTTTTCTTCTCCCTTTAACATTTGTTGTAATATGGGTTTAGGAGTGATGAACTCCTTTAGCATTTTCTTTTCTGGGAAGTTCATTATCCTTCGATTTTAAATGATAGCCTTGCTGGGTAGACTAGTCCTTGTTGTAGGCCCTTGCTTCTCATTTCTTTGAATATTTTATGCCAATCCCTTCTTGCCTGCAAAGTTTCTATTGAGAAATCAGCTGACAATCTAATGGGAGCTCCCTTGTAAGTAACTATTTGCCTTTCTCTTGCTGCTTTTAGGATCCTCTCTTTACCATTTTAATTATAATGCGACTTGGTGTGGGCCTGTTTGGGTTCATCTTGTTTAGAGCTCTCTGCACTTCCTGAGCTCATATGTCTATTTCCCTCACCAGGTTAGGAACATTTTCACTCATTATTTCTTTAAATAGGTTCTCAATCCCTTGCTTTTTGTCTTCTCCTCCTGGTACCTCTATGATGAGAATGTTGTTAAGCTAGATATCTCAGAGGTCTCTTAAACTATTCTTTTATTTATGTATGTATGTATGTATGTATGTATGTATGTATGTATGTATGTATTTTCTGTTCCAATTGGGTGTTTTCTGCTACCTGGCCTTCAAAATCGCTGATTCAGTCCTCTGTTTCATCTAGTTTACTGGTGATTTCTTCTAGTGCATTCTTCATTGCCATTATTGTATTCTTCATTTCTGACTGGTTCTTTTTTATGGTTTTTGTGTCCCTTTTTATGCTTACTCTTTCTTTGTTGAAGTTCTCAGAGTTCATCTATTTTCCCTAAGTTCATTGAGCATCCTTATAACCATTGTTTTGAACTCTTTATCTGGTAGGTTGCTTGCCTCCATTTTGTTTAGCTCTTTTTCTGGGGTTTTCTCGTGTTCTTTCATTTGGGGTATATTTCTTTGTTTCCTCATTTGGGCTCCTTCTCTGTGTTTGTTTCTACCGTGTTTCCCCGAAAATAAGACCGGGTCTTATATTAATTTTTGCTCCAAAAGACGCATTAGGGCTTATTTCCAGGGGATGTCATCCTGAAAAATCATGCTAGGGCTTATTTTCCAGTTAGGTCTTATTTTCGGGGAAACACGGTATGTATTAGGTAGATCTGCTATGTCTCCCAGTCTTGGCTGTGTGGCCTTAGGTAGTAGGTGCCCTGTGGGGCCCAGTGGCACAGTATCCCTGGTCACCTGTGCCAGGTATTCCAGGAGTGTCCCTTGTGTGGGTTCTGTGTGTCTTACTGTTATAGTTGAGCCTTGATTGCTATTGGCATATCAATGGGTGGGATTGACCTTCAGGCTGACTGACTGTGGAGTTTGGCCACATCCACAGCTTACAAATTGCTGTGGCGTGCTACTTTCCCCATGGAGTGAGATTCACTCTATCGGACTCTGGTACCTGTTGAGACTGCCCTTTGTGTATGCCGTTGTGGGCTAATTGGCTGGTGCTCTGCTGTGATCTGAAGCCAACCTCCAGGTATATTGGTTCTGGGGCCTCTTGGGAGGGGCTGTGGTGCAGGCCCAGGTCACCGCCACAGCAGGTGTGGGGCCAGCCCATCTGCATCTCTGCCCCACTACTAGTCTCGATGTGTTGTCTTCTTTATATCCTTAGTTATAAAACTTCAGATGGTTCTCCACATTGATTGTTCTATAATTTAGTTGTAATTTAAATGTGGTCACTGGAGGAGGCAAGCATTGAGTTTATCTACTCTACTATCTTGGATCCTCTCACAGACCTTTTAAAAAGAAGACATGTCACATTAGGCTCTGAGAATCTCCATTTTTGATTGAATTCTTGTCCCCATCCCTACCCTTGATTGATTTTGATTTTTAAAAGTCCTTTTGTTTTCTTGTTAGTAAATATGACAGAGAAAGCTATAGGAACGGGTGGGTATTGGTGAGCTGTGTTTCTTTTGATGCTGTGATTATCAAGTTTGGGGTTTCTAATCCTAGTTTTGGAGGCATGTGATTTTGGTTTGTTGCTGTTGGGGGGTAGCAGGGCTAGGATCATGTGACAGCCTAATTCTGTTGTGCTAGCCTTGTATTCTGTGCCCAGGGCTAGGTAATTAGTGAATAAATCTTAAGGTGGTGTACCTGAGTTAGACATTAGGTGAGGGAAAATCTTCCATAGAAGTTTGGGCAGAGGTACATTTAAACCACAAAGATCTTTTATTTTTCCCACCATAGACATCAAACGCAACCAAACAGAACTATCCTGAAGTCTTGACTGATGTGCAGAGTGATCAAATTTTATATTGCCAAGCCCTTTTCTACTTTTGTTCTGCTAGTGGCTTCATTGTGTTCATGTTTTCCTTTTCCTCTGGGCGTGACAGGCTTCGTGTTTTTATTCTGAAACATAGCCAAGTTTGAATTTGTCCTTCCTGCTTCTCCCTCTCTATATTTCAAGTAGCTTTCTATTTAGATGTGTTTCCTCTTGCCTACATAGATGGTCACAGGCAATACAAAGCCATTTGCACAGGATAGAATTAAGAGTAAGATACACATTCTTGTTTTCTGGAAGAATCCCTACAATTTTAGAGGACTCTTTGACCCAATTGGCTAAATTTAAAGGGGGTGAATTTGCATGTATATTAGCTAGATGCTGGCAAGTCTTGTTTGCTGAAGCTTGGAAATGGCATTCCCTCAGAACCCTCTTAATGTGCTTTGGAGTAGAGACAGCGGCATGTGCTAAGGCAAGCAAAAAAATGTGATAGCGTCAATGCAGAGAAAATGAATAACAAAAATTTGGCCCAAAGAGAGAAAGATGATTTCTTATTATGAAAGGCTATAGCAGCATGTCAACATTATAGCTGCAGTTGAGATGTTTGTCCCCGTATTGCTAAAAGGCGACTTGCAAAGGCTTGAGCTCCTGTGGGAGCTGATTCTGTCCTGCTGTGCGTGTTCCATGGAGTGTGTGTGTGTGTGTGTGTGTGTGTGTGTGGTGGGGGTGTCTGTCTGTCTGTCTTGTCTAATGGCTTCATAGTTTTTCCCCATGTATGTTTATGGATGTGAGTATGTGTGTAATGGCTGCATAGTTTTTCTCTTACATGACTGTACTATAATTTATGGACGTGTAGTTTGTTGAGGCCTTTAGCTTTTGCAGACAGTGTAAAATGAATATCCTTTTAATAACTTTGCATTCTTAGGCAAGTTTATATATAAGTTTCTAACCATAAAATTGCTGGATAGGAGGTCTGTATCTTTAAAATTGTTTCTAACCATAAAATTGCTGGATAGGAGGTATGTATCTTTAAAATTGATAGACCTTGCCACATTACCTTCCAAAAAGTTTTAAACTATTTTATGCTTTCCACTGTACTCTCTAAGTGTGTATTAGCCACCTGTTCAACCCCATAAGTACCATATTGGAAGCCAAAAAACTTTAAAAATATCTGGGAATCTGATAGGTGAAAAATGCTCTCTTTGATTTGATCTTCTTTAATTGTGAGTGAGATTGAGCATCACTTTGTATGTAGATATATTGTTATTTTTTTTATAGACTGTGTATTTCATTTGCTCGTTCTGCTTCCCACTCGTAAAATTGGTCGCTTTCCTAAAGGTTTTTAAAGACATTTTTGCTTATTAAAGAAATTAACTTTGCCAGGTATTTTACAATATTTATTTCAGTTAGTCATTTGTCTTTTAAAGGTGTTGTTTTTTGCTCTGTATACTTAATTTTAATGAAGGGCAAAACTGACAAGAATCTTTCTTAATATTAAGAAAAACACACACTTACCATATTGTGCTAAAAGATCCAGCACCAGTTGGTGAACATGAGATGCTGTGGAAACTTTAGTAAACAAGGGTTCCCTGTTAACCAACCCATTGTCTTAAGTAGGACAAAGGATCAGAGCCCTTTAGAAAGGTTTTTTGTTTGTTTGTTTGTTTGTTTGTTTTAAATCAACATAAAAACCAAAAGAGTTCCCTGGTTTATCACAGATCTTCGCCCAGTTTCACCAGGTAACGAAGTATTTTAAAATCCTTCTGAAGTATTCCCTACAGTTGAGTCTTTTTTTCTGGATTATTGGTAACTTCAAAATTTGTCTTATTCTATGACCTTTATATACTATGACCTTTGTACTCTTAGTTGCTTTATTTACTTGTTTGTGCTTCTGAGAACTTCCCAACTTATGCACAGCAGCTGTTTAACATGTAGATGATTACTATCTTTTTTACAAAGAAAAAAACCCTGGTGTCTAAAAAAAGAGATGGGAGTGTCTCAGCTACATGCTTCAATTTGTGCCAGGACCCTCTTAGTATTGGCTCTCTAACTTTTCTCCATCATAGATTTTGTCATTCCCACCCCCCCCGCCCCCGAAATAGAAAGGAATGGTTTACATGCTTATTCTTACCTCCCAGGATTTGGTGGAAAGGTGTCACAAATTCACTGTGATACCATTACTAGCAGTTCTGTGCTGTAGCAGCCGTGAAACTGGACTTGGTGTGGTTACACCATGGTGGAATGTCCGCTATGGTGGAATACCTCCAAGCCATATTCTGGCATGTGTCTCTGGCCAGAGCTGAAAATACCTACACTTACGAGAACTGATAGGACATCTAGACAGATGTCTGGGCATATTTTCAGGTGTAATGCAGCACTGAGCTGAGATAAATGTAAAGGTTAGGTATGCACGGCTGGCTGTCATCTGAGAAAATATCCAGACAAACCAGTAAAGCTCATTTTATTTTATTTTTTTTTAAAGATTTTATTGGGGAAGGGGAACAGGACTTGTGGGGAACAGTGTGTACTTCCAGGCCTTTTTTTTCCCAAGTCAAGTTGTTGTCCTTTCAATCTTAGTTGTGGAGGGTGCTATTCAGCTTCAAGTTGTTGTCCTTTCAGTCTTAGTTGTGGAGGGCGCAGCTCAGCCTCAGGTCCAGTTGCCGTTGCTAGTTGCAGGGGGCGCAGCCCACCATCCCTTGCGGGAGTCGAACCAGCAACTTTGTGTTTGAGAGGACAGGCTCCAACCAACTGAGCCATCTGGGAGCTCAGCGGCAGCTCAGCTCAAGGTGCCATGTTCAATTTTAGTTGTAGGAGGTGCTGCCCACCATCCCTTGCGGGACTCGAGGAATTGAACTGACAACCTTGTTGTTGAGAGGATGCGCTCCAACCAAGTGAGCCATTCAGGAGCTCAGCAGCAGCTCAGCTCAAGGTGCTGTGTTCAACCTTAGTTGCAGGGGGCGCGGCCCACCATCCCTTGCGGGACTCGAGGAATTGAACTGACAACCTTGTGGTTGAGAGCCCACTGGCCCATGTGGGAATCGAACCGGCAGCCTTTGGAGTTAGGAGCATGGAGCTCTAACCGCCTGAGCCACCGGGCTGGCCCAGTAAAGCTCATTTTTAAGCCTCTGCTCTCTGTGGGGGAAGAGAAGGAAAGTGGGGTGATATCTGTAACGTTAGAGCTCCCTACCTAGTTTTTAAATTTTTAGGATGAAGTAGGTAGCAGTAGGCAAACTAGAAACTTTTGTTCTCTACTTCTTAAGGAGAGGGTACTCTTTGAAAGGAATTTGGGTACGCAGGTTTGTGTCACCATCGTTTGCCTAATGTTGAGCTACATGGTCTCTGCCTAAGGCTCCCAGTGACGGTCATACATTCAGCGTATGCACAGCCTGTCAGCCATCTGTGGGCCAGGAAGAACAACCAGGGTCAAATTGCTTCTCATGTTATTCAGTAAATGTTTATTGCATGATAACGTGTTTCCCAGTCCACAGCAAACCTTTTATCTTAGTCATACTCATGAAGACATGGATTGACTCCCTTCGTTTTCAAACATTTTTCTTGAGAGTCTCGTGAATATTAGAGGGCCGTCCCCCCCATTCTCTGAAGCTTTCCAACAGCGCCTTAGACATCACTTCCTCGCTCCTTGCTTGACTGAAAGGCCTCTGCTCTAGATGACAGCCTCCCTTTCCCCTGTGTGCCTGGGGCGTAAGAGGCTGCTCTGCTTCTTTCTCTGTCTCATTGTCTTGGGGGTTGGGTGGAGGGTTCCCCAGATGCCCATTGTGACTTGGGTCTTGTGGAATCCATGGTTTTTAATTTTTAAATTTTGTTGAAATTTCTGGTGGCTGATGGAAGCATTGTATCTGATTAGACCTTCCTGAATTAGTTAGCCCTTCTGAATTTGTCAGACCCTCTTATTTCCTTTTAAATAGTGCTTAAGTGTTCCGGGGTTAAAACATTGGGTTTTGCCTTCCTCTGCTACTCTCTCCACCCTCACACTAGATTAAAATGAAGACAGAAAGCAGTATTTGGGGTTATTTGAAAAGACTTATATTTCCACCAATAACATGAAAGCAGGAGACTGATAATTTGCCCTGTAGATCATACATTAAGTCCTAATGACTTTAAAATATGTCTCTAATTGGTCACTGTTTTCTCATTCATGTCCAATGGGAGAGAGACAGGTCAGGTAATTATCCCAGGGTATGGTTTGAAAATAGCTGTGAGGGGACGTGTGAGCTGCTGTGGGAGCACTCCAGGGAAATATCTAACTTGAACTTAGAGTTGAGGGTGGCTAGAAGAAGCTTCTACAAGGAAGTGCAGTGTCTCGTCTAAAGGATTGTATAGGAATTAGAAGAAACGGGGAAGAATATTCCAGGTAGATGAGAGAGGTCATGGCATGTTGAAGAATTAAAATGTGTGTGGATGGATCCTAGCATGGAAGATGGCAGAGTGACCGTAATAATGAAGTAACGGGAATGGCTGGGCTCCAGCAGGGAGAGTGTGCAGAATAAGAAGAGAAGGAAGCCTCTGGCAAGAGAGAGACCTGAAGAGAACATGTTGACCCTTCAAAGTAGAACATGTTTTTTCCCTAGAAGTACAGTGGAAGTTTTCACTGTGTGTTTCTCCATGGGAGTACTGAGTTTATGTTGTGCCGTTATCTTTTAGGTGAGTAGTCTTTTGTGGCTCACCTGGGAAGCACTGTCACATTTCTAGGGACTAAAAGGCACCTTGAGATGCCACCAGCCGTGCCAGGGGACATATTTTATCCCTTCCTGGCTGGCTGTTGCTTATTTCATCTCTTCCCAAAGGGAAGGGTTGGAGTGCAGTCAAGGACTTGAGAGGTGGGTAGGGTTTGGGTGAGGAATTGGTGGACATAGGCACTCGCCACAGCAGTGAGACCTGGTGTCGACTGTGGCAAAGGTATGAGTGGTTGGGAATGTGAATTTGTTATAGGAGAATGCTTATTCTTTCTGAGGCAGAAATCAGTTCTTTAGAAGAAAAAAAAAAAAGCTTGTTCTCTCAGATGTTACCACCAAAACGGGTAAAATCCTCCAGGAAAATCTCGTTCTTAGTACTTTTTAAAAATGAATGCCTAACTTAAATATAACCTTCTGCATAGCTTTTACTTACTACCTGGACTCACGATACATCATTCAGAACTCCTGTCAGGCCCAGCACGATACCGAGTATTACTGAATTAGGCGTTACTCTGAATTATTTTACCTCAGCTTATAAAGCCTCTAAGAGAAGGATTATGGTGGCTAGTCCTGCCCACTCCAATGGATGCATAGTAGGTGCTCAACAAAGAGTGTGTCTAAATAAATAGAGCTTCTGTTCAAGATGGGTTTTGCAAGCGCTTTCACTATCTCAGCCAGAATTCCAGCTAATAACCTTTGCCTCTCCTCAGCTCAGCTGGTATTTACTTACTGAGGAGAAGCTTTATGTTAAAACCTCAAACATGCCTTATCTTTTTCTTAGCAAGCCCTTTTCACTGCTTAGAAGAGACAGACATATCAAAATTGAGTGAACCTAGGTGTTCTCTCTGCTCAGTGGAATAGAGTCTCTCAGTTAGGTGAGAACTGAGAGTCACTTATTTTAAAGATCCATTTGAGAGCAGCCTTATTTTGGCCAACCTAAAACCAGAAATTAAAAAACCCTAACAGCTTTAATTTCAAAGGGAAATAAAACTCTGTTTTCACAAATCATTAAGCTTTTCTGCTGTCGTCAAGGTTATTGTTAAGGTTGTAAGCGTGTATATATGTGTACACTCATCCCTATTGCATTTTAAATGATTGGAACCCTACACTTGCTATTTGGACTGTGTGTTTTAAAGGGATGCTTTGATTTAAAAGGTCTGTATAGTATACCCTAAAAGCTTCAGTAAATAACTGCTTCTGAACTGTGCCCCCTCCTGATTAATGAGGCATAAACCTCTTATTTCCTAAAGTAACAAGAAAAACAAATTGATTTTTAAAGTAGTTTGACAGAATTAACAGATTCATGGGGTGTTTGCATCTTAAAGGGAATTTTGTTGTGTGACTATAATTTCCTCAAAAGTCAAGTTTAAGGATTTTCTTTTATATAACTTTCAAAGTAAATCCTGCCCAAATTGAGGAAATTTCTGGGCATTGAGGTTACAGGAGATTGAGCTATCAAGAAGTCATTGAGTTCAGCCTTGGGTTTCAGATAACAGATGTTTTCTAGAACAAATAATCTATTAGCACTACCCCCAAAACATGTCTAGGAACAATGACAAACTTTACTGGGTTTATTTAGAGAAATTTTCTTGGGAGTACTTGAGTGTCTAAGGAATGTGCTAAGACTTTCCTGATTAAAGCATTAATTATGAGGTCAGTTTGATTTTTTTTTTTTAAATTCAGTTTTAGCCACCTTTGCCTTAGATCCTGCTATTTTGATCTTTGAGGTTGTCAGTAACTAATTATACTTGTCACTTTCTTTTCTGAAGGATGGCTGTGAATAAATCAGTTTATTCCTGCAGGTAGAAATTTTCTCATACCTGAATTAGTTTTGTTGAGACTCTTTTTTTTACCCATTGTTCTTAGTGGACTGCTTAGTTTTATTGGCAGTATAGAAGTATTGGGGAAAAGGTAAGGGATATGACCCTGACCAGAATTGATAGTGATCATATCAATTTATCACTATTTCAACTCTTAAAATTCATAAGTCCTCTTTTGTCTCCTTTCTGTCCTCTGCTAAATAACCTATATCCCTTAATATTCCTTCTCTTTTCAGTCCATAGAAATAGGGGCAGAGGGACATATGTCATCGTCCCCACTTACTAGATGGGGGAAAAGAGAAAGTGAGTAACAAACCCAGAAAACACATAACCACATCTCCCCATCCCCAGCCAGTCATCTGCTGTGCTGGCTTATGTCCTGTTGACGTATCCATACCTTGTCTTAAGGGCACCCAAGGGTAGAACACTGGGTTAAATTCCTTTGTCTTTTGTGTCTCTCCTATGTGTTTTAGAGAAAGCTGCATTTGTTGGCTGGGCATTGTAAGAAAAAAGTTTTAACATACTTCATAGTTTTACCTAGCTGATGTTTTATTTTACTAGGTATTTCCAAGCACATGGCTACTAGCCCTTCCTATGATAACTAACCCCCTTTGTTCCTTTCTTTCTGCTACCATCAGTTTTGATTTTACTTAGAATGTTCTCCAGGATAAATCTCAACTCAACCCCCTGACCTGTGAAGAAAGACTGATTTACATATCTCTCTCAGAGTAGCTAAAATGTTCTTTTCTGTGCAATGCAATTGCGTTAAGCTTGGCCTAGAATTAAATAAAAAAAATACGGCTGAAATAATCTTACAAAGCATTCTTATTCAAGCTGCATGGTCATTGTTAACTCTGACCCATTATTAATTCATGGTACACCTTAGTTTTAAAATTCATTTTTTCATATTGTTTTCGTGTCAGGTGCCATCTTTCACATTTTGACGTTCTTTAAATCTCAGAGTTTGCCAAAATCAGGTGTAACCTGTTCTTGCTTGCAGTTCAAGGAGAGCTGGCTCATTAATGAAATTGTTGTATGTTGAATCTTGAATTAAAATATAAATTTAATTTTTCAAGTGGAACTTGAAGCGAAAGTCTTGTCTCTTGGTTCCTCATATTTTGGTAAAACTTCCTCAAGTCCCATCATCAAATGATGTGGAGCCTAAGAGTTGTTAGGTTATGTTTTTATGAACAGAGCCAAATTCCCCTGTTCTACAAGTATTTTCCAACTTTGAGCTAAAAAAAAAAAAAAGACTGTTTTTTTCAGCGTTGATAGCTATTGGCTATTATTAAATTTCCTTGTGAATCACAAGAAGGTGTATCTCTTTCCTTTCTTTCCAGGCTGGACGTAAAGAAAGAAGTGATGCACTCAATTCTGCAATAGATAAAATGACCAAGAAGACCAGGGACCTGCGTAGACAGGTAAGCTAGAAGAAAGTGCCGATTGTGTTCCCAAGTTCTGAATTTTATAGATTTAGTTAAAAGTCCAATAAATACTGAGCCCTCATATGTTTTATTAGGGATAAGAATTGATTTTCACAGAAAACTGTCTCTCTCTGTTCTGTTGCCATTAAGCTTCTAAATGGCTAATAAAGTCTCTTGGGGACCTGTACTAATACAGTCCCACTGGGTGGATGGAAAATTAGCTCTAGTGTTGAAAGGATGTACAGGTAAGAAAATCAATCTAAAAGGACTTGGGGACCTATGAAAATAATCTGAAGGATCTTGTGATACATACAGTAGAAACAGAAATTATAATTATTTTTATTTGACTTGCCCCATTCTGATTACACACTTACTGTTTCCTTCGATCCTTGGTGGAGATGTGTTTTCAGTACATATACGGTGTGTGCATAGAGATATTTGGGGTGCTCAATTTTCAAAGTTAGTAAACACAGAGGAAAGAATCTCTTCATTTAATGTTAAATAATTCCATTAACATTTTGGAATCAAAAATTGAGTTTTAGTTTTTTAAAAAAGGTAGCATTGATTTTATAAAACAATGTATTAAGACTTAAAAAGAAGTTGTAGTACTAATCCAGTTTCCATGCTTAGTGGAGAGACATTTAATTGTTTATGTCAGATATAAAGCTGAATTAAAGATGGAATGTGTCTTTATTTATTTTCCTTTTGGTGAAGTATTGTCAGAAACGGTTATAAAGATGGCCTTTTAGTTTTAAGGTTCAAAGTATGCTAACCCTGTTCAGATAAACCAGAAAGTACATTTTCCTCTCTTCTCATTCTTGTTTAGCCAATTAGGCTAATGACATATATTCCAAGGCTATGTACCGATTTAACCCAGAGGTGCTTTCTGTTCAGTTTTGTATTGTTCCTTAAAGATGTAAGTTTTGTAATTACCAAGGAAAAACAGATATTATCTTGAAAACTGAGATTCTGTTGCTGAAATGCTGTAACTAGTATAAACCATTACCTCCACAATCACACGCTCCCTGAGTTGCAGGTGATATAACTGCATGGATTCCGTGAGGGGTCCTTATGTAAGTGCAGCCAAACTGGCATGAGCCTTCCATTAGATTTAAAAGTACAAAAGAAAAAAAGCAATCTAGCTTCCGGGTAGAAATAAAATCAAATTTTTACAATTTAATTATTAGCTCCGCAAAGCCGTCATGGACCATGTTTCAGATTCATTCCTGGAAACCAACGTTCCACTTTTAGTGTTGATTGAAGCTGCAAAGAATGGAAATGAGAAAGAAGTTAAAGAGTATGCCCAAGTTTTCCGTGAACACGCCAACAAATTGATTGAGGTAAGTGTATTAGCAGTTTCATTAACTATAGGTAACTTGATGGAGTGTGGTGATTTTTAGTCACATTATTTAATCAGCTACAAATTTTAGGGGCTCACCTAATACACAATATGTATAAGGTGAAAGTCTTTCATTATTACTTAACATCTATCTACAACTACCATTTTGGTCAGTTTACATTAATTACGTACGTGAATAAATATCCAGTCCCTAGCCTGGAAACATAACAACTCCACTTAAGGTTAATGCTAATAAAGATAGATGATGACACGCTGAACTCACGACGCTGTAGAAGGGAGTAGTGGCTAGAAGCTCAGCCCAGGAGCCACACGACCTGGGCTTGCATCCTAGCGAATTACTTCACCCCTCTGAATTCCCATTTCTTGTCTGTAAAACGAGGATGCTGTTGATATCTATCTCGGGATTATTTTGAGGTGTATGCCAAGTTCTTTTGATAACTGAAGTTGTTATTGTTTAATTTATTATTTATTTCAAAACTGTAACACATAATAAGCATATATTCAAGTTATTAGATTTTGTAACCTTAATATAAAGCATCTGATATTTGGAAAAGATATTCCAGAGACCATTTGGTAAGTTGGTCATTATGTAGGAACAGAAAATGGGCCTTTTATGTAAAATGGATGTCTCGTACATTTGGATTTATAGTGACATTAGGTCAGGTTAATACCATAAAAATATTCCAAGGAAAACATCAGTAATCACATTAAATGCATTACTAATTTTACATCTAGTTTTCTTTGAACATTATGAATTAATTATGTACAGAATACATAGGTCAGTGTGCTATTCAAGTTAATGATTCTGGCATTTGGAATTTAAATCGAAAGACTTTCATTTTCTGTCTCTTAAGCATAAACTTGTTCACAATAGTTACATGACAGCATGAGGTGTAACCTCCAAATGTACAAAGATTGCCTTCAGGAAGCCAACCTCTCTAAGTAGCTTACATATTAGAAAATATGCCTGTGAGGCAGAGGCAGGGACACTAGCAGCCCAGGCCTTGGCTAACAGGTACCAGTAATGGCATGGAAAGGGCTCAGAGTGGCAGCTGAACCTCAGGGGGCAGCCCTGTCTGCACTGCAGCTGGAAGGCCCTTTGGGCCTATCACGTCGTCCTTAGCCTCCAGCCGACAGAGCTGACACTTGCTGAGAACCTACTGTGTACCTCGTAATATGCACAGTGTACTTTCTGTAACATTTCTCAGATTAGGAAACTGGCTTAGAGAGAGGTCACGTAACTTGGCCTGAGGTGACCTGGCTTGCATCCCTCTACACTGAGGGCTGTGCTTACTGTCTTACTGGCCAGCCTATGCCCAGTGGGGAGCGTTAGGTGGACCTGGTAGCTTTGGAGACCTTGCTCCAGGAGCTTTGTCCATGCTTCATCTTTTTATTTCATTCTGAACATTACTAACCAAGGGTCCCTTAGAGTTTAGAGTACGGTGTTCCCTATCACAACTCAGTTCTGACCCCTTTCTCACCTTTCTCCCCTGTCTGTGCCCTTCACCCCTTCATCTCCCACACAAGATACATGTTTAAAATGGCTTTTCATTGCTTGAGTCATAACCAAAGGCTTTGTAGTACCATTCTGCAAACAGTTAATTACATTTATGGTGATAGAGATACTAGAATATATTATTGCATATGTGTATGAAAAGGAAATGAGTTTTTAAAGTGTTGTGGAAGCCTCAAATTCCTGACTCAAGGCAGAACTTTATTCTTCAGTGACAAGGCTTCTTCTCCCCACACTACTTATGTATTATAATGAAACACCGAACAAGTGAGAGACTTGTTTTAAGCAAAGGTAAAACACTTCATTGTGATTGCTTTGTTAATCTTTCTTTCTTTCCATTAATTCTCTCTTAAATAGAGTAAATGTTTGTAGGCCAATTTTGGGTGATCTGCCATTTTTCCTGGGAGTTTAGGGGAAGTAAGAATGCTGTGTGAAAGTTGGGTACAGCTGGTGGTGATAGACCTCCTTCAGGAAAGGAAGTACTCAGATTCTCTAGCCAGTGAGAATTCTGCCAGATATATTTGTTCTAAAATACTGCAATTTTCTGTGGTTAATAACCTAAGGGGGCCCCAGGACTACTGCACTTCTTACCCAACTGGCTGTAAATGCAGGGGTTCCCAGGCCACCTGCACTTCTGACTAACTGGTTACAAATTTGGGGCTTCCCATGGCCCACTTCAGGTTCAATAATTTGCTAGAGCAACTCATAGAACTCAGGAGAATACTATACTACTTATGATT